>NC_091973.1:15227656-16534570 GCF_036711975.1 Onthophagus taurus
TTACGAATGACAGGGGTAAAATTAGAATTATTAACGGACATAGACATGTTACACTTCTTTAAAAATGGTATTCGCGGTGGATTAAGTATGTGCACTAAACGCACTGCGAAGGCTAACAATAAATTATGATGGAATTTGATGAAACCAAAGACCCATCTTATATTTTGTATCTCGACGCTACGAATTTGTATGGACACGCAATGAGACGAAAATTACCGACGGGGGGATTTCGATGGCTATCAGATGAAGAGATTCAAAAGTTAGATATTTACAATACGGAAGACGATTCCGAAAAGGGTTACGTGTTCGAGGTAGATTTAGAGTATCCGGAAGCAATACATGATGAACACAACGATTTGCCATTTTGTCCAGAACGGATTGTACCCCCAGGTTCAAAAAATGCAAAGTTAATAGCAAATTTGGAAAATAAAACAAAATACATCATTCATAACGTGAATCTAAAGCAGTGTATCAAGTTCGGATTGAAACTAACGAAGATTTACAGAGTATTAGAATTTAAACAATCCAACTGGATGCGGAGCTACATCGATTTCAATTCCGATAAACGTGCGAAAGCTAAGAATGAATTTGAAAAAAATCATTACAAAGCAATGAATAACATCGTATACGGTAAGACAATGGAAAATGTGGAAAAGCGAGTGGATATAAGACTAGTTACCCACTGGGAATGTCGTCATAAGAAACCGGGCGTGGAAGCCCTAATAGCTAAACCAAATTTTAAATCTTCGAAAATATTTTGCGATAATTTGATAGCCGTTCAATTGAACGTCGCGGAAGTTCGTTATTGCAAACCGCTGTATGTGGGTTTCAGTATATTAGAGCTTTCGAAAACCGTAATGTACAGCTTCTTCTATGATTACTTAAAAGTTAAATATGGAAATAACATAACACTTTTATACACCGATACTGACTCCCTAATCCTAGAAATTACTACTCCCAATGTATATGAGGATATAAAAGAAAATATTGAATTTTTTGACACGTCCAATTATCCGTTAGAGAATATACACAATATACCTCGCGGTCGATCTGTGTTGGGAAGAATGAAAGATGAATATCCAAACAGGTGCATAACGTCATTTGTTGGAACAGGAGCTAAGGCGTACTGCATCACCTTGTTGAATGATAATGTAAAAAAGGCTAAAGGAGTAAAGAAATATGTTATAGATAAACATTTAAGAGTGACCGATTATAAACGTGTGGTTGAATGTGGCGGATCGGTTCATAAAAAAATTTACATTTTAAAGTCAGAATTTCATACTATGTATACCGAATTAAAGAATAAAATTGCTCTTTCATCGTGCGATGATAAACGATACATATTACCGAACGGATGTAATACTTTGGCGTGGGGTCATTGGTTGATAAAAAGATTGAATGCGAATAAATGAATTTAATTTAAAAAAAATTGTAAAGAATAATAATAATAATGTATTTGTAATGTTCGATTGTTAATAAAGTCTTGTAAACTTTTAAATAGGTCTTTATACGTTTTAAAGAACGTTAGTTTTTGAGATCCAAGAATTATGAGACGGACCTAATCCTAACCATTTCACAAACACTTGATTTCCTTTTCGCCGTAGCACTTTTTCCACCAAGTAGACGTCAGGATATTTAACTTTTTGTAATTCCTCTCGATAAAAACCACCCATAATTTTTTCATTGGATGCATCTTTGAGCAGATATGTTGTTGGGAAAGTATTACGAACAGAATGTATTGTAAACACTTCGTTAGACCAATTGGGAGTATAGTTTTTGGTGAAGGCGTGTCAATGCTTGCTCACTCTGACGTGATCACCGACATTAAATTTTTTGGTATAAGGATCGGCAATTTTTATGTAATTATAAACAGTTTTTAACAGTGTCGGTGCGTTTCTGTTATTTACCTCGCTAGGTTTCATTCCTATCGTCCTGTGAACTTGGTTGTTATAATCCAGAATTAATTTGGGAAGCAATTCCAACCAACGATAGTTACCTTGCATACTAAATTCTTTCCACATTTTTTCTTTTATTGTTCTATTAAACCGTTCAACAATAGAACTCTTTAAATTGGAAAATGAACTGTAGTGATTGATGTGATATCGTGACATGAGCTTTTTAAAATCCTCATTGTAAAATTCTTTTCCGTTATCCGTTTGCAGATTCTTCGGTATGTTTTTCCGCTTTTCCGATAGAACTGTTTCCATAGCTCGCGTAACTTCTTTGCCAGTTTTGTTTTTTAGTGGTACAGCCCATCCATACTTTGAGAAAGCATTAATAACTGTTAGAATATATTTAAAATTACCATTTGCTTTTGAATAAGGTATCATCTCCACTAAATCAGCTTGAAATAAGTCCGTTAAACCTTTTATAATAACACGTCTGCGTTTATACTTTTTCCTCGCGGACGCGTGCAACTCGTTTACGACGGACCTTTTAATATCGCTCATTTTCTGGATATTTCAATGAGCAGTTCTACCATAAATGGTTTCTTGAGTAAAGTGGTCTTCGTTGTGGGTTTGCAAACTATTTTATCTCCAAAGGAGAGAACATTTAACTTTTTATTTGGATCGAAGATACTCCCGTTAATAATCATTTCAACGTCTCCTTCAAATCGGTATTTCACTATTTCACCAATATATAAAAAGTTTATATATTTACTTACGTAACCTAAATTTTGAATAATGTAATAATTATCCGTTGTATCCGTAGTTCCATCTCCGCTAAACGTAAGTATTGTTGGTTGTTTGAAATATCGTTGTAAGTTTTCACGTTTATTAAAATGAGCAGCAATGTTGTGTCCGTGTACGTGTTTACCAAACTTATCGATCGTCATACTAGACGAATGTTTTCCGAACTTGCTTAAACTCATCTGCTCTAGTTCACAAACGTCGGTGTTTTAAAACAAAAAATGTGAGAGTCGTATATTTATGATAATATTTTAACGTATAATCTCGGCCTCTGTTAGCTCCGATATTATTGATGATATTTCATTGACATGTGCAGAATGACCTGCAGTTTGCGAGGCCATCAACAAACGCAGTCTGTCGACAAGTTCGTTGGGATCGTCCCAATACTCGTATTCGATAAGAGCCCCAGGAACGACTTGTTTTTGTAATGCACCACCGACTTTTTTCTTCGGATTCGGCCAGTATTTAGCCCAATGCACCTTGGGTTTGTTACCTTCAACGATAGGCTTGATAATATTCTGAAATTTCTCACTCTCGTCCTCGGTAGTCATACCTGCCTCTGGAATGTAATTAATGTACGAAGCAATTTGAACGTAGTAAGATATCTTTGTAGTTGCGCATGTCCTGAATTGTAAATTTGCCCGGTTCGTTTTTAAATAGTAAATCATATAAACCAACGGTTCCCGTATATTTGAAGTTTCCAACGTGAATATCCTGATCCTCAAAGTGAACAGGACTGACTCCAATGTAGAAACCTTCGGGAGTTTCGCGAACACCGTATAAACGATCATAATCATCTTTTAAATCAGTTGTTAAACCAACAATATACGTTCTGGGCAAAGGATGAAACTGACTCAAAGCGGCTTGTACCTCTGGAGACTCCAATCTTTCTTCTATTTCATCTTTAAGTCGTTCTATTCGATTATGTGCGTCCGAAATAAGAGCTCCGGTATCCTCGCTAGAATCGAGGAGTTCTTCTTCTTCGCCCGGCGGAACTTCATATACTTCTTCTTCTGCATGAGCTAATGGACCAAGAGGAGAAGACGTGGGAGAAGATACCAACCTTTTTTCAGGAGTCGATGTAGCAAATTTTCGTCGTTGTTCTTTTAATGGAACTTTCGGTTTTCGAATAAAATATTCGGTCTCGGTTTTAGCTGGTACGTCAGAAATATCCGGCGAGTAGCGTTGTATCTTAGATATCAATTTTTCTTCGTTTGGAGATAAACTTCGTTTTGGAATGGATAGTAAAGGCGCAGTGTCAAGTTTTGCGACAATATCCTGTAAGGGCCTTGCGATGGGTGCATATGCGGTTTCCGACCGAATCCTTGACTCCTCTAAGCCTTCTTTTAAAGAACGAATTTTGTCTCTCACAACTTCTCGTGCCGCGATAAGTTCTGCAGCTATCGTCTTGTTCATTGTATGATGTATGTGAAGTTACTACGAACTGTACAGCTGAAGTCGTTAGTTTTAAACTTCAATGAATTTATCAAAACCCTTACGGTAACGTCCCTTAGATACACTACAATCTAAATCAATAACTAGGATGCCGTGTCTATTCTCCCAACAAGCATCGCTAATTTCCTTTAGCCGATGAAACTCCATATCGCTCATTATGTGATCTTCAAATACGTGTTTTAAATTTGTTAAGTCTTGTTTAAATAACACCAAAAAGTTACAATTATCGCGAACTAATTGTTTTGAAATTGCACTATAACTTTGACAAATTAGAAAACAATCAATGTTTTTATGCCGACCATACGAAAAAAATTCCTTAATGACATTTTGACCTGTACAGGAAACATCGTCAAATACGACTACCGAATATTCTTTCGCATCTTCCGGTCGAATGAACTCGTCTATATTAGAAAATTCATAGTAACCGCAATCTTTTATAGGTTCAATTAAACGTCTTAAAAAATCGTACTTATTTTGGTATAACGAATTAGAGCATAAGTATAAGTTTAGGAAGCGCAACCCATTACGTGCAACTAAAAGCGATAACATAGCATTTGTTTTTCCGACACCTGAGGGTCCTACAATTAAACCTCGCTTACATTTTCCACCAAATAAATTGCTGTGTCTTGTAAAGTGTTCTTCGACCGAACCATTACTAAAATTTACTATAGGCAGTGTTAGAAGTTGCGGTAAACACTTTAATTTCACGTCGATCATGATTCTCGTACTAAATGAATTATAACATTAACAGGATAAGACTGAATGAAAATATAGCAAAAGAAACTATATATACATATATTTAAGAATAATAATAATAATAATAATAAGTATAATACCTTAACCATTTAACCTAACATAACCTAACCTAACCTAAGGAAGAGGAGGAAAAATGGTTACCACTCCTCCTCCTCTTCCTGCTCATCCCGCACTTCATACGGGGGCGGAGGTTCTATCCCAGTCGAACAATGGTGTATGTGCATGTTTTGAACATGCACCTGCCCTCTCACCACTGCCGACTCTGAGACAATACTGTTTACCTAAGAAGATTATGAAATTAAAAACGTGCAAAAAAGATTATAGATATAGCCTACCAGCTGAAACAGGGTATCTACTCTACTGACCTCCAATGACGCAACTCTTCGCTCCAACGTGAGCACCCTCCCGAAGTTGTTGCTACCGGACATCTTTTTAGCTAGGAAGGGAAGTTATTAGTATGTAAATAAGACAAAATGAATTCTGCTTTTTTCATTTCAACGGTTAATGTTGCAACGGTGATGTCGAGTGACGTTGTTAAAGAGTGGTTAGAACTCGACGCCAGCCCTTCTCTAAACTGTGCAAGTTCTCTCAAAGAGGTCTGCAATTGAAGTACCTTTGCATGAAGGTCTTTATAAAAATTTTGATACAAAATATTAATTTCGGTCAAAATCTCCTCTTTGGTTGTTTCTACTGCTGCACACATTGCATTTGAGAAAAGGCTGGCAGGTACATCGGAAATGACTGAAGTAGCGGGAATTGTGTCCACCCTTAAGATTTGTACTTTCGGGCTTAATGAGGGAATTTCGATGGTAGGAATGTTTATGTTAGTAGGGGGAGTGGGAATCGACGAAGCTTTAGAAGAAGAAGCCTTAGAAACAAAAGCTGCATTAATAGCTTTAAGGTATGTCCGGTAGTGTGCAGTGTTGGGATACCGCCATTAAAGAAAGAGAGTCGTTGGACTCATCGCCGCTAGCCACTTCCGAGTGTGTCACTTCAACCTTTGACAGAGTCGCAGGTTCAACTGACACACGCTTGGGTTTGGTACTTCGCGAACGAGCACGGGTCTCCCGTCGAAGCTCTCTATACTTATCTGGCGGTAACCACACACCTGCACCCTTCTTCCGGTGTTCACGGTTCCCCGACTTTCGACGAAGTGAAAGTGAAAGGTGTTTCACATTCTTATCGTCGACTTTCGAGGAACCTGCGATGTTTGGAAGCGATGTAGCTTGCTGCACATTAGATTCAACGTTTGGATCCATCGGCTGCTCATTAGGCTGCACGTTTGGATCCAGAGCCTTCTCAACAGTCGACATGTTCAACAGGTTTATGTCAAAACTGTTTAACAGAAAGGATTCCTGGCTGGCGCAACCCGGAGCAGTTAAATCAATTTGACTAAAACCGTCTTGAGACATCTTGATAAGAAAAGAAAATTAATTAATTTTATTTTAATAAAAAAAACATGTATACTCACATCGCTTGATGAAAAATACAGTTGCACGTTAAAATCAAACTGCAGAGGGTGCTTGTCAACAAAGTGCTGAATGATAGGATATGAATGATAAAACGTTCGAAAAAATAAAGTTATGCTTACCAATAAAAGTTAACTTGAAAAATAGAAGGAGCTATAGGAATGAAAAACACAAGATTAAAAACAATATATGCCAAGAAAGGAGACTACACTTACCAGAAAAAAAGTTGCTGAAATTACGAAGTTAAAAACTGATCGGTCAAATCGAACTGATCAGCAGTAAGCTCCTGTAGGAATTGGGAAAAAATATCAATTTAACATAACAAACAAATAAACAAGTTGTACTCACAAAAACAAAGTAGAACGAGCTGTTATGATGAAATAAAGCAAGAATATATTATATAAACATGGAAGTAGAAAAGGTTACTTACCAAATAAAACACGTCAGCAAAAAAAGAGAAAGCTGAATGAGCAAGGATATCTAGGAGTGGAAAAAAACAATTTGAAATATTATATAAACATGCAAAACAAATAGAGTTTTACTCACCAAAAAAGAGAAAGAAAAAAATTTTAGATTTCCCCCACTCCCATCCCCACTCTTCCATCTCCACTTTGGGAGGAGTATGGGAGGAGCATAGGAGGAGCTTCAATAAACAATCCTTTTCCCTTTTTCTTTTTTTTTTTTTCTTCCTTTTTTTCTTCCTTTTTCAATTTCAACCCAAGTCATACCAACCCAACCCAATGTATACATACCATGTATACATTTAGATTAACTATTTTTTCTGTTAAATTAAAACAACTTTTTACACTTTTTACAATCTTTTATTATTATTATTATTAATTTACAATCTATAACTGACAATGTTTATATACTAAACCTTACATAAAGAACAATCCTTTCTTGCCGATGGTGGACCATCAATATGCGTTTCCCAATGAGGCAAATTATAATGTTCAAAACAGGGCAGCTTGCTTTGTAATCGCTCATCGTTTCTATACTTCAACGGTAATTTAAACCAAACCGCCGCCAAATCTAATGGCTTTACTTTATTGATATAATAATCGATTGGTAAATAACATAATTCGTAGTTTTTAATATTCGCAAAAGATAAATCAGATTCGTATCTTTCCATAATATCCCACACTTTATTAATTATAAAAGTTGAAAGTCCCAATCTGGTAACTAACCGCCAAAGACGTTCCATCTTGAACTGCTCTACCGCTACTACCCGTCTGCCTTTCTCAATTCGTTTACATATAGTTATAGATGTTTGAATACGTATGAAAATAAATAAAAAACATTCGATAAGGAGCACATACTTGGTCTCTTTTTATGATAGGGACACATCGGCGCACCAACCTCCAATTTGCATTCATTTTCCGGCAATTCTTTTACCGGTATTGTTAAAATTCTTCTTAAAAATGTAGCTTTCTCACGTCCTTTTACGTACGCTACTTTTGTCGAACGACACAAATAACAAACGATCTCATCGAAACGAGACGCAGGAACAAACCCGTCGTTCCAATCAATACAATGATGATGACTTATTAACCAATTCGCCGTATTGCGAAATTTGGTAGATAGTGAAGAAAAGCTTCGACTAGGTTGAAACACGTAATGACTTATACAATGATTACTGTCGTAAGAAGCCAGTTCCTTTGGAATAAATTCTTCATCGTTTATCGTGAAACCTTGAATGTCCAAAATAATAAAATCCCTTTGAAAAACCATAATATCCATAATATTCCACTATATGCAAACGTTTCCTTCGATGTTTAGAGATACACTAAATGACGTTGCTTCAACAGTACCACTATATTAATTGCTTAACCATTTTCGTAAGAGGCGAATACACAAATGCTCTATCATGCAGAATTAATGCGTCAGCTGTCGTACCCTCCGGAATTGGATTTTTCGTTGAATACTCGATTTTTATTTCTACTCCGCTTTTATGTATTGCTTCCTGTTGATACGTGCAATCGATTCCAATTAACGGCGCGTAAGTTTTAAATTCTTCCGGTGAAAACAAAGGTTCGCTTTCTTGATAGTAGTATGCTTGCTGAAATCTTGAATACATATCATACAAAATCGCATAGTGATTGTTATTAAAATCCACATTCAAATTATCGTACGGAAAACGTTCTCCATTCAAGAAAACGGTTACGTTCGTTAAGTTTATATTATCAAATAATGCCATGTTTCCTTTAAATATACCCTTTCGATTTGTTTGAAATCCGATGATTATAAATCTAGGCGTTTCCAATTGTGGAGCAGTTTTGACGGCCCAAGATTGCTTCGTAGTTTGAGGTAATTGAGGGTACTCGTGTATTTCCCACGATCGAAAAGGAACGTGAATGTCTACGTTTCTTTCTGATAGTTTTGTTAATGCCAACTGTTCGCGTAATCCCACCGCCACGTGAGGAACTCTCCATATAATTTTATTAATGATCAATTTCAATTTTTCGTCGTTCGGAGCGGCTGCTGGTTGAAAGATGACGTCCGTATCATCGTGTCCGCGAATTAGCACAAGTTCCTGTCGAACGTTCATCATGATCTTTCTGAAATCTTCTGCGAATCCTAGCAACGTTTTTAGCGGAACGCTAAGACCGAAATTTCCATTTTTATCTAAAGCCTTTGAAACACCCGCTATATCATCTTTCCAAGGTTTTATGTGCCAACCGGCGTTCTCTAATTTCACCACTTCGTTCTGTGTAGATGAGAAATAACCCTTCATGCATGAGCTTATACCGACGTTCCGCACACCATCAACATGTACTCCGTTAATAAGATATCGAATATCGCTAAACATAAATGCAACGGGATTGTTAACCAATTGCCCCGTTGCGCTGGCATCTTTTGTTATACTTCCGTCCGCGGCTAACTTACGAACGCTACCCTCGACGTATAGATAACTCTCGCTCGGTAAAGTATAATTATCTATTTCCGGAATTGAAATTCTAATTTCGTCATTGTTATCGAACGTGGTCGATCCAAACGGTTGATGCGAATGAAATTCATAACTTACGATAGAGTGATCTGTTTTTATCTTATCCGTTACTTTTAAAATATCCATTACTTTAACACTTCGTATCCTAACTGAACTAAATAGCTTCGATTGACTGGTGATAATCGATGAATGGATCGTCTTCTACTGCCGCTACGTTGACTGATGACGCGCGCCTTATAGTTTTCTCCATTAAACAATTTTCTCACTCTGTCTCTTCTTGACCACCGCATTCTTTTGTTTTGATATAACACTGTCATAACGTTAGTCAAATTTAAATAATTCAATTTATCGATCTCAGGTGAACTCTCACTGTTATTTCTTCTTCTCTGAAGTCTACCAAGTTTCCGTCCTGATCAAGTATACGTACTGTTAAGCTACTAATCACGTTCGTTAAAACCGGTAAATAAATAGGCAGTTGTGGTGATTCGATTATTTTAAAACCTGCCGGAACGTTTGGGAAAAAATGATATAAAACGTGCACGGGAACTCCGTTATTATACGATCCCGTCACTAAATTACAATAAATTTGTAAGGCGTTCGTTTTATTTATGTTTACTACGAAATCGGATTCCACTTCCGTATCTCTAGGTAATATTTGAGGCTTGAAGCCAAGTAACGGCCCTATAGAATTATCGCATGCAAAATTAATTCGACGCGTACTTTTTATTAAAGAATGTTGAGTGTTATTATTCCCCTTAATCCTTATTACGACTCCTTTAGCGTGTCTTTTGTCTAGCTGTTCATTCACGAACTCGGCAATATCATCAATATCGTACGTTCCAACAGGTACTATTATATTGTTTTTAAAATGTCCTGTCTTATCTTCGTATTGGATTACGTTGTTGTTTTTATTAACGTTTGCTAAACTATTAAAAGTTTCGAAATTCAAAAGAGCCAACTCGTAACTACCAAATTCGTTCAAATAGATCGGAGGATTAAAATTACAAGTCAATTCAGATGACTTTCCAGTCAACGTAAATGTATATGTCGTGTGTATTGCTTCTTTCTCCATTACTTCTGAACGTCTAAACGTCTCTAGACTCTAATAGATCCTTTTATTACTTAGAAACTTCAGACACAACTGTCCGCAATTTTGATCTATTTCTCTTTGATATCGACAATAATTATACTTTACTTGACCACCCCTACCGTCTGACAGCAAATATTGTTCAATTTCTAATGGCGGTCTTAAATCACCGTAACTGTCGAAATAGTATATGTCCTTGTCGTCTTTCTTATAGGCAACCCAATGAGTCCCTCGTCCTTTCAAGTTGTCCAAGTTAACAATACCTCTTTCCTTCTTTTTAATCTTACTCGGGAGATTGTCTCTCATAAATATACCCCGGAAATGTGGAATTTTTAGTACTTTCGCAAACTATTTTTTTTTTTTTTTTTTTTTTTTTATTCGAACTAGTTTTTTGAACTAGTGGTTATACCGCAACCTTTCTTATAGGGTTTATTGAAGTAACCTGTGCCGCCAACATTATTCCCCTTTCCTTCAATAAACAAACCGCAACCTTTCTTATATGGTTTTATATAAAATCCGCTACCTACGGCCTTTGCTTCCATAGCCTTGTTATGTCTTCGTTCTTCATCTAATTGCTCTCTAGCTGTTTTCGCGTTGTTTATAGTTCTTGCAATAGCGGCAGCACCACCGCCGATACTACCTAGGGCACCTAAAGCTGCGAACAGGGGAATTAAAGGTAAAAATCCTCCCGTTTTCGGAATTCGAATAACTCGACCTCTAGGTCCGGAAATTCTTTTTCTTATCTTTTTCAAAGCTCCGTACGCCGCTTTAACGTTTGTCAACAAATTCTTAGCACCTGATCTCGATATTGCATTGCGAGCGAATCGAAGTGCATCTACAAAAGATATAGCTCCACCACGCTTTACACGCGTTCGGACTTTTTTTAAAGGTCGTCGACCCGTACGATTTCTTTTTCTACCTACGCCCATACCGACCGCTACTTTTGCTTTCATTAAGGCGGCAACTGCGGACGATGCCACTTTTTCTCCAAGAGTAGACTCTTTATTTCGTATTCGTTCTTTCGCTGCTTTATATAATGCTCTGTCTGCGTCGTGTCTAAATTTTAAATTTGAACTGACCGTATATGCTATATCGTGTTTCTTACACGCTTCGTCTAATGGATTCACGCCTCGATCTCCTCTCGATAATCTCTTTTCCAACTTGGTACCCGGTCCACAAAAATTATATCCTGGCAAATGAAGTTCTATCGGAAGTTTATCTATCAACTTGTTAAAAAATCCTCGACCAATTCGTTTGCCTGTCAAACGATAACTGTTACGATTAGGTTCTAACAAATTCATTTTATAATTTCACTCCTTCTTCCTTTTCTTCACAGTTAAAAACTAGAAATGAAGCTCTGCTGTTGTGCTTTAAGCTTTTATTCCTTTTAAATATTTTACAAAAACAGTTTTGCTCTTAATTTATACTTAAATCTATTAATATTATTATTATTATTATTATTCAGCTACACTTAAATCTACTAATATCCTAAAAATTAATTGTTACTCAGTTAAAAACATTTCGATTACTCTACAATGCTAAAACGTTCTTGATATATATTTAATCTATAATCTACATCTAAATATTTTTCTAATAACTTATTTACGTTTCTTATCCTAGTCTTAAATCTAATTCCGTCCAACATCTTTTCTTCCCAGTCACTTATCCTTGATTGTCTGTAAGCAAACGTCCAAGTGTGCATTCGGGACACTCTATTTTTCGATTCGCAAAACGTCACTTTTTTTTCCATTTTATTCACTTCACATCTTCATTAATGCGTGCAAATCTAAATCCAGTAATACCTTATCCATACCGTATACGAGCAGTTCTTTAGTTACGCACAAATGTTCACTTGGTGCACCGTTTGAAGCAACCAATATATTCGATTTTATATCACCTTGCATTGTTGATACCACATCGATCACGCTATCGTAATAATTTTTATATTCCATACACTTTAATACTTCTACCCTACTCGAAACTAAATCGCTAAGTTTCCACAATTCGTGTAACGAGTCGTAAGCCAGGTAAAATATTTCTGACCCCCTTTCCATTTTCAACACTTTTCGTACATTTTCTATCCATTGGCTGCTGCAGGTCACGCCGCTTACAACGAAATGTGGTGGTGTCGATAAATCACCAACAAAACTATTCATAATCAATTGTCTGCTATTAATCACATTTTTCCATTCGTCTTAGGTAAAAGTTATGCATTGCCCTTTTCCCATTAATCTTATAACCGGATCAAAATGTAGATTGGCAGACATGCCAACCGATATCCATTTCGTTCGACTTTTATTTAAATAATATGTACTATCGGCCAAACCTTATTTACTACATGGCGTAAGGGACAGAAAACAAATCCCCCGCACGGTCGCTTTGCCGAGTACGGCCGAAGAATCGAAGACTGGAGGGGCGTACTCATTTTCTCTCGAACCTTTGCTGTAGCCTTGTCGTCTCTTCAACCCTGAAGTGCCGGGCGCCCGATGCCAGCTTAAAGTCGAGCGCGCCTTGGATTCGAACAAAAATACACAATTTCGTTTTTACAATTCAAATAACTGTACCAATGTTATGACGTAGTCGATTTTAAAAATTCATAAAATAGTCAAATATATTCATTAAAATAAAATAATTGAACTTTAATAAGTGAAAAAAATTGTTTCTTAATTTTAAATACGTTTCTGTACTGTATATCTTCGTAAAGTTAAAGAATTTAGTTAAAATTCGATGTAAAAATCGTCTCTTAATTTCCATTAGTAATATTTTTTTTCTAATCTCATTTAAAATGGCATTTTAACCGTTTAATATTATAGAAAGTCTCAATAATTTCAAGCCATTTACGACCATTAATGCGTTTACGCACCGTTTCTTCACATTTTTTGCGTATTTTTGACATAAGGCTTTGCGAATTTTTTTTTCTTGAGTTGATATATTTTTTTTGTAATAAGTCTTAAAATTTTACAATAATTTCTCACCTTCATCGTAAATGGGTAAACAATAAACTTTTTATTTTTTGTACGCTTTAGTAATGTTAAAAAATTTATTACCTTATTCACATAAGGTAATATAAAATTTCTGTTGAAACTACCTGTAAACTGAATTTTATAGATTGTTATTTATGAGCATGATAATATTCCATATTATAATGAAAAACCATTTGATTTTGAGTATATAATTCATTTATTTACAAAGAAAATTTTATTAATAATAAAACATTTTATTATATATATATTTTTTTTTTTTTTTTTTTGCGCAGAGGAGGGGAAAATGCCTTACGCACCCCGGCCTACTGATGGCGCCTATAGTTCGTGGGTCGGAAAAATCGTATTTCGGCCGGGAGTGTGGGACTACAATTAATTAGCACCTGCTACCCACTAAAAACCCCCCCTCTCTTCTCCCGGACCACCCGGATTTCTGCGGAAGTCGTTATATCCAGGATTCAATTGCAAGAAAAAAAATATTGATGGTTAATATTAATTTTATTAAGGTTGTCTCAACTTACCGGCTTTGGAAGGGACTCTTCATCCCGCGGGATGAAGAGTTTTATCTTTTTCGTCTTGAGGACCACAGCCAGGTATGCGCTTATTGTTTCTCACTTGGTTTTGTCGGTCAGCATTGAAAAAATTAAAAAGATTTCATCAAATATTTAAGAACACTTTAATAATAAAAATTATACCTACTTAATAATGAATAAAATTTGTTATGTCAAAATTTAATAATGGGTGTATAACCCGTTATTATTTTGACATTCTTCTAATCGGGATGTCATTGAGCCGACCAATCGCTGACATAAATCCCCGCCACGAAGACTATCCCATTTCCGCATAACGTATTCTTCTAAAATAGCTCGGTCCCGAAATCGTTCGTCAAATTCCCACCCGCGTACCATATAACCCCACACCTCTTCAATGGGATTTAAATCGGGCGAGCGTGGAGGCCATTTTAATCGTTCTACGTTATTATTGTCTTGAAACCACTCCTCGACTAACCGAGCGGTATGGATGGGGCTGTTGTCTTGTACAAATGTTAGAACCTCCACCTCATCCTCAGGATATACTGCCCTCACACTTGGAATAAAAATTTCTTCCAAAACCCCAACATAATGCCGAGCAGTAAATGTTGGGGGCGAAACTTTAAGCAACGCTCCAGGCCCGGCATCGCTGATCCAACCCCATACACCTGATAAACAGTTATTGTGGTAATTGTAGTAATTCGTCAGATATCATCATCATAGAGTAGTTACAAGGTTCTAGAGCTTACCAAGTGAGACTCGTCCACTGGTTGCCATCGTAACGACATTTTCGGCGTCATATCTCGTCCCACTACGACGCCAAACTCGCGGTTTCGAATTTTGGGATGACAAAAACGTCTTTTCATCCGAAAATATGACACCTCGCCAATCCCGGTTTATATTTTCTTCACAAAATCTCAATCTGTGCTGGGCATTCTGGGGTGACAGCTGAATTTTTCCTGCCGGTATTCTAGCCCGCAAACCTATAAAATTATTAAAATTGTTTAGTCATTCTGCTATTTTCTATGTATTACTTTAAAATACCATTCTCGTTTAAACGGTTTCGAATGGTTTGAAGGGAGCAGTCGACTATTAATTCCTGCCGGATAGCTCTTGATGGGCAAGTTGGGTGCATACGAGCATAATTGACAATTCGCTCATCTTCATCGGCAGTTGTTTTTCTTGGCACTACTCGTGTGCTCTTTTAAACCCCTCTCGCCATTCAAAGCGCCTCGCCTTATCCATTTGTTTACTGTCCATCTCTACCAACAAAGCGAAAAATAGAACCACAAAGAATTTCATGTTTCCAAAAATAATTCAAGTAACCCTTTTGATTAATGTAGTCCATTATTCTTGGCAAATCAAAATGATTATTATAGAGCTCCTTAAAATACACCCAAGTTTCATTTAAAATCGGGCAAATTTTACTGCAAATTCACACAGATTTTATTGCCTTCTAAAAACAAAATTGATGGGCAGATCAAAAGCACAAAATTATTTTATTAAAAGTTAAACTATTGTGTATTTACATTGTCAAAATAATTGTAATTGGTAGATGATAAAATCGGAATTAAGCTTACAATATAATCATAATATTCAAAATTATTCAATCTTACCGACAAATTCACTTGGTTGCAAATTTGATGAATGGGTATTCCGGCCTCGGCCAGAGCACATATCTTCTTTTCGTCTTTGCGCAAAACTACTTTCCGGTTGACCTAACACCTTCATCGTGAATACTTAACACTAAATTATCACTACCTTAATACTCTAATTTAACACTATCAAAAGCAAAAAAAAACAAGAAACCGCTACGAAAAATAACAATAAATTAATACTATCTTAATATAAAAATAACGCAGTCGTAAGACTATCAAAATCAAATATAAAGAAGAAAACGCTCAATTCTTTTAAGTTTCGTTTGGACATCACTTTGCTTTTGGCGATCGTGAGCGGTTGTTGATAGTGTTTTGCTATTATTTGCTGAGCGTTTTCTTCTTTATAGTTGATTTTTCTAAGCCTAATACGTTAGCTTCGGTATTGGGGTTTTCCGAGGGTAGAACTCTACCTGCAGGTATAAAACATTACTCCGATCTCCCAGTCAACATAATTCGCGTAACAACCATTCGACTGGAGTGTAATATAATTTCTGGGTCATACTACAACAGCAAGCTATCACATACTTTATACGAATTTGCTCCAACGGTGGATCCTGGTTTCAGTATAAATATTGAACCTAGGAACCCCATCTATTTACCAATCAATTCACACAACGCGATATCGAACATCACAATTAGATTGCTCGATCAACGTGGTAATTTGGTTAATTTTCGAGGTGAAGAAATAGTTGTTAGAATTGAAACGTACAATATAATGGGATTAATATTTTTGGCGGAAGGCAGCAGCAGCGATCCTCAACGACATCGACATCCTTCGACTGCAAAAAAACGTTATAACTCGATTGGAAAGAAGCGTTCTAGAGCAGTATACAAAAAGACATTGCGAGCGGACAACCGACGTTTCCTCGAGAAACTGGGTTATCATGTCAACAAAAAAATTAAATATATATCGCGAACCTATCACGGATAATTCCATAGCTAGAGAGGAAGTGCATAGCTATCATCCATCTACAAATTCTTTTGAAAACAATGATGTATTTATCATCGAGTTGAACTAAGAAGACGTCCTATTTTCATTTTTTGAAAGCTATCTACGCATCGAGGGTAATTTTACCAAAACTTTAGGTGATCCTGCTAATGATGTTATTCAATTAACACATAACCTACCAACTTTTCTATTTGAATACATCGCATTTGAGCATAATGGAACGGAAATTGAGCGGGTTCGAGAGCCAGGTTTAACATCACTCATTCGAACTCTACTCCAATTAAACGATGTGGAGTGTAAAACTTTAGAAGTCGCTGGTTTAAAATGGCCGCCTGAAGGAGATCTTCCAACAGTGGATGCAAACAATAATTTCATGTTTCAAATACCACTAAGTCATATATTCGGTCTATTCCGAGATTATAATCACATTATGCGAGGACGTTTTAAATTCAGATTTGTTAGAAGTCGGACGGACTCTAATTGCTACAAAGCCACATCAAACGTCAAAACAAAGCTAGTAGTGTGAAGTTTGCGATAAAAACGGTTACATTATTAGCAAAACACGTCTATCCTAGCCCAACGATAAAAATGAAGCTTTTAGATGGTTTAAATAAAAATTCAAATATTCTAGTACCATTTCGAAAATGGTCCTTTTACAAGCTACCATCAATGCGAAAAGGTAATAAGGAGATATGGTCGGTCACATCAACGTCCAACAGGGGTCGACCTCAATACGTTATAGTTGGGTTTCAAACTAAGAGAAAAGATCA
The DNA here is from genome assembly GCF_036711975.1 of Onthophagus taurus. Lineage (NCBI taxonomy): Eukaryota > Metazoa > Arthropoda > Insecta > Coleoptera > Scarabaeidae > Onthophagus > Onthophagus taurus. The sequence continues at coordinate 15,244,949 of NC_091973.1, forward strand.
CGTCGCTTCCGACTGCACTTTCTTCAATCACTTGAACATCGTTGATCTTAAAGTATATCTGAACTCATACTGTTATCCGTTCGAATCTATAAATTTGAACTTCGCAAAGGAAAATTATGTGGAACTATATAAAATGTACTCCGAGTTTCAACCCTACATTTGGGAATCTTCGCGAAAACAGCCGCTTATGGATTTCAAAAGCTTTAAAGAGAGATCGCTGTTCGTTGTTGATACTACAAAAAATAATGATGAAGAAGCAGCGCCATCTACATCATGTGAAGTACGTATTGAAATTCAAAGTGATATGGATTTTCCGCCTGATACGAAGGCTTACTGTCTCTTGATACAAGAATTCATGTATGCATATAAACCTTTAAGTGGGGAGGTATCTATTATTATAAATTAAAGTGCGCTTACTTACTGCGTGCTAGTTTACATCAAGATGTTCAAAAGAGCGATCGTAGACCTTCAAGGTTTTCATATTAATTCAGAGTTATGATAAAAGAGTTTACACTTCTTGATCTCACTAGTGATTACATGGTGCATCTAAACTTGAAGTCTGACATACCATACCAGAGGTTATCTACACAAGATCAGCGATCGGTGAGATATTTAGGGCGTAATCACCATAAATTATCATACAACGATGGATGGATGGAACAATCGGATGGTTTAAACATAATTGATGATTTGTTATCCAATTATAATCAAATTTACGTTAAGGGCAATCAAAAAGCTCATTTTTTGGAAGCGCGCGCTGGTAGATGTATTATAACCGATATTGGAGTCGAATTTGATGAAGACAGTAGTAATAAATTAAATTTAACCATCACCCCGTGTTGGTTCCACATTAGTACCCCAGCAATCTGTTCTCAAAACAATGTGTTAATTTAAAAAAATGTTTTGTGTAGTACCCGCTCTAGAGATGTATGTTGTTAATCGTTCGCTCTAGATATATATCGTTCGTTCTAAAGATGTATACAGCGTGTCCCGTATCTTCCGCATCAGAGCATTATACGGTTGTAGGATACATTATTCTGAAGCGATCTTTCTAATAAAATTTTTTCGAAATGTTTATAACAACCGCACGGGAACTGTTTAAAGGAACTGTTTTTCGTCCAATCAGCAGATCGCAAATCAGACTCAGGTAATCGGTGCCACCCTCGGCCGGTCCGCTACGCCGATGATAACTCGTTTCCCACGTGTACTCACCAATAAATTCGTCATGGAAAGAGAAATAAACATTTTCGATGAATCAAAGTTGTCCGTTATTGGTCGTCGTTAAACAGTTCCCGTGCGGTTATTATAAACATTTCGAAAAAATTTTATTAGAAAGATCGCTTCAGAATAATGTATTCTACAACCGTATAATGCTCTGATGCGGAAGATACGGGACACGCTGTATATTGTTAAATTCTATGTAAATAAATATTACTTTTTTATTAGAAACTATTGGTTTATTTTATCCATAATAATTATATAAATCGACAACCTATTGATATTTAATCATTTACTCACTAACCCTCACACAGTGTAGACGTGAAAAAAAATTTTAAATATGAAGGTATTATTGTTGATTCTTTGGATATGTTAAGACATATTACGGAGTTGCTAACCGAGCATGAAGTAGAAATTTATAATATTCTAGATAAGTATGGTTATATCAGACAAGATGCTAATGCTGGTACTGGTAAAATAAGCGTGCAAAAAAACTGAGAATGAAATGTTGAGGGATGGTATAAATAATTTCCAAAAATATTTTAATCCCCCAATCACAGGGCAAGCAAATTTTGACACCTTGGAGTTACTTTGGACGCCTAGATGTGGTAATGCGGATTTATTCGAAAATTTAAGTTCCAAACCAACAACGACTCGAAGATGGAATCTATCAACACTTAGATGGAATGTATACACATCTTCATATCCCGGTTTTATAAGCGTGGTGGAAAGAGCCTTTAACGTTTGGTCTAAATACATTAACGTAAAGTTTGAAAGAACGGTTGCGGGCGCTAACATTTTAATAGGTTTCCTATCGAAAAATCATACGTGTATACAAAATTCAACGATATATTGTCGGAGTTCTTTAGATGGTAAAGGGCGTGTGTTAGCTCACGCATACTATCCACATATTAAAAAATCCAAAGTTGAAATTCATGTAGATTTAGATGAAGATTGGGATATAACCAATACCACAATAGAAGGTAAACATAACCTATTTCTAGTTATGGTGCATGAAATAGGTCACGCCTTAGGATTACATCATAATGTACGACTCCACTCGGTGATGCATCCGATTTATGGTAACAAATATTGAAAATTTCACGTTAAGTCGTGAAGATATTTATAATATACAACAATTATATGGAAATTTAATTTTTTTATTATATGGAAAGGGGTTTTAAAACAGGATGATGATTATGTAGTTTCGATAGCTCCTAACGGTCAATTTATATTTATCATACGTGATACAATCTATATAATTGAAATTGCTAGTATAACCATACGCTATAAATGGAAATTTTCAGAAACTGATTTAGGTTTAAATGATCAATCTAAGGTTAGAGGTGTTGGAACGAGTAATTATGGATTATCATATATATTTTTTGATGATATTTATAGCTTGTTTTAATAGAATGATTCTATTAATAGTCACTTGCTATATTTTTAAAAATTAAAAAAAATATTCTTTTTAGAAGATAATTTTAATATGCGTCTTACACGTAGTTACAATCAGACGAGACTGTTGAAAAACTAAAAATAACAACATTCATTTTTTTAATAAAATTTCCCACGGAAACAAAGAAAATGAAAACATGGCTACTAAAAATTTTGTAATTTTTGGAAGGTGAATTGTGAATGTTTGTAGCGACGCTACAATATTTATGCGATTGGTGTGGATGAGTCATTTTACAACAGAAACAAAATTATTACATCGGTTGTTGATCTATTTCCTGGGATGCCAACGAAATTTAATGGAGTATACAAAACGCCTGATGGTTTATTGAATTTCATCGTTGGAAATAAAATTATTCGTTATGATGAATATTTAAAGGAAGTTACAGATAGTTTAGATAAAAGTTTATTTATTTTAGGTATATCTTGCCCCTATAAATCTCTATTAGATCAAGTTAAATATGTATTATCCGCGATCATTTCATACAAACAACCAATCCCCGCTGAATATTAAAAATGTTTGATATGAAATATAAAGGAGTCAACATCGATAATCAATCGATGTAGTTTACATTCAATCTCTTTGTGAAATGGATGCTACCAGCATTTGTAAAATTTCTGATGAAATCTCTTACTGGACCTCACTGAATAAACAGTGGAAACAGTCTCAGGCCGCTATAGAGAAAGAAAATAAATTTATTGGTAAGACGGACTTTTCCACTGAAAATTTTTGTATTAAAGTTGGAATTAGTGCTTTTGCGTAAGGTTTTATAACCTGCGTAAAATTAACCTCAAAATTAATTGAATCTCAAAATCATTTAATTACATTGCTGAGGGATGATTGGACGATATTAATAAATACGCTTAAGCTCATCCACTTCAATTTAAACTTTTCATATGAAACAATTCCACTAGCTGAAGGAATTCTTAGAGTTGCTGCTAACGATGGTGTAGGTGGTGATAATTATATTCACATAACATATGAAGATGAAGATGGTGATGATGTTGATGATGTAGGATCTAAAAATAGATATTTTATACCAATAATGCTAACCTTGGAGGAGGTGCGTGAATTCGGGAAAACAATGGAGAACGTTGATAAGCGAGTTGATGTAAAATTAGTCACTAGCTGGGATAATGTTCATACAGGTGGTCGTGGTCGACCACGACTTGGAGCGCGTAGTTTAATTTCAAAGTTAAATTTTAAAAGTATAAAAATTTTCACTAAAACGTATTCAGCTATTGAGATGGAGCGGCTTCACGTAGTTTACGATAAACCTCTATACATAGGTTTTACCGTTTTAGAGCTATCGAAATTATTAATGTATGATTTCTACTACGCTTATTTAAAACCGAAATATGGTTAAGATATTCGGTTATGCTATATGGATACTGATAGCTTCACCGTTCAAATTTATACAGATGACATTTATAATGAGGTTAAATTGAATTTAGATAAATTTGATACATCGAATTATAGTCCAGATAACCCTTTTGACATCCCGCTCCAAAATAAAGGTGTTTTAGGACTCATGAAAGATGAGAATTGTGGTAATATAATGCTGGAATTCGTTGGTTTAAGGTCAAAGGTGTATGCGAATCGTGTTTCAGGTGAGCGTATTACAAAAAAATCGGAAGGGGTTAAAAAGGCTATTGTTAAACGTAAAATCACTTTTGAAAATTATTTAGATTGTTTGAGTACGAAATCGACTTTATTTAAAAAACAGCTCATCTTCAGAAGTTTCAATCATGACATTTTTACCGTTTTACAAAATAAATTAGCCCTATCACCTTATGACTCTAAGCGATGGATTGATTCTGATTATATCAATACATTAGCTTGGGGTCACCACAATATTATTAATAATAAATAAGTATTTATGTATGTAATCTATATAACTTTATGATACATACATGTTATCTATATTGCTTTGTGATTTTTATCTCTATAAAGCTTTGTGGTTTTTATAGCGATAAAATATGTATAAAATCTCACGACGTTATTTTCATAATTTTAGTTTAAGTGTTAATTCAAATCCAACCAGTCGTTGTCGTGCGCGCATACATACACCACAACTATGAACTCAACAATATTTTACACTATACTACATGGAGTTTTATTAATTAAATTTCCTACTGAAGTTAAAAACGTATCAATTTCTTTCATTAGTGATTGTACCAGTAAACCTACTAGTGATAATGATTTAAAATGGTTGAAAATGATGAAACCGAACACTACCACCGTTGATTATGATGACTATGGGGATGATAGCGTTTTTCAAATTGTTCCCCCCAATACCACATTCAGTGAGATTATTACTTTTAAGTTGCGGTACACGTTGGAAAATAATAATGTTATAAATGGAAATTGGATATCGATCTTATACAATACCAATACTATTTCATTGTGTTATATTAATAGGATACTTCTTATAGCCGCCTCAGTAATTATATTTATTACCATTAGTTATAGTTATATATTTTTTCCACTTGTCATACGTCAAAATTGTATGATTTTCTCAACAATGATTTTAGATTGCAATAAATAAAATTGTTTAACTGTTATTTACTTAATTCGTTTTAATCTAACCCATCCACACCGCGGGCCGGAATGTGCTTCACCCTCACCACAACAGAAACCTACATTACCCACACCGCCGACACTCTCCAACAGACGGCGCACTAAATGACGTCATACATTACGCCACACCATCTGTGACGTCACACGTGACGCGGGAGCCGGAACCATTTCCGGTCCAGAACCGGCATTACTATACTACTCATATTTATCTGTAGATCGATTTCCTAAAATGCTATCGTTTGTTATGCGTATACTATTTATGTTCGGAAGCACTTATTTATGCAAGCAACTATTTTCTATACTGAAAAATAACAAAACTTCAGAAAGGTCAGGATTAACCGATCAACATGTATCATCAATTTTAAAAATTGCATCAGCTTTGCAACAAACGATGTCACATATCTTCTAAAAAGTAGTATTGAACTGTGTTTACTAAGTAGTATTAAATTTTGTTTATAAAAACATTTAATTTAGTTTTTTTTTTAATATAGAATATTTATAGTATATATGTAAAGAATAACAAAATATAAAATATCTATGTATACTTTATTGTATATTACACAATAAAATGTAACATATTTTAGGTTTAGTTAAAAAAAAACATTGAGTTTAATAAATACATAATATAATCATTGTAACAATCGTATTTTATTAATATTTTGGACAGTAAAAACATGCGGCCCCCAGCTTAGTACAAAATAGATCATGTGGCCAGCAATACCAAATGAGTTTGACATGCCTGGTGTAGGTAATTTGCAAACTGTGTAAATTCATATTTTTTAACAAGAATATACGTACAATATGAACTTACACATAGTAATACGTAGTACGTTAGTAATTATAAAATACTAAAATAATTGTAGATTTTAGGCAAGATAGCTGCCAATAGTTTTAAAACGGATGGGAATAACCCAACAGATGGCGCTTACACGGTAACAAAAATATACCGTTAAATGGCATATCTATATTACCTTCCTTATCTATGATGATCACTTCAACCTCGGTGTGTGACATGTTAACGTGTTCAACAATAAAGAAGTTAAGTTAGGAAAGTTTGAATTTTATTTAATAACAAAATCCTAAATACGAATACTACAGTGATGATGACGCATACTTGACTTAATTTTGCGAATGTAACAGAATGCATAAACGAAAATTGGAATTCTATACCTCATTTTGATGTGCTAGCTACAACGATCAATTCTGAACAAATTAAATCGAGCCTATTTGCTTTTAATGAACATAATGAATTATTTAGCGTAACGAAAGTATTAAATGTCATAACAACTATAGTAGTGTTTCTTATAATTCTCAGAAATCTGACTTTCATATGTCTGGCGACAACTCCTACCGTACAGGCATGGCAGTACGTGGTAAAGGAGTCATGTGATATTTTTGTAATTGTTTCGTTTATAATTTTTATTATTTCGTATATTTACGTAATTATAAAGAAATTTTAATTACTAAAAAAGGTAAAAAGTACCGAATGTGAGCTGACTGAAATTCCATCAAATGAACCTACTCCTGTAGAAGAAACTTCTCAGGTGTCACCACAAATAGAGATTAATGGCCGAACATGTAAAAACGTACGCAAGTAGTTAAGGTTACTTTAAGTATCAAATAGCCAGCGGAGTCGACGCCGTCACCGCAATGAAAAATTTTATTGTAACGAAAGTTCAATAACAACAATTCAAAAGGTAAGCCGAAAAGAAGAATCTGTACGCCTTTCTCTAGCTTTTGAGTTGTAAAAATTAAATTTTTTGTTTTTATGCTAGTTTGAATATTGTAGCTGAAATCGTTTGGCCGTGGAGCCTTTCCCGTTTAACACGGTTCTGATCAAGCAGCTACATGGCAGTCATTTGTTATTTTAATTAATTAGAAAAATATTCTTCGTATTCCAAAATGTACATACAATAAAGACCTACAAACATTTTTTTCAAATCTTTTATTGTTTTCTCGGAAAAGAATCGGAAAATTACGTTAATTTTCGACAGTCTAGAGTGGTTTAATCCCCTAATACATTTTTCAAGCATTATTTTACTAAAAGGAATGGCAAAGTTGTACTGTTAGCAAACATCAATAAATGGCGTGTTGGGAATGGAGGTATAAAATAAAAAGAACCAGTTTATTCAAAACCAGTCGGCGTATATCATTGGTAGAGGGAAGATGTGTGAAACGTGTCACATAAACTTTATCCCCAGTACCGATTTGTTTTATTTGAAATACTTTTATACTATACATCAATATATATCCTAGTGTTCAAGATTGACTTTAATTTCACGAGTAACAGTACTAAATAATTGTCAATCACCATGTCATTTGGTAATGATCCTGTTAGTTCTACAACAGACCACCCGTATCTACAACCTTCATGTTAAATGATCTGAAGAGTTCATGGTTAGCAATAATCAACCAATGGATTATTACTTGACAACGATGGAAGAGACATTCATTACGCAACCTATGGCAGAAAATGAAGTTGAACATGAGCGGAGCAATTTTCGTAACAGAAACGATTCCATCGAAACTGGATGGGAACCCAACAAGATCTTGCACTTTTCGCCTTAGAAATTCCGAAAGACGAGAATTTTATGACAGTCATTCGTTGAAAGATTCAGCAGGTAATGTTTCATGCCCAGTTCTGAGAGCGTTGAGAGTGTTCGTGTTGTTATGCACACTGTAATTATGCTCATAGTAGAATGTGTTGTCCACTGCGTAAATGCGTCAATGAAACAGTCCCAGAAGATTAGTTAATAGTATTCATTAATTGCCATTGGTTAATTGCCGATATAACGACGGTGACGAAAATTCGTGATTGCAAAACAATTGTAGATCTGGGCCTGCGAACGGAAAGACCGAAAAGGTTGCGGCCGACCGTGCAGATTTTCGACGTCGCCTGTGATCTCACGGATGCCGACAAGGGGTGTGAAAAGAAGAGTTTTATGGAAAGTGCGAAGGTTATTACGCGGTTATCTAAACGTGAAGGATGTAGCAATGTAATAATGAGGTGGAGCCAGCGGTATGGAAGATGATGACGATACTACATCGGCTGTATATTGACAGCAAAGCGTGTCACGTAGTGCACTACGTTTTGGTAACGCGGTGTTTTAAGTGTTTGGAGTTCGGTACATTGCCCGTGTGTGCGAGAGAAAGGAGAGGTGTAGGCATTGTGCGGAGAAAAAAAATAAAGACTGAAAGAATAAAGGTAAACGAATAGGAGAAAACCATCGGAACACCCAACCACTTCTAGGGATTGTCCGGAATTTACCAGGCAGTTAGCGTTGCGTCATGGTTGCAACATGGCATCCGAACCATTAAACCTTTTCTTAAAAGACGCACGGCAAAACCCGAAAGTTTCTAGTGTCAGTTCTAATTTTAGTTCAATTAACACCGGCCGTGAACGCTGGCTGTCTAAGGGAAACTGTTTGCAGCGTGTTTTGTAGAGATTTTTAATACCGTCGTCGAGTTCTTGTTTGATGTTGATGATGAAATGGCGACACAATTACTCCAAGTTAAAAAACATATTTTCTATTTGGCTGATATTTATTCATTATTCAACGCCACACAAAATAAACTGCAAGGAAGAGATGTTAACCTTATTGAAGCCAGAACGGTGATCTTTGGGTGTCGTTCTAAGATTGACTTGTTTATATCGACATTAAATCGGAAAGAATTTCGATACTTTGACAATCTGAAGCTATTGACCACCATTGAGAAAGATTGCATCTTAGCGAAGAATATAACATTATATACAAGCCATTTACTAAATTTAAAAGATGATCGATTTAGGGATATTGAAAATTTGAATGTGCCAGTATGGCTTATAGACCCAATGCAGTGCGACATAAGTCGACTTGATATTGATGATACGATTCAAGAAGAGTTGCTTACATTGAAGGAGGATATGGAAGCACAAATATTATTCAAAATGCATGGTTATGCTAAGTTTTGGAATTTAAAGGTCTTCCGAGAAAAGTAGCGACGCTTACAGGTCCTGACAGAGCAACTTTCCCCTCTTAACTGGTGGAAGTAGGATTTAGCCATGTCAATAATTTGTTGCGTAAAACAAGAAATAAGTTAAACATTTTTGAAAGAGGGGATTTAAGAATAATGTTAAGTAATTTTAAACCTAATATAACGAATATTGTGTTAAGACATCAACCACAATCATGACATTAATTACTTAGGGTAGAAATTTTATGGTTTTTTTTCAAAAAGTTTTATTTATAAATTATAAGTTATTTAAGTACAAATTTGTATTGTTAATGAATATAATAAATGTGTTTTTGAAATAAAGGTGTATTTTTGAAAAAAAAAAAATGTAAAGGGGTCGGTGAAGTGAATCATACTTGTACTTGTACCCCTGATCTAGACAGCCTCATTCAAATTTCCCGCCAAAAAGAGGGTTTTCTTGGAGAATGCTGCGCTGTGATTGGTTGAATTTAAAATGTGGGCGTGGCCACAACCTCGAAAGGAGGTAGTGGTGGGGATGTGAATTTGAACCCCTATGTTAAATCTTATGGGATTTTGAGCCAGAACGCATATAGCTATACCACTTTTTTCAATCTGGGCTTTAGCTTTTCCAAAAAAAAAAAAAATTAAAGTTTGCGTTTTCCAAAAATCTAAATTTTTTTGAAAGATCAATAAAACGACATGCCAGGAGGAAATGTTGAAAGAGCGAGATGTCACGTAGCATCTTATGCGCTAGAAGAAGAGGTTCGAATTTGGACTTTGACTACGAACAATGCACGTTTGTGTTTAACCCTTTCGATCCTGGCGTACACTACAGTGTAAGCCAATTTATAAGCTTCTAAATAGAAACTGGGATACAATTTTAACCATTAATTCCTAACGTGCACTTCTAAGTACCCCATAGAACCGAACTACCGAACGTGGTGGTATAGAACTTTCATACTAAAATGTAAGAAATTTTTTACTGGCGGCAACCGGAGAATTTGAAAATTGTCGTGTTGGTATCGCTACTACCTTAAGTTCTTTACTGAAACCGTGTTATGGATCATCGGTAAAATTATGTGTTGAAGTGAATAGTATGTAGATAACGTCTGATGTAGTAGTGAGTCGATCAGTTTGTTTATTTTTTTAAAGCTGCGTTGTAAACACTTGTACACCACAGTGCACATCGGGTGTTATTGGAGTATTTATAAGCTGTAAGTTATAACCAGAGCCACGACGTTTCGAGCTGTTGATGTCACCATCTGTATAGAGCAGCGAACGGGTTATAGCGTAGTAGTAACATGCTTCTATCGAGCACATCGTTGTGCCGATCGATACTGGTTGAATGCTGGCCCATGTAAAATTTGGGGGGTTCTCTGCGGTGCAGCGTTCAATACGTGTTTGGCCGATTGTCTGACTAAAACTCAACCAGTGGTGTGGTATACTATATGTGGCGTGATGTGGTCCATGTGGCCCGAGTCTCTACCGTAAGGCGACGAGTCGCCAATGAGTTCTCCGACAACGTCGCGGCTCTGGTTATAACCTTATATTTTGTTTATTATATTGAATATTGTTTATAATTTCTTACAGTTCATTAAAAATGAACAGGAAACCTTTAAAATACGAAGAATTGGTTAAACTTATAGAAGAAGGCCTCTCAGATATAGAGTGTCTAAGCGGTGAGGAAGATCAATGTGAAATTGATTTATGTGAACAAAGAGGTAAATTTCAAATAATTGTAAACTGTGTGGACCTCTAAATATTATTTTATGTTTTTAGACGCAGGCGGTGATATCAGTGATAACGAAGAGCTAGAGGTGAATGCACACGAACCAACTGATTTGGCTGAACACTCTGAAACTTTGGAAGACAACGAGACAGTACCCGTTGCAAAGAAAAGAAAAATTAGTAAAAAAATGCAAAAAAATATTTATTATGAAAATAATGAACTAACTCCACCCACAAAAATTGGCTGGCGTAAGAATGTGACATATATAACACCAGAAATAAATTGGTGCACACCTCCTATTCCAGCAGATATTGAGCTAGAAAGTCCTCTGTATTTCTTTAGACAGTATTTTACAAAAGATTTGTTTGAACTTATGACAGTCAATACGAACCTCTTTGCAGTTCAGCAACACGCACGATTTGCAGCAACAACTCAAAATGAATTAGAAGTATTTGTTGGCATGCATATTTTGATGGGGAACTTGCCCTATCCAAGACTTAAGTGTTACTGGGAAAATAAACTACGTATCCCAACTATCGCCGATGCAATGCCTCGTGATAGATTTCACAAATTGAAGGCCTTGCTGCAAAAAGGATGTATCTGTAATTTTTGCCCAGTTTGAGTTATCTATGTAGCTGTATACTACTAAACATGCTTCATCATTTGGAACAAGGCGTATCTAACAACATTACACAGGAGATGGCAACCAAATATACATATACATCCTTGAGTGCTTGGTGCAACATAGAGGTATTTATGCATTTAATGCACGTTGTTACTGTTAGAACATAACCTAAAGCATTCCACAACGTGTATTGGTAGGTGAAGTGCTTATTCTGATAAAATGAGTAATTCTGAAAGCGATTTGGAGCCATTTAGTGGTGATTCAAGCGACAACTATGAACCCGGGGAAGATGATAGTAGTGACGACGATATTCCTGTTGTTTCGAAAATGAGAAAAGCAACAAATGAGAAAAGTTGGCAAAGAAATCTCAGAAAGAACTTGAAGGCATAAGGTAAAGCTCACACAAATTATAAGAATAAGCCCGTGCCCCCGAGAACAACTGGATAGATTGTCAGTGTAAATATAAATGTTTTGAGAAAATCCCAGTCGAAAAACGTTTGATATTGATCGAAAACTTCAACAAAATGGGTGATAAAATGCGTCATCTTGAAGCAAATAGATGAGCATGTCAAAAGTTTTCCACGTAGAACCTCTCACTACAGCAGAGCAAGTAATATTAAAAAATATTATTTATCGCCGGAACTTAATATTAAGAAAATGCACGAGTTATATCTGGAAAAATGGGAACCAGAAGTATTTAAGTACTGGTTTACAGACGAAAACAATGACCACAAACCCAAAGTCAGCTATGATTTTTATTTTCGTTTTATCAAAGCTAATTTTAATATAAGTTTTGCACATCCCAGGTCTGATACCTGTAAGACTTGCGATAAGATAGACAATCAGTTAAAAAACAATCCGATGCTTTCAGATGATTAAATAAAAGCACTGGAAACCGAACTGAAACTGCATCAGGCAAAAGCCAAGGTTTTTTTTGATGAACTTAAAAAGAAATCTGAATTGGTAAAAGATGAACCCATGTGTGAATGTTTGTGTTTTGATCACCAGCAAAACGCTCCCCTGCCAAAAGTACCATCTAGTGATGCTTTTTATCTCAGACAACTTTGGATGTATAACTTTTGCATCCATTCATCAAAAACTGGAATGGCACATTTTTATATGTATGATGAAATTACGGCCCGTAAGACTCCAAATGAAACAATTAGTTTTTTGAACCATTATTTCGATAAAATTCTTAGAAAGGACGTCAAGATTTTATACATATTTTCCGATAATTGCGGAGCACAAAACAAAAATAATGCTTTGATTCACTATTTATATACTTTGGTGAAAACTGGTCGATTTGAGAAAATCGAGCGTAGATATCCCGAACCTGGCCACAGTTTTCTTCCATGTGACAGATGTTTCGGAGTTATGGAAAAACATGTTAGAAAAATTGAGCGCGTCTATTTACCAGTCGAATACATGAAACATTATAAAAATAGCAGCCCTAAACATTTTCAGATTGTTCCTGTAACACAGAATATGATTTTCAACTTCCGCGATTTTTTGAGTGGTTATTTTAAAAAAACAATAAAAAACAAGGAGAAAGAAAATTTTACCATATCTAAGTACAAAGTAATTGAATACTCTAAGGAACATGTGGATGAAATCAATGTTGTAAACAGATGAACTTTATTCTGTTTTCTTCGTTTGTTATCCAAAGAAATCTTAAAGAAGCACCCGTCTTAACTAACATACCTATCCTGTACGATATGCCACTTCCGGTAAAGAAGAAAAAGTATGATAATGTCATGATTCTGGCAAATGAATATGTTCCTCTGGCTGATATTGAGTATTACCGCAAACTGACATCTGATCAACAACTAAACGTTGAAGAAACGGATTTCACCGATGGTGCCGAAGATATATCAGAATAACATGTTTCAATTTATTATAAATGATGTCTTTCTTGTATCATGTAATATATTTTGTATATTTTGTATGTGTTTGTTTATAAAAAATATATTTTGTTAAATCATGTCATAGTTTATTTCATTGTTGAAGCCAAAAAGGATGTATCTGCAGACAAAAATATTTTTTCTTGCAAAAAGTATCAGTGATATTGTTATTTAATCTCTTCTAATATACTCCAAATACCTAACACATCCGTCGTCTATTATTCTGTGATTCTATCTTAATGTCCTAAAAAGTCATTCAGTTTTTATTGCTTCCTGAAAACTTTTAAAAATGACAGATACATCCTTTTTGTAGCAGAGCCCTCAATTGAAGTCATTCTTACATTTTGTGAACGTAGAAGAAAAACCACCTGAATGTAAAGATAGATTTTGGAAAATACGACCACTCTACGATACAATTCGGAAACGAATGTTACAATTGCCACTGGAAACCAAGTTGAGTATTGATGAACAGATGGTTCCTTTCAAAGGAAGGTTAAATGTAAAGCAATACGTGAAAAATAAGCCCAGTCCTTGGGGGGGTAAAAATTTACGCATTATGTGGAGCAAGTGGTGTTATGTATGACTTCATAATCTATCAGGGGACTACAACAGAGTTCAATTCTGATCAAGTTGAAATCTTTGGTGTGGGAGCCTCCGCAGTGCTCAAGCTGTCTGAACGAATACAAGAAGTAAACGTGCAGCTATATTTTGATAATTTTTTTTCAAAGTATCAGTTGCTGCAGTATTTGAAGCACAGATATATACATGCTGCTGGAACTGCAAGAATTGACCGCTTTCACAAGCCCCCTTTTTCTACTGACGCCGAAATAAAACAAAAAGCGCGAGGTACTTAAGAGGAAGTTTTGAGTAACGATGGTGAGGTAATTCTTACCAAATGATTTGATAATAAGAGTGTAATAATGGCATCGAACTTAATGACTGTGGGTAATACCGAAACCTGCAAGAGGTGTTATACACGGAGAAAAGAGTACGTGGAAGTTCCTCGCCCAGAAGTCATAAAAAATTATAATATAAACATGGGTGGAGTGGATAAAATGGATTTTTTAATCAGTATTTATCGCACTAAAATACGATCACGTAAATGGACACTTCGGATGTTTACACATTCTATTGATTTAGCATGCGTAAATTCTTGGTTAGAGTATAGGGTCAAAGCTGAAAGGCTTGGTGTACGTAAGAAAGATATTATGGATCTTTTACATTTTCGTGCATATATCGCAGAAGGTCTTATTGGAGCTAATAAACCCCCAACTTTGAAAGCACGCGGAAGACCTCTAAAAGATTCCACTTTCATCATCATCTACGAGCCGACAAAATCCGGAATCTTTACCTATCCCCGACATACGCTTAGATGGTCTACACCACCTTCCAGTGTTTGATGACAAAAGCTTTGCGTCTAGGTGCAAAATGATGTCGTGTAAGAGCAGGACACACATCAAATGTGAAAAATGTCAAATCCACCTATGTATTGGCAAAAAGCAAAATTGTTTTGCCGCTTTTCATATGAAAAAATAAATTACTGTGTTAATTTCCGTTTTACTTGTTCTTTTGCTGTTTTTTTTAATAAATGGTGACACATCAAAAGTCAAAAATTAAAAAGTTTGTAAGTATGAGACAAAAACCAAAAATCATAAAATAAATTAAGTAACTGTTATGCCAAATTTTAAATTTTTTACTCATTTACAAAAAAATCGGGGTCGAAAGGGTTAACGGCCCCATTTTCTTTCACGTAATTGTATACTATCGTCTCTTCAAAGACCTCTCGAAGAAACAACCTCTCTATACAGCGTGCTTTCTTCTCAATTATTGAATCTATGAACAAAAAATAACGAACCATATATTGGCACTATAATACAATCAAGTTCTAATGGTAACACTGGAAATTTACGACTTTAGAGGAATTTGTAATGAAACCATTACCTAAAAAATATTTTATACCTTTTGATTTCAAAGGTCACAAAATGACATCAAGAAGATATATACCTGATGACTTTTATAAGATGGCTAGCGACCAGCAGATAGGATCCAGAAGGAGAATAGACCGAAGACGCCGCGCGGAAGATCATCGCGTGAGAGGCCACCATCACGCAATTCGCATCAAAAAAAGCGTATTGAGATCTATCGTAGACAGCAGAGTCAGAACACCATGTTGCAACTGTCAGAACAGTTGAATAAATCACTTTTCCCTGGTGTAGCCGATAATACGCTGAAATGTATTACATTAACAGTAACAACTAGAGCAATCGGATTACACAGTTTTACTTTATTTGAATTTAAAAAAACGAAGAAAAAATTACGACCGCCTTATGCAATTTTATTGCGACAGAGATCGCCTTATTCTATATTTGAAGTCCTCCAATAGCGTTTCAGTAAAAAGCGAGAGAAACACCTTCGGAGATCGTAAATCACACTCAGGCAATCGGTCGCACCCCCGGCCGGTCCGCCGCGCCGCACAGTGTCAATTTCTCAAATTTAGGAGGACAAAATACAAAAATTGGTCATTTTTTTGTGGTATAAGCATGCGGTATTTGGCTTACTGTATGACTGGTATATAATATAGGATTTTTTTTTCTGATTAGAATGGTTTTTTTACAACTATTCGGATGTTTAATTAAGAATTTTTCGGGTCTTTAATTTCATTACGATTGTTGTATTGTTGATTATATTGTACGGTTGTATGAAATGTGTATTGAATATATATATTCTGAGTTTATATAGTGATAGTCCATACCTTTAACTGTATTTACAATACAGTTAGTATATATAATTACGTTTATTTAGTTCACTAGGCTTTAGTTCTTAAATTTAAAAAATTAACATCACTTATTCACATTTCTATTTGATTTTTCTTGCACGGTTCATAATGAATCATACTATTCTTTTTTTATTTTGTAACCTGAAGGATTAGGTATAAGATGGTATATAAGACTTTACTTATTTGCACTGACTTTAGAAAATATTGACTATCAAATGAGGATTGTGACAAAAATGAAGAAGCATAGTGGCGTAAATTCAGGATTAAATCTCAATATTTTCACGTTTCGAAAGAAAAGCAGAAGTGATATGATTCACCTTCATATTTCAAGTAAAGTAGATTCATATCTAGAAAAACTAGCTGTATTTTGCTTTAAAAGAAAAAATAAGAGACTAGCCATGTCAAAAATTACATGTGGTATTGACAAATTAAATTGGAATGCTGTAAAATTATTATTAGAAAAAACTTTTGAGAAACACAACATTTTAATTACTGTATTTGATTTATCCGTAAATAACTCAATTTTCAATATCAAGAATGATTTAGAACCGATAGTTCAGGGGTAGGCAACGCGGCGCCCGCGGGCGCCATGGCGCCCCCGATCGATTTTTAATGCGCCCTCGTTGGACTACGGCGATATACAGCAAGTAGTTAGTTGAGTTTAGGATTGTGCATAGATTAGCAGTTTGCTAACCTTGAGCGTATTTAATAACACGCACGTATTTTTTGTTAGTATGTGGTCGTATTTCGAATAGACCACGCGTAGACCGTGCATTTAAAACTACCAAGTAATCCGAAATAATTCTTTTCTTTCAAAACCCTTCATGGATAAATGTAAAAGAAAAAGAACATATTATTTTAACAATGAATGGGAACATCTATACTGTTTCGTTGATTACAAAGGGAAGTGTATTTGTTTGTTGTGTAATAATAGTGTTGCGATTCCCAAGAAAAGTAATATTGAACGACATTTTAAGACCGTCATACCAATTTTGATAGTGACTATCCAATGAACTCTGAAATTAGAAGAAAAAAAATTATTTCTTTAAAATCTATAATAACTAACCAGCAAAGTTTTTTTACTAAACCAGTGCAACAACATAAAGCAGCAACGATTGCGTCATATAAAATATCGCATTTGCTAGCTAAGAATAAAAAACCATTTAAAGAAGGAGAATTAGTGAAAGAATTTAAAAATAAAAATGAAATAGTTTCAGCTATAAACACGTTGCAATTATCAGCACGAACTGTTACTAGAAGAATTGAAGTAATTGCGGAGAATTTGGAGGCAGAATTAGCAAATGATCTGGAAAATTGTATTTTCTTTTCGCTACAGATGGATGAATCGACAGACGTGACAAATATATCACAATTAGCAATTTGCGTGAAGATAGTATTTTCTGATTTTACAACAAAAGAAGAATTCCTGAAAGTTCTGCCATTAAAGGGAAGCACCAGAGGAGAAGATATCTTTTTTACTTTTAAAAAGTATATAACAGATGTAAAATTACCTGTACAAAAGTTATCGTCAATTACAACAGACGGGGCGCCAGCGATGACTGGTAAGAAAAAAGGATTTATTGCCTTATGTAGACAGGATTCCTTATTCCCGAAATTTATTTCTTATCATTGCCTCATACATCAGGAAATGCGCAAAAACAATCGGTTTTCAACACGTATTTACGATAGTAACAAAAATTATTAATTCCATAAGATCGGGAGCTATGCAACACAGATTGTTTAAATTACTTTTAGAAGATGAGGATGTTCAGTTCACAGATCTTCTTTTACATACTGAAGTGACGTGGCTGAGCAGAGGTAAAATACTTGAGCGGGTTATCATGCTTTTGCCACAAATAAAGGAATTTATTGCATCAAGAGGCGAATTTTACGAGCAATTAGAAAATAAGGATTGGCTAATCGACCTCGGATTTCTGACAGATATAACGGCAAAGTTGAATGAATTAAATTTAAAAATACAAGGGAAAAATCAGCATATCGCTGACATGATTAGTGCAGTAAATGCATTCAAATGCAAGTTAGTGTTGTTGAAATCCCATCTATTGAAAAAATCATTATCACATTTCCCAAATATAAAATATACTGTTGAGAGTTTAAATTTGAATAATGAAAATTTTACTGCTACATCATATTTAGAAATTATAGATAAGCTAATAGAAGAGTTTTCTTCTAGATTTGAAGATTTTGCAGCATTAGAACCCGTTCTAAGATTTTTCATAAATCCATTCAATGTTACTGAAGATGATGTCCTTGAAATAGTTTCAGTGTATTTCGAGCTTCATAATATCGAAGACCTAGAATTAGAAATAATAAACTTGCAAAGTGATATTATTTTAAAAGCGCATAGTAATGATAAAATGTTTTGGAACTTAGTCGATGAAAATAAGTATCCTATTTTAAGGAAATGTGCGCTAAAAATGTATTCATATTGTGCAACAACATAAAATTGCGAGTCTTTGTTCTCAAATATGAAATATTTGAAATCAAAATACCGAACAAAGCTTAATGACTCACTTTTAGATAATTGTTTAAGGACCGGGAACTCTAAATATATCCCCAATTATAACTGTTTCACACTGAATTATATGTATCATTATGTATGACACCAACAAAATAAAGTTATAAAAAATCTGTTTTTTAATGCCTATTTATACCTTATAAGAAATAACAGTGAGAGTTCACCTGAGATCGATAAATTGAATTATTTAAATTTGACTAACGTTATGACAGTGTTATATCAAAACAAAAGAACGCGGTGGTCAAGAAGAGACAGAGCGAGAAAATTGTTTAATGGAGAAAACTATAAAGCGCGCGTCATCAGTCAACGTAGCGGCAGTAGAAGACGATCCATTCATCGATTATCACCAGTCAATCGAAGGTATTTAGTTCAGTTAGGATACGAAGTGTTAAAGTAATGGACATTTTAAAAGTAACGGATAAGATAAAAACAGATCACTCTATCGTAAGTTATGAATTCCATTCGCATCAACCGTTTGGATCGACCACGTTCGATAACAATGACGAAATTAGAATTTCAATTCCGGAAATAGATAATTATACTTTACCGAGCGAGAGTTACCTATACGTCGAGGGTAGCGTTCGTAAGTTAGCCGCGGACGGAAGTATAACAAAAGATGCCAGCGCAACGGGGCAATTGGTTAACAATCCCGTTGCATTTATGTTTAGCGATATTCGATATCTTATTAACGGAGTACATGTTGATGGTGTGCGGAACGTCGGTATAAGCTCATGCATGAAGGGTTATTTCTCATCTACGCAGAACGAGGTGGTGAAATTAGAGAACGCCGGTTGGCACATAAAACCTTGGAAAGATGATATAGCGGGTGTTTCAAAGGCTTTAGATAAAAATGGAAATTTCGGTCTTAGCGTTCCGCTAAAAACGTTGCTAGGATTCGCAGAAGATTTCAGAAAGATCATGATGAACGTTCGACAGGAACTTGTGCTAATTCGCGGACACGATGATACGGACGTCATCTTTCAACCAGCAGCCGCTCCGAACGACGAAAAATTGAAATTGATCATTAATAAAATTATATGGAGAGTTGCTCACGTGGCGGTGGGATTACGCGAACAGTTGGCATTAACAAAACTATCAGAAAGAAACGTAGACATTCACGTTCCTTTTCGATCGTGGGAAATACACGAGTACCCTCAATTACCTCAAACTACGAAGCAATCTTGGGCCGTCAAAACTGCTCCACAATTGGAAACGCCTAGATTTATAATCATCGGATTTCAAACAAATCGAAAGGGTATATTTAAAGGAAACATGGCATTATTTGATAATATAAACTTAACGAACGTAACCGTTTTCTTGAATGGAGAACGTTTTCCGTACGATAATTTGAATGTGGATTTTGATAACAATCACTATGCGATTTTGTATGATATGTATTCAAGATTTCAGCAAGCATACTACTATCAAGAAAGCGAACCTTTGTTTTCACCGGAAGAATTTAAAACTTACGCGCCGTTAATTGGAATCGATTGCACGTATCAACAGGAAGCAATACATAAAAGCGGAGTAGAAATAAAAATCGAGTATTCAACGAAAAATCCAATTCCGGAAGGTACGACAGCTTACGCATTAATTCTGCATGACAGAGCATTTGTGTATTCGCCTCTTACGAAAATGGTTAAGCAATTAATATAGTGGTACTGTTGAAGCAACGTCATTTAGTGTATCTCTAAACATCGAAGGAAACGTTTGCATATAGTGGTATATTATGGATATTATGGTTTTTCAAAGGGATTTTATTATTTTGGACATTCAAGGTTTCACGATAAACGATGAAGAATTTATCCCAAAGGAACTGGCTTCTTACGACAGTAATCATTGTATAAGTCATTACGTGTTTCAACCTAGTCGAAGCTTTTCTTCACTATCTACCAAATTTCGCAATACGGCGAATTGGTTAATGAGTCATCATCATTGTATTGATTGGAACGACGGGTTTGTTCCTGCGTCTCATTTCGATGAGATCGTTTATTATTTGTGTCGTTCGACAAAAGTAGCGTACGTAAAAGGACGTGAGAAAGCTACATTTTTAAGGAGAATTTTAACAATACCGGTAAAAGAATTGCCGGAAAATGAATGCAAATTGGAGGTTGGTGCGCCGATGTGTCCCTATCATAAAAAGAGACCAAGTATGTGCTCCTTATCGAATGTTTTTTATTTATTTTCATACGTATTCAGACATCTATAACTATATGTAAACGAATTGAGAAAGGCAGACGGGTAGTAGCGGTAGAGCAGTTCAAGATGGAACGTCTTTGGCGGTTAGTTACCAGATTGGGACTTTCAACTTTTATAATTAATAAAGTGTGGGATATTATGGAAAGATACGAATCTGATTTATCTTTTGCGAATATTAAAAACTACGAATTATGTTATTTACCAATCGATTATTATATCAATAAAGTAAAGCCATTAGATTTGGCGGCGGTTTGGTTTAAATTACCGTTGAAGTATAGAAACGATGAGCGATTACAAAGCAAGCTGCCCTGTTTTGAACATTATAATTTGCCTCATTGGGAAACGCATATTGATGGTCCACCATCGGCAAGAAAGGATTGTTCTTTATGTATGGTTTAGTATATAAACATTGTCAGTTGTAGATTGTAAATTAATAATAATAAAAGATTGTAAAAAGTGTAAAAAGTTGTTTTAATTTAAAAGAAAAAATAGTTAATCTAAATGAATACATGGTATGTATACATTGGGTATGACTTGGGTTGTACATTGAAAAAGTATTAAATTGGAAGAAAAAAAGAAAGAAAGAAAGGGGAAAAAAAGGAAGAAAAAAGGAAGAAAAAAAAAAAAAAAAAAAAGAAAAAGTGAAAAGGATTGTTTATTGAAGCTCCTCCTATGCTCCTCCCATGCTCCTCCTCAGGCTCCTCCCAAAGTGGAGATGGAAGAGTGGGGATGGGAGTGGGGGAAATCTAAAATTCCCCCCCCCCCCCCGGTTGCCAGGAAAGTAGAGCCAGAAAAAGTACCCCCACTCTAACTCCGCCCATTCCCCACTCCTCCCCCTTGTCACGCCCCACCCCACGCCCCCCTTCATTACTCTAGTATAAGAAGGCACCTCCCAGCCTTTGAAAGTCACTTAAGTGTTTGTGTTCTTCAGTTTTTTGGTAAGTACAACCTTCTTTATTATCATGTTTATATAACGTTCATTTTCTCTCCATCACTACAGCTCTTTCTACAACTTTCTCTTTTTTGGTGAGTAAAACTATATTTGTTTTGCATGTTTATATAATATTTAAAATTGTTTTTTCCACTCCTAGACATCCTTGCTCATTCAGCTTTCTCTTTTTTTGCTGTGTTTTATTTGGTAAGTAACCTTTTCTACTTCCATGTTTATATAATATATTCTTGCTTTATTTCATCATGACAGCTCGTTCTACTTTGTTTTTGTGAGTACAATTTGTTTATTTGTTTGTTATGTTAAATTGATATTTTTTTCCCAATTCCTACAGGAGCTTACTGCTGATCAGTTCGATTAGACCGATCAGTTTTTAACATCGTAATTTCAGCAACTTTTTTCTGGTAAGTATAGTCTCCTTTCTTGACATATATTGTTTTTAATCTTGTGTTTTTCATTCCTATAGCTCCTTCTATTTTTTCAAGTTAACTTTTATTGGTAAGCATAACTTTATTTTTTCGAACGTTTTATCATTCATATCCTATCATTCAGCACTTTGTTGACAAGCACCCTCTGCAGTTAGATTTTAACGTGCAACTGTATTTTTCATCAAGCGATGTAAGTATACATGTTTTTTTTATTAAAATAAAATTAATTAATTTTCTTTTCTTATCAAGATGTCTCAAGACGGTTTTAGTCAAATTGATTTAACTGCTCCGGGTTTCGCCAGCCAGGAATCCTTTCTGTTAAACAGTTTTGACATAAACCTGTTGAACATGTCGACTGTTGAGAAGGCTCTGGATCCAAACGTGCAGCCTAATGAGCAGCCGATGGATCCAAACGTTGAATCTAATGTGCAGCAAGCTACGGCGCTTCCAAACATCGCAGGTTCCTCGAAAGTCGACGATAAGAATGTGAAACACCTTTCACTTTCACTTCGTCGAAAGTCGGGGAACCGTGAACACCGGAAGAAGGGTGCAGGTGTGTGGTTACCGCCAGATAAGTATAGAGAGCTTCGACGGGAGACCCGTGCTCGTTCGCGAAGTACCAAACACAAGCGTGTGTCAGTTGAACCTGCGACTCTGTCAAAGGTTGAAGTGACACACTCGGAAGTGGCTAGCGGCGATGAGTCCAACGACTCTCTTTCTTTAATGGCGGTATCCCAACACTGCACCGAAAACCGGACATACCTTAAAGCTATTAATGCAGCTTTTGTTTCTAAGGCTTCTTCTTCTAAAGCTTCGTCGATTCCCACTCCCCCTACTAACATAAACATTCCTACCATAGAAATTCCCTCATTAAGCCCGAAAGTACAAATCTTAAGGGTGGACACAATTCCCGCTACTTCAGTCATTTCCGATGTACCTGCCAGCCTTTTTTCAAATGCAATGTGTGCAGCAGTAGAAACAACCAAAGAGGAGATTTTGACCGAAATTAATATTTTGTATCAAAATTTTTATAAAGACCTTCATGCAAAGGTACTTCAATTGCAGACCTCTTTGAGAGAACTTGCACAGTTTAGGGAAGGGCTGGCGTCGAGTTCTAACCACTCTTTAACAACGTCACTCGACATCACCGTTGCAACATTAACCGTTGAAATGAAAAAAGCAGAATTCATTTTGTCTTCTTTACATACTAATAACTTCCCTTCCTAGCTAAAAAGATGTCCAGTAGCAACAACTTCGGGAGGGTGCTCACGTTGGAGCGAAGAGTTGCGTCATTGGAGGTCAAAGTAGATACCCTGTTTCAGCTGGTAGGCTATATCTATAATCTTTTTTGCACGTTTTTAATTTCATAATCTTCTTAGGTAAACAGTATTGTCTCAGAGTCGGCAGTGGTGAGAGGGCAGGTGCATGTTCAAAACATGCACATACACCATTGTTCGACTGGGATAGAACCTCCGACACCGACACCTGCAGCGCCTCCGCCCCCGTATGAAGTGCGGGATGAGCAGGAAGAGGAGGAGGAGTGGTAACCATTTTTCCTCCTCTTCCTTAGGTTAGGTTAGGTTAGGTTATGTTAGGTTAAATGGTTAAGGTATTATACTTATTATTATTATTATTATTATTATTATTATTATTATTATTATTATTATTATTATTATTATTATTATTCTTAAATATATGTATATATAGTTTCTTTTGCTATATTTTCATTCAGTCTTATCCAATTCATTTAGTACGAGAATCATGATCGACGAGAAATTAAAATGTTTACCGCAACTTCTAACACTGCCTATAGTAAATTTTAGTAATGGTTCGGTCGAAGAACACTTTACAAGACACAGCAATTTATTTGGTGGAAAATGTAAGCGAGGTTTAATTGTAGGACCCTCAGGTGTCGGAAAAACAAATGCTATGTTATCGCTTTTAGTTGCACGTAATGGGTTGCGCTTCCTAAACTTGTACTTATGCTCTAATTCGTTATACCAAAATAAGTACGATTTTTTAAGACGTTTAATTGAACCTATAAAAGATTGCGGTTACTATGAATTTTCTAATATAGACGAGTTCATTCGACCGGAAGATGCGAAAGAATATTCGGTAGTCGTATTTGACGATGTTTCCTGTACAGGTCAAAATGTCATTAAGGAATTTTTTTCGTATGGTCGACATAAAAACATTGATTGTTTTTTAATTTGTCAAAGTTATAGTGCAATTCCAAAACAATTAGTTCGCGATAATTGTAACTTTTTGGTGTTATTTAAACAAGACTTAACAAATTTAAAACACGTATTTGAAGATCACATAATGAGCGATATGGAGTTTCATCGGCTAAAGGAAATTAGCGAAGCTTGTTGGGAGAATAGACACGGCATCCTAGTTATTGATTTAGATTGTAGTGTATCTAAGGGGCGTTACCGTAAGGGTTTTGATAAATTCATTGAAGTTTAAAACTAACGACTTCAGCTGTATAGTTCGTAGTAACTTCACATACATCATACAATGAACAAGACGATAGCTGCAGAACTTATCGCGGCACGAGAAGTCGTGAGAGACAAAATTCGTTCTTTAAAAGAAGACTTAGAGGAGTCAAGGATTCGGTCGGAAACCGCATATGCACCCATCGCAAGGCCCTTACAGGATATTGTCGCAAAACTTGACACTGCGCCTTTACTATCCATTCCAAAACGAAGTTTATCTCCAAAAGAAGAAAAATTGATATCTAAGATACAACGCTACTCGCCGGATATTTCTGACGTACCAGCTAAAACCGAGACCGAATATTTTATTCGAAAACCGAAAGTTCCATTAAAAGAACAACGACGAAAATTTGCTACATCGACTCCTGAAAAAAGGTTGGTATCTTCTCCCACGTCTTCTCCTCTTGGTCCATTAGCTCATGCAGAAGAAGAAGTATATGAAGTTCCGCCGGGCGAAGAAGAAGAACTCCTCGATTCTAGCGAGGATACCGGAGCTCTTATTTCGGACGCACATAATCGAATAGAACGACTTAAAGATGAAATAGAAGAAAGATTGGAGTCTCCAGAGGTACAAGCCGCTTTGAGTCAGTTTCATCCTTTGCCCAGAACGTATATTGTTGGTTTAACAACTGATTTAAAAGATGATTATGATCGTTTATACGGTATTCGCGAAACTCCCGAAGGTTTCTACATTGGAGTCAGTCCTGTTCACTTTGAGGATCAGGATATTCACGTTGGAAACTTCAAATATACGGGAACCGTTGGTTTATATGATTTACTATTTAAAAACGAACCGGGCAAATTTACAATTCAGGACATGCGCAACTACAAAGATATCTTACTACGTTCAAATGCTCCGTACATTAATTACATTCCAGAGGCAGGTATGACTACTGAGGACGACAGTGGGAAATTTCAGAATATTATCAAGCCTATCGTTGAAGGTAACAAACCCAAGGTGCATTGGGCTAAATACTGGCCGAATCCGAAGAAAAAAGTCGGTGGTGCATTACAAAAACAAGTCGTTCCTGGGGCTCTTATCGAATACGAGTATTGGGACGATCCCAACGAACTTGTCGACAGACTGCGTTTGTTGATGGCCTCGCAAACTGCAGGTCATTCTGCACATGTCAATGAAATATCATCAATAATATCGGAGCTAACAGAGGCCGAGATTATACGTTAAAATATTATCATAAATATACGACTCTCACATTTTTTGTTTTAAAACACCGACGTTTGTGAACTAGAGCAGATGAGTTTAAGCAAGTTCGGAAAACATTCGTCTAGTATGACGATCGATAAGTTTGGTAAACACGTACACGGACACAACATTGCTGCTCATTTTAATAAACGTGAAAACTTACAACGATATTTCAAACAACCAACAATACTTACGTTTAGCGGAGATGGAACTACGGATACAACGGATAATTATTACATTATTCAAAATTTAGGTTACGTAAGTAAATATATAAACTTTTTATATATTGGTGAAATAGTGAAATACCGATTTGAAGGAGACGTTGAAATGATTATTAACGGGAGTATCTTCGATCCAAATAAAAAGTTAAATGTTCTCTTCTTTGGAGATAAAATAGTTTGCAAACCCACAACGAAGACCACTTTACTCAAGAAACCATTTATGGTAGAACTGCTCATTGAAATATCCAGAAAATGAGCGATATTAAAAGGTCCGTCGTAAACGAGTTGCACGCGTCCGCGAGGAAAAAGTATAAACGCAGACGTGTTATTATAAAAGGTTTAACGGACTTATTTCAAGCTGATTTAGTGGAGATGATACCTTATTCAAAAGCAAATGGTAATTTTAAATATATTCTAACAGTTATTAATGCTTTCTCAAAGTATGGATGGGCTGTACCACTAAAAAACAAAACTGGCAAAGAAGTTACGCGAGCTATGGAAACAATTCTATCGGAAAAGCGGAAAAACATACCGAAGAATCTGCAAACGGATAACGGAAAAGAATTTTACAATGAGGATTTTAAAAAGCTCATGTCACGATATCACATCAATCACTACAGTTCATTTTCCAATTTAAAGAGTTCTATTGTTGAACGGTTTAATAGAACAATAAAAGAAAAAATGTGGAAAGAATTTAGTATGCAAGGTAACTATCGTTGGTTGGAATTGCTTCCCAAATTAATTCTGGATTATAACAACCAAGTTCACAGGACGATAGGAATGAAACCTAGCGAGGTAAATAACAGAAACGCATCGACACTGTTAAAAACTGTATATAATTACATAAAAATTGTCGATCCTTATACCAAAAAATTTAATGTCGGTGATCACGTCAGAGTGAGCAAGCATCGACACGCCTTCACCAAAAACTATACTCCCAATTGGTCTAATGAAGTGTTTACAATACATTCTGTTCGTAATACTTTCCCAACAACATATCTGCTCAAAGATGCATCCAATGAAAAAATTATGGGTGGTTTTTATCGAGAGGAATTACAAAAAGTTAAATATCCTGACGTCTACTTGGTGGAAAAAGTGCTACGGCGAAAAGGAAATCAAGTGTTTGTGAAATGGTTAGGATTAGGTCCGTCTCATAATTCTTGGATCTCAAAAACTAACGTTCTTTAAAACGTATAAAGACCTATTTAAAAGTTTACAAGACTTTATTAACAATCGAACATTACAAATACATTATTACTATTATTCTTTACAATTTTTTTTAAATTAAATTCATTTATTCGCATTCAATCTTTTTATCAACCAATGACCCCACGCCAAAGTATTACATCCGTTCGGTAATATGTATCGTTTATCATCGCACGATGAAAGAGCAATTTTATTCTTTAATTCGGTATACATAGTATGAAATTCTGACTTAAAAATGTACATTTTTTTATGAACCGATCCGCCACATTCAACCACACGTTTATAATCGGTCACGCTTAAATGTTTATCTATAACATATTTCTTTACTCCTTTAGCCTTTTTTACATTATCATTCAACAAGGTGATGCAGTACGCCTTAGCTCCTGTTCCAACAAATGACGTTATGCACCTGTTTGGATATTCATCTTTCATTCTTCCCAACACAGATCGACCGCGAGGTATATTGTGTATATTCTCTAACGGATAATTGGACGTGTCAAAAAATTCAATATTTTCTTTTATATCCTCATATACATTGGGAGTAGTAATTTCTAGGATTAGGGAATCAGTATCGGTGTATAAAAGTGTTATGTTATTTCCATATTTAACTTTTAAGTAATCATAGAAGAAGCTGTACATTACGGTTTTCGAAAGCTCTAATATACTGAAACCCACATACAGCGGTTTGCAATAACGAACTTCCGCGACGTTCAATTGAACGGCTATCAAATTATCGCAAAATATTTTCGAAGATTTAAAATTTGGTTTAGCTATTAGGGCTTCCACGCCCGGTTTCTTATGACGACATTCCCAGTGGGTAACTAGTCTTATATCCACTCGCTTTTCCACATTTTCCATTGTCTTACCGTATACGATGTTATTCATTGCTTTGTAATGATTTTTTTCAAATTCATTCTTAGCTTTCGCACGTTTATCGGAATTGAAATCGATGTAGCTCCGCATCCAGTTGGATTGTTTAAATTCTAATACTCTGTAAATCTTCGTTAGTTTCAATCCGAACTTGATACACTGCTTTAGATTCACGTAATGAATGATGTATTTTGTTTTATTTTCCAAATTTGCTATTAACTTTGCATTTTTTGAACCTGGGGGTACAATCCGTTCTGGACAAAATGGCAAATCGTTGTGTTCATCATGTATTGCTTCCGGATACTCTAAATCTACCTCGAACACGTAACCCTTTTCGGAATCGTCTTCCGTATTGTAAATATCTAACTTTTGAATCTCTTCATCTGATAGCCATCGAAATCCCCCCGTCGGTAATTTTCGTCTCATTGCGTGTCCATACAAATTCGTAGCGTCGAGATACAAAATATAAGATGGGTCTTTGGTTTCATCAAATTCCATCATTAATTTATTGTTAGCCTTCGCACTGCGTTTAGTGCACATACTTAATCCACCGCGAATACCATTTTTAAAGAAGTGTAACATGTCTATGTCCGTTAATAATTCTAATTTTACCCCTGTCATTCGTAATAATGCATCCCAACCGAAGCCCGGCGCTGTGAAGTAATGACATGGATCTAAAGAGTAATACTTCATCGAGATGGTTCGGAAATTCTCAAATACGTCCGCCAAAAGTAAAACGTCAGACGTTAAATAAATGTCGCTATATTCGCCTAAAGTGCGACAGTTAAATAAGTTCCACACCGTTTGTGCACGACAATAATTTTCTTCGGTTATACTATCGTCGCATAAAGTATTGTAAAAACTACTTCGATCTGGCAGAGCGGTAAGATTCAGCTTTTCGAATGAATCCACAAAGGAATACGGAAAAACTCCTTTCTGACGTATAAGTCGAAACTGTTCTTCGTTCCTAAAATATTTTCTGATTTGAACGCATTGGTTGTCTTCCAAAAATGAACCCAACTTCTCTAGCGATAAAGCCATAAACCTAAATGAATCCACAAATCTCAATTTCATATGAACCCGCCTTAGCTTTCCCTTGCTGTCAATGTTTTCTCCTACGATAATTTTTTTCGAAAATGATATATACTTTTCTTTATTCTGTGCTATAACGTCCACGTCTTCTTCTTTTAATGCCATATCTTTCACAAACATATGACAATCGTAGTTCGAAAGATTGTGAAAGAATATCGGTATGAACTTTGGTAATTGATAATTGATGTTACATACAGCATGTGCGGGTCCTCTATACAACCCAGTTAGGTGATCATGATCGCACACTTTATTACCTTCTTTTATTTTGTACGAACAAATGTGACAGATATCCTGCATCTCATGTATTAATCTATCAATAGGTGGTAATGGGAGCATTTCTTTTGGTTGGCTTAAATAATTTTTGTATATATTCAGAACGTCATGTTCCAACTTGCTCATGAAAATTTGAGCAGCATTACATCCGCGATATATTTCAAACTTCGACAATGATTCGTCATATGAACATTTTATATAATATGCAAATGCATAAGGTTCGTGTTTGAAACATTTGACGGAGTATGAATTATCATCGTTAAGTTCTGTTGCTTCCGCATCGGCGATCGGTTTCTGTAATGCTTCAAAATCTGCATACACCACGAACGGTATTTTTAATTGTCGTTCAAAATTTTCGAACTGTAGTATATTTTCCTTTTCTTCATTTCCATATTTATTTATTTTTAAATTTGTTGTTGGTAAAATTGCCCTTACCTTGCTGCAATCGTCACTTTGATGACGGATAAGTTTATTTTCTGACGTAAAGAATACCAAGCATCCGTCGCAAATATACTTTTCATGACCATTCTGCGATGCTTGCGATGATAGTAATCGAGACAGATTTTTTATCCAACAATAGTGACTATTCCCGGAATCATTTGTAACCAATAATAAATTTATATGTCTTTCTTCTTTTTGTCGACATATATACATTGTAATTATGTCATAATTCATAACACCGTCTTTAAAATACTCATTTATTCCATATACATTAATAGATAGTTTGTTCTGCTTTTCAAATACAGGTATATCTCGTAATTTAACTGGAAAAACAATATTTGAATAGTCTAAGCCGCAGTCTAGGTAATTCGGATACGAAGATGTCCTCTGTGGTAAACCGTTCGGTTCATGTAGTGCGGATGTTACAGCCCATGCAAAACATGCATCATCCGCGTTTTGTATATTTATCACAGCACGCTTTGCTTTTATTTGCGATGGTAGATCGATGTAATTAGATGCTCTGATAGGATTATATTTGTTTAAATTTAACTCCATATAGAGAATTTGCATTAAAGTCCATCCTAAATAAAATATTGAAACATTTATTTTTTAATATATAGGTATATTATGTCACATTACGCTTACCTGAATCTCGTTCCTGGAATTCTGACATTTTTGATGAAATTTCATCAATAAATTCCTTATATATTTTATACAGATCCGACGCTAATGATACTACCTTATTTTTCGTATTGAATGATTTTATTTCACAGTCTTCCTTTGATTGTAAAAAATACAAACCAAAACATTCCATATTTAATTTTACATTTCGGTGAATATCGATTGCGCTTTGTATTAGATTTAGTATTTTTTCTCGAATTCTATGAGAAAATTCATCCAAATCCACAAAAAAACCTTCTTCACTTATTCGATAACTGACAATTTTGTCACCGAATGCTCCAGCTATTCTCTCCACTCCGTCATCGATTATAACAAAAGCGTTACGCTTGTGTGCGTTGCTTCGTAAATGTGCAGAGTAACATTGTCTATTTACATAATCATCGCAAGCCTCACATTTTACTGCTTTTGGAATTTGCGGTGCGTCAAGCTTGATTCTCTTGCCAATACAAGATAATCGTTGATGTCTTTTTAAATTGTCAACTCGAGTAAAACTTTTTCCACAATCCTCACACACGACCATTTTACAATTTAATGTTGTACACTTCTACTTGTTATGAAAGAACTACGTCAATACCACATTTCGCAGGCGTTTATAAACCCTCACCGCTCCTGAAACTTATTGGGGAGGAGGAGGATGCATCGAGTGCGTTTGTATACATGTATATTTATAACTCCGTATACCTCTGCATAATAAATTAAAAAAATATCTCGCAGGTAGATCATGACTCACTTACTAGTATTAAGTTAATTGACCTCCTCCTCGAACGTATCCCCCCAAAAAATTTGCCGATTCAAGAACCTCCTCGCATATTTTAAAGCTCCGTATACCTTTACACAATAAATTTTAAAAAATATCCCGCAGGTAGATCATGACTCACTTACTAGTATTAAGTTAATTGACCTCCTCCTCGAACGTATCCCCCCAAAAAATTTGCCGATTCAAGAACCTCCTCGCATATTTTAAAGCTCCGTATACCTTTACACAATAAATTTTAAAAAATATCCCGCGAGTAGATCATGACTCACTTATTTGTATACCTACATGTCCCAAAACCGTATACCTTTGTGTACAATAAGTTAAGAGATATATCGAAAACATTACCAGTTCATTGAGAAGCGTCGAAGGATAAACATAGTAATTGTTTTCATCTAGGTAAACAGGTTACATATAAAGATAAATTTTTAATAACATAACCTAAATAAAGATACATTTTTAATAAAGATAAATTTTTAATAAAGATAAATTTTTAATAATTTCGTCAAAATAACATGACCTTCTCAAGTTAATTGACCTCCTCCTCTCTTCATCGAATCTCCTCCGACCCTCAAAAGAATCGCCGATTCAAGAACCTCCTCTCCTCATCGAACCTCCTCTGACCCCCAAAAAATTTGCCGATTCAAGAACCTCCTCCTAGAACGCAGGTTCGAGGAGGAGGTTCTTGAATCGGCGAATCTATACTACTCCCACCTTAAGGGTAATCGCTATTTACTGACTTTCCAAGACCACTTTTCCAAATATCCCGATTCTATCCCCTTGCCGGATCAAAAATCCGAAACAATTGCTAGAGCACTAGTCAATAATGTAATTACCAGACATGGAACGCTAAAAATTTTAATGTCTGACAAAGGTGCAAATTTTTTATCGAGTGTAATGAAAGATATTCGCAAAATTTTGAATATAGAGAGAATTCATACCACTCCTTATCGACCACAGTCAAACGGTTTAATTGAAAGAAGTCACAGAGTTTTTAATGATATTTTATCTCATTATATTGATAAGTATCAAAGAGATTGGGATGTGTGGATGCCACTAGTCCTAATGGCATATCGAACTCATGCTCATAGCGCAACTGGTTTCAGTCCCTACTTACACGTACACGGTAGAGTTCCCTTTTTACCCCTAGATGACTTTATCAAACCACAGAATATTTTATGATTCATATCAAAATTATGCTTCCGAATTAATTTCAAAACTAAACATTGTTTTCAATCAAGTCCGAAATCACTTAGAACAAAACACCGATAAAGTTCATAAACAATTTAATAAAAACTCTAAAGAAAAAAGTTTTAACCCTACGCTGCACATTGTATCAGATATGGTACAAATTAGAAATTAGTCTATTATATAAAAAGTAAATTTATGTTTGGTAAAATGCACTGTGTTTCATATATGTAACATACCCACCCTTATGTTCTTGTATGCTACATAACAATATACCGACTGTTTGTGTTAGGTTATATCGTGTTAGGTGAGTTGTCATAGTAATAGTTATCTGCAAGTTTAGTGCTTATTTGGTGATTTATTGTATACGTGAAATAAGTGAAAACATAAAACAAAAATTTGTGCGTGAATTATTGACCTTTCCACAACAATCTTCAACGTTCGGTTGTAAATTTTATTGGATGGTATACCAGGTAAGACATGAGTGCATCTGTTCATGTAATTTTAGAATGTTTAAATGGGATAATACGAGGCCCTTATCGGATAAGGAACCACTAAATATAATAGAATTGGGTTGAAAGTGAAGATGGTTATAATGATATAAGTGATAGTGAAGATACGGTCGCTATGGATATTCAAAATATGCCAGTTTTATTTGAAGATGAGCCAGAACAAACTGAAAACGTTGTTTGCGAAGTAGAAGACGACTATGATTTAGCAACGCAGGAGAACGAAGATGAAATGATAAATTATAAAAACAAATTTAAAAACATCGTATGGAAAAACAAAAACCTAGTGCTAAATGAAGGCATTTTGTTATTCAAAGGTGACTCTTCTCTACCAGCCCACATTCAAGCACTAGAACGCCACACCAGTACTTTCGTTATTTTTTTGATGAAACATTGATTTCAAAAATTGTCAACGAGTCGAATTTATACAGTGTTCAAAAAAATCCTGCAAAACCTTCTATAATCGAGGTTACAGATCTAAAAAAATTCTGGGAATATTGATCTATGTCGGTTATCCATTTACCTAGTGCACGCTATTATTGGTCAACCACCATAGGAATACCCCAAATAAAGGAAACTATGAGTCAGCATAGCTTTAATACAATTCGATCTAATATACATTTTGCAGATAACACAAAAATGAAATCAAAAGATAATCCTGAATGTGATCGTCTTCATAAACTCCGGCCAATTATTAATCACTTGAATGCCAAATTTGAAAGCATCCCCCACGAGGAATACTTATGCGTGGATGAACAGTTGTGTTCTACCAAAGCTCGGCACTACTTGAAGCAGTATCTGCCTATGAAACCACACAAATGGGGATTTAAACTGTTTGTTTTGTGTGGAGTAAGTCGTTTTGCTCATAGATTTGAGATATATACGCAACAAGAAAACTAAACTCGCTTGAGAAGCGAACCGGATTTGGGTGCATCTGAAAACATTGTTGTAAGGCTGTGAAGAAATATTCCACAAAATAAAGGTTATAGGATGATTTTGACAACTATTATTCCTCCATACCTTTAGTGGCGTATTTAGCTACTAAAGGTATCTATTCGTTGGGTACCATAAGAAGAAATCGAATTCCCAATCGTAAATTACCGCTTGAAAGCGTTCTCAAAAAGAAAGAAAGAGGTACTTCTTGAGTGTTTGTTGCCAACGCAAATGACATAGATATTTCTACAGTGGTTTGAAAAGACAATAAACTAGTAACTCTAGTTTCAAATTTTGTGGAAATATTACCATTAGGACAAATTGAACGGTTAGATAAGAAATTGAACAAGAAAATTAATATCCCTTGTCCAAATGTGGTCAAGGAATATAACCATCACATGGGTGGTGTTGACCTCTTAGACAGTTTCATAGGAAAGAACTATTATTAAATAGGATAAATTACGTACGAAGAAATGGTACATACGTATTTTCTACCATCTGCTAGATCTCGCCTTAGTGAATAGCTGGGTTTTGTATCGGAGGCAAATGAAGCAAAAAGGGAAAAAAACCATGACTTTGGTACAATTTAAAATCGAGGTGGCAGATTGCTTGTGTAGAGCACAAGCAGAAAACCAGCGAAAACGCGGAAGACCATGTGCTACTATGCAACAGGATATTGCAAAGAAGAAAAGAGGACCTACATCTTATATACCACCAGTTGATATACGAACCGACAATATTGGACATTGGCCACAATATACAAAGAGCCGAACGAGGATGTCATATACGGTTGTAATATGAACATCGCAACACTCTGGGTCCCTTGGCAACCAAAATCCTTTCTTCACCATAAAATGTATACCTTTCCCATAAGTTCCTGTCTTCCACATCATATTTCAAAAGCATAACTTTCCTTACCATAAACAATTAAGATATAACAGTTTTAAAAAATTTGGTACTAATTAAAAATCAAGTTATTGACAATAATACAAAATATGGTTACTTGTTTATAATTCACAAATTTGAATTTGAATATTAATATATAATTCACGGCTATCTTCACTAACCACACATAACCTCAAAGAAAAAGAAAAAAGACACATGGCGTGTGCTGATACAATAAATGTTGAATTGAATTAACCCTTTCGCGCCGAAGACCGTATATTTCCGCAAAAAAAAAATGACCAACAGCCGAAGATCGTATTAATCCGACTTCATTATATTTTAAGCGACGAATGCCGCACGTCTCCGTTTTATGTATTCAAGGCATCTCTGCGTATGAAGCATGCGTGGGGACAAGTTTTAACGTGTTTGTCTAGTTTCCGTGTGTGCGTAGTGTGGTGTGCACTCGACAGTAACAGTCTATACTGGATGCACGTAATTTTGTTTATTATATCTAGTTTCAACGAACTAGAAAAATAAGTAAAATATCTAAAATAAATAAATAGTTTACGTATGTATTTTTTATTGTCTTGTAGATTTTTTTTAACATACGGCAAGTACCTAATAATAAATAAATAAACTTTTTACTTTGTAGTTTTTCTAGAAAATGGCAGCACATCGAAAAAAAATTTTAACCCAAAAGGAACTTGAAAAAATTGATATTATGGAAGACCGAGAACCAGAAGATGACAACGCAGTAATTAGTAGTGGCGAAAGTGATTCCAATGGGAATATTCAAAGTGACATACTATAGATATTGTTGTAATATTATACAATTTAAAATTTCTTAATGTGATGTACAATCTACTACTCGTTTAAAAATTAGGAGCCAAATTCAAATTTGATTTACCACAAAATTCAACCTTAATGATTAGTCTTCATTAAGATTGAATTTCGTGCTCCTATTTTTAAATAAAGTGACGCGTTGGACGCGATATTTTAATGTTCAAATGGATATATAATAAATGTGATATTGTATAATAGCATTAAATTATTCAATAATAATTGAATATTAAACAGCTTAAATATTATTGTTTTTTATATAAATCTTGTTACGTTTTATTTTCTTTAAACCTTCGATTATCTTTTCTATGTGTCTTTTGTTGAATTTTTGGCAGCTGAATTCGAGATTCCTCTTCCTTAATCCTTACTTTTCCTATTCCCTACGTGATGGCGCGATTACTTGTTTTCATTTTTGTTTTTCCGTATTATATTTTAGAAACGAGTTTTCGGAAACTCATTCTCTTGTACGTTAGCTGTCCTAATGAACACACGGTGTTAGAGATTTTGGTACTTTTGCGACATTTATAAAATTTTTGGGACGATTACCAATCCGTAGTTATCCGATTCATCTTTCACTGGTGAAGTTCGTATTTAATTAGATAAATTACGACAACGGATTTAGATTCCGGATTTTCATTTATTTTCACATTACAACTTTATTTTAATTAATTAATATCTTAAAAACTAATTTCGCACAGCCATTCCTGAATCATACAATAAATTGTACATAAATAGTAAAATTGTACATAAAATTGTACATAGATAGCAATATAATAAAGACGTAGATATGATAAATATCAAATATATACCTCAGATATATATATATATATATACATATATATATCAATAATT
This sequence comes from Onthophagus taurus, assembly GCF_036711975.1. Lineage (NCBI taxonomy): Eukaryota > Metazoa > Arthropoda > Insecta > Coleoptera > Scarabaeidae > Onthophagus > Onthophagus taurus. Next base: position 15,281,747 of record NC_091973.1, read on the forward strand.
GGATCCTCCTACCAAGTCGCAAAACCCGTCAATAAATAGAGGTCAGCTCAAAAACATAAAGCGGATGTTATAAAGTGATTTGGAAATAACGAACTGAATGTTGTGCACCGTCAGCTTGGCACACTTTATTAACACCTAAATAAATACGCCGCCGTCTAAAAGCAGTATCAGTTTGGTAATAATATCGCACCGACCTGGCCGAAAAACAACAATGAGGGAAACACAGTCAAAAGAGATCTGCCCTAATCAGCAGCTAATCGAAAATGGAGCTGTTAACGTGAACTTTGTGGTCCAAGAGTCACATCTATCTGTATCAAATGATCTCACCATTATGTTGTATATCCTGTTCGTCATGAGGGTTATTAGCTTCATTATTAAAGTATTCAAGGCTTACACAAGACACATAAAAGGACGCGTGGTAAGAAGAGGAGTATCCAGGGAAACAGTACAAAACAATTACGGAGGGACTTCCTCATTACGTATTATAAAAAACTAAGGCCATACTTCCATTGTCTGATATTTAGCAATTAATTTTTATTATCTTTTAACTTTTTATTATAAACGTTGCTGGTAATATTTTTATCTTATTTTGTAGACTCAACGCACCTACCCACTGGAAAGTGAAAGGGACTGTAGTATCAAAGTGGCCTTTAGGAACTTTGGAAGTGGGTGTCGTTGAAGAATTTAATGGAGTTAATTTTAAGGTTTTAAAAGGGTTAACTTTAAACGTTGTACGTTCTTCTGCATAGATGTGCTATCGTTTTTATTTATTTAAATTCTTGAATAAAACATTTAAGTTTTTTTGTTATTACTTATTACTTAATTTTGACCGATTGATATCGCTTTTCGCTGCTTTGTCAACATCGTACAACAATTATTGTATTGTTTGTCAATTATTGTAGTTCGATCTGTTTATTACCAAAGCGATTGCATTGATTACATCGATTTTATTTCAAAGAAACTGTTAAAACATTATTTAGACAATCGTTTTCTGCGTGTGTGCAGGTAAGTATTCTTCTCGGTAGCTTTCGGCAATAGTCGATTCTATCAGCGTATGGAACCGTTTTGATGGCAGTGAATTGGAAGTGAGGTATGGGGTGTGCCAAACCCCACGTGTCTAATTGAAATAAAAAAATTTATAATAATTTCTATAGTGTTTACGAGATTGTGCTTCATTGTCGAGTTTTCGAAAAAGAATTAGTATTTGAGTAAAAATGGTACTAAGTGGGCAAAAAAAATATTACAACAAGAACGTGAGGACCAGAGCCGAGAATATTATCTCCCAATTACCAGGAGTCAAGCAGTGCGCTAGGGGCAAAAAAATCCAATTGACAGCTTTCTGCTATTCATCGATGAAGAAATGTTAGATGGTATAGTGCAAAGGGCAAATCAACACATTGAGGAAAAATCAAGGGAATGGGAGAAGTCTGTACAGTACCAACCAACAAATAATATAGAATTAAAAGCTGTATTTGGGCTGCTGTATTTAGGAGGCGTTTTTAGAAATAACCATCGTTTGCTAAGACATTTCTGGAAAACTGACGGGACAGACATAGAAGTATTTCGAATAACTATGTCTCAAAGACGGTTCGAATTTTTGCTCACATGCCTGCGATTTGACAATAAAGCAGATCGCGCATGTAGACGTGAAATCGACAAGCTGGCGTCTATACGAAGTATAGTAGAAAAATTTGTTTCCAATTGTCAAAATGCCTATACGCCAGGCCAATTCTTAACTGTGGATGAAAAATTAGAGGCTTTTGTTGGGGGATGTCCGTTTAGACAGTATATGCCCAATATGCCGGCCAAATACGGCATCAAGGTTCATGCTTTGGTGGATGCCAGAACATATTATCCTTTTGCTGTAAATAATACTCCAACGGCTATAGTAGAACGGCACTGGTAGAAACATTACATGTGATAATTGGTATAGTTTCCGAGCATAATATTTAAAAATTTAAATACCATTACTTTGTGTGAAAATACAATTTATTTAAAATTTGTATTTTTAGAATGTAAACAATAATTAGTACTCTAAATACTGTTTTATTTTTGAGTTGTTGAATTTAAAATAAAATAAAAAAAGAAGTGTGTCCCTGGACCTAGTTCGCTGTGAGGCCCTATCATAAATCACGTCCGGGTACTTTTTCGGGGTGATAGTAACTGCCACTACTGTTTCTGAGGTTCATAAAAACCACCAGAAATATCGGAAACTATATACCAGTTATCATTTGTTTGAAAGCCTTCGTACAAACCATCGCCTGACTGGCGTCGTCACAATACGAAAAACAAAAAGGAAATCCCCCAAACATTTCTAACCGCTAAAAGTCGAACAATCAATCTACCCTTTTTAGTTTTCAAAAAGACTTTACCATTCTATCGTACGTTCCTAAACAAAATAAAGTTGTGCTAATGATGTCCACTCTTCATCATGTTGATTCAGTTGATAATTCGACAAAAAAATTACCTGAAATGATTTCATTTTATAATCTAGCAAAGGGAGGAGTGGACAAAGTAGATGAATTGTTGGGAACTTATAACTAAGTCACTATTCCCGGCGATGGCCTCTCACATTATTTTTTTCTCTAATGAACACGGCCGGCATCAATTCTTACATTATCCATCGTGAGAACAATAATGGAGTAATATTGAAAAGATCCAAATCCATGGGAGAATCCTATGCAAAAAAGAAGCAATTGATTGGTGGGTCACTCAATCACCAATGCCTTCAGAAGAGGTTGTTAAGACAATAAACATTTTATACAAGGAATGCAGACAAAATGTCAAGGACTATTATTCAGTGGGATGGGAAGAAGCCCAGATTAGATTTGGACCGCCTATGCTTGAAAGAAAATCTGTAAATACTGCATCACCTATAGTTGACATAGCACGACACATCCAAGAAATCGCTCTCAGAGAATACTTATTTCCAGACAATATTATACACGATATTAGGGTCACAAGGGAAATCCAAGAAAAAATGAGAGATGTTATAGATATAACACTAGAAAACGGCAAACACAATTATCGTTACACTCAATTATCGTTGACACGGCAAATTATCGTTAAATAGGCAAATGAGAACACTTCTTAATACTCTTGACCAAAGAAGAAGAGTTCTCCCTATTCTACCAGGATCAAATGAGACCACAGAAAGATTCAAACATGCATTATACCACTCCAATTATGTGCTATGCCATTGGACATTTAGGAGCACTACCATAAAGAAGGATACTGACGCATCTCTGTCATTATTCTTAGAATGTTTAATACACGAAGCTATGCTCTCAATGCTAAGAATAGAAGATACTAAATATCATATATGGTGAGTTGATAAATCTTGAAACTAAAGAAGAAGGGTTTATAAAGTCTCCCAAGCCTGGAATAGCCAGGAAGATAATTGTAAGAAACAAATCTGGAGTCACCATACAGATGAACAGAACTCAAGAAACTGTGAATTTCAAGTATTGTGACAACAGAGGCACTTACACTCAATTTGATGGAAAGTTGATGGCTCTCACTACTAACTTTACAACCATGCGTGATCTCATAGAAATCATCTCAATAGTAGCAAGAGATATAAAGTGGAGAGCCCAAGAAACAGTAAGCAAAAAAGCTAATTTGATCAGAGAAGAAATAAGAACACTTGCAAAAAGAGCCCCTAATGAAGTGATTTCATGCACTAAGGAGACATTCAAAACACTGGTCTCAGGAAACAACACAACATATGGATGTCTTACAATAATAAATGAAACTGAATATTCTCCAGAAGGGAACAGATTTGGCAATAAGTGGATTGGCCGAGGAGGTCCTGTACCGTTGCCACCTCGTTCACCAGATTTAAATCCGTTAGATTTTTGGTTTTGGGGACATTAAAACAAATAGTTTATTCTGAAGACGTTCAAAATGTGCAGGATTTGAAAAATAAAATTAGTAATGCATTTTACACAGTAAAACAAATTCCCGGTATCTTTGAACGCATTAGAAGTTCATTTAAAAAACGTATCCGTTTGTGTTTAGAAGTAAATGGTGCGCATATTGAACATATTAACATTCGTTGTTTTTATGCTGATTGAACGATTTTCTTCGACAATCTTTGTTACTTGTTTTGTTAAATTATTAATGAACTGTATTAATTAACTTAATATTATCTTATTATTTATTAAACTTTATTTTAACCATCGTAACCATGGTAATCATATAATTACTGCATCTAAATCGTTACAATTAATGATGTTAACAATAGGTCAATTTATGAAACTTTGAATATCTCGAAAATGGTCCATTTTCGGACCTATGTTTATTAGACTTTTTTTTGTCTATTTTCGATCAGAGAATACGCTGATGCAGTATTGTACAATCGTTGCGGGACACCTGTATTCAAAAGCGTTTACACACCCTCCAATAACTTTGGAAGATCGGAGAAAATCATGACAAAATGGAAGCCATAAAAATACCCAATCATTCCTATTACACCTCAAACTATTACCTGCAATTACAACAAGTGTACAACCATGCTCTAAGCTACATAAAAGAGTGTCAAAAGCACTACATCCCAAAACCAGGGTGGAAGAACCAACTGAAGATCCAGAACAGATCCGAAGAATAAAAAGGCAGGGAATAAGAATCAAAGAAATGGGTAAACTAATCGACAAAGTAAACCTGGAAATGGTGCAATCAAAACAAAAAAGCACTTATGAATATCTTTGACGTCAACTTCAACAGCAAATGGACAACATCTCAAGATTGGAAGAAGTTATCCAGGTAGAAGAAACAAGATTTCAAGCCCGATACTTCGAAGAAGATGTATATTCCAACCTTCAGACTGATCTTTTTGCTGTAATGGAAAAACTAGAAGACATCATTTCTAACCCACCTTCCTCTGAAACACAACATATCCTTCAGAACAACACTGCTATCCCTCTTCCACAAATAAAACTTCCCGTATTTGATGGATCCTATGACCAATGGATCACCTTCTATGACCTTTTCCAAAAAATAATCCATGCTAGTATATCCCCAACAAAAGTCGAAAAAATGCAATATTTGAAGACGTACCTAAAAAGAGAAGCTAGTCGAATACACCTGCAAATATCCGACAGTAATTATGATGCAGCGTGGACACTTCTACAAAAACGTTACCAAAACAACCGATTAATTCTATCAAAACTACTGGACAAGATTTTGGATCGGCCAACAACTACGACTGAAAACGGGGAAAAGATAAAGGAATATCACGACACAACAGTCGAGTGTCTCAAAGCCATATCGAACCTGGGAATTCCAACGGAATCTTGGGATCCTATCATAGGAAGAATACTTGTCAGAAAATGGGACTATGAGACGAACAAGCAATACGAACTGTCGTTGAAAGAACCACATAAAATACAAGACTTCCAAGATTTATTAAGTTTTCTCAGAACTCGCTTCCAAACACTAGAAGCAATCGCTGAACCAAAAAAGCGAAACAACCCAATGCAAGCAAAAGTAGCTTATAATAAGAATAAGTGCAGATATTGTAAAGAAAACCACATAATACACTTCTGCATGAAATTCAAAAAACTTACAGAATTGTGCAGAAATTGCTTATCTCACGACAAAGGCAACATGTGCAACTCAACGTTAAGATGTCACATCTGCCAAAAGCCACATCATACGTTGCTTCATAGAGATGAGAACAAGCAGATTAACCAAAGCACAATATGTTACAAAAATGTAATCCTAGTTTCTATCAAAAAAGAAAGAAAGAACAGGATTGCTTCAAGCGGACTAGAAAGTGAAGTTCTTCTAGCAACAGCCCTGGTGAAAGTCAAGACAGTTTCCGGCAGTTCCGAAAAACTCCGAATACTTATCCATCCAGGATCCCAAGCCTCCTTCATCACGGAAGAAGCAGCGAATTTACTATAATACGAACTTATGGTATGGTTAAGGCCTCTCTCTCTAAGGGATGGAATATCGAAGTCGAAAGCACTGGACAGGAAATTGAAGTTCCTCTAAAGACACCACTCAACAGGAATGATAAATTATTTTACACTCAGAAACACAATACAAGATAGGTTCTATTACTTTCTAGAAAACCATGTGACTCTTAAAGAAAAAGTTGAGAAAGGAAACTTAAAATGGAACAAGATGAGGAGTTTATTACGATATTTACTTATTTTCCCATGGCAGAAGTAATTGACTTCGAAATTACTAAAGTCAGTACTATACCGCTCAAGATTACTAATGCAACATACTGGATACTAGAAGTTCCAAACGAAATCTTCGCTATTGATTACAACAATCAATTATATTTCCAACTCAGCCACGAAGAATTTCATGCGCTCCCACATTAGTAGACAGCATCGAAAACAATCCCAGTTGTGTTATCAATGAGATTTATAAGCGTCAAGATGAGCCACCATGCGGAATTCAGGAATTCCCAATAAATCTGGAAAGAATTATACATGAAGAATACCTGTATTTTCATAACACCGAAACCATAGAAGGTCGCTATAACATGTTCTGGTACACGAGAAGATGTACTATTAAATTCAACTGGTGTATTCCAGATCTCTCAGGACTGCGTTATAAAAACTAAACAAACTATATTAGCACCCAAGAGAGACAACAGTATTACTGTAAGGTATGACTAAGTGTTAAGTTAAATAAATGTTATTAATATTAAGTAGGTTAGGAGTAATAAGGCTACTTAATAAGGTTAGTACAACAAACATGACAAGGTTTGTTGTGCTACGTTAGCAATAAGTTTACTATAAGAATAGAGTAATTAATTGTAATGGGAGACTACGATATGACACTGCAACGTCGTCATATCGTTACAATAAACATTTACGTTAATTAATCGAAAGTTCTTTTAAATGTAACCATTAACCAAAACCCACCAATAACGAAGGTTATTACATGGCGACCTTGCCAGCGCGACTGCCAGTGCGACTAATTTGAAGAAAATATGGGGAAGCAGATATCTAAAGAAGTGAACGAAGAAATCATAATTGCTCAAGCTGGAAATAGTGAAGGACAAACCAACGAAGTTTCCACTGCTGCTATCCTAGGGGTAATTGGATTCGCCGGAGTTGCTCTTTTTTTCATTTGTTGTTGCTGCGTCGGGTTGGTATATGTTGTCCGAAGACGAGAAAAGATGATGGAAAAAAGATTACGTCGACACCTCAGTCAGGAGGAAGTTTAAGCAAGCCCGTGGGTAAGAATTCTGAAGAATGAGATGCCCATGCAAATAAAGGGACTACTAGAGGATCTGAGAAGCTTTTACAGAAATCTGTCCAAGGACAACATCAATGTAAGGCAAGATAATAACAAAACGCAACGTAAGTTAAACAAAATAAATAATTTTAGAGTCAGGTTAAATGAAGTTAAGCAGAATTTTAATGTAAAAGATCATGATAGGTTAGAGATAAAAGAAGCTAAGGATACCATTATAACCATAGAAGAACTATTAAAAACTATAACAGATATTTTAGAAAGTAGGTTAGAAAATTCGAAAATAGATTGTCAATTAGAATCTGTAAATATGACCGAGAAATTCGATTTAAAGAATGCCGCAACTTTGTTGCCAGTAATGAACGACACGGAGGAAGTCACAAGGCGGTTAATAAATGCAATCGAACTATACGATTCCTTATTGGATGAAGATGGGAAGAAAATATTAACTAAATATGTGTTGAAAGCTAGACTGTCACAAAAATCTAAGCTTAGATTAAAAACTACCTATGCAAACAATAAGCTTTTGATAGTCGACCTTAAAAAGCATTTTATTGCTAAAAAGTCAGCTGTCAGTTTATCAGCGCAGTTACATAGCGCAAAGCAAGGGGACAATTCAGTAGAAAAATTTGGTGAAATAATTGAAGAACTACTATGCGACTTAACATTGTCACAGGCAGGAGAAAACACAAACACTGAAGTTGTTGGTGTTTTGAGAGATGCTCAGAGAAACACCTTACTATTTTAATAATATTCTATAAATATTCTAAAATAATCGCCGCCTGTACGGCGGCATGACGTAGTATGGCGTAATATCGGCCTTGATTGCGCACGTAATAAATAAGGGCGATCAGCAATTGTTTTTTGGCGCGCTCTGGAGGATTCCTCTCCCTGCATTGAGGGAAAATACATCGTTTTGTATACGCTCAATAAAGTTTGTTATCGTAGTTTTCGGAAGAGTATTACCTGTTAGAAGAAAGAGTAACGGAGTTGTGCGTACTTTTTTCTTATCTATTTAATCGTTTTGTATACGGTCAATAGTTTGTTATCGTGGTTTTCGGAAGAGCATTATCTGTTAGAAAAAAGAGAGAGAAAACGGGGTTGTGCGTACTATTTTTTTAATCAATTTAAGCCTTATAAAATATGGCAAAGAAAAGAAGTGTTGAAAAACCAAGTGCCAGTAGAAACCTGGAATTTTCTAGTAGTGAAGAGGAATCTTATGTGTTTGTAAAAGAAGATTTGAGAAATGTAGTAGATGAAGATAAAAATGGTATTTACGATAGTTCTGATAGTGACTTACTTATTGGGGACAGTGATAGTGATGATGAACTCAGCCAGAATGAAAATATAAACGATGATGACAGTGACGACTCAAGCGAATGGGAAAATGTTACTGAACAGGATTATATTTTTCAGCAAATAAAATTTACAGTCTCTCCAAAAGTAACTGGGCCACAAATTTCTCCTAATATTGTTGAACCAATTGATATATTCAAGTTATACTGTACAGATGAATTAGTTGATAATATAATAAAAGAAACTAATGACTATGCAAATAGCAAAATAAGTGCAAAGAGATTGACAAAGCGATCAATTTGGAATAATTGGAAAAATGTAGAAAAGGAAGAATTTTGGAGTTTTGTTTCTGTAATTTTCAATATGGACACAATGTCGTTAGAAAATAAATTTGAATATTAGTCAACAAGCAATATTAGCAGAATTCCATTCTATTCGGTTACATTCACAAGAAATCGTTTCAATCAAATATTCTGGATGCTGCATTTGAAGAAAATTCCGCCCAGATATCCATCTTTGAAAACGCGAATTCAAAGAGCTAGTAATTTTTTGTAATACATATATTCTAAGTTTTCACAGCACTTTATACCAGAACAATGTATTTCGGTAGATGAAGCAGTATTTCAGCTTAAGGCCAAATTGATTTCATTACCTACAATCCCATAAAACCAACTAAATGGGGTATAAGAATTTATGTTTTAGCCGATTCAAAATCAGGATATGTTTATTCTATTCTACCATACTATGGTACGATAACAACGGAAAATCTTCCAAATCCGGAACTACCAGTAACTACCAGAATTCCACTCTATTTATGCAGGGTATCAGATAAAAAACGCCCGATACTGTAACTCTGTCATTTACATTCCGATTTTCATGAGCGAGTTATCAAATGAAATGGTTTAATGAATACTACGATTTATGCTATAAATAAATTTTTTCGCTCGGTATGTTTTTCTTCACGTTATTGGATAGAGATTTTTTTCTGAATCCATTAATGTACAATACATCGACATTAATTGTAATTCTAGTAGAGAAAAACATTAAAATAGTTTTTGAACATTCTCTTAAAGTTACTTGTGTTATACTGTAGTGTGCCGCGGGAAAAAATAATCATTTGCAACTGTTTCAGATATTGAAATATCATTTAATGACTGTTATCAGTTTTGCGCGTTATTTTTTTCCATGGCACACTACAGTATTACAGAAGTGACTAATTGTAAGACAATGTTCGGAAAATGTTTTAATTGTTTTTCTCTACTAAAATTACAATTAATGTTAATGTATTGTACAGCAATGGGTTCAGAAAAAAAATCTCTATCCAATAATGTGAAGAAAAACATGCCGAGCAGTTTGAAAATCAAAAGTTGATAATCGCTTGAAATTGAAGATGACGTTGGAAAAAGTTTATTTGTAGCATGAATCATAGTATTCGTAAAACCATTTAATCTGATACCCCGCTCATCAAAATCGGAATGTAAATGACAGAGTTACAGCTTGGGGCGTTTTTTATCTGACACCCTGTATCAAAAATTATTAGAAAAAATTCCATCAGCTGAAGGATATCATATGTTTACTGATCGCTATTACACAAGTGTATCTTTAGCTACCGAATTACTGAAACTAAAATGTCACCTTACGGGCACGATAAAACCGAACCCAAAAGGATTACCTCAAGAAATTAACCCTTTGCACTCGTATGTCGCCGTAGGAGCAGCAAGATGCGTTTTACCGTTGCGCTCGTATGCCGCCGACATACTCCGACATACGAGTGCGTATAGGCGTCACACCATGTTAAACCACTTCAGTTCACATGTGCACCATTTTTGCGTTTTGAATATTACTCAGTTTTATAACTAACACGATTGGGTAAAGTTCGGTGTATTTTTTCGTTATATTTTGAAAAAAAAAAAAATTTGAAATGCGCAAGAAATTTTTACAAGATGAAATTGAAAATGAGTTGCAAAGTAGTGACGATGAATTTTATATTGACGCGCCTGAAAATGATAGATTGGATAGTGATAATATTAGTGAAGAAAGTGACTCTAGTAGTGGTAGTGATATTATAGTTACTAAAAGACAGGGAACCATACCTTTACCATCAAGTTCTAGCAACAGTGCAGAAGACGAGAATATAACACAACCTGGTAATTTTGGTCCATGGCAGGACGTCACATGCCACGATCAGGTACCAGACAGGATTCTATTTACTTCTGGGGATAAAATGGTAGGACCACAAATTCCAGATACTTGTACAAAACCCATAGATTTTTTCAAACTCTTTTTTACCGATGAGCTAATAATACAAATAGTGGAACAAACAAATAACTACGCTAGACATAAAATAGCACAGAAGAGGTTGTCAAAACGTTCTACATGGCACACGTGGGTAGATACTACAGTAGAAGAGTTTACCGCATTTCTTGGGGTTGTCCTAAATATGGGTCCGATAACCGTATCTAATATCCAAGAGTATTGGTCACAACAGTTTAATGCCAAAATACCTTTTTTTAGTAGCATATTTAGAAGAGAACTATGTTTACAAATTTTTTGGATGCTCCACTTGCATGAAAACGATCCAAATGACCAAACTCTTAGGGCTCGAACTCAGAAAGTCAGACAATATTTAGATTATTTGGACAAACAATTGAAAGAACAATTTGTTCCATCAAGAGAGATATCGGTAGACGAATCTGTTGTTAGATTTAAGGGTAAAATTAGTTTTTTAACTTACAACCCTAAGAAGCCTACGAAATGGGGGATAAGAATTTATGTAATGGCGGATGCTAACACCGGGTATGTTTATTCAATTTTGCCGTACTACGGAAGCTTGACATCGGAAGATTTAGTGAGACCTGATTTACCTGTAACTACAAGAATAGTGTTACATCTTTGTCAAAAATTATTAGACAATAACCCAGGATGTAAAGGATATCATTTTTAAACCGATAGATACTATACTAGCTTGCCACTTGCAGAAGAGTTGTTAAAACTAAATGTTAATTTGACAGGCACTATTCAAATAAACCGCAAATTTATACCTGATTCTATCAAAAAACCAACATTTGCCGAAGACAACACATTTGCATGCAGATCAGGTAATTTGATGTTATTGGCATGGAAAGATAAAAGGGTCGTCACCATACTTACTTCGTGGGATATTTCAGGAACACAGCCTATCAACAGAAGAGTACGTGGAGGTAACTTACAAGTTGTAAATAAGCCAAATGCAGTGGTCAATTACAATAAATTTATGGGAGGTGTTGACCGCGCAGACTCTTATTCAGCGTCATACTGTTTCCTGAGGAAGTCTTTGAAGTGGTGGCGAAAGTTATTTTTCTGGGGACTAGGGTGTCCAGTCCCGGTATTTAGGCCCGGTTCCGTCCCGGGATTTCTTGAAAAAAAAGGAGGTCCGGGACCACTAAGAAGTCCCGGGATTTTAAAAGTCCCGAAATTAAGAAAAAAATTAAAATATCGGAACGACTACAACTAACAGGTTACAACCTGTTAAAAATATCGACCTCGAGACCCCGACTAGCTAACGGGTGATCTAACAAAACGGTTCTCCGAGTTCGTAAAAAACCTAAATTGATAGGGGAATCACCGGCTAGAACGAGTTATGACTTGCAATATTTGTAGAATCGGTGTTATATACCGGCGGTGCTCCAATTAATAGGTATAGTCGTGTGACACTGTGAGTTGTGGCTAGCCTGTGCTCCGGAGGTTTTTGTGTGCGCATCAAATAATTTGAGATAAATTAACAAAGCAAAATTAAACAAAAATACAGGTAATTTGAAAGTATTATAAATAAAAGCTTTTCATTCATTGTGATGAAATTTTTTTAGGTATAAGCTGTCATATAAGCTGTTTTAATTTAAAAAATGAGTTCTGAGTCCGTAATTTATACGGTACACCCAAAAAAAAAACGCTGATCCAATGTCAATATGGCGACATTTTTATATATCAACAGATAAACAAGCGGCGAAATGTAAGATTTGTCCTAACAAAATTATTATGTGTAAAGGCGGCTCAACAAAAGGATTACACAAGCATTTCGCTGGAGTGCATAAAAAGAAGGGGTGGTTCCACAATCAACTCGTCCATTATCGGCAGCGCTAGAAAAAAATTTGGCTGTTGAAGTCGCAATTGTTGATAACAACGAAGAGGAAAACGAACTACAGTCTAGCTTATCTTCTACTTCGTCTTCCCAATTTTCCCAAATGATGCAAAAAAAAGAGAAAACTGACTGATTATTTCCTTATTAATTCGAATGAAGAAGATAATTCTTTAGATGCAGTTATCGCTCGAATGGCAGCATTAGATGGACTTCCATTTAGAGTTATTATTACATCTAAAGATTTAAGAAAAGGTTTAGAGGCAAGGGGATTTCAGAATTTACCAACTTTTACATCAACAATTCAAAATAGAATTTTAATGTATTGCGAAAAGGTATTTGACAATTTCACCGCTGAAGTACAATGTCTACGAGAAAAAGGTCGTCGTTTCAGCTTAACATTCGATGAATGGACGTCCATAGCCAACAAACGATATATAAATATAAATATTCACGGATACTTGGATGGACAATAAAGACAAAGTCTTAAAATGTGGAATATAGGATTAGTACATATCAAAGGATCTTTGCCTGCAGAGAAATGTATTAATCTTATTGAAAAAAAAACTCGAGCGATTTAAGTTAAGCTTAAAAAATGACATTGTTTCCATCACAACAGATGGAGCCAGTGTAATGGTGAAAGTAGGAAAATTAATACAACCACTGCAGCAATTATGCTTTGCTCATGGTATTCAACTTGCAGTGATTGCCGTCATTTATTCTAAAAATGAACAAAAATTATCAAACCGAAACACTGAAACTGATGGCAACACGAGTAGTAGCGAGAACGACTATAATAGTGACAATAATGAAGACGGTGGTTTTGAGTTAATTGAAGACGATGACCAAATATGCTTTAATTTAAATAATTACGGGAACATTCACAAACTGGTAACCGAAGTACGGAAGACTGTCAAAATTATTTCGTCGCTCTCCTTTAAAAAACAGTGTTCTGCAGAACTATGTAAAAGGGAAACATTGCAAGGAATTAAAACTTATTTTAGATTGCAAAACAGGATGGAACAGCTTAGCTCAAATGTTAGAACGGTTTGTTTTTCTAAAGGACTGTATTCAGAAGGCTATGATTGATGTATGCATGCCGATGAATCTGACTGACCATGACCTTGAAGTTCTACAGGTAGTTGTAAAGTGTCTTGAAACTATTAAACTTACTGTGTTGGTGGTATGTAGACATGATGCCAATCTTTACACGACTGATGCCAGCTTTAGGTTTATGTTTCAAGAACTTTCAAAAATTAATACTTCATATAGCAGAGCCTTGCAATCTGAATTAATGCAGCGAATAAATGAACGGAGAACAGTAACATCAAGTGCACTGAGCTATCTCTGTAATCCGCTTAAATATATAGAAAAATCGGATGATTTATTTTTTGATCATCCAGATACTATGGAAATATCCCATTTTTTTTAACTTGATACAAAGATTATCACCCACATCGTCGTCGTCGCCAACAATGCAAGAGGAAGACGATATTCCGCTATCTTGTCTTAAAAACGATCAACAAGGTAATGAACTGTCATTAGCAGAAAAATTAAATAGGATATTTGAAAATGCAATGTCTACGTCCACCAGCATGAGAGCAATATCACCACCTCAAATTGGAACATCAACAAAAAATTCATTAATTACAATAATCAAAGACGAAATGGCCCTTTTCGAGAAAGGCGGTTGTCGAGGCAAGAATCTTCAACTATGCTACGAGTATTTGCTAACCATACCGCCCACGGGTGTACAATCGAAAAGGGCGTTTTCTATTGCCGGTTGTTTTGCAACGAAAATACGCTCGGTATTAGGAGATAAATCTTTAAACGCACTTGTAGCACTTAAAGCATATTTTAAAAAATAAATTTTTTTTTTAATTTCCTATTTTGTGATTTTTTTTATGTTTCTCTCATTCTATATAAATTTGTTTTATTCAATTGGTGAACTCCTACAGTAACACTAAAGTAAAAAACCCAAAGTATGTTTTTAAATGTTTTTTAAATATTTTTTTGCAAACGTATTTTGATTTCGGGACTATTTTCGGGAATTCGGGACCTTTGGTCCAAGTACCGGGAATTAGAATTTAGTCCCGAATCCCGAAAATATTTTTGGTCCCGGGAATTGGACACCCTACTGGGGACTCGAAATGTCCAGTGTCAATGCATTTTTATATATTGCATTTATTATATAAAATTTCACAACGGGGCCAAAACAAAAAACCAATGACACATCTAAAGTTTGTTCGGGAATTGGTTGACGAGATGACAAAAAACTTTCGGCAGGGGTCCAAAACTTCTGGCAGACCATCATCTGTAGATACAGAAAAGCGGCTAAATTGTAAATTACATATTTTACGCCAAAATGATGGGAAGAAAAAAGACTGTGCGGTATGTTCTAACCGTAAAGTACAAGGCGGCAGGCGGGAGACTACATATTGGTGACTGCTTCGAACGGTACCATACACTACAACATTATAAAACGTAATTTTTTGTAAATTGTGTATAAATTTATTTAATGATAATGGTAGTGATTATGATAACGTTAGGTTTTATTTGTGTTTCTCTATCCTCAAGATTTATTATTTTTGTAAGCCATTATTTTTTATTTAGTGTTTTTCAAGTTTTTTATATTTAGTTATTTTTCATGTTATAATTTGAATAAACATCTGTGTAAAAAAATTTTACAAAGATGTTTTTAACATTAAGCGATTTATTTTTAATTTTCCCAAATTTTTATTTGGTTTTTACGCTGTGTATTTACAAAGCAACATTAGAGCATTTAAAAAAATCCCATATAAAAAAAATTCCGAGTAGACAGATAAGTAGATAAAATAATAGTCCGAATACAGTGTACTCACAAAAGGACATACATACGAGTGCAAAGGGTTAAAAAACCGAAATTTAGTGTAAAAAATGGAATTGCGCTGAGAAAACGTAACACATTAGTGTTAGCGTGGAAAGACAAGAGAGTTGTCACCTTGCCGAGTACTTGGGACACAGCAAAAATTACACAAGTAAATAGAAAAATACGTGGCGGTGAAACAGTGTCAATTGACAAGCCATTTATTGCATTAAATTACACTAAATCTATGGGAGGAGTTGACCGCGCCGACCATTATGTTGTGTCATATTGTTTCTTAAGACAATCTCTAAAGTGGTGGAGAAAGATGTTCTTCTGGGGATTAGAAATTTATTATATATAACCAACAAAGACAACGGATGAATTTGAAACCAGTTTCTCATTTGAAATTTAGAAAAATACTGATAGAGCAATTAAGGGGTGACTTTAGAACGCCAGCGCAACCCCAATAACGGGTGTCGAACTTACAAACAGAAAACAGGTTAGACGGAAAATTTCATGTTATTTGTACTGGTACGAAAAAGGATGGACTGTTTGCTCGGATAGAAAAACGCCGGGAGGAAGACGAGAAACACGTAATTATTGCGATAGTAGTACAAAAAAACCTGGTATACACATAGGGGTCTGTTGGGAGAAGTACCACACTCAATAAATATATAAATAATTTTGTTAAACATTGTAAACTTACAAAAAATAAATTTATAAGCCTATGCAAATCAATACATTACATACATCTATTTGTTTATGTCAATCCCCGTTATTTTTCTGTAATTTTGACTTCAATATCTTTTTGTATGGATGATATCCAAGCGATATTAATTGTGTATTTTTTCTTGCTTTGGCAGTAAAGCAATTAATTTCTTAAAATTCCGTCGATCTACTGCTCGTTCGTTAAGGGTTAAAATAAAATATTCTTTGCTATTATTGAAAGAAATTTTTTATAAAACACAGACTATTACACTGTAAAATTGCTGTGACAAATATTTTATAAAATCATTGATAAGTCAAATACCGGCCAAATGTATTAATATAATAATATAATAATTTTTTTTGTCTGTAATAAATTTGTCCTTTATATCCGAAGTCCGTTTTAACGAAGTCCGGTATTATATCGAGGTTTTACTGTATCTTTATTTGTATTCGTTTATGCAATAAAAGTTGTTTAATTAAATACTAATAATAATAATTCTCACGTCATCATGGTCACATGACCGTGCATGCCCCAACCCTGGAGCTTCCTCCTTTCATACGGCGACTCTCCACAGTAACTTTAAGGACCATAGAGAATCCTCTTAAGCATGATAACATCATGATATTCTTAAAATTCAAAACATTGGGTGAAACTTATATTATTAATATTTGCGTTTTTGGTTATAATTTTAAAAACTTATACAGAAGTTTAAATAACTCAAAATTATTGTGTGAAGAAAATAAGCAGAGTTATAAGGAAGATTTACATTTTGGATACTTTAACAAAACAAATTATCAAAAAACAAATCCCAAAATGTATAGGTTGCATGTACACATGCATTCTACAAAGGATTATTCTGAAGCTATATGGCAATTATTCTTTGTAGAACACTTGTCTACCTATCCATAGCACAGCCATAAAAGACTGGTTCCTAACTACATATGACAAATATGAAATCATTAAGATATCTCAGCAGCATATTGTAGAAATAATATACAAATTTATGTTGGTCTGATAGTAATCCACATGTGACAGTGGAAAGTCACGTTCAGCATCAATTTTCCTGTTTCGTAATTAATTTGATAGACCTACAGAAGGAAGTTTCATTCAATATCAGAAAAAATATTTACTATCAATGTAATGGCCCCTTTTATTTGCACAATGATTGGCCATCTTAAATCCATGCAATTCGTCCACAAGCTAAAACAAAATAAAAACATATAATTAATTAATCTCTATCTTATCTATTTGATACATCATAATTATTAGGAAAAATTATTATTATGAATGCTTCCACATGGTGCGTAGTAGTAGAAAATTATAATTGGTTGTTCATTTATGTTAAAATTTTTTAGTAGTTTTATTATTAATGTTAATTTAAACCAAACTTGTGTGTGTTGGAAGACACACAGAAGATATCTTCTTGTTGGGTAATTTTGAAAGGAAATAACTTTATCATGAAACCATGGAAGAAAACACGATTATGAAGAAAGAATGATCAACCAACTCGACAAAAGTGACAGCGGAGATTTGTTACACCTGTATTTGTTGTAATTTGAATATTTAAAAATGGCTTTTGAATTGAATTTATTGCTGATACATATATTTAGTATTTAAAATAAGCTATATAAAGGCATGCAGTGAAAACAAGAACAATGTTAATACAGTGACCTATAAGTACTAAAAATCAAAAGAATTCGTTACAAAAGAAGGTCTTATGCAAGGCGGCGGATTGAATCCAACCCAAGTCATAACCTATATGGATGAGATAACAAAAAGTGTAAAGAAATTTCTTGTCGAATATAGAAAATCGAAGTTCTAGAAGGAACATTCGCAGATGACGTGATTATTATAACTGGCGGCGAAAAAGAAGTAAATGAAAGTTTAAATATAAAGAAATCGAATGAGAGTACAAAGGAGTTTGGAATAAAGATGAACAAGTCGAAAAGTAATGTTATGGTGATAGATAGTAATGCAAGATTGAAAATAGTAATTGATGAAATCAAGCACAAAGTTGAATATGTAAATATTGAATTTTTTCTTGTATTTTCATTGCATTCTTTATTATCGAAATCAAGCTTGTTTACGATGAATAACGTTTAAAAGAAGCAAATATCATAGTTAGAATCCTTGCAAAAAAATAAGACACTCTACAATTCATCTCACTTTGCAATATACGAATCTTATAACAAAAATATCTACATTACATTATCTTCAGAAATTGTTGAATCTCGCTTTTTAATATGAAAAAGTCGCCATTAAGTTGCAGTTAATAATCATTTACATAAATCAGTTACTTAGAATAATAAATAAGAAGACAGATAGATTTAACTTTACAATTAACATGGATTCAATACAACACGGTACATTATTGCCCTGTTTTATATTATGTACATACATAATTAATTTAATAAATAAATAAAATAATAATTTAAATAAATAAAAAAATGTCGTATAACATGGTTTCAATTAGCACGATACGAATTAGCTGTGTTATATGAGGGACTATCTATAACACTTTTTTTTATTGCAATAGATTTAAAAAAAAATAACTACAATTTTTATAGAAAACATTCTTTCCTATTTCGAAATAGCCGACTATTTTTTCACTTAATAATTTAAATTCATAGGTTCCATTCAGATCTACTACATTAATCATGAGTGCTTAATGATTATTTTATTCAAAAACGAATGTCTCCGCAAAGACAGACAGCCAAGCTTATAACAAAGACTAACAAGGGAAGTGTCATAACTGTCCCCCACCGATTTCGTTGTAATTTGGTACAGCGATAGTATGGCCTTTTATACATGCTAATAAAGCTCCTGGGACGACTTATAAGGGTTGGAAATCGGAGCGAACGATGTATATAAAATGTAAACTGCTATTCATTTTTAAAGAGGTTTTCATTGAAATATCACACATATATCTGAGGGCTTCAGGAATCTATAAACATACATTCTATAAACACATATTCTATAAACATTAATATATTTTTCATCAATATATTTTGTATACATACCTGTAAGCAGTTTTTACTTGAACAAAAAACCCAAAAAAGTATAGAATAACATATTTTAATTTATAAAATAAGTGAGTTTACTTTATACATATAAAAAAAATAAAAAATGGCATCTTTGGCTCTGAAGCAGACATTCAGTTACCGCGCTGATCCTGGTTTATCCGGTTTTCGGAGGACGACTATCGCTCGCCCGTTACCGTACACCGGCGTCGCGTAGCCTGTCGAAAATCAGAAAAATTTTGTTTTGAAAAACTATTATCGGAATTCGTCATACAGATTTATTGCGCACAATTCAGTGCAAACCGCGTTGAAATCCGTCCAGCCGTTTTCGAAATAACAGCATCCCCTTAAACCGCGAAAATTCGCGAAACTATACAAAATATGAAAAAAATAAAATATGCCTCGCATTCAGAACATATTAGGCTATCACCTGTTGAAATACCAAATTTTTTCGTCTTATAGTTTTTGATAAAAAAATTCATATAGTGACTGTGTTCTGTACATACCAGAAATCTCAAAAATCGGGTGTTTTTATATGTTTAACTCGCTATAAAAAAACAACTGAGGGGCCAAAAATTTTCAAATTGATGTTAATATAGTAGAAATGATCAGTGATTATAACAAAGTTTACCGCAAATTTTTTCATCGATCGGTTGTGAAGTTATCGATCTCTAAACAGACGGCAAGCAATTTTATGCATGTATCTACTGGATACACGAGCGCCTAACGGAAGGTTAAGAAGAAAGTGATAAAACATTTACACTTTTGAACAATATTTTGAAGAAAACCGTAAATTTGTTGCAAATTAAGATTTACACAGTCAAATAAGCACTATACGACATTTAGGGGTATCTAGGGGTTAACTACCCCAACCACCAAAAATAATTTTTTTGCTTGTCGATTTTGCAATTTAGCACGATGATTGCTGTATATGTTAAATAATATTTTTGAAAGAACTTACAAGATTTAGAAATTTGGGGTAGAAAACATATTTTCGCTAATAATTAACATACTCCTACACAAAAATCTTGAACATATATTACAGTTCTTTTTTAAAGAACTTTTTATTCATGTTCAATGAGGTTTACAATCGTTACTCTATTTAAATAACACAACAGTTAAGATAATTATATAAATATTTATTAATAATGAGTTTAAAAGTAACTGCAAAAATGGTTTAATATCATTAATTGTATTCTACATTATTAGTTTAATTTCTTTGTTTTACTTAATGTATTGTTACCAATAATGAAAATCATGGAAGAAATGTTTTAAACACAAAGATTGTTTACACCATGCGCAAATTATAATAGCATATCTCCACAGATATCACACGTTGGGTTTTTATTAGAAAATCAAACCTCCACGGGATTTTCAAACTGTTCTGGTCTCTCCTCTATATATCCAGTTGCAAACCACGCGTACTTAAAAACATTAATAAATCTTGGGGAAGACAACTGTTATGCGTTAGACAATGCAATTTTAAAATATTATAAGAATATATGAAGGGTGGGTAATTTATTTAAAATCTACGAAGAAGAATAAATAAAAAAATGTACTTAGATACAATACGTAAATAAAGATAAAACAAAGTGAGTTTAAATTAAGATATTTGCTTTGTTTTTAATATTTTTTGATGTTTTAGTTTTTAAGTGATAAAATAATTATTCAATAATTATTTCCAATAATTCGATACTTCCGATATTTCGATACTTTCGATACCTTATTTGAGGTATCGCCCAGCCCATGGATATGTGTTCCAGTCATACTATAGATATTGTTGTAATATTATACAATTTAAAATTTCTTAATGTGATGTACAATCTACTATTCGTTTAAAAATTAGGAGCCAAATTCAAATTTGATTTACCACAAAATTCAACCTTAATGATTAGTCTTCATTAAGATTGAATTTCGTGCTCCTATTTTTAAATAAAGTGACGCGTTGGACGCGATATTTTAATGTTCAAATGGATATATAATAAATGTGATATTGTATAATAGCATTAAATTATTCAATAATAATTGAATATTAAACAGCTTAAATATTATTGTTTTTTATATAAATCTTGTTACGTTTTATTTTCTTTAAACCTTCGATTATCTTTTCTATGTATCTTTTGTTGAATTTTTGGCAGCTGAATTCGAGATTCCTCTTCCTTAATCCTTACTTTTCCTATTCCCTACGTGATGGCGCGATTACTTGTTTTCATTTTTGTTTTTCCGTATTATATTTTAGAAACGAGTTTTCGGAAACTCATTCTCTTGTACGTTAGCTGTCCTAATGAACACACGGTGTTAGAGATTTTGGTACTTTTGCGACATTTATAAAATTTTTGGGACGATTACCAATCCGTAGTTATCCGATTCATCTTTCACTGGTGAAGTTCATATTTAATTAGATAAATTACGACAACGGATTTAGATTCCGGATTTTCATTTATTTTCACATTACAACTTTATTTTAATTAATTAATATCTTAAAAACTAATTTCACACAGCCATTCCTGAATCATACAATCCTCCTTTCATTCCTTCAACGAAAAAAAAGTCCTTATACAGGTGTATCTGAATGACTGCAACAAACTTCAAGGGGTGATTCTTTAGTGAATTTTAAGGGTACTTTGATACATTGAACCATGGGCGACTTCGGTTCCCCTAAGGAGCTACACCCCTCCAAAAATGGCGGAAAAATTTGGTTTAATTTTTTTTTCTCAAAAACCATAAACGCTGGCAAAATGAAATTTGGGGAATACGTTTAATTCATAATAGGGCACGTTTTGACCCTATTTGTACTTTCAACCTACCCTTCTAAACTACTAAACGTAACCACCCCCGTTCAATTTATGCCTACATTTTTTTTATGAAGATGATAAATACATTGGAAAAATTTCAGTTAGATAGATAAAACTATTCTAAAACTTTTTTGTCTCTCTGATGTTCTTCGAAAATTCAATAATTTCTGAGAAAAAAATAATTAAGCAAACACTAACTGTTAAGGCCGCGTTTCAATTCGCTGAGGTTGTTTAAAGTGCAAAAAAAATTTATATAGTTACGACCTTGCTGTAGAGAGGGCGCTAGTGCCGTCGTGGCGCGCGCGGCGTTCGGATTTTCAATGTGCGACTGGCACCGTAATTTTTTTTTCATTTCATAAAAAAATTATTCATTATTTCGATGCCGTAAACGTTCATAGCGTATTTGCAGAAGCTCGTATGAAAGCGTGTCGTTATTATAATATCTATTTCTTGTGTTTTTTCGTGGTCTATTAGTTATTTTATATTGTTACATTTATATACTTTAGACACTTTTTGTGCAAGTTTGTTTTATTGTGTTAGTATTAGTGAATTTTATATTTTTATTATTGGTAAGTATCTACACTTAAAAGCGTACAGAGAACCCCCGACTTGGTGAATATTAAGTTGGGGATAAACTGTACGCACATTTTTCTTATGAATATTGCTAAATTCACAATTTGTTTGCGGATGTGCTGAACAGTGAAGTGGTATGTAAAAAACTGCAAGTATAATTATATTTTTCTTAAAACAGCCATGTGCTCTCCTGTCTACAAGCGTCCAGGGCGGCCTCTTAAAAGAGGAGAAAGGTGGAGTGATGTATTTAAAATTTATAGCTGATGGGGTTCCACTGTTTTTTATCAACTACAGCGAAAGGTGCCGTATGAGTGTGCAGTTGAAAACATCGAATGCACAAACCATGCAATAAAAAATTATGGAAAATCCTTGCACAAAATAAAGATGGACACCTCTATTAATTCGCAAGGGCGTAAATACCTTACCGTCCCAATTACAAAAGAACAACTGCAAAAGAGCGCACAAAGGGCGATTGATCGTGGCAAGGGAGATGTTATACGTCTCAAAGCAAAAATACCGAACACGATAAATCACGTGTTTAAAAATCACCAGTTTTGTAGTGCTGATTTCTGCAAAGAGAGTGGCGTTGTAAACATAGAAACGATGAAACGCTTGAAATTAAAAAGTAATCTCTATACAATAACGTGTAAAGTTTTTCTACACGTTATTGTATAGAGATTTTTTTTTCTGAACCCAATGATGTACAATACATTAACATTAATTGTAATTTTAGTAGAGAAAAACAATTATAACATTTTCCGAACATTGTCTTACAAGGGAAGTATCAGAACTGTCCCTCACCGATTTTGTTGATATTTGGTACAGCGATAGTATGGCCAAAAATAAGGTTTACGTATTTTTTTATATGTGCTAATAAAGCCCCTGGGGCGAGTTATAAGGGTTGGAAATCGGGGCGAACTATATATATTCGCTTATAGGCTGAAAACGAAAATAGCTATCGAAATGTGGTAAATGTAAACTGATATTCATTTTCAAAGAGCTTTCCATTGATATATCACACATATATCTGAGGGCTTTAGGGGGTAAATTACCCCTAGTTTTTTGGAATATTTTAAAAACTACCCTGTCGATTTTGGCGATATTATGTATCCTTATAATACGTTTAAAAATATTAATGACGTGTTTTTTCTTATTTGCCTCTGACCATCCCCAGCAAAGTTACGGGGTAAGATAGATAACCCCTTTCCTTAAGAATAATGTGATAAACTGTTACACTTTTGAACAATATTTTGAAGAAAATCATTTATTAGATGTAAATTAAGATTTACGCAGTAAAATAAACCCTATACGACATTAAGGGGTGGCTGGGGTTAACTACCCTAACCACCCCAAAAAAAATTTTTTTTTGCGAAAATTGTTTGTCGATTTTGGTGCAATTTACCACGATGATTTTTTTATACGTTAGGTAGTACTATTGTAAGAACTTACAAGGGTTAGAAGTTTGGGGTAGAAAATATATTTTCGCTAATAACTTTCATACTCCTACAGAAAAATATTTTTTATCCTTATTCTATTTAAATAACACAAAAGTTAGGATAATTATATAAATATTTATTAGTAATGAGTTTAAAAGTAACTGCAAAAATGGTTTAATATCATTAATTGTATTCTACATTATTAGTTTAATTTCTTTGTTTTACTTAATGTATTGTTACCAATAATGAAAATCATGGAAGAAATGTTTTAAACACAAAGATTGTTTACACCATGCGCAAATTATAATAGCATATCTCCACAGATATCACACGTTGGGTTTTTATTAGAAAATCAAACCTCCACGGGATTTTCAAACTGTTCTGGTCTCTCCTCTATATATCCAGTTGCAAACCACGCCTACTTAAAAACATTAATAAATCTTGGGGAAGACAACTGTTATGCGTTAGACAATGCAATTTTAAAATATTATCTCGCTGATGCAAATTGACGTCGTACTAATAGAGAATAACATGATCAGAAAATCTTCTAATAAAATTTTTCCATATTCTAAAGCCAAATACATCCAGGGGTTGAATTTGACCTATTGATCCTGCAGGTATAGATAAATGTTTAAACTTAACATCTGATTACACCCCGTACCTTTGCAGAGGATGGTCAGAAGCAAATGAGAAAAAACACGTAATTAATATTTTTAAACGTACTATAAGAGTACTTAATGCCGCCAAAATCGACAGGGTACTTTTTAAATTATTCCTAAAAAGTAGAGGTAGTTTACCCCCTGAAGCCCTCAGATATATGTGTGATATATCAATGAAAAGCTGTTTAAAAATGAATGTAGTTTACATTTAGCACATTTTGGTAACTGCTTTCGTCTTCAAACTATACGCGTATACACACCGTTCACTTCCCTTGTAAGATTACTTGCGTGAAGAATGAGTCTACAAACAAGAATCAAATTATTAGTTTTATATTGAAACATTGTAAAACTTGTTAAAATTATCTGAACACTTCCTAGTTTAAAGTTTTATTGTTGTAAACAACAAAGTATTTGGAGATGTCCTAATAGGTAACATTTCTTTAAGAGTGAAAACCCGCACATTTTTCCCAATAAATTAATTTGTTAGTGAAAATTGTATTATATTGTTTCAAATTTGCTAGTTATTTAATGTAATTGATAAATCATGCTTTGGCTACAATTTAGAGGTTAATTATAAAAGATCCATTGTGCAATTTACAAGAAGTTTTCTTTGAACAGATAAAAACTATTTCATGCACACATT
Source organism: Onthophagus taurus (assembly GCF_036711975.1). Taxonomy (NCBI): domain Eukaryota; kingdom Metazoa; phylum Arthropoda; class Insecta; order Coleoptera; family Scarabaeidae; genus Onthophagus; species Onthophagus taurus. The sequence goes on from NC_091973.1 coordinate 15,307,055, forward strand.
TTTTCAAGATTTTGCGATTTAGCAAAAGAAGACCTACAAGATTTTTTTATGATTTTAAGTCATAATATAGAATCATTATTGTAACACATTAACTAATGATGCGACGAGTCAGTGATAATTGAGTCCGACTCGATTCATATTTGATACTGATGCTGGCTCGAATTCATAGTGTATCGATTCTAGGAGTTGCTTTTAATTTTTAAGTTTATATTAAAGTTATTTTTTTGAGTTTAATTTTAAAAATTGAAATTGATTGATAAGAAGCAAATCTAGTATTCAATAATATTCAAATCTGATTCGAATCAAATTGATACCAAAAGTTGCCAATACACCCAATACACACAAAAAGATTATAATTTTATCTTGATTAATTTATGAACAAATTTGACAAAAAAAAAATATTACCTGTTAAACTGAGGAAAAAAGTTAGACTAGAGGAAAACCATATTGGTGTCATTATATTGCTAATCAAAATAACTTTCTTAAAGGTGTTTGTAGTTTCATTGCACGGTTAACTGGTGCACAACTGAGACAAATCGGTACTATCTATACTTTTGGAGGGTTGGCCTCACCTAAAATATTAAAAAAATATATTAGATAAAAATATATCTCACATTTTATATCAATAGAAAAGTATTATTGTAACTAATAAGAAGTATATGTCCTCAATGTATTTTTATCTATGATAGATTTAGGACACACTATTTATGGATATATTGTATTATATTATAATCATTTATAAATTAAACAACTACAATTCAAGCTGAGGAAGTGTTATGTAGCCTTACAGGAACCACCAGCTAAAGTAGTCTTTGGAAAGTCTTATCCAAATAAATATATAAAAAATTAAACTTAAGCTAAATGTTCAAATAGTATACCTTGGGCAGCTCTTAAACGATTTTAAAAATCTTCTTAACAATTCAATAAGGTATCAAGAATTATTCACTGAACTTTTAGGATTTTGATTTTTTGTTCATCCAAAGTATTTCGCACAGTGGTTTAAATAAACTCGAACAGGAACAGCATTGTGATGGTGGCGCGCCATGGTATTGGAGAAATCATTGCCCCCGGAATTGAATTTATTTATTTATTTGGGATGCAAACAGGATTAAGCCCTAAGTAGCAGCCAGAAAAAATAACAAAAACAAACTTATAAAACGAAGTAAGTGATATAATCAATCTAGTAAGTAAGTAAATGCCCATTTTAAAAATACATTTAGTATTATAAAATAATATAAGTTTCTGTTCATTTTACATTTTGTATAAAAATTCTTACCTCATCCATGCCGACATCTTGTTCTTAATCAGCTTCGAAATATAGAATTGAAAATGCCTCTTTTTTGTTTTTATTCGGTGACAATTGACGGAAGTTTGACGTAAACGTTACAAGAAACATTCCATATGCAATATTTGGACATTTCTACAGCGCAGTTTATGAAAAAACTGTTAAGACCACCGACACCACCAAAGAATCTTCTTCGAGATCAACTCTTCTTTGAATGGAAATCAGAAAAGCGTCCAAATGTCACGTACGAAAGGGCTTATGCGTCGCTGAAACGACATCTAGTGACAAGTATAGTTTGGTTTCCCATTAATAGATGGCACGATTTAAATTATTTTACATTTTTAGATATAATTTATTTTTATTATTTTTTATGTATTTGTTAAAAGCAATATTTAATTAAAAAATTAATTTAGTATTTTAAGTATGATGCAGTTAACACTTGATTTACGTAAACCTGAATCAGCGTTGTCCTATCTCAACATGCGTACAGTTTCACGCAAAAGTATTGGTACATCTATAATAAATTTGATTCCATGAAAGTAATCCTTTAAAGTTATAATTAGAGCTCGAATTTTTATGCAGTCAAATTATAGGAAATATGCACATAAATATGCAAGCTTTTTATTCGAAATATGCAAAAATATGCGGTAATATGCAAACATATACCTTTCTTATAGTTGTTATCAATCTATTTCTATCACATTGTTGTATATGTTTTGCACTTTTCACATGTTGTTGTATTTCAGATTTCCTCCAGATAACAGCGCTAGGGATTCCCCGCATGTTTCTGTGAATCGTTGTAAACAAGAAACAAGCCGCAATCAAAAAATATCCTGCATTGTGCTTTAAACTAAAACTTATATTTATTTTATTAGGCAACAAGAAACAAATCTAGTAAAATGACAAAATATGCGAAAATATGCATTAAAAGGCCAATTTATGCAACAACCAAAAAAATCGTAAAAATATACAAAATATGCAATTTTTTTATTGTGTTTATTGTTGTTTATTGAAAAAAATATTCCAGAAAATGAAGAAGATACATTTTGCATAAAATCCGAGCCCTAGTTATAAATCATTGCGCTACATTTTTTTTTCAAAAGTAAAAAAAACCGGAAGTTTCTGCTGATTTCAAAGCCTTAAATATTCATTTCAGTTCATATACAAATTTTTAGCTCTCACGTTAACAATTTCTGATTGTGAAAAATATTTTTTAAGGGGGGAAATTCATTTAGAACCGTCAAAAAACTCAAAAATTTTTTTTCCATAAAAAGTTGCCTGAACATCTTAAGAATGTGATAGCAAAATTTTAAAGCGAAATTCTAAGTACTTCCGTTAAAATAGCGTATTTTCCCGGTGCCCGTTGTTCGTGAATATCATACATATGAACCACGTGACTCACGCGTTATTCACGTGACTCACGCATGATCACGTAATAAAAAAAATCGATTATTTTTATAGCAATATCTTGTTTAAGCTCTTGATTCTATGAAGTTTTAATTTCAAATGGTTTAAATTGTAGAAGTTATAAACCTTTAACAAATACGTTATAGTTAACAATCTACAAGTCTTCCCGATTTTTATAACTCCGTCTCTTTACTTCTGTGGGAATAAAACGGACAAAAACGGGATTATTCAGTAAGGGCGGCATTAAGAAATACACCTTTATTGCAAATTGTAGAGAAATAATAGGTTTAAAATAATTTTAGTTTCAACGAATTTAGATCCTGTTCTTGTCTGGCCGACTTTTATTTATGATGGTCATAAAAATCGATGTTGTTTGAAATTGTTGTATAGTTTCCGATATTTCGCATGGTTTTTACGACCCTGAGAAATAGTACTGGCAATAATTATCGCTGGGAAAAATCTATTATTGCTCTTCTGTTCATCCCTCCCACTAAATCGGATATTATGCTAATAGTATAAATTCAAAACATCAAATTTGAGTTTCTTTAGTCTTGAATGTGAGATATCTCTTAATATAATATAACTCTTAATATTCAAAATGTCTTCCTATCCGAAATGTAGTAATGCGTCTAGGGCGCGAAAACGCCATTTTCATGGGAATCAGCATACTAAAAAAGAAGAAGTTGCAGGACAGAGTGCAAGTGCAAAAAAACTGTCCACTGGAAGAACTGAACATATTGTACCGAATAGTCAACATTCGTAACGTTTGATAGAGTTTTTTACCGTGTTCAGTGCTTTGGCTAATGTCGCTATTTGTTGCAAATGTAAAGATACCATACAATTTGAAGTAGATGGAACGAGAGGTCTTGGATTCAAGCTCCTATTGCTTTGTCGTTGTGGCCGAAGAGACATAAATTCAGGACCGTTAATTCAAACTGGTTATGAAGTAAATCGTAGAATTGTTTTTGTTATGCGTCTGCTGGGCATTGGGAGGCAAGGAATAAATTTATTTTGCAATTTTATGGATATATGCGACGGTTTGAGTAATAGTGCATACAATAATATTATTAAACATCAGCATTCACCCACCAAATCGGTGTTCGAATATTTCAGCGGAAAAGCTGTTGAAGACGAAAAGAAAGAAAGGCCAATCTTGAATTTAAAAGAATCTGTTGATGGTTCTTGACAAAAGCGCGGATTCAAATCATTATACGGCGTAACATGTAGCTGTAAAAAGCAGTTGCTGTCAAGCCTGTACATTTTATAAAAATAATGAAAATACAGAAGAATATAGTGATTGGTATGAAGAACACAAAGAAAATTGCATGAAAACTTACGAAGGGTCTGCCGGTAAAACGGAAGTCGATGCAATTGTAGAGATGTTTTTGAGATCCGAAGAAAAGTTTGGTGTAAAATACGGCAATAGGGGACGAAGATTCCAAAACGTTCAAAGCAATTTTAGAACAAAATCCATATGGTGACGATTTTCCAGTAATTAAAAATGAATGTGTTGGACATGTTGAAAACAGGATGGGCTCCCGACGACGGAACATAAAAAAACATACAAACTTGGCGAAAAAGGAAAATTGACAGATGCTCTAATCAGAAAACTTACCACATATTACGGTCTTGCTATCCATAGAAATATCAACAGTGCAGAGGACATGAAAAAAGCGATAATGGCTACTTATTACCACATGTGCTCTACAGATGAACATCCAAATCACCAATACTGTCCGTCAGGATCCGAGAGCTGGCGCGAGTGACAAAAAGCTAAATCAAATGGGTCGGATTCCTTGATGAAGCATCCAGATGTTCAGCAACACATATATTCAATTTATGAAGATTTATCCCAAGAAAATTTATTAATAAGATTTGGGGGGCCACACTCAAAATGCCAATGAAAGTTTCAACTCCACTATTTGCCTTTAAAGCACCTAAATTCTGGCTTAAAAATAGTGGAAATTAGTACATATGTTGCGGCTAGTTTATTTAATGAAGGACACATTAGCATTTTGGAAATAATGAGTAAATTAAATATAATTACTCTGAGGCAAGCCAAAATATACGCTGAACAAATGGACGAACATCGAATTACTTGGCAGGAACGACGTAAGACAAGTTGGCGATCGAAAGTGAATTTTATGAAGAAGCTAAAATGAACTAGCCTACAAGTTATTTATAATTGAAAAAATTTGTTTTTACGACTTGAAACTTTAACCCGTTTTTCTTAAATCAATGTATTTACACCTTATAAGCACGATAAAAACACAATACAACTATCGCCAAATACAACCCTTCCAAATTCCAGCTCTTACTACCTTACCACAACATCAAAGAGGACTCTCCCTACATCCAAACAGAACATGGTAAATTAAGACCATTGGAAAACATCAAATATCTAAGTATGATCTTAGACAAGGAACTACGTCTCAAAAAACACTACAAAGGAAAACAACTCGAAGCAATAAGAAGAGCAAAACACTTTGAAAGCTTAGCGTATGGGAATAAAGGAATTTCCACTAAAACGGCCGTACACATCTACAAAGCAATAGTGAGACCTGTGTTGGAGTATGAACATGTCCTAACTACCAGTGCACCGAAACAAACACTTGACATTATTAATAAAGCGGAAAGAAGATGCTTAAGGATAATAACAAAGATACGCCATCCGAATAACCCACTACACAACATTCAAAATAAAAAGCTATACGAACGGATAAACATCACACCAATAACAGAAAGACTCCAACTACTACGACAAAAATTTATCAACAGAACATTGAACAGACATTTATTGAATTATATGTGCTTACCTAGAAACAACGACAAAAATCCCGGACAGAAGACTACACTATTAGAAAAACTTAGTGACATATAATGAAAAATAATGCCTTATGTATATAAAAATTATAAATATGTATGTAGTTTGTAATAATGTTCTACGGCGGAAAGACCTATATAAACATGTAGGTCCATAACCGAATAAAGATATATTCTCTCTCTGTTAGTTTGATCACAAAAAGAAATATACAGACATATGGCATAAATTCAGACTAATTATTAAAATTACTGGAGTTTCATACGAATAGACTAAAAACATTTTGGACAACGGAATGAAGTCTTATTGAAAGAATGTCATTTACTATTTATACGAGGTAAAATTGATTAAATCCATGTTACGAGTGGAGAAGTAAATGGTCAAGAGAAAACAAAAGTACTTTCAATAAAATTTAGTTTAATTCACAATTATACGTGTTTAGTTTTCTTAAATATTTCCGTTTGCTCCGAAATAATAAAGGTTTAATGGTCGTTGTAAAAACGACCATGGTAATTTAATTTTATAAATTAATAATAAAAGATTACTTATTCTTGCTTTTAAGAAGGTGATTAAAGTTTTTAATATTAATTAAAGCGGGAAATACAAAACAAAGATTTTCGCAAAAATTTCGAAAACGAATCGATCAATTTAAAAAAAATAAATACTAACATGTAGTACCTTAAAAGACCTTTAAAATGAGGTATCACTTGACACCCCTTTCCATTTAAGACTTTTAAGGGGTTGGTTTCTGGCGGCGGGGGGTTAAAGTGAGTGAGTCAATTTTTGCATAAAAAGTTGTCCCCCTTGGTTTTATTCTTTACCTATTTCAGCGATTTTCTTTTTAAACTTCCGGATTTACAGAAATTGAGGTGGAAAGTTTTGAAATGAACACCCTGTATAACATCGTATTGGATGCCTTCGTTTTAATCTTGACATCAAGAATTGTCGTGGGCAATGCTACGACGGAGCGGCTAACGTAAGCGGGTACTTGAATGGACTACAAACTAAAATAAGGGACATGGAACAGAGGGCATTGTATATACATTGTTGGGCACACAATTTGAATTTACTTGCAAAACATAAGCGAAGTTCGTGATTTTTTAGGTATAGTACGAGAATCAATTACATTTGTTAAAGGTTCTCCGAATCGATTATATTTCTATATTGCAAAATATACAAACAGTTAATGCCATTTCTGACAAAGGTTTACAATAACAATTATAGTACAAAACAGTGCTAGAAAATTACAGTACACTCATTGAACTTCTCGAACAATTTTTTTTAGAAAAAACTGAATATACAAACCCAATTATGCCAATTTAAGTTTTTATTTTTTACATGTGCTTTAATAAGTATTTTAGAAAGGGTTGAAGAAGTTAACCGATCATTGCAATGCAAATCATTATCATTCCGCAATGTTAAAAATTATTTAGAAAATTTGAAAACTGCTGTACAAGCACAAAGGAATGTTTTCCACGATTTGTGGAGCGATGTGGTGAAAAAGGCAAAGAGTTTAGATCTTCACGAACCTTCATTCCTAGACCACAAAAGAGACCTAAAGATACGAAGATGGCAGCAATCCACATGTATTTGATAGTCCCGAAGATATGTTTCGTAAAATATATTTTGAAATTTTTGATATGTCCGTCAATTCACTGAATGAAAGATTTGATTCGAAAACAACAAAGTTTATGTCAGATTGTGAAGATTTTGCTATAGGAAAAGTTATAAACGCAGTTTAAATCAAATTCTAAATCTAATTCGTCATTCGAATCAAAACTTAATTCTAAACCTAATCCGTCATACGAATCAAATCTTATAAATTCTAAATCTAATTTGTCATTCGAATCAACAGTTAATTCTAAATCTAATCCTTTATACGAATCGAATCTTATAAATTCAAAATCTAATTCGTCATTCGAATCGAAACTTAATTCAAAATCTAATCCTTCACTCGAATCGAATCTTAAAAATCCTAAATGGAATTCTAATAATTGCTTCAAAGCGAACTCTACACCTTTTCCTATATCAAATCCAAGCACCATTTCTACCTCCAAATGCCAACAAATTAATCAAAATCCTTCTAATGTTTCCAATGCTGTTGACATATTCATCGCCAATAAAGGCATGGTTTATATAAAAACGATTTACCAAAGTATCGAATTCATGTTTTTAATAGACACTGGAGCCAGCGTCTCCATAATCAAACTAGATAATTTAAAACAAACTAAATCTAAATACTATCCTTCAGAAACGATGTCACTAAACGGACTAAGTGCAAATTCATTGGTGCCTAAAATTGGTAGCATAGTACTTCCCTTGGAAATATATAACAAAACGTTTGATGTAAAATGTCACACCGTAAAGGCCGAATCTAATCTACTCTTTGATGGATCAATAGGAAGCGACTTCCTTAAACCACAGAAAGCTAGTATTTGTTATAATAGAAACACTCTAAAATTGAATGCCTTCCATTTTCGATACCTCTCTATTCAAATTCTAATCCTTCTAAATCTAATTCATATTTTCTAAACCCTCGTTCAGAAACTATTATCGAGGTCGATATATTAAACAAAAATATCAAGCAAGGTATCAGTCCCGAAATTTCCGTGTGCCCCGAAGTATTTCTTGCTAAATCTCTCGTTAAAGTTCGTCCAAATAACAAAGCATTTACTACTATCCTAAATACAACCAATCATCAAGTCAAAATCGATAACATCTCATTGTCTCTAGACACATTTGAAGAAAATCAATCTTTCGCATTCAATCTCACCCCATCATCTTCCAATTCACATTTAAAAGATCGAATTAAACTTCTAAAAGAAAATCTTCGATTAGATCATTTGAACTTCGAAGAAAAATCTTCTATCTTAGAGACTTGCACAGAATTTAATGCCATATTTTATTTACCCAATGACGAATTAAGTTCCACGCAAGCCGTGAAACACGAAATTGTTGTAACCGATCAAATGCCGATTCATTCCAAAGTTTATCGATTTCCTGAAGTTCATAAGACAGAAGTCGATAAACAAATTAAAAAAGATGCTGAAACAAGGCATCATCTAACCATCCGACTCTCCTTATTGCAGTCCCTTGTGGATCGTGCCGAAAAAATTCTAAGCTTCTGGCGAGCAAAAATAGCAAATCGTCATAGATTACAGGAAGCTAAACGATGTCACGGTAGGAGATTTATATCCTCTTCCTAATATCGAGGACAACCTCGATCAATTGGGTCACTCCGTGTACTTCACTACCCTTGATCTAGCTAGCGGTTTCCACCAGATAAAAATGCACCCAAGAGACATCTCAAAGATCGCGTTTTCTACGCCATACGATCACTATGAATTTACCAGAATGCCATTTGGTTTAAAAAACTCCCCTAGCACCTTCCAAAGATTAATGAATACCGTTCTTTCTGAATTACAAGGATTACAATGTTTTGTTTACTTGAACGACATAGTTATCTACGCGTCTAATCTCCAAGAGCATACCGACAAGATAAAAGCCGTCTTCAGTTGAGTTAGAAACAGTAACCTCCTGTTACAGCCAGACAAATGTGTGTACTTAAGAAAAGAAGTAGCATACCTAGGTCACGTGATTAGTGACAAAGGTGTAGCTCTAAATCCCGAGAAAATAAAAGCCGTTTCCACCTATTCTATTTCTAAAAATCCCAAACAAATAAAACAATTCCTAGGTTTGATAGGGTACTATCGTCGATTTATTAAAGATTTCTCATCTATTGCCAAACCTCTTACGTCATTGTTAAAGAAAGATATACCTTTCGATTGGTCTTCTAAAGAACGGAATCATTTTTAAAAATATCCTTACAACTCAACCCATTCTACAACCCGAATATTTCAAAGAAAAATTCTTGCTAACCACGGATGCATCTGATTATGCGATCGGAGCTGTCTTATCACAGGGAGAAATCGGAAAAGACCTGCCAGTGGCTTATGCTTCTCGAACGCTTAATAAAGCGGAAGGTAATTACAGTACCACCGAAAAAGAAGCACTTGCTATAATCTGGGCTGTAAATCATTTCCGACCATATTTATATCGTCCAGCAAACTTCTTCGTTGGAGACTTAAATTGGAGGAATACGATTATGAAATGCAATACAAACCTGGTAAAATAAATTTCAACGCTGACGCCTTGTCTAGAAATTCCATATTAACCATCACAAATGATTAAACTTACTCCAATTTCATTAAATACCACTATAGGAATTCCCAAATCCCAGAGATTGAAATCATAAAAGATAACATCTTTTCAAACTTACCTAACGTCCTATTTTATGCTAAAGATCAAGACCAAGAAAACCCATGCTATGATAATCTTAAAGAACTTCAAGATCTCACTTCAATACCCGACGCGATAAATCTCTATAACTCTTTAACACTAAAACATTCGAAAAACCAAACCACTTTTATTTCTATTACTAAGCTGAATCATTTCGACAAGTTAGATTATAAAAATCTATTCCGTTCATTACAAAATTTAAAACGAATTTTAATAAAACAAAAAATTTCTAAAATCTACTTGAAAAATCCCATTGAAGAATGCCATCATTTAAAACAGGAAATGTTTAATGAATTGATCCATTTTGTATTTAAAAAGATACAAGTAATTCTCGTTAACAAACCAAAAATTTGCCCAAAAGATCAAGAAGAGATCAAACAAATTTTAGAAGATAACCATAATTCATCCATGGTTATATAAGAACGTACAAGAAAATCAAACAAAACTACAAATGGCACAATATGAAAAAAGATATTAAAAGGCACATTAAAAACTGTCATTCTTGTCAGATCAACAAAACTAACCATAAACCTACTAAAGCTCCTATGGAAATCACAACTACCAGTGAAAACCATTCCAAAGGCTAGCCTTAGATGTCGTAGGTCCCCTCACTCTAACCGAAAATGGAAACAGATTTATTCTTACCATGCAAGACGATCTAACAAAATATTCCTACGCGAAGTCACTCCCAAATCATGAAGCCACAACCATTGCAAACACCCTTCTCCAATTCATCACTGTATTCGGTATTCCAGAATGCATTTTAACCGATCAAGGATCAGACTTCTGTTCAAATATTTTAAAAGAGTTAAATCGTTTATTTAAAATAAAACATGTATTTTCTAGCCCATATCACCCTCAAACTAATGGTGCTCTAGAAAGGAGTCATCACACTATAAAACGACATTTAAAACATTATATCAATTCAAACCAAACTAATTGGGATGAATATGTAGAATTAGCTATGTTCACATATAACACCCACAAATCTAACTCCTTTCGAACTCGTCTTTGGACATAAAGCTACAATCCCTAGAATATTAACAGAGTCCCCAGAATTCCGCTACTCTTACGACGATTACTACACTAATTTAAAATTCAAATAAAATAAAATACACGAAATCGCAAGTCAGAACTTACTACAATCCAAAGAAACATCGAAAAAATACTACGATAAAAACGCTAGAGAGATAACATTTAAAGTTGATGACCTTGTCTACATACTAAACAAAAATATTAAATCAGGCCTCAGTAAAAAATTAAGTCCCAATTACAGAGGTCCGTTCCGAATAAAACACGTGAATGACAATAATACCGTAAAAATATTAATAAAACCTGATAAAGAAGTTAAATACCATACTAGTATGTTGAAACTCTTCATTCCAGATGAGGAAACCTAAAACCTATGTATCATCCCCTCTACTCCTCTTCTTCTCCATTATAACACTCGTCAATTCTACAAGTTTCAAAACAACTGAGATACCAAACAACTCTGGTATATTCTACCAAAACGTCGGATACGCCAAAATATCTAGCAAATAATTTACTTTGATATCTTTTTCTAACATATCATTCATTCAGCGAAAAGTAAAATTTGTCGAAAATATAGAAGCAAACTTAATTCAATTATGTTCTAAAATTCCAGACACGATGTCTTGTCAAGAACCTCTCAAACTAATGAAAATCCAAAATCCCCAGTCGGTCACCAAAATTCGAATCAAAATCGAAAACGCCGCGGATTGTTTAACGGAGTATATTATGCATTTAACTGGCTTTTCGGTACACCCGATGCTTCCGATGCGAAATATTATTCCGACTCTATTAAAGGGTTAACTAAACAAAATCACGATATTCAGTCGTTAATGAGACAACAAATTCATATCCTTTCAGATGCCATTAGCAGTTATAATACCTCAGCCCAATTGTTGCAAGCTAATGAAGACGTAATCAATTCCAATATAAAGAAAATTAATAAAATCAATGATAAAACCAATAATATGATCGAAACCTTATCAAAGAAACAAGTAATTTTAAAACACATGTCTCTTTTAACCGAAATGATTTCCGAGCTTAACGAAGAGACAGATGTTGAAATGTTGAAATCTCCACAATATTATTTGCTAGACAAAACATCGTTCACCCTTCAATTATCACCCCTATTAATCTCCGTAAGGAACTTTTAACAATTAAACTTAGAAGCAATACAGAATTCCCTATTCTGTTGAACGACATGCAAAACATTTATAGGTACTTTTCTATTTGCGAATTAACCGCTTTTTACGACAACGAAATTCTTATCTATGCCATTAAAATACCTCTAGTTAACGATCAATTATTCAATTTATATAATTTAATCCTTTTCCCTGCACACTACACAAATACTACTGTTTATTCCTACATCGATCTCCTCTATCCATTCTTATTGTTAAGTACCACTAGGATGCAATATAGTCGATTGAAAGATTTATCAGCTTGTAAAAAGATCTCCGATGAAGATTATTTATGCTCGAAGGTACATTTTCAACCGCAGAACGACCTGTCTGCGAAACAAAATTAAAGATCAATCCTAAAGGTATAATACCAGATGATTGTCCAACGAGGACACTGAATGCAGAAATAGAAATTTGGCATTCGTCATCACCAAATTCTTGGTTATACGTAATTTCGACGAAAACCAGCGTAACGATAAGTTGCGACACGCACGACTCTAAAATCACTGATATTGACCTACATGGTTCTGGTATTTTCCAACTCAACGCAGGATGTAAGGCTTACACCTTCTCTGCAATACTATATTCAACAACAAACCAATCCTCAAATTATACCAATTATACAGGGTGTCTCAGCGAGACCGGTCATTAGACGTTTCTGGGAAATTTGAAGTACCAACCCCAGTGTTTACAGGATTGAAAAGTATTTTTACGAAATAGATGACAATAGTGTTCCTACCCAGAGAAAAATAATGTGATCAAATAGCTATTTCACATTAGTTGTCGAAAAAGTAGATAGACTATATGAAGTATTAGTCAAATGAATGTTTGTGGATAGGTATTTTTATGTTTTTCAATTAGTTAAAGCAATAGTAGTTAAAGTATCTATTTCTTTTGTTGAAAAACATAAAATATTTATAAATTAGATATTTCAACTAGAGATTAGATTATATAACTACTATATAATACGCTGTTACATCTATTCAATAGTTAAATAATCTAATCGTTCTTGTGATTAATATAGCTGCATCTAATGTAGATCAAACAGCTATTTTATTAGATAAAAGATTTATAAATTATAAATATTTCAACCATTTCAATTATCTGGATTAACTAATTAACTAATCGTTCTTGTCGTTAATATAGCTACACCTACTGTAGATTTAACAACCATTTTAGTAAATAAAAGGTTTATAAATTGTAAATATTTCAACCATTTCAATTATTATCTATCTGGATTAACAAATACATATAGTTAAAATATGTATAACGGCATACACAACAACTACAACTTGTAGGTAATTCTCAGTTAGTAGCGTCACTTATACAAGTCACCATCATTGCCCTTTCTGGTTTTATTCCTATTGAAATCACGGACCTGTAAGTACGTGCGAACCTCCGAACTTGAATTCTGCTAAAGGTGGCATTACACGGCGTGTAGAGTTACGCGCCTGGCGTGCGAAGCGTGGAGTGCCGCGCGGCAATTTTGGCGCGGCGATTCTCCTCTATATTCACATTTGAAAATGTTGAGGCGTCGGGAACGAATGGCCGGTTGCGCAGCAGCTTGCTATATTTTATTAAACACCGAAAGTGATGATTTACAAAAAAAAAGAAAAGAAAAAGGTGGTGGTTGGCGTCGCACAATAAAAGTCGGTCCAGGTAAATTTGAAAAATATATGAAATGTTTTATTTTATTATTTTTATAAATGTATTTTTAGATACAACGCTAGTGACATGTTGTACGATTTAAACAGTGAACCTTCTAGAAAATTCTTCAATTTTTGTAGAATGTCTGCAGCAGATTTTGAATTTTTCATTAATAAAATTGGGCAACGAATATCAAAAATGGACACTAACATGAGAAAGTGCATTCCGGTACAAGAAAGGTTGGCTGTGGCACTGAGGTTTCTAGCAACTGGGGACAGCTATGCAAGTCTATCTTATTTATTCAAATTTTCTCCGCAGACCGTCTCAAAATGCGTCGATGAAGTTTGCAGTGCGTTGATAGACACATTACAAGGAGAAATAAAGGTAGGGTTTTAGAATATTATTGCGACCGCGATTGAAAAGCTTGTTGTGTTATTAAGAATGGCTGAGAATGAGTAGATGATTGTGATGATTCTGTGGATGATTGAGCATGGGAATCAGGAGATGGCAAAAATTCTGGTAATGGTGGAGAACAAGGAGAAGGCGAAAACCCCGAGGATGTTTGAGAATAAAGAGAAGATTGAGAGTGAGAATACAAAGGGGAAAAGCTTGAAAATGTGTGAGAGCTAGGGTGAGCAAATGATGGGTGCTGTGAGTATGCTTGAGAATAAGATGTTTGAGAATTGGATGGTTGAACAAACTGAAACTGTTGTTGCTTTAAACGAAACATTAGGCAATCAATCTCATGCATAGCATTGTCACGTATGTTCTTGTCCAAAGCTCTCAGTTTTTGACATAGTAGTTCAGAGAACAAGGAGCATTTATCGTCGATAGACTTTTCTTTTATAGATTTTAAATAATTGTACGCCTCATCCGTACGTCTTTCTTTTTCTGATATCGTCATTTTGCGCTTTTTACTATTAGTAATATTTGTGGTTAAAACTGTAATGCCTTTTGAGTTTGAACTATTAAAGTTAGTAACTTCATTTTCTGATAAATGTGCATTATTAGAAGATTCTTGATTTTCATTTTCGTACTCTTCTATATCAGCTAGTTGGGGTTATCGATGGCAAGCATATTGCAATTCAATGTCCACAACATAGCGGAACAGAATTTTACAATTATAAGGGCACTTTTAGTATTGTATTATTAGCAGTGGCAGATGCTAATTATTGTTTCACTTATGTTGACATTGGATGCCAAGGAAGAATTAGCGACGGAGCACTTTTTCGAAATACTTCATTTTTCCAAAAATTGGATAATAAACAGCTTAATCTTCCGTTAGAAGCTCCACTACCCACTCAAATCAAGCCTATGCCTTATGTATTCGTGGCAGATGACGCATTCGCCTTATCATCAAATAGTATGAAACCTTATGCTGGTGTCCATAACAAAGGAACTAAGGAAAGAATTTTCAACTATCGTCTCTCAAGTGCTCGTCGTATTGTAGAAAATGTTTTTGGCATTATGTCGGCTGTTTTCAGAGTACTTAGAAAACCAATACTACTATCACCAGAGAAGGCTACAAATATTGTAATGTGTTGCGTTTTATTACATAACTATTTGAGAAAAAGTAAGACCTCAAGAATATTGTATACCCCAAATGGTGCGTTCGATGGAGAACTAAATGGCGAATTTCAAGGTGGATCATGGCGAAATGAAGATAACAACATTACATCTATGCTTCCACTTCGAAAAGTAGCTAGAAAAGCTGGAATTGAAGCCAGAAATGTTAGGGACATTTTTGCAGAATATTTTAAAACATCTGGCGCAGTACCATGGCAAGACCAATATTGAACAATAATTTCACACTAATTTTACTAGTTATAGTCACACTAGTTGTATGACGGAAATAATTTAAATGTATAAGAGTTTTTTATCGGAAGTATAACATTAGTAATTAATATTGTAAGTAATGTTAATAAATAATAATTACCTCCGAAGATTTTGTTTTTCTGGGATTATATGTAGAATTGAGAAACCTTGCCATTTGCTCATAGGCAAACCATTCAGGTTTAAAAACATCTTCTGCCCCGCTTCCTGTTTTCATGCTTCCTTTAACTTTTGCATGACATTTCCGGAATGTCCCCATTAAAGTTTCTTTTTCCTTTTTAATTCTGTTAAGCTACAATTAATACTTAATTGTTGCTGGATTCGTATCCATGCATCATGGATAAGATTGCGATCTTTATGCTCCTCATGTTTTGGGTTCCAAATTATTGTTTCTTTTTCGTATAATGTTAAAAATTCGGAAATGATCTCGTTTGTCCAAGGCATGTTGTTTGCTACACAGCTACTACGTGACTAAACTATAGGCACCAAAACGACCAGTAAATTTGCAACCCTCGCGCCGTGTGAGTGTACGTTCGCTCCACGCGCGGCGCGTTTCCTTTGAACTGTGTAAAATTTACCGCTTATCGACGGGTCTAGACGCGCGGCATTAAGTTCGTCGCGCCGATTTCTCGCAGGACAGTCGACCAGGTAAATACCGAGCAGTATGGATATCGGTACGCGCTCTTGTGACGGGTGATTTCTTTTTCACAAAATATACTTAGAATTGCAGTAAAAAACAAAACAATTATAATATAAATTAAATATTATTAATATAAACTTATTGTTTAAATATTAATTGCAATCTAATAAAAGATCTTTTTTTGTCCTTTTGTACATTTTTTTTTCAGTTTAGTACGATATGTACATAAATTAAAATATTAGAAAGGATATTTAAAAATTTAGTTTATAAAATAAATTTACAATCAAGAATTTTTGCGAGTCTGATACATTTTCTTAAATTTATGATTTATAATAAATGATTAGCATTAATAATACACGGCCATATAAATTTGTAATCCTATATATTTATGAAAAAAACAAAATAACTAAAAATATACTTAAACAGTTAATAATAATTTGATAAATTAAATTTATTATATCAAGTGTTCAATGTGCTTGCCTTCCACTTCTTGGCAGTAATACCACTTTTGTAGGTTTCTTCTCTCACTCGATCAAGAACTTCAGAATCGATATTTCTGCATACTTCAACAATTTTTTCTTTCAACTGCATAATATTTTCTAGCGGCTTCAAATACACTTTAGATTTTAAATACCCCCACAAAAAAGAAATCCAAGGGTGTTAGATCTGGAGATCTAGCTGGCCATTCTGTGGGTCCACGGTGGCGCACCATCCTGCTGTAAGATAACATCCATTTGAAATTCTCCTGGATTTTCTTCTGTAATTCTTGTCATACGTGGAATTATTTTATTTTCTAGTAACCGTAAATACGATGTGCCTGTCAGGTTTTCACTGAAAAACAGAGGTGTATGTATGTTTAAAAGAATAATCTCTTTTAGTTATATTTATTCTTTCAGTATTAATTTCTATTTTCAAAAAATTAAAACATAACTGACAACTAACACTAGGGAAGTGCCATGGAAAAATATTCGACACGTATGTATATCGTCATATCTGCCCGATCGCCGTTTTAGAGATAAGTTCGATTATTTTACGAATTATTCTAAAATGTTTGTTTAATAATAATTATAATCTGTAGTGAATCCATTAAATTTGTTGCTTAAAAATTGTTTATTGTTTTTAAAATTTGTATTATTATTATACGTTACAAAAGCGGTAAGTGAATTGTTGCTCTCGGAAAAATGAATTATATGATTGATGGATTTTATGTTTAAGTACAAAAGCTTAAATTGTCAAAATGCTTGATGTAGCAGACGACGCGGTGTACCGAGAACGGACGGTTTCTCATTTCAATCGCTAAGCTCACTTACTCGCTGTATTCGCTACCGTCAACTGCTCTTGTCGCAAGTTGAACTTTTATCTTTTAATAGTTGTGGTTGTTTTTGCTGCTTTCGATTTACGGATATAAAGAACCTGTAAAGAAAATGGCGATGAACCCAAGAAACAATGCTGTTTTATTACAAAGACGTTTTAATTCTCCCGAATATAATGTTGATTCAATTATTACTGAGGGAGAAAAGTCTTATGCAGCTAATTAAAAAAAAATGATTAAAGATACTATAGATGCAGAGATATTTGTTGAAAGCATTGATACTTTAAGCTTTAATGAAGAAAGTGTATGTTCTGAAACAATTTCTTGTGATGATGTTTCTGAAAGTGATTTCGAAGAATCACTAAAGGATTGCAAGAAAACTATAATTGATATTGATAATGAATATAAAAAAAGGCTGTACAATTTTGGCGTTCCGGTAAGACAAAAGCTTTGCCTTTAAAGTCAGTTCAGCACAGATTTAGGAAAGTTCCTGATTTGAAATCATTATGTAGGTGGGAGGAGCAAATTAAATAATGTGGCTCGGGAAATGAAAAATTACTTATTACAAATTTCGAAGTAGGTTTTGGATCAATTTAAAATTTCCTCTGAGACATTGCTTCTTATTCATGACATTGGTATAAAAAAATAGGCTTTACGGGCTAAAGAAGAAGTCAATTTGCCACCGACATTGTGAATCATGGATTTGTATCACGAAAAGTAAGCAAATTGGTGACTAAAAAGCGAATGTCGTCAAAAGAACAATTACTAGAAGCATCAAACGAATTTGTTTCTAAAGTAAAGTGAGAAATTACGTCGGTACGTGAAGACAATGTCTATAATTCCGATCAACCGGGATTTAAATTAGAAACACCTGTAGATCACAATTTTTAAATTCTTTGATACACAGCTACACTATTTAGCCAATCGTTTCTGCTAATGGAGATTTCAAGTCCCTTTTATTAATAGTTCTGCAAGAGCTAATGGTAAATTTGAGCCAATCGTTGAAATAACTTTTTACAAAGCAGACAATATTAGCGTATTTGGAACAAAATCAAGCAAATTAACTTCCAATCTTGCCATTAATTGAATTGATTTTCTGTTCTTTTATTAGATTCTTGGACTGGTTAGACTAAAAAAATTTGATAATATTGGTAAAGGCAACAAAAATATCCAAATTTTTACGATTTCCGCTGGAACCACTGGAAAATCGGCATCTGGACGTTTGTACTTTTAGTATAGTCATCCCCAATGGGATGAGAACACTATCACGTCCACGTCGTTCATCCTGGGTAGCACTAATAATAAGAAAGGTTTGATTGATACATGCATCACTACTTGTAGTGATGAGTTTCCATGATTCGTTACTGTTACCGTTTTTCTAGAAATCCGCCTTAAAATTATCCTCATTTCTTACATTTTTAAAAATTTTTCTTTCTTTGCCTTTTTGTGTGCGCCATTTTAAATTCTCGAAAACGGGCATCAGGTTTGTCATCAGCGACCTTAAAACTAAAAAAAAAATTAATAAAATAATTGTAAATCGGAAAGGGTGATTTCTACCCTTAAAACGGCGATCGGGCAGATATGACGATATACGTATCGAATATTTTTCCATACACTACCTGTATGCCAAGTTTGAGCCATTTTTATTAATGCAGATAAACGCGCATTCGTAGGGATAATTAGCGACGATTTCATGAGTGAAAACTTGTATTCATTCATGAAAATTGAATTTTAAACAACTTTTCTTCCTAATAATTTTTATTAGAATCGACAATTAATTAATGTCCGACTACACCATCAATATCATCCCAGTACATAGTCTTAACTAAAACAGATATCAATTTATTTTATTAAGATTATTTATTTAAAATTGAACTATAAACATCTTTTGTTCGAAACAATTTTTGATATAATCTTTTTTTTAATGAAACCCGTTTAACCAACCCAGAAAACATCGAAAGAGGTATTTATAAAACTTTATATCAATTCCTTTGATATAAATAAAATCTAACAAATACATAAAAACATAAACACTTTTATAAATAATAACAAAAACGAAACAAAAAAAAATAATTAAACGCCATTAATCAACCCGCATACACACACAGCGACGAAATTAGAGAAATTAATAAAGAATTTAAAACACTGAGCAGAACTAGCATTAAATTGGGCCGAAATTCAAAAAGGATACAATTCAATAAGTGAAGATATTATTTCCTTCAATAGAGGAGCATTTCTCTTAAAAATCCAGGATGCAAAACGTCACGTAAAAATCTTACTACATTCATTCAAAAATAGAAACAAAAGGAAATCGTAAAGAAAATCAGTCACGAAATTTTTCAGTCAAATATGAAAATTCAGAATTATACTCGGCAATAATTTGCAATGTGGAAACAAAAATAAATAAAGCAAAAATAAAACGCTCTACGCGCATTTCTAGTAGAAACAAAAGCATTAGATACGGATACAACAAGCCAACACGCAAAGTCCAAATTAACAGGGGATGTAAATGCTTTTCAAAGGCTGGTTAAGGAAGGACTTTATTTCGTGTTCTAATTCTTATCCGCCTCATACAAAACATAAATCTTCAAATCTAGATTCTTTAAAAGCATTTGTAACTGAGTGATTTTCGAACTGGAAAAAAGCAATAGAGCGCTTCAAGTCGCATGAGCAAGTCGCAATCTTCATCGCTTCGCCGTTACAATTCAATTATCTTTAAATAAAGGAACCAATGTTGTAGAATCTCGGAGTAAAATAAATTAAATGACATGCGAAAAGCCTTCGAGTAGCTTTACCAAAAGTTGTATCGTCTTTGCGCTACTTAACTCTACAGGGTCATGCAATTCCGGGTCATACCGATAAATCATCTTATATTTATACAGTTATTATTACTTATATAAAAGATGCGCATTACTTCGCGCTGTCAACTGCCTACAGCAACCACTACATCAACCACCTTATATCGGATCACCTAATATCGTATTGGATGCCTTGCTTCGTTTTAATCTTGACATCAAGAATTGTCGTGGGCAATACTACGACGGAGCGGCTAACGTAAGCGGGTACTTGAATGGACTACAAACTAAAATAAGGGACTTGGAACAGAGGGCATTGTATATACATTGTTGGGCACACAATTTGAATTTAATTGCAAAACATAAGTGAAGTTCGTGATTTTTTAGGTATAGTACGTGAATTAATTACATTTGTAAAAGGTTCTCCGAATCGATTATCTATATTTCAAAATATATAAACAGTTAATGCCATTTCTGACAAAGGTTTACAAGTAAACAATTATAGTGCAAAACAGTGCTAGAAAATTACAGTATACTCGTTGAACTTCTCGAACAAATTTTTTTAGAAAAAACTGAATTTGGGGCTAAAGCCAACGGATTACGAATCCAATTATGCCAATTTAAATTTTTATTTTTTACATGTGCTTTAATAAATATTTTAGAAAGGGCTGAAGAGGTTAACCGATCATTGCAATGCAAATCATCATCATTCCGCAATGTTAAAAATTATTTAGAAAATTTGAAAACTGCTGTACAAGCACAAAGGAATGTTTTCCACGATTTGTGGAGCGATGTGGTGAAAAAGGCAAAGAGTTTAGATCTTCACGAACCTTTGATTCCTAGACCACGAAAGAGACCTAAAGATACGAAGAAGGCAGCAATCCACATGCATTTTTGATATGTCCGTCAATTCACTGAATGAAAGATTTGATTCGAAAACAACAAAGTTTATGTCAGATTGTGAAGATTTTGCTATAGGAAAAGTTATAAACGCAGTTTAAATCAAATTCTAAATCTAATCCTTCATTCGAATCAAATCTTATAAATTCTAAATCTAATTCGTTTCTTCGAATCAAAACTTAATTCTAAACCTAATCCTTCATACGAATCAAATCTTATAAATTCTAAATCTAATTCGTCATTCGAATCAAAACTTAATCCTAAATCTAATCCTTTATACGAATCAAATCTTATAAATTCTAAATCTAATTCGTCATTCCTAAATCCTAAATCGAATTCTAATAATTGCTTCAAAGCGAACTCTACACCTTTTCCTATATCAAATCCAAACACCATTTCTACCTCCAAATGCCAACAAATTAATCAAAATTCTTCTAATGTTTCCAAAGCTGTTGACATATTCATCGCCAACAAAGGCATGGTTTATATAAAAACGATTTACCAAAGTATCGAATTCATGTTTTTAATAGACACTGGAGCCAGCGTCTCCTTAATCAAACTAGATAAATTAAAACAAACTAAATCTAAATACAATCCTCCAGAAACAATGTCACTAAACGGACTAAATGCAAATTCATTGGTGCCTAGAATTGGTTGCATAGTACTTCCCTTGGAAATATATAACAAAAATTTTGATGTAAAATGTCACATCGTAAAGGCCGAATCTAATCTACCCTTTGATGGATCAATAGGAAACGGCTTCCTTAAACCACAAAAAGCTAGTATTTGTTATAATAGAAACACTCTAAGAATTGAATGCCTTCCATTTTCGACAAGAAGTATCTTCGACCGATAACCGTGGGAGGCAAATTTAAAACGATCTATTCGGGGTGAACGGTCAAATAAGCACAGGAACAACTTTTTACAATTTGCTAATATATTTCGGTTGTCGAATTACAACCTTCATCAGAGCGAATTACATTGGTTGTTTATGAAGTGGATAAACCAAAAACATTTTTGAACACATTACATACATAGATATTATTACGTTTTGATTCTGCAGAATCAAAAAAAAAAGAAAAAACGAAAGTAAAATTTTAACGTGTATCTCGTTCGTCTCAATGATTTTAACTTTTAATTCCAAGTTTTAATTTAATTAAACGTAATAATATCTATGTAATGTGTTCAAAAATGTTTTTGGTTTATCCACTTCATAAACAACAAATGTAATTCGCTCTGATGAAGGTTGTAATTCGACAACCGAAATATATTAGCAAATTGTAAAAAGTTGTTCCTGTGCTTATTTGACCGTTCACCCCGAATAGATCGTTTTAAATTTCCATTTTCGATACCTCTCTATTCAGATTCTAATCCTTCTAAATCTAATTGATATTATCTAAACCCTCGTTCAAAACTATTATCGAGGTCGATATATTAAACAAAAATATCAAACAAAGTATCAGTTCCGAAATTTCTGTGTGCCCCGGAGTATTTCTTGCTAAATCTCTCGTTAAAGTTCGTCCAAATAACAAAGCATTTACTACTATCCTAAATACAACCAATCATCAAGTCAAAATCGATAACATCTCATTGTCTCTAGACACATTTGAAGAAAATCAATCTTTCGCATTCAATCTCACTAACGAACAGGTTAGCATTTGTTTAAGGTATAGGAATGACTTTATTATTGAAGAAGTATTTTTGGGTTTTTATGAAACCTGCAACACTACATCAACAACCTTATATAACATCGTATTGGATGCCATGCTTCATTTTAATCTTGACATCAAAAATTTTCGTCGACTACAAACTAAAATAAGGGACTAGGAACAGAGGGCATTGTATACAGGGTGTATCTGAATGACTGCAACAAACTTGAAAGGGTGATTCTTTAGTGAATTTTAAGGGTACTTTAATATATGAACCACTTCGGCTCGCCTAAGGAGCTACACCCCTCCACAAACGGCGGAAAATTTCGGTTTAATTGTTTTTTCTCAAAAACCATAAACGATATTAATGGATTAAACTCCGTGTAGGCCAGACATTTAATCTAGGAATGAAATGAGCATTATTAAGATAACAATATTACTGTTTTATTAACACAAAGTTCGAGTTTATATACAAATTCTTACATGATAACATATCAAATAATCAAGTGTTTAAAGCAATTAATTTAGGTCGCGAACCGTATATTGCGCGCGGTGTGCATTACGCAGTTTTAGGCGCATGCGAAGACTTCGGTCAGCAACAGAAATACGCCTTCGAGAAGTACCTTTTACAGAGTTGTGAATGATTTCCCTAACACTGGAAATGTGGAATCAAGAAAAAGAACTCGGCGAGCAACTGTAACTACGGAAGAAAAGGAAATTGCGGTATTAGCTAGCGTTGACGTAAATCCTCAAGTTAGCACTGGACGACTTGCAATTGACGCCGGAATATCGAAGAATGCTGTTCTTCGATATTAAGAATATTAAAGCGCAACAAGTATCACCCGTTCTCTCTTCGAATTACATATTTTAATAATAGTTACGCTTTCTGTATAATTTTCAGCTGATGATTGAGTGAAAACTTCGAAACCGGTACTGATATAAATTAAATTCTATGCAAGTGTAAAGGTCAAATCTGTGCTTTATTTCTATACTCAAAATTTAATTTACTTGCAACATGGATAATTTACATAATCTTTTCTCCATTTCAACTTGTAACTCTCTCCTTGACGGTAATTATACATCTAGTTTTGCTATTAATATGCCTCTTACTTAAGAAATTTGTAACTTTTCAGTCGTGCCTACGAATAAGACCTTTTAGGTCGAAACAATTGTCGCACTGAACCAACATTAATAAACAATTATCATCGTACACCTTGAATTTTTATTTCTATTCATTATTATGTTATAAATACGATTAATTGCCATAACGCGAGTCAAGTCAGCGACACAGAAGGTGCATTACCATTTCGTACTTCCGTCTTGTACGCTGACACCGCGTTGTATCATATTGTAGTCAAAACGTCAACCCAATACTCGTGTTAGATAATAAAAATAGACTTTGTAATTCATTCATTTTATTAAAAGAAAATAAATTAGTTTTATAAAAAACTTAAACAAAGGACTCAATCAGTTAATTCTAATCCTATGCTCCCCTAAATTAACTAAATAAAATAATTAATGCTCCGACCATTTGGGAATTGAATTGAGGTTAAATACAGTAACGAGAGTTAATTGCAATCCTGTAAACAGACCTAATTTAAGCGCTTGCGAAATTACAAAGGTTAGTAATGATGTGAATACATATTTGATGTAAAGTCATGACATCTCAGTTGTAAGCATCTCGCGGTTCGTAAAATGTTTAAATGAATCAGTTAAGTAAGTAAGTTTCCACAATACGCGCTTCCACTGCCACCATTCATTGTAAGACTGATAAAAGAGAAAAGAAGAATGTATCGTGAGTTTAGGATAACTGAGAACGCCGAATTGAAAAGAAAATTCAATGATTTTAATAAAAAAATTCATAAATTTGAGAATTTAAATCGTCAAAATATATTGAAGCATGTGAAAAAATAATTACAAAAAGAACAACTTCACATGCGCTTATTGACCAACACACAGGTATCACGTATACTTCAGAGATTGATTTAGCGACAACTCATGCAATGTATCTGGAAGAAAGCTACAAATTTTTGGAAGATGATGATTTCGAAGAACATTCAATTTCAGGAAGTAGATCAATGGTACAATGAATTTCAACAACATACATATGAAGATTTGGATGAGATAAAAAAAGAAGAGTATTGGGAAGCTGATAAAAACTCATCGCCCTGATCGGATAACATTACAAGGAATATTATAAGAAGGTTGGCTGATGAGGTAAATGTATACCTAATAAAAGTCTTTAATTATTGTATCAACAACAGATATTTTCCCAAAGAATGGCAAATGGGAACAATAGTTTGTATTCCTAAAAAAGACAACAACTTACTCTCTCCGAGCGGTTACAGACTCTATTATCCGTGATCGGGAAAATCTTTGAAATTATTCTAAAGAACAGATTACTGTCTATGGTCAATTCGTTCATTCCAATACATCAATTTGGATTTAAATCAAAAATGTCCACTACTCACCCTCCTAAGATTCTAACGTCAAACTTATTTAAGCAAAACCAGAAAAAAGAAAATTCGGCTGTATCTTTAGATACCAAGAAGGCATTTGACTCAGGGTGTCATAAAGGTCTTCTATTTAAACTGGCAAGAATGAACGGTTCACCATCCCTAATATTATTAATAAACAGTTTTTTGTCTGATAGAACACTGCGAGGAAGAGTGAACGAAAAATAAAAATTTGTATACTAAATTGCAGCCATTTCAACTAACAGATATTAAAAATTAATCATTATTTATGGTCTTTTGTATCAACATTGAAGCATGGCACAACATTTTAATATTAAAATTTTCGCTTTAGAATCGAACGAAGAATGTCGCTACATGTAGATTATCCATCAATGTATACACCTCTCTCTTCGGATCATAGACAGGAAATTCAAATATGCGAATATTGGGGGTATTTATTAGATTGTTCTTATACTCAAAATATGCCCATTTTCTCAGCATGCTGCTTAAAAAATCACTAAATTTATATACTATTATTAATAGGAGTACAAATACGCCATATTTATTGGTTGTCAACATCAAATTTAATTTTTCAATTTTTTTAATCCTCATTTTTATCATTCTCATACCTTAAAAATACTGTTCTAATTGCAAAACGTCACATTTCCTACAAATCGTTTAGACATCTTTCTCATCTTAGTGATTCGATTCAAAAAATACACCCTAAAATGAATTTAATTAAACTAATTATATTAACTAATTAAAATGTTATATCTCGATCTGCTTAGGATTTTCAATAATTTACTGGACATAAAAAATTATTTAAATTTTGAATTGACTTCACTCACTTTTTTGATACTTCAAACTTACCTTTTATATAGTTTGTTTCTTTTGTGATTTTACGATCATTTATACTTAAAATGATTTCTACTAATATTGATCGGTTGTTGATCATTGTTTAGTCCTTCAGTTTCCTACTATTAATTGTTTTTATTTTTATCATTATTAAATAAGGAGAAGTGCATATCATTATTTTTTTTATTTATATACAGGATGATTCACATAAGAACCGACACAGAGCAGGGACATATAGAGTACAATAAACTAAGATGATTCAACGCAACTTATCCCTATACTAAGTTGTACCCCTGAGGAGTTATAGGCCTTCAAAGTTGTGTCTTAAATTTTTAAAACATTCAATATCTTCGAAGTACATTAAGCTAGAAAAACCAAACGTGGTATATGTTATGAGTGTACCATTTATATTATTCATTGGTAGCAAGTTGAGACCAATTGAGGCATTTCAAAGGGTTGATTAAGGGTGATGGTCCCCTAAATGTTGACAATTTTTTTAACGTTTTAGCGGATTTAATACATTATTACCTCATTTCATGTGGAATTTAATTCTAAAACCCTTTTTAATCTTATTATTTTTTAAAAATCTTTAAAAACATGCCCTTTACATGTCCCTGCTCTGTGTCGGTTCTTATGTGAATCACCACATAAGAACCACACAATTTGTTAGCTTTCATTTGTTTTAATCTTTTGTGTTACCCTCACATTTTACCATTAGTGGAGTCACTATTATTAAATAGTGTGGCGCCTTTTTCTGTTTTTCTCACGTAGTTAGCCAAAAATTATTGGTTAAACTATAGCAAAGAGAATTACCAAAAGTTATCGCGGTAGCATTTCTTTCCTCTCGTAAGTAAGGGGATCAAAATCTTCTTTCTATGCTGATAAAGTTTTGGAGTCACTAAATTCACCATCAACGTCAACCTCATTGTTAGAAGTAAATTTTAAACTTCAACCTCAAAAATACTCCCAAGTCACACCAAATCGATTTGAATCGATAACTAAACCTCAAGATGACATTGAAACTCAAATAAATGTAATTAACAAACAAATTAAAAATAACAAAACCAACGTTTTCATATCAAACTTACGATCACTGTCACTGCTCAAGATCATGGGAGCTTTCATTTTCACCATTACGCCAGAAGTCTAGATGCAATTCCCAAAATCCTCTAGGTATTTGTTGGTATCACCACAAATTTTACGATAAACCACACAAATGTGGTGTTTTGGTCTCTTTTTTATAACATCAGATATACTGTAGTTCTTATAAATTACTCACTTTTTTGTAACCTTCGCCAGTCTTTATATCCGCTCGTGTTTGAATTGCTGACTGGCATATTTGTTAGAGTTACTATTCGATTAGTTCATTTCTTTAATTATATTTTTTTTTTAATTTACGTGATGAGCACCTGAACGTGAGGTCGGTGCTTGCACACTTTGGTGAGTTGCGGGAGTATTTGGACTGTTCTGACTGTTATGCATTTGATATATCTGAAACATGGCTTAACCTTGTCATTGATAATTCTGTTATTCAAGTTGAAAATCTGTACTTCTTTAAAGCTGATAGATTATCTAGAGGTCGAGGGGTTGGTCTTTACATTCGGAACTGTTATAAGTGTCAAGTTATTAATATTGATCAGGTTCCAGGAGTAGAGCAGTTGTGAGTTACAGTTGCAGTGAATGGTAAGAATTTAGCTTATTGTACAGAAGATGGAGTCATAGCTATGGGCGACTTCAACATTAATTTTATGGTCGATAGGCCTTTGGCAAATTCTCTTCTAGCCACATTAGAAGATTTTAGCTTGAGGCAGGTGGTTGAACAACATACAAGAATATCGGATAACTCTGAGACACTCATCGATATAATTATTATATCCAATGAATTGACAGTTAGTAACAGGCGTAGCAGGCATGGGGTTTTCTGATCACTTGCTAGTTTATTGTCATTTGGGAATTTCTGTATCTAAACGTGAAGCCAGACAAATTAGTTATCGAAATTTACGCAATATAAAGGTCTTCTTGACGTAGATGTGGATAGTTTAATATTTCAATCGCTACTAGGTTCAATCGGGTTGATTGGAACAAATTTTAGGGCTAATTATCGCTGAAAATTCCAAAATGAGCTCTTCAAGTGTTGCAGAGTTTGATGGCGCAGGCGATAGAACCTCCATTACAATTGGAACTCATGCTATTCAATACTTCAGTAGTGACAGAACTTTCAGTGACAGAACTTGGCAGGCGTTCAGTAATAAAGTTTACCATGCTGCAGGAATCAGTGAGTGCTCGAACTTTGTGAAATGTTCCAAAACGGTCGCGGACCTCCAACTCAGCGACAGGAAGTAATACGGTCATCATGGAATTTAACGCAAATCCAACAGCTGTATTCGATGGGGAATGTGATGGCATGTTAGGTGTTAAATTGTTCTCATTCATTGGGTTATTCAGATGTAATAAAGTGTTTTGACGTTTATTACAGATACGACAAATATTCAAGGAATTACATTTACTGGTGGAATGTCGACAGCCTAAACAGTTTTTGCAAAGATTGGTCTTAGTGACAAATTCAAATCGTTGTGCGGGTGTTCTGCCATGAAACTTTGAACACTTGTATAAATTGTGAACATGGAACAAACAAGGACAATTAAAATGACTTGGGTTAGATTTTGTTTTAGTGGCGAAGCTTGCTGAATTAGACTTGGATTGACGAGTGAGATTAAGTTTAATATTTTTGGAGTTTGATGAAGTAAGCTTAACAGAGTCCAAGGCTTTAGCTTGACTTTCCAGAAATGTTGTGAACTGCAAATATGTAGGTATTTCATACGTACAATGTTCAACTTCGAATTCGGTTTTAATCGCGGTATTTAAAAAGTTGTGTAATCGCGTTGTTTTTAAAAAGTTTATTTAAGCACAAAAGTTATTACAATAACATTGAAATTAAAACAAACAAATAAATTAATATTAAAATAAATAAGAAACTTTACTGTTAACTTATAATTAATTACAATAAAACTTCGCGTTTGATTATCACAAAGAGATGGATTTGTAATAATCTTCGCGAATTGCACCAATAAAAATTAAATTCATATGGTGCATTCGCGGTGTTCTATATCTGCTTCTCAAGTTGATAACAGCTCTCAGGAATTCCTCTGGGAACTTGTGTCTCAAATCGTGTAACTTCTCCCTCCTTAGTGAGAAGACCTCAGTCAAGTGTGTCGAGATCTTACTTCAGACTTCTCTGCTATTTATTCTTCTTTTCCTCTCTTGGACCTTTTCTTTCTTCGGTAGATCAGATAACTTACAACCCCTACAACAATTAAGCAAACAAAGATTATTGCAATGCCGATAATGCACGGCGCGCAGTCCTCTAAATTGTTCTTCCACCTCTTGGAGTTGCTTAGTTGAGTCCACTAGCTTTCAGTTCTTCTTCCGTATTTATTAGGTTGATATGGTTCAATTGAAAATTTCGATCAGGAATTTAGTAACATGTACCTCCATGCGCTGATCTTGTAACATTACGAATTCATCAATATTTCAAAGCAAATTTGACGAAGAGTTAATATGTCGTCAACGCGCATGACTTGTACAGCTTTGACATAAACGCAAACTTACGAAAAGTTTCGAAAAGCGTCAGTAAGTAAGCAAGAAGCACAAATAGTAAGTGACCGGCGAACAACACAGTCGTTTTTCTTTATAAATACAAAAAGATATTTGGATATTTCATTATTTTGTGTAAGTAAAAAATTATCTTTGTATATAAACCTTCGATATATACATATGCCGAGTGAGGAATTTAAATTGTAACGACCTTATAACTCATAAACCATCAATTTTATTGAAAAAAGTTTCAGATAAAATTTCATCTTGTGAAACGGGAAGAATATTCTGTATGTTTTTATTGCATTTTAGAAGCTTCTAGTCTTTCATTTGTTAAATAAATTTTTTTAAATTGATACATATATCTTTTTATTTAGCGTATGTGCATTATGTTGTGCATTTTGTGGATAAAAATGTCAAATAATTAATTTAAACAAACAGCAAATGTGCTACACTTAAAAATAACGTATGCCAACGTAATAAGTACTCAAAGTGATATCCGTTTGCTTCGATACACATTTGTAGTCTCTCTGCAGTGGGTACACCTATGTGTCTCCAGGTTGCACATTATTTTTTTATTATGCGTAATATGCATTAAATATTTTTTTTCCAATAAAAGTTATCTATTTTGTCATACTTATCAAAAATATATATGTATTCAGTTGAAAAACTTACTTAACAATTGAAAGACATTGATAGCGGTTCTAAAAGGCAATGAAAAATACAGAATGATTTCTTCCGTTATATGACGAAACTTTTATCCAAAACTTTTTTCGATAAAATTAATGGTTTACAAGTTATTAAATTGTCCCAATTTAAATGCTTCACCCGGTGTATATAATTGAATGAATCAATTAAGAAACTCATAAAGCGTTATCACAATTAAAGAATCTGAGTTGTCTATTAGCATTGCATAAAGAATGTATTACAAATTCCTTATCCAATACTAATATCTAATACAGTGATAATAAAATATATTTATTTTTTTATTGAAATTAGTTTACATCACGCAATATACGCAATATAAAGTGTATAAAATTATTAGCTAATTATTTCACCATTAACGTTTCAATAAAAATAATACTTTTTGTTTCAGATAAAATATGCTGTTTCTAACAATATTAATTTTACCATTGTTAATTCATTTGGGTACATCGTGCGGTTCAGATGAAGGCATAATGAAACAAAGAAATTTTTATAATGATCAATGTAAATGTAGAGAATATGTAGGTTCGTACGCGATATGTTACAACTTCCGCTGCCAAAATTTTCCGAAATACTTTCAAACATCGGTTAAATGCTTCAAAATAAGCGAATCCGGAATTAGGGATTTCTTACCAGGAGATTTTGAAAATTTATCACACAACTAAATTACACATTGAAAATAACATAGCGTTAAAAACGATTAAACCTGGAACTTTTAAAAAATTAAATAAATTAGCAACTTTATCGATTTCTTTTAACCCACAATTAATGAGTTTGAATGAAGATGTTTTTAGAGGACTATATGGTTTAGTATCGTTACAATTATCTAACAATGGATTTAATGAAATCAAAGATTTTTCAACGGCTTTAAAAGCTTCGTTTATGCCGATGTTAACGACGATTATTTTAACGGAACTACACTGCCCAAGAGTTGAAGAAGATGATTTCGCTTATTTACCCGGAAGCAAAGTGAGAAATATTTTTTTTGATGGTTCCCAAATTAATTATATTCACCCGGATGCGTTTATTATTATAAAAGATTTAAGAAATTTAAGTGTTAGCGATACTTTGGTGGATGAACCAAACGTGATTGAGGTTTTACAAAAAATTTATAAAAATAAGATTCCTTTGATGTCGTTAAAATTAAAATTGTGGGGTAATAAAACGCGAGTACCTCGTCAACTTTTTAATGTAATAGGAAATACGATGATAACCGAACTAATTTTAAACGGGAATCAATTTGATATAATCGAGAAGGATACGTTTCCTAAAATGCCTAACATTAACACCTTAATCTTAGAAGAATCTAAGATTACTGATATTAAAGAAAATGCTTTAATTAATTTTCCTAATTTAAAACAATTACATTTAAAAGAAAATAAAATGGATACAATACCGCTGGGGGTGTCAATAGGAACATTAGAGATATTGGATATTTCTAGAAACACAAAACCAGAATCGTCTTGTTTTAGTTTCAAATTTGATAACATGACTTCATTGAAAATTCTTGATTTAAGTTATAACAACATTATAAGAATTTATAATCGCAGTTTACACGGACTCCCCAACCTGAAAAAATTAAATCTTTTCCAAACAAACATCTTGTTAATATCAAATAATTCTTTTAAAGAATTGAGAAACTTGGAATATTTGGATTTAGGCGGCAACGATTTCCCACAAATATCTTGGGTTAAAAATACCTTTACCGGATTAATTAAATTAAAATATTTATCCCTAGAAAAGTGTAACATTAAATTTTTTCCCAGCAACGACATCTTTGAAAATTTGGCATCTTTACAAACTTTAAATCTCCGAAATAATTTTCTTGTTGAAATACCCCAAGATTTCATGATTTCAATGAGCAAAATAAAAGTCTTAGATTTGGCTAATAATCAATTACAAACTTGGCAAGAACGGTTATTTATTAACACCGCGGTGAAAAATTTAATAATTTCCCGAAATCCATTCACACATTTAACGAAAGCTATGTTACAAGATATTGCTGATTTGAAAGTAGTTGACGTTTCCAATAATCCATTTCATTGTGAATGTGATCAATTAATCCAAATAAAAAATTCCTTAACAGATGGAAGAATCAATCACATTTTAAGCATTTTAAATCAAACAAATTCCTTTTGTGTATCACCAGAAACTGACAAAACAATTGTCGAATATTACCTGAGTAATTTGGAACGGTGCAGCAGAGAAAGGATCATAAAAGTTTTGAGACACACAGCGCCTTTATTAATATGTGGATTTGTTCTCCTCACAATTTCACTTGTTTCTTATAACTATCGATCACACATTCGTTATTGGATTTTTTTATTAAAACTATCTTTGTCACGAAAAAACCAATTAAACAAAAAACGCGATTTCATCCAACGTCGCATTAATTATATATACGACGCAATAGTTTCTTATAGCGACGAGGACAGAAATTTTGTTATTAGGTTAGTAAATATGTTGGAAAGTTATGACCCATTTCTCAAATTATGCGTATACGGTAGAGATTTTGAGAGTCAAACAAATGTGTTTGAATCAGTTTTGAAATGGGCTGCAACAAGCAGAAAAACCTTGTTCATAATCAGCAATTCTTATATTAACTCGGAATGGTCTGCTTGGGAAGCTGCAGTTGCTGAAAATCATAGGTTATTTCTTGAAAATGACTGTGGAGAATGTGTAAACGATTGATTGTTGGTTATGATTCAATTGGGAAATATTTCGGGTTGTAGCATAAGTCCGATGATGAAATATCTTATGAAGACTAGAATTCTTTTGCAATGGGATCCTGAGGAAAATAAACAAAAACAGTTTTGGGAGAAATTGAGAAATGCTTTAAGACCGGGATTAAATAACCCAAAAGAAATTAATTGATATGATAAATTGTAATAACTTTTGTTAAATAAAAGCAATAATTTATTGCATATTGCATGCTGTGTTTAATTATATTTCGTGTATTCTATTCTTAAATATACCGGGTGAGGCATTTGTTACGTTCCGAAATTTTTATGTTATGTGTGGGTGACTTGTTTATCTGTTATAGGTTGTGAGTTGCATACATTCGGAAATTTATTATTTTTATTTGTATTTACTTTGTTTACATTTTGTTTATTATTAACATTTGTTATTTTTTTTTATCTTTTTCAGCAACAGATTCTGAGTATCCCTGTTGTTAATCCCTTTCAATTCCTATCATACTACAAATTCTTCCTTTGCTTTTGAGAGGGTGTCGTAAGTACATGATCTTGCGCAGACGTAATTTTTTTTTTTGATATTTCCGAATTTTTGGGTATAAAAGACGGTTCCAGTTTCTTCTCGGTCTCTCTCTGTTCTTGCTATATTACCAGAATATACGTGTTTTCGAGTGTTTAAGAAAGTTTGATTGGTTCGCCATTTTTGGTTTGTTGGTGAAAAATTTTTCTAATCCATTTTTGTGGGATTCATCACTCGAAATAAAATTTTGGAAAAGTGTCTTTCTTTTACCAAATTGTACGGAGATTCCGGATTTCAACGTATTTCTTTAAAGTTTCTTCTGTCTTCTGGTTAAACCTCGAACATCAGAGGTAAGCATTTTCGTAAGGTCTTTATTAAATATTTTTGGCTTTTTCTTCCACCCTTTTATATTTTTTTTTTCCTCTTTCATTTTTTTTAACAAACAATCTACTCACTACTTTTCAAAAAAAAAAAAAAAAGAAACTAACTACTTTAAAAAAAAATCGTTCTAACTACTTAAACAGAAAAACTATGCTACTAACAGAAAAATTCTTAAATCTAATATTTCCACGTTTCATTTGTTTTATTTCTATATCCAGGTTTTATTGAGGGGAGCAACCTTTGGCATCTCTTTCGGAACATTTTTTTTTAATAATCTGGAACCAGTGTCCTTGGATAATTTTCTTTACGTCCTAAGGATTATAACTATCTTTTTTTTTGGAGAGAAACAAAGAATAAACCTTACCTTTCCTGAATCACCAGAATTTGTTGCTGAAGATATTTTTTTTTGTTTGGACCGGTGATCAAGACTTGGAGTAAAGGTCAGATAGAACAACATACTATTATTTTGGTTACTGAAGAATTTATCTATAACATATTTTTTTTTGTATTTGATTTTCCTTAAGAAAATCCTTGATTTTTTTCTGAAAGAAGATTTCATCTGAACTTCAATTTTTTTTATATATATCATTTGAATTGATTATTGTGAATTCTTGTTTGGCGAGTGATTTTTTTTTTATTCTATTTTTGGCGTTAATTTTTTTTTTTATTTTTAATTCTCGATTTCACGTTGAGCTCAACCATACGGAGTCAGACGCGTGTTAATTTTTAATTTCCATCTTTCTTGATATATTTTTTTTTATTTTATTTGAGTAATTCCTTTTAGTTTTGAAAAACTCGCAAACATCAATATAATTTTCGTTTTCTTTGTTGATTTAACCTAGAAGTTCACTGATTTATAATTTTGTTATTGATTTTTTTTCTTTATTTTACTTACCTATATTTTTTTTTTTTTTCTTCGGAATTTTTTTTTTAATAAATATTGTGTGTAACTCAAAATCTATTTTGTTGAGCGTTTATGTTTTGTTGTGTTATATGTTTATATCACCATATTCCATCATACCACGTCACAGTTCGTGTTGTACGCGGGATTAACTGTGTGGCGCCATATAAATACCCCTCCCTTCTTCACTGAGCCGGTCGAGGACTCGCGTACATCAGGGTGGTAAAACTAGTTTTGTCCTTGTCGAAAAATTTGTTATCGTTCTTTATTTTGTTAAATTTAAAAAAAAAAATCGGTTTAGTAAAGTTTGGCGTCACACATTTAAATTGAGACGACCTTATAACTCATATACCATCATTTTTATCAAAAAAAGTTTCAAATAAAACTTTCATCATATGAAGGGGGAAAATATTCTGTATGGTATTCGTTATATTTTAGAAACGCCATCTATGTCTTTCAATTGTTAAGTAAGTTTTTTTTAATTGATACATATATTTTTTCATCGCTATGCTATTCTCCGTGACAAAATAAATAACTTTTATTTAAAAAAAATTTTTATTTAATGAACATTACGGACAATACAAATTCAAGGTGTAACTAGCCGAAATTACCGCGATGTTGGATGAATTTCGATCTAGGAATGCTAAGAAGGTTGAGACTAAGATTTGGTATGTTTTGAGGCGAATAAGGATTATGAGTGAGGACCGTGCCGTTGTTCTCCGTGAGGCTTTGTCTCTGAAAGATAATTTAACGAAGGCCATTGCTTCCGTTTCTAGGCCGATTGAGTTAGCTCGTGGGGAGAATTAGAGGTGTTATTGAGGGGGGAATTTTTACCTTCTGACTACAACGAACAATTATTAGATGAGATACGTTACAGAACCCAGGGTGAGCGAAAGCCTATTGCAATCTACGTCGCCAATATGTTAGGTTTATTCGGTAGACTCACTTGTCCACTTTCCGAGGAGGCGATGGTTAAGCTTATCCGTAAGAACTCTTACCTTATTTTCAAACCCAACTAGCTCTTCACACTATTGATAGGGTTTCTGATGAATTAATTGATATAGCGATTGATTTAGATGTCATGATTAAAAATTGTTCTTGTTACAATGAGATTAAGAGTGATTTGATACATTTCCTAAATAATAATAACAAAACTAAAATAATTAACAAAGGACAAAAATAATTTAAATAACTGGAAATGTATCAAATCAATAAAACAAAAACTGAAACTTAATAATGCTGTTTTTGTCAGGGCTGATAAGGGAGCGGGCATTGTCATATTAGATAGACATATATATGTACAGAAAACTCTTGATTTTTTACTGGAGAATAATTATAAAAAGATAAATTTTAATCCATTAGATAAAATGATTAAGAACACTCAAGATGTAATTAATAAGTGTAAAGAGACTCTGACTAGGTATACGCCATATTTCAATAACGCTGATAGAAAATTTCAAACTACTTACTTTATGGATGTCAAGCCTAATTTACCGTCAATTTCCTCCTTACCAAAATTGCATAAGGAAGGTATGCCCATCAGGCCTATTACAAACTTTGGAAATTCACCTTCACGAAAACTTATCAATTTTATGTCTAATATTTTTAAAGAAATTCATTTCACATCTGCTTTTTCTGTTAAAAATTCAAATCAGTTATAAATCTAACCAAAAATATTAATATTAATAATTGTTTGCTAGTATCTTTTGATGTAACTAATCTTTACCCAAGTGTTCCACTTGATTACACCCTTACAATAGTTTCTAATTTATTTAATTCAAATTTTGATAACAAAAATAATATTACAGATTTTAATACTATCATAAAACATATTGTTTCACAAAATTACTGCTGCTTTAATAATGAATATTATTCTCTCTCAGATGGTCTCCCAATGGGGATGCCATTGGCCCGACAATCTTAGCGGAAATTTTTCTAGATAATATTGAAAATAACCATATCATTAACCAAATTAATCCTTTTTATAGACATATTATTTCTTGGAATAGGTATGTTGATGACGTTTTTTGTGTGTGGAATGGTGATATTAATGAACTTAATGATTTTCGCTCTTACATCAATAATTTACATAACAACCTTAAATTTACTACAGAGATAGATAAAAATAATATCAACTTTTTAGATCTAACTTTAATTAAAAATGATAATGGCTACATTGAGTATAATATCTACAGAAAGCCTTCCTCCATTTCTACCACCATTCCATACACTTCATTACGTATCTACAAAAAGATCCTTTATTCACAAAACATAACACTGATTCTTTGATTTAGAACCTCTACAATTTAATGCTTTAACAGCCAAATTTCACAAAATATTTTCTAATTACAATATTAAAATAGCTTTTTCAAATCGTAACACCATTTTAAATGTATTAACTAATCACACTAAAAAAGTTTTTGATACTTTTAGTGCGGCGTATACCTGGTCAGATGCTTTAACTGTCCCGATTAAAATTAAATAATTTTTGCAAGTGCGAAGTTCACATATTTCGTTTTATTTTCATATTCAAATTTAACAGCTACATTCGCAGATGACACAGCGATCTTGGCTGTTGCAGAAAATGAAGTAGTTGCAGCAAATAAGTTACAATTGGCCTTAAATTCAATAGAAAACTGGACCAATCGATGGCTAATAAAACTAAATACAAATAAATCGTCACACATAAATGACAACGCTGTTCCTTACGCCGACAGCGCAAAATATCTTGGTATGACGCTGGATGCCAAACTGAAATAGAAAGCTCACGTAAAAAAGAAAACGTAAGGAACTTGATATAAAATTTAGACACCTATATTGGCAGAAAATCAACTCTATCACTAAGTAACAAGTTGCTAATATACAAGCAAGTATTAAAACCAAAATGGACATACGGAATCCAACTGTGGGGTTGTACCTGCAAGACAAATGCAAGTCTGATTCAAAGATTCCAGAACAAAGTACTAAGGTGCATAGTGAATGCACCATGGTATATAAGAAACACTTGCTATATTGAAATTGCATCATTCGCATCTAAACATGAGATGAGAATGCACGATCATCCCAACATCGAGACCATCCAGCTTTTCGACAACGAGAATGTCCTGCGTCGCCTTCAGAGGATGCAGCCGTTCGATTTAGTGACCTAGTGCCCTAGTCGATACAAATGCGAGCAATAGTGCGGAATTATAACAAAAACAATAATACCCTAAACGTGTGTTCTGCATATCACAGTGTGCGCGTTTTTGTGTTTTGGTCTTAAAACGCTGAAAATATGATGGTAAGCAGACTGGACCATTGGGAAAAGCTGCAAAACATTATCTAGTTTAATTTGGTGTTAAAAATAAGTAACTAATTAGTATGTATTTACTAGGTACATATAATTGTGTATACAATTGTGTGTAACAAACCTCATTTTGGGATTCGAAAGCGATTAAAAAATAAAACGCAATACATTGTAGTAAACAGTAAGAACCATTGTAAAGACAGAACTTTGTAATTTAATTACGAAGTTGCGTCTTGAGAACCGAGGGTCCAGACTAAATACTACGTAGGCGGTTCTGGCAGGAATGTGTCGAGGTGGCAGTTAGAGTAGATGGAGCAGGGAAGAAATGAAGAAAAAATCAGGGAGTCGGTTACGGGATTGGAACAGAAAAGCATCGGGCGAAACCGGGAAATTAAAGTTTTTGGTGTGTTTTAAATTCGAGACGTGCGATTTGAACTTATAACAATTTAGTTATAAAATTCGTTGTATGGGATTCTTTTTCTTCTTTGAATATTTTATTTTAACAAATGGGTGAGCGTTATTAAAATCTTATAACATCTGATTTCTCATTAAACCTGCTAACCACCTCAGCAAATTTCGTAATGAGAGTAAATGTATCAAAGCTAAATTGTTGAATAGATTACGTCGTATAATTTTTACTTTTTAAAATCTTTGTTCAATTGTTTTTTTATATAATATAATACGTTCTTTTTCAAAAATAAAGTAAATTTATTCTTTAGCAGTGAAATTTCGTTTTCTTTCAATCTATTTTTATTCTTAATTCCAAATTACTACCGTTCGCTTTCAAGTGATCGAATGCAGTGTGCCAAACCCTAACTTAGTCATTGCTAGCTATCAAGAAAAGGGTAGTGCGTGGACAGTTGGGTACGCGAGCCGCTCCGTGGACCTAGCTAGGAAACCCACTACGGGAAACGAGAAGTTCTCGAGAGCTAGTTTGTGACATATGCTGTGCATAATATAGAAAAAGAAATAATGAATGAAAAAAACCCTTTTGTCAATAATATTTTATTATGGCAACAATAAAGAAGTTATTGACGGTATACATCAGTATATTAACACACTGCACAGGAAAATTCAATTTACGTTAGAACTTGAAACCGACAATAAAATAAATTTTCTTGATTTTACAATAAACAAAATAAATCAAAATATCCAATTCGAAGTGTATAGAAAACCCACTCAAACTGACATTACGATCCCATACGACTCCTTCCACAATATAACTCACAAAATGGCAGCGTTCAAATTATATATCTATAGGGCCTTGAATACAAATTTAAGTAACGAAAAATTTAACAGAGAGATTGAAATAATAAAACATATCGCTAAAAATAATGCCTTTCCAAGGAGAATAATAGATAAACTTGTATACAAATATCAGAATAAACAAAACCTAATTAATAGTACCCAACTGAAAACTCAGCAGACACAGAAAACCAAAAACTACAGGTCCATTACGTACCAGGGAAATATGAATAACAAAATAAACCAAACTATGAAACAGTACGATATTCAAATTTCGGATAAACCCAACAAGACCATAGACAACCTACTCATAAATAACAAAGACAGAATAAACAAATTGGATGATAATGGGGTATACGAGTTGAAATGTGAAACTTGTCTTGCCACCTATATTAGGGAGATATGCAGAGCCCTCAGATTACGAATTAGAGAACATAAAATAAAGCACAACTCTAATTTTGGTAAACATAAATTTCAACCTCAACACATTAAAAAATTAGAAACAAATGAAGAAAAATGCTCAACATCGTCTATTTTTAAAATCTTTTGTGACATTTGACGCAAGTTTTGATTTGTTTAATATGTTAAATGTAATTCATTTTTTATCTCTGAAAATTCCAAATGAATAATGTAATGTGACTATCGTAAAAATAAAAAAAAAATAATTTAATTAATTTAAATTTGTAAAAATGTTTTATATCTATCCAGGTAATCTGATGATGGTACGAGTAATGTAGCGAAACCGGTAGAAAGAAATAACTAAAATATAATCCGTTTGAAGTGCAAAAGGTTGTTGGAAAGGTTATCCTTTCTTGTACCGCGTCTCAACGCACGCTGCCCCCTCACGTTCTATAATTGCCGTAGTAATAGTAACACTTTACGAAAATCTGTCTCGTTAATGTCCAATTACGGCAATCAGGTTTCGCCGCATTGCGATATGTTTTTTGATTCCTTGAACACGGTGGTTACGGTAACTTTGGATCATTTCGACATGCAGTTGATTGTTAGTAGTTATGGTTACTATTAGTTTATTAGGTTATATTAGTTTATATTTTTGCTTATAGCTATATCTTTTTCATTTAGTTAATTTAAATATTGTGATGTTATAATTTTTTTTTTCCTGTAACTGGGTGGTACCTGTGGGAAATAACGTCCTATTATTATTATTATTATTAAAATCGCTGTGTTTTTTTACATTGAATATAAAATGGAAAGAAAATCATTAACTAATATTGTTATTTTTTGTTTACAAAAACAATTGTATTAAAATATAAAAATAACAAATGAAGTTAATTTTTATTTTTTTTAATGGAACTGCTGTCACAGCACGCTACAGATTATTATTATTTTTCAATTATTAAAACTAATTTAAATTTTAAGAACACGGTCTTAAGAGGCCTACCTAGCTGGCGAAAAATTCGAAACGAGATTCCCTCGTGAACACGCTTAATGCGGCAACACCGCTCCACGTGTACTCGATCGGGCTGGCGCGCCAGGCCGATGACGACCAGGACTGTCCGATTGTCGGGTAATTCCCCGACAATCAGCGACGTTGATTTTATTCTTAGTTGAATGCATTTGAATACGAGTCGGGCCGCTTTTTGGAACATAGCTGTTATTGCTAGTATTTCATTATTATCAATTGTTAGTTAAAATTATATATTTTCACGAAAAGGGATGTTGGTGGATGCCGATCTTATCAGATTCCTCATTATAAAATTGCACAGTATACCAAATTTTATCTGTATATGACAAATCATTGAAATTATTACAGATAATCTATACCTTAGCCATTTATTGATTTATACAGGGTGATTTATCAGCTCACCATCAAACTTTGACATATGATAGCTAATCCAATTACAAAAAAAAATGTTAATGAACATATGTCCTATTTTAATTAATTACGAAATTATAACACTTTAAAGTTTTCATTTTTATATCATAATTAACTGCTACATTATTTTTAAAACACATAAATATTACAAATATTGTTCAAAATAGACTCCTTCTGAAGAAGGAATACATGCTTCACAATGACGAATTAAAGAGTTCTTCAGCCGAATTAAAATGTCTGGTTGATTTCTTGTTCCAGTAGCAGCCATTTGTATTCTGTTTAATGACTGTTTTCGTGTGTTAATTTCCACTTGATACACAATTTGTATCATATGACCCAATAAGTAGAAATCCAATGGATTAAGGTCGGGGGATCTAGGTGGCCAAGCAAATGGACCATTACCAATCCACTTGTTTGGAAAATATTTATTTAACCACTCGACAACTACTCTTCCGCGATGAGGGGGGCATCATCGTGCTGGTACCACATATTTTGAATTACATACATTAAGAGGTATATCTTCAAGTAAATCAAAAAGTGTGTTGTTCAAAAAAATCTGTAGTTTACAGCGTTCAAACGTCCATCAAGTACATGCAAACCTAGTAAATTGTTGTTAAATAATCCACCCCAAACGTTGATGCTGAAACGTTGTTGAAATTTCCTTGGTCTAATCGCATGCAGATTTTGTAATGCCCAGATATGTTCATTATGGTAATTATTTATACCATCTCGTGTAAAACATGATTCATCTGTCCAGCGATCATTTGAAATGAAGTCATTATTTTGGGCATGTTACTACAATAACATGCTGATTATCTCCTGGCTGTAGAGCTTGAACGTTCTGTTTACGATACGGATGAAGGACTTGTCGATTCAATACGCGCCATGCAAAATGTTGACTTACATGTATGTTGTGTGCTATTCTTCGAGTGCTAATGGAAGGATTATCAATGACAGCATTAATTACAGCTTCTTCGTCCGCTACATTAACTACATGCGGTCGAATAGGATTACCTGTTTCTCAAAGTCTTCTGAAAGAATCGCTAAAAACTGAATAATATGGCAAATGATGCTGTGGAAATCTTTCTTGATATTCTGATACTGATTGTCGACCGTTTCAATTGCAAAAAAAATACACGAAAATTATATCAGCATAATACTCTTCAGTGCTATAAACGTACATTTTGAGTTTCTTCTTGTATGTAATAATTAAACCTTACACCAAACTGATATATTACAATGACAACTTTGTTTTTGTTGAATGTTTGATTTTACTGAC
Source organism: Onthophagus taurus (assembly GCF_036711975.1). Classification (NCBI taxonomy): domain Eukaryota; kingdom Metazoa; phylum Arthropoda; class Insecta; order Coleoptera; family Scarabaeidae; genus Onthophagus; species Onthophagus taurus. The sequence continues at coordinate 15,349,605 of NC_091973.1, forward strand.
TATTAATAAATTCGCTGCAGAAAACTTTAAAGTGTTATAATTTCGTAAATAATTGAAATAGGATATATGTTCATTAACATTTTTTTTTGTAATTGGATTAGCTATCATATGTCAAAGTTTGATGGTGAGCTAATAAATCAACCTGTATTTAAAGATTAAAAATGTTTAGACTAGCTGTCATAATTTTTGCTCTAGCAGTATATGTGGTTGAAATTATGCCACCACTTACAGAAACACCATATATTTTGTGACCCATATATAAACACCATTATTTATGGAATATAGTATATATCTCGGTAAATGTTGACTTTATAAAAACACATTTTATACAAAAGTTGTTTAATATTTTATTTGCCATAATAAGACAACATTCAATTGTTTATATTTCAGAAAACAAATGAGCAATGAATAACACTTGAATTTTTTTAAATGGCAATGTACCCTTTCGTTAGGCTCATTTGATAGAGATTGTTTTTCTCTTTACGATGATGTAAAATTTTAGTACCCTTATATCAGAAAATGTTTGAAAAAATTTAAAAATTGTTATTAAGAAAATTTTTAGTTTTTTATGAGTTAATATATTTTTTTATTATTTATATTGTATTATTTATTTTAAAATATACCTTTGGTGCTTCCTTATATTTTTATTTTGTATTTATTTTAATAATTAATCTAATAGTAGATGATCAGATAATTGTGCAAATATTCTCATTATTAAAAATGTATTGCCACATTTAGACATTGTTTTGCATTCTACGTAAATTAAATGTTTAAGTTTAAATTAATGATATACAAATTTTTTGATCTATCCGAAAATATTAATCGCTTCAGGTTTGTTTTTCTTGGGAGACACTACGCCGACGTCTCGGTTACTGAGAATACCGAGCTCCACTATGTCTCGGGCAATGTTTGGGACGGAGCAATATTTGCGATGTTGCCGTATTTATACTCCACAAGCAATCAAAACGGACTACACGTTTTAAACCCATTTTATTTAAATTTGCTGCATTTAATAAAAAAATTGAACTCTTTAAATATGATTTACTTTACATTCCACTACCTCGTGATGCATTCCGTTTTTAAAAATTTTTTAAAACGTGATTTTAGAAACGTTACGCGACATTTTTTGAAAAAACTAAATGCATCACTAAAAACTATATAAAAAAATAGAAATTTTGATGTAACAAACATACAAAAATTTTAAACGATGGCTGAATAAAATGGTATTCGTTGTTTTTGCTAATAGGTTATCCTCTTAACGTTACAATATACCATATAATAGATGTGCCAATACTTTTGCGTAAAACTGTACGCATGTTGAGATAGGACACCGCTGAATCAGGTTCACGTAAATCAAGTGTTAACTGCATCATACTTAAAATGTAAAATTGTTTTTGTAATTAAATAGTGCTCAACAAATACATACAAAAGTAATAAAAATAAAATGTATCTAAAAATGTAAAATAATTTTATCGCGCCATCTATTAATAGGAAAGTAAACTATACGTGCCACCAGATGTCGTTTCTGTGACGCATTCTTTCGTTGACCTCGTATTACTTGGTATTAGTTGTACGTGACATCTGGATGATCTGGATGCCATTCGGTTTCCATTTTCCATTCAAAGAAAAGTTGATCTCGAAGAAGCTTCTTTTGTGGTGTTAACGGTTTTTTTCATAAACAGCGCTGTAGAAATCAACAATCGTCGATGTTGCGACAATTTTGCCGCTTGAAATAATGTTAGCAGAGACGTTTTCAGCACGTGATCTGTACTGCAATTTTATTTCAACCATTGACGACACAATTCGTTTTTTGGCAACACGGCGACTTTTATCAAATTCGAAAGAATGTGATAATTGCCACATTACTATGTCGCTGACAAGGAGAGCATGCATCAGCGATGGAAAGCAGTGGACCTGCAAGGAATGCAGAAAAAACGTGTCAATACGAGCCGGCTCATTCTTTCAGAATAGCAAGCTGAAATTGGCACAAATTTTGGACATTATATATGGATGGGCGAGGGAGCACCCGCAGTATGAGGCGGCGCGTGACGCCAAATTGGGAGAAAGATCCACCCACACCATAGTGGATTGGTACAACTTTTGTCGGGACATAACTGAACAGCACCTTGTCGACAATCCTACCCAAGTAGGAGGATTCGATGAGAACACGCTGTTGTCCAAAATGGTGGAAATTGATGAATCGAAATTTTTCCATCGTAAATACCACCGTGGACAATGGCGTGAAGGCCACTGGGTTTTTGGGGGTATTGCACGAGGTAGTGGCAACTGCTTTCTGGTGGAGGTGCCAGATAGAACGAAGAATACCCTAACCCCAATTATTGAAAGGTACATATATACATATTATGTACAGAGTCAGCCAAACTAAACGCCACACTGTTTTTATACAAAGAGGTAAAATAAAAAAATAATATTTAATGTAAAGGATTTGTTTTTGAAAAATTAAACAATTACGTATAAACTGTGGAGCATTGAGTTTAGATGACCCTATATAAATTATATCGGGTAAGCCGTTCCCACTGGGAAATAGGTGGTTAACATAGGAAAACAATTTTTAGTTAATACTTGCTCCCCACATCATTTAATCCAAAATAAAGTTTACAGACTTAAATTTGAGTTGAATATGCTTATTTTAGATTATCGTTAATTACTCCGATTAAATAAATTCATTCGATCTGATAAATTCGGATTTATCGTTAAAAATTTATCAAACGGGAGTATAAAATAAGCGTATATGCGACTTAAATGTAATTGTGTAAACTTTATTTTGGATTTAATGAAGTGTGGAGCAAGTATTAACTAAAAATTGTTTTCCCAAATTAACCGCCTATTTGCCAGTGGAAAAGGAATACTTGAAAATTAAATGAATATGTTTTTTTTTTAGATATGTGCTCCCAGGTACAATTATTATTTCCGACGGGTGGAGGGCGTACAGAAATATTAACCAAATAGGAGGTGGTATTTATGAACACGAGGTAATAACTCATGAAGAAAATTTCGTGGATCCCGACGATCCCACTATTCACACACAGAAATATGAAATATGTGGATGAGGGCGAAGAGGAAACTGAAGCGCCAATGTGGTACTTCAGAAGCCCTCTTTACCTCTTACCTACATGAATTTATTTGGCGCAATAAATTCAAGAGTCGGGATATTTTTTCAGCGTTGCTCGTGTGTGTTAGGGTGCAGTACCCAGTATGGTAAGTATCATATTTATTATTCAATTTTCTATTTCCTATCATTTTTGTTTCATTTTGCAGATAAACTATAGTAAAAAGACTAGTGCATAGTGGAATGCAGATATATTCAACATGAAAAAACATTTTTTTTAATTTTTAAACAATAAAAAACAAATGTTTTGCAGTGGCAACTCGTCAGAGGAGGTATTTATCATTTTGAAGTACTCTTTCTTAACTTTAATTTATAGTTATATACTTTATAGTTATAGTACGTGAAAAATTTTTTTTAATATTTAATTTATCCTCCGCTTTTGAAAGCCCCGCGAGCCGCCGCTGATTTAAAAGTTAAAATTTAAGAAAAACATGTATTTTTCAATTCCGCTTCATAATTATGCCATCTAGTGGCCACAAGCTCAACTAATGGTAGAGCGATGTCTATTTTGTGCGGACACACACACACACAGACACAACCGCTGAGTTCCCCACCCCATGTCAGTTTCATTTCATCACCCTATAATGCAGGATAACCTAGAAATGTCCAAATATTGCACATGTCTCTTGTAACGTTTACCTCAAAACTTCCTTCAATTGTCATCGAATAAAAACAAAAAACATACAAATTTTCAATTCTGCATTGCGAAGATGATTATGAACTAGATATATATGGATTAGGTAAGAATTTTTATAAAAAAATATATAATGAACAGAAACTTATTTTATAATTGTAAATGTATTCTTGAAATTGGCATTTACTTACTAAATTGATTATATTACTTACTTTGTTTTATCAGTTTGTTTTTGTAATTTTTTCTGGCTGCTACTTTGCGCTTAATTCTGTTTGCATCCAAAATAAATAAATTCAATTCCAGGGGCAGTCATTTCTCCAATAAGATGGCGCGACACCACCACCTTCCTGTTCGAGTTTATTTAAACCAATTATTTCCCAATGGATGAATTGGCAGAAGAAGCCCAGTTGACTGGACAGCAATATCATCAAATTTGACTCTGCCGGAATTCTTCCTTTAAGTTTACACAACTGGACCAAATACTTGTGATAAACAAAAAGTCAGAATCTGAGAAGAAGTTTAGTGAATAATTCTTGATGCCTTAGGGAATTGTTAAGAAGATATTAAAAATCGTTTAGGAGCTGCCCAAGGTATATTATTTGAACATTTAGCTTAATTTTAATTTTTTATTCACCCATTTTAATAAAATTTTAATGATATTGCATAATCCCTAATACTACTTTATCTGGCAGTTTCAGTGATATCAAGACTACGTCACATTTCCTCAGCTTGAATTGTTCTTAATATATTCATAAATTATGTTCTTTTAAATCTATCATTCTGACAGATAAAAAATACATTGAGGACATTTACTTCTGAGTAGTTACAATAATACATTTCAATTTAAAATGTAAGATATATTTTTATCTAATATTTTTTTTTTGTATTTTAGGTGATCGGATTTACCGATTTGTGTCAGTTGTTCACCAGTTAACTGTGCACTGAAATTACAAACACCTTTAAGAAATTTATTTTGAACAGCAATGTAGTGACACCGACTATGGTTTTCATATAGTCTAACTTTTGAAGACAATTTCTCAGTTTAACAGGTAATAGTTTAATTATGCTTGTCTTGTTATTTTATGTACTTTTGTTATTATTCCTGTTAGCGTTGTCCTTTTTTGTTTATTTTTTGTTGATTTTTAATTTATTTGTTTTTGGATTCTTTTATTAAATCAACTAAAACAAATTAAAAATGGATTTAGCTAAATCTACACTTGGAAATTTTGCATAAATAATAGTTATGATGGCTCAGTTCGATTTTCACTTGTCATTTTCAATTCAGATAATTTATTTTATTTTTTTTTTGTCTTATTAAATTCAGAGCATAACATTTTCGCATTTAACCCATTGACGCCTGGGTAGTTTTTTTTTTGTTTTATCTTGTTTTTTTTTTCTTTCAGAATATTACTTAATTAGTCAGACAGTTATTTTATTTCAAAGTATGTTTTTTTTCAAGTATTATATATATCATATGCTGGGCACCAGCAAGGTTTATATATTAAAGGTTGTCTAAGTTCCTATGCTGCAATACTTTGATTTTAGTTTGTGGGCGAGGGGCAAGAGCAGGAGTGTTTCGTGACGTAAGCGATCACGGACTGCGCACGCAACCTCATGGCCATGTGGTGCTCCATGCATTTGTTTAATTTGAATTGCTTGGCGGTATTATTTTCCACATGTGACATAATGCGCAGTGTGGTTGCGTACGAACCTAGACAACCTTTTATATATAAACCTTGGGGCACCAGTGGTTTTGGTGCACCAGGTAGTGTCAACCTTACCTGAGTAAACAAAACAACTGCAAGATAAAAAATCTAGAGAAAATATGTAAAAATGTGTTGTTATTTTGGTGTATATTTGAAGTATAATATATTTTAATGCAAATCATACAAGGTAATATATGTATATTATTTTATATGGTAAAGTCTGAAACAATTATCAGGGTGCAAAGCAATGTTACATTTGATGCAAATGTATTTTGCACATTTTCCACAACTTTCGCATCTACGTTGTGTTGCTATTTTATCAACTATATGATTCGTTGTGTCGTATCGCACTTCGTTAAGAACAACTTTAGAAGATTTAGGCTTCGGACCAGCTACATAATCTGGAGCTGTTAGAGTTGCTAGTACTATTCTTCTTATAAAGTCGAGCATCTTTGTTTTAGGATTTGCGAATCGGTATAGTAACCACATATTTACAATAGCAAAGCTATTTAGGCAAAATCGTACGTATGGCCAATACCATTTCATAGATCTTATTCTGATTCTATAAAGACCTCGTTGCTTGTCGAATAAATCAACCCCGCCCATTCCTTGGTTATACAGACTTATCAGTGTTGGTTGATCGACTGTAATAATTGACTTTTCTTTTTTCGACCATCGCTTACAACTGCCCTTTGAAAAACATAAATCAGAATCCAGAACATTTGTCGCCAAGGTCACTTGATTATTAACATTCCAACGTATTAGTGATACTCCATTGGCTATATCCGTTAAACCATGTATTGATCCTCTACTCTCTTTCTTCAAATCCTTCAGTGGAGCTTTTCTATTCTATCTGACCTTATTGTACCAATGCAATTTATGTTGTATGATTGAAATGTATGCTGCAACATCAGCGAGTTGAATAAATGTACAAATATTGCTACAAAAATATAATGAGTGCTTTGTTTAGGTATATGGTCTAAGCAGAGCTTTTCGCATACACTAGAGCCCAAAGTCTTTCCTTGAATTTTATCACCAGCTCCACAATACGGACTAAATTTTAGTAGATAACCTTCAGATCTCGTTAGACACCAAATTTTAAAATCATATCTTATAGGCTTTCCTTTTATAAATTGCTTCATGCCCATAGTACGGTTCCATTGCTTCATCTATAGAAAATGATGTACCTAGTCGCTCGAACATTTTCTGTGACTGGTTATTTACGTGATCCAGTAGTGGCTGAATTTTGTAAAGTTTGTTGCCAGGATCAATATTGGAATTGTCATTGAAGTGCAGGTATTTGTGAAGAAGCTCAAATCTATTACATGAAATGCTATTACTCACCAAACTGTTGTAAGTGTCTGCCTTAGTTTCCCAATACAGTCTATGATTAGGAACTTTGCTATAACCTGACAAAAGAAGAATAGCAAAATATTTATATAGCACATCTGTCGTGACGCGAAAGTCGTGGACACCTTTGAAAGTTGCATATTTCTCCATTTCATTGCACACAAATGTCATAAATTCTTCATTATAGAATAATCTCAAAATATCGATAGGCTCTAGATTTTCATCCTTTATTTTCTGTACAAAATTAGGTGCTGGTGTTGCAGAAATTTTAACTTTATCTGAATTCCTTACGAAGTTTCTTGTTTCTCATTTTCGCGTTTTTATATTATTCCTAATTTCTTTATCTCTCAATTCTTTCTTGAAGAGCATAGCTAAAGGGATATTCATATCGTCATCATCATTAGATGTAATTTTCTGATGTCTTGTGCAGTAGCACTTCTTCCTTCTCATTGTCATGATTTGTACCAAAAATTTCCATGGGGCCTCTTAGAACACCTTTGTCAATTGTTCTAACGGAAGCTTCATTTTGTTCATCACTTGATGCATCATCTATATCTGTATCTGCTCTGTCTTTAGGTGGAAAGAGAACTAGTACTATTATTAATTTTACCTAAATTTGTACTACCATTTACTTGTAAATAGTACTCGTCATCAGAACTAAGTTCTTCGAAAAAGTTGAGTAATTGTTCAGAATCACGGGGATCCGATGCGTTGTAAAATTTTTTTCTGCGATAAAACAAAAACAACTCAACAACGTCCACCGTATAATATATCATATGTTATGTATTTATTGAAAAAAACGAGATAAAAGTATTGAAAACCGGGAAATCAACAATTGATAGTAATATTGGTAGTGTATAGACAAGGTATTGTTGATCAAAAATATTTTAAAATGAATCGAACCAAATAATAAATATCAATAAACTTACCTCAACGGCATTTTCACTTTTCACAATAACACCGACTAGTTCTAAGTGACAAAGAACTGGTTTTTAGTTCAAATAAACAATATACTAACTATATTTTGATAGAATATACTTATAAATATATTTCTAACTAAAATCACATAAGTTTACTTGCTTATCCACATTTCACTTAACCTCAAATGTGCATATGTAAAACTGATGATAAATCAGATGCTGGGCGTCAATGGGGTGGTTTTTCTCAATATTCTCTAAGAGTGCTAGAAGTTTCTAAACCAAATTGAAAAAACTGCAAAAATAAATTATTCTATCATAACCCTATGATAGAATAAAAAAGGTTTCCGCGGACCGATCCAACTCAAAAATTGCCTAATGATTTTACTTGATATTAGTTTACACCGTACCAAATTTCAACGCTTTATCATAAATAGTGTTTAAGATATTTAGAAAAATGTGTTAAAATTTCCTAACTTTGCTGGCCTGTATCTTTGCAATTTGAGGACTTTTACTAATTTTAATAGTTATCATTTTCACTCTTGTATATGTGGATACATTTGTTCCCTGAGTCACCGAAACACCCTGTATAAATCAGGGTAATAATGTTTTTTTATTTATTATTTTTATGCAATTGTTTTATGTAAATGATTGTTAACTGCAACTTATTGCCGACTTTTTCATATTAAAAATGAAATTCAACAGTTTCTGAAGATAATGTAATGTAGATATTTTTTTATAAGTTACGCTGCATCAAGTTACGCTTCTCATGGCAGTCAACGTGTTAAACTTTCATTTACTTCTTTTTCGCCTCTAGCTTAGATTTGCTATATTCGACAAGGAATCCCTTTATCTCACTTTACACTTTTTGTTATCTCATCCATATAGGTTATGACTTGAGTTGGAGTCGATCCTCCACCTTGTATAAGACCTTCTTTTGTCATGAATTCTTTTGATTTTAAGTTTTTATAGGTCACTGTATTAACATTGCTCTTATACAGGCTGATTCTCAACCTATACGCATAAACTTGGGGATTTATTTCTTATGATAAATAATGATTAATAGATGGAACAGATTGTAGTAAAAGTTTTATAATATCTTATATAATCGGCAACATCTAGATAATGTGTTTTCTGGAAGATGGATAGGACGAGGTGGTCCAATGACTTGGTCATCGCGATCTCCCGACCTCAATCCTCTTGATTTTTATTTTAACTTAATAATAATAATAAATCCTTTATTTTCAACCATACAATACAGTACAATGCGATCAAGAAAGCCGGTCCGCTAAAAACTACTTTCCCAAGCGCTTGATACCAATACTTACTGCCCTCGTCACAGCGGTCACACCCTCCTTCCACTTGATTTAATAGTGGTGGGGAAATGGGAGGAAACTTTTAGTTTAGTAAACATAACCTTAAAAACTGACACGCACAAAATTAAAAATTTTACTCTCGTTAAAGAAAATTCGAAATAAATTCTCTCTGGAGTTAGATTGGTGGATGTAAATTTAAATTATGATGAAAATAATTAAAAAGGATTAATTAATAAAAAGAAAACCCTTTAAACTATTCTTTTGTAATTAATTTATTTCATAAATCAAAAAAAGATCTTTTATTTTATTATAAAAATAAAGGTTTAGAAGTTTTATTTATTATAAAACGAATTCAAAATCTTGACCATTCTTTTCTAAACATAAAGTGATTCTTCTTTTCATATTATCGAAGACCTGTACAAGTTGCTCTGCAGTTATTTGTTGAACATTGTGTAGTATTGCATCTTCCAATTCTTCTATGGTCTGTAAACGGTTTTTGTAGACAGAATTTTTGAAATGACCGAATAAAAAGAAATCTAGTGGGGTTAGATCGGGTGAGCGAGGTGGCCAACATCCTCTACTGATTACTCAATCATCATGAAATTCATGAAGGAATCTTTTGTTTGTTCATGCAGTTGCATTGTCATGTTGAAAAAACCCTTCTTTCAATTCATCATCATGTAATTATTCAATGAATTCTTGTAACAAAGCACTTTGACAACTTTCCTAATGTCATGACATAAGGTAATTCAGTACATTTTCCAGGCATGTCTCCCTAAATTCTTCTACACAAAGACTTGTTGAATATTTTCATACCCCATTTTGATCTTTTACTCTATTTCGAAGATAAGATTTGAAAAGAAACTTTGAAACTTTTCTTCTAAGGTGAACGGTATGATTTAACCTAAAAATAAATCAACGAAATTTATACCAAACCGATTTAAAATAAAATAATTATTTACCTTAGAGAAAAATCACAATCGAATTTTTGTCTTAATAAAGACAGATAATATTAAATAAAACCGCAATAAATTCATAATGAAATATTGAAAACTCCAAACGTGGCCAAAACCAAGAACACGACTCTGAGCTCAGCTGATCGAAACCATTGAAACTAAAAATCGATATCACCTCGTCGACCAATAAGAACGTTGAAAATTAAAAACAAGTAGAAATGGGAGGAGGCTGTGACAAGGAAAGTAAGTATTGGTATCAAGCGCTTGGGAAAGTAGTTTTTAGCGGACCGGCTTTTTTGATCTCTCGGTATTATCAAAAAAATATATATACATATATACAGGGCGTATCTGAATGACGTGCCCAAACTTCAGGGGGTGATTCTTTAGGCAATTTTAAGGGTACTTTGATATATAAACCATGGGCGACTTCGGCTCCCCTAAGGAGCTACACCCCTCCAAAAATGGTGGAAAATTTTGGTTAAATTTGCTTTTCTCAAAAACCATAAACGCTAGGAAAATTAAATTTGGGGAATATGTTTAACTCATAATAGGGCACGTTTTGACCCTATTTGTACTTTCAACCTACCCTTCTAAACTGCTAAACGTAACCACCCCCGTTCAATTTATGCCTAGATTTTTTTTATGAAGATGATAAATACATTGGAAAATTTTCAGTTAGACAGATAAAACTATTCTAAAACTTTTTTGTCTCTCTGATGTTCTTCTAGAATTTAATAATTTCTGAAAAAAAAAAATTAAGCAAACACTAACTGTTAAGTTGTAGGGTTGTTAATCAACAGTTGGAATGAATTTTTAATGAAAAAATCTTAGTAGGCTTTGCAATCTTTGTTAGAAATATTTTTGACATTTAAATTTCAGTGGTTTTCTTACTATTATTATAGTTTTATTTAAAATTTTAAAACGTCCAGTGAACGAGCGTAAAATACGTAAACTTTATTCAAAAATTAATTTGAAAAACAATAATAATAGTAAGAAAAACACTGACATTTAAACGTCAAAAATATTTCTGACAAAGATTGCAAAGCCTACTAAGATATTTTTATTAAAAATTCATTCCAACTTTTCATCGACAACCCCGTTGTTGAACGGGCAGTGTTTGCTTTATTATTTTTTTTCTCAAAAATTAGTGGTTTTTGGAAAAATTTTAGAGAGACAAAAAAGTTTTAGGATACTTTTATCTACCTATGGAAAATTTTTCTAATGTATCTATCATCTGCATAAAAAAAATGTTTGCAAAAATGTAAAGGGGGTGGTTACGTTTAGTAGTTTAGAAGGGTAGGTTGAAAGTACAAATAGTATCAAAACGTGCCCTATTATGAGTTAAACATATTCCCTAAATTTCATTTTCCTAGCGTTTATGGTTTTTGAGAAAAAAAAATTAAACCAAAATTTTCCGCCATTTTTGGAGGGGCGTAGCTCCCGAGGGAGGCCGAAGTCGCCCATGGTTCATATATTAAAGTACCCTTAAAATTCACTAAAGAATCACCCCTTGAAGTTTGTTGAAGTCATTCAGATACACCCTGTATACATATTTAATCGTTTTAAGACTTTTACTTATATTACTACTTATTTAAGATGTTTATGTTGTGGAGTCAAATTGCCCTTAAACCTTAAGTTCAATGTATGCACATCAGATCTAAATTTTATTTTATGGTAAAGACAAGCAGGTTTCCCGCCAATAACAACAGTGTGGAACAGCGTAGCGGAGTGAAGCAGTCTTCGATTGCACATATTTAACCATGGAACAACTTTATGCTTGTAAGATACGTGCTGCCGCCTCCTAATACCGTATATTAGCCCCAAGCAGGCATTTTGTATACTCTGCAGCTTACACCTATCTCTGGCGGAAATATTAGGTCCATAAACAACATCACAGAAATTCAGATGAGAAAGAACTAACGTTTCACATAATAAAATTTTAGTTCTCAAAGGTAGAAAACAGCGTCATTTTTAATGCCGCATACGATCGCTACGTACACTTATTAACGTACTTCGAAAAGGTGAGCCCCTCATCCAGTAACAAACCTAATCTGCGGACGCAAGTTTTTAGTGGTATGCATTGACACTTCTAGTTTTTTTAGAACCAAACAAAATTAATTCGGTTTTCGCAGCATTCAAACGTAAAGAATGTTTACGGGACAAAACTCCTAACTGTTCAAGTTCATTCAACCTATCACAGGCAGTGTCTACCTCGTGGTGAAAAACGAGATGTATAGCTGCGTGTCATCAGCATAAAAGTGACAATTAGAGTGAGACAAAAATTTTATGAAAGAAATCTAAATAGAGTATAGAAGGGGTCCCAGAAGCGATCTCTGTAAACCTCAACACATTGCACCTGATCACGAAGATAGCTAAGCAAAATCGCAAACATTACTGAATGATTCAGAGTATCGAAGGCCTTACTACAATCAAGCAAGCAGAGTAAGGTCATTTTACCCTCATCAGATGCCCGCAACACATCGTCGACTATGCTGAGCAGTGCTGTCGCACATCCATGACACTTCCTAATACCCGATTGTACGCTGGGCAGAATATTGCAAATATTTACATATTCCTTCAGCTGCGCTTCAATAATTCTTTCAGCCAACTTTCCCAAAACAGGCAGAATACTTATTCGTCTTAAGTGACCAAACACTGTAACATTTGACTTTCTTGGTAATGGCTTGACCAACATGCAGGGAAGACACTTTCTGCAAGATAAGCATTTATTAAATGAGTAAGATATAGTACTATATGTGGGGAACGCAATTGAATAAATGAAATGTTTAGACCATGAACGCCCGCACAGTTTTTGCGAAGAGATGCAATAATCTGTAACACAGTCTTCACTAACCTCACGGAACTTGAATGAATTGTTATTAACTGGATTGGAAATGTAAAAGTTATACAACTCCCGACTCATTGACATTGCAGGAATAGAGTCTACAAAAAAATCATTAATTTGTTACGGATCTTTTAAACAATCGTGAATTATTGTTTTTCCCTTTGGAGCTACATTTACATGCCTTAAAAAGTCCTATATTTCTCGACCATGATAAGCACATTTCCCAAGAGTATACTCAAAATATGCACGCTTTTCCCTACGAATCGCTTGATTTGTTAAATTACGCAAGGACTTATAATATTCCCATGTCGCTTGACTATTACTTTTCTTAAAAGACCCATATGCAGAATCTCTGAGACGCTGCATTTTTCGAATTGTGTAAGTCAACCATGGGGCCGGCGGTTTAGTGAAACGGGCGGTAATTATAGGCACATGCCGATCCATCAAATCAATTAAAAGAGTATTAAAATAATCCGCCTTATCATTTATGTCCACTATATCAAATATATTAAAAAAAGGTAGTTGAAATATATCAGATTGAAAGCGATCGTAATCAAAATTATTATAAGATCTGAAGGTTCGTAAATACGAACAAGACTCTTTATGTTTTACATCTAGTAAACAATAGGTCAAGTCTTGGTCAGATGCTTTAAAGTAACTAACGCCACTATCAAGAACCAAATTCAGATCAGATATAAAAATTAAATCAATTAAAGTTGAAGAGGAAACTGTAACGCGAGAGGCCGTTTGTATTATTTGAGTTAGACCAAAATAATTCATTAAATCAAGCAGTATTCAGTTTCGTATCCATTTCTCTACTATAGTTTTCTTGGTGTTTTTGAATGTATTTGTTGGTGCAAATCGTAATGGTGTTTATTATAACTATGTTGAAAAAATACTTTCAAATTTCTAAATAATTCTTGGTACCTTTTAGCGAAGCTTTTGGACCCGGCAAATGTTTTATTATATTCTCGGCATGCGTTCTTACATTTCGACGTGAACCATGTTTTTGCCATTTTGTAGAATGGTCCTGTTCACTACAAGAATTTTCCGCCTCCTCTTTATCGGCAAGATTTTCCGCTACTTCGTCATCTTCTTCGCAGTCTTCTAAGTTTTCATCGTCTTCTTCCTCTTCCATCTCTTGCAAACACACGTCCATAAGTCGGCTCAATCGTTCTTGTTCTTTTTTGTATGTAGCCATTGCTTATTACACTTTTGAACTTCACAGCACCGTCGCTTATAGCGGACTCACCGACTCCGCAATTTAAAATACAAAGTAAAGAAGGGTATAAAAACGACTTAAATATTGGATAAATCTTCTAAATGGTGAGTACTCCAGGTACATAGAACTCTAAACGTTTACTCCGAAGTGTTTTATTGTCATACCATAAAATATGTTGGTGCGGGACACCGCAATTTAAAATACAAAGTAAAGAAGGTTACAAAAACGGCTAAAATATTGGCTAAATGTCCTAAATAGTGTGTACTCCAGGTACATAGAACTATCAACGTTTACTCCGAAGGGTTTTATTGTCATATAACAAACTATTTTTGTGAGGACTATGAGTCCGCGTGTGAGTAACGAAAGGTTAATGGCACCTTGTTCCTCCAACCTAGTGATGTCTTTTCGAATAATTAAAGGAATGTAATTGTTATCAATTCTTTCTCGTAATTTTGTTTTTAAATTATAGATTTCATTTGACACTTCCGTAATTGAAATTTTGCCCCTTTAATAATTTTCACAGCATTGTGAAATAATGTAGCTTGGTTGTGGATGAACTGAAGCAAATTTGCGATGTGTTATTTTCAAAAAAGAGCTGCAATATTCTTGGACATTTATCTTGTGATAAAAAGTATGATTTTAATGGTTCGTATATTTTTAAAATATTTTCTACAGCTGGTAAAAGAGCTAACCATCGTGTTTTGCTGTAACCAAGAATTCTTTTATATTCGATTTCTGCGCTTTCACAAAGATCCTTCAAACTTTCAACACGCACAGTATAAAAATAAAAATATAAAAATAAAAAAATAAAAATAAAAAAAATAAAAATAAAAAAAAAAAATAAAAAAATAAAAAAAAAAAAAATAAAAATAAAAAAAAAATATATAAAAATACGAATAAATTTTTGCAATAATATTTTCAATATCAACTGGAAGTAAGTTAGATGCTGTTTGAATAGTATTATGTAGAATGTGCGCTGCACAACCTACTCCAATAATTTTTTGGTTCAAATGTTCGTTAAGTTTCGTAAAAACGTTATTGATCTAACTTTTCCAGCAAAATTTGCGTTAGTGTTATCCGCACAATAGGCAATAATTTTATTGTTCAACTTATTAAAATAGTACTTATTGAATCAAAAATTATTTGTGAAGTTTCACCCGGCAATTAAACAAAATCTAATATTTTAATTTTAATTCCTGTTTCTGGATCAAAAAATCTAACAATTGTGGGAAATAATTTTAAATCTTTATGGTTGGAAGCATCAGAATATATGGATATAAATGCGCATTTTTCTAATTCTTTCTGCAATTGGGAAAACGAACATGGTGAAAAAACATTACAAATAATTGCTTCGTGTTTTGTCCTTGCACATGCAAATTTTTTGTCGTATAATGTTTTGATCATTCGCGACGTACAATCCAGTGATCTGAAACATTGATTGTGGTTTATGTGTGGAATCTTGTGGAAAGCAAATAGCCCTTCCGCTAATGCTAGTTGTTTTTCCGTGTTGCCAAAGCAAGCACTGCGAAAAAACTGTTCCATTTTAGACGAGGAAACGGCATTATTCAAAAATCTTTTGCACCTCTTTGTCGCTAGATGTTTAGTAATAATTTCATATTTTCCCTGCATACCTTTATAAGTTTATTTTAAATACTAAATATACAGTGCGCGCGTAATGTACGGAAACATGAAGAAATCTTTTTAATGGCTTGATCAATTTAACAAAAATTTATGTGTATGGCTTATTATAGTTATTATGTATAACTTACATAACTTTACGAATTCAAATTTTCTGTTAGCGATGTTGCTAAATTTATAGTTTCTGCGATAAAATTATAAAACCTTTTTTTTTTTAATGAGACACTGTATATTTTTACACTTTATAAGAGATACATTTATTACCTATTCAGTGATATATTTGTATACCTAGGTTTGTAAATGTAATTGCTTACAAAATGAATGGTTTCTGATGACATAAGCGCTATTTCTTCTGTAATTCAATCCTATTCACGTAAATTTTACCTTTTAAATATCCCCATAAGAAATAATCCAGTGGTGTTAAGTCGAGAGATCTTGCTGGCCATTCCCTTCTTCCTGTACCAAAAGGAAAGTTGCCTCGTCAGAAAAATGATTTATTTACGCATCCTTTTGCATCCTCCGATGTGGATCATTTTCGTTCAATTCTTGAACAAATTGTACTTATAAGGATGCCATTTTTCTTCCTTAAGGATCTTGCGTACGGAACTTTGGCTAATTTCATTCTCCGTTCTGTTAAATGTGCCATATCTTTTTATCACAAGTTTAGTTTTAATAAACCGTCCAAAACTAATTACTCTTAGAACTTAAGTTCTCAAAGTAGATCTCATTCGAATTTTGTAAAAGGCCTTTTCATACACACTAGCAGTCTGTCAAAAGTGGTTTTTGTTGCAAAAACAAGTTTCGTATCATTTATTTTTCTTTCATGGCCCTCATTTGTTGAGGGCAAAAATTGTAAATTGTAATTTCTAAGCAATTACATTTACAAACCTAGGTATACAAATATATTACTGAATAAATAATAAGAATATCTCTTATGAAATTTAAAAATATAGTATCTCATTTAAAAAAAAAGTTTTATAATGTTATCTCAGAAACTATAAATTTGGCAACATTGCCGATAGAAAGTTTGAATTCGCAAGGTTATGTATCCTATATACATAAAAAAATTTTCAAATTGAAGAAGCCGTTAAAAAGATGTTTTCATGTTTCCATACATTACGCGCGCATTGTATGTATCAGTAATAAATTCAATTCAAAAGACATATTTAAATTACAACAAATACAGGTGTAAAAAATCTCCGTTGTCACTTTTGTCGAGTTGGTTGATCATTCTTTCTCCATAATCGTGTTTTCTTCCATGGTTTCATGGTAAAGTTATTTGCTTTCAAAATTACCCAACAAGAAGATATCTTCTGTGTATCTTCCAACACACACAAGTTTGGTTTAAATTAACATTAATAATGAAACTACTAAAAATTTTTTAACATAAATGAACAACCAATTATAATTTTCTCCTACTACGCACCATGTGAAAGCATTCACAATAATAATTTTTCCTAATAATTATGAAGTGTCAAATAGATAGTGCATATAAATTAATGAATTGCAATGGTTATTAATTAGTTAATTACATGTTTTTCATTTTGTTTCAGCTTGTGGACGAATTGCATGGATTTAAGATGGTCAATCATTGTGCAAATAAAATGGGGCCATTACACTGATAGTAAATACAGTCATAATTAGTGTACCCGACGTCATCATTGCAAGTGTGCAACCAATATCACAGCATTGGTGTTGCAATACGCGATTTGCGCATTTGGTTGCATACTTCCAATAATAACGTCGGGTATGATGAATTAACACGGTGTATTTTGTCTGATATTCAATGGAACTTCCTTCAGTGGGTCTATCAAATTAATCACGAAATAGGAAAATTGATGCTGAACGTGACTTTCCACTGTTACATGTGGGTTATTATCAGACCAACATATATTTGTATATTATTTCCACAATATGCTGCTGAGATATCTTAAAGATTTCATATTTGTGATATGTAGTTAAGAACCAGTCTTTTATGGCTGTGCTATGGATAGTAGACAAGTGTTCTACAAAGAGTAATTGCCACATAGCTTCAGAATAATTCTTTGTGGAATGCATGTGTACGTGCAACCTGTACATTTTGGGATCTGTTTTTTGATAATTTGTTTTGTTAAAGTATCCATAATGTAACTCTTGCTTATAAGTCTATGGAGAGTTGCCGTATGAGGGGAGGAAGCTCTAGGGACGGGCCAGGCTCGGTCATGTGACCATTTTCACTCATTTTTAAGCGTCTCATCTATGCACGGATGCACCACCTACTGTTTTTAATGAAACAACTTTTATTGCGGACTTCGGATATAACGGACAAATTTATTACAGACAACAAATTTTATTTCGCTTTTATTTACCAAATATTTATAGGTCCTTACAAAAAATATGTATAAAATCAATTTATATTTATTTAATAATTAATATATTTAATATAATTAAATAAGTCATTTATTTATGTTTTGAAATTAACTAATATTGAATTTTTTCACATTTTGTTATAATAAATGTTGGAAATGTTGTCCATTTTGATCTAAACATAAGGTCACTCTTCGTTTCATATTGTTGAACACATTTTGCAGTGTTTCTGGAGTAATACCTTGAACGGCTTCTGTAATTGCTTCACGTAATTCATCCAAATTATGTAATTGATTACAGGATACTTTAGTTTTTAAGTATCCAAACATAAAATAATCTAATGGCGTCAAGTCAGGTGAGCGAGGAGGCCATCGATCTCTGCTTTACCCTGTCATCAAACAACTGATGCAAATGTTCCAATGTCCTTCCTGCGGTATGTGTAGTTGCTCCATCTTGTTGGAAGTAACCCTGCCTCAATTCATCATCGTGAAGTTGCTCGATAAATTGATTTAGAATTATTTCTCGATAATTTGTTGCATTGATGTTTTCATCAAAGAAAATAGGGCCAATAATTCTTCTTCTAGACATTGCCAACCAAACACCAACTTTTTGAGGATGTAAAGGACTTTTAACAAACACATGTGGATTTTCTGCAGCCCATATTCGACAGTTTTGTGAATTTACATAACCACTCAAATGAAACCATGCTTCGTCACTGAAAAATGTGAGGTCTAACATGTTATCATTATTTAAAACTTCGTTAAACCAATGACAGTACTGCAGGCGACGAGGAAAATCAGGAAACTGCAGCTGATGAACCACAGTCACCTTGTATGGATGCATACCCAACACTTTTTTACAAGCCTTTTGACATGAACCAAGAGATAAATTTGTTTGTGCTGATAAGCATCGTAAAGATTTCTTGGGGTTTGTTTCTATTCTTTCACGAACATCTTCAACGACATCTTCTGTAAGAACTGTGGGCCGGCCAGTAGATTTTCCTTTACAAACTGATGACGTTTCTCTAAATCTTTTAATTATACGGCGCACATGTTGAATAAAGGAATCAGAAATAACGTTGACTTCAGGAAACTTCTCTTTAATTTTTTAGTAATGATGAATGTACCTTCAATCTTATATGGGATAGCATCCCAGGTCCATAAAGCTGTCCCTCAATATTGCGATTTTCATCTTCTTGTTACTTTGAGGATTTTTTTCTCAATCGAGCTTCTTTTGCCTTCACGGTAAGTGAGCGTTCGGACAGCTTTATACGCTTCTCGTCAGGTTCTACACAAAAATTGTAGCAATTAGTGCCTATAGTAATGCTTAAAGCTTGCATTATGCGCATAACAGTGATCATCCCATCGTTAAACTGTCCCACAGCGATATCTGAGCAAATGTCCAAAACCTTTTTGCCACTAGAAGTACTTTTAGGTGCAATCGCCCATACAGTTGTATGTATGTATGTAAGGAAAGGGAAGTGCAGTCGTTCCCGCACACCGCACTTAGGCCCCATTGGACGCCTTGTGCATACTCCCAACATAACCTCTTTTACATCAACCAGCCTAGGGAATTACCGAAGGCCAGGATATTACTCAGAGGTAAGTTCCTGATAACATCTGTGGTCGGCCATGCCTCCCCGAGGATCCTCATTCTGAGGTCTGCTAGAGAGGGGCAATCACACAAGATGTATCTAGCGGTATCGTCGTCCTGTTCACAGGCTCGACAGAGAGGAGAGTTTGCAAGCTTCATATTGTGAAGGTGCTTGTTTACTTGTTTATATTGGATAGTAACACGATTGTATTTCGCGGCTTCTTCCAACGCTAGATGCCAGTCCATTATTAGTGCAGACGTTATCTTAACGCTAAAACAGATTGCCTACTGTCTGTATAAATAGTATAACAATTACCGCGTTCGTTGGAGTCAAGAATACTTGTATGACGGAGGTACCTTTACCTAGAGGTTCTGAGAGGCGTATTCGAGGATGATGGGAAAAGACCACCGCTCCCGCCCCGTTCCGTCTTTTTGAGCCCACACAGTTGCGTTAAAACTTTCGTTACTGTTCTGAGTAAATCCACTCAAGCAACGATTCAGTTTTCAGTAGTTCAGTTTTGCTGAGATCATTGTATAGGTTTAAGCTCATCGAAAATTACTAGTTGCATTGGTGATTTATGCTTATATTCCGCCAGTTGGTTTTCTGCTTTGACTAACTGCCAGGTACACCATGAATCGGCACCGCACGGACATTTTTCATGTTGTGGTTGCTCGTTTGTGGATATTTTGTGGTAAAGTGTGGCCCATACTGCCTCTCTCATTTTTTCGATAGAATCTGAGTTTCTTCTAATTGTTAGCCCGTAATAAATTGTTAATTTATCGATTAATTTTGCAGTCAGCTTTCTCTTTTCTCTCAGACTTTATCGTTGTTTTTTCATATTCCTGAGTCGGGTGCCCATGCATTTTTGTACGTGATGAATGCATTTTTTTTCACGATATTCCCTCCTTCGTATGGTTGTACATCCAACAAACCTTTAAAAGTTTTGCTGTCCCCATCGCCAATGTAATGAATATACTTTACACCGTATAGTTCTTCGGAGCGTTGGAAAATTTCAATCACGCTGTCTACCTCCATTTTCCCCGATGACTCTTCATGGTTTGATGGGCAGTGGTCGCGTTTTTTTTTTTTTTTTTCATTTACTTACAATTACTTTTGGCCTAGCATCTAAAAAATATTAAAAAAAAGTTTATACTAGGCCGTTAATTTCTGCCTTTACAATTTAAAGAATATAAAAAGAAAGAATTAAATTTTTGATTGATTCAAAATTAATGAGTTATTACTCTAACATGCTTTCCTATTTTATTTGTTTTTAGGTTATTATGCACTATTTCCCTACTTCTACACTAACTGTATTTGACATGCTTGAACTTTGTTATTATTTTACATGCATTATTTCTATTAGTATTCCTAATTCTACACTATTTTACTTCTACTCTAACATGCTAATTTTACATGCATTAACTATTACTAATACTAATTCTACTTCTACTTCTACTCTAACATGCTTTCCTATTTTATTTGTTTTTAGGTTATTATGCACTATTTCCCTACTTCTACACTAACTGTATTTGACAAGCTTGAACTTTGTTAGGATTTTACATGCATTCTATTAGTATTCCTTTTTTTTTGTCTCTGGTAACCCACTCGACTTTGAGAACGAATAGACGTGTCTACCGCACATTTCTGATGACCTAGTATGACGATTGCTATTTATTTATTAAAGACGATAAATTAACTTTAGAGGATATAAGTGGCGAGCAATATTTACACGGTCAACGTGTGTGGAGAGAATTTAATTGTTAAAACTTAAAAGAATAACGAGCAAAAAATCGAAATTTCAATTAGGTGATGTAGTTCGTATAAGTAAATATAAAACAATATTTGAAAAAGGATATACTTCAAACTGGTCTACGGAATTGTTCAAGATATCCAAAATAAATAACACATCTCCGCAGACGTATTTACTGGAGGACATAACAGGAAAGGTTTTACTTGGATGTTTCTATGAAGAAGAACTACAAAAGGCGAAACACGAAGATGTTTATTTAATTGAGAAAATATTACGTCGTAAAGGAAACAAGGTGTAAGTGCAGTGGTTAGGTTTAGATTTTTAAATCTCATAACAGTTGGATTCCTAAAGCTAATGTATTATGAAAAATATGTAATAAGAAAATCAACTTAGTAAGAGTTTTTTCTTTATTTTATACTTTTTCACGATGTGTACTAAGCTTTAAATTTTATAAATAGTATCAACGATAACGGGAGCGAGGTCATCACGCGCTCCCGACTTTTATTACCGCTTTTATTTCTTTTCTTCAAACTTAAAACCATCACCAATTGGAGGTGGACATCCATCTACACGGGTATTTTGCGTTGGAAGATTAAAATGTTTCCAACACGGTCTAAAACTTTTCAGTTCCATCTTCTGTTGTGGTGTTAATAAATCCCATTTATTTTCTAGCGATTCGCTTTGAACTTTGGTTTGAAATATGTAGATTGGAATTGTAGATTGTAATTTTGAAAAACTGATAACGGAATCCGACAACCGACATTATTTGAGATATTTGGGTAAAAACCACGTTGAAATCCGCCAGGTTGTTTTCGAAATAACCGTATCCTACTAAACCGCGATTTTCCGCGAAATTATATGGAATAGGCATTTTGATGAAACTGTGGCGAGAAAACGCGGACCCGAAAATTTCCAAATTAATGTGTGATAGGCAGAAATGTTCACTGATTACAATAAACTTTACCGCAGTTTTCTTCATCGAGCGGTTACGAAGATTTTTTCAAGATTTCTTCAAGACTGTTCCGCACGCATTTATTTTTCGTCATCAAATAGTAACGGGGAGGAAAAATAATTATCCATAAACAGCTTATGGCCAACACCTTCCTCGTTGCCGTGATTTCTCCATTTGCCAGTTGACTTTGTTTTCCTAAATAAACCGACATATCATATGTGTATCCTAAAGAATCGCAAAGTTTGTAAATTTTTATTCCGAATCTTTTGTGTTTTTTGGGAATATATTGACGGAATGTAGCGAGTGTTTTCTCCATAATCATCAAGGATATGTTAAATAAATTTAGAGATGAAACTTGATGAAATTATATTTATTTGGGATTCGGTGCGATGTACATTTCGTGTATTAACACGTCTTTAGGCACGACTAAATATAAAAAGCAATAAAATTTAAAAAAATATTACAAAATGAAACTTAAATTATTTACTGTCATGTGAAGAAAATATGTCGAGAAAGAAACTATCATATGGAACAAATCAAATTGAAACGAATGAACATGGTGTGAAAAAGACTGGTGTAACACGTGTTTGAGGTTATATGAGAATAAATGGGAGGAAATCAAATGAAATATATAAGTGGTGTAAAATGGGAGAGGATTGAAATAAAATTAGAATGTACACTTGGGTGGAAGTATAAGGATTTAAAAAGGATGTGAAAACTAAAACGTAATGGAGTCCAACTTAGCCTGTCGACGACATATTTGGAACTGGTTTTGGTATAACATGAACAGTTGGAGGGTTCTGTTCTTGTCTGGAGGGATCTTGTTCGGAAATTCTTTTTTATTTATGGTAATAAAGTATTCTTCATAAATGTCTAGAGTCTTGGACTTTTTCATATGTTTAATGAGAGATATGTTATTTTTATTAGTTTTATGATTTTTAGATTCAAGATGTTTAAAGAAAGTGGAGTTATGTTTAGTGATGTGTTTTTTGAACCTTTGATCGAGGCTGCGCCCAGCCTGACCTATATAGAAATGTTCGCAATTCTCGCATTCAATTTTATAAATGCCACTCTTTTCAAGGTCTTTAAATTTGTGTTTATTATTAATAATCTGATTGATTTTCTGAGCTGAAGGCCGGAGTAATATTATATTTGTTTAATGGCTAATGAAACGGGAAGATTTTTTAAAATTTGGATATATTAGGTTTTTAATGTTATTATTATGAACTCTATTATAAAACCCCTGAGATGAACCTCAGAGATGTTCTGAGACTGTAGCCGTTATTGAAGGCGATTTTAGAAATTATTTTGGAAAAATTAAAGAACCGTCAATATCTTAAAAATCGATGATTTTTTAATTAAATCATTTTGTCAAATTTAATGAAAGAATTAACAACTTGTTAGAATTATAACGCATATTTTCGGGTGAAATAAAAAAGACCCTTGTTACTTCGGTTTTCGACGAATAACGACTAAAACGTCCTTATTTACCATCTACTTGCTCGTGTGGATCTTTCTTTTACAACCCTCCCCTACCCCGAACCCAACCCGACATTTAAGAATCTCGATCTCAAATTCTAATTCCTATATAAATTAACTCAAAATCTAATTTCTAGACAAAATTCGAAAATAAATCAGTATATTAGGTGGATCCGAATGTAACGTTTTTTTTTTCAACAAGACCATACCAATATTTGACCCACACCCTTCTCCATATCTAATCGGACATTTGGGAAATTCTCACTAGTTTAAATGTAAATTAACCTAATTCAACATCTAATTTCTACACAAAATTCTGAAATAAATCAGTATATTAGGTGGATCCGAATGTAACGTTTTTTTTTCAACAAGACCATACCAATATTTGATACACACCCTTCTCCATGTCTAATCCGACATTTGGGAAATTCTCACTGGTTTAAACGTAAATTAACCTAATTCAACATCTAATTTCTACACAAAATTCTGAAATAGATCAGTATTTTATCGAGTGGTTAACCTTTAAGTGTACGTACCCTTCTCTCTCTCCAAACAGTCATACAACTTCCAATAATCCGAAATAATGGTAGTCCCTGGACGATTTCTCCGACCTCCATAAACACACGCCCTGTCCCACGTTCGTATCCACCAAACACCCATTGCCCTTCGACGCGGTGTCCGCGATGATATTTACGTCGGCAAAATTTACTCTCGTCTATCTCGACGACAAAATCCGGACCGCCTAACATATCCGGGTGCAATAGGAATTTGTCTAATACAACCTCGCGACAGAACGATGCCCAGTCGACGGCAGATTGCAGAGACATTTGAGTGAGTTTCGTGATGACTTTCAGACATACCTTATCTATCCGTAAAGACGCGAACCCTAAAATTTGAGAAATTTCTAATTTAGAGTTTGCAAAAAACGTGCCGGTACGAAACGATACAGTCTTACCGCACTTTTGCTTCTTTTTTTTCTGAATGGAAACACGACCATTACAGGCCCACATATAGCCATCTCTGGATCGGCTATGTTGTTGCAGAACTAGCGGCTCCTCGCATTGTGGACATTTGTAGTCGCCTTCTTTTGGAATGAAACCCCATCCCCTCAAGCTGTTAAGTAACTCCTCTCCACACTGACGCAGCAAGAACATTGACAATTGATGAGTCTAAAAAAAATAGAAATTTATATCTAATATTATGGTCTAAATATTCAACTTACCTCAGCCATGTTAAAAACATAAGTAAATTTAAAAAAGGAAAAACTGTTTATATATAGTACCCAAAAATAATTAGGTTTTTCCACCACCCCTTCTTTAATGGAAAACAATAAAGAAGGGGTGGTACAGAGCTAAGCGGCCTTAGCATGGCTGATGTCCTCACAAAACGTGACGACACAGCGAAACTTTAAAGTCATTTTTCGGTAAGTTTGACACTTTTCCGACATTTTTTTTATTTTTAACGTATTATTCACGCAATTCCACATCGATTTCAAATCGTCGATTTTTAAGGATATTGACGGTTCTTTAATTATGCCAAATATTTTTCAAGGCGTTGAATTTAGCAGAGTTACCCTCGTAAACCATGATAATGTCATCCACATATCTCCCATGGAATGTAATGTCTTTAGTAAAGATATGGTATTTATCAGAAAAAAGCTGTCTCTCTCTATGCTGTTAACAAAAATATCGGAAACAATCCCAGAGATGGGGGAGCCCATGGGGAGTCCATCCGTCATGGCAAAAAACTTACCATCAAATAAGAAGAAATTCTGTCTGCAAATATGTTCGAGTATCTCAACCAAGCCCTCAACATCAGAATTCACTACACACTAAAAGTTTTCTTTCACACTTATTAAAAAGGATCTGATAACATTCATATTGACGGAACACTACCCTTTGAACAGCGCTATCACTTCATCGACCGCAATATTTTCTGTTGAGTAATAGAGTTCGTCGAATTTATTGTTCAAAGTATAAAACACTGTTCTGATTTTCCACAGTCGGTCATAATCCGGGTCTTCTCTATTTGAAGGATCACTGTTGTCGACGAAATGAAGAAAACGCAAAATATGAAAAAAAAAAAGGTCGCGTGACAGAGTGTTGTTATAAAATGCGGTATAATACAGCTCATCTTTAGACCAATAATCTTTAAGTGTATCCCTTTGATCATGGCCCATTTGGATAATTAGAGCTAAATACTTATATAGTTCATCAATCGTCACATCAGGAGGCAGGACTGAAGGGCCTGAAACATCATCCCTTTCATAAAACTGGTGGAAGTATCTATTGGCTTCCACTAATAATAAATTGTTCTTCAAAAAATAGTTAAAAAAAATGAAAAGGGAAAGGAACCAGCATTTATATGGGGAGCAACTGTTTCATTTATGCCACTAAACGGTGGAGTGAAATCTAAAATATTTCCAGAATCGCCTCGTCTTCTCAACCGAAACCTGACGTCTAATTCTGGATCAGTTTCGTGTTCCGAAGATGACAAATCGGGATCATTTTGATCCTCCACTTCTTCGTCTTAATCATCGTCCATTCTGACTTCTTCAATTTCGTTAAGTTCACGTCTTAAGTTATAATTATATTAAGAATTATAACCAAATTTTAAATTATTTCACTAACAGTGCTATAAAAACAATAATATTCACTATCTGAGATCATAAAAGCAACAATATTCAATAATTGTCATAAAACAACAAAATTCACAATTATAAGAACTAAGAGTGTTTATTCGTCTGTAACCTATGATAGATTTAGATGCAACTGATTTTTAATATTTTATTCACATACTACTAACAAATAATTAATTTTTTTAATTTATAATTGGCAGTTTATTACTCCTTGAGACATTTGTGTACTTTCCCACGAGAATTAGCAAACCCCGGCGCGACGGTAAAGTCGCCGGCCTATATAGTGGCCACAAGCGAATACCTATGCTGGCCTATATACAGGCCGTTCGTACGATAATGGTTAATAACCAAGGAATTATAGGGACAATCAGCCGGTGTGGTAGCTGAGAGAATAAACCTCCTTTAATCTGGCCTGAGCTTTCGTTATTTATTTATAACTTCATTATAGGTTAGCTACAAGCGAAGTACTAAGACGCAATTCAAAGCCAACGTGTGTTACTTACAATTAGAGGTTATGTTGTAACGTGAAACATACAGTTCACGATTTTTAACCACAAGATCTTAACCAAAAACACATAGGCGATAACTCTACATCTAAATAATTGGAATCGTTAGGCTGGGGACGCCACAACAAGGCCGCCAACAGAGCTGCCAACCAACCTCGGTAGGTAAAACAGGAAACTGGGAACTGAAAGGTGGGAAACGTCACTATTTATAACTCTATTTAAAAGACAGGAACCAAGACTAACGAACCTCAAGTAATTTTAAATAACGTCATACGCAGTTATTGACATTAACACACGGCCAGAAGGGACGACATAACGGTTATGTGGACCATTCAGGTAACCACCACGGAGATATTCTTGAAAACAGTCCACCATCGGTTCCATCCAATAATGACATAATTTTCTGCGAACTGTTCCTGATATGGTTCGGTAGAACTCCAGCTCTTCTGCTTCGGAGGAGGAAGTGTTTACGATTGTTGAGGTTCACCAACTTGATGTTGAGTGTCATCACGCGTTTTAGCACGACAACCACGTCTTTTCCAGGCGTCAGTTCGATCTCATTGAGAAATCCCATCTATAATAAGTAGGTGTGAGTACTGGCTGTACAAAGTCAAAGACTTATTATCGGGAATTATCGGGACAAGCAGCAGGTGTAGTAGATGAGAGAATAAACCTCCTTTAATCAATAAAGGTTAATGTTCTAATTAGTAAATGAAGCATGAAAATTCGATGGTCTTCACATACAGAAAACCAGTCGGGGTTCTTTTTAATAATTTTATATTTAATTTTTCTTTCCAAAAATTTAAACAAACATAGTTTACTTATTGACATTTTTATGTGTTTAGCAAACGTCTTTATACTTAATTTAATTATAGATCGTTGCAAATCGGATGGAATTTTAAGTGCCCTGGGATTATTAATGTTATAATTTTTATAAAAAATTAAAATGTCATTATTGTATGTTAGTTCACCTTCTTTCGTCAATAATTCATGGCACATTTCACATGAAAATCTATCAACACACTTTTTTATAATGTATCCTGCGATATATACCGTGGTACGTACTTAATATACTTCTTGATCGGTAATACCCTTGGCGAGCCGGGGATAGATAAAAAAAAAACGTTGAGAAGCAAGCCCGCTTCTAACTCCACCACAACGGAAGGCCATGCGCAGCTCGTAAGACGTTTTCCATGAACAATAAATAGGGTAAAAGGGGTAAATCCAATTCAACTTCGAATAAATTTTAAAAAATTTTTCTACAAACTTTTTTTTGTAGGATATTAAAAATTTTTTTAAATAAACGTTTCCTCACGCATCTTTTATACAGATAATTGTGAATATATAATCTAAATTGAGTTAGCGATGTGAATGTAATACTTTTACAAATTTATGACGGTACATTTAAGGACATATTGTTAATGTTGATTCTGTACATTTTATGAAACAAAAGAATTTCATCAGAATTACTAAGTTCGTCTTCTTTCAACAAAATTTGGCGGCACCAATCACACTGAATTTCGTCAATGTGAACTTTTCACTATAACCCGCAAAATATGCCAATGAACATACTTCCAATGTACTGTGGATGCTAAATTCCTCACATGTTGAGACTTCCTGCAAATCGTCCTCCGAATTATCTTCGTCAGACTCTGAGATATCCATTGGAGATACCGTCGAGTCTCTTGTTGCTACATATTCATTTGTAGATAAAAACACGTCTCGATCTTCTTCACAATTAGCTTGCACTTCCGATTTTAACAAACTATTTATAGAAATCTGCCTGATCGTAAGGCGAAGCATTTGCGCAGACGGATTTCTGGCATAACCCCCACCTTGTCGGATAATTGAAAAAAGATTTTAAATAATATCTTGATTTAATCGGGATGTTATTATAAATTGTTTCCCTGTGCGCTTTGCCTGAACCGTTTGAATAACCCCGTCGAAGCAGGGAGGTCTGGTAAACTTATTACTTTGCTTATCCTTTTTTTTTAATTGTGAAAATATGTTTATAGCTTCATATAAAACATTGAATATATTCTCCGAAGCATCGGAAAGTGCGCATTTGAAAGGATTTCTACTGTATCTAGTACAACTGTTGAGACAGTCAAACCATTTGTCCATAAACATAATGAAATCTGCAGTGTCAGTAGCTGTTGAACTTTTTAGGTCACTTGTTGCTATCGATGTTTTTAATGCCGACGCAACGCTTATGCTAAATATTTGGGCGGCCAGTTTTACCGATAATTTCTGAAACGGCGAAGGATATAAATGGGCGTTTGAGATTTTGAGTAAACATCTCGCCCCTGACTTTGACTTTTGGCTAATATGATATAATCTTCTGATATCTTGAAAAGAAATTGTTTTATTTTTTAGTATATAATCGCCGGTTATCAAATTGTTTCGTATGCTTTTCAAAAGATCTTGCTTACGCCGATGACCTAAAGATATTCGCTCGTGTAACATCCCCTGAAGACTGTGTTATCTTACAGCGCAATCTGAACATTATCAGTTCTTGGTCAATACAGAATGGAATTGACCTTAACATAGCAAAATGCGTTGTCGTATCTTACACAAGGTGTAATAACCCATTAAGGTTTAATTATAGTGTGGGAGTTGAAGCAATACGCAGAGAACGCGCTATTCGAGATTTGGGTGTCTTATTCGATGACCAGTTGCAATTCAAAGACCATGTTAACGCTATAGTAAAGTCAGCCTCTGGTGCATTGAGTTTCATCATCAGGCAATGTAAAAAATTTAACAACGTAGCTGCATTAACAGTACTTTTCTATGCGTTTGTTCGTACAAAATTGGAATATGGTTCTATGGTTTGGTATCCTTATTATACTTCTCACCAGCTCATGCTCGAGAGAGTGCAAAAGAGGTTCTTAAAATACTTACATTTTAAAACAGTTGGTCAGTATCCGGAGCGAGGTGTTGACTACGTTGCGTTATTGGAAGAATTTAATTTTTCATCTTTGAACAATCGTAGAGAAGATGCTAGTAGAAAATTTTTATCGAACATCGTCAATTGTACTGTCGACTCACCTTCACTTCTTGCTCGAGTTGGATTCATTATACCCAGACCTGGTATCAGGAATAGCAACACATACCAGGTGCCGATCGCTAGGACCAACGTTCTGATGCGGGCGCCTCTGACACATATGGCACGGAACGCAAATAATGAAGTTACCACTTAAACTATATATCCCTTATTAATTTTGTAATTTGTAAAATATCCCTATTGTGACATATTATTATTATTATTATTTTTTTTTCTCTTGTTTTTGTTTTGAATTTATCTGAATTGCTATTAATTTTTGTTTTGTGCGCTTCACATCTCACTTTACCTTTTCTTCTCTTTGTTGTACATTATCCTGTAATTGGGTCTTCCTGTTCCTGTTGGATAATAAAGAGATATATTATTATTATTATTATTAAAAGATGATGGGCATCAAACCCTTTGCAAACACTTTTTTCGAATTTTTAAACATGAAATAAGGATTTTTAGAAGTTACAGCTAATTTATTGTACATACTGCGATTATTCGAACCCTGATCACATACAATCGCCTTTACAATGAGTCCTAAATGTTCAACTGTTTCTAAAATTGCGAATACCAGTTCCTTCAATCTTACACTAGTTGTTGCACTTCCTGATAAAAATATGCTATTGGAAGTTTCCAATTGGTATATAGTCCTCTTGCCATAAATACCAGCGCTTCTTTACAAAACAATTTTGTTCGTCCCAAGGGTCCGAAATCTTCTGTACATTAAACTAGACAGAAAAACATTAAAATAGTTTCCGAGCGTCTTTCCTCTGCTAAAATTACATTCAAAATGGATGTATTGTACATTAATGGATTCAGAAAAACAATCTCTATCCAATGACGTGAAGAAAAATATCTGGAGCAATTTGAAAAATAAAGGCTAATAATCGCTTAGAATTGAAGATGGCCTTGGAAAAAAATTATTTATTGTCCGGGCACGAAGCGTTTGGCTTGGAGGTTATAAAATGGTAAATATCTCGTTAACGATGCTTCAAATCGAAAAATAAACCAAGAAATTCCGCCCTACAACCTTCTGTCGCCTATAACAAGCGCGAACAACATGGCACGGGTGAAAACTGCCAAAATGACCTTATTTAGTTATCGAGCTGGCGGCTGATGACGTCATGCCGCCGGATCGGGTGGAGCTTGGTGGTGGTGATGTCATGTAGACAACCAGTTAGGTGCGCCATTGGGGCGTGGGCCGGTAGGGGGCTGTGGGTGAGGTGCGGAGTGAGGGGTGTTGGACACAAAAGCGTTTGGCTTGGAATTCCGCCAGGGTTCGAGCATGCGGGAAGTGAGGTGTTGGACGTTAAGAGGGTATAGAGATGGTGGTAACCTTTATCGCGGACATGTTTATATTTACTTAATAAAAAATAAAGCAATGCTATGGTTGCTGCTAAAAAAAAACATCACGGCAGCAGCGGTCAGTCGGGAGAGATAAGGATTAAAATAAAAAATTATAGAAGATTAGAGATTATTTATTTATTTAAAAAACCATAAATTATATAAATTTAATAAGATACATTTATTATTATTATTACATTCTTCATAGGTGAAGTCGGTTTCGTTAACACCACAATAAGTGTTCATTACTTTACGTGTTGGATCATAACATTCATTCTCCACTTTTACCCAGAAATGCATTATGGGTATGTGTAGGTCCTTATGTTTCATATAACCAAACAACATTTCCGGCTGATACCCCAATTTGCTTGCTTCATCGCAAAACATTAAAGATGCTGGTAGGCAGGCTCCAAAAAAATGTTGTCTTATCAATTCTTGGGAAATTATATTGTTTAATAATGAGAGTTTAATTCGATCCGCACCTGTTAACAGCATGATGAGATACGCTAATGTCCCCAGGGTAGAGTATCAACTGTCCCCGGAATAATATATCTTTTATCGTCGTGAGAACTAAGTGCAGTTTTGGTTTGTGCAATAGTTGATACTTGGTGGTTTCGCGATTGAAACAATTTTTGGGTGACGAGCATTTCTTTGTCCTCTTGCAGACATACTAAGTAATCATCGAAACTGATTACGTTTTTAACAATAGACGTTTTTATGCCTTTAGCTTTTTTAACTCTATCTCCCCCCTCCACTCGGCATGCATACATCTTCGATCTCAACCCCACAAATTCAGTCATTAGTGTCATTACCTTACCGGCGTTTTCATCTTTCATCATACCGAGAACTTTTTTATTTACACGAGGAATGTATTCCAGGTTGTTATACTTCATAATACCTGATATTCTAGAAGAGCCCCTCTTGGACTGTATATACCCCCAAAAACGTTGTGACGCTTGAATACGCGGGCGCAGGAATATTTCGGAAATAATACAATTTAACAATCACCCCAATTTAAAAAATATATTATACATTTTAAAATAAAAAATTATAATGAAAATAATATAATATCTCCATATTTCGTGCACTAGTTTTTTATTGTGATGGAACAACTAAAAATTAAATTGAATTAATTATGTTTGATATTCATAGGTGTAAATTACTTGCATGTCGCACAATAAAATTCACCCCAGGTGGCTATAATTATAGCTCCACCTGGGGCATCTGTGATTGTGATGATGTGACCGGCATCCGTGTTCAGGATGTCATCCATCTCTTCTTTGTCCACTAATACTATAACCCCCTGTAAATTTAAAAGAATGATGTATTATTAGTGGCTGCAATTCGAAAAGAATAAAAATCGTTAAAATATTACTTACATCGTCTAACTGCATTAACATGCATACCGAAAATATAAAGTCAATAATTTCATCACTGAATGAAGGCATGTTGTTTAAAACTAACTTAAAATACATTTCTCATCTTTATATATTAGACTAGCGACATAAAGTACCGGATTCAGTTTATCACATAAAAAAAATCCTAGAAACAATATGTATTATTGCCGTATAAATTGTAAATTAAAAAGTTTTTGTTATTAGAATAGTGAGAAAGCAAAAAACTGAATCCGAGTTTATTACGGGAAAAATTTTGAAGAAATAATATGTATTACTGTTACATAAATTGAAAACCAATGTCTTTTGATACGAGAAAAAGTTTGAAGAAATAATATGTATTGCTGTTACATAAATTGTAAACCAATGTCTTTTGAATTTCAATAAAATATTATCCCATCCGCTATCGATATAATTTGATCAGAAATCGATCTGTTTTATTCGACTAACCGCTTTTATCTGTTGTAACACCGGTAGCAGTAACTGTAAAGTATTCCGTCTGCTAACGATTTAATTCGATTAGAAACCGATCAGTTTTTATCGGTTCCATCTGCTAACGATATAATTCGATCTGAAACCGATCAGTTTTTATCGGACCAACCGCTTTTTATCAGTATAATTTGAACAGAAGTCGATCATTTAAACCGAACTACTATCAAACAGGTCTGTTTTAATTGATCTGCTTTATACGACCAACCGCTTTTATCGGTTGTAACACCGATACTTGGTTCATGATCCGTTTGAAGATTTTTAGTACGTTTGCATCCTTTAAAAATACTTTCCATTGCTATCATAACATCTTTACCTGATATAGTATTACTTTTGAACATTACTTAACCCCATGGGTTTCGGCTTGAAGAATCCGAAAAAGTATCGGTGTTGCAACCGATAAAAGTGGCGCTTACACTGATTTCGAATGGTTAAGATGTAATTGTCATGGATTGAATTGGAATACCTACCCGGCTGAGGATATTACCGATCAAGAAATTTTTTGGTGTTACAAAATCAATGAGATATTGCTGTTTATGTTTGATGCGTAATCGGATCATCAGAGGAAATGTTAAGTTGCACTAGACAATCGACGCAATTCTAATGAAAGAATTATACAGGGTGTCCGGTGTCTTCCGCATCAGAGCATTATATGGTTGTAGGATACATTATTCTGAAGCGATCTTTCTAATAAAATTTTTTCGAAATATTATACGGGGGCACGGGAACTGTTTAAAGTCATCCGCTATTGTCCAATAGCGGACGACATTTATTCACCGAAAAAGTTTATTTCTCATCCCGTGTCGAATCTGTTGGTAAGTACATGTGAGAAACGTGTTTTGATCGGCGCGGCGGTCCGGCCGAGGGTTGGGCCGATTATCTGAATCTGGTTTACGATTTGCCATTGGACGTCGAAAAACAGTTCCCGAGTTTTCTTACAACGTTTTGATGCTTTGTTTTTAAAAAAATTATTATGCTTACTTCTTGGTTACATGTATCTTATTCTAAGGGTTACAAAAGACTGCTAAACTAATGTTCATTATCCCACTACTTGCTCTTGAAGAGCTAGTTTGACAAAGGAATAATTCCTAAAAAATTTTCATTTTACATTGATCATCCTCATCTACTACTATTTTACTACAACAAGCTTGAAAGTCATCATCGTCATCTGGAAACGTGACTTTCCTCTTTTTATTACTGTCTTGCTCTTTGTACGCTCTAATTATAGGCGACAATAACAGCGGAGGTGCTGGTTTCAAAAATTAGTAATAAAAAAACCAGATGATTGTAAAATAAAATATAATTCTTTAATTAAAAAAAATTAAATAAAACAAATGAAAATTGATTAATTACCTTTAAATACCCTCTGAAGCGGCGTAGCGATGCGGTAGAGAATTAAGCGGTGAATTTTGGCGGATGCGAAGCAGCAATGCATTAAGCGGATGCGTAGTATTCGATGCGGGTTAACAAAACGGAGTCGTAATACGTAATATTAAAGCGGAGTGCGTTAAGGGTGCGCATGCGGACCAAGCGGGTGAAACTCACACTAAGCGGGGGCGAATGTCGCACATGCGCACTATAAATATAAGCGGAGCGAACACTCTTCTTTTTCTTCTTCTCGATCATCATCATCAACAACATCATTCAAATTAATTACAGTCATTCCTTTTTTGTGATGATGATGATGGTGGTGGTCGTGGTTGCCTCTTGAGATTTTTTCGATGACTTTAAATTTTGGGAAATTGCTCATCCCCATCAACACTTAAATCACAAACATATTTATGCATCACCGATGCCAGCATCTGTACCTCCGTTTCATTTTAAACTCCCAGCCTCGTATATTGCACTGGGAGGTTTCCAAACTTCCTCTTCAGCATCTCATTTTTTGGGGTATAATAGTGTACTGATCACACAATTCCCCTTCGTTGTAACGCTTTTTAAACCATACCTAATTCCTCCCGGATGCGTTTTTTTGTTTTTATTTATGTCCAACTGCTAAGCTTTTTGACACTAAACTGAAAAAGATTCGGTGGTTCAGTGGTTTATTGTCTTTAAAGTATTTATACTTCACCTTGTAGCTAAATTCACATAAATAAGCATCTTCTTCAGCGGTATATTCACAGAACAATGTTCTGTGAATTTGTATGAGTTTGTATGTTCTGTGTATTTTGCAAAACTTACCTACAACCACTTCCGCTTCGAATTTATATTTTCGGATGGTCATTGTACCATCCGGATTTTCTCGAACATGTAGCAAATACTCACGATCCATTATTTTGCTTTAATTCATTTTAACAATGGTAGCTGAAAATGATCACATCGTATTTATACTTAATTTTTACATAAGAGAGGAAAAATATTTCTCCTCTTTTTATATTAGACTAGCAACATAAAGATCGGATTCGGTTTATTACATGAAAAAGGATCCTAGAAACAATATGTATTGTTACCGTATAAATTGTAAATTAAACTGTTTTTGTTATTAGAATAGTGAGAAAGCATCAGATTTTTTGCATTGCAGAGCATGCAGTCGTTGTTATTGCTAAAGGCTGTACATTTGGTTTAGAGTACTTAAACCATTGGCAATCTTTTCACATTTCCTTACAAACAATTCAACATCCTTAATCCTGACCAAAAATAGTATTTCTTTATGTTGTTAAACATTCTGTTGATACCCGCATGTCCTCCTGTTGGAAGCATATGAAAATCATTCAAAATTAACTGTCTCGTCTCCAAATCATCAATACTTGAACATCTCTTAATAAGTGAAATTTTTGGGCCGTCTTTTAGCAAATTCTTGTTTGCTTTCAATTCTCTTAATAATAATGCGCATTTTTCACCTTTCATTATAAATAATTCTTCAATATTTAACGTTCTACATACGTTAAAAAGGTCTGTCAACGACGGATTTATTGCTGACGCTGAGCCAGGGTCCCATTTTATATGTAGAACTTCTTTATTTTCATTGTAGATAACGTTATCTCTTTTAAAATTATTATTTTTCCTTAAGGCCTCAAATTCTTTTGCAGTCATTAAAGATAGTTCAATGGCATGTTTCGGTTTTTTAATCAATTCCACCACACCAGGGTGATCAAGCCTTTCGTGGAGTATTGGATCAAATTCATGGTGTCATTTTGCCGTTTTGCTTGTGCTCTTGTTATAGCACAAATTTTTGATGTGGCTGAAGTTAGCTTCAGATTTAAATCCACAACAGATTCAGATTTATAAAATTACAGTTGACCAACCAACTAGTGAACATGAATTTTAATTATTATTTTTCTCAACCCCCACGGAGTGTCGCACCCTGCGACTAGTCTAGATTATTCGAATAGGTCCTCTAGTATGCAGCCTGCCTATACCTATCCCCAGATTTACCGTAGGGGCGGCGGAGTGAATTTTTGAAAAAGACTCATTTTTACCACTAAACTAAGGATTTAATTTCTCAACCCCTAGTGAATGTCGCACCCTGGAACTGGGCTAGATAGTTGGTATAGGTCCTTTAGTATACAACCTACCTATGGGCATCCCCAGATTTACCGTAGGGGCGGCGGGGTGAATTTTTTAAGAAGACTCATTTTTACCACTAAACTAAGGATTTAATTTCTCAACCCCTAGTGAATGTCGCACCCTGGAACTGGGCTAGATAGTTGGAATAGGTCCTCTAGTATGCAACCCACCTATGGGCATCCCCAGATTTACCGTAGAGGCGGCGGGGTAAATTTTTTAAGAAGACTCATTTTTACCACTAAACTAAGGATTTAATTTCTCAACCCCTAGTGAATGTCGCACCCTGGAACTGAGCTAGATAATTCGAATAGGTCCTTTAGCCCGCCTATGTGGGCATCTCCAGATTTGCCGTAGCGGCGACAAGGTGAATTTTTAAAGTATAGTCATTTTCACCACTAAACACCACGTTTAGGCGCCTGATAATCCGGGGTTTTCTCCCATGCATCGTACAAGTGAGTGGTGCACCTTTCTGGGACACTCTGTATCATTTATTATCAAAATTGTTGCGCTTGTAGAACTACATTGTAAGTTGTTTTTAATTTTGTTTATAACCTAAAATTATTTAGACATACGATTTCTACAATATTGTAATTTTAGAGAGGAGAAAAAGTTGGGCAAAGATCACAAGTAAACAGGAAACTGGGGCTGGACGCTTGTTGAAATGAAATATTAGTAGGAACTTTGAAGCACCTTTCAAAATGAAACCATCTTTTGTAATGATTGCAACTAATATATCTGGATTCATTATAGAGTCCACATCGCGGGCAGTGCTTTTTAATGTTGTCAGAATTTTCTAATAAATAAGTGCACCCAAAGTCGATATTGTTCTAATTCTTCAGTACTATTAAATAAGTCATTGACAATGCATCGGCGACCTATAATATTTATAAAATATATAACATACAATCCACACTTTATGTCGTCTGATTGTTTTGGATATTTATAACAGGTTGCCAATTTCCATCCTTTAATGCTGATTTTGTTATCATTAGTTTTTGATCTGTTACAAACCTGGAAGAACTTTTTAACCATGTTGAATATTTTGTTAGCCAAGTTTGTATGTCCAGGATCGAGAAAGTAGATTAATTTTTCGGACATACTTAAAAGAATTAACGTCCAGTGGCAAGAATTCACGTTGTAAGGAATCAATACATATTTTTAATTTTTTAAATTTTCCGTATTCATTTTTAAGTTCAAGGTGTCGTTTTCCGAAAACATAAACTGAGTTGAAACAGTATCGACGTAGTAAATGTAAAACGACATATTTTTCAAAAAAGAAAACGCAAACGCGTCGATGCAGTAATCCGATAACCACTTGTCGGATAATGTGTTTGAATTAATAACAGTTAAATTTTTATTGGAATGCAATCGTAAAAACTCATCGCTCATTAATTTAATTGTTGTATTACTATAACTGTAAATACCAACGAGAAACGATTTTTTGAGTAAAATTTGTTTTTTCAGGCTTCAAAATAATAATCAGCGTTGCATATTAAACCATTACTATGACGTTCTGAATCATTTGAATACGAGGAACATGGCGACGGTGCATCAAACTGCAAATCGTGAAAATCTGTGCTACAACATGAAGCTGTTTCCTCTTCGACGCTGCAAGGGATATGCTTTTCAACAAAAGCTTGTAATTTTTTTTGATCAAAATGTGTACGCTGTTTTTTCATTTTTGGTCGCCAGCTTTCTTTACATGCTAAATTATCTATAGTATCGTTACAGTTGTTTTTATAGTTACGTTTTCGTCGCTTTTGTTTTATCTGGAGTGCCAATTCTTTAACGGTAGATTGTATGATTCTTTTTAGAATCCTCACAAAGCGCCCAGCTTTCAAATAAGTTTCATTGACCATTATATTTTTTTTTTACAATTTTAAACCAACACTCAACATTTGCATTTGATACTATAGGTTCCTCCCCCCTTATATTTGACTCCAAAATTGATGTCCAAAATGGTACAAACGGCATATAATTTTTCATCAAATATTCAGCGAAAGGTACACATTGTAAAGTGTTTTTTTCATAATTGTTTGTGTTATCACATCCTACAATAGTGTCTTTAACCTCTATAAATATTCTTTGAAAATGAATGTAAAACGGTGAATGTGTATAATGACCTTGACTTGTAATATTGTCGTCATAGTCCATATAGCTTATTATGTTGTACTCATCCAACGTTAAGTTTTCGCTGTTAGCTGACTTAAATTGTTTTAAGTGATATATTGTATCCCTGTTCATTACTGGACTTGTAGTTATAAACAAGAAACTACGAAAATTTTCCGACAGTTGATGCAAATTTTGACTACGAATTAGTACAACAATAATGTCTAAAATAACACTAATGCTATTTTTATTAATTTTAGTTTTGTATAAATAATTTGATAGCGCTTTCATCAAATACGCGACACATGTTCTAGCCCAGTTCCAGGGTGCGACATTCACTAGTGGTTGAGAAATTAAATCCTTAGTTTAGTGGTAAAAATGAGCCTTCTTAAAAAATTCACCCCGCCGCCCGTACGGTAAATCTGGGGATAGGTATAGGCAGGCTGCATACTAGAGGACCTATTCGAATAATCTAGACTAGTCGCAGGGTGCGAAAGTCCGTGGGGGTTGAGAAAAATAATAATTAAAATTCATGTTCACAACTTGGTTGGTCAACTGTAATTTTATAAATCTGAATCTGTTGTGGATTTAAATCTGAAGCTAACTTCAGCCACATACATTTTTTCGTGATTTGTTTGACTAATTTCCTTTAATTCACTGGAGGATATCTCTATTCGCGACAGGGCGTCTGCAGTTACGTTATTTTTCCCTTTTATGTATTCAACTATAAAATCGTATTCTTCCAGAGCCAATCGAAATTTGGTTAATCTGCTACTAGGGTGTGTCATACCAAACAAATAAATCAATGGCCTATGGTCAGTAAAAATGGTAAATTTTCGTTCATACAGGTACGGTCGAAAGTGTTTAACAGCCCAAACAATACCTAGAAGTTCTTTCTCTATCGTGCAATAGTTTCTTTCTGCCTTGTTCAAGGATCGACTAGCATAAGCAACAGGTCGGTCATTACCATTGGAAAGTACTGCTCCTGATGCGTAACCTGACGCATCTGTTTTAAGAATAAACGTGTTGTCTGGACTAAAATTGAAGTACTGGTGGATTCTGTAAAGATTTCTTGAGAGATTCGAAAGAATGTTGACATTCCTTTGTCCAGATGAACTTGGTATTTTTTCTAGAGAGATTATTTAATGGTGATGCAATTCTCGCAAAATCCGGAATATATCTTCTATAATAATTTGCAAAAGCAACAAATCTCAGGATATTGACAGGATATTGCTCTAATAATTTTACTTTTAAAGGATCTGGCGTAATACCATTCGCTGATATTACGTGACCTAGGTATAAAATTTCTTTCTTTAGAAGATCGCATTTACTGGGATTGAGTTTTAGGTTAACTTCCCGTAATCTCTGTAAAACTTTTGTAAGATTCCTGTTGTGATTTTCCAAGTTGTTCCCAAATATAATTAAATCGTCCAAGTAGATAAAACAGTTTTCGTAATTCAAACCTGCCATTGCTATAGTCATAGCACGAGAAAATGCACTAGGACTGATCTTAAGACCCATTGGTAGTCTCTTCATTTGGAATTGTCCGTTATCGGTTGTGAAAGCTGTGTATGGTCGACTCTTTTCATCTAGTTCAACTTGGTAATATCCCTGAGTTAAATCTAAATGTGAGAAATATACTGCGCCTGCTAAAGAATCAAGTATATCCGTAATGCAGGGCAAAGGGAATTTATCATCCACAACTACTCGCCATTTCTGAACACCATTCATATCTTTCTTTTTCGGTACAATTAAAAGGTGCTGACCAAGGTGATTTAGCCGGTTCGATAATTCCATCAGAAAGCATTTTCTCTGTCTGTTCATTCACCGCTTGTTTTTGTGATTGAGGTAGTCGGTACGGTTTAACGTAAATAGGTCTTGTTGATGTTTGTAAATGAATCGCTTCTTTGTAAACATTAGTAACCGTGAGCTTGTCGGATTCCAAATGAAACACGTCGGCATATTTTGCAAGAACTCTTTGTAATGACCAATTTTCGTCCTTGTTTAAATGTTCTTTGTTTATTAATTTAAAAATAGTTTCTACCCGTTCTATCGAGTTTATGGGCGTTTCCCCAAAATTACATACGTGATACTCGCTTAAACCGACAATTTTTAGTCTGAAATTTTTAAGTTTTATTTCTTCTTCCTGGACATTTAAGATTTTAACTGGTATCATGTTAGATTCTGGTCTAGCAATTACTCCACCAACAAAAACTGCTTGACTTATTTCTTCTGGGCATACAACACAATCGTCTTGAAAATTAACTTTATAATATTTAAGTACTTCACTTCGAGCAGGAATAATGGTGTATATTTGCTTTTGGATTCTAGAGGAATTGTAATTTTCTGATTATTTATCAAAAATGAAACAGTAAATTGTTGATAATCTATTGTGGCGAAATATGTTGACAATAAATCTGAGCCTATAATGCCATGCATTTCATTATCAAAATTCTTCATCAGCAAAAAATCGTGTGTCAATTGTATAACTGTGTAAAATGTATGTTGTTTACTTTTAGTGTGATATTTACTGCACCCTGAGTCATTGCTGACCCTGACACACCGTGCACTTTAAATTTTCTTAAATAATCGACAATTTCGTTTTTATCAATATAATTCTCGAAAATTAT
The DNA here is from genome assembly GCF_036711975.1 of Onthophagus taurus. Lineage (NCBI taxonomy): Eukaryota > Metazoa > Arthropoda > Insecta > Coleoptera > Scarabaeidae > Onthophagus > Onthophagus taurus. The sequence continues at coordinate 15,391,106 of NC_091973.1, forward strand.
ACTAATTGAAACGCCTATGTCAATTAAAAATTTATATTTGTGATGTCTGTAAATCATTGTAACGAAGTTCAGACTATTTAAATTGAATGTAAGGGCCTCCTGTGAGTCATCAGCATTGCTGGCCTCGAAAAAACCAATTGTTTTCCTGGTTTTCGGGTTTTTCCTTTTCTGCATTATTTTGTGGTTCTTGGTCGTTTAGATGAAACACTCTACCATTGTTATTGCCCTTATTGTTAAAATATGTGTTTCCGTAACTTCCACGACTTTTGTTTGAGTCTGCTCTGAAATTTCCTCTAAAATTTCCTCTACCTCGGAAGTAACTGGAATTTTGTCTATCGTTTCCTCTGTTACTTTGGTTTTGTCTGCTTTGAAAGTCTCGTTCTGATGATCTTTGGTGGTATTGGTAATTCTGACTATTACCTTGTCGATAAAATTGTCCCCTGTAGTTACCATTATTACTACCTCTATTGGATATGTTTCCTCGTCTATTGGCATAAAAGGTTTGAGAATTTTCTGGAAGAGGCATATACTAAATGCCTCTTCCTTAGCTCTTTGAACTGCTTCTGATAGTTTGTCGTAATTTCTAGCTTTAATTATTACTCGTAGATCTTTATTACGCAATCCATTCGCAAATACGTTAGTTGCCATCTTCTCGTTAGCATCTCTTAAAAGACCAACGACTTCAGTTATTTCACCAAATTTTTCTACTGAATTGTCCCCTTGCTATATAACTGCGCTGATAAACTGACAGCTGACTTTTTAGCAATAAAATGCTTTTTAAGGTCGACTATCAAAAGCTCATTGTTTGCATAGGTAGTTTTTAATGTAAGCTTAGCTTTTTGTGACAGTCTAGCTTTCAACACATATTTAGTTAACATTATCTTCCCATCTTCATCCAATAAGGAATCGTATAGTTCGATTGCATTTATTAACTGCATTGTGACTTCCTCCGTGTCGTTCATTACTGGTAACAAAGTTGCGGCATTCTTTAAATCGAATTTCTCGCTCATATTTACAGATTCTAATTGACAATTTATTTTCGAATTTTCTAACCTACTTTCTAAAATATCTGTTATACTTTTTAATATTCTATGGTTATAATGGTATCCCTAGCTTCTTTTATCTCTAACCTATCATGATCTTTTACATTAAAATTCTGCTTAACTTCATTTAACCTGACTCTAAAATTATTTATTTTGTCTAACTTACGTTGCGTTTTGTTATTGTCTTGCCTTACATTGATGTTGTCCTTGGACAGATTTCTGTAAAAGCTTCTCACATCCTCTAGTAGTCCCTTTATTTGCATGGGCATCTCATTCTTCAGGATTCTTACCCACGGGCTTGCTTAAACTTGTTCCTGACTGAGGTGTCGACGTAATTTTTCATCATCTTTTCTCGTCTTTAGGCAACATATACCAACCCGACGCAGCAACAACAAACGAAGAAAAGCTACTCCGGCGAATCCAATTACCCCTAGGATAGCAGCAGTGGAAACTTCGTTGGTTTGTCCTCCACTATTTCCAGCTTGAGCAATTATGATTTCTTCGTTCACTTCTTTAGGTATCTGCTTCCCAATATTTTCTTCAAATTAGTCGCACTGGCAGTCGCGCTGGCAGGGTCGCCATGTAATAACCTTCGTTATTGGTGGGTTTTGGTTAATGGTTACATTTAAAAGAACTTTCGATTAATTAACGTAAATGTTTATTGTAACGATATGACGACGTTGCAGTGTCATATCGTAGTCTCCTATTACAATTAATTACTCTATTCTTATAGTAAAGTTATTGCTAACGTAGCACAACAAACCTTGTCATGTTTGTTGTACTAACCTTATTAAATAGCTTTATTACTCCTAACCTACTTAATATCAATAACATTTATTTAACTTAACACTTAGTCATACCTTACAAGATGCTACGTGATATCTCGCTCTTTCAACATTTCCTCTTGGCATGTCGTTTTATTGATCTTTCAAAAAAATTTTGATTTTTGGAAAACGCAAACTTTCATCGAACCCCTTGTATTTTTTTTTTTCAAAAATACACCTTTATTTCAAAAACACATTTATTATATTCATTAACAATACAAATTTGTACTTAAATAACTTATAATTTATAAATAAAATTTTTTGAAAAAAAAATTCCCCAAATTTGTACCCTAAGTAATTAATGTGATGATTGTGCTTGATGTCTTAACACAATATTCGTTATATTAGGTTTAAAATTACTTAACATTATTCTTAAATCCCCTCTTTCAAAAATGTTTAACTTATTTAAATTCCAAAACTTAGCATAACCATGCATTTTGAATAATATTTGTGCTTCCATATCCTCCTTCAATGTAAGCAACTCTTCTTGAATCGTATCATCAATATCAAGTCGACTTATGTCGCACTGCATTGGGTCTATAAGCCATACTGGCACATTCAAATTTTAATATCCCTAAATCGAACATTAAAATCATCTTTTAAATTTAGTAAATGGCTTGTATATAATGTTATATCCTTCGCTAAAATGCAATCTTTCTCAATGGTGGACAATAGCTTCAGATTGTCAAAGTATCGAAATTCTTTCCGATTTAATCTCGATATAAACAAGTCAATCTTAGAACGACACCCAAAGATCACCGTTCTTCTCTAATGCCTACACCTCTCCTTTCTCTCGCACACACGGGCAATGTGCCGAAGTCCAAACACTTAAAACACCGCGTTACCAAAACGTAGTGCACTACGCGACACGCTTTGCTGTCAATATACAGCCGATGTAGCCCCGTCATCATCTTCTATACCGCTGGTTCCACCTCATTATTGCATTGCTACATCCTTCACGTTTAGATAACCGCGTAATAACCTTCGCACTTTCCATAAAACTCTTCTTTTCACACCCCTTGTCCACCAAGTTGCGGTCATACACATTGTCAATAATTTCGGCATCCGTGAGATCACACGCGACGTCGAAAATCTGCACGGTCGGCCACAACCTTTTCGGTCTTTCCGTTCGCAGGTCCAGATCTGCAATTGTTTTGCAATCACGAATTTTCGTCACCTTCGTTAGATCGGCAATTAACCAATGGCAATTAATGAATACCATTTACTAATCTTCTGGGACTGTTTCATTGACGTATTTACGCAGTGGACAACACATTCTACTATGAGCATAATTACAGTGTGCATAACAACACGAACACTCTCAACGCTCTCAGAACTGGGCATGAAACATTACCTGCTGAATCGTTCAACGAATGACTGTCATAAAATTTTCGTCTTTCGGAATTTCTAAGGCGAAAAGTACGAGATCTTGTTGGGTTCCTATTCAGTTAAGATGGAATCGTTTCTGTTAAGAAAATTGCTCCGCTCATGTTCAACTTCATTTTCTGCCATAGGTTGCGTAATGAATGTCTCTTCCATCGTTGTCAAGTAATAATCCATTGGTTGATTATTGCTAACCATGAACTCTTCAAATAAACATTTAAAATGAAGGTTGTAGATACGGGTGGTCTGTTGTAGAACTAACAGGATCATTAGCAAATGACATGGTGATTGACATTTATTTAGTACTGTTACTCGTGAAATTAAAGTCAATCTTGAACAGTAGGATATATATTGATGTATAGTATAAAAGTATTACAAATAAAACAAATCGGTACTGGGGATAAAGTTTACGTGACACGTTTCATACATCTTCCCTCTACCAATGATATACGCCGACTGGTTTTGAATAAACTGATTCTTTTTATTTTACCTCCATTCTCAACACGCCATTTATTGATGTTTGCTAACAGTACAACTTTGCCATTGCTTTTAGTAAAATAATGCTTGAAAAATGTATTAGGGGGTTAAACCACTCTAGACCGTCGAAAATTAACGTAATTTTCCGATTCTTTTCCGAGAAAACAATAAAAGATTTGAAAAAAATGTTTGTATGTCTTTATTGTATGTACATTTTTGAATACGAAGAATATTTTTCTAATTAAAATAATAAATGACTGCCATGTAGCTGCTTGATCGGAACCGTGTTAAACGGGAAGTGCTCCATGGCCGAAACGATTTCAGCTACAATATTCAAACTAGAACAAAAACAAAAAATTTTGTTTACAACTCAAAAGCTAGAGAAAGGCGTACAGATTCTTCTTTTCGGCTTACCTTTTGAATTGTTGTTAGTGAACTTTCGTTACAATAACATTTTTCATTGCGGTGACGGCGTCGGCCCCGCTGGCTATTTGTTACTTAAAGTAATCTTAACTACTTGCGTACGTTTTTACATGTTCGACCTTTAATCTCTATTTGTGGTGACACCTGAGAAGTTCCTTCTACAGGAGTAGGTTCATTTGATGGAATTTCAGTCAGCTCACATTCGGTACTTTTTACCTTTTTTAGTAATTTTTATAATTGCGTAAATACACCAAATAATAAAAATTATAAACGAAACAATTACAAAAATATCACATGACTCCTTTACCACGTACTGCCATGCCTGTACGGTAGGAGTTGTCGCCAGACATATCAAAGTCAGATTTCTGAGAATTATAAGAAACACTACTATAGTTGTTATGACATTTTATACTTTCGTTACGCTAAATAATTCATTATGTTCATTAAAAGCAAATAGGCTCGATTTAATTTGTTCAGAATTGATCGTTGTAGCTAGCAAATCAAAATGAGGTATAGAATTCCAATTTTCGTTTATGCATTCTGTTACATTCGCAAAATTAAGTCAAGTATGCGTCATCGTCACTGTAGTATTCGTATTTAGGATTTTGTTATTAAATAAAATTCAAACTTTCCTAACTTAACTTCTGTCACACACCGAGGGTGAAGTGATAATCATAGATAAAGAAGGTAATATAGATATGCCATTTAACGGTATATTTTTGTTACCGTGTAAGCGCCATCTGTTGGGTTATTCCCATCCGTTTTAAAACTATTGGCAGCCATCTTGCCTAAAATCTACAATTATTTTAGTATTCTATAATTACTAACGTACTACGTATTACTATGTGTAAGTTCATATTGTACGTATATTCTTGTTAAAAAATATGAATTTACACAGTTTGCAAATTACCTACACCAGGCATGTCAAACTCATTTGGTATTGCTGGCCACATGATCTATTTTGTACTAAGTTGGGGGGCGCATGTTTTTACTGTGCAAAATATTAATAAAATACGATTGTTACAATGATTATATTATGTATTTATTAAACTCAATGTTTTTTTTTAACTAAACCTAAAATATTTTACATTTTATTGTGTAATATACAATAAAGTATACATAGATATTTTATATTTTGTTATTCTTTACATATATACTATAAATATTCTATATTAAAAAAAAACTAAATTAAATGTTTTTATAAACAAAATTTAATACTACTTAGTAAACACAGTTCAATACTACTTTTTAGAAGATAGGTTAGATTAAAACGAATTAAGTAAATAACAGTTAAACAATTTTATTTAATGCAATCTAAAATCATTGTTGAGAAAATCATACAATTTTGACGTATGACAAGTAGAAAAAATATACAACTATAACTAATGGTAATAAATATAATTACTGAGGCGGCTATAAGAAGTATTCTATTAATATAACACAATAAAATAGTATTGGTATTGTATAAGATCGATATCCAATTTCCATTTATAACATTATTATTTTCCAACGTGTACCGCAACTTAAAAGTAATAATCTCACGGAGGATCGTAGCCCTTGTGTTGAAATTGAAATAATACGAAACAAGAATTTATATAAAAAAATATTAATATATTAAATTAAGGAAATTAAAATATATAAAAAAAAAATAGAAAGATAAATTAACCAACAAAAATTAAGTTAAAATATTAAAGAAGAAAAACGAAAACTAATTGAACAAATTTTAGATAACGGAACGTTAACTATGGATACAAATACTAGCGATGATTATGAGTTTCAAGAACAATAGTAATTAATCATGCTTACTTATTCTACGCCACGACGACGCTCTTCCACCAGGTTTCGGACGCTTCAGGAACTGGCTTCAAGGCACAATTTCGATCTGAGGATTCGATTTCTCTAGCGAATTACCCAGCACAAACCACCAGCGTATTTAGAAGCTTTTCCGAATTTAGTATTGAGAGTTTAAATTAAAAATAAAATGAAATGGAGCGAACTCAAGGGGAAGACTGTAGCTTCTATCTACCTTGGTAGTTGGTACTCGACTCCCCGAGTCCAACTCAGTGGCGCATCAACGCCTCACGCGATAAAGCTGACTTAAGCAAAATAATTATACAAAACGCAATTTAATATACGGGGCGGTTTGTTACATCATCCCCTTCCTCAGAAAAGAATGTGTGCCCTGAGGTGCCATTCCTTTTTGCGTTAATCCTTTACAACGTAGAAGAACGTACAACGCTTAAAATTAACCCTGTTAAAACCTTAAAACTAACACCATTAAATATTGACATTGATACGGATAGATGGGACTCTTGGACCACAAAGTTCGCATTAACGGCTCCATTTTCGATGAGTTCCTGACTAGGGTGAACCTCTTTTGACTGCGTCTTTCCCATAGTTGTTTTCGGCTCGGTCGTTGCGATGTTATTACCAAACTGATACTGCTTGTAGACAGCGGTGTGTTTATATATATGTTAATAAAGTGTGCCAAGCTGACAATGCACAACATTTACTTTGTTATTTCCAAATCACTTTATAACAGCCGTTTTATGATGTTGCGCTGACCTCTATTTATTGACGGGTTTCCCGATTTGGTTGGAGGATACAATAATTATAGATATATCTATATCTAAGAAGTAATGTCTTTTGACGACCATACCGCATTGAACGTATCAGCTCTCGTGAGGAATGACCCATTATTGGAGCAGGGTATAAGTCACACACCCTATCTCTAAACTCTAAACCTTTCTCATATTTTTCGGATTTAGAAGGAGGGTCCGGCCCTCATCTATTCGCCGAGGTCAAACAGTATCAGGCGCCGTTATTATTTGGATGGAGCAGTTCCAATATTACAGAAGGAGCGGGTCCATTAATATAGTAAGAGTAATCCCAACATCATTCTTCCCTCCAGTACTGCTGATGGGGTAGCCCCAAAGTGTCGATGTTATCTGGAAACAGTGTACGAGCATCAGAGTTCTTCGAGACATAATTATCCCAAAATACAATTAAAAAAATAACTAGTTTGATATTCAAAAACATTTTTTTTTTTTTTTTTTTTAAACAATTCAAAATAACTTTTACAACCTTATTACACATTATTAACATTACTTATCAAAGTTCCCAAAAAGGGTTACAATATTTATTATGATTCCTTACTTACTTTAACAATAAAATGGAAAGAAAAAAAAAATTCATAAAACATAAAATGAATTTTTACCAAAATTCTTAATGTTGGGAGAAGAGAAAGAAGAAAGAAATAAAAATCATATTAGTGGATAAACCTTCTCCCGTATTCATCCACTAAACCTCTCCACCCTGGTTTAAACCGCCCTGGTGTTAAACCACTTAAAATACCAGCGGTTGGCCCTAGCTCTTTTTTTAAGAGTCTAGTGGCCCGACTAGAAGCTGGTTTACTTCGTCACCCAATGGCCAAAATACGAAAATAAATTTAGATACGGGGAGGTATGTATAGATCACCTCACATTTTCCGATCGAACCAGAATTCGGGTCGGTCCCCAACCAATGCAAGCAAACCATTGCACGGTTCCCGGCCGAGTAACGAACCTATTCCGATCACAAAACGGAAGCTAAGAGAAGAAAGAAGTCTGCTAGTATAGTTGTAAAGAACCTTCCCTCGTATTTGGGTGACGATTGTTACAGGTTTTTTCAGAAATATTTGAATTTTTTCTACGCCATAACGGCACGGCTCCCTTTTCTTTAACCTCCCGGTGTCCTAGGAGTGAAGAATGTGAAATACATCAAAAATTCGAAAACATATGTTTTCAAATTTTTGGCCTTATAGGAAAGATCAAGTGTAAGAAGATTCAGTCAGGGTGTTATGTCAGGACAGGTAACGATGAAAACCAACCAACAAGTATGTCTAAAATGTGGTCCAATATATTAAATATGAAGTTATAAGAGAGCAATATGTCTCCAAACCAATGGCCAATCTATATTGGAAGTATAATATATGGGGTATAAGGCCAATCTATATCGAAAGTATATTATATGGGGTATAATGGCCAATCTCTATCGAAGTATATTATATGGGGTATAATGGCCAATCTATATCGAAAGTATATTATATGGGGTATAATGGCCAATCTATATCTGAAGTATATTATATGGGGTATAATGGCCAATCTATATCGAAAGTATATTATATGGGGTATAATGGCCAATCTATATCGAAAGTATATTATATGGGGTATAATGGCCAATCTATATCGAAAGTATATTATATGGGGTATCACAAGAGCAGTATATCTCCAAACCATAGTTGGTTTTCAATGCTATTAGTGGGCATAAGCCCGATCGTTATAATACCATTGAAAAGGTCTTACGTAGCAACCACTACCCCTAATCAGTTAGTACTAGGACAGACAATGAAAGGTAAAGCAGCGATGTTTGTCGCTACAAAGGTAACTATACAAATGGATTGCAAAACTTAAAGGAACACCAAGTTCCGTATCGACCTGAGGCACGACCTCCTTTTCTTTTACTTCCCGAGGTCCCAGGAGGGAAAAACTGTTGAAATTATAATTTAAGTAACCACATATCTTGTTGGTGGTTTTCTCGTTCTGTGGGACCTTCTCAGAAAGTCAGTGTCATCAGTTAAAGTCAAGTCAATAAAATCTGGAGTTACTTCCTTAGGATTACTTGGTAAGTTGCCATGTAGTAAGATATTGAAAGGACTCTTTATTTCATTTTCCTCCTTATCGCACTCAGACAATGTTTCCCTACCTAAAGTTGATTCAATCTGAGTATTAATAATTTCTTTTTCATTTTCGAGATATTGTTGCTCATTTTTGTCCTCTACTTTATCATTGTACGTTGGTTGTTCAAGATACTTTTTTAATTTATCTACATGTACTACTAGATCTGTTCTCTTACCCAATTTCCTAATTTTATAGTTTACCGGACTCTTTTGTTCTAAAATTCTAAAAGGTCCTTCCCACGGTTTTGATAATTTTTTACTGATACCTTGTTTCACTATTGGATTATACAAATATACCAAATCACCAATTTTAAAACTTTTTTCTTTAGAGTTTTTATTAAATTGTTTATGAACTTTATCTGTGTTTTCTTCTAAATGAATTCGAACTTGATTGAAAACAATATTTAATTTTGAAATTAATTCTGAAGCATAATTTTGGTCTGAATCATAGAATATCTTGTGTGGTTTGATGAAGTCATCCAAGGGTAAAACAGGATTTCTACCATGCAATATGAAGTAAGGACTGAACCCAGTAGCACTATGAGTATGCGTGCGATAAGCCATTAGAACTAATGGTATCCACTCATCCCAATCTCTTTGATACTTGTCAATGTAATGAGACAGAATATCTTTGAATACTCTATGACTTCGTTCAATTAAACCGTTTGACTGGGGTCGATAAGGAGTAGTATGAATTCTCTCTATATTCAAAACTTTACAAACATCTTTCATTATATTCGATAAAAAATTCGCACCTTTATCGGAAATCAAGATTTTCGGGGTTCCGTGTCTAGATATCACGTGATTTATTAGTGCTCTAGCTATTGTTTCGGACTTTTGATCTGGCAAGGGGATAGCCTCGGGATATTTCGAAAAGTGGTCTTGGAAAGTAAGCAAATAACGATTACCTTTATAAGTTGAAACTAAGGGCCCTACTATATCCATTGAAGTTCTTTCGAATGGTTCAAAGACAGTTGGAAATCTTTGAAGAGGAGAAACTCCTAAATGCGGACTACTTTTCCTTTGATTACATGAATGACAACTTTTAACATAATTTTCTATTTCCGTATTCATTTTAGGCCAAAAAAATCTAGATGAAATTAATTGTATAGTTTTTTGAATTCCCATATGACCAACAAACGGCAAGTCGTGATAAGTCTTTAAAATTTTGAAAATGAAACTGTTTGGAATTACTAACTGATCGACTAATAATTTTGTGTCTTTTCTGTATAACATATTATCTTTATCCAAAAAATAGGTTTCGCAAACTTCCGGTTTACTCTTGTTTGTTAACGTTTTCACAATCTCTTTACAAAATGGATCTCTCTGCTGAGCTGATCTGATTGAATCTCGATCCCAAACAGGAGTAATTATCGGTTCTGAATCATTATTATTATATATTGAAAACTGAGTTAATTTCGGGTAAATCAAATACCGTAATTAAAATATTGTATTTCTCAAAAGTTTTTTCTAATAATAATCTTACAACATTCCAATTTAATTTGTCAAGACCACATGCAATTTTTGGCATAGCTAGTTTTCTAATTTTTCTTTTAAAGCAAAATACAGCTAGTTTTTCTAGACATAATTGTAATGATTCTAAAGTAGGTTTTTCATAAAATTTCCTTTTAGTAATTAAATAAAATAAGTAATGTGGACCATTTCTTAAATAACAAAATTCACCAACTTTCCTATTTTGATTTACTAAATAAGTTACATTTCCGAATTTTTCTTTGAAGATTTTCGCTATCCCCTTTCCCATCCTTAAATCCTCAGAAACACAATGTGCTAAAGAACATGAATTTTCTACACTAAACAAATCGCCAATTTTCTTTTGAATTTTTATATTTAACGGGTTTTTATTTAACGGGGTTTTATTGATTGCATTAACACTATCATCCCTAATAACTTTATTATCAACATTTTGATTCATTCGACTCAGAGCATCAACATTACCATGTTTTTTCCCATCGCGGTGAATTACTTCAAAATCGTATTCTGATAATTGTAATGCCCAACGCATCAATCTCGAACTGTTATTATTTTTCAGAGTTAACAGCCATTTCAACGGCCGATGATTATTATTTGAAATTTTCTACCGTACAAAAAATATCTATATTGTTTGATACACCAGACTACAGCTAAACACTCTAATTCCGTAGCAGAATAATTCCTTTCAGCTTTATTTAATTTCCTACTGGAAAAAGCAATTGGTTTTTCGAAATTATCACGTTTTTGACTTAAAACTGCACCTAGACCTATTCCACTGGCATCCGTGGCCAAAATGAACGGTTCGTTGAAATTTGGATAAATTAAAACACTATCTGAAGTTAATGATAATTTTAATTTTTGAATTGAATTTTGAATTTCGGGGGTAATTTTAAAAGGTATATCTTTTTTCGTTAATTCAATAAGAGGGTTTGCCAATTCTGTATAGCGCGGTATAAATTTTCTGTACCAACCAACTAGACCCAAAAATCCTCTAACTTCCCTAATATTTTGTGGAATGGGGTAATCGATTATGGCTTGAATTTTTGTGGGGTCGGGCTTGATTCCTTGATCTGAGACTAAATGGCCAAGATATTTAACCTCTTTTAGCAAAAATTGACATTTTGACGCTTTTAATTTGATATGTCTCTCGTAGTTTATCAAAGATGAATTTAATTTTTTCTAGATGATCTTTAACACCTGAGGAATTGTAAATTACTATATCGTCCAGGTAAACTAAACAAGAATTACCAATTAAACCAGAAAGAGTAAAATTCATGAATCTTTGAAATGTGGAAGGAGCATTACTTAAACCAAAGGGCATTTTGTTAAACTCGTAATGACCATCCGGAACAGAGAAGGCTGTTTTTTCTCTATCGCTCTCTTCAACGTCAATTTGATGATACGCTGAAGTTACATCAATTACCGAAAATAAATTTGCATTTCCTAACAAGTCAAGTTGTTCATCTATAATAGGAATCGGGAAATAATCACGTTTAGTGACCGCATTTAATGCTCTGTAGTCGATGCACATTCTAATCTTATCTTTTCCAGAGGAATCTTTTTTTGACACAAAGACAACTGGTGCTGACCATGGGGAATCTGAACGTCTGATAACTTTAGTTTTTAATAATTTATCGATTTCATCTTGTAAAATTTTTTTCTGATTGTAAGGTACTCTATATGGTCTTTTAGTAATAGGGGGAACATTTTCAGTTATTATTCTATGTTTGATCTTTGTTGCACTTGGCAAAACATCTTCATCCGTTATAAACAAATCCTGATACTTTCTTAATAAGTCCTCTGTCAATTTTCTATCCCTATCCGTTAAATGGTTCAAATTTACTTCGATTTTGCTGTTATTATTTACTATCGAGTTTACTTTATTAAAAGTCTTAATGGTTTTGTCGTTATCCAATACCGACAAATTTTCCGTGAGAGTTCCTACCATGGTACTTGCAGGTAACTGCACTTTAAACGGATTTAAATTATTCTTACAAAACAATCCGTACTTTTACAAATTCCTGACGCTACATATACACCGGATTTGTTAAGATCTACAGGCTCAATCAAAATATCTACTGAATTTACTTGCCCCTTTATTTTACAGTCAATAATAATTTCCGATTTAGGCGGCAATTTTTCTAAACATTTTATTTTAATTAAATTTTTATGTGCGTGTTGTTTATCAGAATTCAAGTCCACGGTGCAAGTTCGACGGTTGAAACGATGCCCTGACTTAGCAGAAAGCTGATCGTTACATTTCGTCGTAGCTTCTAACGCGTGACTTAAGTTCATCGCCCATTGCGAAATATTTGTACTCAGCGTTTCACAATGTCGACAGAAAAACAAGGAAATTTCCGCCTGTTTGTTAATATAACTGCTTATTAAAATGTTTGTTAACTTTTCAAAATGTAATAGGAGGTTTTTCAAAATATCTTTCATCAACATAAAAATTACCATTAGCGAAATTATTATTATTTTAACAACCTTTTTATAATTTTCCTGAAATTTATCGACAATTATTTTGTTATTAAATAAATACGATTTTTTTGAATTATCTGTTTTTATGAGTTCATATTCGAAACCAAAAATGATCAATTTACCCGTCTTAAAATTTATTTTGGTTTGGGTAAAATCTAAAAAATCTCTACCTAAAATATCGTCTGCTACAAAAGTGAGTTCTGGATCAGCTATTATCGCGTTAAAATAAAATTGCTTTGAACCAATTTTGACATCAACTTCCGCCGTGCCTAATAAAGGTAATAAGTGACGTGTAGCACCCGCGAAAGCTGTTCCTTGTAGAGAATGCATGGAAATTAAATTTAGATCAATTTTTGAACTATCTAAGATTGTGACAGGTGATCCAGTATCCACCAAAAGCGTTAAAATTTTATTACAAACATTGATTTTTACAAAACACGGGATGTTCCCTATTAATGAATGAACTTGAGTTATTGGAAATTCCGCATTAGTATTGGGGTAAAACATTTTACTGGGTCCCTGATTTTCTATTGCTTTTTCGAGTAGTGTCCTCTGTACTGGGACTCGTACAGGGGATGTTCCCAGTTTTTTGGCATCGTTCCCCGATTCTCACTATGAACATTTTTATTCCATTTAACGTTTGTATGTTGTGCTAAATTTTGATTGTCGAAAGACCTTCTACTACTATCTCTAACTTTTTCTTGTCGTTTAAAACAATTTTTCTCGAAATGACCTTCTTTACCGCAGTAATTACATTTTACTCTATCTTTTGGTCGTGCTCTACACTGAGCAATTTTATGACCCTTCTTTTTACAATAAAAACAAATAATATCTGACATGTTTTTAACCTCATTTACTTTAAATTTTACCTCATTTACATTAAATCTTTTATAACGAGATTTCAACTCTATTTGACTACTTTCTTCTATTTCGGCTAATTCTTCCGCCTTCTCTATAGTAAGGTTCGGAATTTGCCGGAAATGAAAATCCACTTTTTCAATTAATTCGCGTCTTAAGCCTCTCCTAAATTGTCTAACTATCATATCATTAATTACTGCTAATCTATCTATTTTCTGATTGGCAGGACACTTATTGCATTCCTCTGCAATAAATTCCTCACTACAAATTCTCAACCTTTCTGCGAATCTACAAACTGGTTCGTCGTGTAACTGAAAACAATTAGCTAATCTATCCTCTGATCTTTCTAACGATTTTTTCGTTGTATATCTTTTAATTAGTAACGCTTTAAAGTCGTCATAGTTTAACGAATTAAAGTCAGGATCTGATTTAAAATATCTGTAAGCTTCACCCGCTAATCTAAATTTTACAAATGTTAACGTTTGTTCCGTTGTCCAATTATCTAGTTTAGCTCTAAGTTCTATTTTGTCAAAGTATTCTGAAACATTTTTACCACTGAAACAATCTACGCTTGTAGCTATTACCCCAAGGGACATGGCGCTACTACTTGAAATTGTCGGAATAGTTTTACTGTCTTTTGACATGATTATAAAAAACTATTTGAAGTAAGATCAAAATAAGAAAAAAAATAGGAGTTTCAACACAGTATAACCGCTGTTTTAATAGCGCTTTTCGCTTTTTGCGCTTTTCGCTGCCACCAATGTAATATTAGAGGAAGAAAGGGGCACCCGCCACCAAGGTTATGCGGACGGGAAAAGATAGAAGTACGGTAGCGTGTACTTGCAGAAAAAGAGAAAAAATTATAGAAGATTTTTAAGATGCTGCCACCAGGCAAGTTACGTACTTGGCCGAACGATTTAAGAAGTTAATGAGTAAAAGGAGGGAGGATCGTAGCCCTTGTGTTGAAATTGAAATAATACGAAACAAGAATTTATATAAAAAAATATTAATATATTAAATTAAGGAAATTAAAATATATAAAAAAAATAGAAAAATAAATTAACCAACAAAAATTAAATGAAACACAACCAGAAGGAAGGACACCTTTACACGTTAAGGACAGGAATAACTGAAAGGAAAAATTAGCAGCGCCGGGACTCGAACCCAGGTCTCCCGTTTGCCGGACGGTTGCACTGACCTCTATGCTACGCCACAAGGTGTAGGGAAATTAACAGACAAGGATTCCTTTCAACCTGTACATTTCTGGACCGCAATAATGTCATTCACATGCACATGCATGAGTTATTCATTAATTCAAAAAAAGTCTTTTTCAAACGCGTTTTTAGCTGATTAACGTAGTTCCGTATTTTTGTCGATGTAAGATTTCAACCATGCTGACAGTTTAAACGATAAAAAATTGGAGTTGACGATGATATTTATTGTATAAAATTAGATTTCTACCGGTTTCGACTGACAGTCATCTTCAGGAAATCGACCTTTGTGATTACAAAAAGGTACATTCATTACATTAAATAGTATAGGTAAACACGTGTTTGTTCACGTCTATTATTAAAATATGAGAAATTAAAAAATTAAAAAACTTATGTCAACGAATACAAACTTAAACAGGATCTCATTGAAGTGAAATCTGAAAGACCCTTCACAGTAAACTATTATACTAACTTACTAATTTACTTTTAGATGCAACAAGCAGGGTGTAAATTTCAGGCGCGAAAATATGTAAATCATGGTTATGTTTCTTATTGTGAAGTTGGAAAAATAGAATAAAACAAAAATCTGTTGGCAATATTTGACTTAATTATATAAATGACATCTTGAAAAATTGGCGCGAAAGATTCAAAATATTAAATCTTCAAATTATTTACAACATCAACATAAATTCAACAAAATATGAATACAAAATAATAACAATGTCTATCAAAATCTTTCGAAATAAGACCAAATTTTACGGTAGAAATCGTGTGACAAGTTGTACATAAAAATTATTATAAAAATATCAGAAATTTTAATTGTTAGTACAAAAATTAAAAACTCTTAACATCTTATACAAACTCATCAGAAATAGAAATTATAACATAATAACGACATCATGGACAAGAAATATGCATTGAATATTAGTTGGTATATTATTTATCTATCTTCTACATCCAATGTATTGTAATTATGTAATTTTAAATAATTTAATATGTTAGAAGAAAGTATGTATGTGGTGTAATATATTTGAACAACAAAGGAAGGGACTGAATTTTAGGGAGATAAGAGTAAAAGTGATTATGAGGTAGAGGGGAGGAAGGACTTTTGGTAACCAAGGGACCCAGACATTGCGATATTCAGACTGTTACCATGGTCTGAAATCCTCGTTTATCTGGGTTTTTTTTGGAAGGAGGTGTGTATGGTGTTTGCAGGTATGTGTATAGAGGTTTAGAAACAGGTTGAATTTGGTCATTTAGACAGATGATATTTGGATTGTTGTTCTTGAATTTATTTATCTCGTAGTTTTCTAATAGTTCTAACATATAGCTTTTATTTTTACGATGTAATATTCTAGCATGAATGTTCTCATCAAATTGATGTTCTGTGTTAAAGCTTAAGTGTCTACCAAAATTCGACGATATCTTGTTTTTATGTTCTTTTATTCTCGTATGTAGGGCTCTCCTTGTTTCGCCTATGTATGTTGCTTTGCATGTACCGCACTCGAGTTTGTAAACCCTATTGTCGTTTAGCATATTAATTTTGTCTTTTCCATTATTTAACATTTAACCAATAGTGTTGTTCGTCTTACATGAGATGAGAATATTATGTTTCTTAAAAATTCTTTTAATCTTGTTATAAATCTTACCTTGATAGTTTATGGATCTATAAGTGATTTGTTCTTCATTATTTTGTTGACTTAGACTAGTATAATTCTGTATAAAATTTTTGTTTTGCTGTTTCTTAATTAAATTTTCTATTATTTCGCTTGGAAAACCGTTATTATTGGCTATCTGTTTTATTATTGAAAGTTCCATCTGTATTTGATCTGGTGTAAGTGATGATGAAAAGGCTCTATCTATGTATGAACGGAAAGCTGCCAATTTGTGGGTGTGATCATGGTATGAGTCGTATGGGATGCCTATGTCTGTTTGAGTTTTTTTATGAAATATTTGATATTACAAGCCGTCATTGGTTTTCTTTATTGTTAGGTCCAAGAAGTTTAAAAGATTGTTTTGTTCGATTTCCAAAGTGAACGTTATGTAATTGTGTAGTGAATTAATGTATTCATGTAATTCTTTAATTGTGTTATCATTTTTATCTTTAATTATAATGAATATATCATCGACATATCGTTTCCAGATTGAAATATTATTTCTAAATGGGTTTGCATCATTAAGAATATATTTATCTTCCATTTCATTTGAAAAGATGTCTGCTAAGATCCTTTATTATAAACATATACTTCCTCATCAAACGTGCAAAAATTTTGTTGCATACAAATTTGCAACAATTTGAAAAAGTTTTTACGATCTGTTTCATTATTTAATTTATTATTTAGAATCTCTTTAATTAAGTTAAGAGTTTCTTTAATCGGTATGTTTGTATAAAGATTAACTATGTCAAATGATAACATTGTGAATGATTCCAGTAATTTTATGTTGTTAATATGTGAGAAAAAAAAATTTTTGAAATTTTGAATCCTGAATCCCGCCTGCCTATCCGCCAACAATTCCGAACTCTCCATTTCCTCTTCCAACCTCCCCAGCAGTATCTTTGCATAAATTTTGAAAGTTGTGTCCAACAGGGTGATCGCTCTATAATTGCTCATCACCCTGTTACTCTCCGTTTTATACAGTGGGCATATTATCCCCATCCTCCACCTGCCGGGAAACCTCTCCCCCCATCCATACGTCGTTTATTACCTCCCATAGCTTCTTCTCCACTGTCTCCGTCGCCTCCAACCATGCCTCATTCAAAATTGGAGTAGAATAATTTGATACATAGATAATTTTAATTATGTTTCCAAATAATAATTTTTGTTTTGTTGGTTCGGTTTTTAAAATTTCTATTTAGAAATTTTAATGTATAATACAAACGAATTCTTGCGAATAATCTTATAACATAATTTGTAACAAGGTTTTTTCAATAAATACCCGCTAACAAATGTCGTGGTATTTTCCGTAATAACATCGGACTGAAAAGTTGTTTTAATGATTATCTTGTCTGGTGCTGCATTGGATAATGAGTCATCGTTAATTTGCTTTGACAGGTCAGAAATTGCCAAAAAAATTTGGTCACCATATGCCTCACAATTTTCGGTGCCGGAATGCATAACGTCAATACACAGCAACTTTTTAAATAAGCTTTTAAATTGAATAGGCGTAGGATTTACATTATTACCATGTTGCCTCATGGCACCGAAAAAGTTTTCTAGACAGTCCTGGTTAAAACGCCTAGTATAAACCTTTGGTAATTTCAATTCTGTCCACATTAAAAGTAGAGCGGATATTGTTATAGAATATAAGTAAGTATAACTATATTTACCCTAAAGCATTTGAAACCTTTTACTTGATTTGTGCAGTCTTTTTCATTTTTCTCAACTGCCTTCATTTCCGAAAATAATTTGACGCATTCAGTTAAATGCACAATAAAAGGGCGTTTAAATTTTTTGTCATTATCGTAGTTTGAATTGCATATGTCAAATAATTTGTCCATTTTTTTCAATCAAGTTGACCAAAACGTAAGTAAACATTCATGGCTGCTGCAACTGTATCGCTGAATACCTGGGTAGCAAGTTTAACTTTCATTTTGGTAAATGCAATTGGCTCTATATGCATGTCAGACAATTTTGGCGCTGCTCTGGTTTGATATTTTATGTCTTCATTATAAAAATTTTTAATATCGTTCCATGAAGCGGTTTTATCGCCAAAGACAAAATTATATTTTATTAATTATTTCTCACGGATTTTATTAAATGAGGCGTGTCAACACCCAAAAGGTGTGACATCTGTACATTGTTGCTTCCCATGTCGGTTATTAAAGCAGCTATTGTAAGTTTAGTTTGTCGAGCCTTTGAATACAACATATAAGAATATCCTTCAGCTTAATTCCTGGATAATTCGTTTGGCTCCATAAAAACATTAATGGTTGCTTCCAGTTGTCGGTGATCCCTCTTGCCATGATCACGGTGGCATTTAAAGCGGGTGCAAATGTTTTATTGGCACCATCATCTTCGAAACCAAGTTATTGGTTTCGAAGATGATGGTGCCTGCACCAAGATCATAATAACGATGTCCTTTGATTGATATTCTATCTACACATAGAACACATCGCCTTTCATTCTGCTTTAAATTTCCATTTTATATCGTAAACAGTCAAAAACTACACAATTCATTCCTGGTTTTATATTTATGTGTTGAATGTATTTTCGTAGTGTTGTGGGTGTTGGTAAACAAAATAGACCGCATAATAAATTTTTGTATAGTTTTGGCCCCATAAAATACATTTTTAAACAATGCTTTTTATATTCTTCAGAATATCTTCGACCAATTGGCATCGTTTGGTTAAGTGAATTTGCAAAATGTATGTTAACTGTTGATACTGTCGTAACGATATATTGCTTAGTTTTTCTTGTTTTAATTTCTCTAGCTGTATATGTTATTTTGTTACTGAATTTTCCAGACGCTTAACTTCCGATTTGAATGTCTTTATCTGTTCCCTTTTCTATTGCTATCTTTTCCTGAGCAGTAACTTCTGGCAAATCGGCTAAAACAAATTGTCGTTGATCATCAACATCAGCTGCTGTTCGATTAACGCCGCTTCAATATTCTTGCAACTGATTTCGACATGTACAAAATCAGAATCGGTGAAAACGTTTGAATGATATGGGAATATACCCGTAACCAGATTTTATATTAGAAGGAGTGAGTGCAAGATCAAATGCTTGTCGAACGAGGCCGGGTATATGACGGACTGCAAATGTCTTGATATCATGATTGACTTTCCACGCATTGTACTGTTGCTCGTAGTACCCCTTCACCGGTTTGTAAACTGATACATCCAAAGGTTGCATGCGGTAGCTGCAGTGAGGTGGAAATGAAAGAATAGTAACACCACACTGTTCTGCTTCGTCAATGGCTTCAACTGAAAGATGCGACGAATGATTATCGAGCAGGAGAAGAGTTTGTGAAGAATTTTTGATGACTTGGTGTGATGAATGAAATGCTTCATAAATTTTAAAAATTCAGTCTGCGTCATCCAACCAGATCCATTACCAAATCCAAGCGCACCATGTGTAGCATCATCCATGATACTCTGGGGCATTCTGACTTTATTGAACAAAAAGAAAGGTGTCATCGAGTTCCCGCTAACACTGACAGCCAAAGCCATGGTGATCATGCTACCACGCCCAGCAGGGTAATTTTGCCAACACGTCTGCTTCCTTTCAACGAAATAACCATTGAATTATTGTTTGGAACTGTAGAAAATCCTGTCTCATCCATGTTCCAAATAGAGCCAGGTTCATATTTAATGGCCGTCAACACTTTCTGGAGGTTTAACACGATTTTGGCTAGTGTTTTCAGGTGTACGCAAGGACAATTCCTTATGCCGGGACATAAAACAATAATACCATCTACGACTGGCCATCAAGTCCTTATTCCAACTTGGTGAATGTTCGGCACCTATCTTTGTAGCGAACTGGTAAGCCAACTGACGGAAATCGATTTGAAACCGATTCTGCTTGCTGTGTGAAAACCTAAAACAATAATAGAAAACAAAATTAAACTAAATTAGAAAACCTGTCAAAATTCTCTGCCAATTTAACCGAAAATAAATATATTAAAAACATCGCTTAGAATCCAAAGAAATCATTTGCTAACCATTGTTGGCGGCTCTCGTGTGGTATAACTTCGCAAAATATCCAAAAGGTCTTTATCGGAAATAGCTGCAAAATCAGTAACAAGTTCATGTATCACGGTGTAATTTAGTCCCCTCTCACTACGCTGCAAGGGCACGGCTCCCTTTTCTTTAAGGTCTTTGCCCACTACACCGTATCATACCATGACCGTAACCGTGTCGACACATGCAAAAAAATATTCTTTCTATGAATTACTATGAGGCAATGCTCACTGGACCGTTCCGGCACCGGCCACCACCGTACCACAGAATAACCAGAAAGGACAGCGACGGCGGTCTCTTTCATGTTCAAGGGTTCGAATTGAGTGACCGACTGACCTACTTACAATGCGTCCGCCATCTTATAAGTTGGAAAGACAAGCGAATTTCATAACACGTTTATTTTTCCTGAAATAATTTGCTAAGTAATATATTTACGGAGATGTCATAAAGGAAAACAAACTAATAAATAAAAATGAATAAGATATACTTCAAATTTATATATTTTTTAAAATACTTAATTTTAATAATTCATTACTTTTATTTTTAAAATTTCTGTTTTGGAATTTTAAAGTGTAAAACAACCTTAACCTAATGAACAATTTTAAAAGAAATAATTTAGGAAAATTTTTACAGTCGAAAGTGTGCGGTATAGCTTCTAAACTATTTAAAAATAAATGACAAATACCATTTTTAGGTAGCGCAGTTGGATACATGTCATAAAACTTATTTTCTAACTTAAAAATATAATTTAAAAATTGATGGTTGGGTGCAATTAACATTCCATACGTATCAACTGTTGAAAATGTCTTAAAGTAGGTGAAGAATTTGTCTGCCTCTAATGTGGTATCATCAAACAATTGCTGACATGTATGGCAATCATGCAATTTAAATATTTTTTTTGCCAAATAGCCACATACATAGGTGAATGCATTTTGTTGTGGTAACGTTTGCGTTCTATAATCACAATCCATAGTATCCTGGATGTTTGGTGTGGTTTTTTTGTGATGATGATTCGCTACTATCAAGAACCGCAATATTGATATCTTTAATTTTTACCAAGGAAGTAGCAAAATCATCAGCGCAGTTTTCATTGCCTCCATGAAAATAGCTTTTGCAAAATAATTTTCGGAAAGCGCGCTCGAATTGAATAGGAGTTGGATTCACCGAATTACCTCCTTGTGTTCGTATACGGCCAAAAAAATTCTCCAAGCAGTCTTGGTTGATGAATCTTGTTTTAATGTAGCTGTGTTCGTTATCTTTTATTAAGCTCCATAGTTTTTGTGTTCCATTAATGGTAACCAACCAACACCTTAAAAATTTCATGGAGTTGGTGACATCGTTACCATTTCTACTTATGACTTTTATTTTTTCTAATAATGTTTTAATATCGTTAAGAAATTCATCCTCAGTGCCATCATATTTCTTACAATTTAAAATGTCAAACAGTTTGTTAAAGTTTGTTAAAACAGTTTTCTAAAATCTGAATTGTGGTAGTGCAGTCACTTGACATGGCGTTCAATGAGACATACACCTCCAACCCACTGGCTACTGTATGGCTTATTACCTGAGCCGCCAATTTAACTTTCATCTTTTGAAAATTAGTATTGTATAATTAACGCATATTTCAATTTGTTGACATATAAAATGTGCGGTTGTCGATGTTATAAAAAAATACCCTAAAGGAAGCTTCCAATTATCATACAGACCTTTTATCCTCTTATCACGTTGGCGTTGCGTGCTGACTGATGTTCCCTTTTACCATTTCCCAAGTCTACTAAACCAACAACTTCATCTCTACCAATATGGTAAAATAAATTTTTCTTAAGGGACATTTCATCTATACATAGTATACAATCTTTGTTTAAATCTCCCATGGATGCTACCTTCACTTCTAACGCTTTATAAAGTTCCGCATTACTAAGACCTGGCACAAACTTTAATTGTTCTGTAAATCGTCTCAAACTTCTTGTTGATGGCAAACAAAATATTGTTTGTAGGTATTTATAACAGCGCGGCCCCAAAAAGTACAGCTGCATACTAAATTCTTTGTATGCATTTGTGTACCTTCTCCCTTTTGACGTCACATTTGACAATCTTGCCTGCATTTTAACAAATTTCGCCAGATGTATAGGTAAGAATTTGTCGCAAGACTTATCAAAATCTTCTATACTATATGAAGACTTTTCGATAATTGTGTCCGAAAGTAATTTCCTACCTTTAACATTTTCCTTCCGTACATTTTTGACTGATTTTCTCAACTTTCTTTTCCGTGGTGTTTCAGAAGAAAGTGATTTTGGTGTTTGTGTACATGTTATTACAAAGAAAATAATAAAAATGTTTATACAAACATAGCAAATCCATCGTAATTAAAAAAGTATCAATCTGTTTTATATGTATAGAAAGTAGTACCTGATGTTGTAGAGCTGGAGGTGAATGCAAGCGACAAAGCTGGGCTGTCTTCTAATTCTTGTGGAGACACTACAACAAAATTAATGTCATTACTATATTAACTACAAAGTTTAAATATTTTACCTGTAGACTCTGGATCGATTTCAATAAATAGAGGACTTACTGTAAAATAAAAGAAAAAAATTTGTACGTATAATAAATTACACTAAAAGAACAAAATATTCTACCGTATTTAATTGGTAATTGAAAGCCACATTCTTCATCTTTGTTATGAACATCACCAAATATATTTGGCTCTACAAATAAATTAATAGTAACATTATTGTTGCAGATAATAAAAAAGAGACTATAGATGATTTAGAACAATTTTGGACAAGTCTACATATTTTACTTTAATGTCTATGTTAACGGCAAGATTCTTGAAAATGTACCTGAGATAGAGTTTGTTTCTTGATACGATTTCTTGATACCTTGTGACGTAGAAGGTATAACTTGAATATCTAAAACATTTTTGATAAATAAAATTTTCTCGAAAACAGTAGACTTCGTATAATTACCACTTATTATCTTAATTTTATTGTCAGATTGTTCACTTGATTGTTGGGACTTCTGTTGGGAATTAAATTCTGTTGGAATAACTGTGGACAACAACCTGTTTGTGTGTGGACCTTCAATATCTAAAATAGTTCTAATTAATAAAATTCTGTTTAAAAGAGTAGAGTTCGTATAATTACCACTTATTATGTCAATTTTATTGTCAGATTGTTCACTTGATTGTTGGGACTTCTGTTGAGAATTAAATTCTGTTGGAATAACTGTGGACAACAACCTCTGTGTGTGTGGACCTTCAATATCTAAAATAGTTCTAATTAATAATATTCTGTTTAAAAGAGTAGAGTTTGTATAATTACCACTTATTATCTCAATTTTATTGTCAGATTGTTCACTTGGTTGTTGGATGACATTAAATTCTGTTGGAATTGCTGTGGGCAACAACCTCTTTGTGTGTAGACCACTATACATTTTCTGGGTAAAATGCAACGCACATACCCTATAGTTTTTATAAAGTTGTTCCACAGATTTGTCTTGCAAATCCGACCGATTACAAGCCCTTAACCATTCATTTGCTCTAAATATATATGCAATAACAATATTCATTTATAAAAAGGTAATTAAATTTAATTTTCTCAGTATTGTACTTTTGAACCTGGTTTTATTAATTAATTAAGTCTCAACTAATTAACTCTAACTATTTTAGTCACGAAAGCTTTGGCAACCATTTCAACCTTCTGATCTGGAAAAGCTAAAGCTTCGATGTACTTCGTAAAGTGATCTTGAAATGTCAAAATATATCGATTTCCGTTATCTGTGGTGACTAAAGGTCCAACGATATCCATCGACGTACGTTCGAACGGACGGTTTATTGTTTGAAATTTTTATAGCGGTACCTTTTGTAGGTGCGCTGGAGTTTTTCGTCGATTACATTACTCAATTATTACAATAATTCTTTATATCGCGGTTCATGTTAGGCCAATAAAATCTATCATGCATTGCTGCCATCGTTTTTGTGTGACCACCGTTGCCGGCATACGGTAAGTAATGATAATCTCAAATTGCACGTTTAACAAAAGAATTTGGTAAAACCAGTAAATCACGATTGTTATACATTTTGTATAATACATGTTCACGCATCACATTATTAGTTTCTCATTATTGTTTATTTTCGTTATTATTTGGTTTTGGTTCGTTCCATTGCTTGAGGGTGGGGGCGAACCAGTTCTTGTTTTTTTTTGAGAAGTTGGTCTCAATTTTTGGAGACAGAGTGATTTAATTTTCGGTCCATACCATACCCACGAATAAGATTTAAATTACCGTGTGTCGTTAAGATAAGTGAGAACTGTGTATTAAAACCGATCGAAGGGGAGAGTGAAAACAAATTGTGCGACTTGAAGAAAGGCTGTCCCGATTAACCAGAAGTCTAGCTAGTGAAGAAAAGAACATTTAATAGCGTGGTTAATCAATGGTCGGTAAGTGAACCAGCCCTGTGTTCTAAAAAATCGTATTGAATGTTACTGCACATAAGAATACATTTTCTTCATCTACATAATAATACAAATTTTCTATCTCTCCGTAATTTTGATTTTTGATTGTTTTTAAAATTCCGGTACAAAAAGCGTACTTTCTCTGTTCGTCCGCTAACGCTCATTTATCCCAAACTGGAATAAATTTATCTTTATCCTTGTCGTTTACCATTGCAACTTGTTGACTCGTCGGTTCATCCCAAACATAAACTATAATTTGAATATTTGTACCGCTAAATACATTTCTAGTTTCTTGTCGTACTAGTTTTCAATCTAATTTATCCAGACCACAACCAAGTCTTGGTATTGCCAAAAATTCTTCGTTTCTATTTAGCATTTTTGCTTTGAAGTCTTCTAAACATTGTCGTAAGGAATTGTAAGTAGGTTTATGATAATTCTCGTTTTTGGTTACCAGATAATAAACAGATCGACTTTCTAATTCAATTACCGCTACTTCGCCCAGTGATTTATTTTGTCTTTTTAACACGGCTACCTGTATAAGAATTTTGTCTAAAAGTTTTTGCTGTTCCCTGAGACATACGAAGATTTTGAGATACACAACGAGCCAATGAATATTTCGGGGATGCTGTAAATAAATCCCCCTTCCTTTCTTCTAATTTAAATTTCGATTCCAATTTGACACCTATCACATGAATCCTACTCAGAGCATCGACATTTCCGTGTTTCTTTCCGGGACTATGCACTATATCGAAATCGTATCCAGCCAACGTAAGAGCCCATCGAGCTAACCTCGAGCTCGGATCCTTTATCATTAATAACCAACGTAATGGATAACCAGTAAATTCACAGTAAATTTACGACCATACAAATAACATCTAAATTGCTTAATTCCGTATATAACCGCCAAACATTCCTTTTCCTTAGTACTATAATTCAGTTCTGCATTTTTCAAACCACGACTAGCAAAAGCTATAGGAGTCTCAAAACCGTTCTTAATTTGACTCAAAATCGCCCCCAAACCGCGATCTGACAAATCAGTCGCCAAAATAAAAGGTTGAGAAAAATCGGGAAAAATCGGGAAAAATCGGGAAATTATGGCATTTTTTAATACCATAATAGCCTTATAATATATAACATAATACCTTTATCTCGCTTTCCCCTATCGAAAAAGATACATCCTTTCGCGTTAACATCGTAAGTGGAGCCGACAATTTAGAAAAATTATTAATGAATTTCCGATACCACCCAACCAAACCAAGAAAAGCTCGAATCTCTTTCGTATTTTTAGGAATCGGGTAATTTTGAATAGCTTTTATTTTATCCGGGTCCGATTGCATTCCTTTATTCGATAGTATATGTCCTAAATATTTCACCTGATCCACAAGTAATTGACATTTTTCCGCTTTAAGTTGAATCCTCGTCGAAAAAACGGTTTTTTGACGGTCTCTTTTATCGACTTCGATGTGGTGGTACGCCGACGATACATCAAAGACACTAAACATATTGGCACCTGATAATACATCTACAGTTTCCTGTAAATTCGGTAATGGATAAAAATCCCGCTTCGTTATCGCATTTAAACCTCTATAATCGATGCAAATACGTGGTTTAATCGTTCCATCCGACAATTTTCGATTTACAGTCACTACAGGTGCACTCCAAGGACTTTTGGCCATTCTAATTATTTTCTTCTCCAACATTTCATTTATTTTGTCTTGCAGTAACTCTCGCTGGTGGTAGGGTACTCGATACGGTCGTTTCGTTATCGGAGATACTTCCTCCGTCAAAATCCTATGTTTAATTTTGTTCGTACTATTAAACTCCCCAATTCCATTATCAAAAATATCTTCATACTTCCAAATCAATTCAACAATTTTCGTATCTGATGTTAATAGCTGTTGTAAAACAAATCTTTCAATCATACCATTACTTCCGTTTTGTTCCACGGTAATTGTGTGGATACCCATATCCGCTTTATTTCCGTTCCGATTTGTTGTATTTAATTCCAAGTTTCCGATTACTGCGTATCCTAACTTCATATTTCGATTTATCCTAACTCTTTTATCTATAACGCCAAAATTCGTGGCCGATCACCACTCAAAAAATCATGAGCACACACTATCCCCTCACTAATCAAAGCATTATTACTCTCAAAAATCAAATCATTATCACCTATCTCGCGATCCAGTACCACATCGACGAACCGTTCCTCATTAAGGTTGATTCTCACTATACGTTCCGTCTCCGTTCCATAACCATTACATATACGATCCGTAAAATTCTTGTCTGTTCACACTATATGTTCCGTCTCCGTTCCATAACCATTACATATACGTTCCGTTAAATTGTTGTCTGTTCACATTTTCCGTTCCTGATCAGTTTCATTTACATAAAAGTAGTGTGCGTGTTAACAAAATGTGGTCTGATGAAAACTTCATTATAGCTGCTATTCTATTAGATGAAGAAGTTAACTTAACAAGGAAAAAACGAACATTTTGGGTGCATAATATGTTATAGAAAAGAAATATTGAGGGAGAATATACAACATTATTTAGAGAACTGAGAGATGACGAAACCAAATTTTTTGATTATTTCCGGATGTCAAAATATAAATTCCACGAATTACTGTTAATCATTGAGCCGGTGATAACAAAACAAAGAACAACATTCAGGGAGGCGATAACAGCAAAACAACGGCGTAAAGCGTTTAACCTTTGCAGCAATACTTTCAAAAAATATATCTGTTGAATCTTTTACTGCAGGAAGACTTGTTTCTTCTCTTCTTTTCAACAAGGTACTTCATTAGTACTCCAGTAGCGGATTCATCTTGTTTTCTTTTCGATGGTCGGTTTAGGTTAGAAGATCGGAGTCGTGTAGGTGTTGGCGTAGATTTAGTTTGAGCAGGAGAAACTGTAACCCCTTCTGCGTTTTCCAGTGCATCAGTAACGTGGGTCCCAGTAGCCGCAATATTTTCGTCTCGTTCTTCTTCTTCATTCACGTCAATATCCTCAAGATTGCCAATTGTTTCTCGTTGGCGCGAAAATGGTTCTAAAAACCCCATTTATTCTTCAAATCGCCATTTTTTTATTGGCTTACTCGCTTGTCCCGATTTCGTCAGTTTATATTTTTTTATTTTTTCGCCACTGATCTCTCAACTGATTGCATCTATTTTTGCAAGTCGACCCTATACATAGAAAAAGTATTTATTCGAAAAGGTCTATTTATATATTTTATAAATATTGTAAATGTTTCAAAGTTAAATCTTTACTATTTTTTGTTTTTTTAAGGTTTTTGGCAACGGGCGATTCTTTCCGCACAATAGGTTTTAGCTACAGACTCGGGCATTCAACAGTATGCAATATAGTAAAAGAAGTCTGCGATGCAATAATTCAAAAAACATTGCGTACGTTGATGCCTACACCCACTGAAGATGACTGGAAAAGAATTGCTCATGAATTTTGGAATATTTAGAATTTCCCCAATTGCTTGGGAGCTCTTGACCGGAAACACGTCGTGATACAAGCTCCAACTAATTCCGGCTCTATATTTTTTAATTACAAAAAAACCTTTTCGATAGTTCTCCTAGCACTGGTCGATGCCCAATATAATTTTATTACCGTTGATATTGGATCATACAGGAAAAACAGCGATGGAGGCATTTTTGCCCACTCAACTTTAGGAAGGGCTTTAGAACAAAATAATTTAAATATCCCTTATCCCGTAGAACTTCCTGGTACCAACCAAAAGGCAAATTTTGTGATAGTAGGGAATGAAGCTTTTCCCTTAAAACCTAATTTATTAAGACTATATTCTTCTCCTCAACAACGAGACGATACAACAAAGAAAATATTTAATTATAGATTATCACGTGCTCGAAGATGCTCCGAAAACGCCTTTGATATTTTAGCTCAAAAATTTCAATTTTATAATAGAAGATTAAAGTGGCTTAAAGTGGATTAAAGATTAAAATTTTCGTTTATGCATTCTGTTACATTCACAAAATTAAGTCAAGTATGCGTCATCATCACTGTAGTATTCGTATTTAGGATTTTGTTATTAAATAAAATTCAAACTTTCCTAACTTAACTTCTTTATTGTTGAACACGTTAACATGTCACACACCGAGGGTGAAGTGATAATCATAGATAAAGAAGGTAATATAGATATGCCATTTAACGGTATATTTTTGTTACCGTGTAAGCGCCATCTATTGGGTTATTCCCATCGGTTCTAAAACTATTGGCAGCCATCTTGCCTAAAATCTACAATTATTTTAGTATTTTATAATTACTAACGTACTACGTATTACTATGTGTAAGTTCATATTGTACGTATATTCTTGTTAAAAAATATGAATTTACACAGTTTGCAAATTACCTACACCAGGCATGTCAAACTCATTTGGTATTGCTGGCCACATGAAAATACGATTGTTACAATGATTATATTATGTATTTATTAAACTCAATGTTTTTTTTTAACTAAACCTAAAATATTTTACATTTTATTGTGTAATATACAATAAAGAATACATAGATGTTTTATATTTTGTTATTCTTTACATATATACTATAAATATTCTATATTAAAAAAAAAACTAAATTAAATGTTCTTATAAACAAAATTTAATACTACTTAGTAAACACAGTTCAATACTACTTTTTAGAAGATACTTGACATCGTTTGTTGCAAAGCTGATGCAATTTTTAAAATTGATGATACATGTTGATCGGTTAATCCTGACCTTTCTGAAGTTTTGTTATTTTTCAGTATAGAAAATAGTTGCTTGCATAAATAAGTGCTTCCGAACATAAATAGTATACGCGTAACAAACGATAGCATTTTAGGAAATCGATCTACAGATAAATATGAGTAGTATAGTAATGCCGGTTCTGGATCGGAAATGGCTCCGGCTCCCGCGTCACGTGTGACGTCACAGATGGTGTGGCGTAATGTATGACGTCATGGAGTGCGCCATCTGTTGGAGAGTGTCGGCGGTGTGGGTAATGTAGGTTTCTGTTGTGGTGGGGGTGAAGCCCATCTGTTGGAGGGTGTCGGCGGTGTGGGTAATGTAGGTTTCTGTTGTGGTGGGGGTGAAGCACCTTCCGGCCCGCGAGTGCATGCAGGCGCCTAGCAGTGGGGCGGTGTGGATGGGTTAGATTAAAACGAATTAAGTAAATAACAGTTAAACAATTTTATTTAATGCAATCTAAAATCATTGTTGAGAAAATCATACAATTTTGACGTATGACAAGTGGAAAAAATATACAACTATAACTAATGGTAATAAATATAATTACTGAGGCGGCTATAAGAAGTATTCTATTAATATAACACAATGAAATAGTATTGGTATTAAGATCGATATCCAATTTCCATTTATAACATTATTATTTTCCAACGTGTACCGCAACTTAAAAGTAATAATCTCACTGAATGTGGTATTGGGGGGAAAAATTTGAAAAACGCTATCATCCCCATAGTCATCATAATCAACGGTGGTAGTGTTCGATTTCATCATTTTCAACCATTTTAAATCATTATCACTAGTAGGTTTACTGGTATAATCACTAATGAAAGAAATTGATACGTTTTTAACTTCAGTAGGAAATTTAATTAATAAAACTCCATGTAGTATAGTGTAAAATATTGTTGAGTTCATAGTTGTGGTGTATGTATGCGCGCAAGACAACGACTGGTTGGATTTGAATTAAAACTTAACACGTTCGCGTCGACGTGTACCACCGGTGGTACACGACGGTTATTCTGTGGGGCCGGCGTGTACCACCGGTGGTACACGCCGTAGCTTTTTTTAAATAATTTATTTTTAGCCGTAACTTTGATTGTTTGTACAGTTTGTGATACGTTAAATTTAAAGTTTAGTTTCGTGAAATGTTAACTTCCAAATCGTTTTTCTATAACTACATTTTTTACAAAATTATAGTAATTTGTAAGGCTCGACCGAGATGGGTTTTTCGTTCTCGGCCGAGACCGAGAATAAAATATGATCTCGGCCGAGATCGAGAGCCGAGACCGAGAATAGACAAAGTGTGAAAAAAAAAAATTAGAAATGCTGTTAACTTTTTAATACAGTACTAAATGTTTAACAAAAAAACTGTTCTAATAATCAAAGTTAAATAACATTATATTATAACATAAAAAAAGCAATTTTTCGGCATTTTCGCCCTTCAAAGACTGTCGCGTCTCGTCGTACAATTGTCCAGCTTTGCTAAACAGTTGTTCGCCTGCTACGCTAGTAGGCGGCTCAGATAAAAACTTATTTGCTGCCTAAGCATCTTATAAGGTGACGAAAACCAATACTCAAAAATGTTAGCATTTCTTTGCACTCTTGGCTCTCTAACAAAACTTTCTAGCGCTATTTCGATCACAGAGCTTGAATTGTATTCGTCATTGGTCATTGACTCGTCTTCCAACTCTATAGAATCATGCGCTGCCCATAAGTTTGATTGATTTGTTGCAGCCATGTTTGACGAGTTAGTTGAAGATGCCAATGTCGTCTCACGAGAATCTGATTCTACATTTCCATTGAGAGTCTCGATAATATGAAGCTTGGCTGAGTTAACTTCGCTTTCACTTAGATATTCAATCAGTGTTGCAGTAATTAGTGGCAAACAACTTTTAACAAATGAAAACCGTTGATTAAGAGCATCCAGTAGCTTGCTCTTCATCGTCTCTGCGTGATTTTCATTTTCATTATCATCTTCCTGATCATTAAAGGACTGAATGTTTTGTATTGGCGTCAATTTTCCATTTAACATTGCCAACAACGGTATTACTATTGAAACACACGACAAGTCGGAAGAGATCTCCAACGTGGCTTGGTAAAAGCATTGCAAAACGTTCACTATATCTTCAATCAAATTCCATTCACCACTGTTAATTTCTAGTATGCCTCCTTTTTCAATGCGGTATAGGTTCAAAGCATTTTTTTGCTCAAGCAGTCGTTCCATCATTAAGTAGATACTATTCCACCGAGTTTCGACATCTTGAAAAAGCGCACCCGGTAAATTTAAGGTTTTTTGAAAGGTACTTAAATGTCTTCGAGCTTGTTCACTCCTGTGAAAATGGCCGACTACTTTATGACATTTTTTTATCAGCGTTTCAACTTCTGCGACCGAAAAAATGGCATCATGGATCGTCAACTGCAGAGTATGAGCAACACAACCCAACGATGTGAATTCACCTACTCGAGTGGCGCGGACCATGTTGCGAGCGTTGTCTCGTACAGCCACGTGAACTTTTCTTGCGATGTTGTAAGTTTCGGCAATTTCTTTGAGTTTTTCTGCTATATAATCGCCAGTGTGGTCGTCTTCCAGAACAGTCGCAGCCAGCACCACTTTAAGGCGCTGTTCTTTCCGAACGAAATGGGCAGTAAAACTCAGCAACGAACAAGTTTTTGTAGGATTTGACCATATATCAGTAGTAAAACTTATCCAATCAGCTTCCATTAACAGAGATACCACTTTGGCTTGAACCTTTTCATATGTTTCAGGCATTAACTGGCTGCGAAAGTATTTTTCGGACTTCAATTTGTAACGTTTTGGCCCAGATGGATCAGCGAAATTCAAACGTTTAAATCCTTCACCTGATACTGTAGTATAAGGTTGCATGTCCACAATTATGTAATCCATAATTGCTTTATCAATTCGTTTGACAATCTGATGATCATCCGGCCATTTTGCTGAAGGCGGATGAAATATTAATTGTTCTATAGTAGTTTGATGCTTATTATCATTATGATCATTAAGGCGCACTGGCTTTGAAATAGCCGCTTTCAAACTATTTTCGTGAGCAATTTCACCCAGTTTATTCTCATAGTCTTTATATTCCTTTGAATGATATTTCGACAGGTGCAGTTTCAAACCTTTGATAGTCTGATGTTTGGGCTGAGGACTGCCTAATGACACCGTTTTACTACACGACTTACAAATAGCCTTCGAGGGATGTAATACAATATTTTTTTCATAATATTCCCAAATAGGATTTACTTTAGGCATATTTAGTTTTCATCTGCAACAACACAATATTATACCTTCTTAAAGTTCTTAGTAAACATTAACATTAAATAAACATAACTTACTCGCTTTATATTGCACCTCAAAACTATAAGTAAAGTAATGATCTTGCTTTCACCAAAGCAGTGTATTAAATCAATTTACAAGTAATCACAGCAAGTAGCAACACAACACTTAAAAGAACTTATTTTAATTTACAGCATTACAGCGTTTAAAGAAACTTCCATCCATTACTATTGTAAACATAAACAATTACAAATACTGCATGAACGGAGCGAAGCTCTCTCATGCACTTACAGTTTACAGTGTTTACACCAATCGACGAGCGCGCGGTAAAATTAAAATTTGTATGCCTAATTGGTTGCCTATCCGAACAAAGTTACAATCTCGGTCATGACCGAGAATCTCGGCTATTATTAGCCGAGAACCGAGACAAATTTCTTGGTTGTATTTGAACCCGAGAATGCCGAAACCGAGATCGAGACCGAGATCTCGGTCGAGCCTTAGTAATTTGTTTTTTTTTCATTAATTTTTTATTTAGAAATGTTTAACAAAATATGATAATAATAACAATATGAAAATAAACTAAAATTCCGATTAGTTATATGTAAGTATAATAATAACAAAAATTAAATTCTTTATAAACAAAAAAATATCTCATTCTTCGAATCATTCTTATATTATGTATTACAAAATTAACTGAATGTTTTAGGCTCTGTGTTTTACATTAAAACATTCTAAACAAATAGGGGGTTTTCCTTCACAATTTTCACAAAATGTCATTACGCGTTTTGTTTTTACTCTCGCCATTTTAGATCCTTGCTCTCTTTGAATTTTGTCGTAACAGCTGGCACAACGTTTTCTGTTTTTTCGAGCTGTTCCTTCAAATTTCTACAGTTTGTGAATACTTCTTCTTCCTTTTTTTACATGATTATCATCATTATCTGTTTCTTCAGTGTCCTCATCGTTTAGTAAGCCTGCTATTATTTCCTCCCTAAGTTTTAGAATATCAACATTTCTCCTTCGCGTTGTGTTATAAATTACCCATGCATTTACAACACATGTGCCAACAATTATTTCAAAGATTACTTTTTTATACCATTTAATTGTTTTTCGGAGTGATGTATAATACGACGACATCTGATCAGAAAGGTCTACACCTTTTTTAGCTTTATTATAATCGATAACTGCTTTTGGTTTCATTACCATTTCGCCTTTCTTATTTTGCACACCCGTAGGAACTAATTGGTCCATGTGTTCGGGTAAACTACTTATCATAAGTACTGGTCTTTTATCTACCCATTTGAATACTCGTACACCTTTATTATTTTCTTCGCCATATATTTGACCTTTTTTTAGTTTTAAATTGCATACATTTTTCGGATTGTCTTTACGATTTGTTCGCAAAGTACCACAAAGATAGGTGTTATTTTGAAGCAAATATTCTGATAACTTTACACTCGTGTAAAAATTATCTGAGTAGTATAGATTCGCCGATTCAAGAACCGCCTCCTCGAACCTGCGTTCTAGGAGGAGGTTCTTGAATCGGCAAATTTTTTGGGGGTCAGAGGAGGTTCTTGAATCGGCGATTCTTTTGAGGGTCGGAGGAGATTCGATGAAGAGAGGAACGAAATTATTAAAAATGTATCTTTATTTAGGTTATGTTATTAAAAATTTATCTGAAAACAATTACTATGTTTATCCTTCGACGCTTCTCAATGAACTGTTAATGTTTTCGATATATCTCTTAATTTATTATACACAAAGGTATACGGTTTTGAGACATGTAGGTATACAAATAAGTGAGTCATAATGTAAGTGAGTCATGATGTATTATTAGTGGCTGCAATTCGAATAGAATAAAAATCGTTAAAATATTACTTACATCGTCTAACTGCATTAACATGCATACCGAAAATATAAAGTCAATAATTTCATCACTGAATGAAGGCATGTTGTTTACAACTAACTTAAAATACATTTCTCATCTTTATATATTAGACTAGCGACATAAAGTATCGGATCCAGTTTATCACATGAAAAAAAAATCCTAGAAACAATATGTATGTATTATTGCCGTATAAATTGTAAATTAAACAATTTTTGTTTATTACGGGAACAATTTTGCAGAAATAATATGTATTACTGTTACATAAATTGTAAACCAATGTCTTTTGATAAGAGAAAAAGTTTGAAGAAATAATATGTTTTGCTGTTACATAAATTGTAAACCAATGTCTTTTGAATTTCAATAAAATATTATCCCATCCGCTATCGATATAATTTGATCAGAAATCGATCTGTTTTATT
Organism: Onthophagus taurus; assembly: GCF_036711975.1. Taxonomy (NCBI): domain Eukaryota; kingdom Metazoa; phylum Arthropoda; class Insecta; order Coleoptera; family Scarabaeidae; genus Onthophagus; species Onthophagus taurus. The sequence continues at coordinate 15,426,494 of NC_091973.1, forward strand.
CGACTAACCGCTTTTATCTGTTGTAACACCGGTAGCAGTAACTCTAAAGTATTCCGTCTGCTAACGATATAATTCGATTAGAAACCGATCAGTTTTGAAATTTCGTTTGTTCAGGATGGATCAAGCACGCACGATACATTTTTTGAATGTCAGCAGCTACCACGTAACTGTATTTGCGATAACGAATCAAAGCACTGAATAGATCGGGTTGCAAAGTGGGCCCTACTACTTGTAAGTCGTTAAACGAGCGGCCCGTGGTCGTAGGACAGGAAGCGTCGAATACAACCCTTAACTTTGTGGTGCTACTGTTTTCATTCAAAACACCATGATGTGGTATGTAATAATTTTAACCCGTTTGTAATTTCTTCATCAACTTCACGCATGTGTCCCAACTTTAAATATTCTCGCATGAACTCATGGTACCGATACCCGAAATCCGAATTATTTTTACATTTCCGCTCAATACTAATTAACCGATTTTTTGCACTTCTATAGGAATCACCCAATTGATCTACTCTATCTTTAAGTGGGATAGTGACTATGAACCGACCGTCTGACGCGGGCATGGTGGTTCTATTAAAATGTTCCTCGCAAAGCACTTCATTTTCTGATGGAGGAATGAATTATTGATGTTGTGTGTTTGGGTGCATGTGGATGTCTATGGCGGTGGATCCGGGTGATCGTGCTCCAAGTGAAGCAACGAGTGATGTCGAGCCTTGCATCGTTTACATGAACTCGAGCGACATTGATTAAGAAAATGCCCTGACCGAAGGCAATTTATGCATAATTTTAATTGCTTAACACGATCTATGCGCCCCTGAATAGTAAGTTTATTGAAGTTTGGACACTCTTGAATGTAATGATCGCCTTTACAGACGACGCAACGCCTTTCCGCTACCGAATCTGCGACCAAAAACTATTTCGCACGCGTATTATTTTTATCCTTGTTCACGACCCGCTTAGAAGAACCGATTTCTAAAGTCTCCAATAAGTCCGCCCGCTCTTTCAAAAATTCTAATAAATTTTCTAAATTAGGTTTCGTCAAAGTTGCTTTTGCTTTTCCCACTAGCGATTCGAATTTGTATCGAGCCTTGTGCCGGCTAAGTAAATGAGAAGTGTATCCCAATTGTCCGTCGGCTCGTTTAATGCCGCCAAAGCGCGCAAATGCTTACGGATGTCATCAATAAATTTCCGAATAGCCTGTGGATTATCTCCGGTAACCCTTTTAATATTGAATAAAGCCTTAACGTGGTTGTGTATCAATATTCGCGAATTGTCGTATCGTTCCCGAATCAATTCCCACGCTACTTGATAGTTCGTGTTAGTTATTTCGAGACTTTCGATGACTTGACGAGCTCTACCGGTGAGTGCCGACAACAAATAATGGAATTTTTGTATATCATTTATTGAAGCGTTCGCGTGAATCAAAGATTCGAAAATATCCCTGAAACCAAGCCATGTATCGTAACTGCCGCTAAATTTGGGTAAATCTATAACTGGTAACTTAACGTGTTGCTCCGGAACCGGTCCTACCACGAACAATGAGTCGGCGCATATTGTCCTGTTTGTCAAGATTCATTTTGCTTTGGCGGTGTTAGCGTAAAAAAAACCCTCAAATGATTCCCTTTCCGCGTTTTGCGCCTCGCCATCAACGCTCCAAATATCAATTTCCCCCTGAATTTCTTCAAATTCATCGATAAGGTTAACCGCGCGATCGTAGCGCTGCTCTAACTCCACCGAAAGTTCCGAATCGGTACCGCCGTCTTTTATGATCGCTTCAAATTTCGCGACAAATTTAGAAAAATTTGTTAATTTGCCCGTGACAGCGCCTCGTTTTTTAATTAAGTTCTCTAATTGGCTCATATTGCCTTTGAAAACTCGATACAGATCGAGACCGAAAAGGAAGGAAAGGACTTACAGCACGTCACAATGGCGTTGTTTCCGGCTACCAGGCCTCTAACATGGACTTCCAAGTCGCGTGGTCTGGAATTCCTGGGTCGTTTTGGATAGGTCAGCAAAGCTCTCACCAGGATGGACGACGTCGTGGAAAAGAATTTGACACGCCGCATCAGTGACTGGATACCATTTTTATTTCGATTTTCTTTTTACCATCCGGCTCGAAGGATCATTTTATGTTACTTAATTTTTCTGGAATGCGCTGATTCAAACACACTTCTTTTATTTGTATTTAAATTATTCGTTATTTTATTTATTTTACACTTGTTTTTGAAATTTGCGAAGTTTTTCTATTATATATATAACTGGTACGACGTGAAAATATATCGAAAGACGGGCTAAATTTTGCGCGCACAGGCTCTTTTATACCGTTTTGGGAACACAAAAAGTTGTTCTCGACCTAACCAAAATTAAAAATAAAATTGTGTACTTTATGCAACCCAAACTGCTATTAATTTTAAAATAATTAGAAACAATTGTACTTAGTGATAATATTATTTATTCGATCTTTACCGGTTTCGGCTCACATTAAAGAGCCATCCTCAGAAGATATCTCCTTAAAATATTACAATAAAATTAACAATCAGCAGAGTGGAGGTTGTGGTTTACTTACGTCAGTATGGAAAATAATTAAATGGTAATTGATAAAATCTTGATAAAATTTGCATATGTCAGCAGATTAAAATTTCTTGTATAATAAACGTCACAGAAATTACGATCATAGTTAAAACACACAACAAAATCGACAATAACAACGTGTTTGTCAAAAACAAGTTAAAAAATCAAACTCCATACAGAAATCTGTAACATTGTAAACACATTGTATACAAGTCAGATCAAAGATAAAAACAAGAAACGGATAATTTATGTATTAGTATATGTTGAAATTGGAAAACCAAAAACGGTATAGTAAAGTACGCTTCGGGAGAAATTATGGGTAGGGACTAAATGGATTTTTTAAAGTTTCGTATAGGTGTGGAAAAATTGGAGTAGTTTGTTCAGTTAGAATAAGTCTGTTAGGGTTATTCTTTATGAATTTCTGAATTTCGTACATTTCTACTATCTCCATTTTATAACTTTTATTCATTCCATGTAGTAACTTAGTATTTTTGTTGATGTCATTTGCTATAGTTTAGATGTTTATTAAAAACTGAGTTAGATCTAGTGATATACTAATTTGGTTTTTTGCATTGTTCAAAATGTTTCTGATGGAGTTTTTTGTTTTAAATGTCAATGTTATATTATATTCCCTGAAGATTCGCTTCAAACTACTTGCCATGTTTTCCATGTTTCCATTAATTTTAAACCCTAAAACTGATCATTTGAAATAAATCTTAACAACGGGTAATCGTATTATTGAAATTAAAAGTTCAGATGACCTGCAGAACATGGTTGCGAGTGAAAATCGGGCAGTGGACGGGAAATAAACACGATCAGGCAGTTATTAATTTTGTTTATTTTGAATATAATTCAGATTTAGTATTTTGCTTTCTTTTTTTTTTGTTTTTTTTTTAGTATTACTATTGTTTTACTTTGTTATTATTAAATATTTTTTTTTTGTTTTGTATTATTTTTTTTTTTGCATTATTATAATTTTGTGATCTCTGGATTTACTTGCTTTCTCATGAATGAGGATCTCTTTAGTGTGGCGCACTTGAACGTTCGCTCCTTGTTCCCCAAAACTGGAGATGTTGCTGAATTACTTCAAAGTGAGAATTTTGATATTTTAAGTGTTTCTGAAACTTGGTTATCGCCATCTATTGATGATGCCTTGGTGTCCATTGAGGCCAAGGCATGAAATGCGTGATGAATCACGCATTTCAAAGGCAATAGACTTAGAAGCAAAAAATTTTTTTGCATAGATCGCAACACCACCACCACGGCCCACTCTATCTCTACGATACAAACAATAACCGTTTTTGCTTCTAAGTCTATTGCCTTTGAAATGCGTGATTCATGCGAACAGGTTTGGATAGACGTACGAATTGGTTCTGTGAAATGTGTTGTCGGTTGTATTTATAGGCCTCCTACAACTAATAATACAACTTTTATGGATGATTTGGAGTTCCAATTGGCTGAACTTAGGTTGCGGTATAGTATGATTTTTTATTTGGGTGATTTTAATATAAATTTATTGATTCCTGTTCATAGAGATACTGTTAATTTGTTGTCTGTTAGACAAGGTATGAATATGTTACAAATTATTAATGAACCTACGCGTTTGTCTGAAACAGCTGTAAGTTTGTTGGATGTGGTTGTTGCATCCGATGAGGTGAATGTGAGAAAAGGCGGTGTGCTTCATTTGGAAATATCTGACCACGACTTGGTCTTTTGTAAGTGTGCTATTCAAAAACACAATCATAAGCCGATGTGGTTCACTTTTCGAGACTTCTCTTCTTTTAATTACAACGATTTTATTACTGCGCTAGAAAGCACTCCTTTCGACAATATCTACCATATAGAGTCTGTGGATGATAAGGTTGAATTTTTTACGTACTAAATTGGACGCTCACTGGCAATACTATAAGCAGTGGAGGAACTATACTACTCTCGCGATTCATAATAAAAAGAAGGCTTATTCTGAATATTTACGAACACACTCTGATAGTAAAACCTTGTGGAAAACGTTTAAAAAAGTTCATGTGGTTCCTAATAAAAACACTGATTTTCCGTCTCATTTAAGAGATGCCAATTTAACAAATCAATTTTTCATTAATGGTGTCCCGGTCAGTGGTGATAACTTAACTGACACTATTAAAGTTTATTCGTCTACATCACTAAATGGGAGTAACTCTCCATTTGAGTTGCGAGTTGTTGAGCAGGAATTTGATTTTTGTCATTAAGAGGCTTATGGTTATGATCGGGGATCTGTTTCTATGTTGAAACTAGTGGTTCCTCAACTGCTACCTCATATTACTCATATTATAAATAGTTGCATTGCTAGTGCTTATTTTCCTAAGTTGTGGAGGTCTGCGATTGTACTGCCTTTACCTAAGGTGATCTCACCTACTGAGTTTAAAGATCTGCGCCCTATTAGTATATTACCAACGTTGAGTAACGTCTTAGACAAAATTGTTAATAAGCAGCTTAGAGAATTTTTAATTGAATATAACATTCTGCCTGATGGACAGTCGGGCTTTATGCTTGGTCGCAGCTGTGCCACTACCTTATTAAATGTTTCTGATGATATAATAAGGGCTAGGGATGATAATAAATTCACTATATTAGTGCTTTTGGACTTTAGTAAGGCTTTTGACACTGTCAACCATTCTATTTTGTTAGCTATATTACGCAATATAGGTTGTAGTAATCATTTTTTAGGTTTCATGCAATCTTATCTTCAGAATCGGCGACAGTTAGTGCGAGTGGGAGGCGAGGTCACTGAGGTTTCAGACTTTATGAATATAACTAGAGGTGTACCGCAGGGCTCCATTTTAGGACCTTTATTATTTTGCATATACACAGCTTTTATGCCTAAATGTGTTAAAAATTGTCAGATACAAATGTATGCGGATGACACACAAGTATATTTGCATTTTGCCCGAGAAGAATTTATTACTGCTATGGCAAACGTTAATGAGGACTTAAGTAGTTTGAATACATTTTCAGTTAGATTTCGTTTTGACATTCATTCCGTCAATATCCGGAACCGAAATTTAATTGCTCCACCGGCTCACTCTACCACTTTTTTTGAAAGATCTTTTACTTATAATATTTATTCGCTTTATGGTTCCGTTCCGGAGAGTTTACGGGGTTGGAGTACAGCGGCGTTCAGACGCGCCATGTTTCGGAATTTGTTTGAGGAGCAGTCTTAATGATTATGAGCGTTTTGTAATTTTAAGCACATGCGTACATTATTGAATGAACTGTTTTATATTTTGCTTCTATTTTGTTTTGTTTTTGATTTTTTTTTCCTTTATATTTTTAAGCTTGTAATTAATATATTTAGCATACCTGTGGTCAAGGGATATTTGTAAACCAGAGAGTGGTTTTACCACTCACCTGAACTATCCCTTGTGGTTCACCTACATGATTATGTTAATATTTAGAATTTATTACTTTTTTTTTTGTTATTATTATTTTATTTGTTATTATTGATTGTTTTCTTTGTTCTTATTATTGATGGGTGAATGAAAGTGTTATTATTATTATTATAGTTCTTAATATTGATGGATTCCTTTTTTTTATCGATTTCATGAGGTAACCGAATAAATGATGACCCTGGTATAGGCTCAAATTTATTGATGTTTAGGAGCGGGTGAGATATGGAGTGGAACGCCCATCCCGAACCACGCTCCTGAAACTCTTCGCTTTGAATTAGAATATTCCGAGTCATCTCATCATAAACCTCATTCAACAGAGTAGCTGCAGTGATAATTTTAAATTTGGTATTGAAATTTTTCTCTGACATAATAATTTCTTCATTATCATCATCATCAAATCCGGACATAATAATTTGCTAATAACTCAATCTGAGCTTTTACCGAACCATTCTCATTGAGATGTTGTTCAATCTCACAACATTTCCATAGATATGACGGATATGTCATCATCAGGTTGAGCTCTATCAATTCTATAGCAAATTACTCTATTTTTATAGCAAGACTTAAATTTTTTTACATTATCATCGATTATTTCAGCATGCTCAGTTCGAAGATGGGATTCAAGCGAAATAAGTGATGGTAGAAAATCTCCACAAACTTGACATACCCTTCCCTCGTGTTCGATAATAGACTCTGGACGTGCTGAATATCGATGACGATTAGTAGATGGCGATGATGATGATGTTGATAGTGTTGGAACTCCCATCTCTAAATTTGATCGATGTTCGACAGTTGATGGTGGCGGTGGTGCTTGACGTTTAATAGAATTGAGATTATTTGAATTTAAGCGGAATGAATTGATGGCTGTAAGGTGAAATAGAAACAACGAAATGATTTGTTTAAGAAATACATTTATTACGCAGTTAATTGGGTATGGAGTGTTTGGATTACGATACACATGCGTATTACATTGAAATTCTAGATGTTTAATTTAACCTTCTCCCTCACTACATATCCTGGAGTTTCCTTAGCCAACCCTTGCACCCATTTCCAATACCTTGTTTGTACATCCTCAAGCACAAAAGAGAAAAAAATTAATAACAATATTGTAAAGCAAAAGAAAAAACAAGAACCTACAATCAACCTCCTCCATCGGATTAAATATCACCCCTCGTCGTGGAGGTGGAGGTGGAGACGGGGATCGGGGGCTATCATATACCCCCACTATAAAAAATAGTGAGAAAATAAAATAATACTATAAAGCAAAAGAAAAAATAACGACTTACAATCACACATCTCCATCTCAGCAATAATCCGGCTAATGCTGGAGGAGGATGAAGAGGAGGAGGAGGAAGACTCATCGCTGTAGTACGATATAGACTTGATTGCCAATTTCGACAAAATTTTGGTTTGGATGAGCATCCTTAAAGAGTCTAATCAAATCTGCAGCTTCTTCTCCTGCTTCTGCGTTTATCTGCATGATACGGTTTCCAATTGCTTCGAGCTCTACTATTGGCTTCACACAATGGCTAGACGTTTCCCCCATGTACATTTTATTGGGAGCTCCTGATGCTGACCTCAGAGTTACAAATTTACCTATATATGCCAAATCTGGATATTCTGCAGCTCGAATTTGAGGATCTTTTATAGTAGAATATCTATCTACTAGAATCCAAGCGGATTGCTCAGCAATTTTTTTGAACTGTCCCATGCCTAGAATTCTTTTTAAATAAGGTAGAGGGTTCCACGAGGATTTCTCAATAGCAGCACCAAATGCTAATAACTGTGTTATATTTGAAGTGGCTGCTTGTTCAATCATTCAGTCAAAACACTCTAAGTTGACTTGAAGGAAAAAAAAAATTTTAAACATTTTATAATTTTTACTGCGTTATCTGTCATACTTTTAAGTTGATCTAAAGAAATTTCTATGCGGGACAAAGCATCTGCTGCCACGTTATTTTTTCCTACTATATATTGAATATCGAAATCATATTCTTCTAAAACTAATCTGAATTTCGTTAATCTACTGGAAGGATTAGTCATACTAAACAAATAAACAAGTGGTCGATGGTCAGTAAATATTTGGAATTTCCTTCCGAATAGATAAGGTCTAAAATGTTTTACCGCAAATACAATTGCTGTTAGTTCTTTTTCGATTGTACTGTAATTTTTCTCAGATTTATTAAGGCTACGACTACAATACGCTACAGGTCTGTCATCACCATTACAAGGAATAGCACCAACAGCATAACCTGAAGCATCTGTTTTTAAAATAAAAGTGTTATCCTTGGAAAAATTTGGATATTGTAGTATAGGTGGGCAGATAAGGGTGGCTTTTAATTTATCAAATGCGTCTTGACACGCGCTATCCCATTTAAAGATTACACCTTTACGTGTTAAATGATTCAAAGGTGCAGCTATATGAGCAAAATCTTTAATGAAACGGCTATAGTAGTTTACGAATGCGACGAATCTTTTTGTTTCATTAGCAACTTTGGGAACGGGATAATGTTTTATTACTTCGACTTTTGACTGATCCGGTGAAATTCCTTCAGCGGATATGTTATGACCTAAATAAACAATATCTTTTTTAAGAAATTCACATTTATTTGGGTTAAGCTTTAAATTAACCTCTCTTAACCTTTGAAGTACTTTTACAAGATTTTTATTATGATTTAGTAATGTATTTCCAAAAACAATCAGATCATCAAGATAAACAAAACATATGTCATATGTTAAACCTGACATTGCTATAGTCATTGCACGACTAAAACCGCTAGGACTAACTTTAAGTCCCATTGGTAATCTCGTCATCTGAAATTGACCTCTATCTGTACTAAAAGCTGTATACGGTCTGCTAGCTTGATCCAATTCTACTTGGTAGTACCCTTGTGATAAATCAAGATGAGAAAAGTACATTGCACCTGATAAAGAATCTATTATTTCTAAGACAGAAGGCAATGGATATTTATCATCTTCAATCTTTTTGTTTAATAATCGGTAGTCTATAACTACACGCCATTTTTTGTTACCATTTTTATCTTCCTTTTTTGGAACAATGAGCAAAGGTGCTGACCATTCTGATCGAGTTTCCTCAATGATACCGTTTTCTAGCATTTTATTGACCTGTTTATGAATTTCATCTTTTTGGGCATGAGGGAGGCGATATGGTTTTACGTAAGATGGAGTTACTGAGTTTTGCAAATATAACTTTTGTTTGTAAACATTAGTAACACCCAAAGTATCATGTTCTAAATGAAAAACATCGGAATATTTTGCACACACTCTTTGTAATGTTAGTTTTTCTTCCGCATTTAAATGATCCATTCTTATTAAATCTAGCAAAGTATCTGCCCTATTCACTATTGAAGCTTTATTAGTTTGAATGTTGCATATATTATAATTCTCTAGAGTTTCAACTTTTGGAACAAAATTTTTTAATTTAATGTTTTGATCGTTAGTGTTTAGTATTCTAACTGGTATTTTATTATCGTTATTGACCTTAACTACAGTATTTGCAACAAAAACACCATCACCTATTTCCTCGTTCAGTACAACTAAATCTCCTTTTAAGTTAACTGGAAAATACTTAATTGTTTCGCATCGAGTTGGTAAAATTGTGTATACTGACGCATCTGAGTTAATGGGTACAGAAACTTTAACATTGTCAATCCAAAGAGATAGTAAAAATGTTTCGTAATTTATTGTGGCAAAATATTTGAAAAAGAAATCTGATCCTAATATTCCCTGAAATTGACAATTTGGATTATTAATTACTATAAATTGATGTGTTATACATTTTTCGTTATTAATTTGTAAAAGGATATCTGCTGATCCAAGCGAAGTTACTGAACCGCTCATGCCTCTAACCTCAAGTTTATTTAATGGATTTATTACATGATCGTCATTTAAAAATTCCTGAAAAAATATGCTGACAGAAGCTCCCGTGTCAATTAAAAATGAAAAACATTTATTATTACTCCTAAAATTTACATAATTTAACCCGTTTAAATTGTAACTTACTACTATTTCATCTGTATTAGTTACGAAAAAATTTGTCTAAATTATTGGCAGATTGATTTTGAATGTCATTAAGATTTTGGTTGTTATTAGAGTTATTCTGAGTAGTTTCGGAATAGTACACATGTCCTCTTGCAGAGCCTCTATAGGTACTAGTAGTAGGTCTACGATTATTTCCACGAAAGCTATTTGATGGTCTGAAATTATTCCTTGAATTTTGATATCCGCGATACTGATTACTATTTGTATATTGCCGAGAAAAACTTTGAGGGGGGTTTCTATATCGCTGATTTCTACCTTTATATCTACCTCTAGAACCGAAGTGAGCTCTCGCATGAAAAGTTGATGGATTTCTCAGGGGTGGTTCTTCATCTAAAGCACCACGGATCACGTCATTTAATTTTGTATAATTTCGAGATTTTATGATAGTACGTAATTCAGAATTTTGTAATCCACACGCAAAAGCATTTATCGCTATTTTTTCGTTAACTCCGCTTAATGTAGTTAATGTCTCGGCGTTATCATCCGCTTGTGAAATAGTGAGATTCACAAATAATTTTTCGACACTTTTGCCGAACTCTTCAACTGTTCTAGAACCTTGTTTTGCATTATTCAACTTTACAGAAAGCACAGCTGCCGAATGTTTGGTTAAAAAGTGTTTTTCTAAATCTTTAACTAAATCATTATTACCATTATAATTACTATTCATTCGCAACTTAGCACTTTGTGAAAGTTTTGTCTTTAGTACATATTTAGTTAATAATTGTTTACCTGCATCATTCAACAATTCATCGTATAATTTAATTGAGTTGATAAGCTGTTTGGTGGTATCTTCCGTACCATCCATAGATGGAAGCAAAGAACCTGCCGTTTTTAAGTCAAATGAACTCATTTTTGTTTCGTCTTTTACAGTTATATCAGAACCTAACTCTATATTATCGGATAAAGATTCGATTGCTTTACGTCTACTTTCTAAAACCTCATTACAACTATTGAAATATTTTTTAATTGCTTTGCAAAAGTCTTTTATTTCTGTAACTCTATCACTATCATATTTCCATAAGCTTAAATTTTTCTTTTAGATCTTTAAATTCAACTTCTAAGCTTTCTAATTTAACTATCTTACGATTAATCACTGAAATATCCTTACGCCTCTCTTCATTGTCCTTGGTTAGGTTTCTCTGTATTACACGCAGTTCTTCAAGAAGATGCCGAAAACTCGTCACAATCACTTCCGACATTCAATAGACATAATCGCGCACATCTCTTGCTTGGTGTGGAGAATTTAATTTATAAGTCTTGGCTTCGGCTAAGATGACGCTTCAATCTTCCTTCCATAGCCCTTTCTCTCGCTCGCACCAAATATATCACCGCTCCACAGCAGCAGCACGTAAATATTAAAACAACACCAATAAATGCGATTATACCGAAAATTTCGGATATATGACCCGTTGAAACATCAGATGTTTGACCACCACTATTTCCGGATTGAGCTATAATTATCTCTTCTTTAACTTCCTTGGATTGTTGCTTTCCCATATTTTCTGTCTTCTTTTTTTTTTCTTATTATTTACTTATTTTCTCTTTTTCTCTTTTTTTTTTTTTTACGCTGTTCTGTGTTTCACTATGAACACAACTGGCAGGATCGCCATGTGGTATCGTTGAAGGGTTTTAGGTTTTTTGAATAAAAGAGTTTCTTCCCAACTACATGTTAATGTATTTTACCCAAAGGTTCGTACAATTCTGATGATTACAAAAGCGTAATCAATTTTAAAGTAGTACAGCAATAATGCTTACCACGGTAATACGTTTCAACGGACGATGACCTGATACTTATTAATTAAGTTGCTGAGCCTACATTTTATAGTTAAACGTTTTGTAATTTACTTAAACAATAATGAATTTGGATACACTACATCGCCATCTCCCCCACATTCCGCTAAGAAAAAAAGAAAATAGTGAGAAAATAAATAATACTATAAAGCAAAAGAAAAAATAACGACTTACAATCACGCATCTCCATCTCATCTATCGATGGAGATCTAGGGGAATCTCTTTCAAATCCCCCACATTCCGCTAAAAAATAAAAAATAAATTCGAGAAACTTGTTGTTTATAAATCTTTTTAACGATTCGAAAGTTCAGGACTTCAAAATTTATCGAAAATATAGATGATACATTTTGCAAAACTTACCTACAACCACTTCCGCCTCGAATTTATATTTCCAGAAGTCATTGTACCATCCGGATTTTCTCGAACATGCAGCAAATACTCACGATCCATTATTTCGCTTTAATTCACTTTAACAATGATAGATGAAAATGATTACATTGTATTTATACTTAATTTTTACGTAAGAGAGAGGAAAAAATATTTCTCCTCTTTATATATTAGTCCAGCAACATAAAGATCGGATTCGGTTTATTATATGAAAAAGGATCCTAGAAACAAGATGTTACCGTATAAATTGTTAATTAAACAGTTTTTGTTATTAGAATAGTGAGAAAGCATCAGATTCAGTTTATTACGAGAAATTGTAAACCAATGTCTTTTGAATTTCAATAAAATATTATTCCATCCACTATCGATATAATTTGATCAGAAACCGATCTGTTTTATTCGACTAACCGCTTTTATCGGTTGTAACACCAAAACCCGACATTCGTTTTTACATCCGTGAACTGGATGTAAAAACGATCTTCAAAATCTTCATATGCGATGCATACACAATCCTTAACGTCTACAGTAACTATAAAAATCCCATCCGCCAACGGTATAATTTGATCAGAAACCAATCATCTAAAGTTAAGTTTATTTTTTTTTACCTCAATTCCGGTAATGTTCAGGTAATATTGTAGCCATAGTATAACTTAACACTTCCTCTGGCGTGGTCCATTGAATTTTACGTAACCTCAATGATTTAATAAAAACTGTGGGTTATGAACGCGAAGATTGCAAATTAACAGGAATTTATGGGGACAATTGACAAACACATATGTTACGAGGAGGTCCGTTTCCCAAAGTTTTCGGGTGTTATCTAATTTAGTTGTACGTAAGGATATACGTAAGGATATACTGCTTAATTTGCATTTTATGTAACAATAATAATTTATGTAATTAGAATATTAACAGGTTGACTACCGATTACTCCGATCGGAGTGTTTCGGTATTAGCCAGCTGCGGAAGTGTTCAGTTACATTGTGGTTACAATAATGCTTAAAACGCTAGTTTTAAGGAGCAATTTTAGGAAGCAATCAATTAAAAGTTTAAATTTAAAATAATATTGTGTATTAACATTTAAGTTGATTATAATGCAAATAATACAAATTAAAAAATAGATTGAAATTATAACCGCATGAAATTTAAGTTGTGACGCTTGAATACGCGGGCGCAGGAACTTAGGAATATTTCGGAAATAATACAATTTAACAATCAACCCAATTTAAAAAATATATTGTACATTTTAAAATAAAAAAATTACAATGTAAATAATATATCTCCATTTTTCGTGCACTAGTTTTTTATTGTGATGGAACAACTAAAAATTAAATTGAATTAATTATGTTTGATATTCATATGTGTAAATTACTTACATGTCGCACAATAAAGTTCACCCCAGGTGGCTATAATTATAGATCCACCTGGGGCATCTGTGATTGTGATGATGTGACCGGCATCCGTGTTCAGGATGTCATCCATCTCTTCTTTGTTCACTAATACTATAACCCCCTGTAAATTTAAAAGAATGATGTATTATTAGTGGCTGCAATTCGAAAAGAATAAAAATCGTTAAAATATTACTTACATCGTCTAACTGCATTAACATGCATACATATAAAGTCAATAATTTCATCACTGAATGAAGGCATGTTGTTTAAAACTAACTTAAAATACATTTCTCATGTTTATATATTAGACTAGCGACATAAAGTATCGGATTCAGTTTATCTCATGAAAAAAAATCCTAGAAACAATATGTATTATTGCCGTATAAATTGTAAATTAAACAGTTTTTGTTATTAGAATAGTGAGAAAGCAAAAAACTAAATCTGAGTTTATTACGGGAAAAATTTTGCAGAAATAATATGTATTACAGTTACATAAATTGAAAACCAATGTCTTTTGATGCGAGAAAAAGTTTGAAGAAATAATATGTATTGCTGTTACATAAATTGTAAACCAATGTCTTTTGAATTTCAATAAATATTATCCCATCCGCTATCGATATAATTTGATCAGAAATCGATCTGTTTTATTCGACTAACCACTTTTATCTGTTGTAACACCGGTAGCAGTAACTCTAAAGTATTCCGTCTGCTAACGATATAATTCGATTAGAAACTGATCAGTTTTTATCGGTTCCATCTGCTAACGATATAATTCGATCTGAAACCGATCAGTTTTTATCGGACCAACCGCTTTTTATCAGTATAATTTGAACAGAAGTCGATCATTTAAACCGAAACAGGTATCTACTATCAAACAGGTCTGTTTTAATTGATCTGCTTTATACGACCAACCGCTTTTATCGGTTGTAACACCGATACTTGGTTCATGATCCGTTTGAATATTTTTAGTACGTTTGCATCCTTTAAAAATACTTTCCATTGCTATCATAACATCTTTACCTGATATAGCATTGGTTTTGAACATTACTTAACCCCATGGGTTTCGGTTTGAAGAATCCGAAAAAGTATCGATAAAAGCGGCGCTTACACTGATTTCGAATGATTGAGATGTAATTGTCATGGATTGAATTGGAATACCTACCCGGCGCGCTGAGGATATTACCGATCAAGAAATTTTTTGGAGTTACAAATTCAATGAGATATTGCTGTTTATGTTTGATACGTGATCATCAGAGGAAATGTTAAGTTGCACTAGACAATCGACGCAATTCTAATGAAAGAATTATACAGGATGTCCGGTATCTTTCGCATCAGAGCATTATATGGTTGTAGGATACATTATTCTGAAGCGATCTTTCTAATAAAATTTTTTCGAAATATTTATAATAACCGCACGGGAACTGTTTAAAGTCATCCGCTATTGGACAATACATAAAGTCATACATTGGACACTTTGATTCACCGAAAAAGTTTATTTCTCTTCCCGTGTCGAATCTATTGGTAAGTACACGTGAGAAACGTGTTTCGATCGGCGCGGCGGTCCGGCCGAGGGTTGGGCCGATTACCTGAATCTGGTTTACGATTTGCCATTAGACGTCGAAAAACAGTTCCCGAGTTTTCTTACAACGTTATGATGCTTTGTTTTTAAAAAAATTATTATGATTACTTCTTGGTTACATGTATCTTATTCTAAGGGTTACAAAAGACTGCTAAACTAATGTTCATATCCCACTACTTGCTCTTGAAGAGCTAGTTTGACAAAGGAATAATTCCTAAAAAAATTTCATTTTACATTCATCATCCTCATCTACTACTATTTTACTACAACAAGCTTGAAAGTCATCATCGTCATCTGGAAACGTGACTTTCCTCTTTTTATTACTGTCTTGCTCTTCTTTTTCTTCTTCTCGATCATCATCAACAACATCATTCAAATTAATTACAGTCAGGTCGTAGTCTCTTGAGATATTTTCGATGACTTTAAATTTTGGGAAATTGCTCATCCCCATCAACACTTAAATCAAAAACATATTTATGCATCACCGATGCCAGCATCTGTACCTCCGTTTCATTTTCAACTCCCAGCCTCGTATATTGCACTGGGAGGTTTCCAAACTTCCTCTTCAGCGTCTCATTTTTTGGGGTATACAATAGTGTACTGATCACACAATTCCCCTTCGTTGTAACGCTTTTTAAACCATACCTAATTCCTCCCGGATGCATTTTTTTGTTTTTATTTATTTCCAACTGCTAAGCTTTTTGACACTAAACTGAAAAAGTTCGGTGGTTCAAGTTATTGTCTTTAAAGTATTTACATTTCACCTTGTAGCTAAATTCACATAAATAAGCATCTTCAGCGGTATATTCACAGAACAATGTTCCAATTAAAAAATAAATTTATGCAAACAAAAAAGTTTCTAGAAATAATTGATGTTATTGCTATATAAAATGTAAATTAAATAGTTTTTATTAAAGAACCGATGTTAAGTAAAGTGATCAGTGTAACATGAAAAAAAAAATTTTTAAAAAGTAGAAAGTTAAGAAAAAAAAACATAATAAAACAAAATTATATAACAATTTTTCCATTTTCATGTTGGTTTGCAATTTATGCGAGATGTTTTATTTAAGGAACTAATGTGTGCGAATAAGTGTTTGCAAAAGTTATTTCCTAATTATAATAATTATCAAAACTTGTTTCTTCCATTGGAATTGCGTCGATTGTTTAGTGCAACTTAACACTTCCGCTAACGATCCGATTACTCCGATCGGTCTGTTTTGGCATTAGTCGCCTGTGGAAGTGTTAAGTTACATTGTGGTTACAATAATACAACGCTTACATCAACCATCATTCGGGCATTCAGTTCCATCGAAATAACTTATAACCTATACCTTGCAGCTATCAGTTCAATTCGCGCGCAAAATTCGATTAAATAAGTCAGTATTATATAGTTCGTTAATTTACATTACCACTGAGCCTCCGAACCCTTTTCCTTTTTTTATTTAAATGTATTTTTTTTCACGTACATTATTTTTTTTTGTTAATGAAAATGCATTAAAACAATTTTATAATTTGTATTATTTTTTACTTCCTTAATATTAATTATATATAGCATTTCATTTAGGTCAATTATTACATTGCTCAGCATTATTGCAGCCGCGCCGCGCCGATTGTCGCACTATGTAACTTAACACTTCTGCCGGCGAGGTGCATTGCACTTTACTACTTAACCTTGGTGATGCGCCGCGCCAATTGTCGCACTGTGTGTAACTTAACACTTCCGCCTGGCGAGGAAAGCATTGTATCGCGTAACTCATAACACAGTGCAACAAATTTCGGGTCATCGCTTCCATCCCAAATGACTCCAACGGGAAATGAAAGTAGACCAATAGACTAACAAAATCCCCACGGGGTTTTACTTTATTAGCTCGGATTTTTTTTTAATGGCTACCTGAAATTTTTCGCGAATGCGCCGGCGGTGGCTATGCAAACTCTTGAAGTTGGCATATTTTTGGGTCATTTTATCGACTTTTCGCGATCTATAAATGGATATACTTAACCATTTAAACTTGAAAAAATAGAATATCTAATATTTATTAAATATTTCGTGGTTGAAAATGCCTTTTTTAGCCCATTTTTGCAAAGTAATTAGGTTTAATTTTTTTAATGAAAAACATTATTCTTGTATTTTTTGTTTATTTTCCAATTCATTGGAAAATAAACACGATAAATGAGATGGAACGACTATGTTCCTCGAACCATTTTTGGTGCCAGTTGGAGTGGGAAATCGTCGATACCATCGCTGTCATCGTCAGAGTCCGCGTCTGAATCTACCAAAATTTCGATTTCTCTTTCTGAGACACCTCCTTCTTCTTCTTCATCTTCAAACACATTTTTGCTCCACCAAATTTCCGCAAGAACTGCGGCGGGCGATTGTTTTTCTCTATATCTGTAAATTGTTTCCATTAAAATCCGTTTTCTATGCAACAAAAAATTAATCACATTACCTCATTTCAAATGGCACGGCTACTTGGTGGCAACGTTCTCCTTGTTCATCTGACTCGGTGGCTAACTGTCGACTGAAGTAATCTAGATGATGATGCAAATAGTGAATTTTCAGCGACATATTAACATATTAAATTTTGGAGAACGCATCCAACATTGTATGCACAGAACGTTGATAGTGTTCAGACCGATGTTTCCCTAATAAGCCCTCAATGACCTCTTTTATGGAACGCCAAGCAGTCAATTCGGTGTCAATTAAAACATTGTCGAATTCTTCAGTTTTCACCAGTTTTCGAATGTCTGGACCATTCACAACGCCTAGAAGGAGAAAGTTTTAATGTTACGTTTTAATACTCAATCTGATATCTCATTTTGTTGTGAAAAAAGTAATATCTTTCAATTTGCTTTCGCTAAATCGAGGGAAAATTTGTGCCAAAACCTCATAAACGTCTTGCCTCTTAGCCACAGTTTTCAGGAAACTTTTGACTATTCCAAGTTTCACGTGAAGTGGAGGTAATATAGCTTTGTCTTGTGGCACCAAAGGATCTTGAATGACATTGGCATTTACGTGTTTGCTCGATTCTCTGCTCTGCTATGTGTGGTTTGTATATTGGTCGCCTTTATATCTGGAGTCCCAATCGCAGATAAAACACATATATTTAATGTATCCGGTTTGCAATCCGCGAAGAATTGCAACAACCTTCAAATCACAGCATATCCGCCATTGATGTTTGTCATAATCAACATTTTGCAGTATTCTTTTTAATGCGTCGTAGGTTTCTTTCGTTTCAATGCTGTAGGCGATTGGTACCGATGGTTTCGTGTTTGTTTCATGGAGCAACACCGCTTTCAAACTTATTTTGGAGCTCTCAATAAACAGTCTCCACTCATTTGGTCTGTATAGTAAACATCTGCAGTATGCAGATGTTTGCTCCTCATTCGCAGTGAAACATTTTTGCAGTGCGGATTGTCGATTGCCTATATGCTGTGACTTTTGTCTCAGGTGCCAACAAGTTGTTCGAATTTAGAAATTTAGCTAACTGTTCCGACTTACGTTGCGATAGTCCTAACTTCGCAACGATGGAGTCCAGCTGATTTTGAGTAACCAAAATTGGCCCAGTTGATACAGTTGCTACTGGTTCATACAATGAAAAAGTATCACTCAAGTGGGTTGAAAAAGTAATACCCGATAACACGTCCGGGCTCGGTGGTTTTGGCACTGGAATGTTTTCTGTGTGTGGCAATGGTATTTGAGATTGGGGACACTTGGTACTTAGGACACTCAAATACACTGGGTTGAAGTATTTCTCGTATGCGAACGTAAATTCTTCACTGAAAGATCCATGCTTTATCTGTTGTGGTGTGAAATGACCACAAACGTAACAGAAATTGTTTATATTGCAAACCATTTTAGCACCACAAATACTGGTGTTTTCACCGTAACACAACAAACAATTCACCAAACAAACACAAGTCGCAAATAAACACACACCAAACAAATCACTAAGTCACAAATAAACGATGCTCTGCCAGATGCTCACTGTTTGAGAAATATTCTCGAACTAAAAGCTACGGACTTATGTACTAACCCGCCTGAACATCTAACTTCTACCCTTCTACCTATTCATCTTTTTACCTGTACGACTTTCTTGTATCATTCTTATAGCGAAGGGTGACGAATGGACCCCCTGTACGTGTACTTGTTCGTCTTTTTACCTGTAAGACTTTCTTGCTTCTTTGTTGTAGCGAAAGGTGATGAATGGACTCGCTGGACGTATACCTGTACGTCCTGTAGTCTACTGTCTGTTTTAAGTCATTTTTCATCAAATGTTTTAAAGAAATAAACAGAGAATATAAAAATAATAAAAATAACTTAAATCATTTCATTTATTATTATTTCATTTTAAAGAAATACGGCCAAAAACTGCCGTAAATACATACCAACTTTAGGTGGTCATAAAAAAAAACCCGAGCTAATATAGTAAAACTCCGCGAGGGTTTTGTTAGTTAGTTGGTCTACTTTCATTTACCATTGGAACCAAGCGGGATGGTTTTTCTTGTTGCACAGTGAACAAATAAACTGAACTATAAATTATAATTTATAGTTCAGTTTTTCTTTAGAAACCGAACGTGTCAAACGTAAACCGCGCGCAATGTCTCGTAGTCGTATTTGTGTGTTTTTCGGTCTCTGTGAGTTTAAACCAAAGAAAAATATATTCGAAGTTGAGTTGGATTTACACCTTTTACTCTATTTATTGTTCATGGAAAACGTCTCACGAGCTAAGCATGGTCGTCACCTTCCGTTGTGGTGATTTTTTTACCTACCCCCGGCTCGCTAAGGGTATTACCGATCAAGAAATTTTTTGGAGTTACAAGATCAATGTATCGTGTATAATAATAAAGGTACTAAGGATGTTGGTAAACCGAAGCCCGCTTATATAATTGAATTTGTAAAAAAGTACCATAACACTAACGTTTTTATTATTTTTTTTACTATTTATTATGTAATGTTTATTATAAAAATGTTTATTAATATGTACTTTTATTGGGTTGATTGAGGGGAAATTAAATTGTGTTATTATTGTTTCCGGAATATTCCTAAGTTCCTGCGCACGTGCATTCAAGAGTTGTGAGGCACGCCTTTATGCGTTCAACAGGTAAATTTGAATTTACGCGCGCGTCATCTTTCAGAAACGCCGGTTCTAGACAGGAAGTTATTGCACCTCCGTGACGTCATCCGCCCAATGTAAAAGGATAGGGAGGAATGTCCATCTAAGGCTTGGGGGAAAAAATATTTTGGTAACTTGATCTGGTGACTTTTTAAAATAAAAGTAACAGTCTATCTGGTTGGTAGTGGTTTAGTTCCACTATCAACCACTAGGTGGCGCGTTACTTTTTTAAAAAAGGTTAAAAAAGTAAGAGTCTACCTGGTTGGTAGTGGTTTAGTTCTCTATCCTTTTACATTGGGTTGATGACGTCACGGAGGTGCGGAGGTGCAACTTCCTGTCTAGAATCGGCGTTTCTATACTACTCATGTCTGTTGCACAACATCTTCATCATCGCTGTCAGTACTTCTCATCGATGATGTGCTTAGAGAAGTTGATGACTCCGAAAAATTATGTTTTGTCTGCACATATGAGGCTAGTTTCACATCTAACCGATTTTTGCCGGCTGTCGTGTAAACGGTGCCGGGTACACTTTGACCAGCATCTAGCCGACGCCGACACAAAAGGGAATCGTTATCACATTTACACGGCTGTCGGGTATCTAGCTGAGCCGACCCGCGTTGCAGGCACGTCAACACGCGCCAATCTTTAGACCTCATCATTCACCACACGTACGCGTTGAATAGTAATGGATCGCAATAAGCTAATGGCGTGGATGATTCTCTACCGACGTATGAAGAATCGAAGAAAAAATAGAATTTACTGGGTTCATCCGATGAATATGAGAAGAGACGAAGTTGGAGCGTTCTTTTTACATTTCGAAGATTTGAGAAATGATGGTGATAAGTTTTTTAACTATTTTAGGATGAGTATAGAAACTTTTGACGAACTGCATGTAAGAATCAAGAATTCCTTACAACGGCGCAACACATCATTTAGAGAATATATCCAGCCTATCCAGATGTTGGCAGTAACAATCAGGTAAATGAAACAAAGTTAAATTTAAAAAAAGTATTGTAAAAAAAAAAGAAAACTAAAAAATTATTGAATGTAGAGAATAGCCATTCAGAGAAGAGTTTTTTTATTTCAGAAATCACTTGTAGCATTTTTAGTTGTAATTCAACTACTTCGTCGTCATCAAAAGTTTCCAGTCAGGGAATAATTCCGTTGAAAAAAGATGAATGGCGGTTCGGCTTCTGCTTTATGGCACTAATAAGCTCTAGCTCAACTGGGTCTGGTTTTCTTCTTCTCTTCATGGACTGTTTAAACGTCAAAATTTCTTTTGCCGACTCCGCGCTACGGTTTGACCCGTCACCTTCATTTTCCCTATGTTCGGGGGGCTGTGTGGCTGGGGCATCGTCCGAGAAGCTGTTCTCAGTAGATCGGGCTTCCTTAGTTTTTTTTTTAATTGCAGCTGTTTGTGGTATATATATGTTTTGGGTGGCTGCTTTGCACTTCCTGATGATTGTAAAGATTTGTTTTTTCTCTCACTCCTTTGGAAGGAATCTCTGATATTTGCCCACCTCTTCATAACAGCTTTACCTGAAAAAAAAAACATGTTACTATTATTAACTATTATTACTAAATTTGAGTTAATTTGATTGATATTGATTTGAAACGTTTGTTTCAGATATCAATTCATAATAATTACCTAATAATCTAAATCACCCTCACTGGAAGAGTCACTTTCCGAATCTGCATGGCTTTCTGATTGGGATTCAAGATCTATTAGCGAGGGTAGTTTATCAAGTGCTGGCGAGGTTTCTATTAGGTTCTTTACCTCTT
This sequence comes from Onthophagus taurus, assembly GCF_036711975.1. NCBI lineage: Eukaryota > Metazoa > Arthropoda > Insecta > Coleoptera > Scarabaeidae > Onthophagus > Onthophagus taurus. The sequence continues at coordinate 15,448,596 of NC_091973.1, forward strand.
TTGATAATGTACCTACTTTTTTTTTAGGTATCTCATGCTTCATATAACCAGATCCGATGACAAAAAGAGTGCGCGAAAAAGGTCGACAATGTTCTTGTATCTGCTCATTTTTCGGGTGTTATGATCTCGATAATAGCGACAATCTTTTTGTCGTGCTTCTAAAGCCTCTTCACTGAGGAGTCCAATTGGAAGCAGAAGGGTGTCAATGACATCAGCACCGTGTAATAATATTTTGTGAACACTTGCTGGCATGTAAAACTATCCATACAGTTTTACAAAAAGTTGCGCAGTTTCATGAATATACTTGCAGAATGTCTCTGTGCGTAACTTGTACCCGCAAGATATTGTTTCATGGATGATAGCAAAACGACTGATTAAGGTTTCATCAACAGCAGTAATTTTTGCTGATTTTCTTATATCCTTAAAAAATCGCCGAGCAGTATTATCATCATTTGTAGATCCAGTGCCTTGCTTGACAGTATCCACCAGCAAACCCATTTCTTCCCGAAATTTGGAGATCACTTCGCGTTTCCTGTCTTCGAATGCATCTTTGTTAGGTCCTCGAACCTGCCAAGATTTTATGTTCAAGCGGTATGAAATGTGTAGCAAGCATTCAAAGAACCTTATGTGCGCATGTAATGTTAACAGTCCATATCCAAAGGTAGTAACATTGCAAACCCGTTGCATGATAGCGTTTAAGTCGTTCATTTCTCTTGGCTTTGCTTTATAATTATAAGAGCTTTGAGATGATGGATTCATCGCAAGCGTGTTAGCTATTTTCCCATCTAATATTGTCTGCAGCAACCTTTGTTCTACATATATATTTTTACCGGCAATATTTACTGATGATGGTATCAATTTGATCTTCTACATATTCATTTTCCTCCACAATAATAGCTGATGATTCCTTTACACATCTTGTTCTTTTTAGAATGCAAAATCGTGTCGAAGAACACCGAGGATTCTGCCAGATGGTAACTTCAAAATCCTTATTTATTGATCATATCGGTTTGATGGACACAATTTTTGTTTGTACTTGGCATGACCAGAGCTTCCTCAAAGCCCCATTTGTAGGTGATTCCCCATACCAAATTATCTTAATCATTTAATGTTCGGGTAATAACTTCCTTTTGGACAGTACATAACCGCTCAACTACGTGATCAAGCAGACTTTGCAAACTCACTTCCGCGCTTGTTTCGGTGATTTTTATGTCCTTGGGATAAAAGTCGTCTTTTACCTTTAAAATTTTGTAATATGATGGATACATGTGGCATTTTCTAACCATTGAACCCTTTCTTAATCTCAGGTACTGAGATTTAGTCAATTTCAGGTCTACAATCATTGCTAAGGCCTCATCTGGTGTGTATGAGTGCGCACTTTTCTTGGGTTTATTAAACGATTTAATTCTTCGCAATGAGGTAGGATTTGAGATTGTTGCTTTTTTTACGATTGAAGCCACATTTCTCCTGCCCTGCTTTATAAAACTCGTTCGGGTTGCAAATGCAAGTTTTTCTGGACAGTGAGTTGTTACCAAACTCTGTGTATGCCTTCTTTTTGACCGAATACTCAATGCAGGAAAATCATTGGTGGCCGGACGTCCAGTAGACGTAGAAGGTTGAGAGGTTTTCGATATGCAAAGTTCTTGAGCAAGCCATTCCATTAATTGCAAATTTAATTAATAACTTACCTGAAGAACCAGAAGCCATGATAAGTAAAAATATTTTAAGTAAAAAAAATCGCAATAACACACTATAAACACTTTGATAAATAACGTAATAGCAAGTACGACAATCGTTATAACACGTATTGAACTCCACGTTCAACTTTTTACCTTAGTTAGCACCGAGTCTCCAAGGAGTTTTACCGATTCTTGCACCACCTAAAATTCAAAATACTAAGTTTCATACCGCCGAAATTTATATTTTAGAGCCTCAAAAACAACCCCCATAGTCATGATATATTTTTTACTATTTTTTCTGTATTGTCAAGATTGAACTGTCAGAAAATCGCGTAAAGTAATGAGGTCATTATTTGCAAGGCAGAAGAACGAATGATTAATGAATGAATACTATGATTTACCTTAATTCTGATTTATTAAATTTTAACAATCTACTACAAGTATTGTATTCATGGTAAAGCTTTAATCGATTTTTTATGAACTTTAACGTGTTTCTTTTTGACTTTTGTAGTGACGTTAACAGGTGATTCAATTGATACTACTCGATAAAGTCCTGTAAACAAAGGTGCTAACTTTTTGCTTGTACCGGGCCCAATGGTTTCATTTCGTAACCATACTGGGTCTCCTACATTCAATTCTAAATTGTTAATGGACCGGTCATACTGTGATTTAGGTATTTCCTTGTTTCTAATAAGAGTTTCTTTAGCTCAGCTATGATAATTTTGTAGTCTGGACTTTAATTCGTTCTCATAATCATCACAGTTGTACGAAATTTCTGGATGTTTAGCAATAGAGGATGGTAAGGAAGCTTTATGCCCATATAAGAGTTCGAACAGTGTAAATTGAGTAGATTGATGAGGTGTACTGTTGTACGTAAACATTGCGTACGGTATGAATTCCTCGCAATCTGTTTGATCACTGGAAATAAAATTTCGTAAATATTCTTTTAAAGTGCGATGGCTTCCTTTTAGAGTTCCAGTCGATTGGGGATGATACGCTGTACATTTTATATGATCGACTTGTAATAACTTACAAACGTTTTTGAACACTTCGCTACAAAAATTTGTTCTTTGACCAGTAACGAGAATTTTAGGAATACCATACACACAAATTATCTTACCATATACTATCTTGATGCGTTTGTACGTTCTTAACACTCCTTCATGACCACCTGTTGGCGTAATGTGTAAATCCTTCATGATTTGTTTAGTTTCTTTCTTTGTGAGCGATTCGATGATCTTGGTGAATTTGAACCTTAATGTCGGAACCTTTAAACACATATCTAACGATAGAACGAATGATATCATTTTGTAGCTGATCTTTATGAGCTGAGAGTTTCGGTAACGCCAACGATTTTATGTTTTCTTGGATACAAGCTTTCGTTACATTCAGAAGACATTGGAATATTTCCTCGTATGTGATTTTCTGATATACGCTATCATTAAGTAAAAGATATACAGCCTGATTCAGAGTAAGCGCCTTATTTTTTTTAGCCACACTATGGGTACTACTTTCAAAATATTTTCCAGTGATATGTTTTAGGACATTCTCTACACGATGGTGATATCATATTTTCAATTGGACGAATTATTTCAAAATGGCGACTGTCAACTTTTTTTTTAATGGAATGCAATTTTTTTTTTATTATTGATCCTAAAAACATTCTTTTTACGATAGTATTTTGTTTTTCTTAAAAATGCATTTCTTTCCCCATCAAAAAGAAAACTAACATTTTAATTTAGTAGCGCATGAATATTTTACACTCGATGTTGTTTTTGTCCAAATATCAAGTAGCGCTAGACAGAAAAGAAACAAACTTTATTTTGTAATAAACATCTACTTATTTATTGTATTTATTATTATTATATTTATTCTAGCATCTGCAATTGTAAGATCATTAAGTTTACGAAAATCAATTATATCGTTTATTTCCTTCTGAACCTTTTTTCAGCCTTTTTTGGAACAATCAGTAAAGGACTGTTATAAGGACTTCTGGATGTACGAATGATGACGTCTTGTAACATTTTATCCACTTTCCACCGATATGGTTTAACGAAAACTGGTGGTACATTCTCAAGCAAAACAATTTTATGTCTGATTACTTCTGTGTATGTTAAATTATCACCAGGTAAATGAAAGATGTCCTCGAATTGGCTTCAAATTTCAAGAATGGAACCTGTTTCTTCCGGATTCATATGAGATGTGTCAAGACTGGATTCAAGATGTTGTTTACGATTACTACTAACTTGCGTATTAAAGTTTAAAACATGAAATTCGGAGAATTCTAAAAGATTCAAGGAAATATCGTCAAGAGTAACTTCATTTTGTGTAGAATTTAGAATATTTATGAAACTAGTACCTTCATGAGATCGGATTAGACAATTTCCAATGTGTATTCTTGGTTTAATTTCCTTGGCTACAATTACACAATTTATCCGTTGTTAGTTTAATAGGTAACCCTGCAGTGATTTCTGATCTGGCAGGAACTTTGATTTGCATTGGTTTTAAAATAATTAAAAAATTCTTTATCTCCAGAAGTAAACGAAAATTCATCCAATTCATAATTAAGATGAGCTTTGTACTTAACAAAAAAATCATTCCCAATAATACTCATGATGGGAAAATCGGAATTTTCCAGCTGTGTTCTTCGGTTTCTTGACTTAAAGGAATAAGATTGAGTCGAAGGTAACTTCTAACACTAGCTGCCTCTTGAAATCGACTTCGTAGATTTTCGAATTCCAAATTAATTTCGTTTTGGAATCGACTTCGTAAATTTTTGAATTCCAAATTAATTTCTTTTTTGGAATCCCACCACTGCCACCAAATTTTGTTGTGAGTTCGTAGGAGTTGATTAAAGCTCAAAACTCCTTAACTAACTTTCTTTATTTTACTAACTAGACAATATAATTGTAATGGTTGGTGATGATGGTGTAAAATGATGGGATCTCCGGGTTAGAATAAACGCATAATAGCTTCTCTTAATTAATGCATTTATTGACAACACTTAAGTTACACGACGTGTCACCTTTCAGTACCTTGAGCGTACTCTCTTTCCGAGCGATGACCGCCGCTACACAATACCTAACGTCCGTCATTTAGTGCTTACTATTAACTATCTTAACCTACTTAACAATTTGTTATTATTACACTACACCTCCTAACCGCTTGAAAAAAAGAAAATTTTCTTATAGACTAATTTTTTTTTTTTTAATTTATTATACAATTTTATTCTGTTTTTATGTACTTCAATACATTTACCATTAACATTAATTACTACATTTGGTGAACTAACTTTTACAATTTTATACGGACCATTATACAATGATTCATACTTTGAACCAGCTTCATTTCGTAATAAAATCTTATCTCCTACCTTATAATCTAATGGATTACTTTTTTGGTCGTATTTTATTTTTCGATTATATTTAGATGTATTCAAATTTTGTTCTGCATCTGCCCAAGCTTGTTGAAGTCTATATTTCAACTCTATTGGGTAATTGTCATAATTGTAAACAGGATCGACACAATTTTTTATGTTTGATGGTAGTAATGCTGATTTTCCGAAAACTAATTCATACGTTTCTGTATGAACACTGTTATTGTATGAAAAACACCAATACGGTAACCAATGACTCCACGTATTCGGATATTTTGCAATTTGAATACGAATAAATGCCTCTAACGACTTATGCGAATTTTCTAAAGAACCTAGCGTTTGATGATGATACGCCGTAGAAAATAACTGCTTTATCTGAAGAAATTTACAGGCATCTTTTAACGTAGAAGCAATAAAGTCAGTACCTTGATCTGATAAAATTTCAGTTGGAATACCATATCGTAATATGAAATTATCTACCAGTGCTTTAGCAACCGTTACAGCTTCTTTATTTTTTAACGGATAACACTCAACGTATTTAGTTAAATCACATTGTAGTGTTAACGCATACTTGTTTTCACATTCATCCATTGGTAATGGACCTATAAGATCTAAGTGAATTTTTTGAAAGGATGTGGAAGCTGTGGTTGTGATACTCATTGGCTCGATATTATGTTTTGAGTGTTTGAATTTTTGACAATCGTCACATTTTTTAACAAATGCTTCGATATCTTTCCTCAGTCCTGACCAAAAGTATGTTTTCTTTATATTATTAAACATTCTATTTATTCCAGCATGTCCTCCTGTGGGTAACATGTGGTAATCGTTTAAAATGATTTGTTGTTTCTCTTTGACGTATATTTCAAACAGATTTTTAACTACAGTGAGTTTTATATCGTTTTTGTTTAATTCTTTGGAATTCCATAATATTTCACGAATTTCTGCGCGCTTATCGTCTTTTATAATTGTTAATTCTTTAACATTATTTTCTTTGCATGCAATTAATAAATCTCTCACCGACGCTTCGAGTGCTGACGATGATCGAGAATTTTTTAGTAAATACATAATATTTTTGTCTTTTTGGTATACCAAAATTTTGGCGCTTTTTATTTAAATTTATCGTACGATTCTTTGTTTCTTTCATAAATTCTTTCTCTGAAATTACTCGTAAAAGACAAGAATTTTTTGGACGTTTAATAAGTTCCACTACTCCTGGGTGATCAATCCGAGACAGCGGTACGTTTTTTGTGTCTACATCGGTATTAAATTTTATCGATTGTGCTCTAGTAATAGCATATATCATCTGAGTCATATTCACACTAATTTCTTTGAGTTCTTCAGAAGAGATTTCTATTCTCGATAATGCATCTGCAGCAACATTATGTTTATCCTTAATGTATTTAATAGTAAAATCATATTAGATAGGAATGTTAACACAGAATGAATTGTATAAAAATCACTACATATTTGTTTTCTTGGAAACAAATAAAAAAATATAATTTTCAAATGCAAATAGGTTTTTTAAATAATTCTAATTTCTATGCAGGGGTTACTGAATCGCCATGCCTACAATCAAATAGTTGGCAACCATTTCATAATAATTTTGAAAAAAATCGGTGCGTTCAATTTTCAAAGATTGTCCACATTATACTATACATTATTGGATTATTTAAACATAAATTAAATTCTTTGAACGTTAAAGAATAATTTTTGCATTTACCAATTCCAGATGACAAAGATCGTAGTAGATTCTACGGCTCATTCCTCCGACGGAGGAACTCCCTCATCGATACCGGCAATATTGACAGTAACGTCAAAACATCAACTGAATTAAAAAACACTATAATGAAGAATATAAAACCCAAAAAGTGTAGCAGAATTTACCTTTTTTACGTGCGGCCAGCAACATATCCATATCTACATGTGCATACCCAACCCAACTACTCACAAACTTTGATAATAAGAAGAAAATCTTTAATAAATGGTAAATAACTAGGCGACAGTAGGCTAGGTTAAAATCTAAACTTAATACGTGTAAACGTCTAAACTAATGGTGAGGTGACTGAATTAGAAGGACAACCGTCTGCGGTTTATATAGGGGTAGGATTGACGATGTAATACAGGGGCGTGGCTTAGAAATTAACGTTGTACTTTGTACGCTAAAACATACACTTTTAATGCTGCGGAAATACTAGAATATATTGTTGACAAACATGAATAATTTTCGATTAAGTATAAAATTAGGTTATATCATTATTTTATATATAAGTTGTTAATTACAACTTTCGCCAGACAAACCGGAAACCCTCTCTCCGAAACTTCGAGTTGTTCTCATAAACGGAAATAAAACATACCGAGCAAGAATATTTGATATTAACAGCAAGAAATTCTGAAAGAATTACGTCTGCCCCTTGATGTAAAGAATTACACTAAGCTCTCTATAAAATGTTACTATGAAACTGTAAATGTTATATTTAATTTTAATATCTGCAATTAATAAATTGATAGCCGTATTCAAATGTTGATTTGTTGACATTTGTTGCATTGGTTATTCTTATATATACTTTCCTTTTAAACTAGGAGGATTGAATACAAAACTTAAATTTACAATGCGAAATATCACTAGATATTTTTTCGGTAAATTTAAATTCACGTTATTATTACATAAAATGAAATATTCTACTTATTATTAAAATTTATTTATCATTTCGTCTATTTTGAACAAAGAAGTTAACATGTAAGGTTTAAATGTATTTAATATAACACACATAACTTCATAATAACTAATGTTCAACACATTGACTGCCAACATAATTTTCTTTAATAAAAAACATTTACAACTGTAAAGAATTTTCAAACAAAATGAAAACTATGTGGTGCGATATTTCAAAATCTACACCGCGTGAGCAGGCTGTTTCTGTAGGTGTTCGCATATTTTTAATCACAAATATGTACTACTTGACTAAAAATTATGATGAATCGTTTAAAAATTTTAGGTGTAAACACATAAAAGGCTAAGATATAGGCGTTCGTAATTTTTAAATATTTTTAATGTGGTTTGTCGAATTAAAGTTATGTTCTCGTTGGTATTACATCACATTCTTTGTTCATATTTAACAAATAACAATTGTTTTTGTGAAAATATAGAAAAGATATTTCTCGATATTTGTTGTGACATTGTCAAATGCCTTTAATACATCATTCAGGTTTGTCTGTTGTGAACATGGATGGGAGTCATTGTTGAAGAAGTGGAGGGAAATTCGAGTTTCGGCCGTTAGAAATTCTTATTAGTAGTTTCTGAGAAATTTGTTTTAACATTTTGGTTTTCTAATGAGGAATTCGAAAGAGTTCGGAAGTCTATTTCGCCACAGTCTGAAAAGCAAATTTGCGCTCACCAGTTGAGTGTCTCCAGTGGAGGCCAGTAGCTCTCGATAAAATTCTGACGGCTTTTGGTAGTCAGTAGTACGTATTTGCCGATTTAGGAACCTCCACCACGAACCTGCATTCTAGAAGCAGGATCTTGAATCGGCAAATTTATTGGGGCTAGGAGGAGGTTCTTGAATCGGCAAATTTTTTGGGGTGATTCGTTCGAGGAGGAGGTTTATTAACTGGAGGAGTTCATGTTACTTAGAGGAGGTTTTTAAAAATTTTTTTATGCATTCTGCCTGACATCTCACGATGTATTGTCGTGTTAGAACATGTACAGCAGATGTATTTGCTACTGATGTGAAGCTACCGTCCCCCTACCACCTGCCTTATGTACTGCTATAAATACAAATGTTGGTCGATGTTTTGTCGGTTACGAACAAGAAAGCTAAAGCGATAGTATATGAAGGTTCGGCAATTGTGAAGGAATGTTTGGCATTTGAGTTAGGGTTTAAAATCTTTTAATTTTTGTTTAAAGGAGTTTGGAAAGGAAGGAAGAGGAGAAGAGAGGAATGGTTGCCATGGGACCCGGATAGTTGCGATTTTAAGCTGCAACCGTGGCTTTAAATCCTCCTTCTTCCGGGTGATTTCGGGGAGGGGTGTATGGTGTTTTCAAATAGGTGTATAATGGTCTTGTTGTTGTCGGGATATGGTCATTGAGACATATTATGTGTGGGTTATAAAACTTGAATTTGTTATCTTGTTTGTTACCTCGTAATTTTCGAGCGTTTCCATTACATTTCCCTTGTTTCTGTAATGTATTATGGATGCGTTCTTTATAATAAATGCTTATCGCTAACCTTTTCTCTAATGAGGTGTCTGGTGGTGCGACATTCTTCCTAATTAATTAGTTAATCCTCTCTGGCATCCGTCTGGACGATCCATCGATGGTGTTATAAAGGTGTTTAGAGTTGTCTTTAATATGTCTTGAAACGATGCCTGCTCTCCGGCCCTTGAGGACGAAGTGCTTCTTATTGTTAAAGTTGGCTAACTTCTTGATAGCCTTCATAAGTTTCTTGATATCGGAGACGGTCTGGTTCCCATACGTAGCTTTGATATCGTTTAAAAATCCTATCTTGAAGTAGAAGAGACGTGAAAGTACTGGTTGTACAATGTTAAGAGTTAAGTTTAATTATTGGGAAATCAACCAAAACGGGGAAGAAATCAAAAAACCTCCTGTAATTGGACCAAGCTTTCGATAAATATATTCTTATCTTGGTCAGGGTACGCTACAAAGAGATGAAGGGAACGTTACACGTAATTCTAACATTTCAAGTCTTACATTTAGAGGTTAAAATGTAAAAACTGTTACATTAGTATATTGATGTTGAATAGAAAGTCCTCAAAAAGACATCTATAAAGAGAGAAGATGATATCCAGACCAAAAACACTAATTAAATTAACGACAACAAGTCAAGCCGAAACGTATTGGTTTGCAATTGCAACCGAGCACCACCAAGCAGCACATTGCTTGGTTCCATGTTTCCCGAAATACGGCAACATTAACTCATCTATTGATAAAAGTTTATCTCCAGGGTGATACTTCAACCAATTCATCATATTCCATGGTGCTTTAACTTTGGCAAATTTATCATCAGGAGAGAGATGGCTATTGTAACAAGCATGAAAATAGCGTAGGAGTTTTTCAAAACGGTTACGAGTCATGCATGAAGCAACTTCTGGATGATGGGTATCAATACTCTGATCCCAGTACAGTCTATACCGTGAGGCGCTCTTGTAACCTTTTACGAGTAAAATGCCCACAAAATTCTTTACATATAGTCGATCGAAAAATGACCTGCCCTTTGGTTATGGCATTGTTTTCTGTAGAAGAGCGTAACAATTCATAAACATCGTTATCGATGTGGTGTTATCTAGAACGAAATCTGGTACAGTAGATTCTTCTTCAGGCTTCTTTTTCTTTTGGTGTTGTATCATTTTGTCTCCATTTTCTTTTGACTACACTCTTAGCTTTCTTACCAGGCGGTTCCACAGGCGAAGATGTTAATGGTTGTGTCTGCTGTTCATCCTGACGCATATGCGGCATACCTTCATAGGTTTCCAGCATTGAGATACATGTAATTTACTGGAGTACGTGCTCACGATATTCGCTTGGTCGAGAAAACGGTCCGATTCGCCAGCATGTTCCCCCACCCCATAACGGCAAGAAATACAAATAGTACTAACTAATGGATATAATTCAGCATGAATTTATTCAATATTTACTAAGTAATTCAAATAATGTTATTCAATAATGATGAAAAATACCAAATAATACATATTTAAGTTATTATAGTTAGAAAAAAAAAAAATATATAATTTTTTTTCCGTATGTTACGTTGAAGCTTTTTGCCGTTATGGGGTGGGGGAGGCCGGCTCGTTTTCTAGCTCAAAGCACGCACTCCAGTAAACATAGTATATCTCGATGGTTTCCAGGAATCGTTCCCCCGATGGTACTTTACACCGTTGCACCTCAGCCTCAGCCAATAGTTGTCGATGAGCAAGGATGTGAATGTCCCCTGAATCCTCATCTCCACTGTCTTCATCCCTCAATTCAACATTTTCCGGTGGCGTGATAAATATATCTGCTGATATTATTGGGCTGTCCTCTTCTAAAGCCGATATGATTTCATGAACATTCAACCTGTATCGAAAAAACGACGGTTAAAACACAAAAAATCTCAGTGAACCTTGAAGAAAATCTTTACCAGTTTCTTGATTCTCATTTAAATTGCTGACCGCTTTGTGATACCTTTGAGCATCTTCGTTGTCTAAATTTCCAGTAATCGATTTAATTATGTTGCCTACCACATTAAAAGCACCACGTTTCGATCTAGTGTTAGCTGTTTATTGCAAATGTTCGAGGTGGTCGTCCAACCGTTCTAATTTATATTGCAAAATCGGGTTAAAATTAATAATTCTTGCGCTCGCTTCGGTTGACGAGAATAACTTTATGCTCTTTTTTAATTTGATTGCTTCTTTCAATATTCCTTTAATCGGAAACATATGAATTATATTAAAATGTGTCTTAACATTAAAACCTACTCCTAATCTAATAGGTAAAATTCCTATCTTCTGATTGAATCTGAAAAAGTTCCTATTTTTCCTAGGTTTTTTACATGACATTTTCTTTCTTTATTCTTATCATTAAGCACCACTACGGTATTTTTATCATTTATCTTTGAAATTTTAAAAGGACCTTCAAAAAGTTTAGACAGTTTTCCTTTCCTTTTTGGAGCGTCAATTTTAATATAAACCTTGTGACCTACATTTAAGTTTATGTTTTTTAGGTGTTCATTTCTCTGTTTTATTCTTTTTTGCTTTGTGGTTTGAGTTTTTTGGCTGATTTTTTGGTATAACATCTTTAGACGATTTCTGTGTTATTCTACATAATCGTTTGCGACGTCCTTTCCTGGTTCGGTCCTAGGAAAGGGGTCTTGGTGCCCTTTTTTTATGTTCGGGATGTTAACGGTCTCGGGTGCCACCTTATGTTTAGAGAGTTAAGGAACTCTTTCGCCTCCAAGAAGCTTTTGGGGGTTATAGTCGGAGATTCAGGGTGTTTGAGAGAGGGTGAAAAATAAAAACATGCGGTTCATAAATTAAGAAATAAAATCAAAATTTATTAATAAAATAAATTTAAAAAAAATCAACATAGGGGTTTACGGAGGTATATAAAAAAAATGTTTATTCCTGCGCTATTCTTAACCCAAAATAATATTTATTATAAAACACTACATATCTATTTCATAATGAATAGGAATTTGACCGAATTTTGTATGTAATATTTTATTTTTAATATCTATTGTGGCCTCTAGTTGTTATAAAAGTCGTAACCCGTCATATTTGTCAGAAAAATCAAAAATATTAAATTTACGCAACTGGTTGTGTGCATTAAACGTGGCCAATGACGGTATTTCGATTATATAATTATGTTGTGACGAGGCATGCGGAGTTTTTATTGTAAATGGTTCATATAAAACATAATCTAAACATTTTTAAACGAATTGACGATTATTTAAAACAGTTAAAAATATTTTTGGTACTTTACGCGTTGCAAAAATAGTAGATATAGTAGGTATATATAAATAGCAATATAGTAGAGAAAATAGTAATAGTAGATCAGGCGAAATATTTGGGACATATACTATCGAATAAAGAAATGCAACCGGATCCAGATAAATTAGAACATTATCCGATTTCTAAAAATACGATAGAGATTCGAGCTTTTCTTGGTTTAGTTGATTGGTATTGGAAATTCATTAATAATTTTTCTAAATAGTCGGCTCCACTTACAAAATTAACACGTAAGTATAATATCTTTTTCAATGGGTGAAAGCGTTTCCAAGCGTTGAAAACGTCAGTCCACGTTTCACCGTTCGCAATAAACGTTTCACCTTTACATTTTCCTACTTTATCGAACATACCATGAAGAATTAAGGGAATAGCCATCGTAGAATTCGGTATTATATTATGTATCAGATGTCTACCCATCAAATTAAGAGATTTCAACAAATGCATCTTCTTGCAATCTTCAGCGCCCAAAGTATACACATAGGAACTAAGTCCACCACGTTATTTAGACGAATGGCTGTCCATTCCAAAATGAGTAATTGAACGGGTAACTTCCACTAAACATTTATATACCTTTTGTGAATAAAATTGTAATAACAAAAATACTCAATTTAATTCACAATTGACAGAAACATACAGTGCAACTATATATAATTTTTTTCTTTCTCTTTTCATACACCATGATAAATTATAAAGTTATACAATCCAAACATAATTATATTCAATTACATTCAATACCAGTTCCCTAAAAATGATAATAAAAAAATTTCAAATGATCAACCAGTGAATTACTTGATAACAATCTTCCAAAAAACCTTAACAACCAGCAATTGTTCCAAGCTCCATGTTCGGAGACGTCAGACTGACTAGAAACTGGCTTTGATAGGCGTTACCCTTGGCCTAAATAAGTAATTTATTTTTGCTACAGGGGGTAGTACAGACACTCTTCTATCACTGACAGAGATAGAAAGTGAAAAGAAATAATAAGACAAAGAAACGAAAGAATACAGTCTTCTTTACTTGGGCTTAGACCCAAAATATCTGTGACGTTACCATAACTAACTCAACATCAGATTACCACAATTACAAGAGATCTTTTAGTATTGTCCTTCTTGTCGACAGTGACTACCGCTTTATTTTTGCTGATATCGGAGCAAAAAGGAGAATAAGTGCCGGTGGTGTGTTCAGAAATTCTTTGGTATGGAAAAAATTAGCACACATTTAAATTTGCCTACCCCTTGTTACGTTTTTCTAGGCGATGGAGCTTTTGAATTAGGTACAAATTTAATGAAACCTTATCCTGGAAATCATGGAAAAGGTACACCAAACCGTATTTTTTATTACAAGTTGTCCAGTTGTACAGTTTATGTAGAAAATGTATTTGGAATTTTAGCTTCAAAATTCAGAATTTTCAATAAACCGCTTGAAATAAATATTGAATCAATATCAAATATTGTAAAAAAATTGTGTACTCTTACACAATTTGTTCAAAAGGAGTTCTTCTTGACATTTTGTTATAAGAATTTTTTATTCACAAAAAGGGGACCTATAACCCCTCAAATTTTTTCTACTCATACCTGATACACCCTGTATAAAAGAAAAAATAGAAAGGTAAAATAAACGAGAAAATTAAGTTAAAATATTAAAGAGAAAAAAAAAATTTTTTGGATCATGGAACGTCAATTTTTGATTATGCTTACTTTTTCTACGCCACAACGACGCTGTTCTGCCGGGATTCGGTCGCTTCAGGAGCTTCAAGTCACAATTTCGAAAGGAGGATTCGATTCCTCTAGCAAATTACCCAGGACAAACCACCAGCGCATTTAGAAGCTTTTCCGAATTTAGTATTGACAATTTAAATTAAATAAGAAAAATGAAGTGAACTCAAGGTGAAGACTCCCCGAGTCGAACTCGGTGGCGCACCAACGCCTCACACGATAAAGCTGACTTAAGCAAAATAATTATACAAAACGCAATTTAATACACAGGGCGGTTTGTTACACCAAATCTTGAATACCTTCTATGAAATCCACAGATTTGTCGTATTCCACATATTTTTTTATGGACATTTCATCGAACGCCAACACACAAAATTTGTCAAGTTCTTCCATTGATTTAATTTTCAGCTTTAGTTGATAAAAAAGATTTTCATTAAACCCGGTCTTGAATTTGGTTAACCCGATCCATGACCGAATTGTGGACGTGGCAGGCAAAACTATTTCACATTCATTTTTCAAAAATCTGTATGCCGATGGGGATTTATAATAAGAGCTTATTACTAGGATCTTTTCTTTTTTGGTCCAATGAGTTCTGGAAGAGTGATTAATTTGCATGTTGGTTAAGACTCTGGATTGAATTGATTTGAATTTGGTTTTAGCAATTATATTAAAGTTGGGCAATTTCTAATTCTGCGCTTTAGCTTGCTAATCAGAGTTCGTTTATTACTTAAAATTCGGGATTGATTTTTTCAGTTAGCATCTCTTCACTGTTACTTTTACTTGGTCAATCTCGGGATGGGGTTGCTGGCATGTTTACAAACGCCGTTATCCAAGATTTAGTACCTGGACTAGTAAATCCAGTTGAACTTGGCAGTACATTATTTACTTGCGTCACTTTCGATCTTGAATAAGTTTTTTTGACGGGTCGGTGTTGTATTTTCTTCGTCCATCGTGGTATCTAATATACTTTCTTCCAAAGTAGAATGGTCTAAATACTCTATACTGGTCATATACGGAATAGGGACCGCATCATGGCACAAACGATTCCTCGTTGAACTCGAAAATGAATCTGGTTCGAAATGACGCTCACAAAAAAACTTCATTTTTAACGCAGTAGGAGAAAGTAAGAGCAATTTTGCGTTACCTATTAATATAAGCATATAAATCAGTATTTTAATATATTTGGTTTCCGTGCCTTTTAACCCCTTGTCTAATTACTATATTATTTCAAAATATTACTAAAAGATAAAGCTTATTTACAATTAAAGACCAATAATTTTAGTTTTAATAACTAGTTTTAAATAATAATTATAGATATTTAAAGCAAATAAACTAGCTGTCATGACTTTTCATGATTAATAAACTGTAACAACTTTTATAGAACCGTAGTTTCATAGTTTCATAGCTCCGATTTTATAGATTACACAGTTATTTTCCAAAAAATAGTTCACAAATAATAGATTCATTTATATTTAAATATTAAAAACGTATCTGGTTTTCGTACAATAAAATTTTATTTATTAATTTAAAAAAAATACTAAACAATTATTATTATTAGCACAAGAAAATATAAGAGGGGGAATATAAATCAAAAATAGTGCTGCCATCTCTTAATCATATCCGTTATTATTAGAAAATCCATCAGCGCCCCATAGTGTACAAATCCAAAAATAGCACTTTACGCGTTACCAATTTTTACGTTGCGGTTAGCAGTCTTCTTGTATATGTAAACTCAAATAGCTGTATTTAATTATTTATTTCGATTATAATTTACAAACAATGAATAACCCTTCTATTGTTAACTGTCAAATCCTCTCTTTCTATTTAATACCAATCCACGAAAATGAAGACTCCCTAGATATACAGCGTGTCCCGTATCTTCCGCATCAGAGCATTATACGGTTGTAGGATACATTATTCTGAAGCGATCTTTCTAATAAAATTTTTTCGAAATGTTTATAATAACCGCACGGGAACTGTTTAAAGGAACTGTTTTTCGTCCAATCAGCAGATCGCAAATCAGACTCAGGTAGTCGGTGCCACCCTCGGCCGGTCCGCTACGCCGATGATAACACGTTTCCCACGTGTACTCACCAATAAATTCGTCATGGAAAGAGAAATAAACTTTTTCGATGAATCAAAGTTGTCCGTTATTGGTCGTCGTTAAACAGTTCCCGTGCGGTTATTATAAACATTTCGAAAAAATTTTATTAGAAAGATCGCTTCAGAATAATGTATTCTACAACCGTATAATGCTCTGATGCGGAAGATACGGGACACGCTGTATAACAAGTCTGGTATAAAATGGTCAATGGTAGAAGTGGGTAGAAGTAGCGCGAGGTAGTTCGAGCAATACCGCCACACTCTCGTTCCTCGGTCTACTTCGTCCTACTTCGCGAGAGACTGGAGGGGACTATAAAATTTGCTTCATCAAATAATCTCGTAGACGCGGGTTTCACCTGCCTAGCTGGGGTTAACGAAGGTCTATTTTCGTGAATTCTCGATGTTCTCGTTTCCGATGGCCCAGGGATTGTTCTAAAGATTGGCATTGGTAGAGTAACAGGATTACTTATTGAATAAGTCTTCCTTTGTATAATTTTTCCGCACGTAGTCCGAATAGTTGCTTCCATTAAAATGGTCGTATAAGGTTTTAGTCTGCTAATATGTACCACTAAGGTTGTTGAACTATTACAAGCTTTAATTTGATAATTGACAGCGTTAAAATTTTTAATTATTCCAAATGGACCTACCCACGGTTGAGCTAATTTCCTCGACAACCCTGGCTTAACCGTCACATCGTTTAACAAAACTAGATCTCCTAACTGAAACCAAGAGGGTTTACTCTTTTTATTATAATATGCCTGTTTTTCCTACGCTTGTTGTAATCTTTGTTCTACTTCGGTGAACACATTATTCATTCGGGCCACAAATTCTGATACGTAATTTTCTGTAAAATCGTACTTAGTTGTTAAAGGTTTGATGAAATCGTTAATGGGTAACTCAATATTTCGACCGTACAAAAGAAAATAACGAGTATAACCTGTACTACTGTGATATGCCGAGCAATAAGCGAAAACGACAAAGGGTAACCATTCATCTCAATCCCTTGATTTTTGTCGATATAATACGATAATATGTCTTTGATTACACAGTGGCTTCGTTCGATCAATCCATTATATTCGGGATGGTAAGGAGTGGTTTAAATTTTTTCGAGTTTTAATAACCTACATGTTTGCTTCATCAAACATGAAGCAAAATTATAACCGTTTCAGCTTTCTGACCTGGCTACCCTCGCCAGGTTGCTTCGATATACTTAAAATGTACCGATTTCCGTTCTCTGTAGTTATCAATGGGCCAACGCTATCCATTGACGTACGTTCGAACGGACGATTTATTGCCTGAAATTTTTGTACCGGTACTTTCTGGAGGTGCAATGAAGTTTTACGGCGATTACATAATTCACAATTATTACAATAATTCTTTATATCACGGTTAAAATCTCATTAACATGTAGATTGTTAATAACTCTCTGTGGTATGCGCTATATTTATGTTCGGCGGGGGACAGCTTTAGAGACAGAAATAATAGCGGTTTCCATTGATTGTTGTATTGTGAACAGATATGGATATGATGTGTTTGCGTGTAACGTTTATATTATATTCATCAGTTCTAAATTTAATTTTTATACAGTTTCTCATATTGCGTCAAGTTACTTTGATAAGGGCGTGCGAAACTCGTTCAAATTTACGAATACCAAAAATAAATCTCAAACAACTATTTTGACTTCTATTTTTTCGCTATTTAAAAGTATATTTACATCCCTTGCATTTAAGTTACCGAAACACACTATTTTTGATTTTGTTGGATTTAAATGCAATGATATTCTATTAGAATAATCAAGTAGCGATTTGAGATCCTCATTTATGAGCGAGCAGGTCGAAGCAAAAGCATGTCTTGGAAAAGAAATATACATCTGAGTGTCATCAGAACAAATGTGAATGCATACATGAAACTGATTGGCGAACCAGACGCCCCAAGGTAATGCAATTGTGCTATGAGCATCTGATGGTTTACCTTATTGAATGTCTTACTATAATCCAACAGTATCAGAACAGTACATAAGTTTTTATTAGCATTTATTATGTCATCAGTTGGGTTGGGTTCAAAAGTGTCACAACTATGATTAGTACAAAAACCAGATTGAGTAGAAGGTAGTATGTCATTGTTATTTATATATTTACGTAACTACGTTTCCATACATATGGGACGCAAATCCTCAAATCCTAAGCGAATCTGTTTCTTAGGTAAAGGCGCCACAATGTATCGTAGTATATCAGACCCACCTTTTTTAATTAAAATAATATTCAAATCGTCTATTCCAAATGCCAATCGTCTTAATACCATTTATAATGTATGATATTTCTGATATATCTACAAAATTAAATTTAAATTTATCACAATGCTCAGGAAAGTACTCATTAGAATTATAGAATTGTAGTAAATCATTACATGGACCAGAACTTCTTTACAAAGATTGAACGAAAAAATCGTTAATTTTATTTACGTCTTTTAAGTTAGAGGGAATAGAGGGTTTAGGTTTATTATCAATATTAATTTCTTTAGAAGTCTCTAGCTGGTTCTTTCATTAATATGCCTTAGTGTAGTTGACAAATACACGTTTTTCTCACGACGTATAGCAGATGTTGTTAGATTTCTCAATGATATATAGTAATCAAAATGTGTCTGCTGCTTAGTCATTTTGAACTGTGGCTAACGCTTTATCTCACAAATTCATCATAAGCTTTACATTATCAGTCAGCCATGGACCAAATGGCTTCGAAGTTAAATGTACTGGTCGTAAGGGTGGATGGTAATCTAACAAGCTTAACCCTTTCACTGCTATAAATATAAGTGTTTTTTTAAAATTATTAGTTATGTATTTTTTTGCGATTTTAATGATTTTTTAATATTAATTTATACTTTTGAAGTAAAGGGATAATAAAACTAAACTTAAACGTTAGGAGAGAAAAAATATATTGATACTAACAATTAACAGTAAAAATAAAAAGATTTCCGATAAGATGAATAATAAACAGTAAATAAGAAATAAATAAATGAGAAGTTTTTGTAATAATGTAACTAAATAAAAATATTCTTTTTCAAAACCTTAATACATTGTGGTGTTTTTCGAAGCAAGGTTGCACACATCATGCAACTACACATTTTGCACACATGTACCTCCTTTCTCTTCGTTTTCTCTCCCCTGTTGAGGTATGTGTGCAGACGTGGCAATATCTGGTGGGATATTCTTTTTTTGGTGTAGGAGGAACTGGAACTGGAAAATGACGGAAATGATGGACGACCTCTTTTCAGTCTTTGCCCTGGTTTTTGATATTTTGTTAAAAACTCTCTAATGAAAGTCAATCCAATATCTGCTATGCTTATATTCTTCCCAGTTTTGACATTGAATATGGTTTGGCAGTTTAGAAGGGTTATATCAAGGTGGAAGAAGAGCTTTCTGTACCACTTCAAGGATTTTCTCACACATCCTACTGAACTGAGCAGCATGTCTGATCTGTCAACGGATCCCATGTGATAGTTGTACTGAATGATGCAACTTGAATTTACTTTTTGTTTTTGAATCTAATCGCAGTTTGCTTCATTTGATTTTTATGAATAGTTGTAAGCATAAACACCTCTCTCTTATCAAACCATTTTAGAGCCAGTATTTTGTCAGTATGATGAACTTCTAGTTCACCCCTTTTCATTTTTTTTTTCAAAATTGTGCATTCCCTTACGATTCTTCCTAATAGTTCCACATACATTAGTACCGTTTTGATGAAGTCAAAAAGCTGCGGGCTGGAGTACAATAAACTTTCGTCGATGCAAATATTTTCAAAGGGATGGAAGACTTCTTTGAATGTTTTCCGCAGATGATCTAAAATTGGGTTTATTTTGTACATTCTATCAGCCGAAGGCTAATTGTAATTCTGTTGATGTGAAGCAGACGTAACAACAGCAAGGGGTGATAAGAAGACGATCTGTGGACCAGTATTCGTTGATACTCAGCTTCTTCATCTAACCATCAGCATTGTTAGGGCAAAGAATACAAAAAGTTCTTCAGGTGTTGTTTCTTGCCATTTTTGCAATCTTAATTTTGAAGATGTTGGTCCCGAGAAGAGATGGTTGTGATTTGTAACTAATTCATAATATTGATTTGTTTCTTGACAAATTTTCTTCATAATTTCAGGCGTAAAATATAAATGGAAAATATCTAAAGCCGTCGGATCTGGTATTTCAAACACTAAACAGTAGTTAGCACAAATTTTCTCATGATTGTACAGCTGAGAATATTGCTTAAGCTTTTTTCCACACATGATGCATTCATATGTTTTTGACGGCATTATGCAACATCTTTATTACGAAGAATCTATATAATACACATGCTGACTTGAAGTTTTTGTATCAGAGTGCGCGGTAAATAGATCGGATACGAAATCGTCGTGGGTATTGTTCGGGCTCTAAGCTAGCTTCGGGGTGGGTTGACTGAGCCTACAACGCGCCAGTTGAACTTTGCCTCTTCTGGACTGGGATCGATATTTATGAACCTTGAGTCGGCCGCGTTGCTTGGAAAGGAGTGCGTAAAAGGATGACGCGCAACCTTTAAGCGGTGGAAACGCCCGTCGCT
Organism: Onthophagus taurus; assembly: GCF_036711975.1. Classification (NCBI taxonomy): domain Eukaryota; kingdom Metazoa; phylum Arthropoda; class Insecta; order Coleoptera; family Scarabaeidae; genus Onthophagus; species Onthophagus taurus. The sequence goes on from NC_091973.1 coordinate 15,469,554, forward strand.
TGTGACTCCATCGTGGGGTAATTTACATATTTCATTGAAGGTAGATGCAATAAATTTAGTGCCTCTATCGGTTGCAATCGCATTAGGAATGCCGTATCTCAATCTCAGAATCTTTTGTTTTAACTGGGTATGCCCCCGTATATTTTGTTAGTTCACACTGCAGTGTTAAGATGTAGCAATTATCACTAACATCTTGTACTTTGTCTTAATGGACCTACAAGGACTAAAGTTAAGTTCCAGGATAGGATCGTTAATAAAATTCGCAATTATTTTTTCATGCCAATATTTCGCAATTAATAATTATTGCTTCATCAGGGCGTGATCTTTACTACAAACAAACAAACGACAATTAGTAACTAAGTACAAAATTATCAAAAAACCTTACAATTGCAGGGAAAATGGCCAAAACAGCAAACAACTTTCTATAGAATTCCGCATCAAAAACACGTGTAACGAACAAATATTAAAACACCTGTGGCGCAAGCGCCTGCGTACAAAATGTAAAATACAAAATCGCTAACTTCACGTTAAGCGTGAAGCGCGAGTTTTCTTTTCGCAAATCAAAAACCGATTTTTAAAAAGGAACTTATTTATACTATTTTAAACAAGCAGATGTTCACTCTAATGCAATAGTTGAAGAACTTCAATTAAATTAACGTATGCGACGCTTTATATACCTTTTTCTATTCGCAAACTGTTCGCACTGGATTCGAAGCTGTAACTTCTCCACTCTCAGTCGAAAGATCCTCCTGGATTTCGACAATCTTCTTTCTTCGATTTTCTCTTTTCTTTATTATTATTTTCTTTGTTATAATTTACATTTTCTAATCGCTCAATGTTATCTTTATTAATATAAGTTAAATTTTGTAATACAATTTCTGGATTTTCGCGAACAGTTACATTATTTGTTAATTGGGGTACAACTAACGATGGTAATTTAAGAAGAACATTATTAAAATTTCTAATTCTAATTTCTTCAATATCACATTTACATAGATTTTTATGTTTAATTACGTATGTACCTTGTAGTTCAAGGATATTAACAATCTTGTTACATTATCTCTAACTTTAGTTTTTGAATAAAATAACAATACAATTCCAAATGGCAAATCAATTATTTCATAATTTTCTTGATTATTTAATTTTACAATTTTACAATCATTCGTAATTAAATTTTGCGTAAGGATCTGATACTCACATCATTTCGTTTCTCAATTTGATGTTTACATCAAAATTTCTGTTGAGTGATTTCAATACAGGGTGCGTCAAAAGTCATAAATTTATTGTCATTACTTGCAATATATATTTAAATATATTCGATCTGAATATGGGTATTATTCAACTTGGTCGGTAAAGGATATGATTCAAAATATTGGAATATTTTGTTATTTATCACAGGAAGGAGTAATATTATAATGAATTTATTATCTTTTCTGTATGCTTTAACTTCGATTAATGATTTTATTATATCTCCTTTTTCAATTAAAATTTCAAAAGGAAATTTATGATTCGTATCCAAATGAACTATTTTTAACTCATTTACTAACTGTGTCGGGGTTAGTAATAAAGGGTGTAATTCATTATTCATTGCATTATTTATAATTTCAATAAATTCTCGTTTAAAGTCCTAGCTGACATTTCTAAATATTGAATTTTTGTGTTTAATCTATCGTTTTCTTCAAGTTCATAGGAATTAGTTTCTAAATATTCAATTTTATCGACAATATGTTTAAAGTTATTATTTATTTTGATTTCCGAATCATTTACAATTTTTGCTAAATAATTAAGATTTGAATCAATACTTTGTTGATTTTTATTCAATTTTGATATTAATTCGTCGTACCTTTCTGCATCTTTATCATCGAGATTTCCAGTGATTGCTTTAATTAAGTTTCCTGCTATATTAATTAAACCTCGTTTATTTCTTCGATTATAATTATTATAATTTAAATCTAAAATTTCTAATTTTACTTTTATTTCTTCCATCAATTCTTTAATTAAATTTATTTTGTTCTCATTTATATGTCTGTTTTGTTCATTTATTATTTTATCATTTAATAATATATTTTTAGTAATAATAAGTTCACTTCTATTATCAATTCTAAATCGCTATGGCTGGTCCTAACTTATTTACTATTATGCCTTTAGGGCTCTTAATTTCTATTAGGGGCTTTCACACGTACACTTTTTCACGCAATCTTGGAATGGCCCGTTCCCGTCGCGCGTTCTAAGGACAGGACTGGAGCGCGGCGTGCCAAGACTGTTGCAGTAGAAACAGACACAGTTTTATCTCGCATTCTTCATTGCGGTTGAAAACTGTAAGCGCCGATCTCGTGTGTGTGAACGTAAAAATTTCCGGTATCATTCGCGATTAGTGTGGCGTTTGGAATTTCAGGTAAGTTTGAAATTTTTGTCTAGAGTTGATAAATTTTTGAATAATTTTTACTTTTTAGATGGTTAAATATGCCTAAAAGTCGAAGGAATAATCAGATTATTGCAGTTGCTGCCATATCTACTTATAAAAAAATATTGGAAAAGTCTAAACAGCGAAACAGAACGGAATGGGTCAAACAATGGAAACAAGATCGTGAGGTGAGGTACACGGACATATGCCACTTCTACGTCAATTGAGAGAAAATTACCCAGATGACTATAAGAATTACTTAAGAATGGATTCGACCACATTTGATAAATTATTAGAAGTTGTTGGTCCCAAAATTGTGAAGCAAGATACTGTAATGAGACAGAGTACTAGTCCGGAGGAAAGATTAACGGCAACGCTAAGATTTTTGGCAACGGGTCGATCACTTCAAGATTTGAGTTTCACCACAGACATTGGTACATCAACTCTTTGTGATTTGATCCCGGAAACTTGTAAGGCCATGTTTGAGTCTTTGAAAGGAGAATCCATGAAAGTAAGTAACCTACAAATAATACGAATAATACTTAATTGTACAAATTCCATCCAATGTCAGTGGATCGGCATTTTTATAACTTTCATTAATCATTTAGCAGTAGAAAATGTAAAGAAAAGGATTTAAAAAGATAGATAAATAGATAAATTATTGAAAAGTCCTCTTGCCAGTACTTGATTGATAAGGCTTTCGGCGTATATGGCTTGGCTTGGAGGCATCCTTTGTAGCTTTTTCGCTACACTCACACCTGCCGCATCAAATTGAGTGAGATCCGTAACGCTTTTCTGAGGCTCCAATACGGTTTTACACAATTCAATGAATTCTCTGGTTTCTGTGGAAGTATTTGGCCTTTTTTTGTCTCTTTGGAAATGATCCTTTTTTTTGAAACTGGTGTCACGACACTCGACGTGGTCTTCTTAGCCTGGAACAAAATCATTAATTGATTTTTTTCTTTGCAGTTTCCAACTTCTAAAGAAGAATGGCTTAATATTTCTAAGGGATTTCAAGACAGATGGCATTTCATAAACTGTGGAGGAGCTTTGGACGGTAAACACATCAGAATAGTGCCTCCTCCTTATTCAGGAGCGCAATACTACAATTATAAAAACTTTTATTCAATAGTTTTGATGGCGCTAGTGAATTCAAATTACGAATTTATTTTTGTGGATGTGGGAAAAAACGGAAGACTATCAGATGGTGGTGTTATCGAGTACACGGACTTTTACGATAAATTAATGAAGTCAGAACTCAGTTTACCAGATAACTTCGAAACTGTTAATAATTTAAACTATGTGTTTATGGACGAAGCGTTTAGTCTACATGAACATTTTTTTAAAACCATTTCCACAAAAGGAACTTGATTATGCAAAACGAATCTTTAATTATAGATTGTCCAGGGCAAGGAACGTAACAGAAAATGCTTTTGGTCAAATAGCAGCTAAATTCAGAATTCTCCACACAGCAATAAACATGGCTCCGACAAAAATAAAATATGTAGTATTAGCTATTTGCGCATTACACAATTTTTTGTTAAAACTAAAAACACCATATGCATCCAGTTCAACTTTCGATCAGTATAATGCCGATGGATGAATTCAAATGGGGGACTGGAGAAATAATAGTGTAGATATGGTCAATGTACAGTCATGTATCACAGCGAGAAATGCTAGTTCATCAGCAAAAATAGTTCGTGAAGCTTATATGCATTATTTCAATGGAGATGGAAAAATAGACTTTCAAGATGAAATGCTTCGAAAAGGAAAAGCATAAACTTTTTGTTAATTAAATAAGTACCTTCATCTATCATTACTTGAAATGGTATCCAGTTGTACGAATGCCTATTACCTGTGTCATAAAATAATATGTCAGATAAACTTACCTCGGTGTTTTCAATATTTTCCTTATTTCCTGGAGTGCTGACAAGTTCTTCAGAAAATCCGACCGATGCTTCCTGATCCTGCTCCAAATCATCCTCCTCAAGAATCTGATTATCCTCGGTGTTAGGAATGTTACTTATACTAGCAGTGGGTAGTTCCTGATCCTTCGTGAATAATAGCAAGTCGAAATACCACAAAGATGGTACATAAACATCATCAGTTGATGATCCACTTCTCTTTGACGACTCTACTTTCTTGAGTTCCTTTCGGAAAGATTCTCGCAAGCTCTGAATCTTTTTAACCACAAAATCGCGATTTGCCTCTGGATATATGCTTTGGCAAAGTTTCACCAACTTTTCGTATGCATCGTTTTTTAAATTTTTGTTTGTGTACTCTTTAGATCTTATTTTCCATAAGCACGGATTAGATTTATATTCCTCTATGAAGTTGATCATGAAATCTTTTGACCAATATCGCGTATCAGTCATAATAAGTTATTTTTATGTCAAATACTTGCAAAACAAACCCACATTTTAGACCACGTGAAAGTATTTTTCAAAAGAGACAAAACTCCGCGATAAAAGCGTCCCGAACTAGACTGCTGTATCACGCGTTCCTAGCATGCGCGCGCAAAATGTGTTCACAAGCAAGTTCAAACCTGCGCGACTGGAACGGGCCATTCCAAGACTGCGTGAAAGTGTGTACGTGTGAAAGCCGCTATTAGTTCTGATGTTGCGAACATGATGCCAATATGCGTACCTGAAAAGCTTCTATGTTTTATCTCTTTCACATGTACTACCTTTGTTTTATTTTTAACTTTATCTAATGCTGTTATTTCAACTTTATTATTTTCAAGTAATTTAATGATTTTATAAGAACCGTTACACTTTAATTTATTTTGTGTATCTTTGAACCAATATACTATTTGTCCTTTTTTAAAATCAGTATCTTTTATGTTTTCATTAATTTTGTCAATGAGTTTAGATTTATCTTTAACTTCTGTTTAGTTAGTTTTTTATAAATTTCACCTGTTAATTCTTTATGTCTTTCTAGATAATCTTCTGCAGTTTTTCTTTCAAAATCTATATTAATTGGTATTAATATCGATTTGATTGGTAATTGATATTAATGGGCAATCCTATAGCCGTATGAAACTCTCGTAACATAGTAGGTTTTTTGATAAGCTGTATCGCCTCTACTGATGGATCGTCATCTTTCAAAAGATATATATTAAAGTCTCCAAGGCAAAAGGTCACTAAATGAGGTTTCTAAGATTTCGTGAAACTCTCTGTAATTTGCAGCTGGAGATTTCTGTGGAAACCATCCATTATTATATTATCACTTAACTCCGTCATCCAGGTTTCACTAATTGAAAGAATATCCAATTTATTACTATTTATCAACTTTGCTAAGTCATCAATAGGTTTAGAATGAACAGATTGCACATTTAGGTGTGCCATCCTAATAGCATCCCTAATCACCATAACACGAACGAATTCAGTGTACTACACGCAGTGCTGAGTTACACCACCCAAATATCTAACTTACTTTTATTTATTCCACACACAACAAAATAGTAATAATGTCATAATAATGATATGCACATAAAAAGTATAGAGGGTGTTTCGGTGACTCGGGGAACAAATTTAACCACATATACCAGAGTAAAAATGAGGACGATTCATGTAGAAAAAATAGTAAAAGTCCTCAAATTTCAAAGATAGAAGCCATCAAAGTTAGGAAATTTTAACACATTTTTCTAAATATCTTAAACACTATTTATGGTAATGTGTTGAAATTTGGTACAGTATAAACTAATATCACGTAAAACCATTAGGCAATTTATAAGTTGGATCGGTCCGCGGGAACAATGCTATACAGGCTGTTCCTAAAATTTGTTTGCTCAAAACATTTTTTTTCGATCGTAACCCTACAATTATTTTTGCAGTTTCTAATAGAAAATTTATTTTAGAAACTTTTATCACTTTTAGATAATATTGATAAAAATCACCGTTTTCGAGGTAAATGTTAAGCTCCGATTATTCTAATTTTCAAAAACATTACGAATTTTTATACACGTGTTATAAAAAGTATGAAATAATACAAACAAGAAAAAAATATACAAAAACAAAAAAAACGAAACAAAACAAAATTCAAATAATATAGTGAAACTAATGTATAATGAAATATTAACTGCAACAAGCAACTATTCAAAAAATTATTAGACCCATCATCAGCAATAACGATACTCCCACAAACAAGGTTGCCAGACTCATTCAAAGGTTCTTATATGATGTTTTTCACGAGTATTTTCAACATACCATCAAGAACTCCAAAGACCTCATCAATAAGCTAGATAATTTTAAGACTAATAAGAAAAGTAAACCCATATCTTTTGACATAAAGAACCTTTACACCAATGTACCTATTAACAAAACCATGAAAATAATTAGAAAACACTTAATAGAATTTCAACTAGACCTAAATCTTGACATTTTGGAAATAGATAGTTTTCTAGATGTTCTATCTTTGACCTGCAAACAAAACTTTTTTGCATTTGATGATAAATTTTACAGGATGACAGACGGTCTGAAAATGGGTTCTCCCATATCCGTCATACTATCGGACATATATGTGAACCATTTCGAGAATCAACTTTTTTCTGAGCCTTACAAGTTCTTTACCTCTGATATAACATTTTACTGTCGTTACGTGGATGATATCTTTGTTGTTTATGACGGGAATAAAGATAAATTTAAAGCATTGAACAAAATCTTCAATAACATTTCAAAACTTGACTTCACCACGGAATTTGAAAATAATCTAAGTCTCAATTTTCTGGACCTAACTATAAAGAGAAATATTTATAATAATAAACTAGATTTCAACATATTTAGAAAACCAACTACAACTGACACTATCATCCCTAACAATTCATACAAGTGCGCACAACATAAACAAGCCAGTATGCGATTTTTTGACAGATTAGAACATAAGATTAAACAACAACTACACCATTCACCAGATACAAAATATTTACAATAAAACACACTCAGCATACATAAATAAGATCATTTTTCCTAGTTACTGTCAAAAACTTAAATTCATAACATTAGTTTTTTCTTTTCCTTGCAAAGCTAAATTGAGGGTGTCTAAGTGCTGCATGGTGTCAGTCAGAAATGAGAAATCTTGAAGCCAGTTTTTGTCTTCCAGTTCTAGACATTGCCTTCCTTGTTCTTTTAAAAATATGCAAATGGGAATGAGTAATTCATTGAATCGGTTCAAAACATTATAAACTGATAACCATCTTACAATACAGTAAAATGATATATCATTTGGCGATTTATCTCCTTCCTCTTTCAGTTCTTCTAAAAAATTCTTGAACTGACGATGGGTTTTTGCATTTACACAAATAAAGTTTATTATTTTCAAAACAATATTCCATACGTTTTCGAATTTTAAGTATTTACTTATGATATGTTCGCGATGAATTATACAATGAATTGGTACAAACTTAGGAATTTTTGGATCACTTTTCAAAAGCCCAATAAGTGCTTGGTTTTTTCCTGTCATCGCAGGAGCTCCATCCGTCGCAACGCTTACAAGTTTATCAATAGGTAAGTGAAAATTATTCAATACCATATTGAATGCATTTTTTATATCGATGCCGCGAGTTGTCTCTCTAAGAGCTACAAGATCTAACAATTCTTCTTTTATATGTACTTCTTCAGAACCGTAGCGGACAAAAATCGCTAATTGTGGAATATCTTGAATATCTGTAGATTCGTCGAGCGCTATGCTGAATGCAGTACAGTTATTTAAATCATATTTCAAAGTATTTTCAATACTTTTATTTATTATAGAAATACGACGCTCTGTAGTACGGCGTGATGTTGGAATTTGGGTAATCAGTTTCAGCAATTTTTCATTAGTTGGTTCCAGAAGGTTAATTACGTCTACTAAGTTATTTTTAATAAATTCTCCTTCAACATACGGGCGTTTTTCACGGGCAATATTCCAAGATATAATAAAACTAGCTTCAATTTTCCTGATATCCTCGTTACTGCATGAAGCTAAGAGGCCTTGTTGTTTCTGGAGACAATTTTTTAACGACATTAATTTTTCTTTTCGCAATTTTGAACTTGGTGGATATTGAATGGAAAACTGCGGATGAGTTGTTTCATAATGTCTGCGTAAATTACTTATTTTATAGTTTGCGATGGTATCTTTGCAAATAAGACACAATGATTTACCATTGTATTCGATAAATGCGAAACTTTCCTCCCATTCGCTACGAAAACATCTATTTTCTTCTTCATATTTTCTTTTTTTATTTACGGTTGTCATGTTGCCTAGTAGCATAATAAATATCTATTCTTATAATAAATAATTGAATAATAACTTACTTTTAAAAACAGTAAAAAGGCTGCAGTTATAACATTAACACGTCCAAGCACGTACCGGTTGTGAGCGGTTACCGATGATATTGAATTAACCGACATGTAGAGACTGTTGGTTCGGGGAATCACACGTCTCATATGGCGAAGGGCGTGGCTATCGATGAATACCACAAAAACCCAGCTAAATATCGCAATAAAATACGTATTTCCTTATTTTGAAAACATTTTAAAAAGGGAATAAAAAAAAAAAAATTAAAAAAGAATTAAAAAATAATTTTTTTTTCTTTCAATATTTATTTTTAACCATAAAACGCTTTCTGCATTTTTATGTACAGTAATCAGCTTATTATCTACCGTAATCATAATATTCGGTGACTTATCTTCTATGGGACCCTATACATAGTTTCTAATTTATTACTACGACTCTCATTTCTTAATATATTATCACTTATCTTATACGAGGAGAAATTCGATATTTTGTCCCGACACTCTCTACTCGACACTCACTAGCATCTGCACCAGTGTTACCACCTTCGCCAATAACGAATTCGGGAGACGTTCGTCAAAAATCGGTAGATTGCGACAATATTCGGAAGATTTTGAAAATTAGTATTATTCACGTGAAAATCACAATGTATTTATTTTCATTTAAATAAAACACAATCGAATAATTTTCTTTATAAAATATTTATTTAAAAAAATACACTTCTTATATATCTAAGCTTAAATTTAATCTTGGTAGGAACTTTTACCTTTTAATATAGTATCAGTCATCTTATTTGTCAAGTCTTTTTCAACTGGAAAATTGTGACATACGTACTTTTCCATATGTTGTTTTGTATATAACAATCCAGATATTGCTGTTTAGATATTGGTTTAGATATTGTTATTTATATTATATTTGATATTGGTTTCTTTGTTTAGTTTTTAACAAATTGTAGGTCGAAAACACTCTCTCGCAATTTGCGGAAGAGTGTGGCAAATATAGGATATTAATTTGAAGCAGGAAGATTTGTTCGATCCCGATATTAAACTTGAAAAAAAATTGTTCCAGGGATAGGACCAAGGTTATACTAAAACGGCAATTTTCTTACTTCACCAATATTTCGCTTTCTAATTTAAAGCTTCCTCAAGGGTGAGGTTACAACTACATACAAAATGAAAGTTAGATTAAAATAACACACCAAATAAAACTTACATCGCTATGAAACAAGCAAAACACAAATTAAACATCCAACGGTTCGACATAATGGAGCAAGCTCATTTAACGTTTTATTACCGTTGGTTGAGCTTAGTAAAGTGTTAGTGTATATATTTAATATTACTTCTATAGGTTATACTTTCAGCGTGTTGCAATGAAACGCGATAAAGTTAAAGTTATTGCATTATTGTGGTTACTTTATCGTCGTAAAAAAAGACAGAAACGTCGTCGTTTTTGGGTTCATCCAATTAATTTAAGAAGAGATAAAGAAAATATATTTAGAAAACTTTTTGAGGACCTACGGAATGATGAAGATAAATTTTTTAATTATTTCCGGATGTCAGCTGCTTCCTTTGATGAATTACTTACAAGTTGAAGGACGTTCTTCAACGTCAAAATACAAAAATGAGAAATTGTATTCAACCTAAAGAAATGCTGGCTGTGACATTGAGGTAGGTTAATAAATATATTTATATTAATTCAAACAAATTTATTTATATTAACACAAATACTATATACTATATTATATATATATATATATATATGCATATGTTATAAGGAAGTAAAATCTACACTCTCGGCAGGTGAAGAATTTTCATGTACATCGGTATTGAAATGTTGGAAGTATTGGCTCGCACTGCTACTTGAACCGGGTGATGGCTCTAGAAGCTGACTTGAAGCAGACAATGTTGAGGAGGGTTGAATTACTGATGGTTGTGAATAAAAAGATGTAGACGGGGTCAATATTTGTGGATGGTGATAAGCTGGTATATTTTTTCGTTAATTTGAGCCATGACTTGTGGAACGCTCATCTGAAATTGTAAAAAATCTTGAGTGCTGAATTGCTCTATGTGAGGCTTTAGGCTATTGAAAAATGCCATTCTGCTGTCCTCTTTTTCTGGCTCCAGTGCCTTCAAGATTTTAAGTTCCAAATCATCTGGTTTACGACGCTTTCTTGATTTATCAGAAGGGTTTCTAATTCTTCATGTTCATCTTTGTAACTAATTCATAATATTGATTTGTTTCTTGACAAATTTTCTTCATAATTTCAGGCGTAAAATATAAATGGAAAATATCTAAAGCCGTCGGATCTTCTGGTATTTCAAACACTAAACAGTAGTTAGCACAAATTTTCTCATGATTGTACAGCTGAGAATATTGCTTAAGCTTCTTTCCACACATAATGCATTCATATGTTTTTGACGGCATTATGCAACATCTTTATTACGAAGAATCTATATAATATACATGCTGACTTGAAGTTTTCGTATCAGAGTGCGCGGTAAATAGATCGGATACTATGTGAGGCTTTAGGCTATTGAAAAATGCCATTCTGCTGTCCTCTTTTTCTGGCTCCAGTGCCTTCAAGATTTTAAGTTCCAAATCATCTGGTTTACGACGCTTTCTTGGTTTATCAGAAGGGTTTCTATCGCTGGCTGTCTCTGGTTCTTCACTTCGTTGAGGCAGTGGATCGTCTTCTTCTTTATTAATTGCCTCTATACTATCCTCAGTTGATCTACGTTCGTCATATATTTTTTTTTAAATTCTAGTTGATCGTTGAACACGTATTTCATCATAGCCTTTTTTCCGCTTCCACTTCATCATTTCAAAATTGGAATTTCTACTGCTAGGAAGATAGTAAGAGATGTATGTACTGCAATCTGGACAGTAATGCGAACAGAATGCATACCTATGCCAACAACAGAATTGTGGGAATCTATTGCTTCTTATTTTGAATTAGTTGCTAATCTTCCTCACTGCATAGGTGCAGTAGATGGAAAACACATACGCCTTAGCTGTCCACAACATAGTGGGTCAATGTATTTTAACTACAAGGGCTACTATTCTATAGTTCTAATGGCAGTCGCAGACTTCAAATACCGATTAGTTTATGTTGATATTAGCAGCTATGGCAAAGAGTGTGATTCTTCTATATTTAAAAATTCTAGCCTATGGCAATCCATAGAAAACAATACGCAACAATTACCAAAAGAATGTTGCCTACCAGGAACAGAAAGCCCAAATGTTCCATACTTCTTCGTAGGAGATGAAGCGTTTGGGTTACATAAACATTTATTAAGACCTTTCGGGCTAACACATCTAACACTTGAAAAAAGAATATTCAATTATAGGTTATGCAGAGCACGTCGATATGTCGAATGTTCATTTGGCATCCTCACCAACAAATGGCGAGTATTTCATCGGCCGATTTATGTAGAGCCAGGCTTTGCAGTCGACATCGTAAAAGCTTGTGTAGTATTGCATAATTTTGTACGAGATAAAGATGGATATTTGGCTGAGAATACCACGACATTAACAGGCTTAGATGATTTACCCCGAGATAATGTGACAAGAATAGGTCTTACAGCCAATAATGTTAGGACCGTGCTTTGCAATTACTTAATGTCTAGCGTAGGAAGTGTACCCTGGCAAATGTCAAAAATATAATTAATGTTTTGATCAGAAAACTCATTTACATATTAGCTGTTTTTTATTAATCTAAATAAAAAGTGAACATTACATACCAAATGCATTTTTTCTTTGTCTTCCAGTTTTTCAAAATCGGGGTTCAATGCCACACAAACCTCACGCCACATATTCCTGGTTAAATTTCGGTCCTTATAAGCAGCCAAACTTTTATCCCACAAAATAGGTCTATCGTGGACTAGAGATATGAGCACTTCACTATCACATTCAGTCATTTTACTAAATTCAAAGTTTTTTAAATAATTATATTTTATTATGAAATAAACAACAATCGCTAGCTTGCTACCCTTTTGCTACGACGCAATGCGACTACGCAAATTACGAACGGCAAAAATCCGTTGCATGTATAAACCTGCATTTATACGCATAGGCCACTACCGTCTTGAAACGGCACGGCCGCCGTCTCATTGTAGTGGCAACGGACGGCAGCTGAACGGTACGATTTTATGCCGGACCGGTACCGGCTTGTGTGAAAAATCCCAACTATTATTTCGCTCCACTATTGGAATGTGGACGGACGTTATTTTGCCGGACGTCCAAAATCCGGCGTTTAAGTAATGTCTTGTTGTTTTACAATGTCTTTTATGTAATGATACCTAACCTCTATATGCTTGCTGCGTTTACTTATAACGCCACTTTTCACTAAACTTATTGCACTTTTATTATCCATATACAATGTCGCTTCTATCTTCCTTCCAGTAATCGCCTCTATTAAGCACGTATTAAACACGTGTTATAAAAAGTATGAAATAATACAAACAAGAAAAAAATATACAAAAACAAAAAAAACGAAACAAAACAAAATTCAAATAATATAGTGAAACTAATGTATAATGAAATATTAACTGCAACAAGCAACTATTCAAAAAATTATTAGACCCATCATCAGCAATAACGATACTCCCACAAACAAGGTTGCCAGACTCATTCAAAGGTTCTTATATGATGTTTTTCACGAGTATTTTCAACATACCATCAAGAACTCCAAAGACCTCATCAATAAGCTAGATAATTTTAAGACTAATAAGAAAAGTAAACCCATATCTTTTGACATAAAGAACCTTTACACCAATGTACCTATTAACAAAACCATGAAAATAATTAGAAAACACTTAATAGAATTTCAACTAGACCTAAATCTTGACATTTTGGAAATAGATAGTTTTCTAGATGTTCTATCTTTGACCTGCAAACAAAACTTTTTTGCATTTGATGATAAATTTTACAGGATGACAGACGGTCTGAAAATGGGTTCTCCCATATCCGTCATACTATCGGACATATATGTGAACCATTTCGAGAATCAACTTTTTTCTGAGCCTTACAAGTTCTTTACCTCTGATATAACATTTTACTGTCGTTACGTGGATGATATCTTTGTTGTTTATGACGGGAATAAAGATAAATTTAAAGCATTGAACAAAATCTTCAATAACATTTCAAAACTTGACTTCACCACGGAATTTGAAAATAATCTAAGTCTCAATTTTCTGGACCTAACTATAAAGAGAAATATTTATAATAATAAACTAGATTTCAACATATTTAGAAAACCAACTACAACTGACACTATCATCCCTAACAATTCATACAAGTGCGCACAACATAAACAAGCCAGTATGCGATTTTTTGACAGATTAGAACATAAGATTAAACAACAACTACACCATTCACCAGATACAAAATATTTACAATAAAACACACTCAGCATACATAAATAAGATCATTTTTCCTAGTTACTGTCAAAAACTTAAATTCATAACATTAGTTTTTTCTTTTCCTTGCAAAGCTAAATTGAGGGTGTCTAAGTGCTGCATGGTGTCAGTCAGAAATGAGAAATCTTGAAGCCAGTTTTTGTCTTCCAGTTCTAGACATTGCCTTCCTTGTTCTTTTAAAAATATGCAAATGGGAATGAGTAATTCATTGAATCGGTTCAAAACATTATAAACTGATAACCATCTTACAATACAGTAAAATGATATATCATTTGGCGATTTATCTCCTTCCTCTTTCAGTTCTTCTAAAAAATTCTTGAACTGACGATGGGTTTTTGCATTTACACAAATAAAGTTTATTATTTTCAAAACAATATTCCATACGTTTTCGAATTTTAAGTATTTACTTATGATATGTTCGCGATGAATTATACAATGAATTGGTACAAACTTAGGAATTTTTGGATCACTTTTCAAAAGCCCAATAAGTGCTTGGTTTTTTCCTGTCATCGCAGGAGCTCCATCCGTCGCAACGCTTACAAGTTTATCAATAGGTAAGTGAAAATTATTCAATACCATATTGAATGCATTTTTTATATCGATGCCGCGAGTTGTCTCTCTAAGAGCTACAAGATCTAACAATTCTTCTTTTATATGTACTTCTTCAGAACCGTAGCGGACAAAAATCGCTAATTGTGGAATATCTTGAATATCTGTAGATTCGTCGAGCGCTATGCTGAATGCAGTACAGTTATTTAAATCATATTTCAAAGTATTTTCAATACTTTTATTTATTATAGAAATACGACGCTCTGTAGTACGGCGTGATGTTGGAATTTGGGTAATCAGTTTCAGCAATTTTTCATTAGTTGGTTCCAGAAGGTTAATTACGTCTACTAAGTTATTTTTAATAAATTCTCCTTCAACATACGGGCGTTTTTCACGGGCAATATTCCAAGATATAATAAAACTAGCTTCAATTTTCCTGATATCCTCGTTACTGCATGAAGCTAAGAGGCCTTGTTGTTTCTGGAGACAATTTTTTAACGACATTAATTTTTCTTTTCGCAATTTTGAACTTGGTGGATATTGAATGGAAAACTGCGGATGAGTTGTTTCATAATGTCTGCGTAAATTACTTATTTTATAGTTTGCGATGGTATCTTTGCAAATAAGACACAATGATTTACCATTGTATTCGATAAATGCGAAACTTTCCTCCCATTCGCTACGAAAACATCTATTTTCTTCTTCATATTTTCTTTTTTTATTTACGGTTGTCATGTTGCCTAGTAGCATAATAAATATCTATTCTTATAATAAATAATTGAATAATAACTTACTTTTAAAAACAGTAAAAAGGCTGCAGTTATAACATTAACACGTCCAAGCACGTACCGG
This sequence comes from Onthophagus taurus, assembly GCF_036711975.1. Taxonomy (NCBI): domain Eukaryota; kingdom Metazoa; phylum Arthropoda; class Insecta; order Coleoptera; family Scarabaeidae; genus Onthophagus; species Onthophagus taurus. The sequence continues at coordinate 15,485,049 of NC_091973.1, forward strand.
TTGTGAGCGGTTACCGATGATATTGAATTAACCGACATGTAGAGACTGTTGGTTCGGGGAATCACACGTCTCATATGGCGAAGGGCGTGGCTATCGATGAATACCACAAAAACCCAGCTAAATATCGCAATAAAATACGTATTTCCTTATTTTGAAAACATTTTAAAAAGGGAATAAAAAAAAAAAATTAAAAAAGAATTAAAAAATAATTTTTTTTTCTTTCAATATTTATTTTTAACCATAAAACGCTTTCTGCATTTTTATGTACAGTAATCAGCTTATTATCTACCGTAATCATAATATTCGGTGACTTATCTTCTATGGGACCCTATACATAGTTTCTAATTTATTACTACGACTCTCATTTCTTAATATATTATCACTTATCTTATACGAGGAGAAATTCGATATTTTGTCCCGACACTCTCTACTCGACACTCACTAGCATCTGCACCAGTGTTACCACCTTCGCCAATAACGAATTCGGGAGACGTTCGTCAAAAATCGGTAGATTGCGACAATATTCGGAAGATTTTGAAAATTAGTATTATTCACGTGAAAATCACAATGTATTTATTTTCATTTAAATAAAACACAATCGAATAATTTTCTTTATAAAATATTTATTTAAAAAAATACACTTCTTATATATCTAAGCTTAAATTTAATCTTGGTAGGAACTTTTACCTTTTAATATAGTATCAGTCATCTTATTTGTCAAGTCTTTTTCAACTGGAAAATTGTGACATACGTACTTTTCCATATGTTGTTTTGTATATAACAATCCAGATATTGCTGTTTAGATATTGGTTTAGATATTGTTATTTATATTATATTTGATATTGGTTTCTTTGTTTAGTTTTTAACAAATTGTAGGTCGAAAACACTCTCTCGCAATTTGCGGAAGAGTGTGGCAAATATAGGATATTAATTTGAAGCAGGAAGATTTGTTCGATCCCGATATTAAACTTGAAAAAAAATTGTTCCAGGGATAGGACCAAGGTTATACTAAAACGGCAATTTTCTTACTTCACCAATATTTCGCTTTCTAATTTAAAGCTTCCTCAAGGGTGAGGTTACAACTACATACAAAATGAAAGTTAGATTAAAATAACACACCAAATAAAACTTACATCGCTATGAAACAAGCAAAACACAAATTAAACATCCAACGGTTCGACATAATGGAGCAAGCTCATTTAACGTTTTATTACCGTTGGTTGAGCTTAGTAAAGTGTTAGTGTATATATTTAATATTACTTCTATAGGTTATACTTTCAGCGTGTTGCAATGAAACGCGATAAAGTTAAAGTTATTGCATTATTGTGGTTACTTTATCGTCGTAAAAAAAGACAGAAACGTCGTCGTTTTTGGGTTCATCCAATTAATTTAAGAAGAGATAAAGAAAATATATTTAGAAAACTTTTTGAGGACCTACGGAATGATGAAGATAAATTTTTTAATTATTTCCGGATGTCAGCTGCTTCCTTTGATGAATTACTTACAAGTTGAAGGACGTTCTTCAACGTCAAAATACAAAAATGAGAAATTGTATTCAACCTAAAGAAATGCTGGCTGTGACATTGAGGTAGGTTAATAAATATATTTATATTAATTCAAACAAATTTATTTATATTAACACAAATACTATATACTATATTATATATATATATATATATGCATATGTTATAAGGAAGTAAAATCTACACTCTCGGCAGGTGAAGAATTTTCATGTACATCGGTATTGAAATGTTGGAAGTATTGGCTCGCACTGCTACTTGAACCGGGTGATGGCTCTAGAAGCTGACTTGAAGCAGACAATGTTGAGGAGGGTTGAATTACTGATGGTTGTGAATAAAAAGATGTAGACGGGGTCAATATTTGTGGATGGTGATAAGCTGGTATATTTTTTCGTTAATTTGAGCCATGACTTGTGGAACGCTCATCTGAAATTGTAAAAAATCTTGAGTGCTGAATTGCTCTATGTGAGGCTTTAGGCTATTGAAAAATGCCATTCTGCTGTCCTCTTTTTCTGGCTCCAGTGCCTTCAAGATTTTAAGTTCCAAATCATCTGGTTTACGACGCTTTCTTGATTTATCAGAAGGGTTTCTAATTCTTCATGTTCATCTTTGTAACTAATTCATAATATTGATTTGTTTCTTGACAAATTTTCTTCATAATTTCAGGCGTAAAATATAAATGGAAAATATCTAAAGCCGTCGGATCTTCTGGTATTTCAAACACTAAACAGTAGTTAGCACAAATTTTCTCATGATTGTACAGCTGAGAATATTGCTTAAGCTTCTTTCCACACATAATGCATTCATATGTTTTTGACGGCATTATGCAACATCTTTATTACGAAGAATCTATATAATATACATGCTGACTTGAAGTTTTCGTATCAGAGTGCGCGGTAAATAGATCGGATACTATGTGAGGCTTTAGGCTATTGAAAAATGCCATTCTGCTGTCCTCTTTTTCTGGCTCCAGTGCCTTCAAGATTTTAAGTTCCAAATCATCTGGTTTACGACGCTTTCTTGGTTTATCAGAAGGGTTTCTATCGTTGGCTGTCTCTGGTTCTTCACTTCGTTGAGGCAGTGGATCGTCTTCTTCTTTATTAATTGCCTCTATACTATCCTCAGTTGATCTACGTTCGTCATATATTTTTTTTTTAATTCTAGTTGATCGTTGAACACGTATTTCATCATAGCCTTTTTTCCGCTTCCACTTCATCATTTCAAAATTGGAATTTCTACTGCTAGGAAGATAGTAAGAGATGTATGTACTGCAATCTGGACAGTAATGCGAACAGAATGCATACCTATGCCAACAACAGAATTGTGGGAATCTATTGCTTCTTATTTTGAATTAGTTGCTAATCTTCCTCACTGCATAGGTGCAGTAGATGGAAAACACATACGCCTTAGCTGTCCACAACATAGTGGGTCAATGTATTTTAACTACAAGGGCTACTATTCTATAGTTCTAATGGCAGTCGCAGACTTCAAATACCGATTAGTTTATGTTGATATTAGCAGCTATGGCAAAGAGTGTGATTCTTCTATATTTAAAAATTCTAGCCTATGGCAATCCATAGAAAACAATACGCAACAATTACCAAAAGAATGTTGCCTACCAGGAACAGAAAGCCCAAATGTTCCATACTTCTTCGTAGGAGATGAAGCGTTTGGGTTACATAAACATTTATTAAGACCTTTCGGGCTAACACATCTAACACTTGAAAAAAGAATATTCAATTATAGGTTATGCAGAGCACGTCGATATTTCGAATGTTCATTTGGCATCCTCACCAACAAATGGCGAGTATTTCATCGGCCGATTTATGTAGAGCCAGGCTTTGCAGTCGACATCGTAAAAGCTTGTGTAGTATTGCATAATTTTGTACGAGATAAAGATGGATATTTGGCTGAGAATACCACGACATTAACAGGCTTAGATGATTTACCCCGAGATAATGTGACAAGAATAGGTCTTACAGCCAATAATGTTAGGACCGTGCTTTGCAATTACTTAATGTCTAGCGTAGGAAGTGTACCCTGGCAAATGTCAAAAATATAATTAATGTTTTGATCAGAAAACTCACTTACATATTAGCTGTTTTTTATTAATCTAAATAAAAAGTGAACATTACATACCAAATGCATTTTTTCTTTGTCTTCCAGTTTTTCAAAATCGGGGTTCAATGCCACACAAACCTCACGCCACATATTCCTGGTTAAATTTCGGTCCTTATAAGCAGCCAAACTTTTATCCCACAAAATAGGTCTATCGTGGACTAGAGATATGAGCACTTCACTATCACATTCAGTCATTTTACTAAATTCAAAGTTTTTTAAATAATTATATTTTATTATGAAATAAACAACAATCGCTAGCTTGCTACCCTTTTGCTACGACGCAATGCGACTACGCAAATTACGAACGGCAAAAATCCGTTGCATGTATAAACCTGCATTTATACGCATAGGCCACTACCGTCTTGAAACGGCACGGCCGCCGTCTCATTGTAGTGGCAACGGACGGCAGCTGAACGGTACGATTTTATGCCGGACCGGTACCGGCTTGTGTGAAAAGTCCCAACTATTATTTCGCTCCACTATTGGAATGTGGACGGACGTTATTTTGCCGGACGTCCAAAATCCGGCCTTTAAGTAATGTCTTGTTGTTTTACAATGTCTTTTATGTAATGATACCTAACCTCTATATGCTTGCTGCGTTTACTTATAACGCCACTTTTCACTAAACTTATTGCACTTTTATTATCCATATACAATGTCGCTTCTATCTTCCTTCCAGTAATCGCCTCTATTAAACACTTCAAATACATCATCTCCTTACAGCATTCAGCTGCAGCAATATATTCTGCCTCTGTTGTTGACAATGATACAATTTGTTGTCTTTTCGCGCTCCAAGTTATCGGTCCTTCGTTAAGAAATATTATGTAACCCGATGTGCTTTTTCGCGTTTCTTCGCAATTTGCATAGTCTGCATCACAGTAAGCACTTAATTTTATATTGTCAAGTCCCGTGTTTAGTTTATATCCAATTCCGATATTTTTATTAGTGTTTAGATATTTTAGGATTCTTTTAACATTATGTCACTATTTGTTGTTTCTTTTACTTAACGACTTACGTAATTCACCGCGAAATTGATATCCGGTCGCGTTTTACTTGTTAGGTATAACAAACTTCCTACTAGTTCTTGGTATGGAAAGTTTTTTGTTTGTTTTTTATCGCTTCTTGTAAAATCACTATTGCTTAACGGTATATGCGTTTCTTTTGATTCAGTCATTTTATATTTTTTAATTACTTTCTCTGTTAAACTGGTTTGATGTAATTTTAATTTATTATTTTCTATTTTTAGCTCCGGTTTTCCCACGTTTTTGTTATGAAGTTTTTCTTTAATTTATTAATTACGTGTTTTATGTGTTCTTTATTATTTGATATGATGAGGCCATCATCTACATAAATAGCCATAATTAATGTTCTGTCACTGTTTTTAAATATACACTGTTCTGACTTTAATTGTTGCAACTCAATTTGTTGTAGTACTTTTGTGAATGTTTCATTCCATTTCATAGGTGCCTGTCTTAAGTCATATAAAGCTTTTTTCAGTTTACATACTTTTTCATCTGCATTGCTGTATCCCTGTGGTATATGCATGTACACGTCTTCATCCAGTTTTCCATATAAGAATGCCGTTCTTATATCAAATTTTACTACATAACTGGATTGTGCTGCTGCTAGCGCAAATAATGTTCTTGTAGCACTTGAACTTATTACTGGGCTATATACCTCATCAAGTAGATCATTAAACTCCTGTTCAAATCCTCTTACCACCAATCGAGCCTTAAATGTTCCATCTTCTTTTATTTTGAATATCCATTTATTAGATAGTATCTTTTGGTCGTCTTTTACCTTATCTTTATCCACTAATTCCCAGACATCGTTCTCTTTCAATGAACGCTTTTCCTCTTTTATCGCTTTCAGCCATTCATCTTTGTCTTCGTCTTTTAATGCTTCTTCGTAAGTTAAATATACATAATCCTTCAATCTTTCCGGTTTCTTCTTTGTTCTTTGTGGTTTTCCATTTGTTTTCTTTATTTCTTCTTCATCATCTTTTTTATTTTCATGTTTTTCTTCGATTTCTTCATCCTTTTGCTCTTCTTCATTTTTCTGACATTCTTGATCTCTCTTATCTTCATTATTTTCTTGTCTTTCTTCATCTTCTTCTTCCGTGTCATCAACCAGTATTTTAATTTTTTTATTTTCGAATGTTGCATCTCTCGAGATAATTATTCTTTGTTTTTCTCATCAAAAAACCTATGTCCATTGCTTGCATATCCTACAAATATCATTCTTTCACTTCTTTCATCTAATTTTTTAAGGTAACCAAGCTTCTTTACATGAACATAAGTACCAAATATCTGTAGATTTTTTAAGTTTGGTTTCTTTCCATTCCACATTTCGTATGGAGTGCATCCTGTGGTCGTTGTTGGTGTTCTATTCATTAAATAAGCACTAGCTCGTACAGCTTCACCCCAAAATGTTTTTCCTAATCCCGAATCATATATCAAAGCTCTTGCCTTTTCCATTATTGTTCTATTTGCTCGCTCAGCTTTTCCATTTAATTGTGGAGTATGTGGTATTGTATAGTCTAATGTTGTTCCTCTTTTTTTGCAAGAGTTTTGCAATTCATTATTGGTGTACTCTTTTCCATTATCGCACCTGATTTTTTTAACTTTTGCTTCTAATTTTGTTTCGACTTTTTTGACGTATTCTTGGATTATTTCAGGCACTTCACTTTTGTTATTTATGATGTATACCTCAATGTGATGAGTATAATCATCTAACATTGTTACAAAATATTTCTTTCCATCCCATGTTTCCGGGTCAATTGGTCCACATACGTCAGTGTGTATTATTTCCAGTGCTTTTTTAGCACTTGTTCTTTTGTCACCAAAAGCAGACCTTACTCGTTTTGCTTTTGTACAAATTTCACAAATTACACTTTCCATTTCTTTCATTGTCTTTTCATTTATTTTAAAGTCTTCTGTACTTTCTTATATCAATTTAATTATTTCATAACTTGGATGACCTAATTTTCTGTGTAATTGTATTGTTTCCTTTTCTTATGTTATCATGGCATGTTTCTCTTCATTTTCTTTCAGGTTTACTTTGTACAGTCCATTTTTATTTTTGATTCCACTCATTATTAATTTTCCTTCTTTATAAATATCCACACCTTCATTTTCAAATACTACCATTTCCACCATTTTTTGCTATTTTTGATACATACAACAAGTTCTTTTCCAATTCCGGTACATATTATATGACATGACATCTTTCAGGTTACAATTTCCTGCTTCAATTTCTCCTATTGCTTCTGTTTTTATCGTTTGATCCTTTTTTGCTGTTCCTATATTTTCATTTAATTTTTCAATCTTGATCAAAATCTCCTTGTCATTTGTCATGTGGATTGAGGCACCCGAATCCAATATCCATTCTGATTTTTTATTTAAGTCTTTTGCAGCCAAAAAACTTACCTTGTCTTCAATTTTAACTTTAATTTTTTCATCTTTATTCCTGAAAAAACATTGTTTTTCAGAATGATTATTTTTCCTGCAGATACTGCATCCTTGTTTGTTTTTGCAATTTTTTGCGATGTGCCCTTTTTTTCCACATTTGAAGCATGTTATGTCGTTTGGTTTATTGTGTCTATTAGTTCTTTTTTGTTCACCTTTAAATGCCACCTGTTCCGTTGTGTTTTCACTTTTCATTCTCAACTCTTCGTTAAGCAATCTTTCGGTAAGTTTTTCAAAAGTTTTATCATTCTCTGAAGCCGACTCCCAAGCACTTCTAAAATATTTATACGTATTTGGTAGTATCGATAATAACTTTGTTATTTTCATTTCGTCTGTTATTTTTTGTTTTAATCCCCTTAGTTTGTAGGTTATATTTTCTAGTTGTGCTATGTTCGACCCCATATCAACTTCCTTTTTAAATTGTAATTGGTAAAAATCCTGTAATAGTCTGTATTTCACATCTTCTGTATCTCTTTGATACATTCCCGACAATTTTTCGATCATTTTATTTGCCGTCTTACTGTTTAGCACATGCATCATCGGTTGTTTTTCGATTGTTGTTATTATTATTTTTTGGGCAGTAGCATCCTTCTGCACCCAATCTAATTTTTCTTTTACTCCTTCTGGACATTTATTTATTCCATAAGCTATCTCATATATACCCTTGGCCTTAAAAAAGATTCCAATTTGAAAGCTCCACGCTTCATAGTTCTCCGCTCCTTTCAATGTTTCAATACTTGCATATTCGTTAGTTTCACTCATTTTTATTATTTATTTTATTTTATTTTTTTTTAATTATTTTTAATAATTTTTAACAATTTTATTATTACCGTTTTTTTTAACTTTGTTGTTTGGTTTATTATAAATAATTCTTGAATATTTAATTTTCTACGTATGTTAAAATGGTCTGTTAACGATGCATTTATTGCTGACGCTGATCCAAGATCCTATTTTATATGTAGAACTTCTTTATTTTCATTATAGATAACGTTATCTCTTTTAAAATTATTATTTTTCCTTAAGGGCTCAAACTCTGCTTCAGTCATTAAAGATAATTCAATGGTATGTTTCGGTGTTTTAATCAATTCCCAGGTGATCATGCCTTTCGTGGAGTATTGGATCAAATTGGAGGATATCACTGGAGGATATCTCTATACGCGAATGGAAGTCTGCAGCTACGTTATTTTTTCCTTTTATGTATTCGACTACGAAATCGTATTCTTCCAGAGCCAATCGAAATTTGGTTAATCTGCTGCTAGGCTTTATAGTAGTATAGTAATGCCGGTTCTGGAGCGGAAATGGCTCCCACGTCACGTGTGACGTCAGAGATAAGTGTGTGACGTAATGTATGACGTCATGGAGTGCGCCATCTGTTGGAGAGTGTCGGCGGTGTGGGTAATGTAGGTTTCTGTTGTGGTGGGGGTGAAGCCTATCTTTTGGAGAGTGTCGGCGGTGTGGGTAATGTAGGTTTCTGTTGTGGTGGGGGTGAAGGCCATCTGTTGGAGAGTGTCGGCGGTGTGAGTAATGTAGGTTTCTGTTGTGGTGGGGGTGAAGCACCTTCCGGCCCGCGAGTGCATGCAGGCACCTAGCGGTGGGGTGGTGTTGATGGGTTAAATTAAAACGAATTAAGCGAACAGCAAGTGAGCAGACATGTCACACATAGCTTACGGAACAGAAAGTCAAAATATCGTATGCTCGCATTGTGGGCAAGAAGGTAAAACTAGGATTAAATCTAAAATAACAACAAGAACTCACACATTCAGTTTAATATTATGTTTGTTTGGGTAAATAAATTATAGTATAAAGAGATTTTTAAATTTAATAAATATTTAAATTATAGATGCTGGCCTTGTATTTGGATACCATACTTAATGGACACGTGTATGAACATTGATCATTATTGTGTTAATTGTGAAACATATCTAGGAACATATCAGAATTGAGGATGGTGTAGTAGAGCAACATAGTATGAGATTATAGGATTGAAATAAAAATAATGTAAATTTAATATGTTTGAAATAAAAAGAATATTAACGTATAAATGTAATTTTATTGCTAAAAAAATAGTATATACATTATGTTAACTTAATTTGGTTGGGGAGATTTTTCACAAAACGATATAAGGTGCGCATTGTTGACTTGCCCAACTTCTTTCTCCCCTTCATAGATGATGCACATTGAACTTAGCGACTGGATGTCTTCATCAGTCATCTCCTCAGCCATCCGTTTCGGCAAAAACACCGAAAAACCATCCTCTAATTCGAGAACAACTGATGGCCATTTCAACGTTGTCACACGTTTTGCTTGTTTTATAGGATGAGGAATTTTCAAGCCCAAATCAACCAATTTCTTCTTCTGTGGGAATTCACAGAGCCCCAACTTATTTAAATGCGATAGTGACATACTTGGTATAGCAGTTTTGACTTTAACTAGAATACTCATAATTAAAAGCCGTCTTATATACCTAAATTTCACGTCATTTCGAATTATCTAGAAATAAAAAACAGGATGTTTACAGAACTTTCATTGGTTGAGAAGAAAAAATAGGGGGGATTTCCGGGAAGTTGTGGTAGACCATAAAGATAACTATCTCTTTTATGAACAACAGGATGTTGACGCATCAGAAGAAATAGGGTGGGTTTCCGGGAAGTTGCGGTAGACCATAAAGATAATTATGTCTGTTATGAAAAACAGGATGTTTACATGAGAGAAGAAATAGGGGGGGATTTCCGGGAAGTTGCGGTAGACCATGAAGATAATTATGTCTTTTATGAAAAACAGGATGTTTGCATGAAAGAAGAAATAGGGGGGGATTTCCGGGAAGTTGTGGTAGACCATAAAGATGACTATCTCTTTTATGAACAACAGGATGTTGACACGAAAGAAGAAATAGAGGGGGTTTCCGGGAAGTTGCGGTGGACCATAAAGATAATTATATCTTTTATGAAAAACAGGATGGTTACATGAAAGAAGAAATAGGGGGGATTTCCGGGAAGTCATGGTCACAAAAACAGGATGTATGCGAAATCAAAAATGGGAAATTTAAATATAACATGTATAATAAATCTATTTAATATCTTATAAATACAGCAAAAATCACATTATTTTTATGATATAAACTCCAAACAGCATAATCAAAGTAGCAAAATTCCACATGTTCGATATTATTATTGAAAGATAAAGCATTATCCATAATGATTAATTTAGCGTTTTCATTTTCAATAAAGTGTCCTTTTTCTTTTAAAAAACTTTTAAATTTATTATGAAATTCAAATACATCACTATTTCCAGCATAGAACGTATTTCCATTCCGATAGATTTTCCAGTTTATCGATAAATAATCACAATACATAATGAACTCAACATTTTCAAATAATTCAGTGTCCAGGTCTTCTAAATTTAATAGTTTCAACTCGATTTCAGAGTTTTCAGCATGTAGAATAATATCGTTTAAAAACACCTTCAATGCGCATCTAAATTCTTCCTGAGACATCATTTTATACATGTTTTCTTTTAGAAGTTAAATATGTAACTGATTAATTAATTTCAGAATTTTATGTATTTAAACATTTCATTTGCAAGGGATAACGGATGTGGTGTGGGACGGACATATATAAGTAAGGATGTATGATAGTAATTTTTTAATATTAGTAAAAATGAGTTCATATAAATTCCAACCAGTGTCTTTACGCGACATAGCATTAAAACGTATAAATTTAAGTGTAAATAACAGAGTGGGAATTTTAAGACTACATTTGTATTTACCCTGGGGGTTAGTATTAGCGCTATGGAACACCTGGGTTGAAGATAATTGGGATGAGATGGTGGGTGCATATGATCACAATATAAATTATGAAATGCTATGTATCGAACGGGAAACGTTTAATTATGAAATGAATCATCGGTGTATAAAAGCGCTATCATTCCATTTCAGTAGTTATAGGTAGGTAGGAGCAAATTAATGAATAAACAACGGATGCTAATTTTTATAAAAATTTCAAAGTGATGCAATCTTTGAAGATAATCAGCAGATATGTATGTGGTGGTGCTATTATAAAACAACGCATGGTGGGGTGTGTCATGATTGTATAAGGCGCTATAACATATATGTTAGAGGTTTCAAAGATTTTTTTGCGGAACGGCTGTTCGTAGTAGCATATGAAGAATGTAAAATCGATCATGAAATAGTTTCAACAGAAGAGTGTGGTGATACTATTCTAGAGTTTGGAAATTGGTGTAACTTTTGTTTAAGACGCCCCAACTTCAGGTTGCTATTAAAAACGGAATGCTCATCACATGTACATAGGATATTCAATGAAATGTAAATAAAACATGTTAAATAAAATAAGTTAAATAAAATATATTAATTAATTTCTTATATATATTCATTTAATTTTATACAATACAATACTGTAATCAAACATAACAAATTAAAGATTTTATAAAATACTAAATGTGATGCGCTCATGGAGTCAGCGATAACGATCACATGGTCATCATTACCAACACCAGTGGCGATACCATAACTCCACCTGTAAAAAATATAAAATTAATTAAAAAGTAAAAAACCAACTACATCATCATTGCCTTCAACAGATAATGGTGGGGATAAAATGTGATTTCGGACCCCCAATGTTAAATCTTATGGGATTTTGGTCCAGAACGCCCATAGCTATACTGCACCGCAGAATTAACAGCGTTTGATTACTTCCTCTATAAAAAAATAAAATTAATTAAAAAGTAAAAAACTAAGTCATCATCACCTTTAGTGGTTACGTCAACCATATCTAATGGGATAAGCGGCAGCAAAAATTACTCTTCCGGCTATAAATAAAATGAAATAAAAGTATAAAAGCCAACTGAATATAAAATAAAAATATATCAATTACCGCTGAATCGTTATCTGTGGTAATGTCTATTTCTATTACCACAGAATTAACAGCGCCTACACCACCACCGGCACCCGTCGTTAGATCGATCAATTCCTCTGTAAAAATAAAATTAATTAAAAAGTAAAAAACCAACTAAGTCATCATTACCTTCACCGGTTAAATCGACCATATCTAATGGGATAAGCGGTGGCGGTGGTAAAATTACTCCTCCGACTATAAATAAAAGTATAAAAAATTAATACAAAATTAAAGTAAAAAGAAAAAATACTTACAGAGTATAAAAAAATGAGATGCCACGACCTCGCTCTCAGAAATTATTAAAAAATCTGTGGGGGTCACATAGCTATAAACTATGCGCCCCCCCTGCACGAGCGAGTCCTCCAAACCGCCATTAGTTGTTACAATCATAATGGGCTAAAAAATTAATATTACATATTGAAAAATTAATTCTAGTATAGGTATAACTTACATTTGGATGATGTAATTCACAAATCCCCCGGATTAGATCCCAGGGGATTGCCGCATATTCATTTGCGTTGTTATTGTTATTGTTCATATTGCACTAAAAACCTTCTTTAAACTAACTGTAAAAACATAAGACACGCTATTTATACCGAGAGATGATATCTAAAAAAATTAACGAAAACAGGAAGATTTGGTTTGAATATGAATCATTTTAATTATCTCCGGAAAACTCGGTTTCTATGGTTGTTAATATCAATTTGTTTATAAAATAAAATTGTCCTTGTAGATTTTTTAAAAAATTATAATTTATAAAACTTAAAAATTAAACAATATTATCTTTAGATATCCAACTATTATGTGTTGAATCAAAACCTAGCCATTTTACATATAGCATATTCTTTTTACGTTTTAACACTTTCTCAACAAGATATGCATCCGATTGTCTAGATTTTTGAAGTTCAAATTCATAAAACGCGCCTTTAATCGGCTGCCCGTTGATATCTTCCAATATATAGGTTACAGGATTTGTAATTTGCACTTTAACAATTTTAAATAATTCAGTAGTCCAGTTGGGTAAGTAGCCTTTATCGAAAACATGTTTATATTTACTAATTCGAACGACGTCGCCAATTTTAAATTTTCCTTTACCGGCAATCTTAATGTGGTTGTACACCGTTTTAAGTAGTTCGTTTTCAACGGATTTCGAATTAATTTGAGCTGGTGCTAACCTTGTGGTACTATGTTTTGTGTTGTTGTATTTTAATGTTACATCTTTTAAAGTTTGCAGCCATATATGATTTCCGTAAAGACTAAACAATTTATACAATTTTTGTTTTATAGTTCTAATAACACGTTCAGCCATCGAAGCTTTCATAACGCTGAACGTAGAATAATGGTTAATGTTAAATTCTTCCATCAATTTTTTAAATTGATTATTGTAGAATTCTTTACCGTTGTCCGTTTGTAGGTTGCGAGGCGTGCGATGTCCGTTTTCAGATAAGATTGTGCGTAACGCGTGAGTAACATCCGTGGCTGATTTGGTTTTTAGCGGTCGAGTCCATAGGTATTTTGAAAAACAATCGATAACAACTAGAATGTATTTATTTCCGGAATTAACTTTAGCGAACTCAATCATTTCAATAAGATCAGCTTGCCATAGATCATCGATCCCCTTTAGTATAGTTCTTCGTCGAGGAAATATACGTCTAGTCGGACGATGTAGTTCTTCAACTATGGTCTCCTTTGCTTTGGATACTTTAGCCATTGATGGTATTATTCTTCTTCAATTCAAGGGATTCTACTATCCAGTTTATCAATACGTGATTTTAGATCCGCATCTAGGGAATCAATTCGCTTCTGAACATCCGTAATGCTATTTCGAATATTCTCGTTGGATGTTTTAACTGAGTTTACAATATCAAACAAAGTACCGTTGAAATATATGAATTCCTTATCTACCTCCACCTTATTTTCATCAATTTTAGTTTTAAGGTTTGGAATTTCAGCGCTAAGATTGTTTATCGTCGCAGATGACTTATCAATGTATGTTTTATGATCAGTAATTTGCTTTTTAATGTTTATGATTTCGTTTGCACAGTTATTTATAGAGGTTTCGGTGAGATTTTTCAAATTAACGAAGTTTGAGCGATGATCTAAAGTAATTTCCGCTTTAGCTTTATCAATTTCCTTCAAGATTTCATCCTTATATTTCATATAAGTTTCATCTACATATTGTTTAAGTTTCTTATTAGTATCAATTATTTTATCAGCAACTTCCTTTAAGATTTTATTCTTACAAGTTTCATCCGCATATTGTTTAAGTTTCCTATTAGTATAGTCTATTTTATGCTCTGTTTTATTCTCTATATCCGTTATTTGTTTTCTAACATACATTATGAGATTATCTTCTAAATCTTTACAGTGTTTAGTAAATTCATTTTTAGTATCAATAAATAATTTTGTTGTTTCTAAAAACTTAACACCCCATTCTTTATCCATTTCATCCACGTTTTGTTTTATAGCACAATCATCAGCGGCTTCAGGTCGCTTAACGTTTGATAATTTTCGACCCTGAACATCATAATCACCATCGGCGGTCAAAGAGAATCCGATGTTTCGTTGAAATGCAAATCTACCACCTTCATCGCCACCATCTGATTTACTCCATGAAGTGCGACCAAATTTATCAATACTAACAACGGCTGAGTGCATTAGGAAATAATGTTGCTTTCTTTCAATTCCTCTATAATTGAAGTAATTTCATTGATATGTGAATTATTACCAGCCACTTGTGATGCATGCAACAATCTCAAACGATCTACCAATTCATTAACATCATCCCAGTATTTATACTGAATGGATTTACTGTTAACTTCTAGAAATTTATCCGAAATTCCTCGCCCCTCTCCATCCCCCACGTTAAATAGGGGTTTAATTATTTTAACATACTTGGATGATCTATTTCCCGTAATATAACCATCATACTCATAATTATGTCTATGCGCGCTGGTATATTGTAAAATCGCTTTATATTGTTTTAAATCATCATCTGTGTAGTGTTTAGGTTCCTTTAATTGTATGAGCTCATATAGACCGGGGGTAGCTTGAAATTGTTTTTCACCACCTATGATAATATGGGATGGCTTAAATTGAACTGCCTTCGATCCAATCTTCCATCCGTTATCGCCAGAGGAGCGCCGTATACCCATCCTATCATCAATAATCCCCCTTTTAAGATAATATTGCTGAATTTGGAGCGGTAAATTTTCAATTGAGGTCTCATCAGACTTTACTTTCGATTCAGGTGTTAGTAGTAATTTCCTTTTTTTCACACTAACTCCGGACAAGGTGGGGGTTTTAAATTCTTCGATTCCCTCATCATCAGGTTTTAACCCTATCGGTGGTGGTGGTGGGTAGTGGTGATGGAAATGTGTAGCTTTATTTCCATCGTTTAATTTATTAGTGATGTCCTTCAGCGGTTCAAGCAACGGTTGATGAAGTTTAGCGATGAGTTTATCATCTCTATCACGACCGAGTTTAAGAGCCAGATACTTTTTCTTAATATTATTCGTTATACTAATTATAGCTTTATCTCTTTCACGCATTGATTTCATAACATCCTTATTATTAGATCGATTATGTGATGGTGACATGTTTACATTGTGAAAACCTATGTATGAATAATTAAATTTAGTCTAGGTGGAGAAATTTATCCATTCCCATACGGTATCTACCATTTTTAATTTCAAAATCCTTCATAATAATCATCGGTGTGTACGGCCCACCATCATTCCAACACCGAATGCAAACCTCTTTGAAAACATCAAATTTCATATCGGTGTTAACGTGTTCATCATATACATGTTTCAAATTAAGCTCATCCTGTTTGAATAACATTAAAACATTAGCGTTATCCCTAATTAAATGTTTAGGTATTCTCGTATAAGTTTGTGTAAGATAAAATGAATCAATGTTTTTATGTCTACCCATACAAAAAAACGCTCGAATCCTGTCTTGTTTATCACACGCTACGTCATCAAATATAAAGATTGAGTTCTCTTTAGCTTCAGCTGGATCGACAACTGATTCATTATCTGCAAAGCGATAAAGCCCCACATCTGGTAGCCGTTTTAAAACCTTTTCTAACAATTCATATTTCGGTTGATGTAGTGATTTAGAATAGATGTAAATGTTTTCAAATTTTAAACCATTTATATCGAAAATAAGATTTAGCATTAAATTTGTTTTCCCACATCCGCTTGGACCGCATACTATCGCCCGCAAACTATTCGGCATGAGCTCACCATGACGTTGACGTCGATCGGATGTAGATTGAGTCATCACCAGCCGATCTAGATCGATGGATGACATAGACAGCGATGGATGCTTTACAATGCGCATTATGCTACTAAATATGAAACACACCCCACATCAACTATATATTTGTTGGAAACTTTAAAATACCACCATTTCAATGTGATGTTCATACGTGATAACAGCATCATATCATCACCTACAACGTTAGGAGGAGGAGGTGGTTTTAATACGCTTATCAACAAACTACCAATCGAGTTACACGTTCCAGGCTATCAATTTTGTGGACCGGGCACAAAATTAAAGAAGCGTCTAGCACGTGGGGATACTGGTATTAACCCGCTAGATCGTGCTTGTAGAGAAGACGATATAGCGTATTCTAATAGTAATACTTTAGATCGACGTCACGAAGCCGATAAGCGTTTGGAGGAAAACGCTTGGGAAAGAGTTAAGGCTAAAGACTCAACGTTTGGTGAAAAGGCATCAGCTTGGATGGTTACAAACGTTATGAAAGCAAAACGAAAATTAGGCCTCGGCCATAAAAGGCGGAGTCGTCGTCAAACTAAACCAAAACCGCCGTCAACGGGCGTCTTAAAAAGAAAAATTTCGAAGAAAAAAAAACGATGTGAAAAAGAAAATATAATTCGAGGAGTAGAAAAAGGAGGAGCTTTAAAATATAAATCTAATAAACCGCTAGCATTTAAACGCACGCTTGTAAACCGCATAGTTAAAGATCTACCAAAATCTACTGATAATTTACGGGAAGCAGCTCAATTAGCGCTAAAGAGCGCTCGTATAGCCGTGAAAACTGTTGGTGGTAGGAAAAAAATAAAAATCCCTCGAGCAATACCGTTACCGATTAAAAGGGGAGGTATTCTTCCAATTTTACCTGCCATATTTGCTGGGCTTTCAGCCCTCGGAGCATTATCCGGTGGTACGGCAGGAGTGTATCGGGCTATAAAGAGTGGGCAGGAGGCTAAAGAGAAATTAGAAGAGGCTGAACGGCATAATAAACAGATGGAAGCTATCGCAATAGGTAAATCGGGTAATGGTCTCTACATCAAGAAATATAAAAAAGGATTGGGTTTATATTTAAGTAAAAAAAAGAAACAAAAAAACTTGTAGATAGGCTACCCAACAGACCTCTAACAAATCTTGATATAATTCAATTCGTTAAAGCTCTAAAAATTTCAAATTTTCGCGGTGTATTTATGCGGAATGAATTACCTAAGAGCGGTCCTAAATATAAGGAATCAGCAGTTATAAATTTAGATGATCGAAACGGTCGCGGAACCCATTGGGTAGCCTATAAAAAGAATGGTAATCAAGCGTTGTACTTCGACAGCTATGGCGATCTTAAACCTCCCTTTGAACTACTGAATTATTTGAAAAATTGTCGAATTGTGTACAATCATGAAAATTTTCAAAAAGAGAACCCCTTTAACTGTGGACATTTATGTATAAATTTCCTGTTAAACACCGAAAACTCATCATTTGATTAAAAATGTCTCAAACGTTCACACTGGTTGGTAGAAAAAGCGAAATTTCTGAAGATTATTATCCACTAATAGATTTGAATCCTAAATTAAACTACTCTTTGGGGCTTATTGGATTCCACACCTACAATAGTATACCTAATATTGAAGAAGGAGTTAACAATATATTTTATTTTACTGAAGAAAACGCGATAAATTCCGCTCGACAAGCGATTATAGACGTGGGACCAGCAATAAATGTTATCACAATTCCTACAGGTTCTTACGAAATTACTGATATCGAGAAATATTTACAAAAAGAGATTCTACGAATTGTTGGTTTAGATGATACCGTTGACGATCCTAATAAGTATTTCACCCTCAAAGCTAATAATAATACCTTAAAGTGCGAATTAAAGAGCGATTATTTTGGGGTTGATTTTTCTAAGCCTAATACGTTAGCTTCGGTATTGGGGTTTTCCGAGGGTAGAACTCTACCTGCAGGTATAAAACACTACTCCGATCTCCCAGTCAACATAATTCGCGTAACAACCATTAGAGTGGAGTGTAATATAATTTCTGGGTCATACTACAACAGCAAGCTATCACATACTTTATACGAATTTGCTCCAACGGTGGATCCTGGTTTCAGTATAAATATTGAACCTAGGAACCCCATCTATTTACCAATCAATTCAGACAACGCGATATCGAACATCACAATTAGATTGCTCGATCAGCGTGGTAATTTGGTTAATTTTCGAGGTGAAGAAATAGTTGTTAGGTTAGAATTGAAACGTACAATATAATGGGATTAATATTTTTGACGGAAGGCAGCAGCAGCGATCCTCAACGACATCAACATCCTTCGACTACAAAAAAACGTTATAACTCGATTGGAAAGAAGGGTTCTAGAGCAGTATACAAAAAGACATCATTGCGAGCGGACAACCGACGTTTCCTCGAGAAACTGGGTTATCATGTCAACAAAAAAATTAAATATATACCGCGAACCTATCACGGATAATTCCATAGCTAGAGAGGAAGTGCATAGCTATCATCCATCTACAAATTCTTTTGAAAACAATGATGTATTTATCATCGAGTTGAACCAAGAAGACGTCCTATTTTCATTTTTTGAAAGCTATCTACGCATCGAAGGTAATTTTACAAAAACTTTAGGTGATCCTGCTAATGATGTTATTCAATTAACACATAACCTACCAACTTTTCTATTTGAATACATCGCATTTGAGCATAATGGAACGGAAATTGAGCGGGTTCGAGAGCCAGGTTTAACATCACTCATTCGAACTCTACTCCAATTAAACGATGTGGAGTGTAAAACTTTAGAAATCGCTGGTTTAAAATGGCCGCCTGAAGGAGATCTACCAACGGTGGATGCAAACAACAATTTCATGTTTCAAATACCACTTAGTCATATATTCGGTCTATTCCGAGATTATAATCACATTATGCGAGGACGTTTTAAATTCAGATTTGTTAGAAGTCGGACGGACTCTAATTGCTACAAAGCCACATCAAACGTCAAAGCAAAACCTAGTAGTGCAAAGTTTGCTATAAAAACGGTTACATTGTTAGCAAAACATGTCTATCCTAGCCCAACGATAAAAATGAAGCTTTTAGATGGTTTAAATAAAAATTCAAATATTCTAGTACCATTTCGTAAATGGTCCTTTTACGAGCTACCATCAATGCGAAAAGGTAATAAGGAGATATGGTCGGTCACATCAACGTCCAACAGGGGTCGACCTCAATACGTTATAGTTGGGTTTCAAACTAAGAGAAAAGATCACGTCGCTTCCGACTGCACTTTCTTCGATCACTTAAACATCGTTGATCTTAAAGTATATCTTAACTCATACTGTTATCCGTTCGAATCTATGAATTTAAACTTCGCAAAGGAAAATTATGTGGAATTATATAAAATGTACACCGAGTTTCAACCCTACATTTGGGAATCTTCGCGAAAACAGCCGCTTATGGATTTCAAAAGCTTTAAAGAGAGATCGTTGTTTGTTGTTGATACTACAAAAAATAATGATGAAGAAGCAGCGCCATCTACTTCATGTGAAGTACGTATTGAAATTCAAAGCGATATGGATTTTCCGCCTGATACGAAGGCTTACTGTCTCTTGATACAAGAATCCATGTATGCATATAAACCTTTAAGTGGGGAGGTATCTATCATTATAAATTAAAGTGCGCTTACTTACCGCATGCTAGTTTACATCAAGATGTTCAAAAGAGCGATCGCAGACCTTCAAGGTTTTCATATTAATTCAGACTTTATGGTAAAAGAGTTTACACTTCTTGATCTCACTAGTGATTATGTGGTGCATCTAAACTTGAAGTCTGACATACCATACCAGAGGTTATCTACACAAGATCAGCGATCGGTGAGATATTTAGAGCGTAATCACCATAAATTATCGTACAACGATGGATGGATGGAACAATCAGATGGTTTAAATATAATTGATGATTTATTATCCAATTATAATCAAATTTACGTTAAGGGTAATCAAAAAGCCCATTTTTTGGAAGCGCGCGCTGGTAGATGTATTATAACCGATATTGGAGTCGAATTTGATGAAGACAGTACCAATAAATTAAATTTAACCATCACTCCGTGCTGGTTCCACATTAGTGCCCCAGCAATCTGTTCTCAAAACAATGTGTTTATTTTAAAAAAATTTTTGTGTAGTACCCGCTCTAGAGATGTATGCTGTTAATCGTTCGCTCTAGATATTGTGTTAATTTTAAAAAATGTTTGTGTAGTACCCGCTCTAGAGATGTATTCTGTTAATCGTTCGTTCTAAAGATGTATATATTGGTAAATTCTATGTAAATAAATAAATATTACTTTTTTATTGGAAACTATTTTTTTATTTTATCCATAATAATTATATAAATCGATAACCTCTTGATATTTAATCATTTACTCACTAACTCTCACACAGTGTAGACGTGGAAAAAAATTTTAAATATGAAGGTATTATTGTTGATTCTTTGGATGTATATGTTAAGACATATCACGGGGTTGCTAACCGAGCATGAAGTGGAAATTTATAATATTCTAGATAAGTATGGTTATATCAGACAAGATGCTAATGCTGGTACTGGTAAAATAAGCGTGCATAAAACTGAGAATGAAATGTTGAGGGATGGTATAAATAATTTCCAAAAATATTTTAATCTCCCAATCACAGGACAAGCAAATTTTGACACCTTGGAGTTACTTTGGACGCCTAGATGTGGTAATGTGGATTTATTCGAAAATTTAAGTTCCAAACCAATCACGACTCGAAGATGGAATCTATCAACACTTAGATGGAATGTATACACATCTTCATATCCCGGTTTTACAACCGTGGTGGAAAGAGCCTTTAACGTTTGGTCTAAATACATTAACGTAAAGTTTGAAAGGACGTTTGCGGGCGCTAATATTTTAATAGGTTTCCTATCGAAAAATCATACGTGTATACGAAATTCAACGATATATTGTCGGAGTTCTTTAGATGGTAAAGGGCGCGTGTTAGCTCACGCATACTATCCACATATTAAAAAATCCAAAGTTGAAATTCATGTAGATTTAGATGAAGATTGGGATATAACCAATACCACAATAGAAGGTAAACATAACCTATTTCTAGTTATGGTGCATGAAATAGGGCACGCCTTAGGATTACATCATAATGTACGACTCAACTCGGTGATGCATCCGATTTATGGTAACATAAATATTGAAAATTTCACGTTAAGTCGTGAAGATATTTATAATATACAACAATTATATGGAAATTCAACAGAAAGTGTAACCACCACTGTTAATCCAACACCTACGTTAAATACAACACCCCCCGCCTATATTACACATTCCCTAACATCTACATCTTCAACACCAACATTGTCGAATCTAGCACACGCGGAGGTATGTGATGTGGACAATAAGTTTTCAGGATTTTTAATTTACAATAAACAAATTTATGTATTCTATAAACAATGGGTTTGGTTAATCGATCTAAAAACAAAAAAACCAATTTGGTCTAAACCTGTAAACATTGTGGATTGGATACGTCCTTTAAGAGGGGTTTTAAAAGAGGATGATGATTATGTAGTTTCGATAGGTCCTAACGGTCAATTTATATTTATCATACGTGATACAATCTATATAATTGAAATTGCTAGTATAACCATACGCTATAAATGGAAATTTTCAGAAACTGATTTAGGTTTAAATGATCAATCTAAGGTTAGAGGTGTTGTAACGAGTAATTATGGATTAACATATATATTTTTTGATGATATTTATGCGATTGGGGTGGATGAGTCATTTTACAATAGAAACAAAATTATTACATCAGTTGTCGATCTATTTCCTGGGATGCCAACGAAATTTAATGGAGTATACAAAACACCTGATGGTTTATTGAATTTCATCGTTGGAGATAAAATTATTCGTTATGATGAATATTTAAAGGAAGTTACAGATAGTTTAGATAAAAGTTTATTTATTTTAGGTATATCTTGCCCCTATAAATCTCTATTAGATCAACTTAAATATGTATTATCTGCGATCATTTCATACAAACTACCAATTCCCGCTGAATATTAAAAAATGTTTGACATGAAATATAAAGGAGTCAACATCGATCAATCGATTTAGTTTACATTCAATCTCTTTGCGAAATGGATGCTACCAGCATTTGTAAAATTTCTGATGAAATCTCTTACTGGACCTCACTGAATAAACAGTGGAAACAGTCTCAGGCTGCTATAGAGAAAGAAAATAAATTTATTGGTGAGACGGACTTTTCCACTGAAAATTTTTGTATTAAAGTTGGAATTAGTGCTGCGAGAGGTTTTATAACCTGTGTAAAATTAACCTCAAAATTAATTGAATCCCAAAATCATTTAATCACATTGCTGAGGGATGATTGGATGATATTAATAAATACGCTTAAGCTCATCCACTTCAATTTAAACTTTTCATATGAAACAATCCCATTAGCTGAAGGAATTCTTAGAGTTGCTGCTAACGATGGTGTAGATGGTGATAATTATATTCACATAACATATGAACATGAAGATGGTGATGATGTTGATGATGTGGGATCTAAAAATAGATATTTTATACCAATAATGCTAACCTTGGAAGATGTGCGTGAAATTTTATCCAAGACGGTTTTAATTTCATACAAATTGAATATATTGGATAATTTAAATCTTAAAAATTATATACATTTTATAATGACCTCATCTTCCTCATCATCTAAGTTTTCAAAGGATAAGTTGGATTTAGTTAGACGATTTTGTTCGGAAAACATATGTGAGATTAACTTTTATGTGATGCAATATTTGGAAATGTCGTGCAAACCACATGATGACAATAACACCTCCCCCCACACACACACATAAAAGCCGGCTTATGCGACCTAATGCGTCACTTTAATACTAGTTCCTACAATAACAAAGTGTACAATGTTTTCATGCGAATTCTGTAATCAAGTATTCACTTTAAAGAAAAATCTTTTACGCCATTTGCAAAATGTAAATCATGGTTTGATGGATGTGGGACCTACACCTTCAACATCCGCTGTGGATGTTCCTGGACCTATACCTTCAACATCCGCTGCCGATGTCGTTGATGTTGCGGCTACAACCTCTTCAAGCTCTAAGTTTAAGGAATGTGGAATCTGCGCTAAAATGTTCCCATCAATTTCAACACTTCGAGCGCATCTTTGCGCTGAACATGTATCTCCGGTTGATGGTGAAAACGATGTGGAAATGATAGCTACATGTTTTAAAAACCGCATCGCCGTTTATAGAGTGAAAGGTGCAACGCGCGATGATGACATACCATCATACTTAAAGAAATGTGGTAATGTTGTATTTAGATTAATTATGGATAGTATAGGTAAATTTAATTCTATTAAAGTTCAAATTGAACTATTAGCATTTTTCATTAAATCCGATCCAGATGAAAACGGTGATGATAACTTAGAGGGTGTGCTTGTTTCGGAAAAAAATTTTAATTCAAAATTTAAAGTTATTACACCTACTACGGAGTTGGATGCGGTGTACAATGACATGACTCGTGATATTTTAAATCAGAGTGAGGAGTTTCAGGAGCGTGGATCTGGTTGGGCTTTCTTAGCTATATCCAACCTTCTGCTTAATATCAATAAATATGAGCCGCTGTCTGGGTCATCATACATCCGACTTCCAGAGCAAATCGCTAAAAAACATGCATGTATCAATATTAAAAACTATGATGATGATGCATGTTTAGCGTGGTGTTTGACAGCGGCCCTCTATCCCACCGATTTTACTCAGGATCGGATTTCTAGCTATCCACATTATAGCACAGTACTTAATTTAAATGGTATAATGTTCCCAGTTCATTTAAAGGACTTAGTTAAAATAGAATTAATGAATAATTTAAGTATTAATGTTTATGAATTAGTTGTAGATAATTATGGTGGATGCACGGTGGAAGGACCAATTTATTTTACTAAACGACGTCGGGATATACATATTAATCTCCTATATTTATTTAAAAACGGTATAGGTCATTTCGTTTTAATAAAAAACCTATCACGACTTATTTCTAGTCGGCTTTCAAACCACGAACATGCGAATTACATATGTGATGGTTGTTTATTACGATTTCCATCCGTTAATAAGCTGCAGGTACATCAACTTAATGATTGTAACCATAAAATGACCATCATACCATCGAAAGATGTAAAACCAACACCAAATTTTTTTGGACAATTAACCCCGCAAAATATTTTAGAATTCAATAACTATAAATTCACTCAAATGTGCCCGTTTGTGATTTATGCGGATTTTGAGGCTCTTTTACTACCGATCCAGCATTGTGAACCCAATTCAACCCAATCTTTCACCGAAAAAATTGAGATGCATTTACCCTATAGTTTCGCATATTACATAGTATCCACAGTGGATGATAGTTATAATAAATTTGAAACTTACACGGGTCCTGATGCATCACAAGTTTTTATCACAAAATTACTTAACGATACTAAATTTATCTATAGCGAATACTTTAAAACCGTAAAACCTATGCTACCTTTAACGACTGAAGAGCAACATAATTTCGATATTGCACAATTTTGTTTCATTTGTCAAAATCCTTTCACAATAGACCAAACTAAGGTGCGGGATCACTGTCACATAAGTGGCAGATATCGCGGGCCGGCTCATACAAACTGTAATCTAAATTATAAACTTCAACATTTCGTTCCAGTATTTTTCCATAATTTTAGCGGTTATGATTGCCATTTATTTATCAAAGAAATAGCTAAACTTGGTGATGGGCTTGATGTATTACCTAACAATAAAGAGAGATACATCAGTTTTAGTAAAAGGGTGCTTGTTGATAGAGTTGAAAAGGAAAATAATCAGTTTGAAGATGTTTTTATGAAACTAAAATTTCTGGATTCGTTTAGATTTATGGCATCTTCATTAGATTCTTTAGTCAGCACTCTCGATAATTGTGATTTTAAAAATGTGCGTAAATTTTTCCCACACAACAATCAATTTAAATTATTAACTAAAAAAGGAATATTTCCATATAATTACATGAACTCTTTTGATAAACTTAATGATACAGTTCTACCCTGTAAAGATGCGTTTTTCAATAAACTCACTTTAGAAGCTATAACCGATGAACAATATTTACACGCGCAAACTGTGTGGGAAACATTTATGTGTCAAACTCTAAAAGACTATTCGGATCTATATCTAAAGTCGGATGTTCTTTTACTTGCTGATGTTTTCGAAAAATTTCGGCAAGTTTGTTTTAGAACATACGGTTTGGATCCTGCGAATTATTATACCGCTCCTAGTCTTTCGTGGGATTCAATGTTGAAATTTACAAAAATTAAATTGGAATTACTAACGGATATAGATCAAGTTCACTTTATTAAAAAAGGTATTCGTGGTGGTATTTCTCAATGTTCATTACGTCATGCCAGAGCTAATAATAAATTTATGGAACATTTTGATACTAATTTACCCTCAAATTTTTTAATGTATTGGGATGCCAACAATTTGTATGGGTGGGCGATGTCGCAACCTATGCCTGTTGGTGAGTTCACGTGGTTAAATGAAAACCAAATTCGAAATTTCAATTTTAATGATGTATCCGATTGCTCTGATTTTGGCTATATTTTAGATGTGGATGTTGAATACCCTAAAAATTTACACGATCTACATAACGATCTACCTTTTCTACCTGAAAACATAATCCCACCTAATGGTAAATGTGAAAGTGATAGACGTTTAATCCCGAATTTATTAAGCAAGAAAAATTATATTATACATTATAGAAACTTAAAGCAAGCTGTCGCTCATGGCCTTAAAGTTAGTAGTGTGAATAGAGTTTTATCGTTTAAGCAGTCGGCTTGGTTAAAGTCTTACATTAACAAAAATACAGAATTACGTCAGATGGCAAACAATTCATTTGAGAAAGATTTTTTTAAATTGATGAATAATTCTGTATTCGGGAAAACAATGGAGAACGTTGATAAGCGAGTTGATGTAAAATTAGTCACTAGCTGGGATGATGTTCATACAGGTGGTCGTGGTCGACCACGACTTGGAGCGCGTAGTTTAATTTCAAAGTTAAATTTTAAAAGTATAAAAATTTTCACTAAAACGTTTTCAGCTATTGAGATGGAGCGGCTTCACGTAATTTACGATAAACCTCTATACATAGGTTTTACCGTTTTAGAGCTATCAAAATTATTAATGTATGATTTCTACTACGCTTATTTAAAGCCGAAATATGGTGAAGATATTCGGTTATGCTATATGGATACAGATAGCTTCACCGTTCAAATTTATACAGATGACATTTATAATGAGGTTAAATTGAATTTAGATAAATTTGACACATCGAATTATAGTCCAGATAACCAGTTTAACATCCCGCTCCAAAATAAAGCTGTTTTAGGACTCATGAAAGATGAGAATTGTGGTAATATAATGCTGGAATTCGTTGGTTTAAGGTCAAAGGTGTATGCGAATCGTGTTTCAGGTGAACGTATTACAAAAAAATCGAAAGGGGTTAGAAAGGCTATTGTTAAACGTAAAATCACTTTTGAAAATTATTTAGATTGTTTGAGTACGAAATCGGTTTTATTTAAAAAACAGCTCATCTTCAGAAGTTTCAATCATGACATTTTTACCGTTTTACAGAATAAATTGGTCCTATCACCTTATGACTCTAAGCGATGGATTGATTCTGATTATATTAATACATTAGCTTGGGGTCACCACAATATTATTAATAATAGATAAGTATTTATTTATGTAATCTATATAACTTTATGATACATACATGTTATCTATATTGCTTTGCGGTTTTTATAGCGATAAAATATGTATAAAATCTCGCAACGTTATTTTCATAATTTTAGTTTAAGTTTTAATTCAAATCTAACCAGTCGTCGCCGCGTTCGCATACATACACCACAACTATGAACTCGACAATATTTTACACTATACTACATGGAGTTTTATTAATTAAATTTCCTACTGAAGTTAAAAACGTATCAATTTCTTTCATTAGTGATTATACCAGTAAACCTGCTAGTGATAATGATTTAAAATGGTTGAAAATGATGAAGCCGAACACTACCACCGTTGATTATGATGACTATGGGGATGATAGCGTTTTTCAAATTGTTCCCCCCAATACCACATTCAGTGAGATTATTACTTTTAAGTTGCGGTACACGTTAGAAAATAATAATGTGATTAATGGAAATTGGACATCGATCTTATACAATACCAATACTATTTCATTGTGTTATATTAATAGGATACTTCTTATAGCCGCCTCAGTAATTATATTTATTACCATTAGTTATAGTTGTATATTTTTTCCACTTGTCGTACGCCAAAGTTGTATGATTTTCTCAACAATGATTTTAGATTGTATTAAATAAAATTGTTTAACTGTTATTTACTTAATTCGTTTTAATTTAACCCATCAACACCACCCCACCGCTAGGTGCCTGCATGCACTCGCGGGCCGGAAGGTGCTTCACCCCCACCACAACAGAAACCTACATTACTCACACCGCCGACACTCTCCAACAGATGGCCTTCACCCCCACCACAACAGAAACCTACATTACCCACACCGCCGACACTCTCCAAAAGATAGGCTTCACCCCCACCACAACAGAAACCTACATTACCCACACCGCCGACACTCTCCAACAGATGGCGCACTCCATGACGTCATACATTACGTCACACACTTATCTCTGACGTCACACGTGACGTGGGAGCCATTTCCGCTCCAGAACCGGCATTACTATACTACTCTTTATCATACCAAACAAATAGATCAATGGCTTATGATCAGTAAAAATGGTAAATTTTCGTCCATATAGGTACGGTAGAAAGTGTTTAACAGCTCAAACAATACCTAAAAATTCTATCGTGCAATAATTTCTTTTTGCCTTGTTCAACGATCGATTAGCATAAGCAACAGATCGGATAGTACTGCTCCTAATGCGTAACTTGACGTATCTGTTTTAAGAATAAACGTGTTATCTGGACTAATATTCGGAAATTGAAGTACTGGTGGATTCTGTAAAGATTTCTTGTGATTTGAAAGAATGTTGACATTCCTTTGTTCAGATAAACTTGGTATTTTTCCTAGAGAGATTATTAAATGGTGATGCAATTCTCGCAAAATTCGGAATTCGTGCTCGTCTTTCGGTACAGGGTATTGCTCTAATATTTTTATTTTTAAAGGGTCTAGCGTCATACCATTCCCTGATATTACGTGACCTTGGTATAAAATTTCACCTATTGTGATTTTCCAAGTTGTTTCCAAATATAATTAAATCGCCCAAGTAAATAAAACAGTTTTCGTAATTCAAACCTGCCATTGGTATAATCATAGCGCGAGAAAATGCACTAGGACTGATCTTAAGACCAATTGGTAGTCTCTTCAACTATCGTTATTTATAGTTCATCTATAGTTATCTAGTTCAACTTGGTAATATGCCTGTGTTAAATCTAAATGTGAGAAATATACTGCGCCTGCTAAAGAATCTAGTGTAGCCGTAATGCAGGGTAAAGGGAATTTATCATCCTGAATCTGTTTATTTAGAAGCCACAAGATAGTCCACAACTACTCTCCATTTCTGAACACCATTGATATCTTTCTTTTTCTATACTATTAAAAGAGATGCTTACCAAGGTGATTTTGCCGGTTCGATAATTCCATCAGAAAGCATTTTCTCTATCTGTTCATTCACCGCTGGTTTTTGTGATTGAGGTAGTCGGTACGGTTTAACGTAAATAGGTATTATTGATGTTTCTAAATGAATCGCTTCTTTGCAAACATTGGTGGCCGTGAGCTTGTCGGATTCCAAATGAAACACGTTGGCATATTTTGCAAGAACTCTTTATAATGACCAATTTTCGTCCTCGTTTAAATATTCTTTGTTAATTTAAAAATAGTTTCTACCCGTTC
This sequence comes from Onthophagus taurus, assembly GCF_036711975.1. Lineage (NCBI taxonomy): Eukaryota > Metazoa > Arthropoda > Insecta > Coleoptera > Scarabaeidae > Onthophagus > Onthophagus taurus. The sequence continues at coordinate 15,514,353 of NC_091973.1, forward strand.
TACCGAATTTTTGGTGGCTTTCCCAAAATTACATACGTGATAATCGCTTGCGGTACGTAAATATCCCGACAAAAATAACCCTAGAGGTACAGGAAAAAAAATCTAAACCGATGTACGTGACAGTTACAACCATTTTTCAAAGTGGGTTAAATTTTGTCCCAGCATACTATAAAGGTCTATTTTTAAGTGGGTTAAATTGTAACCCGGAGTACCTCAAAGAGTTAAACTGATAATTTTTCTTCTGAAATTTTTAATTTTTCTTTTTTCTTCCTGTACATTTAGGATAGTAACTGGTATCATGTTAGATTCTGGTCTAGCAATTACTCCACCAACAAAAACTCCTTGATTTATTTCTTCTGGGCATGCAACATAATCGTCTTGAAAATTAAGTTTACAATATTTAGTTACTTCACTTCGAGCTGGACTAATGGTGTATATTTGCTCTTTGGATTCTAAAGGAATCGTTTTTAAATAAAGGAGTCGTTTTTTGATTATATATCAAAAACGAAACATTAAATTGTTGATAATTTATTGTGGCAAAATTTGCTGATAATAAATCTGAGCCTATAATGCCATGCATTTCATTATCAAAATTCTTCATCAGCAAACGTTCGTGTCTCAACTGTATGTTGTTTATTTTTAGTGTGATATTTACTGCGCCTTCAGTCATACCTGACCATCATACACCATGCACTTTAAATTTTCTTGAATAATCGACAATTTCGTTTTTATCAATATGATTCTCGAAAATTATACTAATTGAACCGCCTGTGTCAATTCAAAATTTATATTTGTGATGTCCGTAAATCATTGCAAAGTAGTTTAGACTATTTAAATTGAATTTTAGCACCTCCTGTTGAAAAAAACAATTGTTTTTATATCTTCAGGGGCTGGAATATCCCATTTTCCAAGAGGATAATGCGCGCAACGGTTTGCAACAAAAATTTTCCATCTGTTTGGTATCGAAGAAATTCAGGTGACCTGAGAATCAGACCAGGTGAAAATCGAATCAAAAACGATTCTTGAGATAAGGTCTCTTGGATAATTTGTAGCAAATCAGTAAGAAGAACTGCAACACACAGTTCCAGTCAAGGGATAGAAAGCGTTTTTAAGAGTGCCAGTCGGGCTTTAGCATATAACAAGGAAGTAGAAATCGCTGTTTGAGTTTGACAGCGTAAATACGCAACTGCACAATACCCTAGTTGGGATGCGTCACAGAAAAAATGAAGTTGAATCTAGTCCTTGGGAATCATCAAACGAAGCAAGTTCCAAGAGGATAAAAAGAAAAGACTTTGTTGAATGTTTTCCACATTTCAATGATACATAAAGGAGGAGTTTCATCCCAAGAAGTGTTTAATTGCCACAGTTGTTGCATAAGTGTTTTAGCTTTAAAATGTACAGTCGTGTTCACGGGAAATGCGCACTCAAGGTCAAGGTTCGTTCTTCGGCTGACACGACATCATCATCGGAATCTATCGAAGCATCGTGAAGCCAATTGGACGAGGATTGCGACAACCAAACAGGACCATCCCACCATACACTAGATTTGACTATTTCCGAAGGTAAAAGAGCTCGCGACCCAACGTCTGCGGGGTTATCAGCGGATGGAACGTGACGCCAGTGATTTGCAGGAAAGATTTCTTGTATGTGACTTCGATTGGCAACAAAGGTCTTCAAAGGTCTATTGGCAACAAAGGTCTTCCAGCGGTGAGGAGATGCCCTTAACCAATTGAGTACGACGGTAGAGTCACACCAAGCAATTACATTAGTCGTTGTAATGACAGATGTACTGGACATGATTAATTCTGCGAGATCGGCCAATAAAACAGCACCGCATAGCTCCAATCGTGGTAGCGATGTAGTTTTTAAAGGAGCCACCCTGGACCTGGCACAAATAAAAGAAGTTTTAATGGTACCACAAGGTAAAATATATCGTAAATATGCAACCGAGCAATAACCAATTAATGAAGCGTCGCAAAATAAATGCAGTTCAGTGACTTCACTGCTCGTGGGTCGAATGAAACGAGGTATGTGTAATTTCATCAATAAAGGAAGCTCTGACTTGAATTGTGTCCAGTATTTAAGAATATCCTCTGAAGGAACATCATCCCATTCCATCTTCGCCAACCATAGTTTTTGTATTAATTGTTTTGCGGATAAAATACATGGAGTAATAAATCCCATGGGATCATAAATGCGAGCGATGGTGGACAGAATGGCTCTTTTGCTGCAGAGAGTGTCACGTAGGACATATGAGTAGCCAAAAGTGTCAGCGTGCGGATTCCAATTAAGCCCCAATACTTTTACGAAGTCGATTTCGTCACTATTAAAGGAAATTGGCGATCCTTCTTCTTGGAGTTTGAAAGGTTGGATCAACTCCGGCGTGTTACTTGCCCATTTGGACAATTCGAAGCACCCCAAACACAATAGATCGATTATTTGGTGCTGCAGGTTCACCGCATCAGATACGGAAAAGGCTCCTGTCACGATGTCATCGACGTACATGTAATTCCGGATAACATTTGCAGCTTCAGGATATTGCATCTCGTATATATTGGCCAGTTCTTGCAGAGTGCGTAATGCCATGAATGGAGATGCGGCCATACCATACGTAACTGTATTTAATTTATATTCGTTGATTTCACCGTCATTGACATTTCTCCAGATGATACGCTGATAATCACGGTGATGCGGGGCGACGAGAATTTGGCGGTACATCTGTTTGATGTCGCAGATAAATACGTTGGGAAAACATCGAAAAGTAATTAGAATGGATACCAAATCTTGTTGTAATTTAGGCCCAGTCAATAAAAGATCGTTTAGAGATTTATTTGATGTGGTCTTGGCGGATGCGTCGAAAACGACGCGTATTTTGGACGAGCTAGGATGTATGACGTAATGATGCGGGATATAATAGGCTTTGGGATTGCAGAAGTCATCTTTGGGAACAGGGGACATATGCTGTTGCGAAAGATAATCTTCCATGAAAGTTTGATAGGCGTTGTACATGGTTGAGTTTTTCAAAAGCCGTTTTTCCAGAAAAAGAAATCGACGAAATGCTTGTTGGTCTGATTGTCCAAGAGATGGTTGTTCATCTTTGAATGGTAAAGCGAGCACAAAACGGCCCTCAGTGTTGCGATGATACGTAGAATTAAAGTGTTTCTCACATAAAACATTCTCAGGTGATTTTGCTACAGCGTTCTTCACCTGATCCAATTCCCAGAATCGTTGAAGACAAAAATCTACTGTAGGTTCGATGAATAATGTGAGATTGGATGTAGACGCTGAAGAATTGTTCGATTTACCAATCAGAAGCCATCCGAAAATAGACTCCAGCGCCGCGGGCTCATTCTGAGTACCAATTTTTCGGGCCCCAGTGAGTATTGAGGGAACCAGTTCAGCTCCCAAGAGTAGATCGACGGGACCGGGAGACGATTGGCCGACAGATATGTTAAGATGACATAGATGTGGATAGTTTAATAGTTCAATCGGTTCTTTGAGTTGATTGGAACAAATTTTAGGGCTAATTATAGCTGTAAATTCTAAAATGGGTTGAAGAGCGTTGCAGGGTTTGATAGCGCAAGCGATAGAACCTCCATTACAATTGGAACTCATGCTATTCAATCCTTCAATAGTGACAGAACTTTTACATCTTTCAAGTTGAAGTCTCTTTTGTAGGCGTTCAGTAATAAAGTTTACCATGCTGCAGGAATCAATGAGTGCTCGAACTTTGTGAAAGGTTCCAAAACGATCCCGGACCTCCAACTCAGCGACAGGAAGTAATACGGTCATCATGGAATTTAACGCAGATCCAACAGTTGTATTCGATGGGGATTGTGATGGCATATTAGATGTTAAACTATTCTCATTCATTGGGTTATTCAGATGTAATAAAGTGTGGTGACGTTTATTACAGATACGACAAGCATTCGTAGAATTGCATTTACTGGTGGAGTGTCGACAGCCTAAACAGTTTTTGCAAAGATTGGTCTTAGTGACAAATTCAAATCGTTGTGCGGGTGTTCTGCCATGAAACGTTGAACACTTGTATAAATTGTGAACATCGTTGCATAAAGGACAATTAAAATTACTTGGCTTAGATTGTGTTTCAGTGGCGAAGCTTGCTGAATTGGGCTTGGATTGACGAGTGAGATTAGGTTTTATATTTTTGGAGTTTGATGAAGTAAGCTTAACAGAGTCTAATGCTTTAGCTTGACTTTCCAGAAAAGTTATCAACTGCGAATATGTAGGTATTTCAAACGTGCAATGTTCAACTTCAAATTTGGTTTTAATCGAAGTATCTAATTTTTGTAATAGGATATTGAACAATAAGAAATCCCATGAATCAACAGGAAATCCGAGAGTCTTGAGCCCTTCCACATTTTCTGTGAATGTGTCGATTAATGAACGGTAGGCTTTAGCGGAACCCTCTTGTTTTATTGTTATGCCCTGTATTTCGTTGTAGTACAGTGTGGCAAGATGCCTTTTATTTTGATACCTACTCTTAAGCATCTCAAATGCGATAGGGTAATTGTCATTCGTCATAGGCAACCCTTTGATGAGTTGTAATGGCTCACCAGATAATAACATCAATAAATATTGATATTTAATAACATCCGAGAAGGATTTATTTTCGTGCACCATGGAGCGGAATAAATCGAAGAAACTTGGCCATGCTTTGAAATCACCAGTAAATGTTGGTAACATAATTTTGCTCAACTTTGGAGACTCGAGAGTAGTAGGTGGTTCTTCAGTAATATGAGAATCTTTAATTCTCTGATGAATTGCTTTTATAGAAAAATACGCGCTATCTGCCCGTTGGCGAATACGATCGTGCTCATCAAACTCTTCCTCGGTAATTAAACCAATAACTTGATTATGCAATAATTGAAACTGTCTGTAAGTATTTTCTATATCACCAGCACGTGCGACAAAAACCAATTCGTCTTCAGGTGCAGTGGTGAGACTGCGGCCACAGCCCAATGTTTCGATAAGTCGATTTAATTCGATGCTTCGACGTAGAAGTATCTTCGCGAGTTTATCAGCCATTGTAAAAACCGAAAGAAAATATCAATATAACTTGTAAATGAAATTTCGGACCAGTCTATATAAATTGCGAAAATTATTGTAAACAGATTATAAGAATAAATCTCGTTCCAGATGTGAACTCCAGATGTGAGCGTACAAAAAAGAGAATTTCAAAAATGACAAAGGAGTTCAGAGTGCGTTGTAAATTAATGAAAATGCGTAAAATTAATAAGAATAACTTGTTTGAGGTTGTCATGTTAGTTTTAAGGTAAAATATTCTTTTAATTAATTTCGTATTAATTTTTTTGATTACTGCATTGTAATTTTTTGTATTGTCATGTCTAATCTCGCCGTATCATCCTTGTCTAGAAAGAAGTGGTCCTGTAAACGGATACATGTTTTCAATAAAAACAGCACTTTTAACTAGCTTTTAAGGAAGGGTTTTAAAAGCTTGTTAAAAGTGTTGTTTTTATTGAAAATATGTATATTTTTAGATTATTTTTGTTATATTTGCTGTTACTATCAATAAAAAAAGCAGTTCACTTTTAAATTTGTTTTTTTTCTTATTTTATAAATGAAAAAAATAATAATAACGGAGTTAACCAGTTCAAATTTCGCGCCTAGTTGTGCCATGCAAAAGTGGGGGTAAAATGTGTTGCTCTGATTTTAACATGTAGTTGGCGCTTCTTCTATATATCTGTTCTGTGCTGGCACAGAATAACCAGAAAGGACAAAACCGGCGGTGCTTTTGAAGTTTCACCAGCTATTTTATTGGTCCTTCGGCCATATTGTTGGCGTGTAGGCGCCAATTTGAAAAGTAAAGTATTCTGTTTTAGGAGAGTGTCCACTAAAATGATTTTGAAATTTAATTTTACTAAATTTGTATTGAAGATATAATTACGGTTATTTTTATGAAAATTTAATACAATATATAAAATTCATTTAATACAGTATATCATTAATTAAAAAAAAAAATATGTAGATCATTTAAAAATATTTATTTTATAAATTATTAACAATTTTAAATTTTGCACTTGGTCCATTTACAGGTGTTTTTTTCATATTCCGATTGTGATACTTTAAGGTATAAAATAATCTTAATCTAATAAACAAGCTTAATAAAAACTTTGTAGGAAAATTTGAACAATCAAAATGGTGCTCTATTATTTTTAAATTTTCTAAAAATTGACTACCCACTCCTCTTTTGTGTAGTATAGTCGGATAGCCGTCGTAAAATGCCTGTTCTAATTTAAAAATATAATTTAAAAATAAATTATTTGGTGCAATCAGATTGCCATAAATATTTTCAGAAGAAAAACTCTTAAAATGTGTAAATAATTTGTCAACACCTAAATTTTCTTCTTTGAACATAGCGGCACATGTTTCGCAACTATGCACTGCCAATATCTTTTTGGCAAGGTAGCCACGAACATAACTATAGCCATTTTGGGCCGGTAATTCTTGGGTTCGGTAATCTGGGTCAACCGACACCAAATTACCATCTATATTTGGTGTCTCCAGAATTGATGCTGGTTCCTGAGCGTAATAAATATTTCGCGCATATTTATTTCTTTTATCTTTATTAAGAATGTAGCGAAATCATTACTACAATTTTCATTTCCAGTGTGAAAATAACGTTGGCAAAACAATTTTCGAAAACTTCTTTCAAATTGAATGGGCGTGGGGTTCACAAAATTTCCTCCCTGGAACCGTATTTGCCCAAAGAAATTTTCCTGACAGTCCTGGTTAATAAATCTGGTCGTCATGAAGTCATGATTATTTTCTTTTAATATAGTCCATAATTTTTGGATACCTTTGATGGTTACTGCCCAAGCCTTTAAACATTTTATTGATTTTGTTACATCATGTCCTTTTCCATTAATAACCTTTAAATTTTTAATAATATCAAACATTTCATTTAAGAAGTCGTCTTCGCCAGAATATTTTTTTGAATTTAATACATCAAATAGCTTATTGAATTTTTCAATAAACTCTATTGTTCCAATACATTCTGATGGGAGCGCTTTTAAAGATAAATAAACTTCCAACCCACTCGCCACCGTATGGCTAATTACTTGGGCTGCTAATTTTACCTTCATTTTTTGGAAGTTGGTTGGCTTGATGTGTGCAGGAGTCAATTTTGGTGCCATTCTGTTTCTTTATTGAACATCCATGTTATAAAAACTTGAAATAAACTCCCAAGATGTTTTCTTATCATTAAACACAAAATGATGTTTAATTAAATTATTTCTGATAGCTTTTAACAAGTGAGGAGTATCAAAAATAAAAGGAATTGTGTCTCCATTTAACAAAATCCATGGGGTCTCTGGTGTTATTTTAAAATATTGTGTAGTTGCATAAAATTACTTCCCATATCTGTTATCACACATCGTACTCGGAGTCCAATATTTTTTAATTTTTGAATACATTGCTCAATCTCTTCTTTCAATGTTGGTGCTGTACATGTTTTAATAAAAAAATAACCAAGAGGTAATTTCCAATTATTTGTAAGCCCTCTAATCATAAAAACATTTGCATTTCGTGCTGAAATGTACTCTCTTTTATCGTCTCCTATATCTACGAGACCAACAACTTCGTCTCTTCCAATGTGATAAAACAGATTCTCTTTTAGGGCCATTTCATCTATACAGAGGATGCAATCCTTGTCTAAATATCCCATAGAAGAAACTTTAATTTCCAATGCCTTATACAGTTGTATGTTGTTGAGGCCAGGGACAAATTTTAAATTTTCAGTAAACCTTCTTAAGGTCCTTGTTGAAGGCAAATAAAATAAAGTCTGTAAAAATTTATAAGACCGTGGCCCCAAAAAATATAATTGCATACTGAACTCTTTGTATGCAGTAGTATATCTTCTTTTTGATAATGTTATGTTGCACAACCTCGCCTGAATTTTTATAAAACTTGCCAAATTGTTGGGAAAAAAACGATCACAATAATTGTCGAAATCTTGTAGAGTGCATGTTTTGTTAGTAGTACTTGCATTCATAAGTAATCTTCTCACCTTGACATTTTCAGATCGTAAGTTTTTTACAGATTCTCTTAATTTTCTTTTCCGTGGTGTTCCCGAAGACAGTGACATGTTTGTTTGAGTAAAAGTTTCTACAAAAATTTTAAAAAAATTACATACTGTTACACTAAATCAACAAATCAAAGATAATTTAAAATCATTGTCTTGCATGCTTCAAATACATTTTGTAAGTACATAAAATCATAATACCTGATTTTGTAGTGCTGGGTGTGGACCTAGCGGATGAAGCTGGACGGCTTTCTATTTATATAGATCCACAAAAACAATTAATAATAGAGAGAGTTAAATAAGAAATTTTAATAGATTACCTGTTGATTCTGAATGCACATCCACAAATAACGGGCTGCATTGAAAATCTAAAAATTAGCAATTATAGTAGAAGGAAATTTTGTATGCTTATAATTATATATTATATAATTATAATAATAACAGAAATATTAATTATTAAACTTACCTAATAAATCAGTATTATGGTTTTGGGTATCACCACATTCAACTCCAGATGGTCCCGGTTCTACAAGAAAAAAACCTTTATATTTATTGTTAGTGTTTAAATACTTTCATTTAGCCCTGAGAAAGAATCTGTTTTTGGTGAACTAATCACTTTTGATGTAGAAGGAGCAAGTTGAACATCTAAAGTAAAGTATTGTTACGTTTTTTTTATTCTTTACTATCTGTTAATGTATTTTTTTTTCTCTGTTAAACTCGTTTTTTTTAAAAAAAAAAAAAAAAAATTTTTTAGTTTGTTTCAGCAACGGATTTCGAGTTTCCTACTTCCTTTACTTATCCTAATCCTTCCTAGAGGCCGCTGGTAATTTATTTCGAATTTCATAATTACACCTTTTTTTTTAATTCATTTGTAGTTTATTTTTTTTACTTAATTTTTTTATTAAATTTATTATTAATTTTTTTTGTTTGGGAGAGATTTGATTCGTTAACGATAAAATGTTTTCTTGGGATTTAAGCGTCACGTTAAAGTTTTTTTTTGTTGGTATATATTGAGACGAGTTTTGGGAAACGGTCTCTTTTTAAAACGTACGCCCAGTGAGAACCACCTCGTATGAATTTTTGGCTTAAGACGACATTTTGAGATTTAGTAAAATTTTGTTGGGTCGATTGCCATTCCGAAGATTTCGGATTTATCATTCGAAGGGGGAAAATCGGGAATAATTAGTTTTGGTTCCTGATTACGGATTGATTCCGGATGTTAGATTACTTTCACTCTGAAACGTTATTTTGGGCATAGACCTCGTCGAACTTGAGGTGAGCGTTTATTTTTTTTGTTCATTAAATAGTTTTCAGAATAAAAAAAAAAAAAAATTAAATCTTAAATTTTATTTGTTTTTCAATTTAATCTAATCGAGGGATTGTAATTCCTAGGTCTTTTCTTTGGGGAGAGAAATTCTATTTTTTTTTTGGGGTTTCTTTTTTTTTTGATGTGGACTCCGAAACCACGATTACCTGTAAGGAAGACTTCGATTAATTCGACGGCATAAATCCATTTCCGTTACCACTTACCTAGGACTCGAAGGAAGTTGCTGACATCTCCAATTTACCTCGAATAAGTTGATATAACCAGAAGACTAAGGTCAGATTTTTTTTTGTTGGCTGAACTTCTTTGAGAGTTTAGTTTTTTTGTTAAAATCTTTTGTTTAAAAAAAAAAGAAAGGGGGAGATTAATAGATATATTGAATTTTTTTTTCTATTATTAGAGATTTTATTTTTATATTGTTTTTCCTAATTTATTTTTTGATTTTTTTTAATTTCCTTTGATTTTGTAAGAGAATTATTAATTGGGGTTTTATTTTTTTTTACTGCATTTATTTTGTGTTTTATGAAAAGCACACTCCACACAAGATTTTGGGGTTGTGGGGTGTTTATGAGTATTTTGAACTCAGTTCAGGTTTTTTTTTGGTTTAATTTTGGCCCCGATTAAATTCTTATTTAAAAGTTTTTTTTTGATTTTCGATTCATTTAATTATTATATTTCAAGTTTTTTTTTATTATTCAAGTTTAAAAATTATAGTATTATTTCTTTTGTTATTATTTCTTTTCATTTATTTTATTCTAATATATTTCAAATTGATCTTATACTTACCTGCATTTATTTTCTGTGTGTGTGTTTGATAATTTATGTTGGTTTCATTCCGATATTTAACTTACCACTTCTCGTTCAGTGCCGGTTGCGGATTGTCGGAACGGGTGGCGCGTTTAAAAAAAAAGAATCGAACCCCCCCCTTCTCCGCAGAAGTATAAGCCGGGGAGTCCGCAATATAATCGGGTGTTCGGAATTCAATCATTATTTTTTTTGTCTGCGTTTTGTAATATTAAGAAATTAGAGGCGTTACAGTATTCATTAACAAATATACTTAAATTAAAATTTATAAATACAATTACCAGATAATATCACAATCTTTCCTTCGGGTTTTTGGCTTGTTTCCTTGTATTGTATAATTTCGGTGGGAATTGCAATGGGTAACAATCTTTTTTATATGGGTCACTGAACATGTTATTATTAAAATGTAATGCACAAACTCTTTAATTATTGTATAATTGTTGTACAGATTTGTCTTCCAAATCTAAACGATTGCATGCCTTCAGCCACTGCTTTGCTCAAAAACAATTACATAAATATAATTTAAATTGTAAATATTACTACTAAATTTTCTTTACCTTTCTAGATCTTTTGGTATGCGAAACATACTTATCTTTGTGCCAACAGTACTGGTTACAACCACGTACCACACAATAACAGCCACATTTCACACTCATTTTATATTAATAAAAACTAATTAAAATAATAACTACTAAAAAACTATAATTAAAAAATAGTAAAACTAAACTATGCTAAAAGATAAGATAAACTAATACTACTTTAAAATATAAGAAAAAATAGAATAATACACTAAATAACTATTAACTAAACAACTATAACTCAAAGAAAAACTTTCGCTATCAAAACAATCTCAACAAACGCGCGTGGTAACACAGATGTAAATAAACGCCAACAATATGGCGTCCATAAAAATGGACGCCATATTAATGTAAAATGTTTGTCATGCGGTAGGTTGGGACCTACCGCATGACAAACATTTTTTACCAAACGCTAGGCATTCATTAATTTTGTGTGTAACCACATCAAGTACTGTTGTTTTAGGGCAAGTCAGGGTTTGATTTTAAACAACCGGGACCAACTAAATTAAGTTTATTATGTATTATTTCTACTTCAACGTGTTAGAACGTTTTACAACCATGTTACAACTATTATTAACCATTGAACTGCTTAACTTGTTCTTGTACGACTGAAGATATAGTTTCAAAAACAAAAGTTATGCAACCGTACTTACATTATGTAAGCATTACATGTTGACTATTTAATACTATTTTTCGTTTAACTATTTAACAAGTACAATCTTTAATTACCTTATTTGTTTTTGTTGTGTTATAATTTCTCTGTTCTTCTTTTTTGTTTACTGATCTTGTGGTTTCGGATCCATCTGTTTTTGTCAAACGTCGGTTCGTGTATTTTCCCTTTCTCATCTCCTCGATACAATCATTTTCTTCTGTTATGCAACCGTACTTACATTATGTAAGCATTACATGTTGCCCATTTAATGCTATTTTTCGTTTAACTATTTAACATTCGCCCGTAAACGAAAAATAAACAATAACAAAGTCCTAAATTATACCTACAATATTTTTCCTAAACTTAGTGAATTTAACCCTTTCAAGGGGTTTTGTCAACATATCACTAATGTTCTCTTCACTGTTACAAAACTGTAGTACAATTTTCTTATCCGTTACTTCGTCTGCTTATTACGCCACTTTTAATTAAACTAATAGCAGTTTTATTATCCATGTTTAACATGGCTATATACTCCGCCTCCGTAGTTGATAAAGCAACTATTGGTTGCTTTCTTGCTACCCAACTTATTGGTCCATCGTTTAACATTATCACGAATCCGGTCGTGCTCTTTCTTGTGTCTGTACAATCCGCATCACAATACGCACTTAATTTTAAATTTTTATGTTCCGTGTTTAATCGATATTTAATACCAATGTTTTTATGAGTATTCAAATATTTTAAAATTCTTTTCACATTGATTACGTCACTGTTTGTTACTTTATTTATGAAACGACTTACAAAGTTTACCGCGAAGCTAATGTTCGGTCGTGTTTTCTTTGCCAAATACAACAAACTACCCACCGCCTCTTGATAAGGAAAGTTTTTAATTATTGTTTTATCACTTCTTTTAAAGTCACTTATAGTTAATGGTATATGAGTCTCTTTTGATTCATTCATTTTAAATTTTTCGGTTATTTTTTCAATTAGTTTAATTTGTTGTAGTTTTAATTCATTATTTTTTATTTTTATGTTTTGTCCTAGGAAATTGTTTGGATTTACCCATGATTTTGTGATGAAGTTTTTATTTAATTTATTAATTACGTATTTTATGTGTTCTTTATTATTTGATATGATGAGGCCATCATCTACATAAATAGCCATAATTAATGCTCTGTCACTGTTTTTAAATATACACTGTTCTGACTTTCATTGTTGCAACTCAATTGCTTGTAGTACTTTTGTGAATGTTTCATTCCATTTCATAGGTGCCTGTCTTAAGCCATATAAAGTTTTTTTCAGTTTACATACTTTTCCATCTGCATTGCTCTATCCGTGTACACGTCTTCATCCAGTTTTCCATATAAGAATGCCGTTCTTATATCAAATTTTACTATATAACTGGATTGTGCTGCTGCTAGCGGAAATAATGTTCTTGTAGCACTTGAACTTATTACTGGGCTATATACCTCATCAAGTGGATCATTAAATTCCTGTTCAAATCCTCTTACTACCAATCGAGCCTTAAATGTTCCATCTTCTTTTATTTTGAATATCTATTTATTAGATAGTATCTTTTGGTCGTCTTTTACCTTGTCTTTATCCACTAATTCCCAGACATCGTTCTCTTTCTATGAACGTTTTTCCTCTTTTATCGCTTTCATCCATTCATCTTTGTCTTCGTCTTTTAATGCTTCTTTGTAAGTTAAATATACATAATCCTTCAATCTTTCTGGTTTCTTCTTTGTTCTTTGTTTTCTTCCATTTGTTTCCTTTATTTCTACTTCCTCTTCATCATCTCTCTTATCTTCATTATTTTCTTGTCTTTCTTCATTTTTCTGACATTCTTGATCTCTCTTATCTTCATTATTTTCTTGTAATTCTTCATTTTCTTCTTCCGTGTCATCAACCAGTATTTTAATTTTTTTATTTTCGAATATTGCATCTCTCGAGATAATTATTCTTTGTTTTTTCTCATCAAAAAACCTATGTCCATTGCTTGCATATCCTACAAATATCATTCTTTCACTTCTTTCATTTAATTTTTTAAGATAACCAAGCTTCTTTACATGAGCATAGGTACCAAATATCTGTAGATTTTTTAAGTTTGGTTTCTTTCCATTCCACATTTCGTATGGAGTGCATCCTGTGGTCGTTGTTGGTGTTCTATTCATTAAATAAGCACTAGCTCGTACAGCTTCACCCCAAAATGTTTTTCCTAATCCCGAATCATATATCAAAGCTCTTGCCTTTTCCATTATTGTTCTATTTGCTCGCTCAGCTTTTCCATTTAATTGTGGAGTATGTGGTATTGTATAGTCTAATGTTGTTCCTCTTTTTTTGCAAGAGTTTTGCAATTCATTATTGGTGTACTCTTTTCCATTATCGCACCTGATTTTTTTAACTTTTGCTTCTAATTTTGTTTCGACTTTTTTGACGTATTCTTGGATTATTTCAGGCACTTCACTTTTGTTATTTATGATGTATACCTCAATGTGATGAGTATAATCATCTAACATTGTTACAAAATATTTCTTTCCATCATATGTTTCCGGGTCAATTGGTCCACATACGTCAGTGTGTATTATTTCCAGTGCTTTTTTCGCACTTGTTCTTTTGTCACCAAAAGCAGACCTTACTCGTTTTGCTTTTGTACAAATTTCACAAATTACACTTTCCATTTCTTTCATTGTCTTTTCATTTATTTTAAAGTCTTCTGTACTTTCTTATATCAATTTAATTATTTCATAACTTGGATGACCTAATTTTCTGTGTAATTGTATTGTTTCCTTTTCTTATGTTATCATGGCATGTTTCTCTTCATTTTCTTTCAGGTTTACTTTGTACAGTCCATTTTTATTTTTGATTCCACTCATTATTAATTTTCCTTCTTTATAAATATCCACACCTTCATTTTCAAATACTACCATTTCCACCATTTTTTGCTATTTTTGATACATACAACAAGTTCTTTTCCAATTCCGGTACATATTATATGACATGACATCTTTCATGTTACAATTTCCTGCTTCAATTTCTCCTATTGCTTCTGTTTTTATCGTTTGATCCTTTTTTGCTGTTCCTATATTTTCATTTAATTTTTCAATCTTGATCAAAATCTCCTTGTCATTTGTCATGTGGATTGAGGCACCCGAATCCAATATCCATTCTGATTTTTTATTTAAGTCTTTTGCAGCCAAAAAACTTACCTTGTCTTCAATTTTAACTTTAATTTTTTCATCGTTATTCCTGAAAAAACATTGTTTTTCAAAATGATTATTTTTCCTGCAGATACTGCATCCTTGTTTGTTTTTGCAATTTTTTGCGATGTGCCCTTTTTTTCCACATTTGAAGCATGTTATGTCGTTTGGTTTATTGTGTCTATTAGTTCTTTTTTGTTCACCTTTAAATGCCACCTGTTCCGTTGTGTTTTCACTTTTCATTCTCAACTCTTCGTTAAGCAATCTTTCGGTAAGTTTTTCAAAAGTTTTATCATTCTCTGAAGCCGACTCCCAAGCACTTCTAAAATATTTATACGTATTTGGTAGTATCGATAATAACTTTGTTATTTTCATTTCGTCTGTTATTTTTTGTTTTAATCCCCTTAGTTTGTAGGTTATATTTTCTAGTTGTGCTATGTTCGACCCCATATCAAATTCCTTTTTAAATTGTAATTGGTAAAAATCCTGTAATAGTCTGTATTTCACATCTTCTGTATCTCTTTGATACATTCCCCACAATTTTTCGATCATTTTATTTGCCGTCTTACTGTTTAGCACATGCATCATCGGTTGTTTTTCGATTGTTGTTATTATTATTTTTTGGGCAGTAGCATCCTTCTGCACCCAATCTAATTTTTCTTTTACTTCTTCTGGACATTTATTTATTCCATAAGCTATCTCATATATACCCTTGGCCTTAAAAAAGATTCCAATTTGAAAGCTCCACGCTTCATAGTTCTCCGCTCCTTTCAATGTTTCAATACTTGCATATTCGTTAGTTTCACTCATTTTTATTATTTATTTTATTTTATTTTTTTTTTAATTATTTTTAATAATTTTTAACAATTTTATTATTACCGTTTTTTTTAACTTTGTTGTTTGGTTTATTATAAATAATTCTTGAATATTTAATTTTCTACGTATGTTAAAATGGTCTGTTAACGATGCATTTATTGCTGACGCTGATCCAAGATCCTATTTTATATGTAGAACTTCTTTATTTTCATTATAGATAACGTTATCTCTTTTAAAATTATTATTTTTCGTTAAGGGCTCAAACTCTGCTTCAGTCATTAAAGATAATTCAATGGTATGTTTCGGTGTTTTAATCAATTCCCAGGTGATCATGCCTTTCGTGGAGTATTGGATCAAATTGGAGGATATCACTGGAGGATATCTCTATACGCGAATGGAAGTCTGCAGCTACGTTATTTTTTCCTTTTATGTATTCGACTACGAAATCGTATTCTTCCAGAGCCAATCGAAATTTGGTTAATCTGCTGCTAGGCTTTATCATACCAAACAAATAGATCAATGGCCTATGATCAGTAAAAATGGTAAATTTTCGTCCATATAGGTACGGTAGAAAGTGTTTAACAGCTCAAACAATACCTAAAAGTTCTATCGTGCAATAATTTCTTTTTGCCTTGTTCAACGATCGATTAGCATAAGCAACAGATCGGATAGTACTGCTCCTAATGCGTAACTTGACGTATCTGTTTTAAGAATAAACGTGTTATCTGCACTAATATTCGGAAATTGAAGTACTGGTGGATTCTGTAAAGATTTCTTGTGATTTGAAAGAATGTTGACATTCCTTTGTTCAGATAAACTTGGTATTTTTCCTAGAGAGATTATTAAATGGTGATGCAATTCTCGCAAAATTCGGAATTCGTGCTCGTCTTTCGGTACAGGGTATTGCTCTAATATTTTTATTTTTAAAGGGTCTAGCGTCATACCATTCCCTGATATTACGTGACCTTGGTATAAAATTTCACCTATAGTGATTTTCCAAGTTGTTTCCAAATATAATTAAATCGCCCAAGTAAATAAAACAGTTTTCGTAATTCAAACCTGCCATTGGTATAATCATAGCGCGAGAAAATGCACTAGGACTGATCTTAAGACCAATTGGTAGTCTCTTCAACTATCGTTATTTATAGTTCATCTATAGTTATCTAGTTCAACTTGGTAATATGCCTGTGTTAAATCTAAATATGAGAAATATACTGCGCCTGCTAAAGAATCTAGTGTAGCCGTAATGCAGGGTAAAGGGAATTTATCATCCTGAATCTGTTTATTTAGAAGCCACAAGATAGTCCACAACTACTCTCCATTTCTGAACACCATTGATATCTTTCTTTTTCTATACTATTAAAAGAGATGCTTACCAAGGTGATTTTGCCGGTTCGATAATTCCATCAGAAAGCATTTTCTCTATCTGTTCATTCACCGCTGGTTTTTGTGATTGAGGTAGTCGGTACGGTTTAACGTAAATAGGTATTATTGATGTTTCTAAATGAATCGCTTCTTTGCAAACATTGGTGGCCGTGAGCTTGTCGGATTCCAAATGAAACACGTTGGCATATTTTGCAAGAACTCTTTATAATGACCAATTTTCGTCCTCGTTTAAATATTCTTTGTTAATTTAAAAATAGTTTCTACCCGTTCTACCGAATTTTTGGTGGCTTTCCCAAAATTACATACGTGATAATCGCTTGCGGTACGTAAATATCCCGACAAAAATAACCCTAGAGGTACAGGAAAAAAAATCTAAACCGATGTACGTGACAGTTACAACCATTTTTCAAAGTGGGTTAAATTTTGTCCCAGCATACTATAAAGGTCTATTTTTAAGTGGGTTAAATTGTAACCCGGAGTACCTCAAAGAGTTAAACTGATAATTTTTCTTCTGAAATTTTTAATTTTTCTTTTTTCTTCCTGTACATTTAGGATAGTAACTGGTATCATGTTAGATTCTGGTCTAGCAATTACTCCACCAACAAAAACTCCTTGATTTATTTCTTCTGGGCATGCAACATAATCGTCTTGAAAATTAAGTTTACAATATTTAGTTACTTCACTTCGAGCTGGACTAATGGTGTATATTTGCTCTTTGGATTCTAAAGGAATCGTTTTTAAATAAAGGAGTCGTTTTTTGATTATATATCAAAAACGAAACATTAAATTGTTGATAATTTATTGTGGCAAAATTTGCTGATAATAAATCTGAGCCTATAATGCCATGCATTTCATTATCAAAATTCTTCATCAGCAAACGTTCGTGTCTCAACTGTATGTTGTTTATTTTTAGTGTGATATTTACTGCGCCTTCAGTCATACCTGACCATCATACACCATGCACTTTAAATTTTCTTGAATAATCGACAATTTCGTTTTTATCAATATGATTCTCGAAAATTATACTAATTGAACCGCCTGTGTCAATTCAAAATTTATATTTGTGATGTCCGTAAATCATTGCAAAGTAGTTTAGACTATTTAAATTGAATTTTAGCACCTCCTGTTGAAAAAAACAATTGTTTTTATATCTTCAGGGGCTGGAATATCCCATTTTCCAAGAGGATAATGCGCGCAACGGTTTGCAACAAAAATTTTCCATCTGTTTGGTATCGAAGAAATTCAGGTGACCTGAGAATCAGACCAGGTGAAAATCGAATCAAAAACGATTCTTGAGATAAGGTCTCTTGGATAATTTGTAGCAAATCAGTAAGAAGAACTGCAACACACAGTTCCAGTCAAGGGATAGAAAGCGTTTTTAAGAGTGCCAGTCGGGCTTTAGCATATAACAAGGAAGTAGAAATCGCTGTTTGAGTTTGACAGCGTAAATACGCAACTGCACAATACCCTAGTTGGGATGCGTCACAGAAAAAATGAAGTTGAATCTAGTCCTTGGGAATCATCAAACGAAGCAAGTTCCAAGAGGATAAAAAGAAAAGACTTTGTTGAATGTTTTCCACATTTCAATGATACATAAAGGAGGAGTTTCATCCCAAGAAGTGTTTAATTGCCACAGTTGTTGCATAAGTGTTTTAGCTTTAAAATGTACAGTCGTGTTCACGGGAAATGCGCACTCAAGGTCAAGCGCTGTTGTGAGATCCGACATGCCGCTGGCTAAACGGGCTGAGCCGAGCGCACACGAAGCTCGTGGAGAAGGGACTTGTGGCGTATATATAAAATGGAGTATATAAAATACGTAACTAATGTAGAAATTTGCGTTAAATGAAACAAAAATGAACTATGTAATTACAGAATGTATATATTTTAATACATTTTTAATGTTATTTTCCACACCGCACTAATATTTAGTGTAATATCTGTTATTTTGGATGCATATTTGAAGCCTACTTGGCATCGATCTCACTAACAATTCGCAAATGTTCGTTCCGCGAAAACTTTCCCACGTGGCTTCTATGTTTCGGCGCAGATTGTTTCCGTTCCGAATAGGAAAGACCGCATTTTCTGTTTGAACTCTTTTTTTCAGCCAAAGCCCATAGATTTTCTATGGAATTTAGATCTGGCGATCGCGCTGGCCATGGTATTCGCCTTATATCGTTACGATTTTCATACCAATGTTGCACCAACCTTGTGGTATAGACTGGTAAATTATCCTCAACAATGGTTATAACACCTTCTGGGTACAATATTCTTACAGAAGGTATCAATATATCTTCTATCACATGGATATATTCTGCCGAATTAAATCGTCACTGAATTTCAGCCAATTCCCCCGGACCATGTCTATCCATCCAGCCCCAAAACCCTAAAGAAATCCGACCATTTCTCGTATTGGGCTGGATATGGTTTTCATTAAATCTTGTTCCGTTACGGTGCCAGAATAGTTTTCTATGATCTGATGACGTAGAAAACATTTTCTCATCGGTAAATACGACTCGCTCCCAATTGAAATTGTAATATTCCCGGGCGAATTGTAAACGTCTCTCTCGTCTGTAAACTCCGGCGTTATTTGGGGTTTTTTGGTTGCTACGCGGTTATGAAAGCCTTCCTTATGTAATGCTCTCCGAATACTTAGTCGAGAACATTCCAATTCCAGATTTTCTTTATTTAACTTCGAAGTAGTAAAGGGATTGTCAGTGGCATAATTGACGATTTCTCTTTGTTGGTCCACATTAAGAAGTAGTGAAGGACCGATACGGCCTATTGGTCACAAGTCTATGTTCTCCATTTTCTTCAAATCTTCTTAGCAACCGGTTTACTTGTGCCCTCTACTTATAACATAAATATATAATGTTACATGATGTTTTTGTTAAAAACAAAATGAAGATAATCACAGATCTGCAAAAAATTACTCAAATTACGCAATTCTAAAATTTTATTTTGAAGTTTGTTAGATAGTTTAATTATAAATAACTTTTACTCAAATAGTTTTTTTTGATTTAATTCGTTTACAATTTTCTGGATTTTTTTAAAGTAAATAATAAAAAAAAAAACAATTTACATAATGACGTTCTTCGTAATACATATGTGAACTAATAAATGTTGTCATGCTGACAATTATGGAAAAAAAAGTATATAAATTGTATTGGGCAGATTTGGTTGCAAAGCAGTGAAATTTGTATCAACTCTAGGTATTGTAACTATTTTTTTTTGTAATTATCGATAGGCTTACACGTTCAGCAATATCCAATGTGGGTACTCCTGCTGCATAAAGCGCGATAATTGATGGTCTTTTGCACAAATCTGACTCACGTTGTCCTAGTAAGCGAGGCATCTTATACGTATTGCTCAAGAAAATGACATACTTGTATAGTCTCCGATTTTTCTGGTGGTGTTTATGACCCTCAGAAACAGTAGCAGCAGTAATTATCACCCTGAAAAAGTACCTAATCGTGATTTATGATAGGCCCTCCTAGCGAACTAAGTCCAGGGACGCTCTTCTTTTTTTATTTTATTTCAATATGAATTATTAACATTTCTAACCGGCGATTGTCTTTAATTCAAGATTCTTTATCAGTGTCATAATAACAGTTGTCACTTTTCGCGCATTCTAAGCTGTCGTCATCAGAAAAATCATCAACACTAATAATAAAACGCTGTACATGTGGCGACACATACGCATCTTCGACATCTTTCACGTATTTTACGCACTGCGACCACAATTCGGATGAAATTTTATTATATTCCTCACGAATTATATTAATTTGGAAGTATTTCCATGAAATACTCAAGTTATGCAAGGAAGTCAGCGCAAACATGGAAGAACAAGAGAAAATAAGATCCATCCTCAAGGGTCTACAACCACGGATCCTGGAAAAGGTACACCTAATGGACAACAACACCGTGGAAGATTTGCGGAAAAACATCCGAAAGGTAGAAGCGACAGCTTTCTTGTTGGGTCAATCCACATCGGGACCATCAACTTCAAGGACCCAGACGTCCAGTTCAGACGAGATTGAGGGGTTGAGGCAACAGATCTCCAGGCTAGAGGCCCAAATAAAAGGTAGGAACTTTTCTCAATCTGTTATTAAAAAGGGCGATAAGTTTATGAAAAGAGAATCGGGACGAACGGCCGATGGTCGGATTATTTGTTTTAATTGTCAAAAAGCAGGTCATTACGCAAAAAATTGCTTTAAGAACACAAAAAACTCAGGTCAAATCAAGAAAGAGCCCCAGACGTAGGGTATAGTTGCTATTTTTGTAATAAAATAGGCCATAAGAAAATTTCATGTAGATTTAGGCGTAGACTAATAAGAAAATGCAAGGAAATTGGTAGCGTACACGTAATAAATTCTTCGTCCCTGGTCGAATTAATCGGCTCGGTGAACAAAAAACAAGTTAAATTATTTGTAGATACAGCGGCTGGAGTTAGTTTAGTTAATTCCACGCTAGTCCCAACATCCAAATTTATTGAAAAAATTTCGTATATCCCAATTAAATAGGCATCAGGTTATGATCTATGGGTAGGAGGTGCGGTTAACTTAAATTTTTTTGTAAAAAATTATAAATTTAATCATAAATTTATAGTCATAAAAAATTTAAAAGCGGATATTATTTTAGGTAACGATTTTAATAAAAAACATAAATTAGAAGTAAATTTCGCAACAGAAACGATCAAGTTTCAGAATAGCGGTAATACGCAAATAGTTCATTTTTCATTAGCAGACAAAATTTGTGGTCAACAACCGTCGTCTATTCTAGGAAATCATATTTATGCCGTTAATGAGGGTACACTCGTACCTTTGTCTAGTATAAAAATTTTCGTAAAATATAATGAGAAAATTGGGTTAGGGTATGAGTTTGAGCCCATTCAAAATTTGTTTAAAATAAAATATTTACAAGTTAAAGAAAAGATGT
This sequence comes from Onthophagus taurus, assembly GCF_036711975.1. NCBI lineage: Eukaryota > Metazoa > Arthropoda > Insecta > Coleoptera > Scarabaeidae > Onthophagus > Onthophagus taurus. The sequence goes on from NC_091973.1 coordinate 15,536,110, forward strand.
ATGGTAATGAGAAACCCTACGTGTACATTACAAATTTTAGCAATCAATCGGTTTTGGTTTACAGCGAAACATGTCTCGGCAAACTTGTAAGATCAGCAGACTCGCCGGACTGTTTAACAAGAAAAGACTCATGTTACATAATTCATGTAGAGACTCCTGTTAACAAGTATGTTGACAATGCGATAAGCGATAAAATTATTTCGCGAAATGAAACTTTCAATGTCAATCCAGATTTAGGGGTTAATGAGAGGATGACATTGTTTAGTTTATTGGATAGGTATTCTGATGTACTTGCTCAATCCAATCGTGAGCTAGGACAGACTCACCTGTGCGAGCTTGAAATTGATACCAACGGAGCGGCTCCGGTGCACCAACCGCCGTATCGAGTTTCGCACAGAGAAAATAAATTGTTAGGGAACAAGTACAGCAAATGTTAAATGGAGGTGTTATTAGAAAATCTTTTAGTCCATGGAGTAGTCCGGTAGTATTGGTTCATAAAAAAGATAACGAATGGCGATTTTGTGTAGATTACAGAAAGTTGAATAAACTTATTAAATGGGACGCATATCCTTTACCCGTAATTGATGACATCTTGACTTATCTAGAAGGGTCAAAATACTTTTCAGGTCTGGATTTATGTTCAGGTTATTGGCAAATCAGCATTGCAGAGAAAGATAAACCCAAAACGGCGTTTGTAACTTCCGACGGCCTATACGAATTTAATGTGGTACCATTTGGTTTGGCATCGAGTCCAGCATGTTTCCAACGCTGCATGGACCATGTCCTAGCAGGTCTTAAATGGAATTCTGTTCTAGTATACCTGGACGATATCGTCGTTAATGGTACTTCTTTCCAGAATAATTATCATAATCTAGAGGAAGTGCTAAAAAGGCTTAGAAGTGCGAATATGAAATTAAAACCTTCGAAATGTTCTTTCGGTTATCAAAAGTTAAAAATGTTAGGCCACGTCGTAAATACGCAGGGCATCCACCCAGACCCAGATAAAATTTCAGCCGTCAAAGATTTTCCGACACCGAGAAAGGTCAAGGATGTTCAATCGTTCCTCGGTTTAGCAAATTATTATCGAAAATTTGTACGAAATTTTGCGGATATAGCGCGACCTTTAACGTTGCTTACTAGGAAAAATAATAAATTTGTTTGGTCCGATAAAGAACAGAAATCATTCGATAAGTTGAAACTCGCGTTAATTCAATCCCCTGTATTAGAACATTTCAGTAAAGATAACCCAATTGAAAATCACACCGATGCCAGCGATTTTGGTTTAGGTGCCGTATTGGGTTGCGTATGCTTCACGACGTTTAACAGAGGCAGAAACGCGATACAACACTACCGAAAAAGAATGCTTGGCTATAGTTTGGGCGATAAATTATTTTAGGCATTATTTATGGGGAAAGCATTTCAAAATCGTGACTGATCATCACGCACTTTGCTGGTTACATAAAACCAAAGATCCATCTTCGCGATTAATGCGCTGGATAATAAAATTACAAGACTATTCATTCGAGGTTGTTCACAAATCCGGCAAAAAACATCTGGATGCCGATAGTTTATCCCGGAATCCCGTACTACCGCCAGATACGATAGATGCGAACGAAATCCCAGTGTTTATGCTATCTTTAGAAGACATTTCAAAATTACAGCAAGAAGACCCAGAAGTATCAAAATTAATTAACGCTCTTACGACACCGGATTCACACGAATCAAAATTAGTCAAAAAGACGGGTAGCTATATTTTAGAAAATAACGTTCTCTATAAAAAATATTTTTCTCCTAATTTCAACTCTAAAGTTTTAATATATATAGGGGTTGTCATCCATATTGGTGATAATGTTAAAATAAAAAAGAAAAACCAAAATAAATGGTCAAACTACTCCAATATATTTTCCTTTATTAATTAATTCTACCGGTTTCGGTACGTGACCATCATCAGCAGTCTACAAATCAACTACATGTAAAACAAAACTATTAAAAACAATACTTATATTACCTTGTCAAGTTAAAGGTGGGGAAACTCGTCTTGAAACATTGTTCATTCAACAAATAAAGAGATTAACAAAGTTGTTCGGTATGCCAATACACATGATAGATGATTCAAAATGATATCAAAAAATCAAATTAATTAAAACGAAGCACATATAAAACAAATTTAGGATTAACCTAAAAGATCTACGTCGTAATCGAGAACACGTTAAAAAGGTAAAAAACAACAAATTCATGTGATTGGGTTAGAAATAAACACACTACGCGCAGGTGCAGACCAAAGAATCAAATTCAAATATAAAAACTCTCAAAAATACATCAATGAATATCTTAACATAAATCGGCTAGGGATACATGTAGATTCAACATATTATAATTCTCAAAATACAATCAAAAAATCAGAGATCAAGATAATTAGTTTAAATAAATAACTATATAGGTTAGGAAATAGGTGTTTGGGATTATGTAATGGAGATAAAAAGGATGAATAAGGACTGGGTATTAAAAGGATATGTTTGGTGAGAAGGATCCTTATATAGTGCGAAAACTACCCTCACCATTAGGTAGAGATCCTCTTGTATATAAGGAATAAAAGAAGGGAAGTTAAAGGTATATAATTATGTGTCTGGTGGTTCAGATTTGAGATCGTATGGGTTATTCAAATATCGGTATAGGGGTGTCTTTTGTAATTGAACCTGGTCGTTCAAACTCTGCAAATCAGTTTTTGTGTGAATAAATCGATCTATTTCATATGCCTCCAGTAATGTCAATTTATATCCCTTGCCTTGATGATGTAATAGTTTTACGTTTCGTTTTTAATCGACAACGTGATTATGAGTTAGGAAGTGTCTGCCCAAATTCGAATTTTCATTAAGCTTATGTTCCTTTATACGTTGTTTCAGGTTTCTCCCAGTTTCACCGATATATGTCGCACTACACGTATCACATTCAAGCTAATAAACACCATTTTTCAGTAGTATATCTGATTGGTTTTTTACGTTACTCAGGGTGTTCAGTAAGGTTGAATTAGTTTTAAATGATATTGAGATATTATATTTCTTGAAGATTCTTTGAATATTTGTTGATAGGTCCCCTGGATAATTTATAGATCTATATGTCAATATATTCTTGGTTAACGGAATTAAAGAGTCATTAAAATCTAAGTTTAGGTGTTTGTGAGTATATTTGTTAATAAGGTTATTCACAAATGTAGGGGGGTATTTATTATTGTGGGCGATGGTTTCTATTATTTTAATTTCATTTTCTATTTGTTCGTGTGTAAGTGGGGTGTCATATAGCCGGTGTATATAAGCATTAAACGCAGCACATTTATGCGAATAGTGGTGAAAGGAATCAAAAGGAATGACCACATCTGTCTGAGTTGGTTTTCTGTAGATGTCGAATTTTATTTCTCCATTATGTCTCTTTAAGGTGAGGTCTAAATAATTTATTTCCCTATTGTGTTCATTCTCCATAGTAAACTCTATCTTTTCATGAAGAGTATTGACATGTTGTAATAGTTCTGTTAGAGACCTAGGTGAAGATTCATCCCAGATTATGAGAATGTCATCTACATATCATTTCCAGAACAGAATGTATTTATTGTATTCATTGTCAGGTTGTAGGAACGATGTCTCTAGTTTATCAATGAAAAAGTCTGCTAGGAGACCGCTAAGTGGTGAACCCATAGGGAGGCTATCATTGTATTTATAAAGTCCATCTTCAAATTGGCAGAAATTTAGTTCAGTACATAATTTAATCATTTTAAAGAGTTGATCCGCATCTGTTCCGGATAGATTTGCTTGTAAGTATTCCTTAACTATGATAAGTGTTTCTTGGGTGGGTACATTGGTGTATAAGTTGACTATATCCAATGAAAGCATACGAAAATCTTGTGGGAGGTTCAAATGGGAAATACTATTAATTGATTCTTTCCTATTTTTAATAGTGTTGGGCGGTTTAAATTGTAATTGCTTATTAATAAATTGATTAATAAATTTAGCAATTTTGTTTGTGCTCGAATTAATAGAAGTGCGATTTATTCACACAAAAACTGATTTGCACAGTTTGAACGACCAGGTTCAATTACAAAAGACACCCCTATACCGATATTTGAATAACCCATACGATCTCAAATCTGAACCACCAGACACATAATTATATACCTTTAACTTCCCTTCTTTTATTCCTTATATACAAGAGGATCTCTACCTAATGGTGAGGGTAGTTTTCGCACTATATAAGGATCCTTCTCACCAAACATATCCTTTTAATACCCAGTCCTTATTCATCCTTTTTATCTCCATTACATAATCCCAAACACCTATTTCCTAACCTATATAGTTATTTATTTAAACTAATTATCTTGATCTCTGATTTTTTGATTGTATTTTGAGAATTATAATATGTTGAATCTACATGTATCCCTAGGCGATTTATGTTAAGATATTCATTGATGTATTTTTGAGAGTTTTTATATTTGAATTTGATTCTTTGGTCTGCACCTGCGCGTAGGGTGTTTATTTCTAACCCAATCACATGAATTTGTTGTTTTTCACCTTTTTAACGTGTTCTCGATTACGACGTAGATCTTTTAGGTTAATCCTAAATTTGTTTTATATGTGCTTCGTTTTAATTAATTTGATTTTTTGATATCATTTTAAATCATCTATCATGTGTATTGGCATACCGAACAATTTTGTTAATCTCTTTATTTGTTGAATGAACAATGTTTCAAGACGAGTTTCCCCACCTTTAACTTGACAAGGTAATATAAGTATTGTTTTTAATAGTTTTGTTTTACATGTAGTTGATTTGTAGACTCCTGATGATGGTCACGTACCGAAACCGGTAGAGTTAATTAATAAAGGAAAATATATTGGAGTAGTTTGACCATTTATTTAGGTTTTTCTTTTTTATTTTAATCTAAAGTTTTAGTTGTACCAAGGAAAATGAAACCTGATATTCTCCTGTCTTGCCATGACGATCCGCTAAGCGGGAGGCATTTAGGTTTCGCGAAAACGTATGGTAAGATAAAAGATCGCTATTTCTGGGAAAACATGTAAGTATTGTGATGTAGAAAAATATGTAAAGTCGTGTATTTCATGTCAGCAGAAGAAAAATCCGCCAAAGGCCCCACAAGGTTTACTTCAACCCATAAAAGTTGGTAAACCTTTCGATCGAATAGGTATCGATCTATTGGGACCTTTCCCAAAGTCAAAATTTGGTAACGTATACATTGTGACGGCAGTGGACTACGCTACTAAATGGGCAGAGGCGAGAGCGATACCAGCCGGAATGGCGAAGTGTGTCGCAGACTTTTTATTGGAATCCATAATTTGTAAACACGGTTGTACGGAAACCATCCTAAGCAATAGAGGAAAATGCTTTATGTCAAAGTTAGTGACGGAATTATTAAAAGCCTTAGGTAGTCACCCTACTTTTAGTTTAGACTTTTACTTTAATTTAGAAATTGCTGATTGTCACTTTTACGAAGAAACCATAGTCATCGCACTCAAAATTCCAATCCGTAGGAAGTTAGTGAAATGGACACTTTTTGAGCTAATCTGTGTACCTTTCGCTTGGAAAGAGAAATCGTGCCAGGTGTGCAAAGATAAGGTTTATGTAGCTAAACATTTAAACGAAGTAAAAATCTTGGACAATGGATCTCTAAACAATTGCAATCCGGATATTAGTAAACTCTGTTTACTTCCTACGAGCAATAACGTGATTTCGGAAGCTGTATCATGTTATACGGATCTCGCCACCGGAACTCAGATTTCGAAAATGGTAGAATCTTGCCCGATGAGTTGTTACAATAATTCAAGGGCGTAATAAGCCAAATTACACATGAACAATTTATTCTTAGTCATCCCCAGGATAATTTGAAAATGCGGTGCAACGGAAATTCGAACAATCTGTCTCTGCCTACACCTTTAGACATGGGTGCATTTGAGATCAATGTTCCCTGTGGTTGTGAGTTGTATTCTGATAGAGAAGTTTTAGTGAGAAGCACCTTCCCATGTGGAGCAAAAGCGTTAGAAAAATACGATCTAAAACACATTTTACCAGCTCAGTGGTCCACATTAGAGACGTTACATTTAGAAGCAATGATGACGCATACCCGACTCAATTTTGCAAATGTAACTTAATGTGTAAACCAAAATTGGAATTCATCTATACCCCATTTTGATTTTGTAGCCACAACAATCAGGTCCGAACAACTTAAATCGAGCTTGTTTGCTCTTAATGAACAAGATGAATTATTTAGTGTAACAAAAGTAGTAAATGTAATAACAACCATGGTGGTGTTTTTTATAATTCTGAGAAATCCGGCTTTGATAGGCCTGGCGGCAACTCCTACCGTAGAGGCATGGCAATACGTGGTGAACGAATCATGTGATGTTCTTGTAATAATTTCGTTCATAATTTTTGTTATCTGGGACATGTACGCAATCATAAAGAAATTTCAAGTACTGAAAAAAGTAAAAGGTACCGCGTGTGAATTAACTGAAATAACATCAAACGAGCCTACTCCTGCAGAAGAAACTTCTCAGCTGTCACCGGTGTCACCACAGATAGAGAGTAAAAGAACATGTAAAAGCGTACGCAAGTAGCTAAAATAAGTTTAGGTAGTAACTAGTTAGGGTTACATTAAGTAGCGAATAATTAGGCTTAGGTATTTTAGATAACAAGTAACGATTATTTAAAAAAAAATCGAAAATTTCGATATAAATCGACAATATATTACGGCTCAAATTATTTTAGACCGTACACGTGCCGCCTAAAATTTTTACATAAATATATTAATTTTTTTTTACTTGTAAATTAGAATAATTTTTAATTTGTGAAAAAAAAAATAAAGTACTACATAACTACAAGGAGTGAACATTAGTTTTAACATTAGAAACATTAGATTACTAAAATAATTAACTCAAAAAAAAATAGATAACTTCGCTACTAGCTTACCTCACAACGTTACGAGGCTAAAATACAGCCGAATTAAAGATTAATACTGCGTTTTTCTACTCCGGGAGATCCCTATCGTAATTAAATACTTTGTCGATGTTTGGTGAATAACTCCGCCAAAAGCGTAATTTTGTCTACGACCCAAACCAATTACAAAATTTTATCTTCAAAAATGTCGTTTCAGGACAAAAATGCTTCACCATACATTAAACGCGTTAGACTATCTAGTGCAAGTGGCTGAGTTAAAATGCGGAAAACGCTTAAATTCACGTTTCCAAAAACCGGCAAAAAATTTTATATCGCGTCCGAGTTTCCGACTCCGAGTTCAAATCAATTTCGGTAAACGATTAAATAAGGTGAATCACCTCAACTGATAAAAAGCCCAAATTAAAAAAAAATGAAAAACTTGAAGAGTTAATTCAAAACTGTTAAATTTTTACTATAATATTAATTAAAGCAATGCAAATACTAATTTAATTCCGCCCTCTATGAATTAAAGATTAAAACAAAAAAAGACAACGAAAAGGATTTACGGGAAAAGAAACCTTCAAACCACTTCAACCCTCTGGCGTCACCTTCTGAAACACGAACCAAAACAAAACAAACCAAAAAAAAAATCAACTGTAAATCGAAACTAATCAATAATATCGAGCTTTACCCTGAAAGTTAAGGAAAGGAAAACAAAAATAGGGAAAACGACATTAGTCAAATAAAACTGTAACAGCAACTAGAATAATATTTTGTTTCGTACTAATTTCACTTAACGGTAACGTTAAGTGAGACAAATGACCATCAACGAAGAGAATTACTGGAAAGGGGATTTTGTTTTTTAATAGCTAGTTGTAAAATGTATTGACAATATATTCAAATAATGTTTCTCCTGTCATCCATCCGGAATCACTTCGTCCTAGAGCCCAACCTGTGGGTCCTTTGCTACGTATTTTTGCAGGCATACGGTTGTAAGGGTAAACGACCATGGGTGGAGGAAAGTTTCCTGAAGCATTGCACATTATTAGTGTTGTCAAGCATTCTTTATCATCGTTACTGACGAATGAATATACAGCTTTTCCCCCCTCTTCGCCAAAACTTTATTGTCCTTTGGGGATAAAAAGAAAGCTGATTCATCACAATTATAAACGCGTGATGGATCACTTAAAACGTCTTCCAACTTATTTTCTTTTAAATACGTGAGTACTTTTGAGTGCTAACTTCTCAATTTTTGTTCAGTTACCATCGACCTATATTTGGTTAAGTTCTGGGAAACTCGTAAAGCTATTTCAGGATGTCGTTTTTCGAATAGTTGATGCCATTTTTTAGTAGGACGGCTGTCACCAAGTACGAATTGAGCGCCGTTCGATCTGCTTGGCCATTGGTCGTCAACCCTACCTACGGATCGGACGGTCGCCAACCAACCACAACGCCCGGTTGATAGGGTTTTACCCAAGGGCGCCTATTTAAGGCGGCCGGGTTTCCATCAGCGGTCAATTCCAACCGAACTCCGAAGCGACAACAACAGCGACAACGATAACAGCGACAACAGCAGCGACAACAAGCCAGCACTTCAACCGCCAATTCGAAGACGACCCCTTTCGTCTTAAAAAAACCTTTGATGGTTTTTTTTTGTAAATAAATTATTTCGTTTTATTCAACAACTGTTGTTTCTTCTTCGGCGCAATCCATCCCCCGTAACACGGCCATTAGGAAAAGGATTGTCCCTTTTCATATTCTTGAATAAGAGTTCAATGCTATCAGCTAGCTGCTCTCTGATTACTGGAAAACCCCTTTTACTAATATGTAATAACCATTTTATTAACTGGTTCTCTTCTTCTCTAGAAAGGAAGGTTACTGGCCCTGGTTTTCCTTCCATTGGTAATTTTCCTGTTCTTTTATATATGAGAGTTGTTTTGGGAATATTAAATGCTTTGCTTGCCTTTCCACAGGACATACCATTTTCTATTGCTAATAATGCACTGCTTAGCATTTCTTTTGTGTAGAGTACTCGCTTTTTTGATACAGATTGCATTCTGTAAAAAATAACAATGGGAACATTTACTTTTTTAATACTTATAAACAAGGCTTTAAACTTCACACTTTAAAAAGATTTAAAACTATTTTCTAATCAACACGAAAAGTAAATTATGATCAGTTTTTGTGCCATAAGTTGACCTAAATAATACTACTTTATTTTAAGTCATGTTTGTTTCTAAATCTCAAATTTGAAGTCAGTTAAAAGATTCTTAATTGTTCATAAATACTGTTAATTATAATTAATTTTATCATCAAACTGTGAGTAAATTATCTATAGTTGTAAACAAGCTTAGAACCTGATTGTGACTAACCCGACACCAAGTTATGACCAGTTTTATTGCCATATGTTGACCTATATTTTAAAGGTAAAAAATATATAAATATTTCAAAAATGATTTGGACATAATTTGGTCTCCATGAAGATAAATCTTTACTTTTAAAAGTTTTATAGCAAGGCATATAATATCTCTAATAATAATCATATAAAACTTAAACAAATGTGTAATATACGACCTCTCGGTCAGTAATTGAATCAAACTATAATTTTCAGAACCAATACTTGACCGAGCTTATATTTGCTGTTTAATTAAATATTTATATTAAAAACTACTCCAATTGATCAAGAATAAACATCTTATTAGTAGAAAACATAAATATGATAAAAATGTCAACTTACTTTGTTGTTGTATACCACCTACTACAAATAAGTATCTTAACTCCGCAACGTTTCCGAACAGATTGATTGAGGTCTTCTCTCGCTTTTGTCGACTTGGTGTCGTTTGGGGCCAAATCGACAAAGCTTTAATAAATAATCGCTGTGTAAGTTGAATTTAGATACATTTAGGAATTAAAATAGCGACGTATCCTTAATTTTTATCTACATATATTCTTATTTTCACCTGTAAGTGGTCACTATTTGGTATGCGATCACTAATAGGGTACGTTACCTTACGGGTTTGTTGATTTACGCAATACATTGAATTTGTACCTCTCCACTAGGTCGTCCGCGTGAATTACCACGAGAATTTCTCCGAAACATGTTGCGGTCATTGCGATAGGTGTCGAATGAATTTCCGCGAGTATTGTTACGACCTCGAAATTAATTATGAGAAGGTTGTTGCCTGTAAGTGTTCTGTCTGTTGTTTGTATAAAATCTAGATCCACGGTGATTACGTTGACCCCTGTTTGCTGTTACCGTTTCTACGAATATTATTAAAATTATAATAAAAAATTCTATTATTGGATTTGTAAGTTTTGTCTCCATCTTTTGCTATGCTAATAGCCTGCTTAAGACTTAGACAATTACGGGACTTATTAATAATTCTCAAATCATGGCTTCTGAGACCATTGCAAAAGGCATTTATAACTATCTTCTCGTTTATTGGTTTTAAAATATTTATGTCATTTCTGTCACGGTTTGCTTGTGTTATGGTAAGATTATTCATCTACCTGGGATCGGTTATGGATGGAGATGGCCAAATAAGATATGTAGCGGTTTTTGTTAAGCGGACACGAATTTATTTAATATATTTACAATTTACTTTGTACAATTTACAAGCCGAGACGATGACTGAATTGTTGAGGTGAAGGTGCACTTGACGGACTTCTTGAGGTACTTAGAATTTTTTCCCTAACCCTCTTCATCGGACCTAAAACAAACGGAAAATATATTAGATTATATTCACTAATTTAGTGATATCGGAAGTGGAATTTGGGAAGGATAGTCGGGTTCCTGGATCGTCAGACGAGAAGCAGCCTTGGCCGTTTATGACGAAGGTGTTCAACGTCGTAATCCGGAAGTTTTTACACGTGCGAGTGCGCGGCGTAACCTCAGATGGAAGAGGTTACGCCATCGTAGATCTGATAACCGCTTTGTAGAGTCGAATCTTCCGAAGAGGATCCAACTTATTTCAGCGATTTATCAGAGCGTACAGATTGACCAGAGCTGCTTTCGCCCGATTCGCCATCGACTCGATGTGACTTTTCCAAGTTAGTTTAGAGTCCAGAATGATACCCAAATACTTGGCTTCAGAATGCCAGGGGACCTCGTCCCCTTGCAGTACCAACGCATCGGGAGGCCTCTGTCTACGCCGAGTAAAAAGTACTGCGGTACTTTTATCAGCGTTGATTTTGACCCGTTACTTTGCGAAGTAGTCTAGCAGTTCACCCGATGCTGCCTGCAGTCTACGAGCGATGACCTCGGGGGACCAAGATCTGCTGTAGATGCACACATCGTTGCTATCTGAGTGCCCTCGGAACGGGGTAAGTCGCTCACAAAGATACAAGTGGGTATCGGTGAAAGCAACGACCCCTAAGGGACGCCAGCGGTTAGGATGAACTGTTGAGTCGAGTGAACCCCCTTTTTGTACACGTCCCATGGGAATCCTCATTGTTCTTCCGTCCGAGTCCTCGAGGATTCTAAAGGGGGGTACACACCTTCCCTTTATCTGTGCAGTTTATAACGTGTGACGTCATGTCTGAGTGATAGTGCAGTGAAGAAAATAAATAACCTAAGGTCTGGTTCCGTAAAGTATTGTTCCTCTTTTCGGAATATATTTTATTCAGTCACACCTATGGTCTGACCAGATAAAGTAAGCTTATCAGAATAAAATTTTTCAGCGCTTTCCGTATTTCCACGCATGTTTCTATTATTATCTCTCCAAGAGCCTGAAGAGATATTCTTATTCAGAATGACAAATCTTGAAAACTTCTCCCAGCTGCTAGAAACCGAAGTATGGCAATCATTCTCACATGCGCTGGTATTGCTTCTCTAAAGACTGTGTCCTTTTTTTCAATAAGAGGAGCAACTTTGCACAATAAAATTTGAAATGCATTTTCGTCCATCCTTAGGTAATTTTTATAATCGTTAATTTCCCACGTTCTTGTAACTCAATCAGTAAGTGAGAAAATCACTGGGTAAAACGCTTCTTTGCAGATACCAAGGTTTGCACCAACGTACACGGCATTTGTTCCTTTTTTCTTCTTCTAGCAACACTGCTGCAATTATGCAACCAACTGCGGCTCTTCTTTTTCTGTCACCCATTGAACTTGAATTATTATAGAACACACTTAGAACCAAACCTGTAAAGTAACGGGAGAACTGAGTAAAAATTGGTCGGAACTGAGACGAAAATTGAAAGTATACTACACATCTGCAGTTCAAATATGCACAGATTTTCACACAGTTATTTTCGACAGATAACTGCGCTGATAAACGGAACCCCCCCTTAAAGCCAATCGAAGTGGACCTCTACAGGGGTAGCCGACCGGCGCCCGTGTGGTTGAGTTGACAATCCCCATTGTTATTCCGTCCGAGTCCTCGAGGACTCTAGAGCCAATCGGAGTGGACTTCTATGGGCACTTCCACGCACGTGATTGACGTAACAGTTCCAATACACCTTTTGTTGTGAAACAATTCCATTCTTGTAACCAATTCCAAAATATTAAATTTCTACACAAGTTGGGCATTATTTAAATAATATTAAGATTAACCCTCCGTATACGAGGTGGGGTATCACATACACCAGCTTTTAAAAACTGAAAAAATTGAAAAACACAAAAAGACGCTCGTGATGGTGTTCTATGTAAAATTTTATAGAAATAGTATTTTATTTCCGGGGTATGTCATACCCCACCTAGTATGGCATGTGATATTAATTCAGCTCGTATGCGGAGGGTTAAGGTAAGATTGGTAATACTTACAGTAATTTTTAAAGACAATTTTCGAAATTTACTACGATAAGATTGGTGGGTAAAGCGATCAACTAAAGGAAACGAACTAAATTTTTCTTTGCGATATTTCGAAATTGTTTCTTCGACAGGAAAAAATCTGTAAATAACGTACCAAAATTACCACGAGGTCAATTATCAACGACCATTAACTTAAAAGAAAACCCAATATAAAATTACTTACAGTTAGTTGATAAGTTGGCCACAATTCAAAAACACGCTAACAATCTACTCAAACCATCTAAATTATTAAGATGACACAAGTATAGTCAAACGAACAAAATAAAACGTTTACAACCAAAGATGACATGTCAGTATAAAAATTATAAGACAGACAAAACTAAACCAGGTGAAAATCAGTTCTTAATTTGGAGACTGCGCAAAGCTACTCACCGATCGAGACAAATTAAAAAGTTTACAACTTAAAAAACGGACAAAAAAGAAAAATAAAAACCCAACAAAAATTAATATAAATTGTAGTAATCCACATTTATTATTAAAAATTCTCTTTCCTCAGATTTCTTGAATATTTCCGGTAATGGAATATTCAAAGCTCGTGATCCTTTTTCAACACTTTTTTAATACAAAAATTATTTTCTGTGGCATAAATCTTGCATGTCATTATATAATTTTTCTGGACCCGCTATCATAAAATTTACTGAAGCATAGTTTTCTTCTACTTCGTAGTTAATGTCGGGTTCGTAATAAGGCTCATTTTGAAAATATGTGGCATTTTCGGCGTTATGGTCATCAAATCTCGGTTGATTATTAGCTTCATTTGGTCTTGCAGGTGGTACGTATCCTTGTGTTAGCTGCCTTTGTTGAGGGACACACTGTGGTACAAGTACTGGTCTCTCAGATCTGAATTGTTGTTGACTTGTGGATGATTGTGTTGGAAATAACATGTTTTGTTTCGTTGACATTAAAACAATTCGTTGACAAATGTTCTCAAAGCAGTGTGGTTGTATTGTGTAATTTTGATGTGACGTAAATTTAAATCGTTCTCTTCCAAATTTACTTTCGAGAGGAGAGTATAAAGTGTCATTTTGATTCTTGCCGCATGTTTTTGAGCATTTTTTGAGAAAATTAAAAAACTTCAACAAATTAAAAATCACAATCTGTCGATGGTAATATCGTAGACATATTTCCGTCTACATATTTATCTAGACATATTTATTATTGAATTGGCAAGAGTTTTGGTCAATAAGATATTTTAAGATTAGGGTTAGATCAGCGACAGTAGAACCATGTTGAAAGTTGCGAGTAAAGATTTCTTTTATTATGTCAAGAGTAAAATCAGTATCAACATTAGTGTAAAGGTTTACAATGTCGAAAGAGACCAAGATGTAGGTTTCTTGTAATTTAAGTGATTTGAGATTGTTCCAAGCCCTACAGATTATGAGTCCCATGATCGTCGTCATCACCACAATCCAAAGGATTATGTTGGAATTGCGGTGTATTTGTACGTCGATCTTCTGTGTTGGTATTGATACTTTCTACCATAGTTCTTATACTCTGTGTTATACTCAATATCTGCTTGGTGTGGTCTTGATTACGTTGTGTTTCAGTTGTTTTGTTATCTTTACGTTCATGTTTGCTATTGTCAACATCATTGTATCAATGCCTTCGTTGGAATTTATCTTCACTTCATCGATTTTGAGTTCACAGTTTTCCATTTTCACTAGGGTTGGTTTATTAACTTTATATATGCCGCTTGAGGACAAGTTGACCTGAGTGTTGTTTGTCCTTTGGGGTGGATCAAAATTTGTCCGGGGGAAATTTCTTGGATTATAGTTTGATGTAAAAATTTGATGTATCACTGGTTCACAAACACCTTTTTTTTTGTAGAAATTTTCTTTATTTTCTTTTGTAAATTTATTAAAACAAATGAAACAAATCTTAAAGTTTTCTTAACATAAACTCCCGACCTTGAAATATTATTTCAAAAATAACAACAATGATTTACGAAATTTCAATTGAATATAAATCAAAAAGTAAATAGAATCGAAATTTAAACCATAAATTGAAAATATAAACCAATAATAAAACTCTTACGCGCAATTCTGCTACTTAAAGAAAATGAATTAAATAGTCTTACTTAAACACTTTCTCCAAGTCTCTCGATTTTAGTGGAAGAATAAAACACTGTATGAAGACTGGACAACAAAAAGAGTTTATTTTCGGACCGGCATACTTTTATACAGATTTTGGACAAAACAGGTTTACAGAAATATATACAAAGAATTAAAGACGCGATACATACATGTTAACAATAATTATTTATAAAATATACAATAAAAGAAAAAAAATAGCGGAGTGTGACCAAATTAATAAATGTAGTTAAGAATAGGAGTTTTATTTACTCTCCCTTCGCGCGTATGAGCGCGTTGCTCATAAATTTGAATTATTCGCGCTTGTGGGCGCGTTCCCGGAACCGACACCGGTGATGGCAATCGTTACACCAACGATTCACTAACAAAGGTTGATGGCTGAGGTGAATTTAAAATTGCCGATTTTTTTGTAAGGTTAGAATTAATTTGTAAAAGCTTTTCAGGTGGAAAATCATGTAATATTGTATGATGAGGTTGTCTGCAGTTCAGGCACCTACCGAAGACGCGACACGCGGATACGGAATGATGACCCAGGCAATTGAAACAAAGTCTGTTGGTCATCACGTATTCACATCATTGACGAGGTGTCTTTGCAATAAACTAAGAGCAACGATATAGACGATGTTCATTTCCACACAATGCACATCTGATTATTCCCGGTGAGACATTATGTGGTTTAAAGTTAACAGTTTTTTGTCTAGAGCTTGGAGAAAAATACGAATTTTTACTTTTTTCAGAAAGATTTTCGATTGCTTCTAGGGTCAAAATACGCCGACAGAAAGTCCATGAAATCGTCGAATTTTGAAGGGGTACGATGATCGCTGACCGATTTTTCCCATTCTTTTATAGAATCGGTATCTAATTTTCTGACGATTAAGTATACCAAGAGGTAATCCCATTTATCGACAGGACATCCCAAGGACTCCAGAGCTCCGAGAGCTTCTTTAACTTCCCCAATCAATCGATTCAACTCTACAGAAGACTCAGTTCTTAGAGGTTTTGCCGAAAATAACACGGATATTTGATTGTCAATCAGTACCCGTAGATTTTCATATCTATCAACAAGAAAATTCACGCCCGGTTAAAATTGTCGTGAGTAACTGATAAGTTCTTAACTAATTGAGCAGGTTCTTTAGTGAGGCTCATTTTCAGATATTGAAATTTCTCCACTCCGGTTAGATCGGTATTGTCACTGACCATAGTGACGAAGAGGTCACGAAATTGAGTCCACTCAGAGTAGGAACCGCCAAATGTCGCAAGATTTATTCACGGAAGCTGTCGCGCACGCGACGGTAAAGCTTCTGTAGTCGCGGTAGCGTTCGACGTGACACTAGCGGGTGTTTCGGTCTCGCGTATCATATCTATGAGGACACCCTTTGAATCGATGTAGTTCTCTTCGCATACAACATACAATTCGTCTGTGAAATACACCGTGTCTGAGTAATTAGCGCGGTATTGACTCAATTGTAAATGGTTTTCTTTAAATTCGATCCAGCACTCATTTACGCGTTCTAGCCGAGCGTTTAGGGCACCCATGGTGCGTTTAGGAATCGCTAATGTTTTAGCATTGTCCGAGGTACACGATATTGAATTCAGTAGCTCGTTCTGCCGTTCGAAAACCGGTTCGAGATCTTTCTCGGAAATGGATTTCGGCATGTTGAAGTTGCAAGACGAATTTATGTAGATTAATTAGAGGTATATAGTTTATTTTATGTTTGTAGTAGTAGTTTTGTTACATTCCGAAATTTTTATGTTATGTGTGGGTGACTTGTTTATGTGTAATGGGTTATGAGTTGCATACATTCGGAAACTTATTATTATTTTTATTTACTTTGTTTACATTTTGTTTGTTTATAACATTTTATTGTATTCTCTTTCAGCAACATATTCTGAGTATTCCTTTTTTTTTTCCTTTTAACTCCTATCACTTTAAAATTCTCCTTTTTGCTTTTGAGAGGGTGTCGTAAGTTCTGTTATCTTGCGCAGACGTAATTTTTTTGATATTTTCGATCTTTGGGTATAAAAGACCATTCAAGTTTCTTCTTGAGCCCTCTCTTTCTTACTATATTACCAGAGCAATACGTGTTCTCGAGTGTTAAAGAAATTTTGGTTGGTTCGCCATTTTTGGTTTTGGTGTAAAATTTTGTTTCTAATCCATATTTGTGGGATTCATCACTCGAAATAAAGTTTTGGAAAAGTGTTTTTCTTTTACCAAATTGTACGGAGATTCCGGATTTCAACGTATTTCATTACATTTTCTTCTGTCCTCTGGTTAAACCTCGAACATCAGAGGTAAGCATTTTTGTAAGGTCTTTATTAATTAGTTTTTGGCATATTCGTTCACCCTTTCATATTTTTCTTTTGATTCTTAAACTAACAATCTACTAAATCTATTTTTCATAAAAATCTAACTACTTTAAAAAAAAAATTACTAATTACTTAAAAAGAAAAACTATCCTACAAACAAAAATTCTTAAATCTAATATTTCCACGTTTCATTTTTTTTTAATTTCTATATCCAGGTTTTTGTTGAGGGGAGCAACTTTTGGCCTCTCTTATTGGAACAACCTTTTTTATTGGTATTTTGGAACCATTGTCCAAGGGTATAATTTCCATTACATCCTAAGGATTCTAATTATTCTTTTTGGAACAAAACAAAGAATATTACCTTACCTTTCCCTAGTCACCAGAATTTGTTGCTGAGGAGTTATTTCGAATCGGACCGGTGATCAAGACTTGGAGTAAAGGTCAGATAGAACAACATATTATTATTTTGGTCATTGAAGAATTTGTATCTTATATATTTTTTTTTTATTATTTTGATTTTCCTTAAGAAAATCTTTAAATTAATTAATTATTGGAACATTAAACTTTTCATTTTTTTTTAATATCATTTCATTTATTTGTAAATTCTTGTTTGGCGAGTTTTTCATCAATATAGTTTTTTTGTTGTTGTTGTTGCTGAACCTAAAAGTTTACGGTTTTATAACTTTGTTATTATTTTTTTTTTTACTTACCTGTTATTTACGGGAGTTTTAATAAATTTTGTCTGCAACTTAAAACCCATTTTGTTGAGCGTTTATGTTTTGTTGTGTTATTTGTTTATATCACCATACTCCATCATCTCACGTCACAGTTCGTGTTGTACGCGGGGTTAACTGTGTGGCGCCATATAAATACCCCTCCCTTCTTCACTGAGCCGGTCGAGGACTCGCGTACATCTCAGGGTGATAAAACTAGTTTTGTCCTTGTTGAAAATTACGTTATTTTTTGTTTTGATTTAAAATCTTTTAACGCATTTGGCGTCATAGTTTAGTTGTAGTTTAGTTTTTTTTAAGAATCACCGCACGGAAGATGTAGGAAGTTCGGAAAATGTAGTAAAGTTTTATTGGTGTTTATAAGAATGAAGAAATGAATTTAAACCTAAATCGAGCACACGACGACGGTAATGGCCGTCGCGCAAAACCGGTCGAATTTCACGTAAAGTTCACAAAATCAAAAATATATCGCGAGAATCCAGCTCAAAGGACCAAAAATAATGTTTCTAACTTTACGCGCAATTCTGCTACGTAAAGAAATTGAATTAGTCTTACTTAAACACTTTCTCCAAGTCTCTCGATTTTGATGGAAGAATAAAACACTGTATGAAGACTGGAAAAGAAAGAGAGTTTATTTTCGGACGGGCATACTTTTATACAGATTTTGGACAAAACAGGTTTACAGAAATATACAGCGTGTCCCGTATCTTCCGCATCAGAGCATTATACGGTTGTAGGATACATTATTCTGAAGCGATCTTTCTAATAAAATTTTTTCGAAATGTTTATAATAACCGCACGGGAACTGTTTAAAGGAACTGTTTTTCGTCCAATCAGCAGATCGCAAATCAGACTCAGGTAATCGGTGCCACCCTCGGCCGGTTCGCTACGCCGATGATAACTCGTTTCCCACGTGTACTCACCAATAGATTCGTCATGGAAAGAGAAATAAACTTTTTCGATGAATCAAAGTCGTCCGTTATTGGTCATCGTTAAACAGTTCCCGTGCGGTTATTATAAACATTTCGAAAAAATTTTATTAGAAAGATCGCTTCAGAATAATGTATTCTACAACCGTATAATGCTCTGATGCGGAAGATACGGGACACGCTGTATACAAGGAATTAAAGACGCGATACATACATGTTAACAATAATTATTTATAATATATACAATAAAAGAAAAAAAATAGCGGAGTGTGACCAAATTAATAAATGTAATTAAGAATAGGAGTTTTATTTACTCTCTCTTCGCGCGTGTGAGCGCGTTGCTCATAAATTTGAATTATTCGCGCGTGTGGGCGCATTCTGAACAGGTTTTATGCGAACCGATACGAACCAATACGAGCAATTTATTCGATCGGTAACGGGCAAATCTTCACAAGTGGTCGTTTTGTAATGCCGTTTCTGGTGCGAACTGAAGCCACCCGGACTATACTATCTTTTCCAGGATGTAGTTCCACGATTCTCCCAGTCATCCTCCACAAAGTAGGTAAATTGTCTTCTTTGATAACGACTAACGCGCCTTTTTTTAGGTTAGTGACACCAGAGGTCCATTTATTGTGACGCTGGAAGTTGTACCAGATATTCTTTGTGCCAGCTGGTCCAGAAATGCTGTTGTATCATTTGTATATACTGGTATGTGCTCAAACGATTTTTGAGCACATGACTCAAAGATGGATGTGAGCGTTCTTCCAATTAAAAAATGTGCCGGGGTAGGAGGGATTAAATCTTCGGGATTAGATGACATGGGGGTTAGTGGCCTGGAATTTAGGATAGCCTCGACCTGAACTAAGAATGTATAAAACTCTTCAAACGTTAAAGAGGTGTTGTTGACTACCCTAATCAAATGAAATTTAACACTGTTAACCCCGGCTTCCCATAAACCACCAAAATGGGGCGAACTAGGAGGTATAAATAAACAATTAATCCTTTCAGCGTTAACCATGTTTTCAATGTCATTAGAATTTTCTATTAGAAACTGACCTAACTCTTTCAGTTCTTGGTTTGCACTCACAAAATTAGTACCGTTATCGGAAAATATCTGAAACAGCATACCCCTCCGAGCAACAAAACGCCGAAGAGTTGCCAAAAAGCACTGTGAAGATAATCCCGTCATCAATTCAAGGTGAATATCACGTGTTGAGAAACACACAAACAGGCATATGTATCCTTTTATTTTTCTTGAACCTCGGCCTTTTTTGTCTTTTAGATAAACCGGACTCGCAAAATCCACTATATTATACCATAGATTATTACCGGATGTTTCGAACGAGTAATTTGATGTTTGCAATTGTCCGGCTTGAACGGCTTGAAGTTTTTAAGTTTGCTTTTCTTCGGAAGCTCTTCCGCGAACGACTCGTTTTGATCAAATTTAATTAATATTTTTAACGCATTTTCTACTTATGTGCTTCGCCATACGCTCTTATGATCCGATACGCCAAATATCCTGAAGGAGGATTTTCGCGACTATAATTATAGGACTTAAAAATCCCAGCGGATCGAATATTTGCGCTACGTCTGACAAAACTCTGACCGTTTCGTTATTTTCTTGTTAATTTCTTCACAAATTTTATACCGAAAGTTATCATCAGCAGGGTCCCACAAAAGCCCTAAGGTACGAGTATTTTCATATCGACCTAGATCTATTAAATCCGCGGAATTTGTGAATTCGCGGATCATTTGGATATCATTTGAGACCCATTTATCCAATTCAAACCCGCCTTTACGTAAAGTTGACTGAACTTTATGTACTATTGTCTTAAGTTCCGCTACCGACTGGCTGCAAATAATCTCCGAAATTTACGACTCTTCACATTCAATACCTAATTGTTTTAAACATCTTGTAGCTAAATAACTCGCGGACGCGGTGCCATAACTTGTTGTCATTAATTCGAAAGTTTCTACGGGCTCGCGCTCTGAATCTCGCCAAAGTATCCGTTGATATTGCGTTTGCCTTGGGTCCACCCAACACATACGTTTTTCGAATATCCGCGGCCACAACCAATGAATATATTCTGTATCTAAGTAACGCACTGAATAAATCGGGTTGAATTGTGGGTCCAAGTAGCTGCAATTGATTCAAGGAGTAACCCGATGAAGTCGGACATGACGCGTCGAACACAACCCGAAGTTTGGTGGTTGAACTATTCTCATTGATTACTCCATGGTGAGCTAAGTAACAACAGGGTTCGTTATTTCCTCATTCTCTAATTTACGCATGTTTTCGTTCACGATATTCCCGTATACATTTCTTATACTAACTTTCAAATTTGGGGAATTTTCTAAATTTTCATTCTATGCTAAGTAAGCGCTTTTCGGCAGCATTATACGAATCGCTTAACTTATCGAAATAGTCCTTGAAAGGAATAGTCACCACGAATTTCCCGTCTTTTGAGCGCCGAGTGTTTTCCCGAAAGTGTTTTTCGCATAGTTTATCTGTGTACGATTTAAGTAGCGTCTCCTGTACTGATTCAATGTTCCAGAACCGCTCTAATTGTATAGTTAATTGATCTCTCTCTACTTGATTGAAAAATACCGACCGAGTTTGATATGTCGCGCTGGCCATTATGGGTCCCGAAATCACCCATCCGAACAAGGTTTTTTGCATGATTTGCCAAAAATAATCAGCACCAATTAGGATGTCTATCTTACCGGGAGAATTGAACGAGGGATCGGCTAACTTAAGATTCGAAGGAATTTTAAGATTTTCTGAATTTAGAAAAAAATTAAGTAGATCATTCGCGATCGTATCTAATTAACCTTTAACGAAAAACCAGTGCTATGTGAATGAATTTTAAAACAACACGAATTTGTTACAGTAGTTTGATTTCTATTTATGCTAGCGATATTAATGTCTTGTTTTGTTCCAGTGAGCAATAATCGTTTCCGAGTTTATTCTATAATAAAACTACTCTGGCTGCCCGGATCGAGGAGTGCACGAATTGAATGTTTCCGATTATGTTTGTTGTATTGTACGATTACCGTGAATAAAAGTACGTTTGATTGAGCGAGTGTGATGATTGTGGTTCGGAATCTGGGCGGCTTGAATTGGCTACATTAAAACGTAAGAGGGTATGATGCCGAGCTTTACATACTTTACACGATCTTGATTTCACACTGTTTTAGGAAATGACCCGAACGAAGGCAATTTATACATAATTTCAAAGATTTAACTCGATTGAGACGAGATTGCACGGTAAGATTTTTAAACGTTAAGCATTCATGTATAAAATGATCACCCTTGCTGACTGTGCAACCTTTCGAAATCAACTGGTTTGAAACGGGAAACGATTTAGAACAATTCGACTTAATTTGTTGATTTGTTCCGCGATCTAAAGTTTCAATTAAATCCTTACAATCCTTATACATTCTATTATCCTTCGTCGCAGAACAATTTTTCATGAAACGCAATAAATATGCTGTTACGTTGATTAGCTTGCTCAAACTGGAATATCTATTTATGAATGAATCGTGTGTTGTATTTGTCATTGTTAATGTGATAGACTTTTGTTCTGGTAGATTGCTTATGATTGACAAATCTAAATTCGTGCCTTCAAACTGAAATGGTGTTGAAAGCCATTTTGGCCCGTGCCACCATAGAGAATGATTGATTAAATGTGTTGCAGATATACCGCGAGTGATTGCATCCGGGGTTATCTTCCGTGTTGACATAATACCACTGACAAGGGAAGTATCAGAACTGTCCCTCACCGATTTTGTTAAAATTTGGTACAGCGATAGTATGGCCAAAAATAAGGTTTACGTATTTTTTTATACGTGCTAATAAAGCCCCTGGGGCGAGTTATAAGGGTTGGAAATCGGGGCGAAATATATATATTCGCTTATAGGCTGAAAACGAAAATAGCTATCGAAATGTGGTAAATGTAAACTGATATTCATTTTCAAAGAGCTTTCCATTGATATATCACACATATATCTGAGGGCTTCAGGGAGTAAACTACCCCTAGTTTTTGGGAATATTTTGAAAACTACCCTGTCGATTTTGGCGATAATATGTGTCCTTATAGTACGTTTAAAAATATTAATGACGTGTTTTTTCTTATTTGCCTCTGACCATCCCCTGCAAAATTACGGGGTATGATAGATAACCCCTTTTCTCTTAAGAATAATGTGATAAACTGTAACACTTTTGAACAATGTTTTGAAGAAAACCATAAATTAGTTGTAAATTAAGATTTACGCAGTAAAATAAACAATATACGCCATTAAGGGGTGGCTGGGGTTAACTACCCTAACCACCCCAAAAATTAATTTTTTTTGCGAAAATTGTTTGTCGATTTTGGTGCAATTTCCCACGATGATTTTTTTATACGTTAGGTAGTGCTATTGTAAGAACTTACAAGGGTTAGAAGTTTGGGGTAGACAATATATTTTCGCTAATAACTTGCATACTCCTACAGAAAAATGTTTTTTATCCTTATTCTATTTAAATAACACAAAAGTTAGGATAATTATATAAATATTTATTAGTAATGAGTTAAAAAGTAACTGACAAAAGAATGGTTGACTATCACAAATTGTATTCCACATTATTAATTTAATTTCTTTTTTTTTACGTTTTTTATTCAATATATTGTTGGGTTGTTTCAATAATGAAAATCATGGAAAAAATTTTTTAAACACAACGATTGTTTACACCATGCACATGTTATAACAGCTATATCTCCACAGATATCGCACATAGGTTTTTCATTGGAAAAGCAAACCTCCACAGGATTTTCAAACTGTTCTGGTCTCTCCTCTATATAGCCAGATGCAAAACAGGCGTATTTAAACACATTAATAAATCGTGGGGAAGACAACTGGTTAAGCGTTAAGGATTGCAATTTTAAAATATTATCTCGCTGATGCAAATTGACATCGTACTGGTAGAGAATAACTTGATCAAAAAATCTTCTAATGAAATGTTTCCATATTCTAAAACCAAATACATCTAGGGGTTGAATTTGACCTGTTCTCCCTGCAGGTATAGACAAATATTTAAACTTAACATCCGATGGAGTTACTTCACTAACAATTTCAGGGCAGTGGCCACTCCAAGAATCCAGTAATAGTAATGATTTGGGTCCGGTGTTTGGGAAATAGACATTTTGTAGCCAATTTTTCATATGAGCAAAAGTCAGTTTACCAGACTTTGATGCCAAAACGAATATGTTATCTGCTTTGAATATTGTATTTATTACTCTCGGTCCAAACGTACCAGAGGATTCTTTTAAAACAATGTAAAGAGGAGAAAGTAGCTTTTCATTTGCAAATATGATAGGTTGAATTGTGTAGCTATGTGTTGTCGATGACACTGACTGTACCACGCTTTCAACGGTTTAACCCCCAAAACCCCTTTTAAATAAAAATAAATTAAAAAAAAAACCAATGTAGAATACAATTTGTCGTACTTAACCATTTTTTTTTTCAGTTCTTTTTAACTCATTATTAATAAATATTTATATAATTATCCTAACTTTTGTGTTATTTCAATAGAATAAGGATAAAAAGGCTTTTTCTGTAGGATTATGAAAGTTATTAGCTAAAATATATTTTCTACCCCAAACTTCTAACCCTTGTAGGTCCTTACAATAGTACTACCTAACGTATAAAAAAATCATCGTGGTAAATTGCACCAAAATCGACAAACAATTTTCGCAAAAAAATATTATTTTTGGGGTGGTTTATGTAGTTAACCCCAGCCACCCCTTAAAGTCGTATAGGGTTTATTTTACTGCGTAAATCTTCATTTACATCTAATTAATGGTTTTCTTCAAAATATTGTTCAAAAGTGTAACAGTTTATCACATTATTCTTAAGGAAAGGGGTTATCTACCGTACCCCGTAACTTTGCAGGGGATGATCAGAGGCAAATAAGAAAAAACACGTCATTAATATTTTTAAACGTACTATAAGGACACATAATATCGCCAAAATCGACAGGGTAGTTTTTAAAATATTCCAAAAAACTAGGGGTAGTTTACCCCCTGAAGCCCTCAGATATATGTGTGATATATCAATGGAAAGCTCTTTGAAAATGAATATCAGTTTACATTTACCACATTTCGATAGTTATTTTCGTTTTCAGCCTATAAGCGAATATATATATTTCGCCCCGATTTCCAACCCTTATAACTCGCCCCAGGGGCTTTATTAGCACGTATAAAAAAATACGTAAACTTTATTTTTGGCCATACTATCGCTGTACCAAATTTCAACAAAATCGGTGAGGGACAGTTCTGATACTTCCCTTGTGAGTTGGTTTCGTTATTCTTTGTATTTCTGAAACACGATTGGATACAAAGGTCTTCCAACGAGACGGGCAACCTTTAATCCATGCTAGGGTAGTTTGAGAGTCTGACCAAAAATACTCAGACATAAATTTAATTTTACTTATTGATCGTACACGTTCAACTAATTGTGCCAACAGAGTTGCAGCACATAGCTCCAGACGGGGAAGAGAAACAGTTTTTATAGGAGCGACTCTTGATTTTGCTGTGATTAAATTGATTTCTGATGAACTCCCGTCAAATGATTGTATATAGATACACGCACCATACGCCGATTCTGACCAATCTGCGAAACCGTGTAGATTGTATTGGATTGAATTTGAGTTTAAACAATGCCTTTTTACTTTGATGTGTTGGACGGAAGTGACATCCGCGTGATAATTGATCCATCTTGTTTTGAGTTCCAATCTTCATCGTCCCAATCTAATTTGGTTTTCCATGCTTGCTGGATGATCAATTTTGGAATTATGGTAATTGGCGCTAAAAGATCTAGTGGATCAAAAATTTGGGCGGCATTATTTAAAATGGAGCGTTTCGTTAACCTTTTGGGTAAAATATTGTCTTTGAATGAAAAATGAAGTACATCAGACGATGGCTGCCATATTACATATTTATTCCTAATGTTCTGGTGCTGCCGTTACAAATTGGAATGAGATTTTGGGTATTTTGTTGTTGATTGACAATAGATAATGCTGTATTGCTTTGCCATTTGCGCAGTTCGAAACCTGCTGAATGTAAAATTTGTTTGATATTGTTACAAATTTTGTTTAACTTTTCTGAATCTTCAGCACCAGATTTTGAATTGCCAATTCCACCAAGCATCTTGTAGCCAGAAATGGGGCAGATGCAGTGCCGTACGTGACCGTGTTTAACTGGTAAATATCAATTTCCTTGGATGAATCGTCGCGCCATAGAATTTGTTGAAGACATTTTTGATTATCGTTGATGAGTATCTGTCGATACATCTTTTCGATGTCTGCTGTAATGACATATTTATGTTCGCGAAATCTGATCAAAATATCAAACAATTCCGGCTGTACTGTTGCACCTACTAAATGCAAGTTGTTCAAACACATATGAGTGCTTGTTTTTGCAGAGCCGTCGAATACGACCCGCAGTTTAGTTGTGGTACTCGAATTTTTAATGACAGGATGATGGGGTAGAAACACATTGTTGAAATTTGAGTTGTATGTGATTTTCGTCATATGATGTAATTGTATGTACTCATTCATAAATTTTATATATTCCGATTTTAATATGTTATCTTTGTTTAATTTGCGTTCCAATGAGTAAAATCTTTTTAGTGCGATCGCCTTTGTCTCACTGATATCAAATTCTTTTGTTTTAAGTGGTATGTTAGCCACAAACCTTCCATTTATGTCGCGTTTTGTTGTTTGTTGAAATATGTCTTCACATGTTTGCTCCTCATTGGTTAATTGTTTGGATGCAGATTTGAAATCGTCTAACTGCCAAAAACGTTCCATTTGTTCGTTCAATGTTAAAGCGGTACATGTCGATATGTTATGGGCCAATGGCTCCATTTCCCACGGAATGTCACCAACGACAATCCAGCCAAGTTTTGTGGCTTGGAAAATGGGGAATGAAGATGGAGATTTTATTTTTCCTGGTTCAATTAGATCCTACAGTATGCTAGAGCCAATTAACATATCTATAGGTTTAGATATGTTGAAAGAAGGGTCAGCTAAATTTAAATTTTCTGGTATCTGTAACGATCTTATATCAAATGAAATTTGTGGAATGGGTTCTGCTATTGTAGGAGTCATAAAACAAGAAATTGTTGATTGAAAGTTACTGGCTTTCGAGAAAAATGTTACCTTTGTGCGATGATTGATTTGAGATGCGATTCCTGTGAAACCCTTGATGCAAAAATTGGCGGGGTGTTTGGATAAACCTAATTTGTTGCACATCGATTCTGTGATAAAATGGGATTGCGATCCCGAGTCTAAGAGAACTCTTGCGTTGATCGGTTGTCCCATGCGATCGTATAAAATTACCTCTGCAGTGGATAACAACGTTTGATGGGATAGCGTCAGTGCGATAAGTCAGTGGAAATTTCTAGCGACTAGACGTTTTGATTGGTCGAAGTGGGGTGGTTCAATCAGCGCTGAGTCCGACCGGCGCGCGAGCGGTGGTTGGGGTAACAGCAATGTTACCGGAGATGGGGGAGGAGAGTAAACACGTGGTGGAGTCAAATTCCAAAAACGTTTAACTTGGTTTTTTATTTACAATTTACAATACTTTTCTACACGAGATTAATATAGAAACGATATTTGTAGTATAATATCCTCTGAGTCGAACGGCCTTCCTTTTTAACTCGGCTCCATGAATGCCGATCAATGGGGTGCGTCCGACCATTCGGCACGGCCTTCCCAGTGTTGGAAGGGAAGGTAAGCGTGGTAACACCCCCTCCCTCAAGAGGCCGCGCCGGGTTGTCGGGCTTGTTGCCGGCGTGGTGGAGGTGCCGGGCGAAGATCGTTCACGTGGACCTTGGTGGCTTCCGCGGTGTTGAACCGTCTAACCCAATAAGTGTTGGTTCCAGCGGCACTGATAATGATGTGAGGTCCGTTCCAACGTGGGGCGAAGGGCTTAAGAGGTATTTTGTGGCTGCGTTCCATGACTTTATCACCGGGTGTGAATTGAATTCGTGGAGGAACCTCTCCTGCGTATCGTTGCCGGTATCTATGTTCGTTCATATGGGCGCGTCGTATTCGTTCTTGTCTTCTTTCTTCTCCGTTAGGGGCTTGGTTGGGTGCCGGATCTTCGGCGAACCATTCTCCAGGTTTACGGAGCTCGTAACCCAATAGCAGAAGAGGCGGTGTTTGTTTCGTTGCGGCATTTCTTCGAGACCGGATGTTGAATAGAGCGGTTTGCAGGTGTTTGTCTCAGTTATTGGTATTGTGTCCTTGTAGTTACAGACATAGGCATTTTTTTAAGTCTTGTATTCGTCGTTCTGTCGGGTTGGCTTGGGGGTGGTATATCGGCGTAGTCCATTGAAGACATCCCCACCGTCGGAGTGCACCGTCCCATTCGATGGATATGAATTGTGGGCCGTTGTCAGAAAGGATAGCCCTGGGGTACCCGAATCGTGGGAATACTTTGTAGCGCCGTAAATTCCAAACAAGACACAAATTGATAGGATCGGGCTCCGGTAACTCAGTGAAGAAGGGAGAGTTCTGATCTAAATAAGGGCGCCACGAACTTAAACCGAAACCTATCAATACAAACCTTTGACCCAGCAAGTTCGAATCCAATGTCAAAGGAAAAGAAACAAGTACTAACATACACAAAAAAAAGTAATGTTGAGATAATAGATTCAAATAACTATATTGAAATGTTCTCAAAAATTGACTAACTTTGTTAATCAAAATAATTATATTAATAATATATCTAATATTATACCAATAATGTTCTTTAATAATGAAAAGTAAGGATATGAAATTAATCTCCAAAAACCTTATCGCTTTTGACTCGAGAAACCAAAAATAAAATACAAATAATAAAATCCTGAAAGAAAGTAAAATTAATACACAATAAATTATCATCAGCTGATGTAAATATAATTGTGGGACACCCAAAATAAGTGTCAAAAAAAAAAAAGGTAAACAAGCCCGTAACGTCCAAGCGATAAGTTAACAAAATTAAAAGAAAAATATCTATCTTAATAAATTTTAAATCGGTGATAATAACAAAAAAATATATATATATATATTGAGTTGAAGACTCTTAATAAAAAAAAGGTATTAATTAATTAATTAATCATTAAATCAAAAACACGAAGAATTAAATCTTTCTCTCATAGTTACTAATCCTGAATTGCGCCAAGACCGCCAAGACGCGTCCGACGTCCAAAAGGTTATGTTTGGTTATGTTTTACTTGCGTAGACCCTTTGCGCAGCTTCCTATCTCTCTCTCTTTCTTCGGAAGGAACCGGACGTAGAAAACGGAAATTAAGATGGCTGCTCTCAGGAAATGTAAACCACGAGGTCGAAACCTCCACGAAGACGATGGTTGGTTGACGTAAGATTGGATTCGATGCTTTACGACGGAAAACCTCTTGCTCGAAGATATATATATATAAATATATATATATTAGTAAAAGTTTATAATAAGACGCAAAAATAAAAGGCCTGACGATCTATAACGGCTTCACGTGATGGGTGAAATAAACCACGAATAAATCCAAAAAAAACTATCCGATGAAACACTACAACAGGTGCCAAAATAAATGAGTATAACAGCCAATCCGGAAAATCCGCAAACGAAGATCTTGCCAAAACACCAATGCAAAACTCTTCTAAGACACTCTTATCTCAAAAACGTGGTATCAGCCCATTTAAAAATCAGACGCCTCCTCAATCGAACCCAAAGACACAACGGTTCGAAGACGACTCGTTAAACCGCTTGTAACCACGAAAACAATATCTAAACGGAAATAAATCCCCCCACCCCAATTAATCATAACATAATAAAAATCACTAAAAATGCATCGAATCTTACGTCAAACCAACCATAGATGGTGTTAAATTATGAAAACAATGAAATTACGAAAAATGAAAATAAAAACCGCTACAACTTCTACGTCCATTACACGGATGACGTCCGCGGTGTCCGTCCATTGGATGGGGAACGCCTCCACCCAGCGGCTGAACAAGTCTGTGATAACCAGTATGTGGCGGTTACCAGTAGTGGTAGCATTGTATGGTCCCATTAGGTCTACCGCAATCACTTCCCAGGGCATTGTGGGCTCATGTGGCCGAAGAGGGGCCTTTTCCTGGAGTGGGCCGCGTTTTAGTGAGGCACACGCCCAACAGGTGCGTACGTGTTGGCGAACGTCGTCGTCCAAGTTTAGCCAGTAATAGTGACGTGCTATGGCTCGTGTAGTTTCTTCCGCTCCTGGGTGCCCTGCACTTGGTGAATCGTGGTACACGAATAATACGTGCTCCTGCATGTCTGTGGGTACGACGAGTCTGTTGCCTTCATCATTTCTTCGCCAAAGCAGGTCGTCAGCAACCACGTATTCCCTTAGGATTTTTTCTTCGGTCGCGTTCGTAGAGCCGTTAGTATGTATAGTATTCCACGCTTGGATGAGGTTTTTTGCGTGATGATTCTTTTTCTGGTTTTCTTTAATCATGTTGGCCAGGTCCGCCACAGCGATGGCGGCGATGAAAGGTTGTTCTTCTTGCGTAGCTGGTGTAGTTTTGTTTCCAGGTGGTAACATTCTGTTTATGTCAGCTTCGTCGTCGTCAGTCAGTGTTTGTTGTGCCGGTTCTCTTGACAAGAAATCTGGTAATTCGTTCTTCTCGCCCGGTATATGTTTTATTCCGAAGTTGAATTCTTGCAATAATAGGGACCATCGTGTGAGTTTGGCATTTTGGTTACAAAGAGTTTTCAGCCATAGCAAACTACGGCTGTCGGTTCGTAGTGTGAAAGACCGATCTTCTAGATAGGGTCGGAAGTGTTTCATGCCCCAGACTACCGCCAGGCACTCCAATTCGTTTGCATGGTACTTCTCTTGCGTCGGATTAAGTCTAGCGCTCGCAAAACCGATGATTTCTCTCTGATTCTCTTCTTCCTGGTATAAGACCGCTGCGATCCCTTTGGCGCTGGCGCCTGTTTGTAAGACGAATCGTTTTTTGAAGTTCGGACGATGGAGGTGGAGGGGTCTTTCCAAGTTCCTCTTAATGTTCTGGAATCCTTCTTCGGCTTCGGGGGTCCATTTGAAAGGCTTATTGCCGCGGAGTAAATCTGTCAGGGGTTGAAGTATTTCGGCACATCGGGGTATGAATTCTCGTAACCAACCGCAGAGCC
This sequence comes from Onthophagus taurus, assembly GCF_036711975.1. Lineage (NCBI taxonomy): Eukaryota > Metazoa > Arthropoda > Insecta > Coleoptera > Scarabaeidae > Onthophagus > Onthophagus taurus. The sequence continues at coordinate 15,567,108 of NC_091973.1, forward strand.
CCAAAAAGCTTCTCAGCTGTTTTTTTGTTTTGGGTTGTGTGGCATTTTTGATGCCTTCCACGTGACAAGTCAAAGGCTCGATACCACCAGGGACGATGCGATGGCGGAGATATTCTATCGTCGTCCTCCCAAGTTGACACTTTTCTGGCGAGAGGTGCAAATTGTGAGTTTGCAATCTTTCGAAAACCAGATGTATGTGAAGCATGTGTTCTTCCCAGCTGTTGCTGTATATGATGACATCGTCGAGGTAGACGAATGCAAACTTCCTGAGATACCCTGGTAGCACTTCCCTCGTCATTAAATTCTGGAAGGTGGCCGGCGCATTCTTGAGGCCAAAAGGCATCACCTTAAACTGGTATGTCGCCCCGTCTGGTGTGGTGAACGCTGTTAGGTGCTTGGATCCTTTTGCCATCGGAATCTGCCAGTATCCGGATTTCAAATCCAACACGGAGAACACTGTAGCTCTGCTGAGGTCTCGCAGTGCTTCAGATATGATAGTAAGGGCCGATGATTCATCTTTAGTTTGCGAATTTAATTTTCGATAATCCACGCAAAATCTCGTGGTTCCGCCTTTTTTCTTTACTATTACCACCGGTGATGAATAATTCGACTGGCTGGGTTCGATGATGCCTTCCTCCAGCATCCTTTCTACCTCCCGGCAATAATTTCCTTGGTCTGTGTAGGGTAGCGGTATGGGGGTGATTGGAAAGGTTTGGAGTGGGATATCAGTTTTAATTTGTGTTGTGTTGAACCTGTAGTCGTCCCGATGTTGTTGGAAAAGATGTTTCCGAATTTCTTTATCGTGTTTTCTAACTGTTGTTTGTATTTTTCTGGAAATCCGCTTCTGATATTGATTCGGTCCGCGGGAATCTTGTTGGTGATAGCTTGGGAAGTTGTCCAGAAAAATGTTTGTCTTTGCTTCCTTCCAGCGTAAAGACATCTTCGTTGGAAATCTAACAGCACTCCCTCACGAAGAAGCCAAGGCTCCCCGAGAATGATGGGCTGTGACAGTCGCGGGACCACCAGAAATTCTTCAGTAAATTCAACGTTGTCGATTGAAAATCTGACGGTTGTCGAGCCCAGGATTTCGAGTTTGCTGTTGGGGTCTGCTAGTTTTGCTTGATACTTCTGTTTCAGGTAGCTACCAGCGATATCCATAGCAATGAAATTGTCGGTTGCCCCTGAATCTACGAGAGCTGTGGTTTGCTTGTTGTTGGTATGTACGCTTAGGGTTGCTTTCAGGCGGCTGCAGGGAGTGTGTAGTTGGTTGGCGATCGCTCTGTCCTTCCTGCCCGATAGGTGGCGACCGCTTACTCGTTTCCCTGATTGCTAGCGTGGAGTACCGGGCAGTCTCTGTGCCAATGTGTTCCAGGACAATAGCGGCATTTTGGCAAACTTTTCGCTGTATTATTTTGGTTTCTTTTGGTCAATATCTTTGATTTCAGCAGTAGGTCTTCCAGGATTGTAGCTTCGCGTCTTAGGGCTAATAGGCTGGTTGGAGGTTCCCTCATCAGCATTTGCATCGCGGGCAGCATCAGCTATATGTACATCGGAATATCTTCCACGGCGTTTCGTTTCAATCGGGCGGCTTGTCGTGATTTTAATTTAAGAAAAGCCTCCGCATCCTCTCCTTGCTGTTGTTGTTTGGCAAAGTACTGTCCATTTATTGAGGCGAGTATGCGGGCGTGGTTGAAATGAGCGACGATTTCCGTTTTGAGTTCATTGAACGTTAAGTTGAGGTCATTGAATTTACTATACCACTTAGCGGAGTTTCCCGACAAACAAGCGGTGGCGATTTTCATTTTCTTCGCCTCAGGAATGTCCAGTCTGATGAAGTGTGCCTCTAGGTCTGCCACAAATTTTTCTGGGTCCTCGATGGGGTCACCGTTAAACGTTGGGGTGTCATTATCTTCAAGTTGTAGTTGTTTTGCCAGCCCTATCAATGGGTTGATGATGTTCGTCAAGTCCATCTTGTTGACGTCTGGCTTGACGACAGGTTCCGCTGTTTGCATCTCCGTGTTCATCGTTCCTCTTCTTCGGAAGAGCTACTTGGTGCTTCTCGGTACGTTATTGAGCGGGATTGATTCGCAATACGTAAACTTCTTCTTAGTTGTGAAGTAGAAATGTTCGGCATCAGTGCAGAGGAACGTTGGGCGCCAATTGTTACCGGAGATGGGGGAGGAGAGTAAACACGTGGTGGAGTCAAATTCCAAAAACCCTTAACTTGGTTTTTTATTTACAATTTACAATACTTTTTTACACGAGATTAATATAGAAACGATATTTGTACTATAATGTCCTCTGAGTCGAACGGCCTTCCTTTTTAACTCGGCTCCATGAATGCCGACCAATGGGGTGCGTCCGACCATTCGGCACGGCCTTCCCAGTGTTGAAAGGGAAGGTAAGCGTGGTAACAGCAATGAGTTTTCGTATGCCGTACGTACAACTGTTACACATACCGGTTGTTATTGACCTATGATAATGACCTGACCACGTTTTTCTTATCTTGTGTTTGCTGCTTTTCTCGTGTTCTTTGATTTTAATTGTTAACCTATACTAGGATATAACTACTAGGATAGATATTTGTTTATGTACAATCATAAATGGAGCGTTTCTTTTTTATTTTTCTGTTCATCGTTCGTTATAGACGGTAAGAATTAACTGTTATGTTTCCTGACGTCGTATTGTATTTTTCGATCTTTCCGTTTTTTCAGTTGCGCCTGAAGAGGAGTAACTTTTCGAAACCGGTAGTGTAGATAAACAAATTAATAAATATTAATTCTTCACACATTTTGTTTCATTAATTAATTAAGTTTCCGAAGAATTATGGAGAAATACATTCCTTTCATACTTACCCCTGTTTATATACGGTATCAGTAAAGTTATATAGGTATTTTCCTTTGATTCGGTCGTTTTCAACGTCGGCCAAGGAGTTCGTGTCATGAAACTTTTCTATTATTTTATAAGGTCCTTGGTAAGGTTTACATAGTTTGGCTACTAGTTTTCTTTTTGGATCGGTGACTTTCCTACTCTTAATGAATACAAAATCGTTTAAGTTAAATTCTATGTATTTCCTTTTCTTCTTTTCTTGTTGTTTTTTCCTGTATTCGGCTTTCTTTCTTAACTTTAACTTGAAGTTATTACATTTCTCTTCCATATTTATTTATTCTTCGTTATCCCATAGTCGATCGGGTTGTTTTCCGGTCATTAAAAGATAAGGTGATTCTGAATGAGTTTTACTTGGGGTATGATTTAATAGACGTTCAATTGTTCTTATCTTAGAAGCCCATACGTGGTGGTTGTCTTTTAGTAAGATTCGAAAATATTTGATGACCACTTTGATAAGACGTTCACTAGGGTTTCCCTGGGGATGTCTGATGCTACTGTAGACCGGTTTGATATTTAACTGTTGAAGATGTTCCTGATATCGGGAGGTCCGTACCCCCCATTCAAGATATCAGCATTTTGATACTGCCATAATTATGTACTATTTATGTACTAATTTTCTACAACATTAAAAAATGTTGTACTAATTATTTAGTATTTTTTTTTTTTATATATAACTTTGGTTTTCGCCTTTAAGGTTTTTATTTTTAAAAACTACTTTAAATCGAAAATTAAGTTATTTATTGTTTTAGAAAATGTTACAGAGTTAAAACCGACAGTATAACGTCTTACAGTTGAATGAATTTATTTCTTCATAAATCTATGCCCTTTTATGCGGTTTTGATGGAATACTCCTATTGTTCTTCATTTATCTCATATGTGCTGGCACATAACTCCTCCCTCTTTAGACGTGACATTCTCCTGGATGTCTTTCTTCTTTAATTGATAAAGCTTATACCTTTTATATAGGCACTTATAACTTAAGCATACAATAATGATTATAATTATTACCAACGTTATATAAATTAATATATTGTTTTTATTAGAGTTTACATTGAGATACGGAATATTGTTATCAATAATACTAGTAATATTTTGTAAAATTAATTGAGGGTGCCTTTTAATGGTAACATTATCGAATTTTATGCGAGTTACAAAGTTTCTAGGGGTTTTATTTATTTTAAAATAATTTTGAATAATAGTTCCATTAATATCATATCTACACTTATTGTCTTTAATAATTTGATATGTTCCTTTTATTTTTAGCGTTCTTGTTAGTTTTCCACAAATTTCTTTAATTTCTATGTTTTCTTTTAAAATTACAATTGTTACTTCCGGATGTTCTAATATGTTAAATGGTTTAATATTTATTTCATACAGTTTGCAATATTTTATATCACCATGCGTTACTATATTAAGTTCGCAATTTTCTTTATTATAACGATTGATTTGATCAAAACATAGGTATTCATTTTGCTTTATATTTTGACATTGACAATGAAACGTGCTTCAGGCTCGATATATTATCAATTTTTGTAGGCAATGGATACAATTCATAATACTGATACTCATGATTATCAACTATGGGTACCTGAATAATGAAAAAATAAACATTCCACTTCTGATATGCTTTTACAGTTATTAAATTTTCGATCAAATATTCATTTTCAATTAGTGTTTCAAAAGGAAATTTATGATCGTTTTCAAGGTTTATATTTTTCATTTCTTCAATTAACTTTTCTGGTAATATTAATAGAGAGTGCAAAATATTTCTTTTTGCTAGATTTATAACTTCAATCAAATCACTGAGTTTAACGTTAAATTCTTGTAGGTATGATATTTGAGTATGAACGACTTCCTGTTTTGATTTTGGATAATATTTTTCATTTAAATCATTAATTTCTTGACGTATTTGTATGAAGTTATTATTAATTTTATTGGTTGTCTCATTTAAATATTTTACAGTGTTTATGTAATTATTAGAAATGTAATTTTGTGATTCACTAATTTTTGTGATAATTTCATCATAATGTTCGGCATCTGTCTGGGCTAAATTTCCCGTAACAAACTTTATGGCGCTCCCTAATAAATTTATTAAGCCTCTCTTACGTTTTATTTTTAAATTTAGCGCATTTATTTTATAAGAGATTTCGTTGTTTAATTCTTGTAATAGGTTTATCTCCGTATAATTATTTTCACTTACAATGCTATGATATGATTCTTGATAATTATGATATAGTTGTAACACATTACTTAAATCTAATTGCGTCATAATTTCGAAATATTGTTTACTGTTATAAGCGATTCCCAATCGGATTGGTAATACTCCCATTGGTTCCTCTATTTCTATTAATTCTGTTCTGTATCTTGCGACGAAGAACCTGAAACATTTCGAATTTTTAATTCATTGACATGTGCCGCCTTTTCTTCTAATTTTGTGTTTGGGCATGGTTTTAATTTTACTCTATTGTTGGGTAATATTTTGTTAACTATGTATGGCCCTTGATATAATTTATCAGTTTTTCTGCCTTTTTGTTGAGTTTTCCAATATACTTCTGCTCCTAGAACGATGTTTGGTTCTTGTATTTTCTCATTTCGCTCGTTTATCACCTTTTCTTTAGTCATGTGTTGTGCTTCATTAACATTTCGATAAAGTAATTTCGTTAGGTTTTTATGGTTTTCGATGTAATCCTCATAGTACTTTTGTTCGTATGCTATATTTATGGGATCCGTATGACCTGTTCTTCCAAATAATATTTCAAACGGTGTGTGTTTGGTAATTGGGTTTATACTCCAATTGGACGCCAGTATAGCTCGTGACATAGCCATTTGGATAGGAATTTCTGGTTGCATTAATTTTAATATCCTTAGGTGTTCTATTAGAGTTGAGTGTAATCGTTCAACGGGTGAATTTCCTTCGTGATGTCCAACTGTGGTAAAGTGAATGTCTACTTTATATAATTTTAATAATTCTTGTATAACTTTATTTTTAAATTCTGTACCATTATCACATGTGATTTTCTGTGGTATTCCAAATTTACTAAAATAATCAATTAAGTTATTAGCTATCGTTACAGCATTTTTATCTTTTACGTAATAAGCTTGTGCAAATTTAGTAAAATTATCAATAAGTGTAAGGAAAGTCGCATTATCTATTTTAAATAAATCAATGTGCATAATTTGCATCGGTTTTGTTGGTGTATCGGTTAGTAGTAAAGGTGCTTTAATCGGATGACGTTCATATTTTGCCCTCTGGCATATTTCACAATCTCCAATGTATTTTCCTACCATTTGCTGCATATTCTTCCATGAATAGTTTCTCTTGATTTCATTGATTGTTTCAACTATTCCTCGATGGTTTTTTTTTTCCTGTATGACATTGGTGAATGATTTCTATCTGTTTTTCGCGCTGGTTTATAATTTCAACTCTTCTTAAACATCTTATTAATTTCATGGCTTTTCTTATAAATTTGTCTAAGAATACTTTACATGCCATCTTATAGATATCATCGTTGCAATAAATGTAAAAGGTTTTATCAGTTCCATAGTCTTTTAAGGTTTCGAATAGATCATTATAAGCGTTATCTTGATTTAAATAGCATTTGTAAATTTTTAGTTTTCCTAACGTTATGTCTATTGATGTTGGTAGGTTGTGATAATAGAAAAAGAATTGGTTTGTCTTTGTATCGATTGGATCGTCTGATATGCGAATCGATTCTTCATGTTCCGATATCTGATTGCTGTTTAAGCTGTATTCGTGTTCGTCGTTTCTTTCGTTGGGATCTACTTGAACTTGAATAGACAATTGATCTTCTTGTAAAGCGTTTATCTCGACTCTACTTAATGCATCCGCGTTGGAATTTAATTTTCCTTTCTTGTATATAATCTGATAATCATATTCTTGGAGATAAAGTTTCCAGCGTTGTAGTTTCAAATTATTATCCTTGAAATTGTGTATCCACATAAGAGGTTTGTGATCCGTAACAAGTGTAAACTTCGTTCCATATATGTAAGGTCGAAATTGTTTACAGGCATACACAACAGCTAGTAGTTCTTTTTCTACTGTTGAGTATTTTATTTCTGATTTCGATAGGGTTCGTGATGCATAGGCCACTGGTTTGTCATTCCCTATTGTCCCTTGGCTCAAAATTGCACCGATTGCTCGCATCCGTCGTTATTACAAATGGTTGACTGAAATCAGGATATTTCAAGATAGGATCATTGCATAACAGTGTTTTACATTTTTCAATACATTGTCGATATTCGTCATTAATTATAACTTGTTGGTCCTTTGCTAAACATTTAGTCATAGGTTTTAATATCTTCGCATAATCTTTTATGAATTTACGATTGTATCCTATGAGTCCTACAAAAGCTTTTATTTCAGTTTTTGTTTTTGGGATCGGATATTTCTTTATCGCTTCTACCTTTGATGGGTCCGGTTTTACTCCTTCACTCGTTATTAGATGACCTAAGTATCTTAATTCTTTTTGTAAGAATTCACATTTGTCCAGTGATATTTTTACTCCATTTTGTTTTAGTCTTTGGAATACTTTTTCTAGTCGATCTCGGTGTTCTTGTAATGATGTTGAGAAAATTATTATGTCGTCCAGGTACACATGGCACATTTCATCTGTTAGACCCCGTAGGATGTTATCCATTGTTCTTTGAAAGGTGGATGGTGCATTGCATAAACCAAACGGCATACGATTAAACTCGTATAGACCCTGATCTGTTATAAATGCAGTTTTTTCTTTATCCTGTTCTTTCACTTCAATTTGGTGGTATCCTGAAGCTAGACCAAGCTCGTGAAATAATTCGCTCTGCCTAATTTATCTAAAATTTCATTGATGTTAGGTAACGGATATTTATCTTTTATGGTTTTTTCGTTTAGTCGTCGATAATCGATAACTAACCTATATTTTTGAATGCCTGATGCGTCTAATTTTTTTGGTACTAATAAAATTGGGGATGACCATGGTGAACAACTTTCTCTGATAATTCCTTGATCCATCATTTTATCGATTTGTCTTTTTATCTCCATCTTTTGGTTGCAGAGTTTTCTATAGGGTTTCTGGTACACAGGAACATTGTCATTCAAATTTATTTCATGTTTCACTTTGCAATGGAACGTTAATCATCGCTGTGTATTATGTCATGATTTTTGTAAATTAGATTTTTTATCATGTCTTTTTCTTCTTTATTCAAATGGTTTATTCTTAATTTACTTTTTATTGTACTCATTTGAATGTCTTTTATTTCTTTTGGTGTCAACTTAGAAGGCTCTATGTTCTTATTGTCTTGATGGTATTCGTTGATATCTTCAACTTCCATAGGTTCGACATTTATTTTGACTGGATAGTCGTTGAAATTGGTAATCTCAACCAATGATTCATGTTGATTTACTGTTATTATGGAATTCGGTATTTCCACACCTTTCATGAGTTTCTTATGATTTAATACGAATTCTCCTTGATTATGTTGTACAGGGATTTTACTTATTTGTCTAGTCCTTGGTGGTATTCCTAACGTTGGATTGTTAGTAAGAAATGGTATATTTGCATATTGTGTTTGTAAAATTTTGTGTTTATAATTTAGGTTTGCACTAAGCATTTCTAAAATGTCACTTCCCACTATACCGTCATATTTATCTGATACATTTACTATGTTAAATATGTAGGTATGTTCTGGGTCGTTGAACGTTTTTAGACTAGGGATTTCAATTTTGTAATCATTCTTAGTTATACCATGCATCGTTTTGATCAGATAAGGATCATAAAAAATATATTCCTGAAAGTAAGTTTCTACTAAATTTTGGGATAGGGTTGATGCTGACGCTCCACTATCTATCAATATTTTGGCGTTATTTAGTTCTGGTGAAATAATGTATGGTACCTAATCTTATCGTGAATATTGTTAATATGTATTATGTTTAATTCTGTGGCTCCGAGGCTGCTTCGCAAAAATCCTCATTTGCAACTTCTCCTACTATTTCTGCTTCTGATGCACCTTCGGATTGATCAGATTGATCTTCTGGTGGAGGTACTTGCATATAATAATCTCCGCTATTTTCATCATAAAAGAGGTTTTCCTCACTTGTTTCTAGAAAGTGCATATCGTGTCTTGGTCTTTTAGGCGACACTCGCATAGAACTAAAAAATTTATCAATGTCCATTGGTTGTGGATTATTATTATTTTTATTTAAGCCGAAAAGATTTTGGTTTTGATTTGGTTGTCGGAATAAATTGGAATTTTGAAAATATGGATTATTACCATAATCAATAGCTGGTCTATTTTGCATTGTTGTATTAGTAAAAGGATTAATATTCCTAGGTTGTTGAGTCGTTGTACCCATTGGAGTCGGTTGATTCCAATTAAGGTAAGGATTTCGTGGTATTTGAAAATTATTGTTTCTAGCAAACGTTTGATTTGGATTTGTTACGTAAACAGGGTTTTAAATTACTTTTGAGTTTTCTTTTGGTTTTGAAAAATTTATGTTTTTACCGGGTGGAATTGGTTTGAATTTTGGGGAGTTATTTATATTAATGTGAGTTTTTTGCTTACATAGATACAGCCAGCTTTATCGTTCTAACACTACTGCCATTGCTGCTTCTAAAGATCCGGATCTTTGGTATACACAAATTCACCGTAATCGTTATAACTCATTAAATTTCTTAAATAAGTTTGTAAAGCCGTTTTTTTTATATAAAGCTGTTTTAAGCGCTCTTTCTGCTTGATTAACTGTTAATTTAACTTTAGTCAAAAGAAGATTTAACGAATCTCTAATTCTATCACCTAGTGAATAAGGGTTTTCATTATGTTCCGGAATGATTTGCATTAAATCCGTTAAAAGACAGTCTTCGGATCTTTGGTCCGTAAGGGTTTTCATTATGTTCCGGAATGATTTGCATTAAATCCGTTAAAAGACAGTCTTCGGATCTTTGGTCCGAATAATTAAGTTCTAAACATGCCTTGATATCATGCCAAGTTGTTAATTCTCGTGAAGCAATTAAACCTTGGGCTTCACCAATAAATTTCCCTTTTATAATTTTAATAATGAATGTGTTGATAGGATTATTTAAATTTTGAATATCGAAATAAACTGATATTAATTTAATTAAGTCACTGTGGCTTTTTGGAAATCGTAAATTTTCTTTTCGGTTATAAAGTTTTAATAAACACCACAATAAAATCGTGTTAACCACTATCCTACTGACTGCGCCACTTTTGTTTTCGCCTTTAAGGTTTTTATTTTTAAAAACTACTTTAAATCGAAAATTAAGTTACTTATTGTTTTAGAAAATGTTACAGAGTTAAAACCGACAGAATAACGTCTTACAGTTGAATGAATTTATTTCTTAATAAATCTATGCCCTTTTATACTATTTTCTTTATCAATTATGCTTCGTAAGCGGTTTTGATGGAATACTCCTATTGTTCTTCATTTATCTCATGTGTGCTGACACATAACTTATATGTCAAAGTAGGGGGTGTAGCTGAACGTTCAGTTACACCCCCCCCCCGTCCATATACAACTTCCCTTTCAAGATATCAGCATTTTGATAGTGCCATAATTTTGTACTATTTATGTATTAATTTTGTACGGCATTAAAAATTTTTGTACTAATCATTTAGTATTTTTTTTATACAATTGTCCCAACCTTTTTGGTACCCCCTTTTTTCTTTTAAACTATAACTACCACAGTTTTGATATTTGGCACATCGATACAGGACAACAAGGTTTACTTTATGAAGTTAGTGTTGTTACTATATCACTTCCGGCTAGACCGGAAGTAGATGATTTATAAATTATAATATATTTAACAGTTTTTATTAACTTTTTTTTTTACAATATAACAAAATGTGCGGAACAATAAACTTGGATTTAACTTTACGTTCTTCCGCAATTAAATCGTCAAGTTCTGTGTAATCTCTATTGTCGTGGAAAATAATTGACGTGTAATGACACACATCATAAATGAGATCCACATTTTCATCACAGCTCGGTACACAAATATAATTTACAAATCCCTCCAGGTGGAAATCTTCACCTTGGAACGATATCTTACAGGGTATATCGTGTATATTTGTCCGTTTAAGGCTGGACCCCTCTGTGTAAATATCACTAATTAAGTACGGACCTAAAATATTATGTGATGTATTAGAAGGATATAATTCAAAATGGTCTCAGTTGTATTTTAGAAGTTATTGAGCAAACAAAAATTGCGAGCCTTGCTTTAACAAGACACTTACCGCAATATGCAATTTTACTTGCAGCATTTTTGTCGCATTGCACACAAGGAAACCTTTTTTCTTCACAAATTTCCATACAAGTTTTCCCATACAATGTCGCTTTTCCATGAGAAGCGGATTTCCCTTAAATAAAACTGGTACAAACTCACCCACCGAAAATTCACATTTTAAAATGGTCAATTCGCCTACCACTCTTTGATTCTTTTCCGGCATTATATCTTTCAAAATTTTTGTCCTTGTAGAATATGTGTTGGACACAACACCTTAAATATGCGGATATAAATCAGTAAGTTAATCATTAAAGTATTTTTTATTGTGTGATATCTTTAATAATTATTTATGTATCAATGCTTTAAAGCCGGTCTTTTTTAAGCTGTAATAAAGGTACGTGAGTATTAAAATACGTGTATTGTTATACGAACGTGCCATTAATTATTTATTTATCGGTTTTAATGCTTTAATACATAAATAACTATTTAGTATAGATTGCAGAAATATTATATTATTACGGTAGTTGAATTGAGAGTAGTCATGTTAGCTCAAGTCACTGAGTTAGTCTATAGACTCGGCTTGTCAGAACATGCGAAAAAAATTGTTCCAGAAACCGAATTGCTATTATATTTAATTCTAAAACCGTTTTTGAGCGGTTTTCTGGCTTGTTGGGACAAACCTCATGCCAACTGAAAAGTTCTTTACCATTGTTATACAAGTTAATCAAGTATTTGAAATTATTGCAGTTATCCCAACTTTCAACAATTCCTCTGGTATGTTCACTTCTCAATAACTTTAAAAACAACTGACTGACAGAATCAAATGCGCAAGTGTTATGTACACTAAAATTTCTGCCATCAATTTGAGATTGTTTTAGCGTTAAACAATTCGTGTTTTTTAAAATGCATTTCTCCTTCCTCTTTCCATGGAATGAAAAATCGCTACATTTAAATCTGTGGTAGTTATAGTTTAAGAAAGAAAAGGGGGTACCAAAAAGTTGGGACAATTGTATAAAAAAAATACTAAATGATTAGTACAAAATTTTTTAATGTAGTACAAAATTAGTACATAAATAGTACAAAATTATGGCACTATCAAAATGCTGATATCTTGAAAGGGAGGTTGTATATGGAGAGGGGGTGTAACTGAATGTTCAGCCACACCCCCCACTTTGACATATATAAAAAAAAATACTAAATGATTAGTACCAAATTTTTTAATGTAGTACAAAATTAGTACATAAATAGTACATAATTATGGCAGTATCAAAATGCTTATATCTTGAATGGGGGGTTGTAACTGTACGGACTTAATATCGGGGATTGTTGAAATATGTGGCGTTTTCTTTTAATTTTCTTTTAATTTCTTCCAACGCTTGATTTTCTGTTTCTGTCCATCTCCATGGTGTGTTTTCTATAGAAGGTTGCTTAATGGTAGAATTTTATCAGCGTAGTTTCGGATGAAACGGTGGTAATAGTTTAGAAGTCCTAGAAAACCTCTTACTTCTCGTATCTTCTTCGGTGCGGGAATGAATTTGTTCGACTCTCTTTGTGTCTAATTTAAAACCTTTTTCGTTTATCAGATGTCCTAAACAATTTATTTCACTTCGGAAAATTTCTGTTTTATTGAGATTGATTTTCATTCCTTCCGATGCCAGTGTATTGAAGATAATTCTTATGTGTTCCAGATGTTCTTCAGAGAAAATCAATATATCATCAAAATAATGAATACAAAACTCTTCATGTCGATTGTAATATCCGTTGTAGAAAACAAATTAAAGCTGATGACTGCATTTAAGTCCAAAAGGCGTACCTTTAAATTGGAATATGTTTTCATTAATTTTGAAAGCACAACATTTTTGGGATTCCTTTGCAAGTTTAATAAGCCAAAAGGCGGATTTCAAATCAATTTTGGTGAAGTATTTACTTTTACCACATTTAGCTATTAATATGTCGATGGTTTGCGGAGTTTCAAAGCCTGGTTTTATTCCTTTATTTATTTCTCTAGCATCCAAGCATATTCTTAGACTATTGTCAGATTTCTTTATGATATCGATGATTCCTTGATCTAATATTTTATCGATTTCATAATTTACTTGCTCTCTATAGTGAAAAGGGATAGAGTAATTTTTTGTTTTGAGTGGAGTTTCATCATCAATTAGAATTTTATGTTCGTAGTTTTTGGCAAAAGTAACAATGTCGTTATAAGTAATAGAGTTTTCCACTAGAATATCTTTTAGTCCTTCCTTCAAATCTCTTTCCAATTCCAACTTGTTTAACACTTCCTTTGTATATTCTTTTTTATTTAATTCGTTAATAACCTAGTACTCGGGTTCATTTAAATTATAATCATTTAATTCTTTTTCATAAATATAATCATTTTGATTATTATTTACATATTCACAAAGAATTACTTCTTTATCAATATAATTTATATTTTTACGTTCTTCTTTAATCTTTCCTTCACTCATATCCTTAGCTTTTTTAATTACTCTTTTTCCTTCTATGGTTTCCTCTATTATAATGTTTCCATGTTCTACCATGTCTTCGAATTTGATTTTATTATTTTCCATTTCTAATTGATTAGTTTCAAAATTTAAAATCATTTTATTTCGACTAATGTTGTCAATTCCTATGAGACAATCGAAACTCATAGCATAGTGTGGGACAATTTAAAAAGAGATTAAAACCAATTTTCCAAATTATAAAGAGGTCGTAATATCTCTGAAAAATTTGGTACGAACCGGTGAAAGTAGTTTATCATCCCTAAAAATCTTTGAAGTTCCTTTAAATTTGTAGGTTTTGGAAAATCATTAATAGATTTTACTTTCAATTGAGAAGGGCGGATTCCTTCTGAAGAAATTTCATGCGCAAGGAAATCTAAAGAGGAAACTCCAAAAAGACATTTTGATGGTTGGATATTGATACCGTAAGCGGTTAACCTCTCAAAGAGTGTTGATAAGTGAAGTAAATGGTCTTCTTCGTTTTTACTTGCGATAAGGATATCATCTAAATAGACAAAAATGAAATCGAGACCAGAAAGTACTTCGTTCATGAAGCGTTGGAACGTTTGGGCGGCATTTTTGAGGCCAAAGGGCATTCTCAAAAATTCGAATAAGCCAAATGGTGTTGAAATCGCTGTTTTGGGAATATCTTCTTCAGCCACAGGTACTTGATGGTATGCACGTACAAGATCGACTTTAGAAAATATTGTACAACCATGAAGATGCAGATTGAAGTCATGGATATGAGGTAATGGATAGAGATCAGGTATTGTGGCAAGGTTCAATTGACGATAGTCGCCACATGGCCGCCAATCATTCGAATCTTTTTTAGGCACCATGTGCAATGGGGAAGAAACTTGTGAAGAAGATGGCCGACAGATTCCAAGTGATACCATGTGTTCAAATTCTTGTTTAGCGATAGAAAATTTTATGGGGTCTAAACGTCTTGGACGACAAAACGGCAAGTGAGTGTTTGCAATGATTCGATGTTGCGTTGTGTGTTTAATTGGAGATAAAAAATTAGGTGATGAAGTTAATTTTGGGAAAGATTTAACGAGAGAAGTGAATTTAGTTTCGATAGAGAAGAGTTTGGGTATTGGTATAAAAGATTTTTTGATGCTACCTATTGAAGATAATTTGGTAGTATTATCAATTAAACGACGATTTTTGATGTCGACGATAATGTCGAATTTGTTTAAGAAATCAGCGCCAATAATTGGTTTGTTGACATCAGCAATTGTGAAAACATGTGGAAAATTTCTTCTTAATTGCAATGTTAATGTTAACAATTTTTTTCCATAGGTAATTATTGGCGTACCATTTGCAGCCGTTAATGTAGAAATGGTATCTCTCTTATGTTTACGAAAGAATTTATAAGGCAGCACAGAGATGTCTGCTCCTGTATCAATCAGAAAATTTAAATTGGATTGGTTATCGTAAACATAAAGACGAGAACTGATTTGATTAATTATCGGGTGCGTTCGTCGTTCATTGAATTGTTTTGAATCAAGTTTTGAATTTATTGAATTGTTGTTCTCTAGCGAAACTTGTTTCAGTTTTTTTGGTTCTGTGAAGATGATGAAAGATTTGTGTCTTTAAAGGAATTATAAAACATACATTCTTTTTCGCAGTTTCGTGCTTTATCGCCATACTTGGAATGATAATAACAGATATGGTTTTGACGTTGCCTGGAAGAACTTCTTGGACGAGGTGATCGATACCTTAACATCTTACAATTATAGCAAAGATTTGTTGCTATGTCAGGTTCGTTAAGTCGAGCAGCAAGAGAGTTAATGTTCGTCTGGATATTTGATTGCCATTGATGAAGTTGTTGTGAGTTTTTATCAATAGAAACTGAAAGGTTATTTATGGCTTGTAACAATTGAGAAGTTGTATGCACATTGGAAGAGGACTCGTCGTTAATTTTGTTGACTTCAATTTTAGGAAAACGAGTCGTTGAAAAAGATAATGAATCCCAGATTTTATCGGCTATGTTAAGCAAATCATTGATCTCATCTTTACCTGAAGACAATAACGCTACCGAGATAGTTTGGGGCAATCTTCTCTGCCAAAGTTTTAGCAATAAATTTGGACCGTTCAGACACAGGTTTGCGCCCTGTCAAAGTTATTGGCCGAACATGTCTGCATCCCAAAAGCCGAGCCCCCGTGCTTCACCGGCGATTCCTTGGAGGATCCTGCAGAATTCATCAAGGTAATAAAGACATATTTCACTGACACCGACATTCCATCAGCGGAACAAACAAAGAAAGCGACCAGTTTTCTTCGAGAAGATGCCGCTGTGTGGTGGAGTGCATTCGATGATTTGGAGATGTCCTTCGCGGAATTTCACCAAGCGCTGTTGGAAAGGTTCAACAGTCCGCAAATATTGGCACAAGTCAACGGCCAATATTTCAGCCGCCCTCAGCAGACTGATGAATCGGTGCAGGCGTTTTTGAAACGCAAACACCTGCAAGCCCGTCGTCTGCACTGAAAACCGGACGACGACATTGGAATGATGGTTGCCCTGCTGCTACCTCAGCTACAGCTGCACCTGTCCCCCGCGCCGGCCAACATACACGAGTTGCGACACAAAGCAATTCGCACGGAGGCGCTTCTGAAGAAGTCGGGCCTCCTCAAACAACCCACAACACCATCTCCAAAGGGTAAGAAGACTCCTGAAGGGGACAACGAGGACCCCAAGAAGAAGCTGCCCCGATGCTGGTACTGCCCCGGGTACCATTGGAACCGTGACTGTCCCCTACAACGCAGCACCGGTTCGCCCAGGACAACCCGGACGGGCGCAGTAATCTCCACATTGGAGGAACCTGGTAGCTCCAGCCGCTCGACTGTAATAATCGAGGTAGCAGGAAGGTGCAGCCTAGCTCTCCTGGATTCCGGCTCGACAAGCAACTTCGTCAGCTCAAGAGCCGTCGCGTCTTATAAACCGTTGCGAGACACCTACGCCACCCAAGCGGACCCGAATGCCCAGCTGCCCATCCTCGGGAAGGCCGAAATCCAGTTCACCATCGGTGGACTCCAGTGCACCCAGCAGTTTTTGGTGGTTCCCCGACTCAGCACCCCGTTTGTTTTTGGGGATCCCTGGTTCCGCGACCAAGGGGTGATCCTCGATTTCCAACGAGGCTGTTTTCACTTCGGGAAAGAGAAGTGAAAAGGGAAAGAGCGCCACTGCCCGCTCTGGACGTCAGTACTATCCGTCACCAATTTCCGGACAAACACAAAGAGGCCTTTCTAACGACGCTTCGTGCCTTCCCCGACGTGTTTACCGACTCCCATAAGAGTACCACAGGGGCAACTCAACACAAACTGGAGCTCACCGAAGGAGCAAGGCCGTTTCGACTACCGCCATACCGCTGCTCCTATACCAAAAAGGAATTTATCGCCCGTGAAGTAGAGAAGATGTTGGCGGAAGGTGTCATTGAAGCCAGTCGTTCCCCGTATTCATCTCCGATCGTACTGGTGGAGAAGAAAGATGGGGCCAAGAGGTTTTGCGTCGACTACCGTCGATTAAACCAGCAAACGGTGGACGAGTCCTCAGCGTTGCCAATCATCCACGAGACGCTGCGGGACCTCAGCCAGGCTACCGTTTTTTCGAGCCTCGACCTGCGGTCCGGATATTGGATGCCACCTACCAGTTTCGCGTCATGCCCTTCGGATTGAAGAATGCTCCGGCGACGTTCCAGAAGTTGATGACGCAAGAAGTGCTCCCTGGATACCTCCGGAAATTCGCCCTGGTGTACCTGGATGATGTCATCGTCTACAGCAACTCCTGGGAAGAACACCTTAGACACTTACACCTGGTGTTTGAACGACTCCGGTTACACAACCTCCGGTTATCACCGGAAAAATGCCACTTGGGGGCAACAACCATCGACTACCTGGGTCACCGGATTACACCAGGAGGAGTGGAGCCCTTACCGAACCACGTCAACTCCCTCTGCGACACATCGAGACCGTCCAACAAGAAGCAGCTGCGATCCTTCTTGGGACTGTGTAACTGGCTACGCGGGTTTATTCCACGCTGCGCCGAAGTGTTAACCCCGCTGACAGATCTCTTGCGGGGCCAGAAACAGTTTAAGTGGACAGCTGAAGCCGAGAACGCCTTTCTCGAGATTAAACAGCTACTGAGCCGCCCACTGCAACTTAGACGCCCGGACTTCACTCAACCTTTCGTGCTACAGACCGATGCCAGCGGGAAGGGAATTGCCGCGGTCCTCTACCAAGAACCGGGAAGGAAGATCATCGCATTTGCCAGCGCCAAGTTGTCTCCCACTGAGCAGCGCTACCATGCTAACGAACAGGAATGCTTGGCAGTCGTCTGGGCGATGCGATTTTTCCGACCGTACCTGGAGGACAGAAGATTCACCCTGCGCACCGACAGTAGAGCATTGTTATGGCTTGACACCATGAAGGACCGGAACGCCAAGTTAACCCGGTGGGCGCTCCTTCTTCAGGAATATAAATTTGACGTACAACACGTCCCGGGGGAACAGAACGAACTCCCGGACTTTCTCTCGCGCCAACCCGGGCATGAGCCAACGACCCCTGCGGGTCACACAGCTGACGTCGACCGGATGTTTCTTCCACCATCCGCCGAACAAGAACCAAAAAACGTCCGACCCCACATCGCATGTGTCGAATTCCCTGGGCTAGCAGACGACTTAAAAGACAGTCAACGACGAAATCCCCACAGCCAAAACCTGATTCGTACCCTGGACGGAATCAACGAGGCGGGTCCCGCAAACCCGGCGGAAGCTAGAGTCGCCGCCCAGTATTTAGTGCATGATGGGCTTTTGTGGAGACGACATCCCGATGGTAACCGATTGATCGTGCCACAGGACATGCACGACCAGGTGTTGCACGCCTACCATGACGCGTCCACCGCAGGCCATCCCGGAGATGAGGAAACCACGAGGGTCATCCTGAGGAAATACTGGTGGCTCGGCGTAGAGGAAGACGTGGCCAGACACGTCCGGGATTGCTGGGCCTGCTCATCGCTCAAGCGGGGACCCCTACAGGAACGGGCTCCATTACGACCACGAGCGCCCACACAACCATGGGAAGTTTTGGCAGTAGACCTCATGGGCCCATACGTGAAAACACGAGATAACAACAGGTTTGTGTTCGTTGTCACCGACCTGTTCAGTCGATGGGTGGAGGCGTTTCCGGCCGCTACCAGCAGCGCTCCGAAAATCATAAATATCCTGGAGAGTGAGGTGTTTCCCCGGTATGGTTATCCAAGGGCCATTTTATCCGACAACGGGCCTCAGTTTACCAGCGCCAACTGGGACTCCGCGCTGAGACGTTGGGGGTGCCACCACTGGACGACGCCGATATACCACCCTCAGGCCAATCCTGCGGAGAGGAGGATTCAAGAAATAAAGAAATGCATACGGATCCAACTCCAGGGCATAAATCCAACGACCTGGGATCGACACATCAATCGGGCTCTATTCAACGTTCGGTCACGGCGCAACGCGGCGACAAGAGAAACCCCCGCCGCCCTGCTGTTGGGATACGAGTTACCGCGACCTGGGGAATGGTTTCTTGAGGGCCCCCAAGATGGTCAACAGCCAGCGGCAGGACGGGCCGAGAGAAGAAGACGAGCGCACAGGAACGAGCACCGATACCGCCAGCGATACGCTGGGGCTGTACCACCACCCAGGCGGTTCCTGCCAAGGCAGCTCGTAATGGAGCGGGCTCATGTAGCGACGCCGTTTGGTCCTCGTTGGATAGGACCCCACATGGTTATAGAGGAGGCCGGACCTACAACGTACTGGATCCGCAGACACCAGACTGCAGAGCCCAGCAAAGTCCACACCAACGACCTACGTCTGGCTCCTCCACCACATCGACACCCACCTGCGCAGCCCGAACCAGCGCCTTGAGGGAGGGGGTGTCACTAAGTACGAATTGAGCGCCGTTCGATCTGCTTGGCCATTGGTCGTCAACCCTACCTACGGATCGGACGGTCGCCAACCAACCACAACGCCCGGTTGATAGGGTTTTACCCATGGGCGCCTATTTAAGGCGGCCGGGTTTCCATCAGCGGCAATTCCAACCGAACTCCGAAGCGACAACGATAACAGCGACAACAAGCCAGCACTTCAACCGCCAATTCGAAGACGACCCCTTTCGTCTTAAAAAAACCTTTGAGGGTTTTTTTTTGTACATATTTTTGTAAATAAATTATTTCGTTTTATTCAACAACTGTTGTTTCTTCTTCGGCGCAATCCATCCCCCGTAACAATATCATATGGATATTTAGCCTAGTGTGCCATGAAAAACAAGCCTTCTCAATGAGTTCTTGTCAAAGACTCACTTGTTTACGTCACTTGATGCATGTGAGATAATAATTATCTGTTATGTCCCTTAATATTAGTACTGAAACGAGTTAAACTCGATAACAATAACGAAAGTAATATTTACACAAATCAAGAAATTCTAATTTATTTTTTTTGTACGAAAAGCGCGACAAAGTTCGTAGTATGATTCCCAGATCTTCTTTGGCAGCTCGAATTGAGCTGTTGGGACTGGGCTCGAAATAAGCCAAGGTATTCACCTCTTCCGTTGTATTATCTACTACATTTTTTGATCAGTTTAACACGTGATTAATTCGTCCAAAATGCAAAAAATTTGATTCTGTTCTTCTAAATTTACCTTTTGTCATAGGAGATAAATGTGGATAATTTTCATTAAACATTCTGCAAGTTAAGTTAACTAAGAACTTTGCCGCACTTTTCGTGCACAAAAAATAAATTATGGATTTCTTCATTTGTATAAACATTATTTACGTTATTAATATCCATTTTAACTGGTTTTAGACTCACAAGCATTAAACAACCTAAATTAGACTTTGACGTTTATCAATAAGTCATTAAACATTTGTTTTCCATGGCACACTAGGTTAATATCCATATGATATGTGAGCATTTTTCAAAAAACCCTAATTATTTCTCAAACTATTAATGTTAGGCATAGGACATATGGAATATAAAAGATGTAAAATGAGACGCCGAAGACGACTAAGTAATAAAATATGGGGGATGCCATTTAAAAAAATGAAGTTATGGTGCTGTCAAATTTCGAAAAGTTAACGTATCATAGTAAAGTGACCAAACGATCTAGACAGCCGTTCTCGGCACTAAAACATACTCCATCATGTTGTTTAAGCATGTTCTGAATCCTAAATTGATATCTCAAAAATTGAGTGTTCTATGATTTTTTGAACAAATGTCCGCTGGAGCAAATTTTTCTAGAAAAATTCGAATAACTCGAGAACGACCGAATCAAATTGCAAAAAGTAAAGTTATTTATAAACCTTCAAAACAGACAAATCTAAATATGTAAAAATATACAAGGTGTTCCTTTTAAAAAAATAAAGTAGGTGGCGACTTCCGGTATAACCGGAAGTGCTAGAAATCTGAAAATATTTTAGATGAAGAGAACGTAATTGATAATACTTAAGTCTGCATTCTCAAATTTTTTGTTTGGCCAGA
Organism: Onthophagus taurus; assembly: GCF_036711975.1. Lineage (NCBI taxonomy): Eukaryota > Metazoa > Arthropoda > Insecta > Coleoptera > Scarabaeidae > Onthophagus > Onthophagus taurus. The sequence goes on from NC_091973.1 coordinate 15,588,258, forward strand.
ACCCCAGAAACGTCTAATGACCGGTCTCGCTGAGACACCCTGTATATATATTATTTATCAAAGAAAGACTTTATACTAAGTGATATTTTTATATTCATGTCCTTAATCGATTTCGATTATACAATCATCAACATAACCTAGTCAGGTTATGTGTTGTAGCGTGGGTAACGTTTAATTTTGTTTAATAGTGCTTACAATCTGTTTATTAATGTTTCATTTTGGTTCACTGACTTGCATCCTTCTGATGATGATTGTATAATCGAAATCGATTAAGGACATGAATATAAAAATATCACTTAGTATAAAGTCTTTCATTGATAAATAATATATATATTTTGATAGTGTTGTTGGAAATTTTTAGGGGAGTTATTTTTTTGGTATAGATTATGGAACGTATCTAGCCTTCTTAAAATCTCTACTAATTCGTCCATATTCTTTACTTGCTGACATAACACGGAATTATGGTCGGAATATCGGAAGTGATTCAAGAGATATTTGGCTATATCTTCTTCCTCAACCCCTTCTATATACTTACATTTGTTATACTGCCTACATGCATGCGTTTCTCGGGTTCTTATTTGCTCGTTGTATCTTCCCGTAAGTAGCTATATCCTGGATTGATCTTGCTTACTTTTGTTCCAGTATTGCGATGTTTTTATCGCATATGCGTTCATACCATTCCAAAGCTTGGTCGTTTAAAGTGATTCGGATGGTATGCATGTAGAGGGGTGCGTAATTTTTACGCGCACTTAGGCCCCAGTGGGCCCCTTGTACATACTACCTTGGAGGCTCGAGATGGTAGAAAAGATCTCGTTAGGTGACGATACCGCTTACTCGTTTCCAATGACGAGTTACCGCCGCCCCGACCCCGAGGGCGCTCACGCGCATTCGTCCCTATAAGTCGAGCATCACACACATGCGTGCTAACGACAACCAGAGATGTTAGACTGGTTGCCGGGACCGATGGCTTAACGTCCCCTCCGAAGGACGGGGGGCGACTCAACGTGAATTCACCTGGGTTCGAACCCGGGACGTCTGCGTGTTAACCCGAGAGCTAACACGCTGAGCCATCACGCCCCCTTCGGATGGTATTTATGATATTTTGATAGTCCGGATATTGTATAAGCCTGGTAAGATTTTGTAGATAGGTCATAGGATGTGTTTTATTGTTATTACCGTTGAATTTCGGCCAAAACTCGGGTTTCAAATGTGTCAAATAGAATTAATTATAACGTTTTGTATTGAATTACATTTTTCAGTCCCAAATTCATTTCGTTGGTTATATAAGTACTTTACTATTTCTTCGATTGATTGCTCGTGATCTGTATACTTCTTTTGTATTTCTTCCTGAATTTCATGGGTGTTTTTTAACTTTTGTACTTGGTCTTGTTGAGTCAACTCTATTTTTCTTAGTTGAGGGTTGATTGTCTTTTTTATTTTTTCGTTTATCTGGCCTATTTCCCCTTTTAAACTCATGGTTTGTTGTTTGATTCCTTCTTTAAGTTGTTTATATTCCTAATCGCTTTCCTGTCCTTTTTTTCTGTTTTCTTCGTGTATTGTAGCTTGTTAACATCTTCTCTTAGCAGTTTGTTTTCTTGATCCCTTTCTTGTTTATCTTGATTGAACAGGTGGGTAAATTTGGCAAAATCGTCATCCCTTTTCTGTTCTTTTCGTTCTCTTTCTTGTTCTTTTTCTTTGAACAAATTAGTAAATTTCTTTCTCTTTGTTGTTGGTTTTCTTCAGCTTTATCTTCTTTGATACTTTTAATTAAGTTTGCTAATTCTATCTTATTTTTCTCTTCTCTTTCTTCATTCTTTTTCCTTCCTCTTTCTTCTCTTTCTTCATCCCTTTTCCTGTTTTGTTCATCGATGCGCTGTAATATTCTTTCTAAGTCCAAGTGTTCTTTTGTTTTCTTACTTTCTACTTTATCTCCGGAGCTGGTGGTAGCAGTGCTTCGGGTTTTACTTTCATCCCTTCTATCCTTAGATGTATGTCTTCCTCGGGTTTGTCTCTCCGCGATTGTTAATTTTTAGTTATTACGTTTTAATTTTAAGTTTTGTTGTTACCGATTAGCTTTTACCTCTCTTTCTTTCTCTTTTTTTTTCAAGATTGTCACACGTTGGGCGCCAATAAATGTATTATTTTGTTTTGTTCGTTTAATTAATTATGCAAACCAATCTACGTTTATAAGTATAATAAAACACATACCTTACTATAATACAAATTTTTATTTATACAAGAGATAAATCACACAAAAATATTTAAAAAAAAGTTGTCAAAAAAAGATTCTAAGTTCAGATTTAGGTTAGAAAATTTAAGGTTAATTTGACATAGATTCGAAAACACTTGGAAGACTTGGTTCGAACCAAATTTGAACTCTCTCCGGTGTCAATTTGCGCGGCCTTATATACCCTTTTCGTTGCTCGACTCATCCTTCCCTTTTTTTTCTCTGTCTAATTGTTATAGTTGTAATTGTTTTAACCATGCGTTGGCAAATAAGATCATTCCTAAAGTTAAGAGCGTTCAAGGGGAAAACGTTTTCCTTTTGTTTTCCTTCCCTCTCTTTTGTTCAATTGCTGATGTTGCAATTTCTAATTGGTTGAACCATGAGTTGGCCAATAAGGACTTTCCTAGAGAAAAGAGCGTCCAGGGGGCAAAGGTTTAAATATTGAGGAGGAGCGCATTTTGAGTCAGTTTTTCGGTTTGAATTAAAATTAATTTCTCTCTTCTTCGGCGAGACAGTTCAGTTCGGTTTAAATTAAATTTCTCCTTTCGAAAAAGTAACTTATTTCGGTGTCGGTTAAGAGTCTTAGTGGAAGGTTCGAGTGAGACTCCGGTTTTTCTTTGTGTTACACTTTTTAACGAGTTACTCCTCTCAATATGATCGCTTTAACTCTTGGTAAGTCGTTAATGTTTTATTTTACATATTAACTAGTAAAGATTGTAAGTTTTCGAGTTATTTTTATAGCTACATTGCGACCTATGGGCTAAATCGATACGATCTATCGATCTCGCATGGTTTTAGAATCGAAAATCTTCAAGGACTTCAAGGAATTACCTTTTTCTTGCACATCGTCCTAATTTTTCTTAAATCTAAACGAAAATCATAACAAAACGTAACTACTTAGCCTAATCTATAATACTAAAGTTCTTAAATTTAATTAGTCCTTTTTGTTTCTTCGGAGGTTGAATATAAGTTTTTCCACTTTAATTTTAATTTGTTCGGTGTTGTAACGTTTATTTCATCGATAATTTAAATAGCTTTTCACTTTATTTATTATTAATGTTGTTGCAGCTTCTTTTGATTACTTTGGGATTTTTAAGTTAAGAAAGATATCTTCTTCCGATATAGGGATTTTATTACAATATAATCTACAAGTTATACTGTCAGATTGTTTATATATTATAGGCTGTAGCTATTTTTCATTGTTTAACGTTTACTTTACTACCACAACTTTTTGATCTATTATTATTGAATTTTTTTAAGTATTTTTAAGTATTTTATGTTAAATACTTTTTTATTCATGTTTGTATGTCTTGGGTCAAAAAAATAAATCATTTTTTCGGCCATGTTTAAAACAATCAACGTTCAGTGACATCAATTTAATATTTAAGTTTTCTGCAATGATTTGTAAATTTAAGGGATCGTACTCCGAAAACATAAATTGTGTTGACACAGTGTCAACGTAGTAAATGCTATAACAGTTATTTTTTAAAAAAGAAAACGCAAACGCATCAATACTTTAGTCGGACAACCGACAATCTATCTTTTGTTGTTTTTGAATTAAGCTCTATGGAATTTTTATTTGAGTGCAGCCGTAAGAAATCGTCACTCATCAATTTAATTTTAGTCTTACAATAACTATAGGAACAAATGAAAAATGTTTTTTTTAAGTAAAGAATGTATTATTGCCGCATCAATATAATAGTTTGCATCGGATATTAAACTGTTATTGTAAAGTTCTGTATCGCAGGAATGAGATGAAGATGGCGAAGATGTATTTAAAAGGTGAACATCGTGTAAATCACTGGTGCACAATGAAACAACTTCGTCTTCAGTGCCAACATGAATATGTTTATCAAGAAATGCTTGGATTTTGTTTTGATGAAAATGTTTACGCTATTTTTTTAATTTTGGTCGTCAGCACTCTTTACTTGCCAAGTTGTCAATATTATTCGCATTGTCGTTATTGTTATTGAAACGTTTTCTTTTCCTCTGCTTAATTTGCAGTTCCAATTCTTTCACGGTAGCCTGTATAATTGACTTAAGTGTCCTAATAAAACGTCCACCTATTAAGTAGGTTTGATTAACCACTATATTTTTTTTTTACTATTTTGAACCAGCATTCGACATTTGAATTTGATGCTATACGCTCTTGTCCCAATGTATCGGTCTCCAAAATTGATGTCCAAAGTGGCACAAATGCCATATATTTTTTCATTAAATGTTCTGCGTAAAGTATTTTTTTTCAGTTTCTGTCTTATGACAACCGGTGAATGTGTCTTGGACCTCTGTGTATATGCGTTGGAAATGTACGTAAAACGGTGTTTCCGAATATTGTCCTTGTGTTGCACTACTGTCTTCATCTTCTATGTTGTTTATTATGGTGTAGTCTTTTATTACAATTTCTTTGCTAAATGTTTGCCATCGTTGTAAATGATAAATTGTCTCGCTGTTAATTATTGGACTTAATACTAGAAACAAGAAACTACGAAAATTTTCACAGTTGTTTTAAGCATTTACTTTAAATGAGCACAAAAACCATGTCTAATATAATACCACTACTTGTTTTGTTAATTTTAGTTTTGTGCAAGTAATTTGATATCGCTTTCATGAAATGTGCGACACACGTTCTTAAAATAATTACATCCACAATACTTTCATTTTTGTCCTGTAAATAATTATAACATAATTTAAGATAGCTAAACAATGTCATATCATTCAGGCCAAGACATACTCCGGCTTATAGAGCAAAACTCCAATCTGTAACCATTTCTGATATGATCGGTCATTTTCTATTGTATTTACTGATTACGAACTTCTTAAAATCACACAAAAAAGAACAAATAGTAGCAGCATCATGCATTGATGTTACTAACTTAAATAATGGTATTATATGTCCTTTAACATCAATAACACCTGCATAATAAAATACCCGCCTGCCAGTTTCAGTAATGAATGGACGCACCAACGAACCTGTGGCATCAAAGAAAATTCTTGGTTTGATGCCTTTTGGAATACTAAAATTGATTGTTTCTTTAGAATATAGATATATTAAAATGCGGCCATTAGGTAATTGGATGTACTTTGATGCATCTGGCTGCTCATTTAATGAGGTCAGTAAAACATCAGTGTAATCATCGAAATGAAAATCTACTTCTGCTTTAGCTTCATTTTTAATTTTTTGATATACTGCCAAAGATCGAACGTTTTGTAAATTTCCATCTCTAGCGGGAATAACGTCCATATTATTGACATCTTCTGCTCTCACTAAATACGCAGAATTCCTTTGTAATTTTTTTTGTATATATCTCTTTCGATGTTGCGTATTTGATATGTATAATTTGCATCTTGGTGGTTATTATAATTTTTATCATATTTAATAAGAACTCTCAATGATGTACCAAAAAAGACATACTCAAACCTGAATTTTCGACATCCATCATGCTTACATTTTCCGTATCCTATAATACTTTTGTTATCTTCTTTGGTATTTTTTCTAAGTCCTTTAAATACCACTACACAGGTAAAATCTAATTTTATTAATAATTCTCTTACATTTAGCCTTCTTTGTTAATCGTTTTTCCAGCTTTGATCGAACTCATTTATTAAATGTCCGTTCTTAAAAGAAAAATCTGTTTTCACTTCACCACGAGAACTCTTTCTTTTGGCTACTGAAGATGGGGTACAATTATCTTTCTTTGCAAACTATTGATTGGTACTTGAATGATTGATTGGTACTTTAGTGATTCTCTTGACCGTACAGTTGTGTCCTCACTGCTACCTGGTAGGTTTTTGTTCTCCTTCAGTGTGCTGTTCCGCTATATTGCTGAGATTTTCTTCTTTGTATGTTCCTTGAGAAGAAATGTCTTGCAAGTCATCACCAAATTCTAATTCAAAATCTTCTTCATCGCCTACTTGTGGCACGTTAGTTAGACCCTCCCTTTCACCGAGATAAGAATGGTAGCTATAGATTGAGGAAATCAACGGTTGCTTCTATAGTCCACGATACCTGCAGGGCAATAATAGACGTACTTTTACAGGAAGTAATGCCAATGCCAAATGAAGACAGGTGGAACACTATAACTAATAAATATTGGAAAAAGTGGCAGTTCCCTTACTCTATCGGGGCTTTGGATGGAAAGCACGTAATAATACAAGCTCCAATATTGTTGGGAAGTCTGTACTGGAACTACAAGAAAGCTTACTCTATTGTGATACTGGCTCTGGTTGATCCGTGTTACAATTTCATTTTAGCAGATGTAAGATCCTATGGAAGAAACTGAGATGGTGGTGTTTTGTCATATTCTAATTTTGGAAAACCACTATACAACAATAAACTTAATATCCCGAAACAAAAAAATACTGCCTGGAACAGATACTGAACTTCCAATGGTTATAGTAGGCGATGAACCTTTCCCTCTCACAAATAACATCATTTCCTGGGGAAGATCTAACTGATGATAACAGAACTTTTAACTATCGGTTAAGCAGGGCTAGAATGTTATCTGAAAATGCATTATATTTGCATAATATTTGGCATTTTGACGCAAAAATTTCGAATTTTCTTAAGATTACTTCAAGGATCACCTGATAACATAACAAGAGTTGTTATGAATTTATTAATACAAAATTATTAATCTCATTTAACAAGAAGAATTACATTAATAACAAGAGATGTTCTAGCAGCATGTATCTTGCACAACTTCACTCGAAAGAACGAAGGCTATAATTTGACTCAAAAAAAGTCAAACAACTTTTTCTACATAATCATTTTATTTCGGTGATTTTGGTGTAACGCAATATAGCCTATAAGATTCGCAGTGCTAAAACAAATCCTACGACACCTCACCTATCAAAATCAGTTTAACTGTTCTCAAGTTATGGTGGAACAAACAGAGAAAATTATGGTTATGAAGATAAAATTGTGGACTTTCCTTCAACCTCCAAGGTGGCTGCAATTATTTTCCACGCTCGTTCTTTATGTTCAGCATTCTTATATTTTTCGTTGAACTGGTCATATAGCACTGGATAGTTTCTTATCTCTTCGACTAAATTTTCTACATCCATTTTAATATACTTAAATACAATATTTATAATACCCTGTTTATATATACTTATTTTGGTTAGTCAACGGGCTTGTCTGTACAATGTCTCCCTCTATTAACCAAAGTTGGAACTTCCAACGCATAGTGCAGAACTAAACCTAGTATTAAATCCAAAAGAACGCCGTTTCTTTGTCGCTCTTTTTTTACCGTCATGTCGAATTAAATGGGGAATGCTATACCGATTGGTAACTTTAATTTTAGGAGATACACCCAACACGGACGTACGTATAAGTATACTTGTGTGTGTGCATATGCGCGCGGAGTATGTTTGTGGGAGGGGAATCGCAAGAGTAGTGGATCGGAGAGCAGTCAGTCGTTTGACATCGTTCAATTATAAGAAATATTATAAAAATAATAACTAATATAATAAATGAAATATTCAAATAAGACAAAGCAAATTCTTAATTCTAAAAATAAAAACAATTCGTAAGTAACTGAAATAAACTTTGTAAAACAACAAATAAAACAAAAAACTATAAAAATAAAATATTTTTTATATTAGGTGTTCAAATAAACCACCATTCTGTGCTAAACAATAGCCCAATCTATCGTAAAAAGTTCGCCTTACATTCGCTAGTATATCGGGACTAATATCCTGTATACAATTGCGAATTTTTGTTTGTAAGTCATCCAGGTTGGTTGTCCTTTCTTCATCAAAACCATAAATTTTCGATTTTAAATATCCCCATAGAAAAAAATCATTGGGGGCTAAATCTGGTGATCTAGGCGGCCAAGTTAACGTTCCGCAAATAGATATTACACGATTTGGAAATTGTGCGTTAAGATACTCTTTAACTTGCCGGCTGTTGTGAGCCGGGCAACCATCTTGTTGGAACCAGATACTTCCAAATTGAACATTGTCTAATTGTTGAAGCGATGGGATTACGTCATTTTGCAAAATGTTTAAATACTTATGACCATTTAAATTTCCTTCTATGAAAAAAGGACCGATAATATGGTCACCTACTAAGCCAGCCCAAACATTTAATTTTTGGGGATATTGTGTACGAGCCGCATAAACTTTGTGTTCATTGTCACGACTCCAATATCGAGCAACGCTGGGATTATGCCGACCATGCAAAGGAAATGTAGATTCATCAGTAAATAAAATGTTTTTTATAAAATCAACATTTCCGTTGGCCATTTCCATCATAGTAAAGCAAAATTCCGCCCTTGTAATATTATCGTTCTCGCAGAGTTCCTGACTTTTTTATACCTTGTACGACCTGTACCCGTGTTTCTTTAATGTTTTTAGGACGGCAACATGGCTGATAGCAAACGTCTCCGCAACTTGTCTGCTTGACTGATTTTTATTGCGTTCAACATCAGCACATATCATCGTATCACGTAACTCATCTCTTTTAATCCTTCGTAATTTGTGTTTCTGTGGAGACACACCATCCATGTCGCTCAAAGTTTTTAATAATATTTGAAATTGTTCCGCGACTAGGAATTGATCTGTTTTCATAGGCCACAGGAAACAAATTAATTATTTGGGCTACAGAATTGCCACCATAAAACCATTTTATAATCTGTACCTTTTCCGCTACAGTAAACAACATCTTAGTTTTTTTTTGCTAGGGTTAACTGCAAAGTGATGCGACCAACTTCGCCTCTCAACAATCTATGAACGATTCAATTTGTGCATTACCCCTACGCTTGTTTATCCCCCACTTAACGACACCGAATATACACACACACGTATACTTATACGTACGTCCGTGTTGGGTGTATCTCCTAAAATTAAAGTTACCAATCGGTATAAGGACAAAATACACGAAGTAAACGTGTTAGGCCTGTTTCACACACAAACGGGTTTAAACCGTGAACGGTTAGTGGTAAACTAATAATGTAAATACACCCCTTCACACTGGACGGCACACGTTTATTTTTCGTATGGTCGAGTCGAAGCAGCCGTCTCAACGACTGAACGGGAGCGCTGGTACGGCTCTTTTTTTGCGGTGGTGTATACAATTTTATGCAACCTTTCATACGTTACGATTTTAGTCGTGTTGTTTAACCCATGTTTGGCAGTTTTATATTAAAAGTGAGGTTAATTTGTGAGGTTAAAATTATTACGATGGATGTTGATACAGACCTACTGATTACCCTTATAGAAGCCAGACCCGTATTGTGGGACAAGAGTGAAGAAAATTATAAAAATAAAAATGGAACAGCGAATGCTTGGGAGGAAGTATTTAATGCATTAAATGCAGATTACCAAAAGATGCAGGAAAAAGAAAAAAAAATTCTGTGAGTATTTATTGTTAATGTTTTTCACTCATTATATAAAATTTTGAATGTTAATTAAAAAAGGTGGGAATGCAATTATTTACAGACACCTGTTTTATACTTTGTTTATTTGCCATGGAACTGATCCAATTCCTACAAAATAGTTACATAAGTATTGCCATATATTGTTAGCTAATAAACCTCCGCGTGCTGTTTGCTCTTTAATGCGTCTTATGTAGTACAATGCTTGTCTTTGTAATATCCACAGCAAAATCTGGCTCTATATTAGTCGGTCGGTGGAAGATTCTCCATTTATTGCTCATTCCCAAATGCGCATTCGACGTATCTACGAGCTCTAGTGAGACGGTAGTTAAAAATTCTTTTCTCAAGAGAAAGGTTTGATCCGCCGAAAGGACGTAAAAGGTGTCTGTGAAGTGCAAAGGCTTCATCACCAACGAAAAAATAAGGAACTTTGGTGTTCTCTGTTCCTGGCAAATATTTATCCTCTGGTAGCTGGTGCGTTCCGTTCCTCCTACAATTGATTCCCACAACCGACTTCTTTTAAAAATTGCAGAATCACAATCCTTTCCATATCTTGTTTTGTTTTATTTTGTTTTTTTTTTTCTCAAATCATTAATCTACAATTAAGTCCGACAATCCGTCATTAATTTGTGTAAAGTGGACGCTTTGCTGGGGGTTAACCCTGTTTGCGTCCCATTTAAATAAATAAATAAAAACTTCCTATGTTAACATATATGAATCGATAATTTGAATCAGCAATTGCCATTAAAACGATTGAATGGTAATGTTTATAATTAAAATACATCGAGCCACCCTCACGTGGACAAATTAACTGAATGTGTTTCCCGTCTACGGCTCCTATGCAATGGGGAAAATTTGCGTTTTTTTCAAAATCCAATGCAATTTTTTCCCATTGGTCTTTTGAAGGCGTTGGAAGAGTTTCAGCTTGCAGTACCACCCAAATCGCTTTGCATACTTCTTTTACTATTAAGCTAGCTGTGGAAATTCCAATTCTGAAGGTGTAATGAAGATCAGTGAAGGTGCACCCACTGTCAAGATACCTGAATAAGAAACAAAACCGTTATGTTTTATTTTGTTAATTCTTATAAAAAATCATATTCTGTTTCGGTTAAGAGTTAACATACGTATACTTATTCATTGTTACAGCAAGAGAAGTCACAAAACGATGGACAAACGTACGGGATTCATTTGCAATGAGTTGCAAAAAAGAAAAAACAAAAAAGAAAAGTGGTGCAGGGACATCAACAAGCAAGCAATATATATATAGCAAACAATTGGAGTTTTAAAAAAAATTGTATGTTAGTAGAGAAGTTGATGATAATTTCGAACCAACAAGGGACGATTCTTTGCAAGGTCCAAAGATGCAATTATGCATTTTGATGTTGAAACATCTATTGAACCGAGTCCACCAACCTCATTAACAGCCACTACATCTACGTGGCATAGGAAACGGCGCGGGCGTAAAATGGATGAGTTTGATGAAAGAATTTTGAAAGTCATAGAAGCTGAAAGCCCAAATCGTCATATTTCTTTCTTTAACGGTATTGTACCTGCGTTAGAAGAATTTAATGAGGGTGAAATTTTACAATTTCAAATGGGAGTGTTGCAACTGATTGCAAATATCAATCAGCAGCTAAGAACCTCCCACACTCAGGTTTCTCCTCAATATTCACCGCAACAGTACAATCAGTACTCAATAGACCACCTTGTCAAAACAAGGTGGTCTATTTATAGTTTTCTCTTGTACACCGGTCCCTCTTCCTTTTTCTACTTTTCTTAGGTTTTCTAATACCTCATATGCCTTGTCTAAAGCAGCGATACAATGAATATTAATATCGGAGAGTGCTCTTCGATATACATTTTTTTTCATACAATGTCCTGCTATTCAATGCATCAAAGGCGTTATTGATAATTTCAATAAAAATAGCAGTGGCATCAGCTGTTGTGGACATCAGTTGATCGGTCTCCTTTGAAGTTCTGGTTGCTGCGCTGTCGGAGTGGCTTAACACTTGCGCAGCCAATCTTACATTCATCCGCTGGAAGGGATTGGGACATAAGTGTACGTCTGTAATGCGGGGTAATGCTCGCCCTGTGGAACTGCATTGGAAGACGACTTCCACTTCGACTTATGGTCATAGAGTTTTTTATATGACATGTTTTTTAACATGTCCTCATTTATTTCTGAATTATAACAAAAAAAATTATCACTAAACATTTGTTTTGTATGTAAAAGTCCAATTAAAGATTTTGTGCTTAATTTGATTCTGATTTTTGTCTTAATCAAGTTTAAAGTTGAAAACATGCGCTCTACTGCAGCGCTGGAATGGGGCAGTATAAAAATATAATTAACAAATTTAGAAAGTAGACTACTTGCAGTGCTGTACTGTATATCTAGGTGTCTAAGGTTAACTTTTAACTTTCAATTTTTTTTCAATAGCTTTGTTCCAACCAGCAGTTTGAGGCGGCACTACCGGGGGGTGCAAGGGGTACACTGCACCCGGGCGCCGCCTAAAAGGGGGCGCCGGCGTCTTTTTAATATTTTCTTCAACAATATCTTATCTTTCTTTTGCAATATTTAGACCTGTCAGCAGTATCTAGTCTTCAGAAAGCAGTATTTAGTATCCACAAAGCAATTTTAGTCTTTAGAAGGCATATTTAGTGTTCCAGATGCTGTATTTAGACCTGTCGGCAGTATCTAGTCTCAGAAAGCAGTATTTAATCTTCCAGAGCAGTATCTAGTCTTCAGAAAGCAATATTTAGTTTTTTAGAAACAGTAGATCTTTTTGGGAGCCTCTTCTTATCTATACGGATCTTGTACCACCCGGTACCTCATTTCTGCAGCTGTTACTTTGCTTTTGTGCTTATCCTGCATTGTCAAAATTTCCGTATTGGTGATTTCCTGTCCTATGCAATAACAAGACAAGTCCATTGGTTTCTTGTTCATATTCTTCGCTTTCTTTTATTGAACACATAAGTATTGCCATGAAAAATCATGTTTGGTTTATAATCAATTTTTTGTTTTCTCTGAACAGTAATTTCAGACTTCATGTGGACTTTGAACAATGTAATTCCTGTTTTTTGCAAAAGTCTAGTTTATAACTATTGCAATTTCAAACTTTTTCTTGCAAATTAACCTTCTGACCAGAGTATTCCCGACTATTCCCTTAAGTTTGGTTTTTCACCAGTATAATTCTTAAATTTTTGCTGAAGTATGGATTATGATTATTCCAGTCTTTTTTAAGTTTATTTATATTTCTTTGATTATATATATATTTTTTTAATATTTTTAAATTAAAATGAATTTTTAATTTTTCCCCCACATTTTGGACGCCCTCCCACCGCATTCCTCCTAAAATGCTTGGGGGGGGGGGGGCGCGACTCCGGTTCCCGCACCCTGGCGCTTCATTTGCTAGCACCGGCACTGAAAATACTTACCGTTAATAAATTTGACTGGTCTGTTTCTTATTGTTTTAGAATAAAGCTAAAAATAAACATTTTCTTTGTTTCGTCAAAAAAAATAAATTTACAGTTTCGTGTAAATTGCGATACTATAACAAAATTAAAAAAATATATTTTTGCAATCCAAAACAATGCAATCCATTAAATATTTCCGTACAGTTGGTGTAATAAACATAATTATTTGTTTTTAAATACCAGAAGTTATCTTCTTATTTAATTGTTAACTTTTTAGATTTTACCTACCGCTCCACGTAATTTACAGGAAACTGTAAATTTCATTTCTTCGACGACACTAGATTTCGGCGGCGTTTAGAAATTTTAAAATACATACTCCTATATCCATGTATGTATGTAGTTTAATAATGTTCAAGTATTGTATAAAAATCATTATTAACGTAATATAAATTTAACAAAATAAATCGTAAACTAAATAACGCAAAGAGAAGAAATAATAAACATGGGTATGACAGTAAATGACTAATAAATATTTTATGAATAATATAATACAAATAGAAATAAACTTTAAACTATATTGCATTATAAAAAATTGCACTGATAATTATTTCCTCTTTTACTGGTAGTCTACAAGAGGTTCCAATTAAATCATTTTTCATCGTCCAAATCCCATTCGCATTACGGTATAAAGCAATGTAGTGGCTTATTCCACCTTCAATTATTGAGGGCTCATATTTGATAATGCCACTCAAAACAAAATTCTTTTCATATAAGTACGAAGGCTTGCACGGTCGATATTAATTAAACTAAAACTAGAACTAACACTAGACCTAGAACTAAAATCTTTCACTTCGAACTTGTTTCTGAAGAAGGTTGCAACATGGCATCCGAAACGACAAACATTTTTTCAAAAAACGCACGGCTTAACCCGAAAGATTTTAGTTCTAGGTCTAGTGTTAGTTCTTGTGATAGTGCTAGTGTTAGTTCTAGTTTTAGTTTAAAATTCTTTTCATTTACTTTGACGTATTCTGGAATGTCTTCTATTCTTGTGCGGAATCTTGATATATCCATATTTAAGGACTTCGCATAGCTTGAATTTTTGTATGCATCCTCAGTGTCAATCCACAGATATGCCCCCGACAGATAATTTCTAGTAGAATTATTTCCACCTTTATGACATGGGTATATTTCTGTTCGTAAATAATTATTAATTAACTCTTCAAGGTTTGAATAAATATAATTCCATACAATACTTAAATTTGGAATGGGAATTGCAATTTCATGAAATACTTGATGTTCTGGACAGTTCAATCACGGATATTGTCCTTCAATACATCCATAAGCCTCCATTAGTTGTGTGAACAAGAATGTTATGTTCGTGTTGCAGTCAATAATATTACTTTGTATTTGATAAACAGATTTTAATATATAACCACAATTCAAATATAAGCTATTGTTCACACCATTCCTACAATACTGTTGCAAAAATGACGAATAGCATAACCGCTGTAGAGCTTGGGATTCGTTTTTTTGTGTGTTGATAAATTCTAAAAAATTGTTAAAATTGCTGTAAGCATTACTAAGAATTTCAGAAATAGCGTCAAAGGCACAGGTATTGTTAAATGTGGTCATTATTCCATTAATGGAAATAGGTCGTAATTTATTTCCATTTTTTAATATACCTTTTCCTTTTTTCTTCATTTTCTTTGGTTTTTGCATGTGTATCGGTAATTCAGGATATTTTGTGACATATGTACCTCTTGATGACAATGTATGAGATACATTATTTGATAAAGCTGTCATAATTGTTGTTCCTACTGAGGCTGATGTAGCCGGCATCAATTCACTAACAATAGGTGAGATGATAATTGGTTTATCTTCCTTGAATGATGAGACATTTACCATGTTAAATTTTAATGAGCAATAGCTGTGATCCAGTAATGATAGATCCGGTTGATTTGCTGCATCTTCAGAAATATTAATTGTTCTAGGTTTACCAGAGTCTTGATTCATTGGCATTATCGCTAATTCATTTTTGTGGTAAGAAAAATAATCTTTTTCAATTAGGCACACTTTGTTTTTCCAGCGTTCAACTGCATGTAAATAGATATCACTACAGTCTTCTTTCAAGTCATGATTCACAATTCTAGATGTTTGATCTGCTTTTATTAAATTATTTAAGCATGCTCTCGCTAGTTTACTGTCTGCGTCAATTGATCTACAATGTTTCACTAAAATTTTATCAACTCGAGAAATCCAGTCAATGGTACTTTTAAAATCAGAAAAATATGCTTCAGATCTAGCTGACGAGGCAGTGTTTAAGGGATTATTAAAATACTTATTCATAACCTGTGTCCAGCTAGGAAATTCTTTACATACACCACAAAGCTTTTTTGAAAATTCTGATAAGTAAAAATCTTTTTTTTTGTCGGAACTCTTCACTATGGATACTTAGAGCAAGAATCTTTTATTTTTTCAATGAATACTGCTGTAATTCTGATTTTCTTTTCTTCCTTTGGTTGATCTTCAACATCGAAGATTTTAATTTTTTCACTATCATTATTGACTGTACTATTATTTGGATCAAATTCGAATGTCCTAATGCGATCAACTACATAATTTAAAGCATATTTACAATTTTTATTGTCGACATCGCTATTGCATAAAATTAAAACTTGCTTTAAAAAAGATACAAAATGACTTAAATTATTTATTTCGGTCATAAATCCAATACATCTTTTGAATAATTTTGAAACTTTTTCTTCGGCTTTAGATATGCAGGACCACTTGGCAACAGCATGAATTAAATGTGCCACGTCAGTTCTCATCTGCATCGGTAAATATATATATATTTGCTGTTCTAACAAAATTAACAAACATAAATCATTATATTTGACGAATGATGTATTATTATACGCAAAGCACAAAGCATTTCTGATAGCGTTGCTCATGTCTGTCACAACTTCGTTAGGTGTTTTAACACCTGACTGGCGAAAGCTTTGTAGCCAATAGGTTAAAAAATTCGTGTCATTGATTTCCGAAATGACTGCACAATTATATTCTATATGTAAGTGCACAATACTGTGAGGAATAATGAAGAATTTTCATTCGGTCGTTGAATTTTAAAAGCAAAGGAGGACGTTGCATCGAGAAAGAAAAGGTTACATAATTTTGATGAAATATCATTATTCAATGCAACTTGCTCAGTCGATCAGTACATAACGTAAAATTTGTCGTAATCAATAAATCTCATAAAACTCCACATCATTTTTTAAAATAGTTAAGGAATCAAACAATTTGGTACCTTTGCGAATACCCAATTCT
Organism: Onthophagus taurus; assembly: GCF_036711975.1. Taxonomy (NCBI): domain Eukaryota; kingdom Metazoa; phylum Arthropoda; class Insecta; order Coleoptera; family Scarabaeidae; genus Onthophagus; species Onthophagus taurus. The sequence continues at coordinate 15,604,599 of NC_091973.1, forward strand.
TCCATTGCTTCATCCTGCTTAGCTTTTTGCAAACAGGTAAACTGTATAGGAAAGGTTCATAGATTCACAGTCATCATCATTCATATTTTCCCTCGCTTTATCTCTTCACCATTCTTTGGGTTTTTTATGCTTCAACTCTTTTTTCACGACATCCCTAGCTTTTTTTTGAAGCCTCACTTTTTTTAAATAACATTAAGCTTTATAGGCTCATCTTTCAAAGGTTGCAAAAATATTTTTTTTGTTTTAAGAATAGAAATATTATCGAATGAAGTATCTCATATTCTTAGCATCGAAGAATATCAATTCTTTGTATCAAAAAATTCATTCTTGCGTTAATAATTTATAATACTCAAATGAAGAATTATACAAGATTGTTGTTGCATGAATAAGTTTTTGTAAAAAGAAAGATACGTTATTCTTGACTTAAAAAATCTATTCTCGATACGAAAATGGGGTTGTTGACGTAACACTAAGATACTCTTTTTCAAAATTATTGATTTACTTTCACTAAGAATTCGTTTTCTTGAGAGTCAAGAATATTTTGTATACTTGTTTTGAGAATATGTGGTTTTTATTCACTCAACAAAATGAACTTCTTGTGGATATATAAGAATATGATAAGCTTGAGCCAAGAGTAATAATCTTCGATCAAGAATATATTTCCCTCAGCGTAGCATTAATAAAAAAGCTGATATTGTATCATGTCATGATACAACTATCATCAAGAAGAAGTTGAAAGTAATAATAGAACATAATAATAACAGAGCAATAATAACAAGCATTTAACATTTAGGATGTCATGTTGCCCCTTTTTCAGATCAAGTTTAAAGTAATAAGAAGGCTTAATTATAACAGAGCGTAAATAAAAAGCGTATATATAGCACTAATAAAAATGCGCTTGACGTTTAGGATGTCATGATCAATCAACAAGAAGTTGAAAGTAGTAACAGAATATAATAATAACAGAGCATTAATAACAAGCGTGTAACGTTTGACATCCTTCATGTTGCTCCTTTGTTCTGAAACAAGTTTAAAGCTATAAGAAGCCTTAATTATGACAGAGCGGAAATAAAAAGCGTATATATAGCACTAATAAAAAAGCGCTTGGCATTTAGGATGTCGTGATCAATCAACAAGAAGTTGAAAGGAATAACAGAACATAATAATAATAGAGCATTAAAAACAAGCGTTTAACGTATAGGATGTCATGGTGCCCCTTTTTCAGAAACAAGTCTAAAGTAATAAGACTTAATTATAACAGAGCGTGAATAAGAAGCGTATATATACATATATAGATGTCATATTAAAGAATTGACAACTATGATGACATTTTAATAAAATTTTCAACTGTCTCATTCAAAGTATTTGCGGATTTCCGTAACTTTTTGTTACAAAGGGTTACGAAATGGCGGAGGACTAGGAATGTGAGGTGTTTATGAATATTGTGGGATATATCAGGATGTAAACGATAAAAATGTTGAAGAGAATCACTGTAGGATATCTGGGAAAGAATATTGGGATGACGGATAATGTTAGGAATGTTATGAAAAATATTATCCTTCATAACGGAAATAAGGTTGATGAAAGGGGATGAAGGGTATTGCAAATAAAAATTAGCATCTCTCGCGTCATTCTGTAATACTATTAATTCATGAACATCGGTAATGGCATCAGAACAAACGAACTGATTACAATGCTGACATTCATAATTTATTAGCTTTTTAATCAAGTACTCTGTAACATAAGCTGACTTGTTAAGGTCAACTTCAAGTAACGATACGGTACTCTTAGTGTTGGTAGAATGTGGAAGAAGATGAAGAAGTGGGATTGATAGGATCACTGGAAGTAGAGTTGGAAAGAAGAATATTATAAGAAAGAAGGAAGTCTTCGCCATCATCTTCACAATTCGTCCCAGTATTATTTAAAGTTACTGTTTTGTAAGCATCGACGAACTGAGAAGGTGAAGGCGTTGTGTTACCACCACATAATCCTCTAGCAACACTAAAGAGATTCTCTAAAGGATCTTGATTTAAAGATCTCAAAGTGACATACTTGAAACCCTTATCCCTTAGAGCAGGGCTGTCCAGAACAGATATGATCCCGGGCCAATATAAATTGCTAAATAGATTGGAGGGCCGCACAAATAAAAAACACATTTTTTTAAGAAGAGGTTTAATAGCGTTTAATATTGTTAATATGTAACTGTTACATTAAATTGTATTAGTGCTTCATTAATTTATCTTTTACAATCGTTTCAATATCAACATTGATATTAGTTGTTGCCAGACGCAGTGCGTGTGAAAGTGAGTTATCTGACAATGAAGATCTATATTTAGATTTTATAAAATTCATCGTAGAATACGCACTTTCACAAAGATAGGTACTGCCCATCATCGAACCCATTTTTAAACCAAGATTGGTTAATTTATGGAAATGCTCGCCAAGGAGCTTAAAAAAATCTATACCAGACTCTGTTCTACCCTTGTAAAAGGGGTCTGATTGTAGGTCACATAATTCTAATTGATAATCAGTCTTTACACCTTCAATTGCAATTGTTAATGGATGAGTGAAAAGTGATATATCACTCTCTAATTCTTTGAAATCTATAAATCGCTGCTCAAATTCCACAATTACATCGTCAATATACTTCAGGTGATTCTTAAAGGTACATCCTTCAAAATTTTCCATCTCTGTGTAATGTTCTTTGCAACTCGGAAAAAAAGAAAAATCATTCTGTTCTAGTGTCGATTTGAACAATTTTTGTTTACTTCTAAAACCATTGACATACCCATACAAGTTGGCAATATTGTGTCCTTTGCCTTGGAACTTCAAATTTAATTCGTTCAAGTGTTGTGTCATATGAGTTAAAAATGCAAGATCAGCCAGGAATAAAGGATCTTGTATACAATTTTGCAGCTCAGAAGTGTCTGATTTTATTTCATTTTTTAGAAATAAAGGTATTTCTTTTCGTAAAGCAAAAAAACGTTCAAGGCACCGCCCAGCACTAAGCCATCTTATTTCGGAATGTAATAACAAATCTCCATAGGTTGCATTAATTTCACCTAAAAAATGTCGAAATTTTCTATGAGTCAAAGCTTTGTTTCCGCCTCTAATGAGATTTGTTATTCTAACAGCAACTTTCATGGCATTTGTTTGGCGCAAAGATTTTCCTCATAAGGCTTCCTGGTGTATGATGCAGTGAATCAACGGGCAATTGCAAGAACATTTTTGCAATCCTCCGTAGTCTATTACAGTTTTATAGAGAGCTATAAAGATATCAGCGCCTTTAATTGTTCCGTGTAACAGTATCAAATTTAACATTTCCTCCGTAATAGTAAAATCTTTTGAGATGCAACGAATAAATATTAATAATTGACTGATATCTGTCTGGTCGGTACTTTCATCCAAACGTATTGAGTAGTATTCGCAATCTAAAACGCAATCACATAATTTTTTCGAAACATATTCATTCGCCCATATAGTAAAGAAACTTCATAAGACGCAGCCAAACTTTGTTAATAATCTGTATTTACTTTTGAAAATATACTTGATTGATGTATTAGTTTTTTTTATACTCGATCTGTTTTTTATACTTTTCTTCATGTAAAGTAGTATAGTGCCGTTTCACATTGTATTCCTTATTCACCGCCAAAACTTGCATACAAATCATACACTGCATTTTATTGTTATTGTTGCAGATCAGATAGTCTAATTCCCATTTTTCATTAAATGCACGATTTTCATCATTTATTTTTCGCTTCTTCACAGACATAATGAGGTTTGTTATTTTGCAATAGATTTCTGTTTACTATGTAATTAAATCACAAGTGTAGTGAGAAATAATGACACCGAGAAGGTAATGAAGGAGAATGAAGGAGTAAGCTCGAATTACACACAATCATTACGATTCCTAATTAGTTACTACACAATACGCATCAAATGACAACCATTAAAAATGAATAAACGACAATCAACGGCCAGTGCTGTTTCAGTCCCCGATCGCGCGGCATTTTAGCGGGAAAGCGCTAAACACGAGTCGGGACGGGACTCACAAATACGAATACGATTCAATATTTTAGTTATTTATTTATAATACCATATAAAATAAAATCATTTCTACCAACAAAATTTGAAAAATATGGAAAAATTTATTCTTCCGTGACCACGGGCCGCAGGTGGCCCGCGGGCCGTGTTTTGGACAGCCCTGCCTTAGAGAATCCCATAAGTACCTTACGTTACTAATTGTTGCTAACAGTAGTTTGAATGTTGAAGGGTTTCCTACACACTTGCCACTGGACAAAAATTTGATTTGTCTTAACTTTCTACTAGCAGCATCCCAAAATCGAAGATGTTGTGAGCTGCTATTTAGCTTGCATGCTAAAGGTTTTGCAGAAGTAAATACAGAATTCAGCGAGTCAAATGGGTCGTTCATAAACTTTACAAACATCGCTGTTCCCGCAGCATCCATAACGGCTGCTTTCGACAGACTGTGAAGGAGGGAAGCAGTGGAGTTACTGAAAACTTGCGCTGCAAGCTTTACTTTCATCTTCTGCCGATTGGTGGGGTTTACGTGAACATACGTAAGCTTGGTAGCTTTGAATATGCCATTATCCCCATCCAACTCGTACAGCCGATGAATGTCACTCCACCTAGCCGTTTTCCCTTCGAATACAATATCTTTGGTCATCAAATTATGCCTCATGCTTTTCAGCATATGAGGGACATCAAAAAGATGAATAATTTGATGACCATCAATATTATATACGAATTGATCACCCTCCTTACCACATTCTGCTGAAAGGCTACGCAAGGCAGCTACATTCCAGGAGCCAACATCGCATACAGATGCTATGATGCGAAAATCCGTATATTTATGAACGGCTCGTATAACTTCTTTGATCAGTGATTTTAGTATATACTGATTCGCAGCCTTATGGGTAAAATAGAAAGCAACAGGTTGCTTCCATTTGCTCGCCAGACCACGAATCATAAATACCAAAGCATGATCTGAAAGTTTTTAACCCCTTTCTGTTCCCACCTCTACAAACCCTTCAACATGCCAACTATTTTCAGTTACCTTCAAATTCAAATTCTTTCCAGTGTCCATCTCATCAAACATAAGTGTGCAGAAACGGTCACGGAGAGCCATTTTAGATGAAACACTCTTCAGATAAGTAAGTAAATTTAGGTTGATTCCGCTGGTCAGTTGGAAAGTTGCAAGGGATCGTCTTAATGTCCTTGTAGACGGTAGGCAAGGGATCTTTTGCAGGTATCGGTAGGAACGGGGACCGTGTCTGAAAATGGAGAGGAATAGGGCTTTCTCTTCTAAGGTATAAGGTTTTTTTTTTGGATACATGGAAATTTCGAAGGAGGGAAAGAATAAAAACACGGAGAGGTTTAGGTAGGGTATATATTTGTTGGATATTGGTTAAGTAAGATGGGGAAAAGGGATTTAGATAATCTGTTTGGGATTGGGACAAATACTGAATGCGCTTCCTCCGATAACGCAAGATATTTTCCGCGTTCTTCAATCTTGTAAGCAGCTTCCGCTCCTTCAGGGTAACTTTACTGGCTCTACTGGCTTGTGTTGTTCGACCTGAAAATGACATTAATAAAGAATTGTATTTAATTACTATGTTGTACTTAATTAAATATTTACCTTTGCACCTTCTCGACTTAGGAGACTCAAATTCAGAAGACATGCAGGGAATGGATTTACCGGATGGAGGATTGGTAGGAGAATCGGGATTGTCTTCTAAATTTACAACACGTCGAGGTAGTTGTTGTGCAGACAACTTCTTTCGTGCTGATGTCTGAAATTGGTTGGTCTTGAAGTGCCGCTGACACACACAAAACCTTCTCCCGTTTAACTGACCGTACGTAAAATCCACAAGATCCGGCCTCCCCATTCTGTCCAACCATTGCCGCCGCAGATCGTCTGATCTTGGAAAGCAGAACAGTTGTCGATCTTTGGGCGGCAATGAATTTGTCGGACAGTGTTCGTTCATACAGCTCTGTAGACTAGGATTTATTAGACATTTAAAATATAAATTTATAATTAAATTATCGGATTTGAAAGAGTAAACTTACTTGAAATAATTACAAAACATGGAAAATTTTAAAATATGTTGGAAATAGGAATGAGTTTTGGTTTTCTTTCTTAAAATACAAAATATTTCTAAAAAAACTTTTTAAAAAATCAAAATAAATAAAATCCCTTAAATTTCTTGGAAATTAACTTTTGTTAAGGGTGTGATCGTAAAAACATTATATTAATAGTACACGTGCCGAATTCGAAATACGGAAAACAAAATCTAAAAATTTGACGAACTTCGTTTAATAAATTATCGGCGTTATTTTTTGATTGTTTTTAGATTTCATATTCCTCCAGTAAGTCAAGCTTCAATGATTTAGGTTGGTGATGTATCAGTTCTATGTTATTAAGGCTTATTTTATGATTAGTTTCCGAAATATGTTTACAAATGGCAGAATTTTTGTCTTTATGGGGTGGTATGAATAAAAAGCGAGCAAATGCTCTTAAGTATAAGCAACAGCTATAAGCTTATGCTGAAAGTAAAAGGTCCGAGTATAAGCATTTGCTCCGATTTGTATGAATAATGATTTGCTTTTACTTATGAGCATCTGCTTAGATCAAATGAGGATTTGCTCGTCTAACTCGTCGTGACTTGTATAAATCGGTGCCGCAGTTGTTATACTTACGCTCTTAGTATTTGATGTTTGTGTTTATTTACCTAACCTAACATACTGAATTATCCCCGTAGAAGTTTAATGCTTTGTATAAACCAGTAATTTGTAAGACAACAATGTCGGCAGAAGAAAATGGTGACGATGTATCAAGCAACAATTTGCTAGTAGCATTGCAGTTGCAAAAAAGGCCGGAAATTCTATGGAAAACACAAATTCCGCAGAAAAAAACATTGAAAGATGAAGCCTTGAGGCAATCAGTTCTTGAGCTAGAACGTCAATTGGGAAAACCATTAACCTCTTCTCAATTGATGAAAAAAGTAAACAATATGAAAACGAGGATAAAAAGCAAAGTGGACAAAAACAAAACCGGGAATAAAAAAATAGTTTTATGCCAGTGGGAAAAAATGTTGCACGAATTAATGGATGGAGAGGATAATCCGACTATAAGCAAAATTCCTGGTAAGTATGTATTTTATTTAACCTGTTTATATTATACAAATATATGTATCGCGTATATATTCATAAAACTTTGTTAAAGTTAATTCTTTACATAACTTACCTAACTAGATGTATAAAAAATGGCTCTTTGAAACACTAAAAATTTGTACGAAATATGAAATAGGTAGTTATTTTCATTCATAATTTTAAACTAATGGCTAAATATGTTCCGTTTTTATTATAGGAGCAAAAAGTATTGGACCTCCTACCACCAAAATAAACAAAAACAACGAAGATTTATCATCTTCTATATTGCTTGAGTCTGAGCAGACGGATGAATTTAGGCCCCAAATAGCTTCCCTTGTGCCACCTCGACCTACAAAACATCAAACGAAGAAGAATTTAGAAACATATGAAACAGAAGAAACTTCCAAACTCACTACTCAGGAATTGCAACGATTGGTACTTATCGAACAATTGGAGACCACTCGTGTTCAAAGGCAGTATTATCGAGAAATGATGCAAAAATCCAATACCGGTCGCTCTTATTATGAGCCTGATGGAAACGAAAACGATAATGATGTACCTAGGTACGCAGTGCTTTAAAGAAATAATAAATTTGGTTTAGATAGATACTTTGGTACTAACAATATGATATGATTCCATGCAAAGATTACATTTACAAAACATGTTTTTTGTTAAGGGATATTTGTTATTTTTATAAAATGATTTTTCTTAAGGGCTATTGTAGGAAAAAGACTTGCCATACAAGAATTTTATCTTTATTTCATATAACACGTTATAATAATTCGTTATTTGGGTTCCGAAATGGTGTCATTAGCCACGGTTCCAAACCATAACCGTCATCTCCTAATAATATTGCACCAGGGAATTGTTGCATAATCAAACGTGTTTCAGAATTTCTCCAAATTCTAGCGTCATGCACAGAACCCGGCCAACTTGCATCAACACTAGTAAAGATTTCTTTGGAGTTGCACGTTGCTTGCACATTTAAAGTCGCCAACCCCTTTCTGTTGATGTATTCATCACCGTGATGGATAGGTTTCAATATTTGAACGTGTGTGCAATCAATTACGCCTATCGCACATGGAAATTGAAATGTCTCCTGCCACCTCTCCTGTGCTTCGTTTACTTGGTTCAACGTTGACGGAAATTTGATCCATAAAGGAGCTTTTTCGAGTATTTTGTTAATCACGAACGTAATTGTTTTTGATACTGTCGACTGATGAATTCCCAATTCTTCAGCAACACCAGTTTGGAAACCAGGATTGGCCATATACCGTAAAAATATCTTAATTTTAAGGTCCGACGAAAGAGCACCTCCTCTTCTTTCGTTGTTCTCGCCCATAAAGTGTGTTGCAATGTAATGCAAATTTTCTTCCTCAAACCGGTAAAGTGATTTAAAATCTCGGTTATCAGCTCCTCTTCGTACTTTGTAATGTTTTTCTGCCCGTAAATTAATAAACTCTGCCATTATTACCGACCACTGAAAGGGTGCATCTAGTACTGAACTAGATGCACATTTTACCGAGCATATGCTCAAAATGTGAAGCAAAACCTCCGTTTTATTCATATCAATCGGAGCATATGCTTAAAAGTAAGTAGATGCTCATGCTCAGAGGAAAGTGTTGAGTAAAAGCTTTTACTTACATTTTTATTCATAAAATATGTAGCAAATGCTCGAAATTTTGCGAGTATAAGGTTTTACTCTCCTTTATTCATACCACCCATTGTGTTTTTTAAACCGTGTCAATAAATTTCTACCTATTTGACCAATATAAATTTTATTGCAATCATTACAGGTTATTTTGTAAACACCATTCAGTTGATGAAAATGAAATTTGTGCTTGTTATTAGTGAGTAAATTGGAGATTTTGGTTGTGTTTTTGGTAACAATGTTTATGTTATGTTTTTTGGTTAAGGGATGTAGTTGATTGATTATGGGATCATAATTCGAAATAGAAATATATTTGGGTGGGAGTTTATAGTGAGGATAAATGATTGAAGTGATTTTATTGTTATGAACCATGTAGAAAATTGTAATTGTTGTTCTGTCTTCTTAACATCGTGTAGTAATGGATATAAGGTCAAATTATTTTCTTTGTACTTATCAATGTTATTTATTTTTGTTTGGAGAGACCGGAAGAACATTAAAGACACGCATCAAAGAACACAAAACCAGGAATGAATCGAAATTTGGAAACCACCTGATACACAACGTATACCATGAATTTGACGAACAAAACAATGCACAGATTTTACATAATATTGACAAAGGCAAACTAATGAAACTACTAGAGGCATATGAAATAAAGAAATTTATCCACAATAACCCCAACACAAAATGCCTAAATGAACAATTACAAAATAACAATAGACCTCTATACACATTTTTGAAAACCCCATTCACACCACCCAACAGACAAATGAACGAGAGAAACAAGGCAAAGTAGCACCTTGTATTCTGCAACTTTTGTCTTCCTTGGGTACAATCCCATCCTAACCCCATATATATCCTACCCTATCTCCTTCTAACCTACCACAATTATAACAAAGAAGAAGAAAAGAATAGATAAGATGAACAACTACATATATAAAGAAAAGAAAATAACTAACAACACAATATAAAACAAAGGGTAAATGAACGAGAGAACCAAAGCAAGTAGCACCTTGGCCCTGCAACAGTATCTTCCCTTAAGCTACACTCCCACCCTAACCTACACAAATCCTAACATACAACCTACACCCTTTCCCAACATACCTACAACAATAAAATAAAGTAAGAAATACAACACGAATAATGATAGAGAAATAATTCGAAAGTTTCATAAAAAGAAAAATTAAAAATTTAAATTTCATATTCAAATTCCAAACATAAAAACAACAAATAATACAAATTCAATGATACCAACCAAACACGAAGTGTCACAGTCTTCCATTACTGAACACGCCGCAACAACGAGAAAATTAAAATTTATAAATAATCGATAAACATCAATAACAACAAATAGAAAAACGGAACATGGTAGAAATTTATTCATAAAAATGGACGTAAGTTTACTTTGTTTTATTATATTTTAAGATAATTAGCCAGTTAAGAACAAATTTAACAACATAACCTTAGATAATTTAGAACGTAGTTAAGATAATAAACTACAGCTTTGCGATGCTCTAGTTTTGTCTATATTTAATTATGGTGACGTTGTTTACCATTCATGTCCTGATAGTGTACACTCGGATAAGATTCAAAAACTTCAAAACTCTTGCTTGCGATTCATTTACGGTATCCGTAGAAGAGACCGCATATCACACGCACTAGTGTGGGCTGGATGGCTAAATATGTCACGACGTAGAACTCTTCACTACCTGTGTCTCTACCATAAATTAATCTTGCATAAAAGACCTCCTTATTTGTACAATAAAATTAAATTTCGTACGGATGTTCACCACATTAATGTTAGGCATAGGCATGCCTTGACGATACCTCTTCACCGCCTAGAAATGTTTAAACGTAGTTTCTCTTATTGTGTGCCTAACATGTACAATCGGTTACCTGATTCAATTAAGAATCTTGGTCTGCTTTCCTTTAAGGGCATGGTTAAGGAGTTTTTGGGTGGGTGAGTGAGAAATGGAAGGATTTTTAAATTTTTTTTTTCTTTTTTGTATACGATTACTGTCTTACTTTGCGCATTTAAAATTCATTTAAAATTTATTTAAATATTATTATGACTTGAATCATATAATTATATTGTTTTGATTATTATTATTATTATTTGTTGTATTTTTTTTTTTCGATGGGTCATTGAAAAATAGGACGACCTCGGATTTTCTTTGGTCACTCTGACATGACTCTTTTTGATTGGAGTTGTATTTTCTTCATATATTGCTATATATTATGCATTTCGTTTATTACCTATCAATAAATATGATTATTATATTATTATTATTATTATTATAATAATGAACATTTATAATTGTAACAGGATTTCTTCCTGATGATGAGGGCTCAGATTCCTCGAAACATGTAGAAAAACAAAAATTAATAACATCGATATGTACAAAGAAAATAATTTGACCTCATATCCATGTAGAAAATGTTTTGTAAATCTTTAATAACCGTTATTTAGGCCTATTTTTATAATATTAAAGATATCTGAGTTGAAATTTTCAGTGCTAAGGGGTGTGTTGATGGCTCTGTGGAAGAAGAATCTGAACGTGACCTCTTTATATTTGAAAGGAGTGAAAGAATTTTTGGGTATTAGTGTGTCAGTAGTGGTAGGTTTCCGGAAAATATTGAAGGATTATAATTAGATGTGTTTTTGGAGATTGTTAAGGAACTCATAACCTTCTTCTCCGCCGTTGACAAAGCAACCGTTTGCTACTTTTTCGATGCCCAAGAAACTATATTTCCATGATAATAAATTGCTGTCCCGCTAACACTTTTTCTGTCAGTCTGGTCACTTCCCCAATCATAATCGGAGTATGCCTCAATGTTGTCGTTCCCTTCATGTTTCCTAAAGTTCAAACATACATTTTTAGTAGTTTTGACATATTTTAGAACTCTTTTTGCCGCTTTGCATCTACTTGTAGTAGGTTTATCCAAAAATCTTTCTAGATAGGAAGTAGCATATGATATGTCAGGTCTTGATATTCCTGCTAAGTAATTTAAACATCCAACCAACTCCCTGTATGGAACATTTATGGTGGGTTTAGGATGTCAAAAAGTATCTTAAATATTGTATTAAAAAAATTCGTAGACGATACCATTTCAAATATCGGGCAAACTCTGTTTGTGTGCGTTTTGATAACACCAGAATACAAGTATATTCTTTTGCAATCAGTTGTGGGTTTCTTGCACACACTCCCGGTAGCATCAAAGTGTACTAGAAGTGGAGTATTACAACTACTATATTGTTTTTTTAATAAATAATATTGTTTAGTGCTATACATTTTAACTGTGAACGGAACTGTAACTTCCTGTATGTAATTCTTATTGCCTTTTTGGATTTGAATTATATCTATTAAATCGTCGTGATCCCTATCTAAAATGGATTTAGCTTCTGAACTTATCTTTCGTAATGTACAATCCGATTTAATATCTTGTAAATTACAACATTTCAAAAGTTTGTGATTGGCAGCAGCAATAGTTTCGCTTTTATAGTGATATGATTTCTTAGAATAGAGTTTGTTTTTTACTATAGATCGTTCAATCCCTTGTACATAACCAGTTAGTTTTTCTTTGTGACAATAATCCAACGAAGAAGAATACACTGTTACAGTTGGTTTATTAAGAATGATTTTGAATTTCTTACAATTTTTATGGATTCAACTGTCGTATACTACGAACTCATTTGATTTTCGGAGATATTTTTTGTTTTTGAAAACTATTGTACAAAAATTATTAACATTTTTTTTTTATTCGATTTCTCAAAAAATATGTGTAATTTTTAGAAATAAGATTGTTTTCTCTTACTATGCAGTCCCACTTTTCACTGGGCACGACAAAAGTTCCTTCTTTAATGACGCAAGTATTATAAACGGCGGTTTTTAAAACTTTGTTACAACTACCTTTAGGCATGATATGTTTGCAACTTGATTGAGATAAATTTAGCAGTGGTTTTGGTACATTTAATTCTTGCTTACTTATGTCGTATTTACAATCACTGTAACTACTTAATTGCTTGAACGATAAATTAGCTATCTTACGCGGTATAGATGTATCTGGTTTATATGTGCACTTTATTGACATAAGATTATCTCCTGTTACTATGCATTCTCCCAACTCATTGCCGATACTGATATAGGACGCAAGTTTTATGGTTTTGTTAGAACTATCTTTAGATATGATATCCTTGAAACTTGATTCTGATAAATTTAACTGTGACTGTAGCACGTTTAGCTCCTGTTGACTTGTGTTGTATTTACAATTATTGAAACTATTTATTTGCTTTAAAGATAAATCAGTTAACTTGTGCGGTGTAGATGCGTGTTCTGGTTGGAAATCTAAATTAGAATTAATAGCAACATAATTATCTGTACTTTTTAACTGATTAACTTTTTTAAGTTATTGACCCGTTTTAGTTTGTAATAAAGACTTCGTCTCATTCTCAACGTATTCTTTAGACCAATTTGTAAGCACATTTCTGAATAAATTGATTTATTATCTTTATATGACAGATTATTAGTAAATTTGTTGTCTTTGCATTGTTTAAGTTCATTTTTAAGATCCATTAATGTCTTTGTATCGACTTTACTTGCGTTTTTAGAACTAAAAACATTTTTGAAAAATCGATGATTTCGTACTACTGTTCTCAAAAGTATACTTGGGCATTTTATTTTACTTCGGGTTAACATTGCTACTATTTTTAATGAAATTTTTTAATGAAAACGATACGACCATTTGGACCAGCTCCGTCAGCCACAACAGTTATATGTCCAAAGACATGTTCATCAACATTACTCTTTGCTTTTGCTATAGCAGCTTCTTCTTTCCTAGCTTACTTAATGTGACTCAATTCTGCACTTTTTTGGATGGATATATTTTTAAAATAAAGTTCAGCCGGTTTCGATTCTACAAAATCATCATCAGGAACTTACCTAATTAAAGAATAAACAAAAATAATCAAATTGGTATGAAATTTACAAAGCACATCTTTTAGTTCTAGGTTATGTCTATAAAAAATAATAACTTACGTCAATAACAAACTAAAAAATCCCTGACATTATTACAAACATTTTACAATGTTGTTATTAAACAATCAAGATAACTTCTTCCAACCATTAACAAAAATAATTAAATTCTAACTTATTAATAAGATTTCCGACTTGATCTAAACGTCGTTTCAATTAATGTGAGAGTACAAAATAAAAATATAAAAATACAAAAATGTAAATAAGGGAAGGTATTATAATTTTGGGAAGAGAAGGATTTTTGGTAGCCAAGACCCATGACGTTGCAAATTCAAACCGCTACCCTAATTTTGAATTCCTCGTACATCAGGGAGTTTTTTCGGCGGGGTGTATGGTATACATAAGAAGGTAAGAAAGTGATCTGGTGTTCGTCGTTATTAGGTCGTTTAAACATATGCTATTTGAGTTATTATGCTTGAACTTGTTAATCTCGTAATTTTCTAGTGCTTCTAAAAGGTTGCTTTTATTTTTATAATGAAGTATGTATGAATTTTTATTTTCGTCGAATTGTTGTTTCTCGTTAAACTTTAGATGTCTGCCAAAATTGGATCTAGATTGAGTTTTATGTTCCTTTATTCTAATCCTTAGTGATCTTCCTGTTTCTCCTATATAAGTGGCGTGGCTGGTGACACATTCTAATCTGTAAACTCCATTTCTGTCCAGTTTGTCAATTTTATTTTTGTTATCAATTAAAATTTGACCAATGGTGTTATTACTTTTTGAAACAAGTTTTATGTTGTATATTTTAAGTGTATCCTCTGTTGGAATGTTTGTGTACAAATTGGTTATGTCAAATGATAACTTTGTGTATTCGTCAAATTCTCAAGTTTGGTTATAAGTTCGCTTCGGTTTGTTATTGTGTACTTTGTCTTGAAGTCGGTAATGACTTCAAAAATTCCCTAAAGAAACTAATCAGGAATTTACATAGGTCGTTTTATCTTTCAATTGTCTGTCGTCTATGTCTTTGATTACAAGGCAATTTCGTCCGCATAGACTATAAGCTCCACCATAGGAGCTTATAAATTGAATATATAGGGAAAAAAAATATAGGTGATAGGAATTTAATATCCACATAGGATATTGTATTCCTGTCACATAGATATCCCTTAAGCATTTGAACCAAGTATGGACTGACGTTTCCCTTAATCCAGGCTGCCACTATTTCCCCCCCATGATGCTGAATTGAAAAAGTCTATGTCCAAGAGAATTATGTACATACTTCTCTGTTCTTTAAGGCTTTCTTTTTTATCTGATCAACGTTTTTCTGAACTTTTTCGATCAGAGATATTAAAATTTTCGCTTTAGAATCGAACGAAGAATGTCGCTACGTGTAGATCAATTAATATTACTTTTAAAATGCACTGTTTACACTATGACTTTTAAAGTGCATTTATTCACCATTTCATGTAATGAATATCGTGTCGGTTCACTAACTGATACGACTCGTATGTCGGTTCACGTACAGGTCTAGACATGAATTCGACGACGGACCGCAGCGGGGAATGCCAGCGTGGAAAAAACCTGATTAATTAAAAGATTATATAAAGTAATAAAAAGGCACGCGAAATGTTTTTTTGACAATTTCGGTTTTATTTAATATTAAAATACATCAGAAAATTAAATAAATCGCTGTGTGATGCTTCTTGCTGATTTTCCAGTTCGAGTGTGCCGGTATTGCAATGATGCAGCAATGTTGAATGCTCAGCACAAACTGCTTTGTTGCAAGTAAAGCAATACGCCCTGGTTTTACGCTGGCGTCCATACTCCATACGACATAACTGGCCTGACGAACCGATTTGATCGAGGTGCAAAAGAAGCTGCAGCTCGTGCTGCCGGTCTTGCTACTACCTACAAGGACAAAAAATATTTAGTTTATCCGCTTTTGTGTGTTTTAAAATTATTATATTTTACCTTTACATAGCGCTTCGAAACTTGGGATAGCTCGTTATACGTCCATTGGTGGCTCGTTCTTCAATATTAGGTGGTGCTAATAGTGTCGTGAGCAATTGCAAAAATGAACGTCGCTTATCATTTTTTTTTACTGGATTAATTTCATTATATATCGCTGATGAGGGTGAAAAGGGAGATAAGTCGTATTTTCGGGAAAATGGGTTTAAGTCATATTAGTAATCAAAAATATGTCTATTTCCTTGTGTAAAACGAGTTTAGTCGAAGCAATGCACCTATTGAGAGTATTATTAGTGTGTACAAAGGAGATGTTTTGTTTCAATCAAACAATAATTTTGTGTAAAGACAGACGAGTCGACTTACCTCCTTTTACTATATATAATAAGTAAGATACTTAACTCCTTTTCACATCAACTATTTGACTTCTTAAATTGACTTATCCCCTTAATAGTGGAAAAATGTGTTCTAGGGGCAAAATGATGGTTGAAATGGCAATAAGAAATTCAATTGATATCACAGTAGGTAAGTCTCACAAACCGAAATAACTTTTAGTGTCGTTTAATACGCAAAACTATAATAAATGAATACAATTTTTTCTTAAAATTATTTCAGATGCGAGTCCTAGTTTTTCACACAACCACATCTCTAATAGCAAACAACGGTCATGTGAGTTTTAGATATATTGAAAAGTAATATAAATCTTAATTCAATTAATTCTACAGATTCGACTGAGTCAAGTGAAGCATCATTACCACCAGATCCGCTACATCTGGTGGTAATGATGCTTCACTTGACTCAGTCGAATTTCAGAAATTTTTAATTCTGACGATGAGAATTTCGATCCAAATTTTTCTCCTGATGATTCATGTCGTGACTCTTTAGATAACGAAACAACGCTTAGAGATCTAAGAAAGAAAAGGAAGAAGAAGGAGTTGCATGAAAAGAATACAGAAGTAAACCACAATGACGTTATGGAAATTGAAGTAAATAAAGGTAAATGATCAAACAAAGAAACGCGAAAAATACGGGAAGAAAGAAAGTTAAAGAGAAATACTGGAAAAGAATATATTACAAGATCAAATAAGGTAGTTCCTAAAAAAGCAATAAAAGAGTTAAAAAACTGTAGAAATAAATGTGTTGAAAAATATGATAACAACATTCGAACAACACTGTTTAGAGATTTTTGGTTAATGGGCAGCTATAACAGAAGAACACAGTACATTAGCGACCTAATTTTATTGAAAGACAAGAAAGTTATTAGAATTCGTAAAGAAAATAGCAACAAAAAGCGTACGGATACTGCAGTGTATCATTTTAGAATCAACAATAGTTTAAATCGCACATGAAAAGATTGTTTCAAAAAAACCTTTGATATAAGTAATAAATTTATTGAGCTAATCATACAGAAAAAGAGACGAAATAATATGTCAGGAATAATGCAGTTAGATGGCAGAGGGACTCATGAAAACAGAAAAAAGATTAGTGATGAAGATAAACAAATAGCACGGGAGCATATTTTATCCATACCTGCATATGAAAGCCATTACACCCGGAGGCAGTCTTCTAAGAGGTATTTACCTCATCACTACACTTTAACCTCTCTATATCAGGCTTATAAATCCCAGAATCCAACAAGATTTATAAATAGAAGAGAATATGAAAAGATTTTTTTATTCATTAAACATCAAAATTAAGCAACCGAAGAAAGATACATGCGGTAATTGTGACAAGCTCCAAATGAAACTTAAAATGGCAAAATCGGATGACGAGAAAACCAAATTAACCGAAGAGATACAAGAGCATCATCAAAAAGCCGAAGACAGTTATACCAGTAAAAGTAATGACAAAACCGCTTCCAAGGCGGATCCTCAAAAGAAAACCATTTGTTTTGACTTACAACAGTGTCTACCAACACCAGATATTCAAACTGGGGAAGCATTTTATAAGAGACAGCTGTGGACTTATAACCTCACAGTTCATGACTGCGATGATGCTCAAACTTTTTGCTATTTATGGTACGAGTCGTTAGCCAAGAGAGGTGCAAATGAGATAGGTTCATGTCTTTACAATTACTTAAAAAATAATCTCGACCCCATGGTAACCCATATTGTTATGTACTCTGATTCATGTGGGGGTCAAAATAAGAACACCTACATCTCAGCCACTTGTCTCGTCGCATTACAGAACTGTGAAAATTTGTCCATTATTGACCATAAGTTTTTGTTGAATGGGCACACCCACATGGAATGTGATACAGACCATAGCCTTATTGAGAAAAAAAAAAAGAAAAGTAATTTAAAAATTGAACACCCACATGATTGGGCTCAACTCATTCGCCTTGTAGGCAAGAAGAAACCTTTTGTGGTCCACGAAATGGGGAGGTCGGAGTTTTTAGATTTTGCAGGGTTGTACTCAAAGGCTTTGATAAACAGAAAGCAAGATACATCGGGAAATAAATTTAATTGGAGAGAAGTAAGATGGATTCGATATGTGAAAAATAGTAAAAAGTTTTTATATAAAAACTCCCTGAGCGAACTTGAAGATTTTAAGATATTAAGTTTGGAAAGAACAGGCCGAGGAAATATCATAGAAACACTAAATCCGAAACAAGCTTATAAAAAACCAGTCCCTATAACAGAAGAAAAGAAACGTCAACTTGAAGAACTACTGCCCTATATTACTGAAGGAAACTGGGATTTTTACAAATCTTTAGCAACTTCTGCTGAACAAGTGGATGTATATCCAGATGCCTCATCAGACGAAGAAGATTAGAATCTTAAACTTTTTTTTGTATTGTAATTTCAAAGTAAAATTTTTAAAATACAACTATCTTTTCATTGTTTGCGATAGTTAATGTAGTGATAAAGGATTTATGTCACATATATTTTTTTGTGAAAAATGAGATAAGTCAATCAAAGTCACATATTCAAAATTTTGTTGAAAAGAAAATGTGCGTTTCTGACCGTTAATTATTTATTATTTTAAAATAGAAACAAATTTACCACAGAGAATTTACCCTAAAACAAAACAAAACAAAAAACTATTTAACAATTCGTGAAATAAAGTTTACAATCTCCCAATCATATTATTCTCTTATTTCTAATAGTTTCTAATAATTTCTGCTTAAATGCTGAAATACAATGCGATCAAGAAAGCCGGTCCGCTAAAAACTACTTTCCCAAGCGCTTGATACCAATACTTACTGCCCTGCTCACACCGGTCACACCCTCGTTCCACTTCTACTTGTTTTAAATTTTGGCGGGGAAATGGGAGGACACTTTTAGTTTAGTAAACATAACCTTAGAAACTCACACGCACAAAATTAAAAATGTTACTCTCGTTAAACAAGATTCGAAATAAATTCTCTCTGGAGTTAGACTGGTAGATGTAAATTTAAATTATGATGAAAATAATTAAAAAGGATTCACTAATAAAAAGAGAACCCTTCAACCTATTCTTTTTTAATTAGTTTATTTCATAAATCAAAAAAGATCTTTTATTTTATTATAAAAATACAGGTTTACAAGCTTTGTGTTATTTATTATAAAAAAAATTCAAAATGTTGACCATTATTTTCTAAACATAAAGTAATTCTTCTCTTCATATTATCGAAGACGTGTATAAGTTGCTCTCCGGTTATTTGCTGAACGTTGTGTCTTATTGCATCTTCCAATTCTTCTATGGTAGGGGTTAGATCGGGTGAGCGAGGTGGCCAACATACCCTACCAATTACTCGATCATCATAAAATTCTTGAAGGAATCTTTCAGTTGTTCGCGCAGTATGTGCGAAGTGTTGAAAAAATCCTTGTTGCAATTCATCAGGATGTAATTGTTCAATGAATTCTTGTAACAAAGCTTGGTACCTTTCTGCATTGACTGTGTCATAGAAAAACACAGGGCCAATAATTCTACGTCTTGACATAGCAATCCATACTCCTATTTTAACAGGATGTAACTGTGCTTCATTGAAAACATGTGGATTTTCAGAACTCCAATGTCGATAATTTTGTGAGTTCACATAACCAAGCCTCGGCAGAAAAAAATGTTTTGTCCAATACATCATTATTTCTTAAATTTTCATTAAACCAATTACAATATGTAATACGTTTTTCAAAATCTAGGGGCAGCAATTCTTGTACTACACGAACTTTATAAGCTGTAAAATGTAATTCTTTTTTCATAGCCGTGTGACACGATCCGTAGCACAATCCTGTTTGTTGTGATAATTGTCGTAAAGGTTTCCGGGGACTTAGCTCCATACGGGTTCGAATATCTTCAACAACTTCTTCAGTTAATTTTTTCGGTCGACCAGGGCTTTTTCCAGGATCAACACTTCCAGAATCATCAAAGCGTTTGACAACTTTCCTAATGTGATTTAAGGTTTCATAATTCACTACATTTTCCGGGAATGTCTCTAAATTCCTCTACACAAAGACCTGTTGAATATTTCCATACCCCATTTTGATCTTTTACTCCATTTCGAAGATAAGATCGGAGAAGAAACTTGTCTTCTTCTAAGCTGAACGGCATGATTTAACCTAAAAATAAATCAACGAAATTTATACCAAACCGATTTAAAATAAAATAATTATTTACCTTATAGAAAAATCACAATCGAATTTTTGTCTTAATAAAGACAAATAAAATTAAATAAATAAATTAAATAAAATCGCAATAAATTTAAAATGAAATATTGGAAACACCGAACGCCAAAACCAAGAACACGACTGCTCTGAGCTCAGCTGATCGAAGCCATTGAAACTAAAAATCGATATCACCTCATCGACCAATAAGAACGTTGAAAATTAAAAACAAGTAGAGGTGGGAGGAGGCTGTGACGAGGGCAGTAAGTATTGGTATCAAGCGCTTGGGAAAGTAGTTTTTAGCGGACCGGTTTTTTTGATCTCTTGGTAGTTGTTTGACTTCTAATTTCGTATTCTAAATTATTAAACAAAATAAACCCCCTAAAAAATAAACAATCCTGCGAATATGAATGACTAACCTAAAATGTTTTATTTGACCGTACTGTTCCAACAAATGCAGTTTTCTGCCTCATCAATGTGCGCGCCACATCCAACATGTTAGTAATTAATTTATTTATATGTTTATTTATTTATTTACACACACGGGGATAGCAACAGGACACAGTCCCACATAAAAGCTACTCCACTGTAATACATTTTATATACTGCAATAAATTGTATGAACACAAAATTGAAAATCGATCAATTAATTAATTAATGGCCTTAAGCATATGTAATCAAATCAATTCAAGGCAGAACTCAAGCCGCTGCAACGAGATAATGTACTTAAAATCACACAACTGGTAGGGCAAGCACGGCATTACGAATAATTTGCTTGAAGTTGTGCGGCGTGACGACGAATATGTCCAACCCAAGACGGTCCACTGTCCTCTCCATGCGAAGTATTGGGGAAAACAGGCATCACTGCAAGTTCTGCGCTGCTGAAGTGTGGGCATATGATACATTTGTCAGGCACATTGGTTAATCTGTATAAGGATGCCGGAATTTATACGAGAGATACTTCAGGAACCTTTTCTGAATCCTCTCTATTCTGTTAATGTATGCGTCGTACTGAGGGTTCCAAGCTGTACTGCCGAACGATAAAATACTATTAACGAAAGCATTGTATAAAGAAATAATAGGTCTAGGGCAGCAAAACGATTCAGAAGAGCGCATTACAAATCCCAGTATCCTATTAGCTCTGGCAACCACTGCATCAACGTGTTGATCAAACAGTAGTTTGCTATCTAAAGTAATGCCCAGGTCTTTAATAGTGTCAACACGATCCACTAAGCATGTTCCGCACCGGTAATGAAATTTAAAGAACTGCTTTTTTCCCGTAAAAGTAACAGTTCGACACTTCGATATGTTAAGTGACAAATTATTAATCTCACAAAAATCATAAAATCTGTTCAGGTCATTCTGAAGGTTAATACAGTCTGAAAAAGCTTTGCTAAAGTCAGTGTATATCGCATCTACTTGGATGTTTTTATCAATAGTCGAAAAAAGGAAGTCGGTATATTTTAACAAGTTGGTGTCCACAGATCGCACCAGATTAAAACCGTGTTGCTCCGCACCCACACAGGGCTTCATCTGAAAAAATAGCCTGCTGTAAACCAATTTTTCAAAGATTTTTTCCATTATTGGTAAAATAGATATAGGACGGTAATTAGTTACAACATATAATATACATCTGTCCTTGATTTACCTCACGCTCTTGACCAGGCAACTTCCCAGAGTAAATTATTCCTTTGAGGGGATAAAATGATTTCGAATCGCACAGCCATCGTACCTTTATTCCGTACTCTGCTGGCTTAGACGGAATGTATTGTGTAAACCGTGTGCGGTCTCTATATGGGAATAATTGCTTGAATTTAAATTTTTTACGTGGGTCCAGCAATATATCCATATCTACATGTGGATAACACTGCTACTCACAAACTTTCAAAATAGGAAGAGAACTTTTAATAAATAGTAAATAACTAAGCGAGGATGCAATCTAAACTTAATACAGACGATAGACACTGGTGAGGTGACTGAATTGGAAGGCAATGAATAAAACTTTTTTTTTAAACAGTGTATTTATTTACGTTTTAGCTATATACAATATATACATTTTAAGTAAAATAAAATATGTACAAG
The DNA here is from genome assembly GCF_036711975.1 of Onthophagus taurus. Taxonomy (NCBI): domain Eukaryota; kingdom Metazoa; phylum Arthropoda; class Insecta; order Coleoptera; family Scarabaeidae; genus Onthophagus; species Onthophagus taurus. Next base: position 15,627,029 of record NC_091973.1, read on the forward strand.
TAGCTAGATGATATTTGGAGATTTTGCGCAGTTCCTATACTTCGGCATTTACCTGGGGTTTTTGACTTTCCTTCTGGAAGGGTAGTGCTCTTAGGGAGGATGCTGGTGTGAAAAAAACCACTTGTCCTTACTTGTATAATTTATATAGTATGGTTAAACTTAACCTTACTTCTGTTCATTCGCGCCCTCTATTACAAAGATTAACTACTAATAATAATTGTGGTTTACTACAATTCCTGCAGTAGTTTAGCAGTAACCAAACCGTAATCGTCCAATTCCTCTTCATCAGTTTGATAATCGATGGCTGGTGGAATTATAACTAAATCCAATTTGAATTTGTTAGTCTTGCATTTTCAATACTATCTAATGCAGCTGGTAGCGACTCAAATCTTTTTCCATAAAACAAAGACGGATGAATTTCGTTGAAATCCATTGTAAATTGTAGAAGTAACTCTGAAAAATTGTAGGTGACTTTCATACCGTGCTATTATCCATTGTACTCAAACAGGTACAGACAAGTTCGTAATACTATACAGGGTAATTCAAATTCGACTGAGATCTCAGAAACCATAAAAGATACAGAAATGATTAAATGGGGGCAAAGTTGTGTATCTTAGGGCTCATCATTTTTCAACAAAGTTTTTGGATTTAGCTGTTTTAGTTTTTAAAATATGGCCGAAAAATAAAAAAATGACTTTCGTTTTTTGCCTATAACTATTTTATTTTTCGTTTTTCCATAAATCTGAAAAAACATTCTTAAGGCAACTTTTTATGAAAAATGTCGTGACACAACGAGAAATTTTCTCCGACGTTTGGTTTTTGTGAAACTATCATCAGCAATTCTGGCAACGTGATGTGTAATCCGCATATGTAACATAACGTACGGTTTTGCAATGAAAAGACATTTGCAGATGAATTTTTCCCCAACAAAAGATCGCTTAATTCTTGTTGTTTGGCGTATTCTTCGGCTATTTGTAGCGTTAAATTTGGAGTTCTCATTAATAAGGGTTCTAGAGTTTTTTTTCAACTCTTTTCTAAGTCCTAATCTAAACTGATTTAACACAAGGTGTTTACATTTTGTTTTCAAGCCTGGCTTTTCTCGGTCTAATGCTGTAGATAAATCTAATAATAATATGTCTGTGGTACAATCTGTGGTAGTAACTAAGTGTTTTGTAGTATTTGTATGAGGCAATTTATCATCTGGGAGTAAAAACATATCATGATACCCTTTACATTTCTAAAATACTATCGGTTTGATTTTTATTCATATGTTGTAATTTTAATGATTTTTGAAGAGAAATGTGCCTCTCTGAACTAATTTGTACATCGTTCAGATGTAATAAGCCGGAATTGAATGCGTCTTTATGTAAAATGTCATAAATATTCAGGTATAGTTAAAGATATCGAGAAAAACTACAACAATAACATTATAATGGTTATAAAAGAAAATCTTCGGTTTTATCACCCAAATGTATAAGGCTAAAAATTAAATTAATCGTACTTCTTGGTGATATGTTTTATTCGCTCGACCGGTTTCAATACTTACGGTATTATCCTCAGGAAATCGTTAAAAAAGGGAGTTTCTAAGAACAAAACAAAAAGTTGATACATCATACACTAGTAGTACACGAGTACAACAATCAAACCCAGGAACGAACAGATTATGCGAATTGACACTAATTATTTTCTTTCTTCTATTAAGAAGTAAAGGGGACGTGAGCAATGACCCGTCTTCTACCGACATATCTTTTAGGTTATACGGTCAGTCATTTTATTTCCAGTATAGCATTCTTACTGTGGATTATACCATCTGGACTCGCACCCAAAAAGAAGAACTCCCCTTGACCAACATATAAACCACATGTGTCTACATGCCTACATGTAACAGCTTCAAATTCTTTTAGTGCGGTATTTTCGTATTAACAATCGTAGTGAATCGCTTTGTTCACACGAAAAGAATTTTCTAATAAAATTTTAAGTAGGTTCTTTGGTGATGTAGATGGTCTTCGCTTGCAAACTAATCCAAGATTTGAAGCTGTTATTCTAAATAATCTTTGTTGTTTCCAATTTGGATTGTAACGGTTCCGTTCGAGGTTATTGAATTTCCTTGTGATTTGTCTGTAATTGTTAGAAGTCGGGGAATTATATACCATTTTGTTTATTTACCTTGTTATAATTTTTGTTTTTTTGTTACAGCAAGCCGAACTTGGAAACACTTGAAAATCCTTTCCCTTTCATCACTTTTCTTAAATCCTTTCCTTTCGCTCATTTTAAACGCCTTTTTCTTTTTCATTACCTTCATTACAATCACACAATAAATCTTAACCTTAAAACTTTTCTTTTTCTCTTCTTCATTACTATCATGAATTTTGTTTACATTTTTAAGTTCGGACTGTCAATAATAGAGGGAGCTAGTGATTTTGAATTCTTGGCACCGCGCGATTTTATAACGAGTTTTTTGGTTAAAATCTTGGGAAATGAATACCCGTGCGCGATTTTACTCTTCCTCTTTTGAAACCAGCCTTTGTAGTGTTTGGATGGTTAACAAGAATTTTAAGTCGACATTTTGGTATAATTCTGTGTAGAATTTTGGATCGATTTATATCCGTATTTTTCGGGATCTGAGTTAATTAATCCTTTAATTTTTCGTTTGGAAATTGTTCAACGATTACGGTTTCACCGGATTTATTGCACATTTTTACAAAGACTATTCATTTTGCTGGTTAAAACCTCATACCACCTTGAGGTAGGTTTTTCTTTTTACATTTTCTTTAATTTTAGCTTAATACTAACTTAAACCTAAATTCATTTAAACTCCTTTCACACTACATAAAATCATCCATCCCTACATTCTTGCCTAATTATCTATTTACATTTTTCTTTCTTTTCTTTACACGCTAGGTTTTTTTTCTTGGAGCCTTATTCCTTATATAAGTTCTTGGGAAATCTCCCATCCCGGAAACAAGTACTACCAGGAATAAAGAAGTAAATTAGAATCTACATAACCCAAGTTTCCTGTACTTACCATCGAACAAGTGTTTCCAAAGGAGGTTTGCTGGATTTTGTTGCTGTATCTACGTATAATTGTTGTCATCGTGAAGTCATCATCCTTCGTCAAAAGAGTCTGGAATAAAGGTCAGAATTTTCCTGTTTATACAAAAAGAATATCAGTGTGGTTAGATACTTTTGTATTTTTTTTATAAAGTAAGATTTTCTTTTGTACTTACCATTTAATTTTTTTGTTAACTTCACTGGTTCATTTTGTTCATTTCACTTTAAACCAGTTCTTTATTATTATTATCTCATTTTAATTGTCAATTAATTTTTCTTGTAAAGTTATCGGATTTATTAGGGGTGTTATTAATTTCGGTATTGATTTCGATTTTGTTTTCTTTTCCGTTCGCCTGATCGAGCGCTCGGGTCAATCGGGGACGTGTCGCGATCATTATTTAGGTTTGTTTTAATTTTGTTTTATTCAGTTCATTATTATTTTCTTTCTCTTTTACCCCCCTAATTATTCGGGATTTCTTTTTTCGAACAATCTCCGTTATTTTATTTACTACTTATATACTTTATATTTTGTTTTACCATATTTTTTTTTCCTTAATAAATTTGTTTTTATATGGTATATGATTCCGCGATTTCTTTGTGTTTTGTTATATGTTGGTGTTGTCGAACCTTTTCCCTTCCAGCCCTCTTCGCAGTTAGAGCGATCTGTAACTGAAACTGCGTGGCGCCTTATAAATTCAAACCCACCCCATCTTCACTGGGAAGCCGAGGTGTTGCAGATCTGTATTTTTTTAAAAGGGGTTCGATTGTGTTGTTGTCGTTTTGTTGAAAAGCCGCCACAAATTTTGGCGCCCAACGTGGGGCCATATTGTTTTGGAGGGCCATATTGTTTTGGAGGGCCATATTGTTTTAAAAGTCCCCTATTGTTTTGGAGACCCATATCGTTTTGGGAGCCCTTGTTGTATTGTCTTGGAAGTTCTTAATTTTATCGGAACCCTTATTTGTATCGAGGACACAAAGTGACTTCGGTTTGTGTCTTAATTCCATTCCAATTATTTCGACTCTTCGGTTCCCTGTTTTCGATTTGACCAATCTCTTCTCGGGTTCAGGAGAGATCAACCCTTTTGGGATGGCTCTTAAGGTCACGGTTAATTACCTTTCTAAGGAAGAATTGAGTTATGAATTTACTGTCCGAGGTTTGGATCCCTCTAGTGTCGATGAGATGCGTAGGTTGTTTGCTTCTTTACTACAGAAGGAGAAACTTAACCCTGATTTGGTCAACGATTACCCGGATAACCCTTACACAGAAGAGGAAGATTTGTTAGCGGTTAGGGACAAACTGGCCGAAATTACCACATTGTTAGATGATTTTCGATCTAAGAATGCTAAGAAGGTTGAAACTAAGATTTGGCATGTTTTGGGGCGAATAAGGCGTATGAGTGAATTATGTGAGGATCGTGCCGTTGTTCTCCGTGAGGCTTTGTCTTTGAAGGATAGGTTAACGAAGGCCATTGCTTCCGTTTCTAGGCCAATTGAGTTAGAAGCCCTTGAAAGATCCCTGAACGTATCTTTAGGCGGGGGCGCTGCTTCGTCTACCCCTGTAACAACTAGTCCTCCACCCTTGATGTCTTCTAAGGCTATTCCCGTACATAAATGGGGCCTTAAATTTTCCGGAAGGACGGGTATTTCGGTGGGAGCGTTTTTAGAGCGAGTACATGAATTGTCCGCAGCTCGAGGTGTTTCTCTTCGAGAAGTTTTTGTGTCGGCTCTTGATTTATTTGAGGGTCCCGCCCTACTTTGGTATCGTTCTGTCAGGGATGAAGTTAGCTCGTGGGGAGAATTAGAGGTGCTATTGAGGGGTGAATTTTTACCTTCCGACTACAACGAACAACTGTTGGATGAGATACGACACAGAACCCAGGGTGAGCGAGAGCCTATTGCAATCTACGTCGCCAATATGTTAGGTTTATTCGGTAGACTCACTTGTCCACTTTCTGAGGAGGCGAAGGTTAAACTTATCCGTAAGAACCTCTTACCTTATTTTCAAACCCAACTAGCTGTTCACACTATTGATACGGTTTCTGATTTGAAGGTCAAGTGTAAGCAGTTAGAGGAGTCTAGGCGCGCGGTAAAGGAATTTCAGCCCCCTAAAATTCGCAATAAGACTTTGGAACCCGAATTAGCTTACTTAGGTTGCTTGAGCTACCCCCAAACTTCAGATTTTTCTGCGGTTGAGTCAAGTCCTGTTAAGTGCTTCAATTGTGGAGTTTTGGGTCACATGGCTCGTGGTTGTCCTAATCCCAAGAGACTGCATTGTTTTAAGTGTGGAAATGAGGGTTTTACTACAAAAAATTGTCCTAAATGTCCCCATGGTAATAGGAAGTCTTCGGGAAATGCCAATCGTCGTCACTAGGTCGCCGGCTAATTGACATTGAAGACGAAAAACCGGCTGATAGGATTTCTTCCGTGTTGGAGTTCGTTTTAGATAGTTGTAAGAAGGATGAAAGGCCTTATCTGAAAATATCGATATTAGGTAGAGAGTTACTAGGTTTGTTAGACACTGGTGCCTCTAGAACTATATTAGGAGGTGTGGGATGGAAAGTCGTGTCCGATTTAGGATTTCATTGTCGTCGCGTTAGTTCTTCGGTCAGAATAGCTAATGGACAATTGGTTGAGAGTTTGGGTGTGGTTACGGTTCCGGTTACTTTGAAGGACAGAATTACCCTTATTGACATGTTGGTGATACCTACACTTCCCCAAACCCTTATTTTGGGTGTTGATTTTTTCAAGTCCGTTGGAGTAGTGCCTGACCTTAGAAATGACTCTTGGAATTTCGCGTACGAGACTGTTTTCGAGATAGATTCTCTTGATGATGATTTGTCCCCTTCTAATAAGCAACTTTTGGAAACCATGGTTAACTCTTTTAAAACTAAAATGGGTGACGGTTTAGGGTGTACTCACTTGGTGAGTCACGTGATTAGAACTTCAGCTGATCCCATTAAACAACGCTATTACCCCGTTTCTCCGGTCATGCAGCAGCACATTAATAAAGAACTTGATATCATGTTAGAGCAGGGCGTTGTCGAACCCTCATCGAGTGCTTGGTCTTCCCCAATCCTGTTAGTGCGAAAGAAAGATAACACATATCGATTCTGTGTTGATTATCGTCGTCTGAATGCGGTGTCGGAACGTGATAGTTATCCGCTCCCGTATATTTCCGCAACTCTCGATAAACTCAGGAACGCAAAGTTTTTGTCTTCCCTGGACATTAAGTCCGCTTTTTGGCAAGTCCCCATGGAGAATGCTTCTAAGGCTTTTACTGCTTTTACGGTGCCCGGTAGAGGGCTATATCAATTTACACGTATGCCTTTTGGCTTGCACAATTCTCCTGCCACTTGGCAAAGGCTTGTTGATAGGGTCCTGGGTCCTGAGTTGGAACCTAATGTGTTCGTTTATTTGGACGATGTTGTCATTGTTACCGATACCTTTGAAAAACATCTTGAGGTTCTGTCGAGTGTATTTGAGAGGTTGCTCGCTGCTGGATTGAAGGTCAGCTGGGAGAAATGTAAGTTGTGCAGATCTGAATTGCGTTACCTTGGCTATGTCGTTGATAAATACGGACTTCATGTAGACCCTGAAAAGGTTAACGCCATGCTTAAGATTCCTGTTCCTAAGTGTCAGAAAGATGTTAGACGTATACTTGGTACCTTTTCATGGTATAGACGTTTTATTCCCGAGTTCGCGACTTTGATTTCTCCGATTACGAACCTGCTGAAAAAGAATAAGCCAGTTGAATGGACGGATGAATGTGAAAGATCTTTTAGAGTCATTAAGGAAAAGCTTGTATCTGCTCCAATCTTGCGATGTCCTGATTATTCGCTGCCTTTTGAGTTGCACACGGATGCCTCTGGTGTTGGTTTGGGTGCCGTGTTGTTGCAACCTGGTGAGGATGGTGAACAAGTGGTGGTATACTTGAGTAGGTCATTAAGTCCGGCCGAACGTAACTACTCGGCCACAGAACGCGAGTGTTTGGCAGTGATTTGGGCTGCGGAAAAGCTGAAACCTTATCTTGAGGGAGTCCCGTTCACGGTGGTTACTGATCATTATTCTCTCCTTTGGCTTTTAAAGTTGAAAGTTCCTACTGGGCGTATCGCGAGATGGGCAATTAGATTGCAACAATTCGACTTTGTCGTTAAACATCGTAAAGGCTGTGAGAACGTTGTGCCTGACTTACTTTCGAGATCGTTCGAGGTCGTCGATTCGATCCAAGAGAGGACCGAATTGAAATTCTCTGATACTTCTGACGTGTGGTATAGAAGGCTGAAAGAAAGAGTTCTGAATTTTCCCGCTAAACACCCCTTATTTAGAGTAGAGAATGGCGAGGTTTATAAGTATGTAGTGTCATCTGTTCTGGGACGAAATTCCGAACCTTGGAAAAGGGTTGTCCCAAGAGATTTTCGTAAAGAGATTTTAGCTCTTTCTCATGACTCTCAAACCGCTGGTCATATGGGTGTTTTCAAGACTCTTGGTAGAATTTCTGAGCTCTATATATGGCCTAAAATGAAGGCAGACGTGGTAAGGTATATCTCTGGATGTGAGTTGTGCGCTTCTTATAGGATTCCGAATGTTAAGCCAGCTGGTAAGTTCGTTCGTACCCCAGATAGTGATAGACCGTGGCAACTTATATCAATTGATCTTGTTGGCCCTCTTCCTCGTTCGAGAAAAGGTAATCAATTTATCTTCGTAATATCCGATTACTTCAGTAAATTTGTACTTGCTTATCCCATAAGAACTGCTACCGCAGATAAGATTTCGCAGATACTTGAGACGGAAGTCTTTCTTAAATTTGGAGTTCCTAAAACCCTTATTTGTGACAATGGTCCTCAATTTAGATCCCGGAAATTGAACTTACTAACTCAACAGTATGGTGTTTCTGTTAGGTTTAACGCCAATTATCACCCTCAGGCTAACCCTGTAGAGCGAGTGAATCGTACGCTTAAAAGAATTTTGTCCTTGTATTGCAAAGACGATCAACGTAAATGGGATGTGAGTGTTCCTAAAATAACTTGCGCGATTAATTCCGCTCGTCACGAGGTTACGAAATTAACACCTCATTTCGTATGTACGGGTCGAGAGTTGGTGTTGAATGGGAAACAGTATGATAAAGTCATGGGTGATGGTGAGTGGAGCTTAGATAACGAAGATCTGTCGAAGGTATTTGCTGATGTTAGGAAACGCATTGCACAGGCGTCTGGTGTGAATGAGAGGCGGTATAATTTGAGGAGGAGAAGCGATAAGTTTATGGTTGGCCAAAAGGTTTGGAAGAGAAACTTTGTATTGTCTAATGCATCTAAATATTTTTCGGCAAAGCTGGCTCCTAAATTTGTAGGTCCGTATTCTGTTTATAGGGTCTTGTCACCTTGGACTTACGAGTTGAGGGATGGTGAGGGTAATAATGTTGGAACTTGGCACGCTAAGGATTTGAAGCCTTACCTTGTTGACCCGGGTTAGTTGTTCCTTGTTTGATTTGCTGGCTCACCTGGCAGGGGCCTTAGACTACTCCAGAAGACCGGCTGTCTCCGTTTCGTGTACATCTGTTTCTATTTTGGTTCTATCCATCTTGGGAACTTACGGAGTGTGTTTTGTCCTAATTGGTTGTGATTGTTTGGTACAACTAGTTATTTCGTTTAGTGCTATTCCATAGATATTATGGATAGTATCTACCTGACTGATTACCCCTTTGGTGTGGTACATCCCTAGTTGTTTAATTTCATTGTCCTCCCCTATTTTTCAGAGCCAGTACCACAAAGTCCGTGGGCGTTTGGCCATTGACATTTTGTTTTGTGACTGTTGTAAACTGTCACGTTTTCGCCGCAGGTAGCGATATACCGATCGTAGGTTTAGTATCTTAGTATCGACCAACGAACCCGTCTTAATTTTCTTTTCCTTTTTTTCGCTTGTTATCCTTTAACTGTAGTAATAAACCTATTTTTGTTCTAGTCCCAGTCGAGTCGTTTTTCTTTTTCGTTTTAGAGTGTCTTCGCTTCACGAATTCCTCCATGTTATTGATATTAGGTTGGAGTGATCACTGTGCGACTTATTGATAGTATTCATGGATTTCTATATCTCTGTATTTTCATTTATTATTTTATTATTTTCCCTTCCGACCGAATGTCGAAGACCTGAAGGCTATGGGCACGAGGTGGATCAGGTGGTTGGTTCCATAGTTGCATATACTTATTTTTGGGTTGGATTTTGGTTGTTAGGGTTGCTTGTCTAAAGTTTAAAGTTTACGAGTAAACTTTCTTGTTGTAAGGGGGGAATGTAACGGTTCCGTTCGAGGTTATTGAATTTCCTTGTGATTTGTCTGTAATTGTTAGAAGTCGGGGAATTATATACAATTTTGTTTATTTACCTTGTTATAATTTTTGTTTTTTTGTTACAGCAAGCCGAACTTGGAAACACTTGAAAATCCTTTCCCTTTCATCACTTTTCTTAAATCCTTTCCTTTCGCTCATTTTAAACGCCTTTTTCTTTTTCATTACCTTCATTACAATCACACAATAAATCTTAACCTTAAAACTTTTCTTTTTCTCTTCTTCATTACTATCATGAATTTTGTTTACATTTTTAAGTTCGGACTGTCAATAATAGAGGGAGGGAGTGATTTTGAATTCTTGGCACCGCGCGATTTTATAACGAGTTTTTTGGTTAAAATCTTGGGAAATGAATACCCGTGCGCGATTTTACTCTTCCTCTTTTGAAACCAGCCTTTGTAGTGTTTGGATGGTTAACAAGAATTTTAAGTCGACATTTTGGTATAATTCTGTGTAGAATTTTGGATCGATTTATATCCGTATTTTTCGGGATCTGAGTTAATTAATCCTTTAATTTTTCGTTTGGAAATTGTTCAACGATTACGGTTTCACCGGATTTATTGCACATTTTTACAAAGACTATTCATTTTGCTGGTTAAAACCTCATACCACCTTGAGGTAGGTTTTTCTTTTTACATTTTCTTTAATTTTAGCTTAATACTAACTTAAACCTAAATTCATTTAAACTCCTTTCACACTACATAAAATCATCCATCCCTACATTCTTGCCTAATTATCTATTTACATTTTTCTTTCTTTTCTTTACACGCTAGGTTTTTTTCTTGGAGCCTTATTCCTTATATAAGTTCTTGGGAAATCTCCCATCCCGGAAACAAGTACTACCAGGAATAAAGAAGTAAATTAGAATCTACATAACCCAAGTTTCCTGTACTTACCATCGAACAAGTGTTTCCAAAGGAGGTTTGCTGGATTTTGTTGCTGTATCTACGTATAATTGTTGTCATCGTGAAGTCATCATCCTTCGTCAAAAGAGTCTGGAATAAAGGTCAGAATTTTCCTGTTTATACAAAAAGAATATCAGTGTGGTTAGATACTTTTGTATTTTTTTTATAAAGTAAGATTTTCTTTTGTACTTACCATTTAATTTTTTTGTTAACTTCACTGGTTCATTTTGTTCATTTCACTTTAAACCAGTTCTTTATTATTATTATCTCATTTTAATTGTCAATTAATTTTTCTTGTAAAGTTATCGGATTTATTAGGGGTGTTATTAATTTCGGTATTGATTTCGATTTTGTTTTCTTTTCCGTTCGCCTGATCGAGCGCTCGGGTCAATCGGGGACGTGTCGCGATCATTATTTAGGTTTGTTTTAATTTTGTTTTATTCAGTTCATTATTATTTTCTTTCTCTTTTACCCCCCTAATTATTCGGGATTTCTTTTTTCGAACAATCTCCGTTATTTTATTTACTACTTATATACTTTATATTTTGTTTTACCATATTTTTTTTTTCTTAATAAATTTGTTTTTATATGGTATATGATTCCGCGATTTCTTTGTGTTTTGTTATATGTTGGTGTTGTCGAACCTTTTCCCTTCCAGCCCTCTTCGCAGTTAGAGCGATCTGTAACTGAAACTGCGTGGCGCCTTATAAATTCAAACCCACCCCATCTTCACTGGGAAGCCGAGGTGTTGCAGATCTGTATTTTTTTAAAAGGGGTTCGATTGTGTTGTTGTCGTTTTGTTGAAAAGCCGCCACAGGATTAGTATGTTGGCCTCTGGTTTCTTCCTCAATTGTCCTGGCTTCATCCCTTGTTTTGTTTAACATTCTAAATACCACCTCTCGTATTCTAATTAATTGTTCTTGTGATATTTCTTCAACATTTCCGTAGTCTGCGTCTGCTTGTTGTGGAACTGGTCTTCTTGTCTTATTTCTTTTTCTATTTTGGTTTTGCCGATTTACCAACATTTTATACCTGTCTTTACAATTTTGTGCAGTATAATAACCGATTTTTTTCTCCATCCCTTCAACTATATCCTTTATATAATGTTCACGACCAGTGATGTGCCGAGTAGAGAATGACACGTAGACTACGTGTAGATTTTGTGTAGAAAACACTTATTGTTTACAGCAACAATGTTTACGGTATACGTAGACAATGATATAATGTAGACTATCACACATAAAATGGAACTAACACTAGAACTAATACTAGAAACTTCATAGTTTAGTCGTGCGTTTTTTAAAAAAAGCGTATGGTGTTTTGGATGCCATGTATCTTCTTCAAAAACAAGTTTGTTTGAAATTGAGTTATTTGTGAGTTATTAGTACATGTTATTAGTACATTTATATATATTTATTATTCCTATTTATTTTCAAAATTGTTAATTATTAGTTAGTATAATTACGAAGGCTTTCACTTTATTAGTTAGCTACTTATTATTTTACAATGCATTTATTGTTATTATAGAAATTTGTATATCTTTTATAAAATTGGGAATAAGGAAATATTGAAAGAGTCGTTGTCGTTGCACGATAAGAAACGACTTTTATTTACTTTATAAAATAAGCTGTATTATTATAAAAAATATGATAATAAATAAAAGAATAAATATAGAATTTTCTATATTAATTTCTATTCGTCGTCTTCATTACATTCATTACAAGTTTCGAGGTCATCATCTAACTTGAATGTATAATATATATGCATGAGCTTCTTCGATCTTTCAAATGTCAAACGATTTCTCTTTGATGTGTGTATGCCACCCCAAATAGAAATTATTCTCTCCAGTTGGGCGGATGAAACAGGTATCTTTAAAAGTTGTTTTGCCAATTTTGCCAACTGAGGGTGATTTATTTCACTAGTGCCCCAATACACCAATGGATTATTCACCTCTTTCTCAAATAGTATCAGAAATATACCAGTCTATTATTAAAACTGTCTAAACTTTCTAAACCATCAGCATTTAAAGGCTTAAGCAAAAATTTGTAAACTCGGTTTTTGTTATTTTGTGACAATTTCGCATTATCATATTTTGGATGCAGATAATAAGCGCTTAATGAAAAGTCATTAAACACCATTTCTATTCTTCTGTCAATTTCCGAGGACAGCTTTGTTTTGTGTGGTTCAGGAATATTTAAACATAGCCAATCATTAACAGCATCTGCTATGGAAGAAGAAGCTTTTTGACAATTGTTGATTAGGTTACATATCGGATCAAACACCGTAATATATTCCTTAAGCTGTTCTATAAAGTTGTCGTCATATAGCAAATTTGTTGTTTTTAGTTTTCTATTACCATTATCACACTCAGCAGCAATAATTTTCATATATTGATGATTTTTTATTAAACAGTTGTAGGCATCACGGTACGAGCATCTTGTTTCACGTGGTAACTTCATACGACATCCCCCTTTTTGTAAAATTTTGTGTTCATAATCGGTCTGTTTATATTCCTTTAAAATACTAACGACTTGTTCATAATCGGTCTGTTTATATTCCTTTAAAATATTAACGACTTTATCAGTAAGTGTTTTGAGTTGGAGTTGTCCTGGACAACTCCAACTCGTCTTCGTTTTCAATTTTGTTCATTTCACGTTTGAAATGTAAATTTTATATTTCTATACTTTTATCTGGTCATTTATTATTGGTTTTATTTATCTGACTAGTTTCGGTTTAATAAATAATCTTCAGATATAAACTACAAGAGATGAAATATGCAATAATAGTAAAAAATCTTGAACAATTAAGAAATTTAAATCTTATGAATTTAAATTGTTAAATGTAAAAAATGCAGAAAATTCCTTATGACTAGTACTTACAGTCAAAATTGTAAGAAAATAACATTGTATTTAAATTCAACTTCATAATTAATTTTTATTAAGACAATATTAAAACCAATATATACGTTAATTAAATTGTATTAAAAATTTTGAAATTTTATATGTGCTTGAATCTATGGATGCTATAATGGGTCTAATTGGAAAGTTAACTTTATGTAATTTAATTAAAGAATATAACAAACGTGTGTTTGGGTTCATAGGTAAAATTTTAAACATAGCTATGTTTTGTTCTTTGAGGAATTCTTCAGAATTTTTAATTAATTTCTTCACTTTAGTACGAAAAGAGTTGATAGGGTTCTTTTTAATTTCGGTAAAATTATTTTCATTGAAAAAGTCTAAAGTTTTTGAAATGTATACTGGTTTATCTAGAATCACTAAGCCCGCATTCTTGTCTGCATTAGTATCTTACGTAATGATTTAAGTTCTTCCCAACCAGAATTATAGTTATTGTTGTTGTTTCTTTCTGTCCTCTTCAAAAGCTCGATGAGATCATTCCTCAAACCGTCTTCTCCCGCCACTTTATTGGCAGCAGATTCTAGGTTTATAGCCAGATCGGGTAAGTTGTGGTGTTTAGGAGGTATTGTATATTTATGACCTTTGTTGAGCAGTTTCCATTCTTCTGTGGTGAATTGAGTATTGGATAGATTGGTAATACGGGGATGAAATTTGTGTTGGCTATGAACGAAGTTATCTTGATTGTTATTTTGTTTAGCTCTTCTTGAATTGTTAAGTTTGTTGAGTTTCCTTCTCCACGTCGCGTTAAGTTCCAATCTCTTAAATGACTTAGCTTGTGTAATTAATTCTCGTAACTCCAGAAAATGCAATCGTGTAGTTAAAATGTTATAAAAATAATTAATTTTTTCTATTGATGAAGTCTAATTTTCGATGGTATTTCGTACCATTCGTACAATTTCAACATTCTGTCTAACACTTAGTAATTCCATAATTACACCACTAAATAGCACATTTTTTATAAAATTTTTATAAGGACAAAACTGACAGATTCAATTATTTTTCTTATTTCCATGGTTTACTAGATAACTATTTTTTTATTTCCATGGTTACAAATGTAAATAGTTTTTGTATTATTGGCTGTATTTTATTTTCATTTTTGTCATAGTTTACTAGATCAGATCAAATAAATTCATAAAAAATTATATTTTTCAATTATTTGTAACGGTGTTAGTTTGTAACCATTTTTGATGAAATTTGGTATATGCCCATTTCAAAAAGTGCTCAAAAAAATGTCCTAATATGATTTCTTCATTTTTAGCACCTAAAAAGTATAGTAGTAAAAAAAATACCTAAATAGTAGGCATAAATAATACCTAAAAATATAATAATATACAATAATATATATAATAAATAGTACCTAAAAAAATAGTAGGCCTTGGTTTTTTAAGAAAAATATGACTCTTTGTCCTAAGGTACAGTTTCTTATGCTCTACAATTCAAAAAAAAAATTATCGAAATCGGATAATAAGTACAAATTTTACGAGGCCGCTTTCGAATGGGTCACACTGCATATACGCAAAATTATTCAATATTCCTTAACTTTTTAGTTTTGCAATTCTAGTATTTGTACGTAATGAGGATTGACTTGTTTCGGGTAATTCGATATCTTCAGGGTTATCATCAGTTACTTCGCTATGTTGTTTATCTGTTATAAATGACAATATGGGTTTTTCTTTAGGATTTCTATACTTGGATTTGATGGGTTTGTAAATTTTATATAGAACATACAGTCCTATAAAAATAAATAAAATATAAATTAAATTAAATAAATTATTAATTTATTAATTTTATTTATTATTAATTAATTTATTTTATTTTTATTAATTTTTTTTTATTATTAATTAATTTTCATTAATTTTTTTATTATTCTTTATATAAATTTTAACGTAGTCATTAAGAAAAATGATTCGACATCGTCAATTTTATCTAATGTTTGGAAAAGCTGGTGGTTTACGATATCTAGACTTTCTATATCTAAATTAAAAGCCAGTTATATACGATGATAAATGTTTTATTTTATTAAAACAGGGTAATTCGGTGCAACAAAGGTAATGGCACCGAATTGGCACCGAATGGCACCATTTTTACGATGAACATCGAATCACAAATTTTGAAATAAGAAAAAGTTGAAAAGTTTTGATGTTGTTTGAATAATTTAGAGGTGAAATCTTTACTTTGATCGGCAAAAATTTCTGGAATACCGAATTTGCAAATGAAATTTAGCACAGAAAGGTTAGCAATTGTGATAGCGGAGCTTTATTAGTTATATTTATTAGTTATATATTATTAGTTATATAAAGCTAACACAGCTTTAACACTAGAAATACCAAAAGTTGTTATATACCTATTTCTACCAACCCGGTCATTTTGACCGGTTTGATATTTAGTTGACAAAATATAAAAATTTAAAGAAAAGTTTGAAATATAAAAAAATAAATTTCATTATAATATTGCAGGTACATGATATATACATCTCTTTACATAAAAAGTAGTAATATTGTTTGTTTTTTATTTAGGTTGAGTTATTATTTAGATCACTACAATTTTTACATACAGAATTTTTTTTTAATGTACATTACCATAAACATGTTTTTTACAACCAGCACATATATTCATAGTTTTCTTTATGACTTTTATTATGACTTTTTTAGCAATTGTATGAAAAGATGTTGTGTGACAAATAGTGTCGTGAGCAATTGCAAAAATTAACGTCGCTTATCGTTTTTTTTTACTGGCTTATTTCATTATATATGATAAATGCAGCTAATGCAGTAATATCTACCATAGTGTACAATATTGCAAGTGGCCAGCGATTTGTTGATCCTTTGCAATAATATGTGCTATGCATCTGATCCATTGTATCCACGTCGGATCTATTAGCATTGTAATCCAGAATAACCATGGACTTCCTTTTTTCAGTTGTGTGTACATCGCAAGTATGGTGCATTGTAGACAGCAAAATTACCGCTTTATTTTTCTTCGGAACATATGAGCACTGTGATACATCGCTTTCGTAGAAGCCAAACAATGAGCTGCAAACTGGAAGCGCAAGACTTTTCAGGAACTCACGTGGAACAAATGTTTTATTTGAGCGTACTGTTCCAATAAATGAAGTTTTCTGCCTCATCTGCCTTATCCTCATCTACATGTGGATAACCCTACTACTTACAATTACAATGAACACGTGGGTTCGTTTGTTTTTAAAAAGTTTATTTAACCCTTAATAACCTGAATTATGTTTTTTTTAAATTTTTTAATTTTTTTTGTATAATACTATTATTTTATTGTTATATAAGGACATTTTAAATATATATTATCAAAAACTAATAAAAGTTACGAGATAATCCGCGTTATAATACGAGATAACGCTAAGAAGTTACACTGCTATTAGGATGTCAATTATTAAGAAGGTTAGAGCTCAGCTTCTCCAATAATTCCAAAATATAAACAAAAATAAAAAATGACAAAACAAAGAAAATTCCATTTCAACCATTTTTTATTGATACACATTTTATTGTGATTTATGAAACTCTTCAAAACAATCTATACAGATACCAATTTTACATTTTTTACACATAGTTCTCATTATGGATTTGCAGTTTTCACCAGCACATCGCCATTTTCTGTTGTCCGGTATTTTTGCTACAAAATGATATCTCCCATCTGATCTTACTGCTTCGGATACCCTTTGCATAATGGAACTTTTCGAGGAGGAAGGTCTCCCTGCACCTTTTGCTGCTTTTCCATATTGGCCGAGATAAGTCAGTACAATTTCTCTTCGAAATTGAAGTTGTGGAATTTCAGTACCTCCACATTTTCGTTGCAGCGTCCATGCATTATGTATACAGATATCTATTAGCCACGTTAAAAGGGGCCAATACCATTTTTTATTACGTATGTTTATACGATATTTGGCAACATTTTCGTCCATTCTATCTGTTCCACCCATGTATTTATTATATTCTCCCAATACATAAGGTCGTGACACTTGGACAGTTTTTTTATGTACTCGAGAGTATCGTTTGACAGTGGAAAGTGGCTCAATGCCATGGCAATTCGAAGCAATTGAGACAATAGAATTGTCTGTCCATTTTACAACAATTACTGCATCTTCTTTGCAAATTGCACTCTGATAAACTCCTCTATCATTTTTTTTAATTCTTTATTTGAAGGTAGAATATTATTTTTAGGAATTCTATTCTCTCGTATTGTTCCCGTTGCGTGGTATCCTCTTTCTTTCAAATAACATAATAAATTCAGGCTGGTGAATAAATTATCAAAATATAAATGATAGGGCAATAACTGCTTGTCCTTGGGTGAAAAATCCAGCATCGTGAGTAACGGAGCAGCAGCTTTCCCAAAGCATTTTTCGTATATTTCGTTCGAAGATATGCTTTTTCCTTGATAAATTTCGAAGTCCACAAGATATCCATCTACAGTGTTCAAACACCATACTTTGTAACCAAACCTAATCGGTTTTCCATGAATGTATTGCTTGCATCCGTGTTTGCCGAAATATTTCACCATACATTCATCAAGTGACAAATTTTTTTCAGGAAGATAGTGTTTGTGAATGTTTTTTTTTACCATATTCACCAAGGGTCGCAATTTCCACATTTTATCGTTTAAATTTGGATTGGAGTTATCACAGCAATGAAAAAATCGTAAAATTTGTTCAAATCGATTTCTTCGCATACTATTTGTTACTAACTCATTGTCCATGTCGTTATTTTTATCCCAATAAAATCTCTTTCCTGGCAATTTATTATATCCGCTGAGAATCAATATTGCCATGAAAACTTTAATTTCTTCTGAAGTTATTGCAGGATTTCCATAATTTATAAATTGCGGGTATTCGTTTGAAGAACTCGTTAAAAAATTAATAATTTCTTCATTGAAAAATAATTCGAAAATATCTGAAGAAGATTTGTTTGTAAAATCATGAACCTGGCTTGGAAAATTATCTTCCACTGTAGTTTCAAATTGCCCTTCGATCCATGTTCTTTTTTTATTTTCCTCCCAAACAAATTCTTCTTCTATTCGATGTGTTCTTACAACCTCTGCTTCTGATAATAATTGTCTCGCATTCAAATTATCAGCTTCACACTCAACTTCATCTCCAGAATCTTCATCCGTAAGAACAGTTGCCTCAGGTGGAGATACAAACACTGCCCTTATTGGGTTGTCGTCGTTTTCATTTCTTTCCTCAACTTCAAAAATCATATCTAATGCTTCTTTGACAGTAAATCCATCCACAAATCGAATGCCCAGGCTTCTAAAATAAAAATGTTTTACAATATAACATTGAACGGGCATCATAAATGACCCAAAATGTAAATAACATGTAACAATCGTGAAAGTATTTTATTCGTTCGTTTTACTCAAAATAGCATTGGGATAACTTAGCGTTGCCATTTGGCAACACAGAAATTTTGTCATGTTTTCTCAAAAAGTAGTGTGAAGAGAGTAAAACAAATAACGTTAATTTATAGTATGGAGTGTGTAGAATATAATACATAAGAATCAAATATTTATATTATTGCGAAATATAAAAAATAGTTACTTACCTCGCGTAATCATCCATATCGTCGTCAATCATAAAAACCACTATAATGAATTAACTATTATTTCTAACAAAACATACTTAGAACCGCTCTAACTGCTTGTTATGGCGCGACTGAGGTTTCTGCACATGCATAAACGCTTCCCGACACGATTTGCTTGCACAAACAAGTTCAAACTTGCAAATAATAAGTCAGCGCGCCGTGATGCCATATGGCAACACTAGGTTAAAAAGGGTTAAGCACAAAATTATTAAAACAACATTAAACGAATTAAAACGAATGAATAAATGAATATTAAAATAGTTAACACTTTAATTATTACTTATAATTAATTACAATTAAACTTTTCTTTAGATTATAACAAAGAGTTTGATTTGTAATAATCTTCGCGACGCGAATTGCACAGATGCTAGATGACAATTAAAATTACATTGTGCATTCGCGGTATTTTATATCTTTTCTTCTCGTTGATAGCGATTTCCAGGAATTCCTCCGGGATCCTGTGTCTCTAACCGTGTAACTCCTCCCTCCTTAGCGTGAAGACCGCAGCCGGGGGTGGCGAGGTCTGTCTTCTGACTTCTCTGCTAATGATTCTTCCTTTTCTCCCTTGGATCTTCTTTTTCTTAGGTAGATTAGGTAACTTACAACCCCTATAACAACTAAGCAAACAAAGATTATTGGAGTGGCGATGGTGGCGGAGTAATGCACGACGCGTAATCCTTTCAGTTGCTCTTGCATCTCATGGAGTTGCTCCTTGGAGTTGTTCAGTTGGGTCCACTGGATTTCATCCAGTTTAATGTCTTCCATTTTCCAGTACGGCAGTTCTTTTTCCGTTTTGGATAGATTAATGTGGTTTAATTGAATGGTTCGATCAGGAGTATTAGTAACGTGTGCCTCCATGCGTTCATGTTTCCATTGGACGAAACATACATTAACTATTTGAATCAAATAGTTTCCTTGTATTGTCCTGTCTTCCTTCTTTTCTTCACATTGAATTATTATATGTTCGGATGTGGTGGCCCTGAATAACCATTCATTATTGGTGACCATTGTTAGTGTCGGCATGGGATTTCTTAGATCATATTGATGTCGCAATAGACGATATTGGCAAGGTGTTCCTATAGTGATATCTCTGCTGGCTGTTTCACAGAGATAGCGTTCTTCTTTTATGTTCAAGCATTCCGTAGATTCAGTTATGTACCTGTCGTCATTCTCGGCAAGGTATAGGTTGTTTATTGCGAAGGTTACGAGTGTGTTATTGATAACTTGAGGGACTGGGAAAAATTTATCGTATATATTGATACGATTCGGATTACCATATAGGAATATCCAGTAGGAAATAAAGTTTGGTGCCTTTGCGATACACTTTAACCTTAATTGCTTTTTCCAGTGCATAGATATTTCCGTTTGTTAATGGAAGAGGTAGCTTATATGGTTTGCTCCTTTCTTGTATCATATGTAACTCCTTGAGCAGAGTTTCTGATTGCATTATGGTTGGGTGATAGATTTCTATTTTAGCAAAGGTCTTCGTAGTGAGTAGTTGTTCTATTAGAATATTGATTGTATTGATTCCCATAGTTAATGTCCAAATCATGGCGTAAAGGTTTGCACTTCGATTTGCCTCAAGAGCGAATATTGTAATGTTCTGGATAGCTTGGCCTAGTTGTAATATTCGTGATTTAAGAATCAGTTGATTGTTCTTTATTGTTTCAGTGTTTTGCCGAAATTCTTCCATTGCTCTAATCGATATTTGATGTTGGTTAACCTTGATGACTTCTTCTTGATTTCTAGATAATTTTTCAATGGCTTGGTCGTACCTAATAGCGTCTTCATTATTCAAATTTCCTGATGTCGCCTTGATGATGGATCCTACGAAGTTTAAGGCCCCTCGTTTGTTCCTGATTTGCGGAAGTAATTGCCTTAAGCCAACATTCATGAAATTCTTATTGGTCTCCATTACTGACAACATTCCTTGAAGCTCTTGGTGATTATGGTTAACTTCTTTACTGGTGTTTATCATCAATGTCAGCTATTCACATCGATTATTCATATTTTCCGCTTCCAGCAAGATTGGTTGAATCTTGTATTGAATTGCTAGTGTCCATATCGCCTGTTTATTTTCCACCCTTCCGATGGTCCGTCGATGGGTGTGATTTTCACTTTTCCGTAAGCGTCTCCGAGGACGGTCCATCTGGAACAAGACCATGTTTTAACCATCTCTTGGTATGTTCTTCCATCATAAAATAGTTCCATAGGATTTCTTATTCCCGTATGCCCCAGTGAAACTTCGATAGGGGTTAGGCTGGTTGCAGAGGAAATGCTGTTATTGTATGCAATTATTGCGGAACGCATCTTCTTTCCTTTGTTATGTCGGGTTCGTCTTCTAGGCACCTTAAGTGCTTCAGCAATGTGGAATGAAACCTCTCCACATTTGCTTGAGATTCAGGGTTTTTAGCTGTTCCGAAATGGAGTTTTATTTTATGCAAATTAGCGATTTCCTTGATATGTTCGTTGTTAAATTCCGTTCCTCTATCACAGCGGATTTCCTCTGGAATTCCATAATAAGGAAAGTAAGTCAATAAAGCGTCTAGGACATCTGTTGGGTCTTTCGAATTTCCGAGCACACTTCTTTCCACGCAATATTCGTAGCATCCCTATCTTTAAAAATATCTAAAGTTTTGTCCCATAATACTGGTTTCGCTTCAATTGCCGAAATTAGAAGATCGTTATCAATAACTACTTCAGCCATGTTGCGATTTTTCAATTCATTTAAAAACCTAACGTCAACACAACAGTTAACGCGGTAAAAATTCGCTCAATGTGAAAGTGGTGATATATTCATATGCGCCACTGTCAATACAAGGGCGGCAAAACTGCCGCCAGCGCCAGTGGCAGTCGACGGCTGCACAGCTGTCGTCGGCGGCAAATCTTCCGCGCGATACTTTTACCGCCCAATGTGTAAACTCCCATTTGTTTCTTCGCGCCACTAGCAGAACGACGGCGACGGCAAATTTACCGCCGCGGTAAAAATCGCTCAATGTGTAACCGGCCTTACGGCGTTCTTTTTCACGAAATCTGCAATTCTTGGCAACGTGATTGTGTAATCCGCATATGTAACATGACGTACGGTTTTATAATGAAAAGACATTTGCAGATGAATTTTTCCCCCACAAAAGATCGCTTAATTCTTGTTGTTTGGCGTATTCTTCGGCTATTTGTAGCGTTAAATTTGGAATTCTCATTAATAACGGTCCTAGAGTTTTTATCAACTCTTTTCTAAGTCCTAATCTAAACTAATTTAACACGAGGTGTTTACATTTTCTTTTCAAACCTAGCTTTTCTCGCTCTAATGCTGTAGATAAATCGTCTTGTAGTCATTCACTTCCAATTGTTTTTAAACGAATTCATTGAATCTTTGGAAACATTTTCCCAGACGCCGGAACGTTTCTCCAGGGATTTTTGAAGGTGAGAATTTTTCGATAAACTTCTTTCTGAAGTCTTTATACGGTACGCATTCAAATCTGGATCCGACTTGAGGAATCTAAATGCGTCACCTGCTAATCTAAGTATTGCTTTGGATTTGATGTACCGTTGTAACTCTCTAGAGTATTAGCTAACACACCAAGGGAAATAAAAGGTTGTACACTTTGTGGACTTGCTGGTAATTCTGGATCAACCATTTTTGCGATTTATATATCCCGTACAATTTAAAACAAGAATAGTAAGGTGATAAAGTTGTATGAATAGATTAGTAAATTTACTGTCCTTTGCAACAAAAAACCAATGGAGATTTGATAATAAATAATAGAATTAATTTAGTACCGCTGCCACCAATGTAACACCCAGGCGATTTAAGGTAGCGTGAACTCCGCTAGATGTCAAAGAAGTTTTATGAGAGGTTAAAACGTAAAAAAAGGAATTGATTTAAAACTCATAAAATATATAAAAAAGCTTAATCTATTAAGTTAATTAAAACAATACAGTTGAAAACTTTTACGGGAACAGTACTAAATTCAGTTCATTTAAGTTAAAATAGACTTAAATATCACTACCTTCTTACAAAGAGAGCAAGGGGGTTTAGAATGAGAGAGGTGGGACTTACTTACTTTAACCAAAGTATTGATATGACTTATCAGCTCGTACTGGACTTCTTCTCTTAATATTATGGTCTAAATATTCAACTTACCTCAGCCATGTTAAAAACATAAGTAAATTTAAAAAAGGAAAAACTGTTTATATATAGTACCCAAAAATAATTAGGTTTTTCCACCACCCCTTCTTTAATGCAAAACAATAAAGAAGGGGTGGAAGTTCCTGCGCACGCGCATTCAAGAGTTGTGAGGCACGCCTTTATGCGTTCAACGCGCCATCTTTCAGAAACGCCGATTCTAGACAGGAAGTTGTTGTACCTTCGCACCTCCGTGACGTCATCCGCCCAATGTAAAAGGATAGGGGGGAGGGGTGTCAACCACAGACTTGGGGGAAAAAAAATAGGTTGGTAACTAGATCTGGTCACTTATTAAAAAAAGTAACAGTCTACCTTGTCGGTAGTGGTTTAGTTCCACTACCAACCACTAGGTGGCGCGTTACTTTTTTTTTAAAGTCACCAGATCTAGTTATTTTTCTAATACCAACCTATTTTGTTTTTCACCACAGCCATAGGTTGGTACCCTTCCCTATCTTGGAATTTCCAAATAATAGCCCCAGAATAAAAGGTCTAAAGGGAAAAAAAAGGATAAATTTTAAGTTTAAATTATAAATTTTCGGGAATTAATTTTTTTTTTTAAACAATTTTATAAAATGTGCTATTAAGTTAAGCCTACCTCAGATAGTCGAAACCTGTCGCCGATAGGATGAAAATCTCTCGAAAATAATAAAAGATCCGAATAAATCGAAAATCAACGTTTTCCAAAAATACCGTTGAAAATAAATAAGTCTCTAATGATTAATCCCGTAACAACGGATATCGATTTCCAAAATTTCCAAAATGTCCGAAGAACCAAAATTACTTATCAATCGACAATAACTCTTCAAAAGCGACTTTACTGTTCGAGAGTACGACACAAAAGAGAGCAAATCAAAATTCGAATTTCCGTAAACCCCGAAATTATCGCAAAAAAAAAATTCGCCTACGCACTCATAAACTTTGAAATATTAACTTTAAAAAAAATAACCCAAGCCGAAACAATTAATATAAGATAGCATAAAAAAATTGAACTGTATTAAGTTGTAAAATTAATTTAAAGTTTCAAAAAAAAAGTAGTGAGGAAAAATAATATTAAAGAAAGTGTCATCTAAAAATCAGGGGAGAAACTAAGGGAAAGGAAAAAAAAATAAACAGGAATCGAACTTCAACTTCGCCGCTGAAACAAAATAAAACAACAACAAAATACGAAAAAAGAAAAGAAAGAAAACAAAAATGGGACGTAACACGCTCTTGATTTTACGCATGCTAATTGAACCGAACAATTATTATAAGAGTTAGTAACTTGTAAGTAAACACAAGCTCCGTTTGCTTTAATTGATGCATTCGAAAATCCATTTCAAATTCATTCGCATTTTGTAACGAAATATGACGTGGAATTGCAATGAAATTTAATAGAACTAACATGTCACGAAATTTACACCACCGTGTGTAAATTTGATTTGGAAGTGAAGCATCCCAATCTAACTCCGACTGCCATATACTTTGTAGGATAATTTTGGCCGTTATGATAACAGGAGTCAATAACCCTAACGGATCGAAGATTTGGGCTATCGTTTGGCTATCTATAGATCGTTTGGTACCCGTACCATAGATGTGTTTTTGCTAATGTTAAATTTGAAGACATTTTTCTGAGGATCCCACATCTGACCTAACTTACGCGTATTTTCTCTACGTCCCATGTCTATTATATCTTCCGCTCTAGTATCTGATACACAACGTAACATTGTTAGAAACCCATTTATGCAGCTTGAAACCGCCCTTATTCAAAGTTAGCGATAGTCCGTCAATAATGTGCGTAACTTCCTCAACTGAATAATAAGAAGATCGTCTACACAGGAAAAAATCGTGTTGTGTAAAAATTTTAGAGTAGTTGGTAAAAAGAATTAGAGTAAAAATTGTAATACCACATGGTAAAAACAACTCTAATGTACACTATATTTAATATTAATATAGAGTTCATATATTATTCACTTAATAGAGTAGTGTTTACAGTTCTCTAAAGGAGAGTTCTTTTTTACTCATGTTAGTGAAGTTATGTAATATATAAAACATTAAATTTTACACAAGACGTGTAAACTGTACTTTTCCTTCAGGTACTTCGTAGTCATCGCACTATTTTGCTCGGGATTACTCGTCGGTACCACGTGATTAACATGTGGTGTGATACAGCTAGAATTTAACGGTAATTTACTGAACGAATCGGAACTCAACACCGTCTCGAGACCTGATTTACGAGATATAAAAAGAAAGAACGATTATTTTTATTTTAATTATGTTTGCCAAACATTTGTGTTGTGAAATTAGTGGAACTTCCGGAAGATTTTACGTACGAGTTCCTTGCGAAGATTGGAAGTATGTACAACTACATATACATACAGAAAACTTATAGAAGACTCAATAGATGCAGTTTTCATGGTGACTCGGTGGAAACTTTAAAATGGATTAAGTATGGTTATATAAAAAGAATATATAAGGATAAGTTAATTTTTTAAATTTAAGATATAACAATATATTACAAGTAAAAATAAAAACAAATATTTTATAATTTTGATTTTTATTACAAACCTAAAACCTTCCTAAAAATATTTTATACTTCCTATTAAAAATTAACACTAATAAGTGAAAGATACACACTATTTAGTGATATTTTGTCACTTAATAGAGTAAAATTAGAACGAATCTTTAATAATTTACAGTGCTAATTTTACACTGTTAGATTAGAAATGTATGTAATTAGAGTCACGACAACATCTAGTTAGATTACATATAATACACTGTTATAGTGTAACGATTTTACACTATTTAATAAACACCATCTTTCACTATTTAGTGTAAAATTTTAATCTATTCACCTACACTATATAGTGCAAAAAAATAACTCTAAATATATTGGACCGATCTGAACCATGTTTTACAGTTGATTTTTACTCTATATTTTTTCCTGTGTATGTAGAAATGATTCTTAATAACGTTAGCATTCACTGGATCGGAGCTTTCTAAACCTAACTGCTTTAAACAACGAGAGTAGATAAGAAACGCCTTTTCTGGAGCGGAAGTTGCTCCCTGTGCTCCCCATGCTCCTGCGCATGCACATGAAGTGACGTCATAGCGCGGGAAATTTGAAACACAAAAATTCATGTGGCGCTATCTGGTGGTGTGTGGGGAAACTTACAAAGGGTTGGTTGCCTAAAAGTGGCACAATTTTTAAGTTTGTCTGATGAATGATAGATGTGTTATATTTTAAATTTAAAAATTTAACATCGATTCAACGTATGACCTTTCATTCTAGACATATGATTGTCCATAACCACGAATTTGACATTAATAAAAATTTGACATTGCTACATAAACAAAATATAGGTTTTAAGCTCAATCTATTAGAAATGTCTGAGATTGACAAATGTCGAACCAAAAATGAAGACATCGAATGCCTAAATGACCAAATACACATATCTAGGACTCCACTTTATAAATCTTTGATAAACCCATTTCCTATTCCTTAATTTCCCAAATTGCAGAGGACTTTATGTACGTATACACAATTCACTCTATTTGGGATCCCCACGGCCAAAAATCCTATTTCCTACCTTTTCCCGCTTTTGAAGTTATTTAAGTTTCGTTTTTGGAATTCATTTACAATTTTAACTCATTTTAAAGTAAATTTATTTACACATTTGATATTAACATAGAAGTTGTTTAATTTAAATATTATTTTTGTCATTTGATTCTAACACAGAGGTCGCAATAGAGGTACAACCTGTAAGTTTTCTATCTCTCTTTCTCGTTATCGTTTACGAACAATTTTATGTTACGTTTTAATTTAGAACGATAATAGAATTTAATGATAATGCACATGTTAAATCCACAAAATTTTGGAAGGTTTAATTTTACAACCCGTTTTTTTAGTTGTTTCATGTTGGCTTTTTAATTGTTGAATGTTTCTTTACATTAATTTTGACACAGTAATTTTTGGTTGTTTTTCAAATAGAATTGGTTATACCCTTTAATTAACACATGCTTAAAACCGTTATAATTTATAAATTAATTCTTTGTTATTATTATGATATGAGCTCTCTTTCAGTTCTTCTATAATCCATGTAATTTCATTGATATGGGAACTGTTTCCTGTTGCATGTGATGCGTACAATAATCCCAAGCGATCTACCAACTCATTAACATCATCCCAGTATTTATACTCAACGATTTTAGAGATCACTTCTAGATGTTGTCCGGATATTAATCCACCTTCTTTACTTATAATCTGAACGCCTGAAGATAAATCCATAATATTTGCGGAGTATAAATGTTTACTGTAGACGAGTTTGTTCAGCGAGTTTCGAGTTTTTCTGTCGCGACATTGTTGACTGAACCGCCCTTCCAAGTGGAATATTTCGTCGCTATGGAGACTGAAGTGGGTGGGATATACCGGTCGTTTTTAGTGTGGTGTGAAGGACGGTAGACAGTGGATTGCGTGCGCGTCGCACAGTGGGGTATTTGATATCAAAAGTTGGCCAAAATTCGTTTATAGTCTTATTTTACGTATTTTGATATGCTAAACACGAAAAAAATATTAAAAATAATTTTTGAGGCAAGTAATATGAAAATAATTATAATGTACTCATTACTTTTTATTTATAACAACGCTTGCATTAAATTTTACCTGAAGGTAGAATGAGAATACATACACTGTTGGAAATAATTCACGAGCACATCCTATATAATCTGAACGCGTGAAGATAAATCCATACTATTTGCGGAGCACAAAGATTTACTGTAGACGAGTTTATTCAGGGAGTTTCGAGTTGTTCCGTCGCGGCATTGTTGACTGAGCCGCCCTTCCAAGTGCAACATTCCGTCGCTATGGAGACCGAAGTGGATGGAAAATACCGGTCGTTTTTGGTGTGGTGTGAGGGACCACATTGTTATCGTACTCTGTGCGCAATGGATGGACGATCGCGTTACTTAAGCGAGTTTGAGTGAGGAATGTTTGTGGGTATGCACATTGAGGGTGTTTCGTTCTGTGAAATTGCGCGTCGTCTCGAGCCGTCGTTATCGGCAGTGCAACGGGCATGGTGAGAATGGTCTGAGGTAGGACATAGGTACCTTTACCCGCGGCCGGGACGGCCCTACGCGTCCCTATCACACGAGGATCGCGCTCTTGTGTTTAGCGCTTTAGCGTCGTGTGTGTCCTCCTCAAGGCAACTTGGAGCTGTTTGGCCACTGGCAGGGGAAGGCGCACTCACTACGCGAACTGTACGGCGGCGTTTGGTAGATAGTGGACTGGCGCGCGCGTCGTGCGATACAGCGGATTCCAGTAACACCCGAGCACCGCAGCTTACGTCACGAGTGGGTCGACGCTAGGCATTAGTAGGCTGCCGAGTAGAGGGACATTTTGTTTTCCGACGAATCAAGATTCGAATTGAGCACCGGTGATGCGCGAATTTTAGTTCGTCGGAGCCGTGATGATCGTCTACTCGAGCAGTGTCTGCAAGAACGCCCTATCCACCGACAACTGAGCATTATGGTATGGGGTGCGATTACATATGGTGGACGTACACGTCTGCTGCGTGTATAGCATACCATGACGGGTCAACGATACGTAGATGAGGTGCTACGGTTCGTTGTGCTTCCCTACGTTCGGCGGCTCCCAGGTCTGCTATACATGCACGATAAAGTACGACAGCACATCGGGCGTGTTGTACAGACCTTTGTGGAAGAGCACCGCATACGAATGCTTCCATGGCTAGCTCGGACTCCGCATCTGAATCCCTGGAATCCCTGGAATATTGCTCCAACCGCTCAAGCCGCATTGAAACTTGCCCCAAGCTAGATTTAAGGGCAATATTTTCAGCATTCACAGAATCCAACTCCCTTAATTTTTTGTCCAGATCGGTAATTTTCATTTCGAAGTCGGAAATCTTCTCACCGTAAAAGGTAACAGCACGGAGAACTTCCTCATATTTATTGGACAACCCTTTCATCTCAGCCTGAATATCCTTTAGAATTTCAAACATTCCCTCAAGTGACCCTATTTCGGAATGCTGACTAGATTTTTGTAAGGAACTTTGCTGTGAGGAACCACCCAGGGACTGTAATCGACGGGAATTAGAGGGAATTGTCGAGGGAGATGAGGGGGGTAGATCATCAGCAATTATAATAGATCGGTCCGATCTGATCGAACAGGAGCGACATCTCCAACTCGCGTCCTCAGCTTTGTAGACGCGAAGATTCTCCAGGCTCAGGCCAACGCATTTCGCATGATAGAACGCTCCACAGGCACCAGCGCACTGAAGTCCGGGATATTTTCTCAAAATCTTACCGCTACAAGGAACGCACTCCATCTCACTCAAGTTGGCGAAGCCAGTACCGATACGTAAGCACAGCAAAAAAGAACGTGAGGACGATGAACACCTCTATCAGCAAAAATTAAGGAAATAAAGATTGATAACACTGTGGAAGTCAGCAACTAATTTCCAAAAAAAAACTTGAATAAATCACGAACAGTACTAAAAACTATATATCGCGATTAAAATTATTTCAATTAGAACCGAAAACATACGAAAAACAACTTCGAAATGCAGAGCACGGAAAACGAGGTCCGTACCGCACAACCGCATTGATAATAATTGGTGAACAAACACTTACATTTGAAGAGATGTCAACGGTCCTGTCCCAGATCGACGCTGTCTTAAACTCCAGACCATTGTGTCCTTTATCGAGTGATCCAAATGACTTATTACCATTAACCCCCGCACATTTTTTACTTTTAGGTCCTCTTGGTGCACAGATTCCAAGTCCAAATCTTATTGATCGTCCATTGAACCGTTTGGATCGGTGGAATTTACTGCAGCGAATGGTTCAGGATTTCTGGGGACGCTGGCGAAATGAATATTTATACAATCTTCAACAACGCCAAAAATGGATACTCCTCCAATTCAAATCGGAGAATTAGTTGTTATACGTAACGAATTAAAACCTCAATTGCAATGGACTACTGGACGTGTTGTGGAAGTACACCCTGGTAAAGACGGTCGCGTTCGAGTGATAACCGTTAAAACTCCGAATTGAAAATTTACGCGCCCAGTCAACAAAATATGCAACTTGTCCCTAACCTAACTTTGTAAAAGCTTTATTTACTTATTTTACGTTATTTATTGTACTTACCTGTTTCAATTTCATTATGAAAAAACTAATAATTTCAATAATTTCACTTTACTCGCTATTTATTGTTAAAAAATACGCCTTATTTTTTGGTGGGTGCCTTGCGCACCCCCAATTTGTCTCCCGCGCACCTTTAAATAGGATGCGCATGCGAGAGGGACAACAATTAGTAACAAAACCGCCGAACATTGTGTTTTCGAAAAACGTTATATTTTCAAACCGCGTGTTCTGTAACCGTAATAGTGATAATAAACCAGGTAAAACAATTTCATTTCTTTTATTCTCTAAACTACCTGAACCATGCCTCATAATAACTGTCCCGGCACTTTGCCGCGTGCACACCTGCATTTTGGAAAATAATGAAAGACATATTTATTTTAAGCAGGTATTCAAGTTATTGTTTATACACTGTTGGAAATGATTCACGAGCACACCCTGTATAATCTGAAAGCGTGTGTCTAGCGCAATAAATTTTGGTATAGAAGTAGTACTAAAGTAGTGTAACTTACTCTCACATGGAGAACGGCATAACTCTGCTGGGAGGAGAAAGATCAATAGCGAGAATATCCCCCATGAGCTTCGCGTACCATCGCTACACGACGTGGCATGGAGTCTATAAGTCGCTGTATTGTAGCGAGAGGGATGGCCAACCATGCCACCTCAACTCGCCTCCATAGCTCCTCAACGTTAGCCGAGGAAGCCGGAAAACGTAGAAGTCTCCGACCAGTCATGTCCGAAACATGTTCGATCGGATTCAGATGCGGAGTCCGAGCTAGCCATGGAAGCATTCGTATGCGGTGCTCTTCCACAAAGGTCTGTACAACACGCCCGATGTGCTGTCGTACTTTATCGTGCATGTATAGCAGACCTGGGAGCCGCCGAACGTAGGGAAGCACAACGAACCGTAGCACCTCATCTACGTATCGTTGACCCGTCATGGTATGCTATACACGCAGCAGACGTGTACGTCCACCATATGTAATCGCACCCCATACCATAATGCTCAGTTGTCGGTGGATAGGGCGTTCTTGCAGACACTGCTCGAGTAGACGATCATCACGGCTCCGACGAACTAAAATTCGCGCATCACCGGTGCTCAATTCGAATCTTGATTCGTCGGAAAACAAAATGTCCCTCTACTCGGCAGCCTACTAATGCCTAGCGTCGACCCACTCGTGACGTAAGCTGCGGTGCTCGGGTGTTACTGGAATCCGCTGTATCGCACGACGCGCGCGCCAGTCCAATAGTCTCGAGCAAAAACAATAGTCTCGAGCACTACACCGTAAAGAAACGGAACTACAGTTTATTTAGATCGCGCAGTGATCGGATGATCACAACATGAGATCGCTCGGACTTACGCACTCGAATAAAGTCACCCTTGAACCACACAAATTTGTACTGTTTCTCCGCCGCCACCAATTTCACCTCGCGAAGAAGTTTGGCATTTTCCGAAGTTAAATGCTCGTTAACATAAATACCGCTCCCCAATCTCGCCACCGCAATACTCCTCAACGCTTTTGAACCATCAGCGCCATCCGAACCGACACGTTGTTTAATTTTTGCAGCCCCCAAGAAACGATCACGAATCATTCTCGACAAGAACCTGACGACAATGTTCTTGGGCTTACGATCTTTAGATTGAGCAGTGGGCCGGAGTGCCTCCAGCAGGAAGACGGTGAACGGCATCAATATCACTGGAAGAAATCGGAGAGCCGACGGCATCCCCAATCAAGCCGATAACATCAGTGAGCGATTCTGAGGCACCCTCTGGTACGCCAGATAATTAAGGGAGCAATAACTTAATTATCTGGCGAGAATGATTCGTGATCGTTTCTTGGGGGCTGCAAAAATTAAACAACGTGTCGGTTCGGATGGCGCTGATGGTTCAAAAGCGTTGAGGAGTATTGCGGTGGCGAGATTGGGGAGCGGTATTTATGTTAACGAGCATTTAACTTCGGAAAATGCCAAACTTCTTCGCGAGGTGAAATTGGTGGCGGCGGAGAAACAGTACAAATTTGTGTGGTTCAAGGGTGACTTTATTCGAGTGCGTAAGTCCGAGCGATCTCATGTTGTGATCATCCGATCACTGCGCGATCTAAATAAACTGTAGTTCCGTTTCTTTACGGTGTAGTGCTCGAGACTATTGTTTTTGCGGATTTTTGTTTTTTCAATGGCTATCACAGTTTATTATCAGAATGTAAATGGTTTGCGGTCAGAGACTGCAACATCACTCATTAACTCCTCTACTCTTGGCCACGATATCATCTGCTCTACCAAAACTTCCCTTAATCCGTCGATTGCTGATGGTGAGTTCTTCTGTTCGAATTATACACTCTTTCGGCGAGATAGATGTTCGACGATGTCACACAAGACGGACGGTGGCGGTGTTCTGATTGGAGTAAGAAAATGTCTTCGAGCGTCGCCGGCTCCTGGTTTTAACTCCGACGCGGAAGATGTGTGTTTGAGCGTTGAGTGCGCGATTGGTTGTGTTTTTGTTTGCTGTGTCTACTTGCCCCCAGGGGATCCGGAATCTATTTCGGTCTTTCTACGTAAAATGTCATCGATTCGCGATGCGTACCCTGATAATTTAATCTTAATTGTTGGTGATTTTAATTTACCCAATATCGTATGGTACCGTTGGAACGATGGGAATTTGGTACCATCTGGTGGTGGTGATCTACGCTCTGGAGAGTTTTTGGAAACGTATCGATATTGTAATTTATGGCAATTTAATGATATTAGTAATGATAATCTCAAAATTTTAGATCTGATTCTTAGTAGCACAGCCTGTATACAGGAAGTTAAATCATGTCCAGATCCTCTCGTCGGCCTGGATCGCCATCACCCCGCTGTCGAGTCTCTTGTTGACGGCGCTCGACCCAAGGAATTGCGCGATGACCCCACTCTTAAATATTTCTTTAATCGTGTAGATTACGAGACGTTTAACAACGTCCTTCTAGATCATAATTGGTCTGATCGACTGGTGGGTCGTAGTGTAGATGATGCGGTTAGCGTATTTTATAGTACCATTCACGACCTTATTGATGCTCACGTTCCGCATCGGCAGCTACCTAAACGCAGATTTCCGATCTGGTACTCTGCATCCACGATGAGAGCTATCCGCGAAAAGCTTAGATTCCATCGTAGATGGAAGATTTATGGTGATAGGGCTGATTATCTAACATTCACGATTTTACATAACCGTACCAAAACCCTCACTAAATCGGATTACGATAACTACATTAAGTCAATTCAATCTCAGCTGATTGAGTGTCCGGATCGCTTGTGGTCCTGCGTTAAACATCGGAGGGGCGGATGCGCCGGTATTCCAACTACCATGAAGTTCTGTGGTGTTCATGCCGACAATTCTCAGGATATTTGTTCTTTATTCGCCCTTTACTTTAATTCTGTTTTCATTGATGGTAACCCCTCCGTTCCTTCGCGTGTTATGCCCATTGGGGGTTTTGCGCCCTGGTTTGGTGAAGAAGATGTTTTGTGTGCTCTTAATAAAGTAGATGCGAAGGCTGGAGATGGTCCGGATAAACTGCCGGGTTGTTTTATTAAAAACTGTGCTACCGGCTTAGCAAAGAGCCTATTTCTTATATTCTCCTTATCCTTACGCTCCGGTGCACTCCCCAGTGAATGGCGGAGAGCATTTGTATTCCCTGCATTCAAGTCTGGTGACCGTTGCGACATATCCCAGTATCGCCCTATTTCATGTTTGTCTTTACCTTCAAAAATTTTTGAAAAAATAATTTACCCTAAATTATTATATATTCTGAAGCCCTTCATGATCGTTGAGCAGCATGGCTTTCTGCCTGGTAGATCGGTCGAGACCAATTTAATAACCTATACCAATTTTATTCATCGTGTTCCTAAACTACGATAAATGTTATAAAATTACTTTCACTCGCAATCGCTACCCTCTGAATTTTCCCTACAGGCTGGGTGGTGCGGACATTCAATCGGTTGATCGTATTAGCAATCTGGGGGTTACTCTTGATAACAAATTATCGTTTAATTTACATGTGGAATCCGTTATTTCCAAAGCTCTGAAGAGGTTGGGTTTCGTGATTCGAACCTGCCGCCCTTTCACAAATATTAATTGCATCAGATTGCTGTATTTAACGCACGTGAACAGTGTACTTAGCTATGCCTCCACCGTCTGGAATCCTCAGTACCACGTTTACATTAACGGTATCGAATCAGTTCAACGTCGTTTTTTGCGGTACCTATCTTATAAAACAAATTTACCTTATTGCGATTACTTTATGCGGTGCAGGGTGCTGGGTTTTCAGACACTGCAACAGAGGAGGCTGTGTTACGATTTACTGTTTATTTTTAAACTTTGCAATGGCTTCATTAATTCGCCTGAATTGGTTGGTGGGTTACGTTTTTACGTTCCTCCCTACCGGACTAGGGGTGGTCTAATGTTTAGACTTGATCGTTCCAATACAAATGCCTACTTCAATTCACCTCTTCAGAGATTAATGCATTCATTTGACTCTCACTGTGGAAATATTGATATGTTCAACACCTCACTAGCTGCGTTTAGGCGGTTTTTGCGTGGCGTGGGCGTTAATGTCTCGGGTCATTAGAATTAATTTTTCTTGTTAGTACTATATTTTTTTTTCTTGTTTTGTTTTATTTTGTTTTTTTTTTCTCAAATCATTAATCTACAATTAAGTCCGACAATCCGTCATTAATTTGTATAGTGGACGCTTCGCTGGGGGTTAACCCTGTTTGCGTCCCATTTAAATAAATAAATCACTCTTGTAAGGTGTGTCTTAATATACTTAACTCCAGCCTCAGCCAATCCGTTAAAATGGGGCCCACCTGGTGGATTGAATTTCCAATGAATACCCAATGTGGTTTCAGTAACATCTGCCAGTTCTTGGAGTTTGTGGCTAGCACCAACAAAATTCGTTCCCTGATCGGAGAATAACATCGAACATTGACCTCGACGGGAAAGAAATCTTCGGAGGGCAGCAATAAATGCAGTTGTAGATAAATCTGAAACCAGCTCGATATGGATGGCTTTAGTACTGGCACAAACAAAAACGCATATATACGACTTTACAGACCGGGATCCGCGGGCTCTTGTCATGGTGGTGAGAATTGGGCCAGCGAAGTCTACTCCAACAACATTAAATGCTTTGAGTTCAGTCACTCGGAACTTTGGAAGGTCAGCCATGAATGGTCTATACGATCTGGGTTTGGCACGGAAGCATTTGATACATCTTGATAAAACATGGTAGATGGCACTACGAGGAGACAAAATCTAGTACTGTTGAACCAATATTGCTTATGAGTTAAACGCGACACGTTTGGTAGTAACACTTGATGTTTCTGATCAAATGGCACACCCGCATTATGTAACCGACCACCCACCCTGAGTAACCCATCTCGATCTAGGAAGGGAGCGAGTTTACGGATTGGTTTTGGTAGTAATTGGTTTTTGGTGAGAAAGCAAAGGACTTCAGAAAAGTGTTGAGATTGGACGTGCTTTACTAATAAATGAAGAGACTCTTGTAACTCGAAAGAAGATACAACAGAAGAATAAAATCGTTTTTTTTCTGGGTTCTTTGAATGAAGCGAAGGATATAAGATATAATTCGTTTTATTTTTGATAATGAGGAAAATTTGGTAAGCAAAATATCAAAAATGTGTGTCTGAATTTCATTCGAGCAGATTACTAATGCTCTTTTTTCCTTGATAATTTCTTCTTCATCTTCCATGCTGCCATGACTCCTGAGCCAAGCGGAAATGTTATCAGAAAGCCATTTAGGGCCATTCCACCATAGATCGGAGGAAATAAGTTTATCGGGATAAAGACCCCGTGAAGCACAATCAGCTGGGTTTTCGTTAGATGGAACATATCTCCAAGATTCTGCGGGTAACACGTCTTGAATATGTGAAATTCTATTGGCGATGAATATTGTAAAGTATTGAAAGTTATCGATATTGCGCATGCGTGGGTGTGATGGGAGTACCGTCGAAGAGGAATGATCACTTCACCTCGGTGTGTAACATGTCAACGTGCTTGTAATAAAGAGTTAAGTTAGGAAAGTTTGAATCTTTACTTTAATTCACAAAATCCTAAACACGAATAATACAACTGGCGACGAGGATAAAAGGAAGAAATTTAAGATATAATGGTTGAAGGAAATCCACCGATGGACCACGTGCGGACCACGTTTGCTTTTCAATTTACACCGGCGATAAATAACTTGTCAATTCACAAAAGAAGATTGGAGCAGTATTATATCGCGAATGGGGTGAGATAATGGGAACCCGGTGAGATCCTTAAGCTTCGCGCAGGATCGAATCGTCCAGGATCAAGCAGAGGGGGTGGTACACCGCAGGCGCAGCAGGACAACAGCCAGGGGTCAACAGTTTTCAAAAATAGATTTGAGCCATGCGTATCAGCAAATGTTGTTAACCAAAAATTCGCAAGAATTAACGACTATATCTACCCATCGTGGTTTATTTAGATACAAAAGATTACCTTTCGGAGTATCATCTGGCCCAGCCAAATTTCAAAGAGTAATGGAGAGTATTTTAGGTGGTTTAGAAGGGGTTTGCTGTTTTCTTGATGATATATTGATTACTGGTAATACTTATGAAGAGCACTTGGTTAGATTAAAAAGAGTTTTGAACTATTTTCAAAAATATGGTTTAACTGTAAGGAAAGAAAAGTGTTCATTTTTTGAAGATTCGGTTTCTTATTTGGGTTACATCATTGATAAGAATGGTTTACATAAATGTCCGAAAAAGTTAGAAGCAATTAAGAAAATGTCAGTTCCGCAAAATGTTTCGCAATTAAAATCTTTTCTGGGTTCTGTTAATTATTACCATAAATTTTTCAAAAAATACCTGATATTTTACATCCTTTATATCAATTGCTAAAAAAAAATAATTCATGGAATTGGACTGAAGATTGTACAGATGCTTTTTTAAAAATTAAAGAGATGTTATTGTCGCCACAATGTTTAGCTCATTATGATCCAGAAATTGATGTAATATTAACTGTTGATGCTTCTTCGTATGGGCTAGGTGCTGTATTGGCACATTCTTTTCAGTCTAATGATGTTAAGCCCATTACGTTCGCATCTAGAACACTAGGATTTGCAGAGAAAAAGTATTCTCAAATTGATAAAGAGGCACTTGCCATTGTTTTTGGTATTAAAAAGTTTCATCAATATTTGTATGGGCGTAAGTTCACAACTGTAGCATAACCAATATTGGAAGCATCGCAGAATAAATGGAGTTGGCAAGTGTTATAAGAATCCGATAATATCATACGAGGTAAGTTAAAACTTGATAATAATGAAAGTTTTTGTTTAAACATTTCCCATTTCTGTACTAGCTGAAGGGGCGGTGTTTTATCCCAATCACATTTAAGTTGCCATAAGCGTTGAAGAAAATGTTTTGCCTTTAGTGTGCATGGAGTTAAAAAAACCCAGTGGGTCATATATTCTGGCAATATCGGAAAGAATAGATCTCTTTGTAGAAGATGAAGGTCGAGGTAAATAGGAATATTTGAAATTATCTGTGTTGGGATCCCATTGTAGACCAAGGATTTTTACACAAATAGATTCTTCGTAATCGAGTGATAATAACAATTGTAACTGATTCTGGGATACTGTGTTGAGTACTTGCGGACAGTTACTGGCCCATTTGCGGAGTTCAAAACCTCCCTTTTCTAGAACATCAATTAATTCCTTTTGTAAGGTAAGTATTTCAACAATAGATTGAGCTCCAGTGATAATATCATCCACGTAAATGTTATGTTTGAGTGCCTTGCAAGCTCTCGGATATTCAAGATGATAAAGATTGGCAAGTTCTGATATTGTTCTAAGGGCTAAAAATGGTGCAGAAGCGACACCGTATGTTACTGTATTTAGGACGTATTCTTGTACAGAATCTTTAGGTGAAAATCTCCATAAGATTCTTTGGAAATCTTTATGCTCTGGAGCGATAAGAATTTGCCTATACATTTGTCGAATGTCGCAGCTGAATGCATATTTGAAACATCGGAATGTGAGTATTATTTTTATTATATCCTTCTGCAATTTGGGACAAATTAAAAGAGTGTCATTTAATGATTTACCGTTTGTTATACTTGCAGAAGCATCAAAGACGACGCGCAACTTCGTGGAGTCGCCTTCGGAGCGAACAACACAATGATGTAGTAGGTAGTATAATGCTAGACGTTCCGAGGAACCAGAAATCGGTGCCATGTGACCAGTGAGGAGGTAATCTTTCATGAATAGTACATAATCCTTTCTCATTTGTGGATTCTTTAATAAACGAGTTTCTAGAAGGTTAAATCTTTTCAGGGCCGTGTGATATGATTGACCTAATACAGGCTCATGATTCTTAAAGGGTAATGCTACGATGAAACGACCATCTGATGTTCTACGATGAGTCCTTTTGAAATGCATTTCACATTGTTGTTTTTCTTTAGATAAATAAGTTGCTGATGGAAGGGTTTCAATTTACCAAAAGGGCTTTAATGTATTGTTTAAAGAGTCATTGATTATGGATAAACAAGTAGTAGAGCCATTAACTAGGACAGATTTTGAGGAATCAAACGACGACATTTCAGTACGTCCCATGACAATCCATCCGAAAACAGAATCAAGAGCGATAGGGTCATTAAGGTTACCTTGGACTCTTCCACTGGTAAGTATTTGTGGTACTAATTCAGCTCCTAAGAGCAAATCTATTTCTTTCAGATTAGAATCAATATCTTGTTTTAATTTTAGTTTCTTTAAATGAGGATTGTAATAATACTACTTTTGTATTGTGAACTATTAATTTATTGATTAACAACGTTACAACAAAATGGCTGTTCGCTACTTCGTAGACGCTAGAAGAATAGTGACCGCGTCTTTTCGCGAGTCATCGTATTGGCGTGGTATTGCATAGGCAATTTATATAACACACCCTTTTTTTTTAATTACAATAATAATTTTTAAACTTAGATGGCGTTCGAACAATTCGCCCGCTACGAGTTCTTTTAATATCGGCTTCGGTTGATAGAGATGAGGATGCGGTGTTGCTTATAGGAATATTATTATTTTCCACTACCTCCTCCTCCCTATTTACATTTTGTACAATATTATTATCGTTATTAGAATGATCTATATCTATATTGTTATCTAATACAGTGTCTAACATTTTCGTAAAATCTTCGTCTGACACAATACATTCTTTTAGTTTCTTAAGATATTTTCTATTTCTAATATAAGTTTTATGGTTTTTATTCAATCTAACTAAATAAGATCGAGGTCTTGTTTTATCAATTTCAATTACCATTCCGCTACACCAAGTTTTATTATGTGGATCCTGAACCATAACATGGTCATTAACATTAACATGTTCTAATTGTTTTGCATGTTTATTGTAACAGAATTTTTGTGTACATTGATTGGTTTTTAATTTATTTAAATGAGTTGTTATGTCATAACGTGGTGTTAACAATTCTTTCTTTATTGGTAATAAACCCTGAATTTTTCGTCCGTAGAGTACTTCTGCAGGAGAATATCCATTGTTATAGAGTGGTGTACTTCTATATTCTAGAAGTGTTATGTATATATCTTTGTTATCATTTATAGCTTTCTTTAAAAGTTTTTTAGTGATTTGCACATGATGTTCTATGAACCCATTGCTTTGTGCATAATGTGGTGTAAACGTAATTTCCCAATCACTCAAGAAATTTTGCATTAAGACATTATTAAATTGAGGTCCATTGTCGCTATACCGAATTGTTGGTTTTCCGTGTCTGGAAAAGATTGTTTTTAAACATTTGATTACGGTTTGACTCGGTAAATCAGACATTGTAACTATTTCTGGAAATTTTGAAAATGAATCAACTACTAAGAGGTAATTTTTACCATTGTAGTGAAATATATCAGTCTCTTTATTTATAATATCTTCTTTTTGATAACTATTTTGAAATTTTAAGCACGTACTACAGGCTTGAATCATATTTTTAATATCTAAAGTCATGTTTGGCCAAAAAACTGATTCGGCTGCTCTACCTAACGTTTTTGTGGTTCCCAAGTGACCTTTAATGTAATTTTGTTAATATGTCCCTACGCAAAGATTTTGGTATTATAATTCGATTACTCAAAAACAAAAGTTCATCAACTTCCACAATCACGTCTCTATATTGCCAGTATGGTTTGAGTGTATTATCCAAAGTCTTTTTAACTGGTGGCCAACCATCTTTAACCACATTTAATAAGTCTCGTAACTCTTTATCTTTGCTTGTTTCAAACGTAATAATTTCCAAACGTTTTGATCAACATAATTGATCATATTTATTTGTTTGTCTATTTCCGTATCATTTATTTCAAAATTTGGATCGTCATAGCTATTACGGGATAAGTGATCCGCAAAAAATAATTTTTTTCCTGACTTGTATTTTACTACGAAATCATACGTTTGTAAATTCAGTAATAAACGTTGTAATCTAAAAGGAACTTTGTCAAAAGGTTTTTTGAATATTGACTCAAGAGGTTTATGATCTGATTCCACGGTAAATTTAGTTCCAAATAGATATTGGTGAAATCTTTTACATCCAAAAAGTATTGCTAATGTTTCCTTTTCTATTTGCGAATAGTTTTGTTGTGAAGGTGTTAATGATTTTGAAGCATAAACTATAGGAGCATCATCCTGTAAAATAACTGCCCCCATCCCATCCTTACTGGTATCGACACTTAGTACTATAGGTTTGTTTCTATCATAAAAATGTAATACTGGACTGTTCATTAACAGTTCTTTTAAGATTAAGAACTCTTTTTGGTGAATATTTGACCATTCAAAAATAATGTTCTGTTTTAACAACTGTCTCATATTGTGAGTCCTTTTTGCTAAATTTGGAATAAATCTTGAAATCTCTAGTTGATGCTATTTATACTGATTTCAGCAAGGCTTTCGATCGAGTGAATCATGAACTTCTGCTGAACAAGCTGGCAAAATTTGAAATTAATGGCAATTTACTTTGTTGGATTGCATCTTATATCCGGGACAGAACTCAGATTGTATCAGTGAATGGTTATCTATCCGACCCTATTCAGGTTCCATCTGGGGTCCCGCAGGGCAGTCACCTTGGTCCGCTACTTTTTACTATTTATATTAACGATATCTTCTCTGTTATTAAACATGCTCAATGTTTAATGTATGCTGACGACCTTAAACTTTTTCTGCGTATCACGTCTCCGCGCGACTGCTCGAAGCTTCAGTTGGACATAGTTGAGTTGCAACGGTATTGCGAAGCTAATTTCATGACGCTTAACCGATCAAAATGCAATGTTATTACTTTTAGTAGAAGATCAAATGTCATTCATTTCGATTACAACTTTGATCGGGATGGTATACAACGAGTATCCTGTATTAGAGACTTGGGAGTCATGTTTGATAAGAAATTGTTGTTCAGAGAGCACGTTGATGGAGTAGTTAATAAAGCTTGGCGCATGTTGGGGTTTGTTATTAGGTCTACTGAGCATTTTTCTAACATAAATGCAATTAAAACACTATATTTTGCTTATGTTTACAGTATTCTAAACTACTGTAGCGTTGTGTGGAATCCTCATTACCACATACATATCGATAGATTGGAGCGGGTGCAGAGAAAATTTTTGAAGTACTTGTGTTATAAATCTCATTTAGTGTATGATGACTACGACTCTACTTGTGCTTCTTTACGGTTTCTGTCCCTCCATCAGCGTCGCACCTGCAATGATTTGCTATTTTTTTTCAAAATTCTCAACAATGAGTGTGATTGCGCCGGGCTCGTTAGCTTGATTAATATTCACGTTGCACCGAGAAATTTGCGATATAATTTTTTGTTCTTCACTCCGGCTGCGCGTACGAATGCGTTCCTCCACTCCCCAATGATGAGAATGGCAAGAGCGGCTGATCGTTTCCCAATTGACATTTTTCGGTACACGTATCCGGTATTTAGACGTATGGTTACGACTGCTGCACTGGCCTCGCCGACCGGACTGGTCTGATTATAGTTTGTCTAATTTTACATTAAATTTAATCGGAATTTAATCGAATTTCACTCGTCAATTGTTACTTATATACATATATATATATATTTTTTTTGTTTTATATTTTTTGTATAATTTTCATTTGGTTTGCGTCTCTGTATGTATTTTTTCTGGCTTATATTGCGCTGATATTTCTGTTTGATTTCTTTATGTCAATGTTGTGATGCAGTATTATAGGGTTTGTCCCGTTCTGTATCCATTTGTATAAATAAATAAATAAATAAGTAACCATACCCATAAATTTACGTAAACTATCTTTGTTTTCTGGGGATTTGATTTTTTTAATTGCCTCAATTTTGTCTGTATCTGGACTAATTCCATTCTCATTAAAAATGTGACCCACATACCTAATTTCGTTTACTAGAATTTTACATTTTGTTTCGTTAAACTTTACCCCTTTTTGACGAGCTGTTTCTAAAACCTCCTTTAAGATCTTGTTATGTTCGCTTTTTGTTGTCGCAAATATTAAAAGATCATCTATGTAAATCTTAACCCCTTTTATGTGACCAAATATGTCAGTAAATACTCGATGAAAAATTTCTGGTGCTACACTAATACCAAAGAAATCTA
Source organism: Onthophagus taurus (assembly GCF_036711975.1). Classification (NCBI taxonomy): domain Eukaryota; kingdom Metazoa; phylum Arthropoda; class Insecta; order Coleoptera; family Scarabaeidae; genus Onthophagus; species Onthophagus taurus. The sequence goes on from NC_091973.1 coordinate 15,669,805, forward strand.
TATAATATTAAAAATCTATATCTACCAACAGGTGTTGAAAATGTGGTCATTAATGAAGCTTTATTAGACAATTTAATTTGATAGAAACCCTGATTCGCGTCTAATACACTAAAGTATTTCGTACCTTTCATTTCGCTTGTTATTTCCTCAAATGACGGTATTGTATAATATTCCCGTACTAAAACATTATTCAAATATTTAGGATCCAAACATACCCTAATTTGACCTAATTGTTTCTTCTGAACAATCACTATGGGATGAACAAATTCAGTTGGTTTTGTTACCTTGAAAATGATACCATCATTTTCCATGCTCATTAATTCTTTTTTTAGTGGTTCTACTAGCTGAAATGCTACTCGTCTACATGGTACAACTACCGGATCATAATTTTCTTTAATTTTAAAATCACAAGGTTTGATGTCTATTGACCCTAAACCTTCAAAAACGTCAGCAAACTGATTTTTCATTGTACATTCAACTGAATCATTTGAACTAATAGCGTTTATTGCTGGTTCTCTATTAACTAATTTAAGTTTTTCACAGGATTCTAATCCTAATACAGGTGCTGCATGTTTATCTGTTTCAATAACCTCAAATCTAAATACATAATCATCACTATTAAACTGAATATTTAATAAACAAGAACCCAAAATTTTAAGTTTTTCTCCACCATAAACTGATATATATCCGCCAGTTTGATCTAATTCTACATCTAAATTTAATTGGTCAAAAATGTATTTTGGAAGAACATTTATGTCAGAACCCGTGTCTATTTTAATGCGAATACGCTTGTTACAATCTAAAACTCTAATTATTTCAAACCAAACATTATTCTGATTATTATTGATACTATCCAACACATAATTATTACTTGTACTATTGTTATCAACCTGATTACTCTCCTGTTTACTATCGATAATGCTGTTAACATTCTTTGTTTTACAAACAAAACTAAAATGACCTTTCCGAGAACATTTAAAGCCGGTTTTATTTAATGCAGGACACTCACGAAAATTTTGGTGCCAATTCTTTCCACATCGATTACAGATTCTCAATTTTTTCATATCTTCTGTCTTCCCTTCTTGTCGGTCACTCCATTTGCATGGTCCTGAGGTCACCGCTTCGTTGATGCTAGCACTAGTTTGCTCGGCTGCCTGGCAAATTTCAGTGGCTCTTTTTAAGGTTAAGTTTGATTCCCGGAGAAGTCGATCTTTTACCCTCTTGTCTCTGGTTGCACAGACTATTCTATCTTTTATCAGCTCTTCTCTTAATGTCCCGAAATCACAGTTGGTTGCAATTTTTCTCAATTCTGATAAGAAACCATCAAATGTTTCTCCTTCCATCTGAATTCGCGTATTGAATTTGTGCCTTTCTACACTAATATTAGTTTTCGGAATAAAATATTCATCTAATTTCGTTTTTATTACCTCCGGATCTTGTTCATCTGTTTCATTTAAATCTAAAGTTTCTAAAATACCTGCGGCTTCTTCACCCATACAATGAATCCACACCGATGCTTGAACCTTTTTATCTTTGGTACTACAACCACTTGCGTTTATATAAACGTCCATTGCTTTTCTAAACTTCTTCCAGTTTTGTCCAAGGTCCCCCGTCATCGACATACTTTTCGGTTGTTTTAACGATTCCATTTTTTCTTCTTTTATTCAGATTTCCCTTTTCATTACTGACTGCGCCATGTAATAATACTACTTTTGTATTGTGAACTATTAATTTATTGATTAACAACGTTACAACAAAATGGCTGTTCGCTACTTCGTAGACGCTAGAAGAATGGTGACCGCGTCTTTTCGCGAGTCATCGTATTGGCGTGGTATTGCATAGGCAACTTATATAACAAGGATAAGAATCAATTATTAATTTTAATGATGGTTGATTGGAACAAATGTTTGGAGTTATAACGGCCTTAAATTCAAAGGAGGGTGTCAAATCTTCACAAGGTTGGACAGAACAATTGACGGTACCTCTGTTACAGATTGACTTCATACTGTTAAGACCTTGAATAGTAATTGATGAACCATGATCTCTGGGTAAACATAAACGTTTTGATAGTTTGTCAGTTATGAAATTGGACATGCTTCCAGAATCGATAAGAGCACGAACTAGATGACATCTCCCGAAGATATCTTTGATTTTAAGAAAAACGGTGGGTAATAAAACATTAGCAGTTGTATTTTGATTTATAGAGCGTTCTTTCCTGCACGAAGTAGTTCCTACATGAACTGAGTTGTTTACAGGTGAATTAAAATGAAGTAATGTGTGATGATGCTGTCGACATGTGAAACAGCGATGTGAGAATTGACATTTTGATGTTGAATGACTGGAGCTTAGACAATTTCGACATAAATTATTTACTCGGGCAACTTCTAAACGTTCTGAAGTTGACTTAGATTTAAAATTGGGACATCTGTAAATCTGATGAATTTCAGGACATAATAAACATTTTTTGGAGAAGGAAGTAGATTCAATTTTGAAGCTAATTGTCTTAGCTACAGAAGTGAGTTGAACGGTCTCCAAAGCTTTTGCTCGACCCTCTAAAAATTTAATCAATTTAACATATGTAGGAATGTCAACTGAAGTGTGATGTTCTTCAAATTGGGTTTTTGTGGTTGTAGTTAATTTTTGTAGTAAGATATTAAAAAGAAGAAAATCCCATGAATCAACTGGAAAGCCTAAGGCACGAAATCCTTCAACGTTCTCCTTAAATGTATCGATTATATAATGGAATGATTTTACAGACTCATCTGTCTCGGATTTCAAATGGATGATCTCATTGAAATAAATTGTAGCGAGATATCTCTTATTCTGATATCTTCCCGTCAATGTACTATACGCGATGGGATAATTATCGTCAGTGACAGGTAAGCTTTTTATTAGACTGAATGCGTCTCCTTTAAGTGAAGTTAATAAATATTGATATTTAGCCACATTGGAAATTGATGGGTTTTCGTGCACCATCGTGCGAAATAAATCGTAGAATGTTGGCCAATTTTTATAGTAACCATCGAAGATTGGAATTGATAATTTAGTTAATTTAGGGATCGCGAGAAGATGTGATGTGGGTGGAGATGCGGTATCATCTCCTTGGAGCGCACAAGCTAGTGCTTTTATCGTCAATCAACCCCATAATTTGATTGTGTATGGTTTGAAAAGATGAGTAATGATCGTCAGCATCCTTTGCTCTTGCTACAAAGATAGTTTTTTTTATAGGATCATCTCCGATATTTTGACCGTAAGTCATTGATTCCGTTAGGCGATTGAGAGTCGCGTTGCGTCGTAGAATTGCTTTCGTTAACTTTTGTTCAGACATTATGACAATAATTAAATGAAAGTCGATTTAAATACGTTTTATGAGAATAATCAAAAGGTGAGATGAAAATTTGATGATTATGCGGTAAAATTAGAAGTAAATAAAGATAAACTACTAAAAATAGAATTTTCCGATTTTTTCCGATCCAACAGATGGCGAACGACGAGGCGCTGTCAACCTGAATGGACGCACAAAAAATGGTGAATGGGAGAACTTAAACGAAAATTGTGAAAATAAAATAAAATGAATTCTTTCTTTCGTAATAAGGAAAAGAAAACAAAATGAAAATGAATTAAATTCTTGCGTAATAAGAGAAGAGAAAAAATGAAATAGAACCGTAAAAATGGATGAAGAATGGATGCACAAAAAATCAAGAGAAAAATGGCGTGGACACGCGTGAAAACCAAAAAGGGGGTGGAGTGAAGTCGTATGCCCGGATCACCCGATTCCAACACGGAGGTGTCGCCAAAGGGCCCAAACGCATGCTGGCCGGAAGAAGCTCCACGAAAACCGATGGGAAACTCAAAATAAGTCCGGAAATATCCAGATGATCCGGCTCGAAGGACCAAAAATGTGCACGCAGCAAAGTGCCGGGACAGTTATTATGAGGCGTGGTTCAGATAGTTTCGAGAATAAAGGAAATGAAATTGTTTTACCTGGTTTATTAGTGATAATAAACGGTTACAGAACACGCGGTTTGAAAATATAACGTTTTTCGAAAACACAATGTTCGGCGGTTTCGTTACTAATTGCTGTTCCTCTCGCATGCGCATCCTATTTAAAGGTGCGCGGGAGACAAATTGGGGGTGCGCAAGGTCACGAACGTTTCAGTTCGTTTACGTTACACGAACAGCAGGGATACGAAATCCCAAGCATATTTGTAAAGAATTTCGATAAAATAGGTTATTATTATTTTTTTACATCCTAACTTTTTTAAATTATATTGCAGGTATAGACGAAAAATACAAACAATAACTAGAATACCTATTTAAACGAAATTTCCCAGAAATATGTATTTAAGCATAGGAACCACTTTAACAATTTTAAACAGAAATTCTTGGTAAAATAACCAATGGTGTTAAATTTTATTTTAGGGTAAAAATGACAATTCACACAAACAATAATATGCATACTTGCTTAAAAAAATAGATACAGTCGAAAAAAAATTTATTCATCTTCCTCTTCATCTTCTTTTTCGGATTCATCTTCATCTTCTTCGCAATCTTCTTCTTCGTCAATTGATTCTTCAGGAAGCAACATTTGAATTGTTTCTTTTTGCAGAGGTTTGGAAAGTCTTTTTCCCATTGGTCTTATCGAAGAGAGCAGCGGATCTGACGTCAAAAGTAATCTATTTAAAACATCTTCGTTACATTTTTCTCTTGAACATTTCCGCGGAAATCTATCCCTGAAATTGCGAAAAGGTTTGTTTCTGCATTCCACTGCCTCTTCTGACAATTGTCCTATGAGCAACAAAGCATTTTGAATAATGTCAGGTCCATGCAACAAAATTTTATGAACGGTTGGGGACCATGGATATAAATATATATATGTTTCGGCAGTTTCCAAGGTGTAAGTGCCAAACTTTTTAATGTTAATCTTTTTTCCACAGGATAAGGTTTCTAAAATTATCTTGAAATATTTCGAAATATTAAGTTTTCATTCACTCCAGTAATTTTAGCAGCAAGTTTAGGATTGTCAAAAAATCTTCTGCTTGTGTTCCTATCATTGGTATTACCAAAACTGGGCTTAGGAATGTCCACCAGTAATCCCATTTCGGTTTTAAATAAATTCTTTATTTCATTTTTTCTATCTGCTACAATATCGGCTTCTTCTTTAGACCCTCTCGTTTGCCACTTTCCTATGGGAATTTTATATAACACATGTAAAATATGTTCAAACAGACGAATTCTCGCATGGAGAATAGATAATCTGAACTCTAAGGTTTCTTTCTTTACAGGGGTTTTCCGCGTAATTTATTGAAATCTTTTGTGGTAGCACCACAAATATAACACTTCATGGTAGATAAAGTATGTCTGACGGAGTTACACACATTACCATCGACCATTGAAAAAATGAAAGTATGTTCCTTGATTTTTTGGAAGTACTTGATGAGTACTCATTGTCATGGTTATTATTATGAATGTTGTTATAAATGTTGCCACTGCCAAATCCCTGCTGAGAATTATATATTTCCATTTCAGCTTCAAAAATCAAGTTATTAATTTTATTCATAAGGATGGCCTTGCGTGGTTCGCTGAATTTTCTTGGCTTGTTACCAACATGCTCTCCATATACCGAACATACATCACGGGTTCCTGGTCCACTCACAGCACTATCTAGAATTTCGTCTGCGCGAGCCAATCTAGGATCTTCTCTTTCCACTTTTTTTCGTCTTTTAATTTTGGGAGAAACAAAAACCCTTGATTCCGGTGTATCTATTTGTTCTTCATTAGTAGCTTGACTATAGTCTTCTACAGCTTGCTGTTCATCATCTTTTTCTTCGGAAGTCTGACAATAAAAAATAATAATTATATTAAATCCTGAATATTGAGAAAATGATTATTTACAGATGTCCACTACAATAGAAGGATGGCTTCCAAGTGCTCAAGAGTTCGAAAAACAATGGAATTATCCTCATTGCTTGGCCTCTATGGATGGGAAACATGTTATGTTACAGGCACCCATAAATAGTGGCAGCGAATATTACAATTATAAATCATTCTTTAGCATTGTCCTCTTTGCTCTTGTGGATGCAAATTATAATTTTCTCTTTGCTGATGTTGGTTCGCAAGGTCGTATATCTGATGGGGGAATATTTAAGAATAGTGTATTATGGAAAAAAATAGAAAAAAAAAGCCTATGTCTTCCGAAAGCAAAAGCACTTCCTGGACAAGAAAAACATGTACCCTATGTTATTCTAGGTGATGAAGCATTTGCACTGCATGAAAATGTAATGAAACCTTATTCTGGAGTCTACGATAAAGGGTCAAAAGAAAGAATATTCAACTACCGCTTATCAAGAGCACGGCGTGTAGTAGAAAATGCATTTGGTATTCTTACCTCTGTGTTTAGGGTGCTGAGAAAACCCATGCTCCTTGAACCCCATAAAGCCAGAGACGTAGTGTTAACCACAGTTTACTTACATAATTTTCTAAAGAAAAGTAAAAATTCTAGAAATATGTATGCGCCTACGGGAACTTTTGATTCTGAGCTAGATGACGGCACAGTAGTGAAAGGATCATGGCGAAGAGGTAATATAAACCAAACATCAATGTGCAATTTAAAAAAAAGTACCAAGAAAAAGTACGACGAATGCTCAAGCAATACGAGAAGAATTTGCTGACTATTTCCAAACAAATGGACATTTACCTTGGCAGGATGATTGTGCCTAAACATCAATGACTTGATTTTTTGTAAACTTTGTAGGTAGTTGTTAACTAATTACTAGTGGTAGTATACATACAAAATAAAAAACAATAATATAAATACTTTTTATACTTTCGTATTGTGTGTTAACGTTGTCTTTAGGATTGTCCTTTTTTGCCAAAAAATCGAAAAACCTGAGTGCAAACCAATTGCTAACATAAATGTCCTGTCGTCCTAAAAGTTTACTATTTTAATTTTAATTAGGTAAAAAATGTGTGATTATTTACCTTTTCCCGTGCCCATCATTTTTTTCATTTTACTTCTTTCTCTTCTATATGACGATAATAAAGATGTAATTTTTGATTTAACATCAACTACATCGCAACCCATATCTGAAGAAATTTGAACCCAAGCATCGTGCTTTTTATTTTTGATGTGATAATTATTGTTTTTTGGATTCCATAATTCGGGTTTTTGCCGGTATAAATTTACAAGTTTTTCAATATTTTCGTGTGACCACTCAGTTGCACTCATTTTTGGGACTACCAATATTAAAATGTATGTATGTGGCTTTTAGGTTAGGAATCGTTTTCCTTTGATGTACCGACGCTCAACGGATCGTGTTCGATCGTGCACAAAACAGCGCGTTCTTGCTCAAACTTGCGCGGCTTGTCGTCCAAATCGCAGGCGTCGTGCCGAGCTGCGCTGCTTTAAACAGCGCGGCGTGGAGCGGCGCGGTTGGTCTGGATCCGGCTTAACGATTTAGACGGCGCTTTATCTTCAACTCATTCTAATAAATCAGCGTCTAAATTAAAATCTACGTTTTAAGCAATCCAATAAATCAATCTGTATTTTTTTATGTTCCCATTCACGGTTTGATTGAAAATCTAATTTAGTGGAAACTAAATATATAATTAATGTGTTCCACTTATCGGTGGGTTCCTTTAATCTATTTAATGCGCGTAAATGTTTGCGAATGTTACCAATTAAAGTGCGTATTACATTCGAGTTGACGAAAATAATTCTTTCAATATTAAAAAGTGCCTGAATGCCACGCAACTTCATAGTTTGAATTGGTAATTTCTAAACCCGCAATTACTTGTCGAGCTTCACTCGTTAAGGCTGATATCAAATAATAGTATTTTTGAACGTCATTTATTGCGTGATTATTATGAATCAATGACTCGAAAATATCGTGAAATTCCAGCCATGATTCATATTAAATCTATCTTCTCCTGAATAATTTCGAAATCACAAATAAAATTAAGTGCACGATCGACTAATCATCACGTATCATCTAATTTCGGCTTAGTAATAAATTTTGAAAAATTAGTGAGCTTGCCCTTAACAATGCCACGTTTCTTTATTAATGTTTCTAATTCCGACTTAATGATACGTAAAAATAAAGGCAACGCAGTTGCTTCAAGTTAAGCGAGGGAAACGGAAATGAAAAAAAAAATGGATTGTATGCTTACGTATAATAAGTAATATACGTATATAATAATACATATAATATTACTTTTTAGTTTTTTAACAATAAAACCTGCTATGTATGCTACAATATCAAATTGAATTATAGTTAAATGCATATTGTCTACGTTGGGAACGTTTATAATGTCCAGTGATTCAATTTCATCAGTTTTATTTTTGAGTATAGATGAACAATTTAAAATATTATTACGACCTAATGCAATTGCATTTGCAGATTCTGCTCCTTTAATGTGGGTATGTACTAATAGTTTTTTGTACGCTTTTTCAAATTGTATTGCAGTACGATTGTTACAATACCTACCACGTCGCGTCGCCTAATTGCACTAAAAAATCTCTATATAGTCTTGTGATAATTTATAAGTTAAAATAGTTTCTTTCTCTAGTTTATAAGTTTCTTGAACATATTTGTTGTACATTAATCTTAAACTATCGATACATACTAATTAACCTAAAGTGTGGCTGTATTTTCGATTTTTAAATTAATAATATATTTATAGGCAAAGTCTAAAAATCTTTAAATACATATGTGCTACATCACATAAATTATTAGAAATTGCACAAAACTAAGCGGTTGCATTACAATTTCTAAATTCAGTTAGGTCTGTGTTATTTTGTAAATAATTAAGTGCAAAATAATTTGAGCAGCAAGCTTCACTTTCTTTTTTTCTCGTACCCAATCCACATACCTTTGAGATATCTTAGTACCTACACATAAGCCTTCTTCAAATTGCACCTTATCTAAAGCTTCAATACACTTCCATTTGATTTCTTCTCCATTCTCATTAATTAAAATTTGTTTGCTTGCTAAACAATTCCGCACAAGCTTTAACATATGACAAGCGTCAAGATATATTTACTTGGTCTTCTGATACGGGATGTTGAAAATAAGGACGTATATGATCTTCGTCTATTTGTTCAAGTCCCATCAAAAGTGATGGGCGTAACAATAACACCTGAGTCATGTACAAACTCAAGAACCTTCAAGATTATGTTTGCTTTCTGGTCGGCAGTCATTCCATTTATTAAAAAATATAAATTTTATTGTTTTTTCTTTCTATTCTTCGTCTTTTAAATAAAACTCGGTTTGCGTACTTTAAAGAGGATTTTTTTTGTTTTTTTTTTTTCAACTCGACCGGTTTCGATTTTTCAATCAAATCATCTTTAGGAGTCACCTGTAGTATGAAAAATAATTAAACTACTATACAACATTTTCTAAAAATACATTAAAATATTTATCCATATATAAAACACGTGAAAAACTTTCTGGTTGTTAAGTTGAGGTTATGTCATATAATCGTTCAAAACTTACGTCTAAAATGGATTTAAGCCCGTTAAATTATCTATAACAAACGACTTCATCTCTTCAGTTGTTACAGTATGAATTTCTTTCCTTTAGCTTTCCTTTCTTTATTATGTGTACGCACAGCAATAAGCTGGGTAATTAAGAAGAGGTGCTGATTTCAATTTTGTTAAGAAATACGAAATAAAAGAGATAAAATTGTCTTACGCATATATGTATTATCACTCACTACTAACTTTTTACAATTGAAATTCGACTTGCGCGCGAACGTTTTATCGATAATGCCGATCAATGCCGATAATGCATCGATAATAATCAAGGTGAAGGAGAACGTTCGAGGGCGCACGCCCCCGAGCGGATCATGCGCGTTTGAGGTTTCGAAATGCGTTCTTGCATGAACATTATGGATGACAAAAATCTTCTTAAAACTTTCTGATTGACGAGATCTACGATATTGTGGCGATTTTTAGTAATGTCATGACATTGTATTTCAAGATTAACTGCGTGAGTTAAGTTGGTAACATTTTTTGGATATAAATATTTCAAATTTAAAATATTTTCATAAAACTCTTAAATTGTATACATTGGATACATTTACGGTATAAATTTGATGGGGATGGGTGTGCTAATTGGAAACATGGGATTGTGAAAGAAATTTGTATGGGAAGGAAATGAAATGGTAGTCAAGGGAACCCAGTATGTTGCGAACTCAAACCGATACCTTGGTTTGAGTTCCTCGTTCAACTGGGGTAGTATTAAGCAACAGAATCATAAAATGAGCTTTCACACATAACTTGAGACCTCAGAATTATAAATAGAAATCAAAAAATCGAAAAAACAGAAACAGCAACATACCATCTTTACATATCTAAAAATAAAAAATGAGTTAAATGGGATGGATGGGATGGACTTTAGTAGTAGATAAAAGCCGATTCTAGAACCTCCTCTCAGAACCTCAGGTCAAGGCCAAGGCCAAGGTCACGTTGAGTGACCATGACCTTGACCTTGCCCTGAGGTTCTGGGAGGAGGTTCCAGAATCGGCTATTGCAAAGGGGGTCGTTGACCAGTAACCTTGACCTAAACAATGACCTTTACTTTGAGCTCACCTCAGGTCAAGATCACGTTTAGTGACCATGACCTTGATCAGTAACCTTGACCTGAACAATGACCTTTACTTTGACCTCAACGGAGACCTTGAAGTCAACCTTAATTGTGACCATGACATTGACCTTGTACGTGACCTGAAATGAAGGTTACACGACGTGAGTTCATTGAAAACCCCACTTCGGAGGAGGTATGCTTTAAATAGCAGATAGAAAATCGTGTTCAACAGTATTGAAGTAAGAGTGTTGTGAACATGTTGACCTGCGACGTGTGTTACAAAGAGTTTACTAGACCAGATAATCTTGTGAGACATCAACGCACAGCATGTATTGGGAAACGTCGAAAGGTGGAAGAGGATCAACAAGGAGATGTTATAGTGTGTGAAATATGTGATGAACACGTAACCAGACAATGTTATTCCTCACATCTGCGCAGCAACAAACATAAACAGAAAGCCTTCGTAATAATAGATGATGGTGTAGAAAAAATAGATTCGATATTTGGAGATAAAATATGTAGTTTTAGAGTGAGCGATCATGAACGGAAGTACGTAGACATGAAGGAATTCAGTAACCGAATTAGAGAAAAAGTTATCAGTTTGATACAGTCCGTGAGGAATGTAAATGGTAGTTTAAAAGTGAATACGGAAATTTTTGGATTGTATTTCATAAATACGAAGGAAGAAGTGGAAATCAAATCATTCAACACAAAAAATAAAATTATAACAGTAGCCGTAGACTTGTACCAAACATACGAGGACTTTATGGACGAGATTATGGTGAAAATGTCGGAATTCCAAGAACGGGACTCAGGTAAGAGTATAAGAATAGAAAAGTAGTAAAATGCGAAACTAAAGGCGTTAATACTGCAGGTTGGACCTTGTTGGAAATATTATATCTTGAAGTGAACTGTAACAAGTTTAATCCTACAAGAGCATCGAGCTACATCGACTTACCGACATCCATAAAAGGGAAGAGAGCGGTAATAAACGTGCAAAATAACGATAATAAGTGCTTTGCTTGGGCACTGATATCCGCGCTGTACCAACCCACAGGTTTACCGCAAAGAATATCATCATACCCAGATTATAGGGAAACAGAATTAAAGTTTGACTGCGTAACATTCCCAGTACCCATCAGAGACATACCAAAATTTGAGGAAGAAAATAACATTTCAATTAACGTCTATGGTATAAATTCTTGGTATAATGGAGAGAAAATGGTAGATGATATTGTAACTGTATGTATATGTAAACAGAAACGGGAGCGTCATGTAAACTTATTAGTAGTCAGCGACAATTTCGGGAATAACCACTATTGTTGGATAAAAAACTTATCTCGACTGATAAATACACAATCATCGACTCATGAACATCAAAGATATATTTGTGAGGGTTGTTTGCAATACTTTTCAACTGAAGACAAGTTGGTACGACATCAGATGGATGACTGTAAAAAAGTGAAAGCAACAGTACCAAGCGAACAAATAAAAGTGAATAAGTTCGGACATCTAGAAAAGGAAAATGTTTTACAATTCGAAGGATTTGAAAAAAAAATGAAAGTTCCGTTTGTGGTGTACGCCGATTTCGAGGCGATTCTGAAACCCTTAACGCCCGAAGAAGGAAAAGTTTACGATGATAATAAACCATATACGGCCCGATGTTTTGAACACGAACCATACGCGTTTGCGTACTACATTAAGTGTGCTTACGATGATAACTTATCGAAATTCCGAATATACCGAGGGCGAAACGCTGCTCTGGAATTTATTATAAGATTGGAGAAGGATGTAATAGAGATCTATAAACAACATTTGAGGCAAACAAAGGATATGATACCGCTAAGCTGTCTGGACCAATTTGTACATGAACTGAGTTCCGTATGTCACATTTGTGATAAACCAATAAACAAAGAAGAGAAAGTGTGTGATCACGATCACTTGACAGGATTGTATAGGGGTCCTGCGCATTCCGTCTGCAATATAAATTATAAATTACCGATGTTTATCCCTGTGTTTTTCCACAACCTGTCGAATTACGATGCCCACATGTTTGTGAAAAGTATTGCCCTAAACAAGGAGGAAGTAGAGGTGATAGCACAAAACAAAGAAAAATATATTTCTTTTTCCAAAAAAATAGTTGTCGGAGAAACAACCGATAACAAGGGAAAGAAACGCAAAGTGTTTATGAAAATAAGATTCGTCGACTCGTTTAGATTTATGGCGAGTTCTTTGGAAAAGTTGGTTTCATATTTGGATGATAAGGATTGTGTGGAAGTGAAAAAAAAATTCAAAGACTCTGAAGAATTTAGATTGATGCGCCAGAAAGGTGTATTTCCATATTCGTTCGTAGATTCGTTTGAAAAGTTGGAGTATAGTAAATTGCCTGATCATACACAGTTTTACGACATATTGAGTTCAAGTAATATTTCAAAGGAACAATACTCTAGAGCACAGACTGTATGGAATAAATTTAAGTGTACAACGTTGGGAGAATACAGTGACCTGTATTTGACGTCAGATGTGTTAATGTTGACTGACGTCTTTGAAAATTTCAGGACAATATCTTTGGAGAATTACAATCTGGATCCTTGCCATTATTATACTGCGCCCGGGTTTGGGTGGGATGCTCTGTTAAAAATGACAGGTGTAAAATTAGAATTGTTATCAGACATTGACATGTTACACTTTTTTAAGAAAGGAATTAGAGGCGGTCTCTGTATGTGTGTAAAACGATCTGCAATAGCAAACAACAAGTTCCTTGACGATTTTAACCCGGAAAAACCATCATCATATATTCTATACTTGGACGCTACCAATTTGTATGGGTATGCAATGAGTTGTAAATTACCAACAGGCGGTTTTCGATGGTTGTCGAACCAAGAAATAGCAGATATAGATGTGGAGTGTTTAGATGATGAACACCTTGGTTATGTCTTTGAAGTGGATTTGGAGTATCCCGAAAGGTTACACAACCAGCATGATGATCTACCGTTTTGTCCCGAAAACATAATCGCTCCCGGATCGAAGCATCCTAAGTTGATTGCGAACTTACAAAATAAATCGAAATACATAATTCACTATGTAAACCTACGTGAATGTGTGAAAAAAGGTCTTAAGCTAACCAAAATACACCGTGCATTGCAATTTCAACAATCGCCGTGGATGAAACCATATATCGATTTTAACTCTGAGAAACGAATGAATGCTACGAATGAATTTGGGAAAAATCATTATAAACAAATGAATAATATCGTGTATGGGAAAACGATGGAAAATGTTGAAAATAGAGTCGATATACGATTAGTGTCACATTGGGAGAATCGTTACAGGAGACCCGGTGCAGAAGCTCTTATCGCAAAGCCGACTTTCAAGTCATCGAAAATTTTCTGCCATAATTTGGCAGCCATTGAAATGCAGAAGGTGGAGGTCAAATATAACAAACCTCTGTATGTAGGGTTTAGCGTACTGGAATTGTCGAAAGCGGTCATTTATAACTTTTTTTATAATTTTTTAAAAGAGAAATATGGTGAAAACGTATTATTGTTATATACAGATACGGATTCGTTAATTCTCGAAATATTTACTGAGAATGTATACCAGGATATCAAAGAAAATATAGAGATGTTCGATACCTCTAATTACAAGTTAAACAACAGACATAATATTCCTCCAGGGCCGCCGATAGTTGGAAAAATGAAAGATGAGTACCCAAATACGATATTAACATCGTTTTATGGTACAGGAGCTAAAGCTTATTGTATTAACACTTTGGAAGGAGTTGTCAAGCGTGCCAAGGGTGTGAAAAAGTATGTTATCGATAAAAACTTAAGTGTTTCAGAATATAAACGGATTATCGAAGATGGAGGTTCTGTGCGAAAAAAGATGTATGTCTTTCGCTCCTCCTATCACACGATGTATACAGAACTAAAGAATAAAGTGGCGCTCTCTGCACATGACGATAAACGTTACGTGATGGAGGATGGATGTCATACGTTAGCTTGGGGAAACTATCTTATTGAAGATCTACGCAGGGAAGATCTTTTGGACAACTTATTGGAGTTGTTAAACGTAAACATGTATGGCTAGTTAAATTGCGATCAGTTAATTTGTAAAAAAAAAAAAATACTTGCTTGTATCACAAAACTTGTATATAAAGTAGAAAGTAGGTTGTTAAAAAGGTTACTTGAAATAAAATCAACGAAATTAAAAAAAAGTTTTTTATTTTCTTAGTGTAAAAATTATAATACATCCTTTTTTGCAATCCAAGAATTATGAGAGCTATCCATTCCCAACCATTTCACTCGGACTTTATTTCCTTTTCGACGAAGAACTTTTTCAATTAAAAATACATCCGGGTGTTTCACACGTTGTAATTCTTCGTCGTAAAATGCTCCAAGAATGGGTTCTCCTCTACCATCTTTAATAAGGTAAGTCCTGGGATTAGTATTTTGAACTGTCGCTATGGTGAAAATTTCATTGGACCAAGTTGGTTGGTAACCTTTAGCAAAAGCGTGTCTGTACTTGCTAATTCGCACGTGTTCCCCCACATTAAATTTATGGTGGTTGGGGTCGACAACTTTAATGGAATTGTATACAGTATTTAACAGAGCAGATTCATTTCGTCGATTAACAGCTGAAGGTTTCATGTGAATGGTGCGATGTATTGTGTTGTTGTAAGATTTTAGTAATTTGGGTAGTAAGTCTAACCAGCGATAATTTCCTTGCATACTAAATTCTTTCCACATTTTATTTTTTAGGGTTCTATTAAACCGTTCGATAATCGAGCTTTTTAAAGTGGAATAGGTGCTGTAATGATTAATGTTAAGTTGTTCCATTAATTTTTGAAAATCGCTATTGTAAAACTCTTTCCCATTATCGGTTTGTAAGTTGCTCGGAGTAATATTCTTTTTACTATGCAAAATGTCCTTCATAGCTTGAGTAACCTCTTTCCCAGTTTTGGTTTTGAGTGGTAAGGCCCATGCGTATTTTGAAAAAGCGTTGATAACAGTCAGTATATACTTGTAACCTTTATTGACCGACGCATATGGGATCATTTCAACCAAATCAGCTTGATAAAGATCCAATAGTCCGTGAAGCAGAACGCGGCGTCGCCGATAATGTCGTCTCGCAGGTGCATGTAGTTCGTTAACGAGATCTCGCTTAACACTAACCATTACTCTACAACCCCTTCAATCAACAACTCTACAAGAAAAGGTAGTCCTCCTATCGGTGCATTATTTTTACACTTAATGGTATCTCCGCGTTTGAGTTGGACTCCCTGGAGCGACTTAATAACGATATCGTTAACAAGTAACTGAACATGAGCGGACTTTACAACATCTTTTATCATACCTTCGTAGAAAGAATTGATGTAATCCGTAATTCCACTTTTGTTTGTGATTTTATAAAGTTTTGTTTTTGGATCAACATCTCCATCACCACGTAAAGTTAAAATAAATGTTGATGAAGGTTGTAGAACTTCGGATCTTGCTATGTGGTTCTGTATAACATGGTGGTGAACATGCTTACCAAATTTATCGATAGATGTAGAACCATGTTCACCAAAACGGTTTAAAGGCATATTGGCTTCTGAAGCGTCACAGAAACAGAAAAAAGTTTATATACCCTTAACGAATGACTTGCGCTTCCCGTAATTCCTCTATGAGGGATATAATTTCGTTATGATGAGCAGTATGACCTGCTGCTTCGGAAGCAAGTAGTAAACGCAACCGATCAACTAATTCGTTCACGTCGTCCCAGTATTCGTACTCTTTAATTGCAGCAGGTACTAACAACTTATTTAAGTGACCTGATCCAGTTTTAGGTTTTGGCCAATATCGAGCCCAGTACACATTTGGTCTTTGACCCAAGGAAATTGGTTTGATTATGTTCACAAACTTTTCATTTTCATCATCAGTTATGATACTTTTTGAAGCGTCATAATCTCTTTTATGTACATTCGAACGTTGTAAGATATCTTTGTAATTTCTCGCATCTGGTAAAGTAAATTTACCCGGTTTATTTTTGAATAACAACTCGTATAACCCCGGTGTTCCTGTATACGTAAATTCACCCACCAAAATGTTTTTCCCGTCAAACGTTATTGGTTGATTTGCGATATACAATCCATCGGTAAGTGCACGAACACCGTAAGTTTGATCGAACTCGTTATTTACATCTACTGTTAAACCCGTAACATAGGTACGTGGTAAGGGGTCCAGCTGTCCTAAAGCTTCTCGAATAACTGTCTGTTCCATCATTCCCTCCATATTCTCTTTCATGCGCGCCAACTGCTCCCTAGCGTCCCGCTCGTAGACATCTAAAGATGTGTCTGACTCACGAACAGAAACCTCAGGTGTAGTATCTCGACCCTCGAACACCTCTTCGTCGCTGAGAAATTGCGGACTCCGTGCGAGTTCCGGTGAAACATCCATGCTAGCTCCCGGTTTAATGGGTGTTGACGTAACTCTACGTTTAGGTTTCACTCTAGGAGTTTCCAGTTTAAGTCCTTTAGAAGGTTTCTGCAAGTCAGCCAGTAAGGCTGAGATATCTGGTGACTGCTCCTTTTTCGGGGTAAATAAATCACGTTTTATCCCGAATTTATTGTCGAGCGCTAATAAATTGACAGTTTGTAATTTTTTGGAAATATCTGTCAGAGGTTCTTTCAGTGGAGCGAGTTGAGCTTCGGCAATGGACTGCTTCTGTTTTATATCTCCTTTCAAAGTGCGTATTTTATGTTTAACATCTTCTCGCGCAGCTATTAACTGTTGTGCAACATTACGATTCATAGTTCAACGTGATAGTGTAATGATCGCACAGAGACTGAGCATGCAGTCGTAAAGTCAATGGTTTTACAGTATAATGTACTCATCGAAACCTTTCCGATAGCGTCCGTTATTTTTATCGCAATCTAAATCAATAACTAATATACCGTGCGGTGTATCCCAACAAGTTCGACAAATTCTGACAAAATCATCCCACGTAATGTCCCCTAGCAAATGATCGTTGTAAATATGTTTCAAGTTAGTGAGATCTTGTTTAAATAAAACTAAAAGGTTGCAATTGTCACGTAAAAGCTGCTTGGAAATGGCGCTATAACTTTGAGCGAGTAAAAAAGTATCAACGTTTCTATGACGACCGTATGAAAAATATTCCTTGATAATCTGTTGCTCTGTAGGAGCAATATCATCAAAAATAATAATTGAATATTCTTTCACCTTTGACGGTGGTAGAAATCGTCCGACATCTGAGTATTCATAATAGCCGCAAGAGCGGATAGGTTTAAGTAATTGTCGTAGAAATTCGTATTTGATTTGGTAGAGTGAATTAGAGCACAAATATACATTCAAAAAGCGCAACCCGTTGAGAGCTGTCAATAAAGTTAACATTACGTTTGTTTTTCCGGCACCCGAAGAACCAATTATCAAACCACGTTTACATTCCCCACCAAATAATTCGCTATGTCGTTTAAATTTATTTGCAGCGAAGTCGTTATGAAGATTACAGATTGGTAGTGTTAAAGGTTGGCTAACAAACTTAACGTCTTCAACCATGCTGACGGGTGATACTTGAACGGGAGATTAACAAGAAATGAAGTCGTAGTAGAAAACAATGTTTATTTTATCATAAAATGTAGCATACAAAAAATTTCAGCAGATTATTTATTATCATTGTTTCAAAATAATGGTTTACAACACTTTAACTATATAAACTGTTAACATTGAGTTTGAAAGTTATTTAAAGCGTGCGTAATATTACACAATATTTATTTTACAATAAGACGTGGTATACATAAATTTACAAAATTATTTATTATCATGATTTCAAAAGTATCTGTATGGTTGATGTAGTAGAACCACCAGTGGGTTATTCACATACAGATGTTATGTGATTAAACAAAATAAAGCAGTGTAAGTCACAGTACAATTTACACTACTTAGTATTAAATTAACAATAAGTAGATACGGTAAATATTCAAATAAGTAATTAATAATACATATTAACAAAAGCATGGGAGCGGTAACAATAAGTAGATACGGTAAATATTCAAATAAATAATTAATAATACATATAAACAAAAGCATGGGAGCGGAAAAGGTGAAAAGGAAGCGAACTTGTTGTCATATCATCAATTCGAACGATTTTCAGTATCATACAAGGATGGTGTACAAATTTGAAAAAACCACCTACAACATATTAGTTGCTGAGACATCCCTCCGACAATTCCTCAGTACTTTGATCCTCCTCAAGTTGTGGTTTAAAACAGACTCGAAACAAAGACACACGACAACACATCGCACACCAATATTTTTTATTTAAAATAATAGTCTGCAATCGTTCAGAAGATGCATACTTTATTTTCGAGCGCAATTTCACACGACAATCCAGTTGTAAAACGTTCGTTATACTAATATGGTGTAGGCGGCGTCGACAACGATAGCAAAGGTTGCCCAAATGTGATTCATAAAAAACATACCTTGCTTGATACTGAAGACCCACTCCGAAAGTTGAACTCCAATCAACCGGAGAACCGTGGAACAACTTATGTACGGTGCCTTGCGACATTTTCTTTCCAAAGCGTTCCACGGTGGGGAAGCAAACCTCCCCAAGATTGATTCGATCGCCCTTTCGGGATATTCGACGCCAGAAGCATATGTCCCAGCTGTACATTACGTTTAGTAGTAGAGTCTTTGGTAAAACATCTACTAACCGCAACGTACGGTCTTTACGGGAAATCGTCGAATTAACGCTCTCCATAGCCAACTCCTGCAACGTTAACACTGCAAGAGACAAAAAAACTGAACGAGCTTCAAAAAAAAAACGCTATTAACCGTTGTCAGGCAGCAGCCTGAGAAGGGACTTATACAGGTTAATTTTGGTGTTGTACATGTTAAGGATGTTTGAAGAAGCAGCAAAGCAGACGGTGGGATTCTGGTTTACTGCATTCAACGCGTTCACGAAGTGGCGCTTATGATGTTCCAAAGTCGTCACTTTGGTTTGCAATTGAGGTTTCAAGCCCAAGATGAAAAAATCCTCTTGGGACAAAAGACTGCTTGCCAAGTTGGTTGTTGAATGCAGAAACGCATCAACCCATGGGTCGGGATGTGCGGTATTTACAGCTGGAAGATTTTGCCTCTGCGGGATAGTAGGGATAGGTAAAGGTGGTGGGAACACCACATTTTGTGGTGGGATAGTTGTGATAGTTGGCGGGCTGTCACGGATGTCGATGGTCACCTCTGGTGGAGATGTAACCACCGTTGCAGGTCTGGTTACTGTAGCGAGTGTAGGTACTATTCGTGTGTTACGGGGAGGTTTGGCTAATGCGTTGCGCAGCAATCTACAGGAGTCTTGTGAAGCAGGAGAAGGGTTTGGGCGGGTAGTTTGTTTCACGCAACCCCTTGACAACAAGTTGACGCGTTTTTTTATACGGCGGGATGTGTACCGTATGGGTCCACTCGAGAAGACAGGCGAAACACATATCCTATCGGAGGGTTGGGATACGTCTTCCGTCGCTGGTACAGACGGTGCCGCAAGCACCTGGTTTTCAGCAGGTGCTTGACTTGTGACATCCGTATGTACAATATCTGGAAGTGGTTGTACCACGTCGGCCTGATTGGTAGCAGGTTCAGGTGGCACAACAACTTCCTGATATGTTCCTTCTTCTCGTATCTCCATACTGATGCGAGTTAAGCCGTAGGACGACAAGGTTGGACTGGTGGTAACAATCGCACCATTGTCGTTCCCTGGCTGTGACCGGAGCTCATTCATTATTTGCTCGTACAGTGGTGGGTCTGTAGTGAAATCCTGCATGGTACGACTCAAACCGTCAAAGTTGCCGCTGCAATATAATGGTAACGACGGTAGGCTTGACTCAACAACATTCGTACTGTCGTTATTGCGTGGCAGCACGGCAACCAGTGGGTCGGTCATACCATCGGTATTATCGCTTGCACGAGCGTGGCTGTTACCAATTAAGTGAAGCATAATGGGAAAGACTTCAAGGAATCAAAAGGGTTACAAAAAATTTGGATTATTTTATTAAAATTATACGTTCGCTCACGTCTGACAAGTTTGCAATCCGCTGAAGAACCACTTTTCTCAGCGTATAACAATTAATGTCTGAAATCATCACAAACATACATGAAGAAAACCGATAAAAATTGTATTGATGTAACTTACTTTTCAAATGGTTTTCTATCACGTCTGACAGGTTTGCAATGCGCTGAAGAACCACTTTTCTCAGCGTATAACAATTAATACCTGAAATCATCACAAACATACATGAAGAAAACCGATAAAAATTGTATTGATGTAACTTACTTTTCAAATGGTTTTCTAGCAGAAGGCGATTTCTTCGTGGTCGGAAAAACACAGTTTTTAACAAAATCTGTTATTATTGTAAACACACTTTTTAAGGAATTATCGTCTTTTGTACACTACTATATCATTCAGCGACTGCTGTACACGGAGTGAGGAGTAACCCACTTTCCACTACCTTTAAGTACGGGTTAGTGAACAGGTATTTGTCCGGTCAACTGTCTGGGAATGCGAGGTCGTTTAGGTCTTCTCCTTGTTATCGCCTGTGACTGAAGGGGAGGTCATACTGTCTGGGAATGCGAGGTTGTCCAGGTTTTCTCCTTGTTATCGCCTGTGGCACAAGGGGAGGTCATACTGTCTGAGAATGCGAGGTCGTTCGGACCTTATCTTCGCCCGTGACTCAAGGGGGGTTACAATCCCCCCTCCCCCTCCCCCTCCCCTCCCCCTCCCCTGCCCCACCCCTGCCCCACCCCCCCGCGCGGGGGGAGGGGGAGGGGGGAGGGCGAAGGGGAGGTGAAGAGGTTTCTTTAAATAAAACTCATCAATATGGATAAAAAAATAACATTTATTTCTTTTCTAACGTACATTTAATACAATGCATTTTAGGTGGTGGTGGTCCATCGAAATGAGTTTCCGCACAATCATTATTATAATGTTCAAGACACGGTAACTTCATTTGTAACATTTTCGATTGCTGGTAGGCGAACGGTAGTTGGGTCCAAATTCTTCGTAATTCCATAGATGGTACTTTATCGAAATAATACTGTGTTGGTAAATATTTTAAATCACGAGCTGGAATGTTCGCAAATGAGGCATCTTGTTCATATTTTTTCATTACGCTGTACACTTTCTTGGCAGATGTAAGTGGCCAACACCCAAACACAGTGAACACTTGTTCCATCGCAACCAGCTCTTAACTATCCCCCATTACGACTTGTCTCTGCTTTATAGTTACCGACTGTCTTTCGCATCCTTGTTTTGCACCCCCTCTTCGACAACTTCTTGTAAGTGGCGTACATTGGAAAGAGCGCACATACTTCTTCGTCGCGAGTGAAAAGCACAGCTCGGTATACCCATCTCAAGTTTATAGATACTACCTTCCAACGCAAATATCGGCGCGGAAATAATATGTCTTAAAAATTTAATTTTTTCAGGTCCTTTAACATACACTTTCTTGACATTCCGACACAGATATTTGACTATGGCGTCGAATTCCATTGGATGGATAAAACCAACTTTCCAGTCGATGCAATGATGATGTGTCATTAACCAGTTTGCAGTATTCCTATATTTAGATGGTAATGAAGCTATACTGCTACTCGGTTGAAAAACGTGGTGGGTTATGCATTTGTTACTATCACATGATGCTAATTCTTTAGGTACGAACTGATCTTCGTTGACCATGAAACCTTGTATATCGAGAATTATGTATTGAGTTTTATTTGAATACATCTTGCTTCCGTACATCAACACGATTATCCATACTATGCAGCCGTAGAAATCTGTCGCACAACTTATACTCTACGACTTTTTTTTGTTTACGCTGAATATAGAAGTCTCACATTTCGGATGATGAGCTACGGGTGCGATGCGGCTCAGGATCCGATCCAACTACACACTACCAACCCTTCTTTCCCCATACTCAAGTCATTTGTTTGACGATTTTTGTTAGTGGAGAATATTGAAACGCCTTATCATGTAAAACTAAACAGTATGCTGTGGTACCATCAGGAATCGGATTTTTTGTCGTAAATTCTATCCGTATTTCTACCCCACTTTTGTGTAGCGCTTCTGCTTGATATGTACAATCAATTCCAATCAGTGGGTAATTTTCAATAAATTGTTTCGGAGTGAGTAATGGTTCTCCTTCCTTCCCATAGTAGGACTTTTGAAAGCGTGTATACATGTCATATAACACTGCGACACGATTACTATCAAAGTCCACGTTCAGATTATCGTATGGGTAGCGTTCACCGTTTAGGAATACCGTCAAATTGGTGAGTTTTACATTATCAAAGGTTGCCATGTTCGCCAACTGTTTTCCTTTCTTCTTTGTTTGAAACCCAATTATTATAAATCTAGGTGTTTCCAACTGCGGAGCTGTTTTCACAGCCCATGAATGCTTTGTTGTTTGAGGTAAAGAAGGATATTCATGTACTTCCCAACTGCGAAAAGGTATTTGCAGATCAATATTTCGTCCTGCTATTTTTGTTAGAGCTAATTGTTCTCGTAAGCCTACGGCTAGATGGGGCATTCTCCACACAACTTTATCGATTTTTAACTGTAACGGTTCTTCTACCGTATTCACAAGCACATCATTATCATCATTATTACGAATTAACACTAGCTCTTGTCTCACATTCATCACAATTGTTTTAAAATCTTCAGCAAACCCTATTAATGTCTTTAGCGGTACACTCAATCCAAAATTTCCATTTTTATCCATTATTGCATCCGTTACAGGGGATGTTGGGACCACTTGACCTAGCAGATCCTCGCCCATGTTCCAACCTGCGTTCGCCAACTTTATTATATCGTGAGGGGTATACGAAAAGTATCCTTTCATACATGATGTTAACCCCACGTTTCTCACTCCATCTATTTGAACACCATTTATAAGATAGCGAATATCACTGAACATAAACGCTACAGGATTATTTATCAATTTTGCAGTTGCACTAGCATCTTTTGTTGCTTTACCACTCGCATCCAGTTTACGTACGCTCCCTTCCACATACAAAAAACTTTCATGAGGCAATGTGTAATTGTCTATTTCGGGTATGCCTATACGAATTTCATCATTGTTACCGAAGCTAGTAGAACCAAACGGTTGATGGGAATGATATTCGTAACTTACAATCGAGTTATCTACTTTTATTTTCTCCGTGACGTTTAAGGACTCCATTTATAGTAGTTGAAAACCTAAGTTGCTTAAATACTGACGATTGACGCGTGTTAACTGGGTAGTTGATTTTCGCTTACTGTTAGGTTTTACATCCTTTCGTACCGTTTTATACATTACTCTATCACCCAGATTTTCCTGTGCTTTTCTTCGAACGTCGTACACTATACCCATATTAAATACCCTACTACTCACACCGATTTCAAGTGCACTCTCACGGTCACTTCTTCGTCTCTGAAGTTTACCAACTGACCGTCCTGATCAAGTATGCGTACTATTAATGTACTAATCACGTTCGTTGTAACAGGTAAGTAAATCGGTTGTTGCGGAGCTTCTATTATTTTAAAACCAGCCGGTACGTTCGGGAAGAAATGATACAACACGTGCATGGGTTGTCCATTCGTATACGATCCGGAGCTCAAATTACAATAAATTTGTAATGCATTCGTTTTATTTATATTCACGATATGATCCGATTCTGTTATCGTGTTTTTAGGTATAACTTTAGGGTTAAAACCAAGTAAGGAACCGATTGAATTATCGCTAGCAAAATTTATTCGCCGGTTTGTTTTTATCTCAGCACGTTGCGTATTATTATTACCTCTTATGCGTATCTGTGTACCCGGTGTAGTCACGCTGAGAATATTCCTCGCTGTTAATGTTTTTTTAACGTATTCGTTAATATCGTTAATATCGTATGTTCCTAGCGGTATTTCAATATTCTCTGTAAAATTTCCCATATGATCTTCATATTGTAAAATATTGTTTGTTGAATCGATATTAGGTAACGTATTGAACGTTTCGAAATTTAAAAGAGCTAACTCGTATGTACCGAGTTCATTCAAATAAATCGGTGGGTTAAAGTTACAAGACAACTCCGACCCCCTTCCGGTGAGCGTAAATGTATAACTTGTATGTATTGTATCTTGTTCCATTGTTGTTCTCAAGACTAATCTTACACGGATACTTCCTTGGTATTTAAACTATCTAAGAAATGCAGACACAATTGTCCACAATTTGTTTGATCTTCTTTTTGATATCGTCGATAATTATACCTCACAATATTTCTCCCCCCATCCGATATAAAATACTTCTCCACTTCAATCGGTGGTCGTAAATCTCCATAACTGTCAAAGTAGTTAACATTTACACCATCCTTGTTGTAAGCTGTCCAGTGAGTACCGGGACCCGTACGATTATCAAGATTTATTATCCCACTCTCTCGTTTTCGGATTTTCTTCGGTAAATTGTTTCTCATGTACACCCCACGAAAGTTTAACAGATCAAGCGCTCGTGCATATCGCCTTAACTCTACATCCGTTAAAGAATGTTGGGGTATTTTTATTAGTTTTTTGCTACAGTTTTATAACCACAACCCTTTTTATATGGATTAATAAACATTCCTGTACCAATTTTGTTCGCCCTCTTGGGGCGTTTTAGTCGCTTTGATTTTCGTGATACCGTTTTCATGACTAGTCCGCAACCTTGCTTATATGGTTTAATATACAAACCGCTGCCGATCGCTTTTGGTTCCATAGCCCGATTGTGACGTTGGGCTTCTTGTAACTGCTCCCTTGCTATTTTTGCTTCGTTTACGGTTTTTGCAATAGCTGCTGCACCTCCGCCTAAAGAACCGAGAGCACCCAAAGCTGCAAGTATTAAGGGTAAAAAACCTCCCGTCTTGGGAATCTTGATTATTTTTCCGCGCGGTTTAAGTATTCTACCTTGATAAGGTTTCAACAGATTGTAACCCACTTGTACATCTCCCTTTGTATTCGTACTGTTGGTCTGTGCAATCGCTCGCCGCACTAAGTTCATTGCCTGCGTAAACGACAACTTACCGCCACGTTTCAACTTCTGACGAGTTGTCCCTCTACGTCTTAGGGCACGAATTTGCATTCCCATACCCATTATTGTTTTTCCTTTCATTATCGTTGACACTAACGCCGACGATAGTCGCTCTCCTAAGCTTGCGTCTTTACTTCTCAACCGCTCTTTCGCCGTCTTATACAACTCTTTATCGGCTATGTGTCGCTCAGCTAAATTCGATGTCGCTGCGTAGGCAATATCATGCGTTTTACAGGCGTCGTCTAATTTATTCACTCCCTGATCTCCACGAACTAATCTCTTTACCAATTTGGTTCCCGGACCGCAATAATTATAACCTGGCAAATGTAGTTCTATCGGAAGCTTATTGATTAATGTATTCACAATACCTCGACCAGACCGTTTGCTTGATCGATGCATACTGTTTCACTGTCCTAACATTCATACCATTATATTTAATAGCTTTCGCACATTATTCGGTGAATATTGGATGGTTAATAATACGCTCACATTTGAAAAAAAATTTTATTTATTTTAAGTCATTACATATTTAAATCTTTCATGAAAAATCTTATTTCTAAATTCGCTGCTTAAGTACAGGTGTAACATATCATTTACATAACTTATTCTATTCTTAAATCTAAGACGATCTAAATACATTTCCTCCCAATTACACTTTCGTGATTGTCTATACGCATAAGTCCATGCATACATTCTATGCATCTCATTTTTACTCTCATCAATCCGCACCTTACCCATGTCTTTATTGATTGTGAAATAATTTAAACAAATCTACATCCAACAAGATTTTATCGAAATTGTACAACATCACTTCCTTACTTATACATATTTGTTCAGAACACGATTCATTGAGCATCGTTAACATATTACGTTTCACATCTCCATCCCGTGCAGCTAACGCGTTTATAACACTATCATAATATGCTTTGTAATTCACAGTTCTCAATAATTTCAGTCGAGTTGCTACTAAATCTGCTACGTTCCAAAGCTCATGCAACGATTCATATGCAATATATACATATTCTCCACCCCTCTCCAACTTTAAAATCTTGCAAACGTTTTCCATCCAATCGCACGATATACTGACACCACACAACACTATCTGCGACGGAGACTGATTAGCAAAACTGTTTGTGATTGTTGACTTATACATAATAATGTTGTGCCAATCGTTTTCCGTTAATGTTAAACATTGACCTTTTCCCATTAACCTTACCACTGGTTCAAAATGTAAGTCAGCACTTAATCCTATTGCCACACATTTCGTGCGGCTCTTATTTAGTGCATACACTGTTTCCGAAAATAGAGGACCTCTACTTGCTCTTACTGTACTGTCCGACATGTTGGTTAAGCTCTCCATGTTATCTATTCTCGAAACTACTTCATTATTACCGTTAACACTTTGCGTCATAATAAAAGGGCTTAAGTCTGCAAACGAATCTTTTCCATCAGCGACCGCTTGCATATTGTTACCACACTCTATAACTGTATTAAACTTTTCTTGTTTTAACACCTCTTCAGATGCCACGGGTGTCAACGAGGGTTTTATCACCTTTGGACTTATGCTCGCTTTTTTGGATACCGCCTGTTGAACCTCGAGACTTCTCTTCGGTGCTTTTATATATTGTTGTCTGGAACCCACTAAGTATATATAACATTAATACTTCTGCTGTAAGACAAGTGTTTATGGACTTACTTGTTCTGCGTTGTTATGTCACCACTACGTCGGTTGATTTCAATGAAACTAATCTTTTATGAACCTGACTTGCTATTTATGCACATCATTTTAGGTGGGGACGTCACGGTCACAATTAAGGTTGACTTCAAGTTCTCCGTTGAGGTCAAAGTAAAGGTCATTGTTCAGGTCAAGGTTACTGATCAATGTCATAGTCACTCAACGTGATCTTGACCTGAGGTGAGCTCAAAGTAAATCCAACCCGGTCATGCTCCACTCCTCCGGGAGCACCCGAGAAGAGTCATCACTCGACTTGAGTACACCAAAAAAAAAAACATCATGAACTGCTAACTCGGGGGCGTCGAGTTGACACCATAAATAATACGTTAAAAAGATATGCAATTGTTTATCATTTATTAAAGACGAGTTCAATAAATTAAATGAAATTTAATTCGGTTGTTTTTCTTTTCCATTTTATATATTAGGATTAGGAATGTGATACATTTAAATTGAATAAAAAAAAGTCAGTACAATAAAAATTTATTTATTTAAATTTTAAATTTTAACACTAATCTAAATCCATTTTTAAAAATTTTAAAATTAATTTAACATTTTCAATTGCACAACTGCTTTCCGATTTATAATGATATGCGCAAGAATTTTGACTCAACGAAAGCAAAGGGCAATACATATTATCTTGTAAATTAATAATCACTGGCTTTACCGATGATAATAGGTCTCTCAATACCTTTTCTTTTTGAGATCCCTTTACAAACACCACCTCCACTCCGCATGTATGCTGTTCCAGAATGTCTTTCAGTTGATTATAGGGCACATATCCATTCTCGTAATGCAAATGGTGTAAGTTATTCTCCTCCCAACGCACTTGTCGACATTCTCGCTTATTGAGTCTTTCATAACTTATATCAGGTTGAAATATGAAATGGGAAATCGACTCACCATCACCGATAGCCAATTCTTTAACTCGAAATCCCGAAGATAAAGTAAACCCTTGCATATCGATGACTTTAATTGGATTTCTCGATGCCATTATATTTAAGCGATGTAAACTGCTTAAAATAGGAGCTACAAGTTCCTCAATTTCTTTATGTTCACAACACTCTTACTTCAATACTGTTGAACACGATTTTCTATCTGCTATTTAAAGCATACCTCCTCCGAAGTGGGGTTTTCAATGAACTCATGTCGTGTAACCTTCATTTCAGGTCACGTACAAGGTCAATGTCATGGTCACAATTAAGGTTGACTTCAAGGTCTCCGTTGAGGTCAAAGTAAAGGTCATTGTTCAGGTCAAGGTTACTGATCAAGGTCATGGTCACTAAACGTGATCTTGACCTGAGGTGAGCTCAAAGTAAAGGTCATTGTTTAGGTCTAGGTTACTGGTCAGCGACCCCCTTTGCAATAGCCGATTCTGGAACCTCCTCCCAGAACCTCAGGGCAAGGTCAAGGTCATGGTCACTCAACGTGACCTTGGCCTTGACCTTGACCTGAGGTTCTGAGAGGAGGTTCTAGAATCGGCTTTTATCTACTACTGACTTTGTAAATCGACAAGCGTTGGTTTATCTTTAATATCTTTCTAAACTCAATTTTACGATAGCACTATGGTTTAATAAAAAGAAAATATTAAAAAGACCAAGTTAAAAAGAAACGGTTATTTCTAATAATTTTTAACGGTCGAAAATAAAAATATAACGAAGCGTAAAATTGATACTGCAACCGTAAATTTGACAAAATAAGAGAAGTATTTATAGTCTAAAAGTTTAAAATAATACAATGTTAAAAAGTAGTAATATGAAGAATTTAATTTTGAATTTCCTCAATTGCTTCATCTTTCTGCTTGAGTTTGGTTGTTAGATGTTTAACCTTTAGCGGGCCGGGATTTTAGGTAACATATTGTCTGAAGAAAATCGATACAAAATGTACTTCATATGATATATTTATCATATACAAAGTACTGATAACATAGACCACCACTTAAGTGGTGGTCCCGGTCCTCTAAAGGCTAACGGTTGATTGGAGAATAGAGTTTTTCTTCTATAGTATCCAGCTTAGCCTTTATTTCATCATACATTGCCGAGATATACTCCTGCCATTTTTTTACTTCCTCAATATCGTTCTTGATGGCTGTCAGATCGCTTAGTTTAATTTGCATAGCTGCTAATATATTTTTTATATCTTGTAGACTTTGCATACAATTACACTTGATACCTGTGTCTCTTGATACCTGCTCAGCGGCATCAAAATTGCTGGATTTACATGTACCACATTTCCATTTTTTACGCCGTTCTATGCTTGTTTTGCTGTACGTGGCTTCGGGCATCGAGCAACCATAATGATACATATTTGCGCAACCACCGTAGCACAGTTATCTTGAGTTTTAGCGAAAATCATTTTAGAGAAAAGTAAAGATAACAAAGAGTATGTTTGTGATGATGGGTCACTTCTTTGGTTAGGGGCATTTCCGATTGATGACTTTGCAAAATATGGTGCAAATGGCGAAGAATATGGTGATGTATAAATTAGTTGCGATGTTTCAACGGCGTTCTGGTTTGTAATTAATTGCAACCGAATGTTATTCAAATATGTTTGAATATATTGTTGAGCCTCCAAAGCCTTTTGTAATGGCATTGATTTTAATTGAAGTCTGATGTTTCTACCAAAAATCGCAAACTCGTTTTCTTCTACTGTGGTATTAACTAATTCACTGATTCCTTTTAGTTGATCCACCATTGTTTTAATCTGAGCTAATCGTCGTCTTTTATTTGTAGTAAGTGGAGTTGATGCAGAACCATAAACTGACTCTTGTGTTGAATTTTCGGGAGATGCAATTGACTGGTCGATGAAATTATCATTGTCTTCTTGATTGTCAACACATTCCAAGTGTTCACGGCTCAGGATATGAAAAAGTTAAATAAATCTGTTACAAATTCGCTCGCAATGTCGGTCGTATATTTTTTATAATATTTTTATTTATACATGTTATAGTTTCATATAAAATAATTTGCAATTGTAATATAATCTTTTACCATTTGAACACGCTAATAAAAATCAGATGTTCTTAAATGAAATCGGTGCTGATTCTAATTTGTTTTTTTTTCTTTTTCGAAGGACCAGAATAATGTAATTGAAATAATAAAAAATTAAATGTTCTTACTTGACTTTTATTGCACGCGCGATAACCGGTTCACTCGACCCATCAATCACGACGGTGACAATTTGAAAGAGGGCGAGTTTAATGGTGTGATACAATTTAAACGCGTGCGCTCGTGGTGGGGGTGCGATTAACAATACAAGTTATACAAGTCGAAATTTGAATTTGAACGAGAAAGTTTTATGCGGAACGGACATTCCACCCACCAACAAAAAATGTAAATAATAATTTTTTTTTTTACAAACGGGTCGCGTCAACCGGCCATTCTTCGTTTTAACAGTGACAACACGAATGACGCCATCGACTCCGGGATGAATAAGTTCTATCCGACCCATTTCCCATTGCAATGGAGGACATTGCTCATTGCGAATAATTACTAGATCGCCGACGGAAGGCTTAGAGGTAGGAGTGTTCCATTTTTGTCGTTGTTGGAGCGTTGATAAGTCTTCCTGATGCCATGTTTTCTAGAAATCCTGCTTCACCCTTTGCAATAATTTTCATCGATCTAAACGATTGATTGGAATCTGAGTAAGATCAGAATCTAAAACAGAAAAAGTTATAGGTTCGAGACACAAAAAATGTGCCGGAGTGAGTACTTGGAGATCATTCGGATCTTCGGTAAGTGGTGATAATGGTCTCGAATTAAGCACAGCTTCTATTTGTGTTAGTAGAGTATAAACTTCCTCGAAGGTGAGTCTTTGTTCACCAATCACATGCTACAAGTGGTTATTAACGGATTTGACTCCAGCCTCCGCTAAGCCATTGAAGCGATTAACAATACAAGTTATACAAGTCGAAATTTGAATTTGAACGAGAAAGTTTTATGCGGAACGGACACCATTTTATTTTATCTTTAGGTTCCAAATGAAAATGAGTGGAAAATGATTGAAAATGGATTTCGAGAAAAATGGCAAATTCCTGGATGTTGTGGAGCTGTAGATGACATGCACGTAGTCATCAAAGCACCTGACAATCCCGAAAGTTTATTCTATAATTACTAACAATCAAACAGTATTGCGTTGATGGCTGTGGTAGACCATAACTACTGTTTTCGTTGTATAGATGTGATTATCGCGTGCTACGAGGATTGTGGAAAACGCTTTTGATATAATGGCCAGTAGGTTTAGAATCTTTGAAAAGCCAATTCCTTTTTGTCCTGATAGAGTGTATATAATGGTAAAAGCATGTTGTGCGTGTGTGGCGCAGGACTTCAAGACTAGATGAATCAAGTTTCGGCCATTCTGTATACCTGGAAGATCAAGTAAGAGTTACAATAATGGAAGGTAATTGGAGAAATTTGCCACAGCGCCATTGGATTACTTCCACTGCCTAGAATGTTAATAAAACGTTCGACATGCCGAGCTCAGGTACTTAGGGGAAAATACGATGATTATTTCGTAGCAGAAATCGTCTCGGCAGATGAGAATGATACATTAGAGAGAGCACGCTTTCTTATAAAATTAAACATAAAGTACATGTTTTTATTACAACACATAATAAAACCTAAATACTTGCCAAATTACTTTGAGTTTGCCTTGTTTCTGTATTACTACCTCTTAACACATTATGCAGTATTTGATCCAGATTTCATAGAATCCTTAATTTTTTTTGCTCCTGTGAATATGTCGATCTAATATCTTTTATTTTCAATTTTATCTCCTTTTCTGCAAAACCTTGGATTATAAGTAACACTTTTAATATGCCATAAACATTCATGTTTGACATAATCATTAACTAACTAACTTGGCAGTAGTATTTTCGCTCCATCGCCCCGACATGTTTGTTATTATACCATTACTAACTCACTAAACTAAATTTATGCGTTCGGACATGTTTAGTGGCTGTTGTAAGTAGTGGGGGTACGCTACTCGACCGAAAAAATAGAATGAAATGGATCGACTAAATCGTTTTACTAAACTACTCGACTAAATTGTAATGTCCGCCGCTTAAGTCTAGTTTTTAAAACGTATTGAATAAGTTGAGTTTTACCAAATTCATCAAGCATAAAATCATATAATTCGATTACGTCAATTATTATTACTATCATTAGTTGAATCTCTGTCAATTTCTATTCTGTAATATATTTGATACGATACATGTTGATGATAAAGTGACGTTCTTAACACAGGGTATACTCGACGTAATTAAGCGACATGCACCGTTAAAAAATGCCTTTTTAAAAAACGCGCCGAATCATAGATAACAATTATTGAAATACAGAAGTTGAAAGATAAAGCATTTAAAGATTTCAAGAAAAGTAAAACTATAGCAAAATAGAATTTTTATAAAGATATGCGTAATTACGTAAATGGTGCTATTAGTAGAGAAAAAAAAAGCATATTTAGCACTTTGCATTGCTAACAACAAAAACTCTTAGACAGCATTCAGCAGTTGGGCATACCTATGAAAATATCTAATAATGTTCCGTCCCATTTACGTAATCCGGATACAGTCAACCGCTTCTTCATTGGCTCTAGGACCTCGGTAAATGACGATTTTGATCGCGAGCTTTACAACTTTTACAACAATACCTTCTAAGTATTGTAATGTGTCTGTATGAATTGGGGAGTACATGTAAAACCGCACGCTACACTTAGGCCCCATTGGGCCCCTTGTGCATCCTCCCATTACACACTCTGGTCACATCAACCAGCCTAAGGATTTACCAAAGGTTAAGACAGCTCCTAGAGGTGTATTCCTGATGTCATCTGTGGTTGGCCATTCCTCCCCGGAGGTCCTCATTCTAAGGTCGGTCAGAGAGGGGCAATCACACAAGATGTGTTTAACCGTCTCGTCATCCTGTTCATAGGCTCGACAGAGAGGTGAGTCAGCAAGCTTCATGTTTTGAAGGTGCTTATTTACTTTACAGTGTTCCGTGAGGAGACCTGTGGCAGTGCGAAGGGCACTTTTACCGATCCCTACGAAGAACTGGGCTGTTGCGGCTGAAGGATATTTTAACAATTCCTTGGCGAGATGACAGCCCGGGTACGGTCCCACCCGTTTGAAAATTTGTTGTGGGTAATGCGCTTTATTAACTCGATTGAGTAGCTAAAGAGGGGGTAATTATCGGCTCGGGTGCACAAGGCGCTCTACCGGCAGCACGTTTGGATAGCCTGTCCGCGTGGTTGTTACTCTTGGAGCCGGAATGCCCTTTAATCCACTGGATTCTGACACGATTGTATTTCGCGGCCTCTTCTAGTGGTTTGTGACAATCCATAACTACTGCAGACGTTATAATAACTCTGCTTAAAGCTAAAAGAGATTGTTTACTGTCTGTAAAAATAGTAAAACACTTACCCCGCTTGTTGGATTCAACAATGCAGTCAGCAGCAAGTTTAATAGCAGTTATTTCCGCTTGTAAGACGGTGGTACTAGATCCTAAAGGTTCCGAGAGGCGAATCGGGGGATCGTGAGAGAATACCCCCGCGCCTGCACCATTTCGTCCTTTTGAACCATCAGTGTAGATCTTAAAAGTTCTTTGTACATCTACTACTGTGGGACTGACGTGTGTGAGGTACTTCTATGAGAAAACATATTTTGTTGGTCTGTGATCAGTCTTACACTCGAGTAGGGGTGTGTCTAACACTGCTTCCCTCCAGGGTGTTGAACTGCTGCCAGCGTCCTCATCCTTCATAGTTCCTACTGATTGTAGTCTTTTCATGGTTACCAACGCCACTTCCTGAATATGTGACACTATATATCTTACCATACCACCGCACCGTAAGTTAGCATTGGTCGAACAACGGCGGTATAAATCCACAGGGCTATCTTGGGAGACAGACCCCAAGTCCTCCCGACAGCCCTCCGGCACTGGCCGAAGGCGACACAAGCTTTATTAACTCTATTGTCTAGGTGGGATTTCCACGTTAGCTTACTGTCTATTATTAAGCCCAAGTACTTAACTTCTGTAGACAGTTTAAGTGGAATTTTAGCGAGCGTTTATAGTCTAGGATTGCCAATGTTGCGCTTACGTGTAAAAAGAACCATCTCTGTCTTCTTGGGATTGACGGATAGGCATTGTTTATTACACCAGTTCTCAATTAGATTGAGTGCTTCCTGGATCCTGTCGAGGAGTACGTTAGCGTACTTGCCTTTTATGAGGATTATCAGATCATCTGCGTAGCCAACGGTTTTAAAACCGGCTAGGTTTAGACGTTTCATGAGGCTATCGAGGGTGAGATTCCACAAAAGTGGAGAAAGCCCCTTGAAGAGTGGCCTGGCCAGCCCTTAATTTGACGACCCTATGTCTTAGAGTGCTCTCAATTCAGCCGCACAGGGCCAGAGGAACGTTATGCTCTAGCAAGGCGTCGTTAATTTCGCAGAAGGTAGTTCTATCAAAAGTTCCTTCCACGTCAATAAAAACCCCGAGAGCGGACTCCTTGTGATCCAGCGCACCACCGACGAAACTGATCACTGAGTGAAGAGCCGTCAGTGTGGACTTTCCCTGAGTGTAAGCATGTTGATTAGAGTCTATTGGCCTGCTGCGCAGACAAGAGTCTCTAATGTAACGGTCGCAAAACCTCTCCAACGTTTTCAGTAGAAAGGAGGAGAGGCTAATTGGTCTATAGGACGTCGGAAGGAAGTAATCTTGCTTACCTGGTTTAGGAATAAAGTTGACCGTAACTTCACGCCAACTTCCCGGTACATAGCGAAACGTCAGACATCTCTGGAAAATACTCTTCAGGTGCGGTAGCAGGTCATCCAGTCCCCATTGTAGGGCCGGTGTAATCCCGTCCGCTCCTGGAGTTTTGAACGGCGAGAACGTATTCACAGCCCACCGTATTTTCTCTTCGTCGCAGATGATTTTGGCCAAGAGCCATTCATCCGCAGTTGGTACATGAATTATCTCTTGTTGGACATAGTTAAAGTTGTCCGAACTTGAGAAATGAATAGTCATTAAAAGCTGTAAACTGTCTACAAGACAGTTTTCCTTCTATAGTATACCAATACGTTGAACAGGGCTCGAAGCAAGCACCTTTTTTCGGCGGGAGACCCCTGCAGAGGAAGTAATTTCCTCACAGAAGTGAAGGACTGCCTTTGTTGAAGGCAGTCCGCACGTCTCGTTTTAGTGAGGCAAGCTCGGGACACCACCAGATGGTAGCGCGCCCAGTTACCGCCTCCCTACGGAGGGGACAAGCCTTTTTATAGGCAAGGATCAAGGAATTGTATAGAGACTTTGAATGGTTCTCTAGCTCGCAGCTGTCCACTGGTTTTCGTCGACCGAGTCTAATCAATAACCCAGATAGTGTCGACCTGAACCTATCCACGTCCGTCCTTCTAGGATTGCGACTCAGTTTGTTTTCGATCTTAGTGTTTCCAAGATCAAAAGTAATCCACCTGTGGTCCGACATTGACACAACGTCGGAAACCCTCCAGTTGTGGATTGATTGTGAGATACTCAAAGAGGCTAGAGTGATATCAATTACCGACTGACCTTTCGCAGCTACAAAGGTCGGTTTAGTGCCTCGGTTTAGTATGTCTAAATTACTGCAATAAATAAAGTCTAAGAGGGCCTTACCTCTAGTGTTGTCATTCGCACTACCCCAAGCCGTTGAGTGAGCGTTTCAATCGCAGCCGATGATAAGATTCCATTTACCTACCCTAGCGGCTTCAACCAGTCACACCAATCCTTCGGATGGTGGCAGGTCCTCAATGGGGAGATAAACGGATGCCAGCAGCATGTCTGTTTCCTTGCGGTTAACAGTAGAACGTATGCTAACGGTCGTCGCGTCTGAGTCCGTGAATTGGGGCAACAGATAACTCCGCACATGTTTAGGTACGTAAATGGCGATTCGAATCTTCCCTTCCCTGGGGCAGCTGAAAATAGAACCGCTTGAGTCCGCAGACCCTGGATTTATTAACCCAGGGTTCTTGGATCAGTGCGATAACATTACTCATCATATCGAGGTGACGACAAAGGGTGGTAGTTGCAACCCTGCTATGATGCAGGTTACACTGAATCACCGTCAGATCGTCCCCCTCCTCTGGTACATCACCTCTGCGTTGTCCCATCATTTTGTCGTCGAGGTGTCGATATCAGCGACCATGTCTGCAGGTGGCGAATCCAAAATGGACTCATCAGCCACCTCAGAGAGGACTGGAGAGCCTGGCGTTGAAGGTGCCATGTTGACGATTGTGACGTCGTCTTCCTTTGCGGACGGTGCCTCAGCGACATCCATTTCCTCCATCGCTTTGTGAGTCCCAGTTGTAACTGTGTCTTCAGCTAGCGGGTCCTTGAGTCTACTGACTTTGGCCGTGAGCGTGTTAAAGAGGTAGCATATTCTACCTTTGTTTTCCCTCAACCAGTCGGCTCTCTCACCTCGAAACGGAAAAGGCACTAATTACAGATGTCAAGGTGCTTATTTTGTCCAATGAGCTCCAGAGCTCTACTCTGGATAAGGCCGGAAGTTCGGAGTCTTTTACCACGCTCAGCTTTACACCTTCAAGGGGTGGGAGCGAGTTAACCTCCGCCTTTAACCATTCCAACGAATGATCATTATTACAGGCGATCTTTAGGACCTGACCTGTATAAGTCATCGTGGAAAAGGTCGGCGTCGGTGCCTCCTCTTCAGGTTTATCAATGTTGATGCAGATGTCTCGAACGAGCGCCTGCACCAAATTGTCTTTGATGGTGTCAGCTTCCTCCTCGCGAAGTTTACCGAGTTGGTTGAGGCCGTTGATAATCGCGACTTTAAGGTGCCCTAGAAGCGCATCCTTATAGTCGGTCGTCTTGCGGGCCGCTTTTCCCTTTTCCCTGTCCTGCCTCGGCCTCTTCGTCACCTTCATAGAAGGTTCAGAAGAGTTGGCGGATCTCAGCCTCTTGGGACCCGCACCAGCCTCAAGAGCTCATCATGCCCAATTGGGTATTTAACCTTTATAAAAAAGAAACCGGGGTCAGCTTAACGAAATGTCAAGCGACACACGCGGTTAAATTTTTAGGTTATGTCAATCGGTAGTTAGAAAAGGCAACTTACCAAGCGAAGAAAAACAAACTAGATAGGAATTGTGTCTAGTAGCACCGGCGACAACACGGTAATCACATGCACCGCCACAAAAATGCGCTAAATTACCTCGTACTCGACTAATTTGTGCTGGGCAACGTGCGCACGTCTATGTCGTACCGAGTCGTAACTCGGAGCAAGTATTGTAATCATTGCGTACATTCTCATTTCACTTCGTCAATGATCTGGACATCGAAAAAATAGTAAAAAGCAATATAAAGCAATGCAATGGGATGGGATAATTTGAATATAAAGTTAACAATTCCTGACGTGAGCCCGTATCTGAGAAATATTGTTAACACTTGTATCGCTAAAGGTAAATTCACTACGCCATGAAAACACGCTTTGAGTCTACCGCTACCATCCACGAACCCGTGGATGTTTCAGATCTGCGGCCTAGTATCTATGATAGACCGCGACGTTAAAAATAACGGATCCCGCTGATGGTGACTTAACCGAGAACTCACTCGCTAACTCACCAGCGTACCCAATCGCGAACTCACCTGTGAAATCAATCTCTAACTCACCAGCGAACCGAATCGCAAACTCACCCGCGAAACTAACCGCTAACTCATCAGCGAACCCAATCGCGAACTCACCCGCGAAACCAATCGCAAATTCAACCAATACAACAATTAGCTCAACCAATACAACAATTAACCCAACAGCAGATTCAATATCATCAATCATCAGTTAATGCAACAACCTGCTCAACAAATTATACAACAATCAGTTCAATATCAACAATTAACCCCACAACCGCGATCAGCATCAGCAAATTAATGGTTAACATGTCACCACAGCGAGGTAAATATTTCTAACAACAAAAAATGTAAAAAAATTAGTTTTTAAATATAAATTTTTTGTCCATCATATTCCTCTTTTTATTCATTTTTATAGGAGGGAAAGTGGCTGTAGCATGCTGTGCACACGACATATAACAAATTAAGCTCGTGTTGCTAAACAAAATCATTTATTATTATTTATTAGTCCTTCAAATTATTATACACAAACGTGTGCGGTTCATTTTATCATTTATTAAAATATTAATATTATGAAAATATATATTTATTTATATTATGGACAACATATATCCACAGCGTGGCTCAATTAAAAACGCAAATATATGCTCCAATTGACAAAATCAAAAAGCTCCAAATTATTATGACACTATACCTAGCAGTGACTGCATTATTATTTGGGGGTATGCCAATTTTCAACTCTGAAGGAGCAAAAAAACAGAGAAGGCTTAGATATATAAATCTAATATCAATAGTATTAAGCTAGCACAATTAGCCACATGCAATAAGCTCAAAATATCATATTCTGGTGAAGATATAATTTACACATAGGATTTCTACAACAAATAAGAGAAATTTGGAAAACAACAAAAAATGAGACACGACAGGCTTCCACAAAAGAATCACAAAATAATATTTTTGCAAAAGATGAACAGTAAATAATTTGAACGTATGTAAAGCAATTTAAGTTGGTGAATGTTAATAGCAGACTCAGAGACAAAGGAAAAACAAGTAAAATATTTCAAAAAAGTAATAATGTAATCTGAAATTGTTTGTATTATATTTTAGTATAATATCAAATTTAAAATTCTTTGTTATAATTTAGTTCAAAGTAGAACTGATCAAAAAACATTGGGTGAGGATAAGTAGAATTTAAAATGTGGATTTTAAGTTATTTTTTATAAAAAAGGAAACTGGGTTTAGGGGCAGGTGTAGGGGAAGGAGGTGGGTGTTGGCCGCTGGGACCCCAAAAAGTGCGAAAAATGCACTCGCTCCAAATGCATTAATCCTCTGCATTTTGGGGAAAGTTTTGTAGAAGGAGTTTGTAGAGTGGAGTTTTAGAACTGTAGATCTGTTCGTTAAGCCATTCAATTTGGGGATTTTTAAATTGAAATTTATCTATTTCATATTGTTCTAAAAGGTTCAGTTTGAAACCCTTGTTGTGTGAATGTAATAATGAAACATTTTGTTGTACGTCAAAATCATGTTTGGAATGAAGCATGTGTCTGCTGAAATTAGAACTATCATTGTGCTGGTGCTCTCTAATTCTGGTTTTTAAAGATCTACCAGTTTCTTCTATATGAGTAGCACTACAAGTGTTACATTGTAGTTTATATACCCCACTTTGATCTAACAAACCTATCCTGTCTTTGGCATTGAAAAGTTTTTGTTTTATGGTGTTATTATTTTTAAATGATATATCAATATTATAATTTTTAAAAATCCTTTTTATGTTATAACTAATGTTGCCTGAAAAATTGATAGATCTATAAATTTTATTGTTGGCATTCTCATTATGTGTTGAACTTTATAAAGCTGTAGATTAATTGAGATTGCGTTTTAATTGTAATTTGTTAATGAATGAATCAATTTGACTGTTGGAAAATCCATTATTAATGGCTATTGTTTTTATAATTAGAAGTTCGTTATATTTATTTTCTTCTGAAGAAGGAGTATGAAAACATCTGTGAATGTAAGATCTAATGGTATACATTTTATGTGAATAATGGTAAAATGATGTTTGAGGAATTGTATCGCTCTGGATTGGTTTTCGATATATCTTATATTCAATGTTACCGTTATTATTTATTAATGTAAGGTCTAAAAAATTAAGTTGTTTTTCCTTTTCTAATTCGACAGTAAATTTTATGTTAAGATGAAAAGAGATAATATAATCATGAAAATCTTTAATTTGTATGTCATAGCGATTGTCATTGTTCCAAATAATTAAAATGTCGTCTACATATCTACGCCATAACAGGATGTTCTTGTTAATAGGGTTGTTGAGATCGAGAATAATATTTTCCATGTAGTCAAGGAAAATATCAGAAAGGAGGCCGCTTAGAGGGGATCCCATGAATAAACCTTCATTGTAAACATAAAATTTTTGTTGAAATTGAAACAAATTTTGTTCTGTACAGAGTTTTAATAAATTATAAATGTGGTTAACGTCTGTATGAGGAAGTTTTTCTTTAATATACAGGTATACAGGCATGTATCTGAATGACTGCAACAAACTTCAAGGGGTGATTCTTTAGTGAATTTTAAGGGTACTTTGATATATGAACCATGAGCGACTTCGGCTCCCCTAAAAAGAGCTACACCCCTCCAAAAATGGCGGAAAATTTTGGTTTAATTTTTTTCTCTCACAAACCATAAACGCTAGGAAAATGAAATTTGGGGAACATGCTTAACTCATAATAGGGCATGTTTTGACCCTATTTGTACTTTCAACATACCCCTCTAAAGTACTAAACGTAACCACCCCTTTACATTTTTGCTAATATTTTTTGTATGCAGATGATAAATACATTAAAAAAATGTATCTAGGTAGATGAAAGTATCCTAAAATAATAAAGCAAACACTGCACGTTAAACAACGGGGTTGTCGATCAAAAGTTGGAATGAATTTTTAATGAAAAAGTCTTAGTAGGCTTTGTAATGTTTGTCAGAAATATTTTTGACGTTTAAATGTCAGTGTTTTTCTTATTATTATTATTATTTTTCAAATTAATTTTTAAATAAAGTTCTATCGTATTTACGCTCGTTCACTCGACGTTTCAAAATTTTAAATAAACAATAATAAAGTAAGAAAACCACTGATATTTAAACATCAAAAATATTTCTGACAAAGATTGCAAAGCCTACTAAGATTTTCTCATTAAAAATTCATTCCAACTTTCGATTAACAACCCTACAGCTTAACAGTTAGTGTTTGCTTAATTATTTTTTTTTCTCAGAAATTATTAAATTTTCGAAGAACATCAGAGAGACAAAAAAGTGTTAGAATAGTTTTATCTATCTAACTGAAATTTTTCCAATGTATTTATCATCTTCATAAAAAAAATCTAGGCATAAATTGGACGGGGGTGGTTATGTTTAGTAGTTTAGAACGGTACGTTGAAAGTACAAATAGCGTTTATGGTTTTTGAGAAAAAGAAATTAAACCAAAATTTTCCGCCATTTTTGGAGGGGTGTAGCTCCTTAGGGGAGCCGAAGTCGCCCATGGTTCATATATCAAAGTACCCTTAAAATTCACTAAAGAATCACCCCTTGAAATTTGTTGCAGTCATTCAGATACACCCTGTATATATTATTTATCAAAGAAAGACTTTATACTAAGTGATATTTTTTATATTCATGTCCTTAATCGATTTCGATTTTACAAATCATCATCAGAAGGAGGCAACTATAAAATTTATAATGCAAAATCATGTAAATACATTTTAAACAAATTACTTACGTCAGTGAACCAAAGTGAAACATTAATAAACAAATTGTAAACACTATTAAACAAAATCAAACGTTACCCACGTTATAACACACATAACCTAATACAAAATTTCGTGTCGATATGAAATCAATGACATAACAATTTTTAGATAAATCCATTTATGAAATAGACAAGGATGCAGATATTATTAAATCAGCATGAAATCTCTTAAACTCAACGTTTTGTTTGGGTTGAATGAATAATATATATATATATATATATATATATATATAAAGTGATAATGGATTAACAATACTCTAATTTTTCTTTAATGATATCTTTAGTAATGTTTAAAGTTTCTGTAATTGGAATTGTTGTTGTTTCTGTATAGATTTGTGACGTCAAATGATAAAAGTGTGAAATTCTCTGGTATTCAATGTTTTTAATACTATCTGTTATATTAAACTCCGTTTAATATTAAAAATGTATTTTATTATTAGATTCAAAACAGCTTCGCTTCTTGCCAGTTCTTACATGTCATTCTCTAACCTCTAACGTCTTTTTTATTACCAACCTAAAACTCTTAAAACTGAAATAACTAACTTAACTATATGTAACATCCCCTTCTCTTTTAATAAAGTTTATAATCATCAAACTTTTTAGGTATCTTTCTTTGTCTTCTTTCTCGCTTCTTTGGTTCTTCCTTCGCTTTTATTGGTTCTTGCTGTCTTATTTTGTCCCTCGAATTGTTAATATTATTCTCATTCGTTTCTTCTTTTAAATTGTTTGTATCATTGTTATTTGTTTTCTTCGTTTTCTCTTCTAACCCGTCTTCTTGTTTTTGAATTCGTTCCGTATTCACTTCCGTTTTCTCTGTTTCCATTCTCCTTTCATTATTCTCATTGTGTGACTGCACTACTTCATTTGCTTGATTAGGTATTTCGGGAATTAATGTCTCATTTTTGTTAATTTCGCTATTATGTGGTCTAATATGTATTACATTTCTTCTATACATTGTTCCTTCCACATTAACTATACATATGTTATCATTCAATCTTTCATCAATTCTCCCCTTTGTCCATACTGTTGACTGTTCAGGTTTCATTTGTATTATTACAGATTGTCCTATTTTTAATTCTGGTAATTTTCGACTTTTCTGGTCGTAATAAAATTTGCTTTTCCTTCTGTTGTTTTCTAAAATTTTAGGAACATTATCTATAATTTTAGGTTTTAAATTGTTTATGGGTGACGGTATTCCGGTTCGTATACTTCTGGAGTAGAGTCTTTCAACTGGACTATAATTTGTTTTATTTGGAGTATTTCTCCAATGTAAAATACTATACCAAATATCTCGCCTGTCCTCAATAGCTTTCTTTATTAACCTCTTCGCTATTTTAACCGCTGATTCTGCTTTTCCGTTTCCTTTTGGATGGTGTGGAGACGATGTTGTATGTTGTATTTCCCAGCTGTTACAAAATTTTCTAAATTCCACACTCGCAAAATTCGTACCGTTATCTGAACATATTTTTTCAGGTATTCCATGTCTGCTGAAATTCATCTTACAACATTCAATGAGTGTTCTTGGAGTTAAATCCTTTAATAAATCCAATTCGAAATAATCCGAATAATGGTCAACTGTAACTAAAAATTTTCGTACTTTGTTATTCAGTTCTTGTGTAAAAACGTCCATTGATATAAATTGAAATGGGTAGACTGGAATTTCATGTGAATTCATTTCTGATTGTTGTTGATTGTTATGAAATTTAGCACATATGTCACATTCTTTTACTTTATTAATTATTTCTGTTGTCATACCAGGCCAGAATAAATTTCGTTTGGCTAGTTTTACTGTTGATTCAATACCATTGTGACTTAAATGAACTTTTTCAATCATAGTTTTCCTCAAACTGTATGGTACTATTATTCTATCATTTTTGAATAAAATTCCATCTTGTACTGATATTTCGTGTTTGTACTGGTTGTATATTTTTATGTCTTCAGGAATGTTTTTCATTACAGATGGCCAACCGTCTATAATAAATGTTATCAATTTTTGTAAAGTTTGGCTGTCAATGTTTCCTCTTTAATTATTTTAAGTCTCTCTTCGGTAACCTGTAAATATGTCGCACTTTTCACTTTTTCAAATACTTTGAAAATATTGATTCTTTTGTGCTTCGATATTTCATTATAATAACTATCGTTTAATGGAGCACGAGACAATGTGTCGGCTACTATATTATTCTTTCCTGTGACATATTCTAATTCAATGTTATATCTTTGAAGTGTCATTAACATTTGTTGTAATCGTTTTGGTGCATTTAATAATGGTTTCTCAAGTATCCGTAATAAAGGTTTGTGGTCGGTTTTTACTGTTACCCTATTTCCAACTAACATTTGGTCGAATCTTGTACAACCGAACACTATTGCTAACAGTTCTTTTTCGATTTGGGCATAATTTCTTTCAGATCTAGTAAGTGTTCTGGATACGTAACCTATAACACCATTCTTTTGAAATGCAACTGCTCCCAATCCGAAACTACTAGCATCACATTCCAAAATCACAGGTTCTTTTGTGTTGTAATATTTTAAAGGTTGAATACTTGAAGCAATATCTTTAATTTTATCAAACTCTAATTGTTCCTGATGAGATTATTATTGAGACATTATTATGAGACATTATTGTGCGTTAATTGTCTCAAAATAAATAATTCACTGCTAAGATTCTTTATATATCGACTTAGATAAGTGACCATACCAATAAATCTTAATAATCCTCCCTTATCATTCGGAACTGGAAATTTCTTTATGGCATCGAC
Source organism: Onthophagus taurus (assembly GCF_036711975.1). Lineage (NCBI taxonomy): Eukaryota > Metazoa > Arthropoda > Insecta > Coleoptera > Scarabaeidae > Onthophagus > Onthophagus taurus. The sequence continues at coordinate 15,714,358 of NC_091973.1, forward strand.
CTTTTCCTGATCTACCTTTAAGCCATCACAAGATAATATATGATCATAAAATTTTACTGACTGTTTACACAGTTTTAATTTCTTTTTGTTTAATTTACAATTGTTCTCGCGTAGTTTTTTGAATAAATTTTCTAAATTTCTATTATGATCTACATATGCTTCTTCCTCTGTATTACCTGATCCGTAAATAAGAATGTCATCCGCCAAAACCTCAATGCCTTTTAAGTCATGTAATATATTTTGTATTTTTACTTGAAAAATTTCAGGTGCCGCTGTTATACCAAATGGCATCGTTTTCCACCTATACTTTCCAAAAGGTGTCCAAAATGTTGTTATTTTACTACTACATTCCGATAGTTTGACTTGCCAAAAACCCTTCTTTGTGTCTACTGTTGAAAAAACTTTGGCTTTACCCAACTCTGGCAATACTTCATCAACCGTGGTGAATTGCCAATGTAGTCTTTTCATGACTTTATTTAATGGAATCGGGTCCAAACATATTCTAAATGTTTTTTCCTTCTTTACTAATAAAATGTTACTCACCCAATCTGTGTTATGATCTTCTTTGGTAATTATACCTTCTTTCTCTAAATGTATGAATTTTTCTTTTAAATCTTTTCTCAATGCTGTTGGAACTCTTCTTGGTGGTTGCCTCATTGGTCTTGCCTCTTCCTCCAGCTCAATTTCTACTTCCCCTGGTAGAGATCCATATCCTTTGAAAATATCTTCATAATCTTCTACTATATTTTGAGCCTGTTGCTTTAATTTGAACAAATTGTTACATTCAATTTTTACTTCATTACAATATTTCACTAAACCTAACTCTTTACTAGCTTTAGCTGACAATAACAAACCGTGATCTATATCAACTACTACAAACTTAATGTTGTATATTTTATTATAACGTTTACATTTAAGATAAAGTTCACCGATGACTGGTAATTTTTTATCGGAAATACAATACAAGCGGTGAGATGATTCACTCAGTTTAATCGAATTAGTTTTTAATAATTTATTTAAATTTTCATACCCTACTATGCAAACGTTTGCGCCAGTGTCAATGTCACATTGCACTTTCAGCCATTTATCATTAAAAAGAAAATCTAGTTCTGCAATAACATCACCGCCACTTGAAGAATTATCTATAATTTTTTCTATTCGGAGTTCTTCATTATCATCCGAGTCTTCCTCATTTTCTTTTAATTCTTTTACTTTCCTACCTTTCTTATCTTCTTTCTTCTTTCCATCGTTTCTCTTGACATACTTCTGGTCTTTCTTGCACACTATAGCAAAATGATTTGTTCCTTTACATATGTTGCATTGTTTTCCATAAGCTTTACAAAGTCCTTTCTTGAATTCATGGTTTTCTCCACAAAATCGACATTTGTTTCTATAATTTATTATCTTGTTTACATTTCCTTCCCCTACTTGAATTTCCTCTAGTCTTTTCGTTGTTATTTCTTCAATTTTACACATATCAATGCATGTTTCCAAGGTAAGATCTGATTTAGACATTAATCTTTTTCTTAAATCTTTATTCTTAATTCCGAGTACGATTCTGTCCCTCAATAAATCATTGGTAAAATTTGCAAAATCGCATTTCACTACCAACAACTGCAATTTCATTAAATAATCATCAAACGATTCATTATCCCCTTGTTTACAGCTGTTGAATATTGCTCTATCGTAGATTACATTTTTCTTTACTGCCAATTTCTTTATTATTGCAGCTATTACACTTTCTACATTATTTAACTCGTCTTCAGAAAGATTAAATCTATTGTATTTTATTCTTGCATTATCACCCAATGTAGCAAAAAACGTTTTAACTTTCTTCTTCTTCTCACTATCGGGCCATTTGTCGATTCCGGACACTATTTCATAATCCTTCCAATTTTCAACAAAATGATCAAAGTTTTGCGATACATCGCCCTTGTTTACTTCTAATGGTGAAGGCCATGGAATACTTGCTTGTTGTTGCAATGTTTTCTCGGATCGCGTTACTTTTATTTCTTCGCTTAATAACCTCAATGTTTCTGTCTGTTGCGTTAAAAGATTTACCAAATTGGCAGGTAACGACATGTTTACTTATTAGAATGTACCATTCGTCACACACCTGACACCATGTTATATTAAACTCCGTTTAATATTAAAACTGTATTTTATTATTAGATTCAAAACAGCTTCGCTTCTTGCTAGTTCTTACATGCCATTCTCTAACCTCTAATGTCTTTTTTATTACCAACCTAAAACTCTTAAAACTGAAATAACTAACTTAACTATATATAACACTATCTATCAAGTTAATTCTATTGTTGACGATGTATTTGGTTTTGATTATTAATTGTATGTTTAAAAAATTGAATCAGAAATTTTGATATTTTATATTTACTTGAATTAATAGATGAAATAATTGGTCTAATAGGGTAATTAATTTTATGTAATTTGATTAGAGTATGCTAACGGAATTCTGGGGTTCATTGGTGATAATTTAAATGCATTTAAGTTATGTTGTTTTAGAAAATCGTTGGAATGGTTTAATATGTTTCTCGTTTTTAGGTGAAAGGATGCTATTGGATTTTTCTTTATTTCTGTAAAGTTATTATTTGTCAAAAATTCTAAAGTTTTGGAAATATAAGTTTTTTAATCTATAAAGACCAAACCTGCATTCTTATCTGCATTAGTAACAACAATAGAGTTTGACTTAAGTTTTTGTTTAAGCTTACATATAGTTCTGGCTTCCTCTTGATTTTGTACTGAATTGGTGGTTTTGTTTTTTTGATCCTTCTTTTCTTTCTTCTTCAAAATATCTATGACATCCATTCTTAGGCGGTCTTAGTCTGGAGCACCGTTGGCAGCACTTTAGAGATCGATAGCTAATTTCGGCAGGTCCAAATGTGTGGGTTTTATGGCGTATTTGTGTCCTTTATTAAGCAGATCCAGTTCTTTTTTGGAATAAAGATATACTAATATGCACTTAAACAATAGACTTTATTTAATACTAATTGTGCCTTGACCGGTTTCGCCTTTTTTTAAGGGGATTCACCACTGAAAATAGTGAAAATTCATTAAATTAAAAAAAAAATTTTGACTGAATAAGAATATAGTAGCCTAAGACCTATATCTTAACCTTAAGTATGAAAAAAATAACATTTTTACTAGATACCTCTTATTTTTTGCTAAAAACATCTTGATCTTTATTTCTTTGATATATTTTCATTATAAATATGTAAACCACATATTTACATCTTGTTTCATATATATATTCAATAATTATACTCTTTTATATTCATTACTCTATGCTAAAGAAGAAGAAGAAGAAGTAGTAATAGAATAAAAACAAAACAACTTCTCTGTCATTTGTTATTCTGCTGTTGAGTTTTAGGTTGTTTGTTTTGAGTAAAGTTTAGTTCAGTTTTATGCAATAAAGTATGGGAAGAGTCAAGAATACAAGAAAAAATGATGCTAGAAGAAATAAGGAAAATATTGCAAAGCGGTATGAAATGCAATCTGCAAGTCTTGCAAGTATTGATATAGACACAGGAATCAATGATGAAAGTGAGGTTATGTTACTACCCAATGATAATGTTACTGTACCAAGTACATCTGAACCAGGTACCTCATGTTTTAATAATGAGAATGAAGTTCCCGATAAACCTACAAGCTTCGCGCTTTATAATAGCTATAAAACAGAAGTCACATTTGACGATAATGCGCCTAACTATATTTTGGTAGATGGAAACAAACTATCAAATTTTATGGAAACGTTTCCTTGTCCTGAGTGTGCAGGGAATCTTCAAGTCCTTCAAATGCCTTCAAAGTGATATGCACATGTTTTTAATATATGGTGTCACGAATGCGATTACAAAAATAATTTTGAAACGTCTAACAAAACAGTCGAACATGAGGGCTCGACTTCACGCTTATCGTACGATGTAAACCGAAGGGTTGTACAAAAATTTGTACGGTCTAGTAGTGGACTATGAAGTTTTATTCAAATACTGCAGGGTTTGCGATAAAATGAAAAAGAAGCTGGATTCAGGAACAGATAGATTTCAAGCATGGTTTGAAAGGCACAGTCCTAATTGCCAAAAAAATTATGATGGGTCTTCGCCGTCTATGGAGACTGAGGCTGCGGAGCGCATATGGAAAAGATCGGAAAAATACGGGTTCCGTTATACTACATTAGTGTCAGATGGTGATTTTAAAACGTTTAGACACCTTACAGATCTAAATCTATACGAAACTCCAATTGAAAAAGAAGAATGTTTGAACCATGTAGCCAGTCGCCTTGGAACTGGCCTCCGCAAAATCGTTTCGGAAAACACCGAAAAAGGCAAAACCTTGGGAGGTAAGTCATATGGCAGTTTGAAATTGACAACTATAAACAAACTGACTACTTACTATAGAAATGCAGTTCAAATCAATTTAGGAGATGTAAAAAAAATTAAAAATGCTGTCCTTGCAACTCTGTCCCATTGCTCCTCTACTGACGATAAACCGAATCACCAAAAGTGCCCGAAGAGAAATGAATCATGGTGTTTTTATAGCCGGGCCATTGCCAAAGGTGAAATACCTGGCCTTCACAAGGATAATGTGAAAACCCCGTTGACTGAGAGAGTGGTTTCCAAAATTCTACCACTATATCAGCGTCTTGCTAGTGATGAGTTACTCGCCAGGGGCGTCTCCGGAAAAACACAAAACGCCAACGAGGCTTTGCATGGCGTAATTTGGACAAAATGTCCCAAAAATACCTTCGCATCTCGAAGTAAACTACAGATGCAGGTGTGTGAAGCAATATGCCAATATAATACTGGCTATAGGCAAGCCATATCTAACCTTCAAATGTCAATTGGTCTTAGCCCTGGAAGAAACGCTGCCAAGATTGCCAAGCGCTTCGACAATAAAAGACTAGCACTGGCACAGAAACGTAAAAAGATGAACTTCACAGAGTACAGAAGGAAGTTGAGACATGCACAGCTTGAGGAGGAAAACAGGAAAATAGAAGCGGAGGGGAAAACATATGGTGCCGGTGAATTTTGAACGTCAACGACCGAACTCTGTTTTATTTTACGATGTATATATATATTTTATTGAACACTGATATGGTAATGTGACCTAATATTGATGTATAATACAAGCTTTTGACCTAATATATTGTGTAAATTTATTTCACAACCATAAACTAAAACATATACTTCAAATATTAGTGTTGAACATACGTTTTATTTCAAATGCAGTTTTCCGAAAGTTTTAAATTCGACAAATTTTCAGACAAAAATTGATATATCTTGAGAACCAATTTAGATAGAGAGTTCATACTTTCACCACATATTCAGTAGATCTTTTACTAAATATTTAGGTAAAATTAGATTTTTAGGTGCATATGCTGCTTAGAAACATAATTATATATATATATATATATATGTTTTTTGAAAAAAAGTAAAAAATAGTCTATGATTTTTTGAAAACCACTAAAGCTACCTAAATAAATCTACCTAAATATTTAAAATAGATCATTATCTTCAAAATAAGACCATGATCAGTGCAATATGTTGAAAAGTTTTTTAGATATATCACTTTGAAATATGGTCTGAAAAACGTGGAAAAAAATTCATTTTTATTAGCTGTAGCCTGTACATGACAACTTTTTGGCCATTTCATATTTTTGTATTTTTATAACCTACTACACATTAGAAAAAATAGTTAGGCCATTTTTATTGTGTATTTAAAAAAAAAGTATTTTTTCAGTGGTGAATCCCCTTAAGGCATCTTCAGAAGGCTTCCTATTACAAAAAAATATATTGTTATAATGTTGTATTCTTAAAAAGGTAACCAGACAACATGTGTTGTCTGGTTACAATTAAAAAAATTACGTCAAATTATCGAATATTTGAAAACTTGTTGTGTTGTTTCGTAGAGAACATATTAAAATCAATAATTATACTATAAGTACGAAGGCTTTCACGGCCGATATTAATTAAACTAAAACTAGAACTAACACTAGCACTATCACAAGAACTAACACTAGACCTAGAACTAGAATCTTTCGGGTTAAGCCGTGTGTTTTTTGAAAAAATGTTTGACGTTTCGGATGCCATGTTGCAACCTTCTTCAGAAACAAGTTCACTTCAAACTTGTTAAATAATTATACTAAATAACAAGAAATTATCACCAAATTATTTCAGTTATTTCAGACTTCTCGCGCATGTGTTAATTTAATTTTGAAGGCTGTTGAAGATCAAGGAAAGATGCATTTGGCGAATGCAACTGTAGCAAAGAACTAAATATATACACATTCAGAAGTTGCGGAAACCAAATATTATTTATTTGGCAACCCTCGTTCTTCTGATGGTTTGTCCATCCTTTTTGGTGGTGTGAAAGGTGTCCTTAGATATAGATATAGAGGTTTACTTGTTGTTCCCGTTTGTTCGTTTAAGCAGCTGTACATAGGAAAGTTGTTCTTAAATTTATTTATTTCATAATTTTCTAGGATTTCCATTAGATGTCCTTTATTGGTCTTGTGTATTAAGGTTGCATCCTCGTTATCATTAAATTCGTGTTCTGTATTAAACATTAGATGTTTTCCAAGATTAGAATTTTGAGTCTTGTATTCATAAATTCTTTGTCCCAGCCTTCTTCCCGTTTGTCCTATATATGTTGCTCTACAAGATCTCCATTGTAATTTATATATTCCATTGTCGTCCAGTTTGTTAATCTTGTCTTTGTTGTTTATTAGGTGTCTACTCAATGTGTTATTGTTTTTGCTAGTTGATTCCAAGTTGTATTTGTTAACATTTTTTCTTATTTTCCCATTTATCTCGCCTTGATATTGTATGGTTCGATAGTTTTTATTTTCTGGTTTTTCTCTTGATGTTAACCTGGTCTTCTTGGAGAGGTTGAATTTCTGGAGCTTCGTGTTGATGAATTTTTCTATTACATCTTGTGGGTATTCGTTATTGTGAGCTATTTGTTTAATTTTATCCAGTTCTATTACTATTGTTTCTTGACTCATGTTGGAGGTGAGGGCTCTGTCTATTAGAGAATGGAACGCTGAAAATTTATGTTCATGGTGTGACTTGTATGGAATTATTATATCGGTCTGAGTTTTCTTTCGGTATATATCGTATGCTAAGTGTTTGTCTTTCTTTTCTATAGTAAGGTCTAGGAAGTTTAGTTTGTTCATTTGTTCGGTCTCCATCGTAAATTTGATGTTGTTGTGGAATTAGTTGATATATGTGAAAATGTTTTCGATTGTATTATTTTCTGTGATCTCTATAATAGCAAATACATCATCGTCATATCTCTTCCATAGTTTTATGTTTTTGTTATATGGGTTTTTGGGGTTGATTATCTGTTCGTTTTCTAATTTGTTGAGAAATATGACTGCCATCAATCCGCTCAGTGGAGATCCCATGGGCAGACCATCTGGGAATGTATAAATTTTTCCTTCAAATGAGCAGAAATTTTGTTCGATGCAGATCTGAAACATTTTCAATATGTTTGCACTGTCCTCAGGATTATTTATTTTTTCATTTAAAATTTGTTGAATTATCTCGATTGTTTCTCCAGTAGGGATTCGTATATAAATTTACAATATCGAAAGATATCATTAAATAGTTGTCTGGTAGAATGAATTTGTTAAGGTTTAGCATTAATTCTTTTTTATTCGATATGGTGTGTCTTGGTTTGAAGTCAGTGATGTCATTGAAAATACTCAACAACATTTTTGCGATTTTATGGGTGCTGGATTCTACGAAGCTTATGATAGGTCTGATGGGGTGTACTATTTTATGTAATTTAGGCGTAGCATATAATCGAGGGCTTTTAGGATTCATTGGGATCAGCGAGTTGGGTAGTATGTTGAGTTTTATTAGGGTATCTGTAACATCCTTGATTATCTTTTTTACTTTGGAGTGAAAAGCATTAGTTGGATTTTTTGTTATTAATTTAAAATTATTCTCTCTAAGAAAATTGTTAGTCTTCTCTATATAATTATTTTTGTCCATTATTATTAATCCAGCTCCTTTGTCTGATTTTGTAACTATCAAATCGTTATCCTTGATTTTCTGTTTAATGTTCTTCAATATCTGTTCTTGTCTTTTTTGTTTCTTCTGGGTATTGTATCTATTTCTCTTTTTGTTCTTTCCTATGTCTTCTTTGATTAATAGAGGTTGTAGTTCTCTGTGAATTTCTTCTTCTTTAAGGTGGTTACGTGTTACCGCTTCCAGCTCTATAGCGGTTCTTGTGAGGTTGGGTGTTTTGTAGATGGCATATTTTAAGCCTTTTGCTAAAAGCTTTTGTTCTTGTGTTGTGAATGTGGTCTTTGTTAAAAAAGTAGTTCTTTCGTGAAATGTGTGAGGCACCAAAAATTTGTTCCTCTCCGTTGTTTGTCTGATGTCATTTCTTTTATCTCTTCTTAAAATTTCTAGTTTTCTTTCCTCTCTTGCCCAATCTCTTGTGAGTGCCTGTTTTTGTTTTCTATGTAATGGATTGTCAGAGTTTGATAAATGTTATAAACGCTTATATTAATTCTATCGATGTTACCATAATGTTTTTTGATCTCTCTTCTTATTGTTTGTTTTGTTAATTTTCGGGTGGTGACTTTAGTTAGATGGTTTGGATATTTACCCTTAGCAAAAGTAGGTGTAAGGCTTTTTTCGAGACAAGTTTTTAAAAATCGTATATGTTGTAATTTTTATTGTAGTTTTATTTGTTGAGTTACATATTCGGTCGAGTTACAGTTCTTTTTGGTTGAAGGTAATAATGGATAAATTAGTAATTCTCGGGTGAAAAGTATCTATGTGTTGAAACTGAAGGATTTACATCACTTTTTAGTAACCCGCTCATCAGCAACACTATTAGCATACACCGTTGATCTCAAACCCACAAATTCTTCCATAATTTCACAGCAATTCTCATCCTTCATTTGACCTAAAGCAGCTATATTTTGTAACGGAATGTCAAACTGATTATCAGGGCTGTAGTTAGACGTGCCAAATTTATTTAAATTCAATCTAATATCTCTATACACATCATCAGAATCAATTAGTACGGTGAAGCTATCCGTATCTATGTAGCATAACCGAATACCTTCACCATACTTCGGTTTTAAAAAATCATAAAAAAATGTACATTAATAATTTTGAATGCTCTTAAACCGTAAAACCAACATATAGAGACCCGTTTTCATACATACATCATCCCAACTTGTCAGTAATCACTCTCTTATCAACTTAGGAGTAGTAACGGTCGTTACTGTTAGGAACTAAAGTAATTTATTGGGATACACGACCAACACGACAAAGGCTAGATAATTGAAAAGAGGCTTCCATTTATCTTTACCGAGCTTTCGGAAATTTTATTTTTCCTTCTTCAGAGGTAACTACAATATTGAGACAACAAAAGTTACAATAATTAACAAATATGCATCTCAACAACTTACAAAAATGGATTGCATAAAAAATTTTAACGTGTTCTTATTGTAAGTAATACTTATTTTAATAGTTTCATAATTAACGTTGTAATAATTTTTAGTATTATTTGATCTTTAATTCGTCACCTTTAGTGAATTATGAGAAGTATAGTTTTAATAAGAGATGTCTAGTGTTCAATTTTTGCGACCTCATGTTTAGCTTTGGTTTATTGATCGCATTTTGTTGTCTCAATATTGTAGTTACCTCTGAAGAAGGAAAAATAAAATTTCCGAAAGCTCGGTAAAGATAAAAGGAAGCCTCTTTTCAATTATCTAGCCTTTGTCGTGTTGGTCGTGTATCCCAATAAATTACTTTAGTCTCTTATCAACATTTTCCATAATTTTGCCGAAAACCGCATTGACGACCTACAGAATTATTCTCGTACAAATTGCCTACTATTTCACGGAATCCCGGAACACCTAAACAAATTTTTCATTTATTGAAAGAAAATGATATCCAGCATTGTTCAATTGAATTACTATAGTCCAATATACTTGTTTTCAATTCATCCGCAATATAAATTGCTATTCGAATTTAATTTGATTTGTTTTGCGTTTCAGCGTTCTGAGTTTGCGTGGTTGTGTATACCGTTTATATAAAAGGTAGATTTGTAAAATCAGTTTTCAGTTTCAAATAAATTATTAAGTTGAACACATGTCGTTGTGTCTAGTTAGTATGTACTTATGTCTTACATGTGTGGTGAATTTGAGATCAAATTGGCATTTTCTTATTCAAAGATTTTTAATAAAGTAAAGTGTATTAATATTAAAAAATAGTAATTTAAAAAATTCTAAAATGTTTAATGATAACAAGGGTTGGTTCGTCAATAATACATCTATCCAAATACGTGAAGATGTCAAAGATTTTTTGTCATAGGGACCTAAGTTTGGCTTATTTCCTGATGCCACTACTTTGTCTGTTCCTAAGTTGTTGGTAGATGTAGAGTCTATAATTAAAGTTTTGCCTAGTAGTTTACATAACATAAAAAGAGCTCAAGTTACAAACATTATGACTAATTTTCTTAATGGACACCAACACCTTAACAGTACCCAGTTGTTTTTGAAGAGGAGTTTGATCTCTACAAAAAGGTTTTTGAGTCTTGAAAGAGAGGACCCGATTCTTATACTAAGAGCAGATAAAGGACAGGTTACAGTAGCTATGTTTAAATCAGAATATATATCGAAGTCTTTAGACTTATTTAATGATCAGTCCACTTATTGTGTTTTGGATAGGGACCCTACTTCAAAGATACAAAATAGAAACAATAAATTTTCAAAAAATTTATTAGAAAGGGAATACATTGATAAGAGATTGTATAACAGCCTTAGATGTCACAATGGTGTCAATGCCAAGTATTATGGGTTGCCGAAGATCCACAAGGTGATCTGTCCCTTGAGACCTATTATATCGTTTGTAGGTTTCCAAACATATCACTTGTCAAAGTTCCTGTCAGGTATTCTGAAACTTTCTTTTAGTGAGAGAACTTCCTACAATATCAAGGATACTTTCTCTTTTGTAGAGAAAATTAGGGATATAAAACTCCCACCTAACTTTATGCTTATCTCACTTGATGTGGTGTCTCTTCACCAACATACCCCTCAACTTGGTGAGAGATATATTGTTACAAAATTGGGACCTAGTAAGTTCTGTCACTCCCATTGATATGGAATTGTTTTTACAATTGATAGTGTTCCTTTTTGAGTCTTCGGTATTTACTTTCAATGATGTTATTTACAGTCAAAAATTTGGCACTCCAATGGGAAGTCCTTTAAGCCCCATCTTGGCCACAATGGTGATGGATCATCTTCTCGATCAATGTATTCCTTTGTTGGATTTTTCTCTTCCTTTTATCTACAAGTACGTGGACGATATAATTTGCGCTGTACCTGTCGACCGCATGGACGATGTTATGGATGTGTTCAATAACTTTGATAGTCATTTACAGTTCACGGTTGAAACTGAATCTAACTCTAGTGTTCCTTTTCTCGGTACTATTGTTATAAGAAATTTTGATCAAACTATTAGTTTAAATTGGTATACTAAGCCAACATATTCGGGGAGATATATTAACTTTCATTCAAACCATCCTCTCAATCAGAAACTGAACACTGTGGTTGCTATGGTTAATCGTGTCAGATCCATCTCTGATGTCCGCTTTCTTGACTCTAACCTAAAAAAGCTCCGGGATATATTCGTCAACAACGGGTATCCGATAAGTCTAGTGAATAGAATTCTTTATCATAATGGTACTTACCATCGTAATATCAGTCAACCTTCTAAAGGTGACGACCAGCACGACATATCTAGCCTTCCTGACCCCCGGACCCACTTTGTTAAGATTCCCTTCGTCCCCAAGTAGACTGATAAACTTGTTTCAGTTGTGAGGTTTGACTCGGTTAGGTTTGCTAAATGTAACTATTTGCCTTTATCCACTTGTTTTTCAAGGACTAAGGATCTGGTTCCTAAAGATTTACAATCTAATGTTATTTATAAGATTCCTTGCAATAATTGCGAAAAAACCTACATAGGCACTACCAGTCAGTATTTTGATGCTAGGATTAAGCAACATAAACGTGATTGTCAATCTAGAGATGAAAATAAGAGTGCGTTGGTTCATCACCATGTTCTCAGTGGTCACCATTTTAATTTTGAGAATTCTCAGATTGTTGATAAAGAATCAATTTATTCTAAAAAATTATTCTTAGAGATGTTTTACATTAATAAAGAGGTTAATTCCTTGAACTTCAGAACTGACACCCAGAACCTTAGTTCTATTTATAGTTACCTTGTTATGAAGGACTGGGGTAGAAGGGATCAAACATCGATGGAGAGTGATTCTCTTGTTTTCTAGTTCTTTTTCCTCGGTGTTTTGTTTCTTTTTCATATTTTCAATTTCATTTCCCCTTTTAGCGCCACCTAGTGGTTATTTTTAGTGTATTTGGTGTTTTGCCGTGACGACGGTTGGTCAGCCTCATTTCTTTCCAGTTTTTGTGGTATAAAAAACTTACGTGACTTATTGCGTCTTAACTTTTAACGTAAAAATTTTAACGTGTTCTTATTGTAAGTAATATTTATTAATTAATATTACAATAAGAACACGTTAAAGTTTTTTATGCAATCCATTTTTGTAAGTTGTTGAGATGCATTTTTGTTAATTATTGTAACTTTTGTTGTCTCAATATTGTAGTTACCTCTGAAGAAGGAAAAATAAAATTTCCGAAAGCTCGGTAAAGATAAAAGGAAGCCTCTTTTCAATTATCTAGCCTTTGTCGTGTTGGTCGTGTATCCCAATAAATTACTTTAGTCTCTTATCAACATTTTCCATAGTTTTGCCGAAAACCGCATTGACGACCTACAGAATTATTCTCGTACAAATTGCCTACTATTTCACGGAATCCCGGAACACCTAAACAAATTTTTCATTTATTGAAAGAAAATGATATCGAGCATTGTTCAATTGAATTACTATAGTCCAATATACTTGTTTTCAATTCATCCGCAATATAAATTACTACTCGAATTTAATTTGATTTGTTTTGCGTTTTAGCGTTCTGAGTTTGCGTGGTTGTGTATACCGTTTATATAAAAGTTAGATTTGTAAAATCAGTTTTCAGTTTCAAATAAATTATTAAGTTGAAGACATGTCGTTATACTTTTATTGAGTAAAGACGTAGCAAATGGCGACGAGGATAAAAATTATAAAAGTGTGAAAATAAATTCATCATCAAGAATGACAACCGGAAGAATTTTATTGAAGAATTCGATGTAAGAAATGGGAATTAGACATCTTATATCGCACATGTGCGTCAATTTTTTAAAGCAAATGAAATAAAACCGGAACTCGAAACGGCCATGTTAATTACGGTTATGGGGGCAGAATCTTTTGATATATTGACGGATTTATGCAGTCCTGAGAAACCGGAAGATGAGAAATTTGAAGATTTAGTAGTAAAAATGGAAAAATATTTTAATCCGAAACCGTCGGAAATAGCTGAACGTTATAAATTTCGTCGCGCTGTACAAGAACACAACTGGAAGAAAACCTGCGAGATCAAATGGTGTTTAATAATTCGTCAACGTTTGTTTTCGGAAGTAACTTTAACGTAGGATATGGCGTGTACATTGGCTATTGGTATTGAATCTGCAGCAATCAACGCGGGGATTGTATTGGGATCAACATCGCAGATGAATAAATTCCACGTGGTTGGGCGCTATCAACAGGAAGTCAAACCGGGAAAATTGTCACCGCCGGATTCGTCCATCAGAGGGAAGCGATGTAAACATTGTAGAAAGGATAATCACAGCGCCGCCAGCTGTTTCTTCAGAGAAGCGAAATGTGACACGTGTAATAAGGTTGGTCACATTAGCGCCGTATGTCATTCTAAAGTAAAGAATAAGAAAAGTAATTTACAATTTAAACCGAAATTTAATAAATACGTAAGTAAAGATGTAAATAAATCAAATGATGATAATGTTAATTTCTTTAATATATCAAGCGAAAAATGCAAACCGTTAAAGATAAGTTTAAAAATAAACAAAAAAATTTATGTAAAGAAGTTAATTTAAATAAAAACAAATTTTTCCTCTTTCTTGCTTTTTTTATTTTGTTGTATTTCTATATCGATTTCGAGGAAACAATCCTCATCTTCAGTAGAATCTTACATCAAATTTTCTATTTAAAATCTTACATAAAAGATTTCATAATATATAAATTGGCTAACAATAATGGTTTTCCAAAAATTTCTATAGATAGACTATTTTGTAGAATTATAAAACAAAAAGATCCGTTAAATACTAGGGTAAAAAACTCAAATTTGACATATAAACCTATAATCTACAATCAATATACTTCAACTATGCAACACCTATTCTCCAGATATGATATCTCTTTGGCATATTCTAATAATAACACAATTTTAAAATTATTATCAAATTATAATAATAAAAAAGAAATAGATATAAAAAAAGAATGTGGCGTATATTCGATAGAATGTAATAATTGTAATAGCATTTACATAGGACAGACAGGAAGGAGATTGGAAACACTTATCAGAGAACATGAAATTAAAAATAATTCTAATGTTTATAAACATAAAATGGAAACAGGACATAAAATACAAAGAAACTAAATTAATACACAAATGTAATAAAGGTCAAAAATTGGATTTGCTTGAAATTTTAGAAATTTTAAAGTATAAACACAATCAAAATTACAATTTATTAAATGATCAAATACAAATGAATACAGAGCCTATTTTTGCTTTATTGAAGGATTTTAAATTTAAATATAGATAGTGTTATTCAGGATAAATACCAGTTTCTTTCTTGCTTGTTCCTTTTGACCTTCAGTCACTTTTCGTTTATCTTGTCAACTGTAAACGCGTGATTTGTTTTGTATTATTTTGGATTTTGTTTAAATGTGTTTTGATTTTTCGTTTTTGATGGTCTATTGTATTTATTCAATTATATAAAAAGAAAATGTTTCAAGTTTAGATTAAAATTGTTGAAGTTTTACTTTGGATGATGTGTTGGATTTAATGTTTAATATTTTTTCAACTTAATAGACAGTAAGTAAATTTTATAACTTTTGATTTTATATCATAATGTTTAAATTTTATGTAAGATTCTACTGAAGATGAGAATTGTTTCCTCGAAATCGATATAGAAATACAATAAAATAAAAAAAGCAAGAAAGAGGAAAAATTTGTTTTTATTTAAATTGACTTAAACAAAGCTTGCTAATGGATAATTTAATTAATTATGTAAAGAAAGTTGACACAGGGTCGGAAATTTCCGCCATTTCAAAAGATATTTATGATAGATATTTCCTTAAACATAAATTAGAAATCTCTGATATAAATTCAGTCATAGGAAATAAAATTGTTGTTTTAGGATTTTTGCATGTTAATGTAAATTATAAAGTGGTTAATCTAAACAATTTGAAATTATACATCATTAAACATGGTGGCCCACCAATGATTGGTCGTGATTGGATGAAAAAATTGGGCATTTCAATTGATTCTTTATTTAATATGAACTCTATAAATGATTCAGATCTATTCGCAAAGAATTTGCAACAAACATTTCCCAAAGTTGTTGAAAATAAATTAGGTACATTTAAGGTAGGAAAAATTAAATTATATCTAAAAGAAAATTTTATTCTTAAATATTGTAAAGCCCGTCATGTTTCTTTTGCCTTGAAAGAGAAAATTGAAACAGAACTTGTTAATTTAAAAGTTTTGACACCGGTATATTTTTCGGAATGGGCTACACCGATTGTACCTGCCTTAAAACCTATGTTACATCCCATTTTTGTTTTCTTTCTTTCTTTTCTTTTTTTTTCAAAGAAGTCGATTTGCCATTTTTGTTGTTGTAATTTAGTACTAATTTTTATTTTCGTATTTTGTTGTTGTTTTATTTTGTTTCAGCGGCGAAGTTGGAGTTCGATTCCTGTTAGGTAGATTAACGGCTAGCGCGCTTCGTTATGAATTGAAAGTTCGCGGTATCACTGACAAGGGGACCTTACGGGTTCGTCATCACCGATTTTGTTCACATTTATAGGGATTGAAGATCAGTACTCGGACATCATTTTCCTGAAGCAGTTCGATCCCATGCTGGAAAATATCCGAGAAAATCGATTTCAAAACTTTCAAAATATTTCGCAACAATAGAAATGCGGTAAATTGTGTCTACGTTCATAGTGCCAATTAGCCGAGCGACGTGAGTGGGGCTTTGGATGCCCAAGGTCACAGGTTCAATAATAGCACAATGTCATCTGTTCATTGTCAAACCAAATAATCCAGATTACGCATACGGATGGCATAGTGATAACAAAATAATTTATTTATTGTTAGGACTATTATATTTTATGAAGTATATTAACAATACGAATAATATACGAACAATGCAAAAATAACAATATATATTATATTACATTACATTAGATAGATTACATATGGGATAAGCGGACCAACTAACCTCGCGGTGCAAGGTATAGATACCTAAGGATCTATTGCACCCCGATAGATATCGTTATCAAATTTTACAGTGCAGGCGCTCTTAACGAACATTAATACCTTGCTCGGTAAAAGGTCATTCCAATCCTTTGGGGAGATAAACTGTGATCCAAAAATCGAGAATCTGATACGGTTAACAGCAGGGCATGGGCAGTGGCATAAAACATGCTCAGCAGTCTCCGCATCCTCCGCACATAGTCGGCATTCAACATCGTCGGCTAAACCCAACAAGTTGATGTGTGCTTTTAATTGGCAGTGCCCATTAAAGACACCCATTAGAACTTATATGCTGCTACGAGCAAGTCCTAAAGTATTTCCGGGTTTGACAGTGGCGATATTAATATATATATATATATATATATATATATATATATATATATATAACAATATATTAGGAGTATAATAACAACAGATTACTATTTTTAATCAATATTACATGAACCAGGATGGTAATTATCATAAAAACAGGTAAAACAGTAAGTTTCACGACATCTAGCACACTGAATAAATGAGGATTCATTACAACGGCAAGATTTTCTTAAAATATCTATCTAAAAACAAACTTGATTCACATTCATAAAAACTTCTCTATTGTCGCAAAGTTTAGAAGCAAACCATGCGTACCGAATCATATTTAAAAAAATTGAAGACGATAACTGGTGATGAATAATGGAATGAATTTTAATACAATCTTCACGAGAATTAATTTCGCGATTTCGTTCAATTAAAACCGAACAATTTTGAAGTTTTTTTAATAAAGTTTTTAACCTGCCTGTAAAAATAAACATCGCAAGGTTGCACTAATGGTGTACATTTTGGAGGGATAAATTTAATACAACATGTTGACAAACGCTCATCATCAACAAAAATTTGGTCATTTATTTCTGGCTTGGTTTGTCCTCCCCAAGAATCAACAAACAAGCAAAATTTCTGTTTTTTTACGTATGGCTTTATAGTTTTTATTAGAAAGTTTTTATATAAGTTAGTTGTTAATTTTCCTGATTTTGATGATGTTAGAGTGACGTTGTTGTATTTTTTGACGTATTCGTCCACTAATTTTTGCACTCGAGGTCCGAAAGAATCTCCTGCTTCTTGTAGACATACAAACACTACTGGTAACAATTTTCCAGCTAACGTAATGCTGTATTGAGCTGTATAGGAATGACTTGTTTTGTTAATGTTTTGTCTTTGAAAAAGGACTGGTTTTGATCCTTTGGCTGCGAGGGTCCTATTAAAAGTGGACTGGTATTGGCATCCTAATAAATAATTTAAAAAAATGATGTATTTAATAAATATTCTTGTACTATATATTAATTATAAAAGCACAATTAATTGTAAATACCTGTTTGATCTGTATTAATCACAAAATTTGGGTCGAAGTTTATTATAAGGTTACGAGCCTGTATACGAAAATTTTCCGCAGAACCCAAAATTTCCTCCATAGATGCTGTTTCTTTTTCAGATACATATTCAGTAATTTTTCGTTGACGAATTCTATACATCCGTTTAAACTTCTCGACCCAAAAATGGGAAGCTTTAAACTCAAAGTCAGGAAATTGGCTTGCAGCAGATAACGCCCATTGTTGTAAATTTCTTGTCGTCACTTGGTGATTAACTTGACGAGCTTTCTTAAACCGATCATGCGTTCATGAATCGATAATAGAATATTTATCAAAAATGGTTCCACCACTTTTAACCTGTTGCTCCCAAACTTGTAAATCATCCTTCTTTTTCAATCGCTGACATCCATTATTTTATAGAGTTTTCAAACTCCAATTTGGGTGAGATTTCGCAGTGTTGATTACCTTAATTTTGTAATTTATTGGAATGAACTGGTCCTTTTTCGATTTCTTTCCCTCGGGTTCATAATCAGGTTCTTCATTTTCTTCAATTTCTTTAAAATTATTTTCATAATCTAATTCTTTATCGTTGACTTCTTCATTCATAATTAATTCATCCACAAGAACAAATTGTTTCTCACCACCAATAAGATTCTGTAATGTGTATTCATACAGTTGTTTTGCCAATAACACAGACTCTTTACTAATTGGGGATGATGTTCTCTTATCAGATTATTTTCCTTAAGAAGCTGTTGAAAGTAACAAACAGCATTTTTTAAAGTTAATTTATTGAATTCCGTGTGCAGGTTTTGCTCAACAGATTCCATTATAATTGTCCGTACAATAATAATAACACTTAACAATAATAATAACATTTAACAATAATAATAAGACGTAACAATACTAATAACACTATTAACACTTGTAAAAACTATTTATTAACAATAAGCACAGATAAACTTGGATGATCTTTTTAATGTCACTATATGTACTTCTTTTGTTTTATTAAAAACTTCTGGTATTTGCATGGTTGCTAGATCTCAATTTTCAGATATTCTAAGAAAACGTTTGTTATAAATCCTCATTTATACAGTGTGATAGATATCGTGAAATTTACTGTTTTACCTGTTTCTATTAAATAAAATAAAATAAATAAGCTTTTACGTAAAATTAAAATTAAAAAAAAAACTCAGTACAGTGGCGATCGAACCGGCGACCTCTACATTCAAAGCAAACGAAATGAAATGAAATAAGATTTTATTTGATATAATAATACAAAGTAACAGTATATGGCTTAAAAAATTAAACTTAATGCTACTTATCTACGGGGACGGGACAGGATTTATCTAGAGCGGGATGCTTTTTAAATCTGCTTTATTTGTTTATTAGGGTGCTTGTAGGGGGATAAGGGTGGGGGGGAAATAAATATATTTACATAGAACTACAACTATTGCCTAAATAATATGAGAAATTTATAAAGCTTTATTTACAAATATATACAATTATATAAATGTGTTTTTACTTTTTGTTGTTTTTTTTTCCAGCCGTTCTGGTCGGATACGATCTTCAGCCCCGGTGGGTAAAAATTGTCGGGGTGGCTTTTATTTCAGGGTTGTGGAAGTGTGGGATGGGGTTAAGGGTAGGGAAAGAATGGGATTGTATTTATATGTCTGGCATTTTATTTAGGTTATTTTGTTGGTTGGGGAATTTGTGTTTAATGTTTTGTGTATTCTTGTTGGTGATATTTTTTATTAAAGGATTGGGGTGGGTAGAGGTGTTTTTATAGAATTTTTGAGAGTGTTTAATTAGGATTTGTTTGAGTGGGAGGGTTTTTGTTTTATGGTGGAGGTGTCGGTTGGAGATATATCTGCTGGAGTTGGAGATGATTCTGAGGACTTTGTTTTGAGCTGTTTGGATTTTGTTGAGGTTGGTGACGGCGGAGTTAGACCATATTGGAGCTGCGTATGTGAGAGAGGGGCGGATGATGGAGGTGTAAATGAGTTTTTTGTTTTTGAAGGAGAGGTCACTGTTGCGGGAGATGAGTGGGTATACTGTTTTTATTGTAGAAGAGGCTTTTTTAATGGATTTTTGTATGTGGTTTGAAAAGGTTAGTCTCTGGTCTAGGGTGACGCCTAGGTATTTTATTTCGGTTTTGATGGGGATGCTGGAATTTGATATCTTGAGAGGAACGGGGATTCTGGTGGGGTGAGTGCATTTTGTGAAGACTATGGATTCTGATTTTTGTGGGTTGACGGAGATTTTCCACAGAGAGTAGTATTTTTCTAGGAATCGGAGATGTGATTGGATCGAAAGTATGGCGATTTTGGGGTCTCGTGAGTGGGAGTATATGGCGGTATCATCGGCGTAGGTGGCGATGTTTGTTTGTGGGAGCTGAGGAAGGTCGGAGGTGTATACAGCGTGTCCCGTATCTTCCGCATCAGAGCATTATACGGTTGTAGAATACATTATTCTGAAGCGATCTTTCTAATAAAATTTTTTCGAAATGTTTATAATAACCGCACGGGAACTGTTTAACGACGACCAATAACGGACAACTTTGATTCATCGAAAAAGTTTATTTCTCTTTCCATGACGAATTTATTGGTGAGTACACGTGGGAAACGAGTTATCATCGGCGTAGCGGACCGGCCGAGGGTGGCACCGATTACCTGAGTCTGATTTGCGATCTGCTGATTGGACGAAAAACAGTTCCTTTAAACAGTTCCCGTGCGGTTATTATAAACATTTCGAAAAAATTTTATTAGAAAGATCGCTTCAGAATAATGTATCCTACAACCGTATAATGCTCTGATGCGGAAGATACGGGACACGCTGTATATTGAAGAGGTGTGGGGATATTACAGCGCCTTGTGGAACGCCAGAGTTTATGGGTTTTTCGCGGGAGAGGGTTGAGTTGATTTTGACTTTTATGGAGCGGGAGGTCAGGTAGTTGTGTGTTAATTTAATTAGGTATGGGGGATAATTGGATTGGATCATTTTGTAGATCAGGCCTTCTGTCCACACTTTGTCGAAAGCCTTCTCAAGGTCTAGGGATACGAGGGCTGTGTAGGAGCGAGTGTTGAGGTGGTCGATAGAGTCGTTGACAATGCGGGATATTTGGTGTGTGGTGGAGTGAAAGGGTTGAAATCCGAACTGGTAATTAGGGATTGTATTGTTGTCTTGGGCATGGAAGCTGAGGCGTTCGAGGATTATTCTTTCTATTATTTTTGATATGGATGGGAGTAATGATATTGGCCGATAACTAGACGGGATTGTAAGGTCTTTGTTGGGTTTCGGAATAGGGATAATAATTGCGGTTTTCCAGGCGGTTGGGAAATATTGGAATTTTAATATGTGTCGGGTGATGTATGAGAGTTGGACAATGGCTTTTTTAGGAAGATTTTGGAAAAGGATGTTTTGGATTGCGTCGATTCCAGGAGCTTTGAAAGGTTTTAGTCGTTTGATAAGGGATTTTATTGTGGACGGAGTAATTAGATGTAGGTCGGGGGGAGGGTCGAATTCTTGATTAAGGAATTGTAGTGTTTGTTGGGTGATGTCGATTTGTTTTTGTGTGGTGTTTGGTTTTGGTTTGTGTATGTCGGAAAAGTATGTGGCTAGGAGATTACTTTTGGATGAGTCGGATAGTTTGTAGGAATTGTTTGATGATAGTGCGGGAATGGGTTGGAATTTCTTTTTCAGTTTTTTTATTTCTTTCCAGATGGAATTGTCTTCGGGATTGAGGGATTTTAGTTTTTGGGACCAGGATTCATTTCTGTGGGTTTTTAGTTGGGATCGGATTTGTTGGTTCAGGGAGTGGTAGAGATTTTTTGTTTCTTGGTTGTGGGTTCTTTGGTATAGGCGGCGGTGTTGGTTGCGGGTTTGTATTAGATCGGTGATGTGTTGAGGGATTGGTGGGTGAAGGGATGTTGATTTATTGACCAGAGGGACGGCTATACGTTCTGCTGATTGGATTGCTGTGGTAAGGATTTTAATTTGTTGGTCTAGGTTAGTGATGGATTCGATTACGGGGGTTACTTGGATTGATTTGTTTATGTGGGTTCTGTAGAGGGGCCAGTTTGCTGTTTTGTAGTTGGGGATTTTGGCTGGTTGTTAGGCGGGGTTTGGGTGGGGGGTTATTTTTATTATGATTGGTCTATGGTCGGAGGACAGTTCATCAAGCGCGATAGGATCTGGGAGGTGGGGAAGGTTTTTCGCGATGGCGATGTCTATGGTGGTGGGGGTTGTGCCGTTGTCTGGGTAGTGTGTGGGGGTTGGTGGAGCTAGGACGAATGCGTTGTGGGATTGGGTGAAGTTATAGATGTTACGACCTTTGCTATTAGTTATATGGCAACCCCAGGAGAAATGGCGGGCGTTGAGGTCGCCTAGGAGAATGATTTTATTGAAGGGGGTTATGAGACTGTTGAGGTCATTGTTTGAAAGAGGGGTGCTGGGGCTGCAATAGAGGGTGGAGACGTGGAGATTATTGGGTAGTTTTAAGGTAATTAGATCTAGATGGGTTAGGTTTGGTTGGGAAATTTTTAGGTGGGGAATATCATTTTTTATTGCTACGGCTACACCTCTGGATCGTCGGGAGTAGTCTTTTCGGTATAAGGTGTAGCCGGGAAAGGATACTTTGTCGGTAGGGATTAATTTGGTTTCGTTGAGTAGGAGTATGTCGATTTTTAGGCGGGATAGGAATTCGTTGATTTCATGGATTTTAGGGATTAAGCTGTTGGTGTTAAGGTGGGCGATGGTTATGTTATACATTGGATAGGTTTAGATATAATTGTTGGGTTGCTTGGAGGATCCCTTTCCTGGGGATTTGTCTTGTACTATTTGATCACGGAAGGATTTTAGGGCTGTAATGAGGACAAGGAGGTTTATTAGGTTATTTATCTCGGCCATTATGTTATCCAACTCAAAAAATTCGGCCTGACTGGCGGCTGGTGTAGGTGCCGGGGCTGTTGGTTTCGGAGGTTGAACTGGAACGAGGGGCGGCTGGGCGGCGGTGGTATTTCTTTTTGTGACGACGTTCCATGGCGTCGTCATCGTTGGTGGTGGTGGTGGTAGAGTCCTTTGGGGGGCTGCTTGTGGTTGTCCGGGAAGTTTGATGCGTCGTTTCATCAGGGCCTCGGCGTAGTTTGGACAATTGACCGAGTTGGCCGTGTGAGGGCCTTTACAATTTGCACACGACACAGGTAAACCATTTTCGTGGATTATTTCGCATTTCGACGTAGCGTGGTCGCCGATACATTTGACACATTTCGGCCTCGCATAGCAATTTGTTGTTGCATGACCCCATTTTTGACAATTTTTGCATTGGATTAGTAATTTATTGTTCTTCACAAAATCCCAGAAGACACGTGTTCTGAGTACGTATCTAACTTTTTCTTGTAGGACTTTCAGCGATTTAATGTTACTGAGGGTAACCATATATTTCGGGAATCTGGTTCCCCTCATTTTAAAGCATTTTGTAACATCGATGTCGTGCTCCGTTTTTAGATCTTCTATTACTTCAGAAGGGTCGATTTCATGAGGCAAACCATCGATGACGAATGCCCTTTCTCGTTCTTCCTTCGGGGTATGTGCGTGGAAGGGTGATTTTTGGTTTTTTAGGTTTTCCATTACGATGTTGCGTTTGTCGGGATTTTTTGTGTACACCGTGCAACCGGTTTTGGTGTATCTGAGCGTATATTCATTTTTCCCAATCCAGTCGTTTAGGTCGGCGGTTATACTTGTGTGGTTAGAGTTGCCCTCTATGTGAATGGAGATGGGTGGTGATGTTCGTTTAACGGTTTGTGTTGGTTTTTTGGGGATAACAAAGGAGTTTTTTGTTGGTATATCAATTACTTCGTGAAGAAGTGAGTATTTATTGGAAGTTGGAACGGAAATGTAGGTTTTTGTTTGGTTTGTTGTTGTTGAGGTTGAGGGTTCACTTACGGTTCTTTTTGGAGTATTTTTTTGGTTTTTCTGAATGTATGCTTCCTTGGAAAGTTTGGTTTTCTTTGGCAAAACTTCTTCCTCGCTGGATTCTTCCATTTCCACGGTATTTTCGGAATTCGCGGATTCCGAGGTTATAGTTACGTCGGATTCTTCACCCGAGTTGTCTTCTGTCACTTTGCTTGATTCGCGTTTATGTTTCCCCATTATGGGGCGCGTGTTTTTACTCGGTTTGTGTAATTCGCTCACTTTAATTTAAAAGTTTTTAAGTTTAAAACGAATGTTTAACTCGAAAAACCGGGGTACTCAGGTACCTGAGTTACCCGACGGACCCGACCGACGAGCCGGGTTCTTTGTTTAGCCGGCGGCGCAGGTAAGTTTTTAGAAAAACTGTTCTGCGAAAAACGATAGCTTAATCACGTACGCACTGTCACACTCAGAAATTTCGGAGCACTTACGAAGGGAGGGGAGGGACGTCCGCTCGGTTCGAAAGCTCGAATGGAACTTCTACATTCAAAGCCGTGCTCATAATTCCTCGACCAATCGAAACTGTATACTAAAGACAAATTTTATCGTACTTCTACTATTGTGAAATATTTTGAATATTTTGAAATCGATTTTCTCGGATATTTTCCAGCACACTGATCTTCAATCCCTATAAATATGAACAAAATCGGTGATGACGAACCCGTAAGGTCCCCTTGTGAGATAAGGGGGTCACGATGAAATGAGATGTACCCTCCGAAAATTGCTTAAAATGGAGCGCGATAAAAGATTCAAATTACCGAAAAGCCGTTTACTTTCGACGAGATACTCAAGCGATTAAAGATGATATCACTCGAATTCAGAGGCAAATAGATGCGTTGGGAGTAATTGCGACAAGTAGCGCGGAATTTCGTAATATTTGTAATCACCTTCGACATTTAGTTTGGTCGCGCAAATCGGGCTGAGGTAACGACGGAAACCAGCAAGAGAAATAGTGTCTTTGTCGACGCGTTTAGAAATGAAAGCGAGAGGTTCTTCGACACCTCAAAAGTCTAACTAGCCCCCGGTTGAAAATATAGTTTCGGATGAGCCTAGTTTGGAATCGGTTAATATATCAGACGACGAAGAGATTTCGGTAAACGTGAGGAGAAGGGAGAAGGAAGAATTTCGAGAAGGAGTTTTCGAGTATCGAAAACTGTTCTTTTTACATCGACAGTCGATTTATTCACCGATAAAGCTCTCATTTGGTACCGTGCGAACCGCGATAATTATACGAACTGGGAACACGTAGAGGATTTGCGTTCTGAATTTCAGACCTCCGATTATGTTGAGGCCCGACTGAACGTATTGGCATTTATGTTTCAATAATGCGAAATATGTTTTCTCGTATGAGCGCGAAAGTATCGGAAACGGGACAGTTACGTATAATTCTTAAAAACTTAGCACCGGCCTTCTAACGACAACTTACGTTGATCGATATTGTTTCATTCGAACATCTTTTACAGCTAGGAAGACAGTTAGAAGCAACTAAGTCTGCGGTTAACCGGATTATATACCTAATAGTCGTATAATTTTATCAACCTATCAATATTCAATTAAATTTATAAATTCTAAAGAGAACATAATCGCGGACGCATTGTCGCGGCTACCGTTAACATAAACATGAAGAGAACGTCGATATGGGTTATTTATTCTATTTACAAGAATTTCCACCAATAAATCATAAACAAATTAAAATGCAAACTAGAATAGATTCAATTCTGAGTAAAGTTTACAGTTATTGCTCACACGGCGGGCGGGATCAGAAAGAGATAGGGGATAAATTATTTACGTTTGTAAATAAGAAAGACCAATTACATTTAGAATACGACTGTATAGTATGGGGTTGTAAAGTTGTAAAATCTGTGCCGCAGTAATGAATAATCCACCTAAAATTGCTCCTAGACCCTGGCCCTTAACAAATAGACCATGGAATAGACTTCATTTAGACTTTTTATCACCTATTTTTAGTAAACGTTATTTAATTTTAATTGATACGTACACCAAATGAATTGAGGTTGAGCAAATGAGTTGTACAAATGTAAAATCATTAATTACCTTTTTGAGAAAAATATTTTGCAGTTTTCCTCTGCAGAATTTGGTAATTATTTAAAATTGAATGGTATTCGGCAAATGCTCTCGCCTCCATATCATCCACAGAGCAATGGAGCTGCAGAGAATGTCGTGAAAATAATTAAAAATGCAATAAAGAAAGCAGCATTATAAAAAGAAGATGTAAATATAGCTTTGTGTAGATATTTATTTGATTACCGCAATGTATCTTAAAGTTCTACCGAAGTTAGTCCAGCTGTGGCCATGTTTGGAAGAAAATTAAAATCAGTTAAAAAGAAAGAAATAAGATTCTGGATATGAACGAGGAAGTATTAGTCAAATCTTATCAAAACTTAACATGCCAACTTGGGAAAAAGTTTTTATTCGAGAAGTAATGGTAGACACGCGTGAAACTTGCTCTGCTATTAAAACGTATTTATTTTATAGTTAAAATAAGAGTAACAAGGTATCAGTGAAAAAGCGTAATGACCGAGAAAACGCGCTTTGGTACGGATCGTCGTGAGCTAGTTAAATCGTGTGTAATGGATATAATAAAAGACAATGATTTCCTAAAAGTATTACGCGAAACCATTGCACAAGAAATCGACTGTGTTTTTGCAGAGAAGATCGGAAGAAATTAACCACCATACAAACATAAAGTACCAACCCATCTATAAGGAGAAAGAAAAACTAAACAAGAAGGACGAAAAACAGGCAGTAGGCATATTCTAACTCTATTCCGCACGCTACGTACGAAAATATATTTGTTCGTTGTATGGTTTTAAATGCGAAACATGCCAATGTCCGACAAGAGAATTGCCATCACTATCCTCGCGCTCGTAAACCTCAGGTGAGATTTTCTTCCGAACGCGAAAAGGTCCTAAATACTTATTAACCATTTTACCCGATATACCCTTCTAAGTAACCGATATCATAAAATTCCGTCGTAAAACAAGTACTCCCTCATTAAAATCGACTTTCCTACTCCTAAGATTATATCTATTGAAAGCAATATCCAACGCTTTTTATACGGCAATGTATCTCCTTAAACAACGATCCGAAAACCCTTTCCCGTTTTCCCACATCATCAAACTTTCTGCCTCCAAACATATCATGAAACTCTCCGTCAAGCACCATTTCCCTACCATAATTATCGAAATATGGGGAGTAACCCGTTACTTCATGTTTTGCAGTTCTTAGCGCGCAAACTACTTTACTCAAGTACCGATCCCATTTTCTGTGATTATCACTTACATATGCGTCAAGCATGGTTTTAATAGTACGATTAACCCTTTCGGTAGGGTTCACTTGCGCGTGATAATACGGAGTATATTTACTAGTCACGTTATAAGTTTTCAGTAGTTGTTTATAAAGATTCGACCGAAATTGAACTCCATTATCGGAAATGATCACTCTAGGTACACCGTCAAAAAGATACCTTCCTCAAGGTTTCGAACCACAAGCTACCGCGTAGCTTGTCGCAGAGGAAAACATACTCGGAACTTGCTAAATGTATCGAATACAACAAGATATAAGAAAATTCGCGTGAGCTTCTCGGTAAGGGACCTATTATATCAACACTAATTTGTTCCCACGGTTTTCCAATTCCTAAATGACTTTTCATCTCACCGTCTTTCGATTTTTGTTCAGGTTTTATTCTTTGACATACTTCACACCTCCGTACATTTTTGATTATATCACATTTTAATTTTGGCCATTAATATTGTTGTGCTATCTTTGCTATGGTTTTAAACATCCCGAGATGACCTCCGATGGTCGCATCGTCGTGAAAACGTTTAATGATCCTAATACGACTAGGTTTGGGAACGACTAAACGCTAACCTTCATCACCAGATAATTTCGAGTATTTGACGTTAATTATTTTAAAGATTTTACCGTTTTCGACCCGATACAAAAGGAAGTTTCCAGGTTTCGATTCAATTCTCGATCGCAAATCATCATACCATACGTCCCTCACCTCGTCAACAATCTGCTTAACCACCTCCTCCACCAATACCGGTACCGAACGCGACAAACCGTCAGGAACTACGTGTTCTTTACCCTTTCTGTGCTTGATCGTATAGTTGTATTGTTGAAGTCTTATAGACCACCGAGCTAACCGACCGGAAGGAGTTGTTAAACTATTTAGCCATACAAGCGAGTAGTTATCTGTGATCACTGTAAAATGAGCACCCTCCACGTAAGGTCTAAGTTTTTCGATTGTCCACAAAACCGCAAGGCATTCTTTTTCTGTTGTACTGTACTTCTGTTCTTGAGGCGTTAATGACCTACTCAGATAGCATATCACGTTTTCGCCCGACTCGTACTCTTGTGTTAAAACCGCCCCAATACCGTAGTCAGAGGCATCTGTCTGTATCACGAAATCATGATCAAAATTGGGTCGAGATAATATCGGAGCAAATACCAATTTAAATTCCCTACGTGAACTACTGAAGACTGCGTTGCGATAAAAATGATCACAAGTGTGTGCCACTCTCAGCATAGGAGAATTCTGAAAGACATTCGTGCGATGAATGGGAGTGTGAAATATATAATCTAATCGAACCAATCGGGGAGAAACGCGTATAGTAATAGTTTCAAGAAGTGCTGGCGACTCGAAGCTGCCATTGATAATTTTGTGGTATGTTAAGGCATTAGATCTATTTACGGTCCTCAAACGATTCTCGAGAAATCCTGTTCTATCTTCCGGATTAAAAAAAAAGTTTCTAGAAAATATTAATGATAGCAGTTAAATATGAAATTTTACTTAATTGTACATGAAACGTACATATTCATTTCCATCATTGTTTTCATAACAATGAAATAATTTTGTTATTTCTTTAGCATATTTACTTTTTACATCTTTTCCAGGATAGCTACCATGTTTTTCACTGATTATTGACACAACAATGTTTGTTTTTTTTCTACTTGAAGTACTGAGGTCTTTGCTTGACGCATATTCACTTAACAGTTCCTTGCCATCAACTCGGGCCATTAATATTTGTTGGAATTCCTGTGGATTGCCGATGTTATTACACATTTAATTATTTGAGTTTGAAGATGAGATCTACCTCTACATTTCCACAGTTTTTGTGAACTTCAGGTATAGGAGACAGAGGTGCTTGTAATAATACGCTAACGGGCAGATCGCTCGCTCCGCTAGTAAGAGATGTTGTCGTTGCGACCGACAAATGGCTTCCAGGACGACTTTCAGGAGCTGTCATAGAAAAGCACATAGATATTGAAATATCGGTGTGAAGACAGCAGTAAAAATTTCCGATGATACCCGAACGCCCATAGACGTCCGTAATACCGGACACACGGGGTATCAATTTTTTCGAACAAAAAAACATTACATTATCAACTTAACAAGTTAATTACAGTATATTAAAAGTAATTAGACAAAATTAAAATATATTTGTCACTAATACCAAGGTACAATCAGCAATTTTAATTAAAATTAGTGGCTCCAGCTCCCTTATTGGTTCGAAGATCCGAACCAAACTTTATATACGCCTTCTAGACATGATAAAAAATATATTCATCGAAAGAAATTCCACTTGCAAATGGTCCGCGGGGGTGAACTACCCATCAGTAGATTTTAATTACCCCTACCGCCCTTATTCGGACGAAGATCCGAACCAAACTTTACACAAGTGATCTAGACTACATTAGAATCAAATATCCGCTAACAATGTTCACTTGCATAGGGACCGCGGGGGTTAACTACCTACCAGTAGATTTTAATTGTCCCTACCACCCCTATTCGATGGAAGATCCGAACCAAACTTTACACAAATCTTCTAGACTACATTAGAATCAAATATCCGTTAACAATTTCCACTTGCATAGGGACTGCGGGGGTGAACTACCCACCAGTAGATTTTAATTATCCCTACCGCCCTTATTCGGTCGAAGATCCAAACCAAACTTTACACAAATCTTCTAGACTACATTAGAATCAAATATCCGTTAACAATTTTCACTTGCATAGGGACTGCGGGGTGAACTACCCACCAGTAGATTTTAATTACCCCTACCGCCCTTATTCGGTCGAAGATCCGAACCAAACTTCACACAAATCTTCTCGACTACATTAGAATCAAATATCCGTCAACAATTTCCACTTGCATAGGGACCGTGGGAGTGAACAAACTTTACACAAATCTTCTAGACTACATTAGAATCAAATATCCGTTAACAATTTCCACTGGCATAGGGACCGCAGGGGTGAACTACCCACCAGTAGATTTTAATTACCCCCTACCGCTCTTATTCGGTCGAAGATCCGAACCAAACTTTACACAAATCTTCTAGACTACATTAGAATCAAATATCCGTTATGAATTTTCACTTGCATAGGGACCGCGGGGGTGAACTACCCACCTATAGATTTTAATTATCCCTACCGCCCTTATTCGGTCGAAGATCGGAACCAAGCTTTACACAAATCTTCTAGACTACCTTAGAATCAAATATCCGTTAATAATTTCCACTTGCATAGGGACCGCGGGGGTGAACTACCCACCAGTAGATTTAAATTACCAATACGAAGGGGGGCGTTGACACAAATGATCAAATATGTCAAAACTATATAGTAACTAGAAAAACCAGGAGGTCGACTTTATCCTGGTATTTTTCAACAATAAATATGGCAGGAAGAAATGCCCAGATTTTGTACAGTTTGAGCGACAAAACAAAAGCAAAGCCGCAATTTAGAAAAGATTTTCTAAAATCTTTTGGCATTGAAGATGAACGAATTTTTGATCCAAAGAAGCCAAATAACTACCCCGCCAATCAATTTCTTAAAAGGGAATGCTCCAAGAACCAACATATACAGGGTGTCTCACCGAGACCGGTCATTAGACGTTTCTGGTGTTCTGGAATTCAGACTTAAGCATTATCAATTACGATCTCTTCGTCTAAAATATTTTCAGATTTCTTGCACTTCCGGTTATACCGGAAGTCGCCACCAACTTTATTTTTTTAAATGGAACACCCTGAATATTTTTACATATTTGGATTTGTCTGTTTTCAAGGTTTATAAATAACTTTACTTTTTGCAATTTGATTCGGTCGTTCTCGAGTTATTCGAATTTTTCTAGAAAAATCTGCTCCAGCAGACATTTGTTCAAAAAATCAGAAAACACTCAATTTTTGGGATATCAATTTAGGATTGAGAACATGCTTAAGCAACATGATGGAGTATGTTTTGGTGCCGAGAACTGCGGTCTAGAACGTTTGATCACTTTACTATGGCACGTTAACTTTTCAAAATTTGGAAGTAGCATAACTTCATTATTTTAAATGGCACCCTCCATATTTTATTTTTTAGTCGTCTTCGGTGTCTCATTCTACATCTTTTATATCCCATATGGCCCATACCTAATATTAATAGTTTGGGAGATAATTAGGGTTTTTTGAAAAATGCACACATATCATATGGATATTTAGCCTAGTGTGAAATGAAAAACAAGCCTTCTCAATGAGTTCTTTTCAAAGACTCACTTGTTTACGTCACTTAATGCATGTGAGCTAATAATTATGTTATGTCCCTTACTATTAGTACTGAAACGAGTTAAAATCGATAACAATAACGAAAGTAATACAGTGAAGACCGGTTATAACGAGCAGTCAAGGGACCGAAAAAATTGCTCGCTATAGACGGTACCTCGTTATAGCCAAGGTTGTCGTAATATGTAACATAAATTTTAATAGTTGTGCAAAAAGTAGTAACCAGCAATTTTAAGAACGACTTAATAAAATCATTTTGTTTTTGCACTTTTACAATGAAATTTTTGTTTATTCACTATCAGAAATTAATCACTATGAGAAATTTTGTTTGCTTTAAAAGTATACGATTGAAAAGGTAAAAACAAAAAAATACATTATCATGTTTTTGCAATTTTTCATAACATTATTGTTTAAGACAGATACAACTACCTAATAGACTAAAACTAATTAACTAAACATCTATACTATTATACATCTAAAATTAATTTTTATTGAAATATTCTCGGATGTTTTTCTGTTTTATGCTTTTATGTAATAATTCCTGGCAAATATTTTTGTTTGTTGTATTGCATGCGAACATACATTAAGTATTGTCCGCATAGTTGGTTGCAATGTAACGTGTCACCCTAGAAAATTTATTCAACACGTTAGACATTATTTCAGTGTCAGATAGAATGGAACCAGTAGCAACATCGTCATCGATAGTGGCAAATAAATTTAAATCGATACCGTCTATTTCCAAACCGTTTTTCTCTGCCCAACTAGAAAGATTTTCTTCCGCAGAGATACGCGTAATTAATTGAGCTAAGGGAATTTCATATTCCTCGCTAAAACTCTCTGCAAGATTGCCGAATGCATGACGAAAGCAATTCATTATTGTTTCTTTTTTAACATTTATCCATGCGCTGTTTAGCATTATTATGGCATCTAAAATATCGATTTTTAATTTTTCGTTCAGATCCATAGCTTCTACTAACTTGAACAATAACTTTTGTCGGTAAAACGTTTTCATTGATTTAATTATGCCTCGGTCCATCGGTTGTAAGACGGAAGTTGAATTTCGCGGAAAGTACGCAAGTTCAATACATTCTAAGTTGTTAATATGAGGATTTTTGTAACGACATATAGATACAAGTTCACGTAAATCTAGCGATAAACTGAACTGCCCATGGTGCCCAAATGGCGCGTCACGACGTCGCCAGATTTTTACGTCATTCGCTCGTTATAGACGGTACAAAACACGCAAAACTACAACCGAGCTCTGGTTATAACCGAACTCTCGTTATAACCGAGCACGCGTTATAACCGAGATTTTTTACATTGTAAGGATAGGATTTTACACGGGACTTGGAAGCTTGCTCGTTATAGAGACGGTGCTCGTTATAAAGCATACTCGTTATAACCGGTCTTTACTGTATTTACACAAATCAAGAAATTTTTAATTTATTTTCTTTGCATGAATAGCGCGACAAAGTTCGTAGTATGATTCGCAGATCTTCTTTGGCAGCTCGAATAGAGGTGTTGGGACTGGGCTCGAAATAAGCCAAGGTATTCACCTCTTCCGTTGCATTATCTACTACATTTTTTGGTCAGTTTAACACGTGATTAATTCGTCCAAAATGCAAAAAATTTGCTTCTATTCCTCTAAATTTCCCTTTTGTCATCGGAGATAAATGTGGATAATTTTCATTAAACATTCTACAAGTTCTACTAAGAACTTTGTCGCACTTTTCGTGCACAAAAAATAAATTATGGATTTCTTCATTTGCATAAACATTATTTACGTTATCAATATCCATATTAACTGGTTTTAGACTCACAAGCATCAAACAACCTAAATTAGACTTTGACGTTTATCAATAAGTCATTAAACATTTGTTTTCCATGGCACACTTAATATCCATATGAGCATTTTTCAAAAAACCCTAATTATTTCTCAAACTATTAATGTTAGGCATAGGACATATGGAATATAAAAGATGTAAAATGAGACGCCGAAGACGACTAAGTAATAAAATATGGAGGGTGCCATTTAAAAAAATGAAGTTATGGTGCTTCCAAATTTCGAAAAGTTAACTTATCATAGTAAAATGACCAAACGATCTAGACAGCCGTTCTCGGCACCAAAACATACTCCATCATGTTGTTTAAGCATGTTCTGAATCCTAAATTGATATCTCAAAAATTGAGTGTTCTATGATTTTTTGAACAAATGTCCGCTGGAGCAAATTTTTCTAGAAAAATTCGAATAACTCTAGAATTGCTAGTTCAAATTGCAAAAAGTAAAGTTATTTATAAACCTTCAAAATAGACAAATCCAAATATGTAAAATATACAGGATGTTCCATTTAAAAAAATAAAGTAGGTGGCGACTTCCGGTATAACCGGAAGTGCTAGAAATCTGAAAATATTTTAGATGAAGAGAACGTAATTGATGACACTTAAGTCTGCATTTTCAAATTTTTTGTTTGGCCAGAACCCCAGAAAAGTCTAATGACCGGTCTCGCTGAGACACCCTGTATAGACACTCCATCGACATCGCAGCAAACAGATCCATATTCAAGAAAAATCAGAGAACGATGCCAATTAGGTGGTAGGGCTAAAAATAATTACACAACAAAAAAATGTGATTAGTGCTATGAATTTATGTGCAAAAATCATCTGATTATAAAACAAGTTT
Source organism: Onthophagus taurus (assembly GCF_036711975.1). NCBI lineage: Eukaryota > Metazoa > Arthropoda > Insecta > Coleoptera > Scarabaeidae > Onthophagus > Onthophagus taurus. The sequence continues at coordinate 15,748,400 of NC_091973.1, forward strand.
ATCTCAAATGTAATGATCCCAATAAATCAGATGACTCATAATAATTTTAACTTTTTTTTTAAATTATTTTAGAATGTCTCTTTTTAATGTATTTATTATATTTATTTGAACTCTTTTTCAGTAAAATAAGTGTTGTTCTATTTTTATTTTGTTTTTCTTTGTTTGTCTTAGATTTTCTTATTCTTTGGTATAATATTATACTATTATCATTTCATTTGTTCATTTATTTTTATATTCTAAATAAGAATTAAGCAATACAGTAACCGGCTTCTTAAAAAGAATAGAATACCAGGAGTGGAATAAAGTACGCCGACGCGCGGGTTTGATTTTTCAAAACACACGGGACTAAAGGTTAATCAAATGTCACAATAATAATAAAACCCACAATAGTAATCAAAAAGAGTCACTGCGAATAATCAATCTGAATGAGAGCTTTTTAGAACTTTTATCGTAAAATATCGTTGTGTCCGGCGGTACATCTAATTTTAGGTAATTCTGTATGTTTGATGATTTAATGAGCACAAAGTACAAATTCCATTGATAGTTACTTGATCGATGCATGTAGTAATAGGACTGGTAACACATGAATTGTGTATCAACCTATTACACTTGATACACTTATATCCTGATGAATGTACAACATCTCTACAACAATAAAGGCAACGTGTTCCCAAACTCGCACTTTTTCTTAACAATAAAATTTTTATTTCATTTCGGTATACATCCATGTCTTTATAAATAGTGTTCGCGCGACAAATGTCGGGAATAGATGTAGGTGTGATTCGAAAGAAAAATAGGAAAATTCTTACTTGAATTGGGTTTGAAAATTGGCTTTTTCAGGAAAAGAGATTTTTTTTTAATTGATTAACTAATGTAAAGAATGCAGAAATAAATATAACAATATAAAATCAATATTAACAAGTGAACATTCATAATAAATTTCGAAGATACAATACAAAATAAATTTGTTAACGATCGATGTTATCGGTTGATCGGTAAGGGACATAGTTTAACAACAGGGCGCTGCAATCGTCCATGTTTTGTTCGGATTTTCGCTACCCTGACGACGCCATCGGGCCCGGGGTGAATTTCGAGAATACGAGCGCAATTCCATTGTAACGGAGGTGTGTTTTCATTTACCACAAGTATCATATCGCCTACTTGCAAATTCGGAGCATTTATGGCGCATCTGAATGGTATGTAAGTATTCGCTCTTCCAACGACACCAAAAATCCTGACACATTTTTTGCAGTAGCTGCCACCTATCCAATCTATTTGAAGGAATTGATGTAAGATCTGGATCTGGAACGGTCTCGTTCAAGGACCCTAAAACCAGAAAGTGCGCCGGGGTAAGCGGCTGTAGATCATTGGGATCGGAAGGAATTGGTGATAGCGGTCGAGAGTTTAATACCGCCTCAATTTGTGTGAGGACGGTAGATAGTTCTTCAAAAGTGAGTAGTTGCTTTCCAATCACACGCAGCAGATAAGTTTTAATAGATTTCACTCCAGCCTCGGACAGTCCGTTGAAGTGAGGGCCGCCAGGAGGGTTGAATTTCCAGTTCAGGTTCAAACGGGTTCCAGCCGCTGAAGCCATCTCTTTGAAGTAATTATTAGCGCCAATGAAATTCGTTCCTTGATCACTAAACAATAAGGTACATGTACCCCGTCTGGCAACAAATCGCCTTAAAGCAGCAATAAATGCATCTGTACTAAGATCTGAAACCAATTCTGTATGTATAGCTTTGTTAACAGCACAAACAAAAACACAGATGTAGGATTTTACGGCTCGAGCTCCTCGACATCTTCTGGGAATGGTTAAAATCTGACCAGCAAAATCCACACCAGCCGCATTGAAAGATTTTAAATTGGAGACTCGGAACGTTGGTAAATCGCCCATAAAAGGTGCATAGGATCTTGGCTTGGCACGGAAACATTGTAGGCATCTGGATAAGACCTTATGGATGACGCTACGGATTCCAATAATCCAGAACTGATGATTGGTGATTGATTGTAGAGTGCGCAGACCGGGATGAAGAAATTTTTTATGATTGTCTTCGATAATCAATTCGCTGAGACGTGATTCCCGAGGTAAGAGTATAGGGTGTTTATATAGGGATTTTATTATAGGGATTTCAGCATTACGTAAACGTCCACCTACGCTTAGCAAACCATCGGTATCAACAAATAGGGCTAGTTTTCGATATGGTTTGGGAATAGTTTGATTTCTTTTAATAATTGAAAAGATATCAGAGAAAAAGATAAAGAAAAAACCTCCTGAATTTGACTTACTCTATTTGCTACAAATACTTTCCATCTGTTTGGCATTGACGATAACCAAGTGAGAACTACTTGCGAATCCGACCAAGCAGTGATCGATTGAAAATCAATCGTTGGAATCAAAACCTTATTTATGTATACATAGCTCCAGACGTGGAATTGAAATAATTTTCAATAGTGCGACGCTGGATTTGGCACAAACTAAGGAGGTTTTTACGGTTCCAGAAGTTGTCTCAGCTCTGATGTAAGCCACGGCACAGTAGCCAGTTTGAGATGCGTCACAAAATAAATGCAGCTGATATGAAGTGTTATCGTTTAAGAAGATCATGCGTGGAACACGAACTTCAGATAATCGTGGTAAGTTCTGTTTAAATTTAATCCAAGTTTGAAAAATCGAAGCCGGAGGTAAAACATCCCAACCAGACTTTACTTGCATAATAGCTGCATAAGATGTTTGGCTTTAAATATGCACGGAGTTAAAAATCCAAGAGGATCATAAATTCTGGCGATATCCGAAAGTATTGAACGCTTGGTACATGCTGATTCCTGGGAACAATAGGAATAACAAAATTGATCCGAATTGTCCCATTGTAGGCCATTGTGAGCTCGGCGCGGGGAGCGGAATTCTTCACTGTGGACGGTTTGGTGCGCCGCGAATTGCGGTTTTGTGCACTCGGGGGTGATTTGCCGTGCGGTGTGGTGGTTTGCCGTGCTGTGCGGTGATTGGCCGTGGGGTGTGCTGTCAGAAAAGTTGCGTGCTTCGGTCGGGCTTGGCTTGCACGGTCGTCCGGACGTGTTTTGAACCGAAACAAAGTGCTGGGGGTTACATCGAGTTGCACTGATGTGCAATCGTGTGTGATAGCGTTAACGTATATACGCGAATAACTTTGGAACGGTGTGTCGGAGGATTGCGCGGCAAACGCGATTGTGTTTCGGTTGATCCCCCAGATCGATTAAGGTTAGTTGTGTAATCGTGCGCGTTGAAGTTACTTCCGGTTTTTCCGGAAGTACGACTCGCGTGTGTCGCGTCGAAAATTTTTTTTTGAGGGCGAATTTTCGGTAAATAACGCAGTTGTGCGATATTTTCGTGTTCATACCTAATTTGGTATTTTGTGTAAAGCCGGCTGTGCGGGAAGTGGTGAGTGATCTCGATCTACGGTAGCGTGTGTACGCGTAGCCCTAAAAAGGGCTGGTGCCGCAGCCATGAGCGGCCACAGCAGTAGACGGGAGGCGGGGGATCCGGCCTTCAAGCCATCTTCAGTGTTGTCGAAGTCCCCTACCGGGACTAAGGGCCCTGACGGTAGAAGAAAGGAAGAAGATGAGAGGTCCAAATCGTCGGAACAGGAAAGAAGCATGGTTGTGGAGAAAGTAAAGGAAATGGAGAGATCGGAAGCCGAAAGAAGAAAGGAGGGGCCGGAAAGCGATCTGGTGACAAGTGAGGGCATTAGTGATAAGGTTTCATCGCTCCTAAAAACGGAGTGGAAATCGGTAAAGGTGAGGGGAGTGAGGAAAATTAGAAATGCGGGAGTGCTGCTCGAGGTGGCTGGGGACAAGGACGCGAAGGAGTTGCTGGGGTCAGCTGACAAGGGAAGTGTCACAACTGTGTCTCACCGATTTCGATGCAATTTGGTACAGTCATAGAATGGGCCAAAATAAGGTTCGCACATTTTTTTATACGTGCGGTAAAAGCCCCTGGGGCGAGTTATAGGGGTTGAAAGTTTGGAGAAAAAGTACGTTTTCACTTATATTTTGAAAACGAAAAGTGCTATCAAAATTTGGTAAATTGTAACTGATATTCATTTTAAAAGAGCTTTCTTTTGATGTGTCACACATATAGCAGAGGGTTAAAAAGGGCGAACTACCCCTATTTTTTTGGAATTATTTAAAAACCACCCTATCGATTTTGGCGGCATTAAGTATACTTCTAGTGCGTTCAAAAATATTAGTTAAGGGTTTTTTCCCATTCGCCCTAGATCAACCCCAGCGAAGTTACGGGGGTTAACATGTAAGCACTTTTCGTAAGAATGATGTGATAAAATTGTCAGGTATTTTGAAAATACTTTAAACAAAACCGTAAATTAGTCGCACAATAAAATGTTTAGTGTAAAATAAGGCATAATACACCATATAGGGGTTGTTGGGGTTATCCACCCCCTTAAAAATTAATTCTATCCCGGGCGTTATTTGTCGATTACGGCGAAATTTGGTACTGTGTTTGTTTTATATTTGAAGTAAAAATTTTTGAAAATGGTTATAAGGGTTACAAATTAGGGGTAGTTTTTTGTTTATACCTCGAAGATGAAAACTGCCATCGTAACTGTGGTATTGTTTTTTAAAAATCTATCTATCGATGTTCCACGAGGTAAACTACCCTCATTTTCTTTAAATAATAAATATAAAACTACTAGATAAATAAGATATTTTATTTATTTATGAGTTAAAAAGCAACTGACAAAAAAAATAGTTCAATATACCAAAGAAGTTTATTCTACATTACTAATTGACGTTTTTTATGTATTATATTAATTTTCAATATTAAATTTATTTTTATTCTACGTAGTGTTGGCAAAAATGAAAGTCGTGGAAAAAATGTTTTAAACATAAGGATTTTTTACACCATGCACATGTTATGACCGCTATATCCCCACAGATATCACACGTTGGCTTCTCACTCGAAAAGCAAACTTCCACGGGATTTTCAAAATGGTCTGGTCTCTCCTCTATATAGCCACTTGCAAACCATGCGTATTTAAAAACATTTATAAACCGAGGGGAAGCCAACTGGTTATGCGTCAACGATTGCAATTTTAATATGTTATCCCTCTGATGTAAATTGACATCATACTGGTAAAGAATAATCTGATCAGAGAATCTTCTAATAAAATTTTTCCATATTCTGAAACCAAATACATCTAGGGGCTGTATTTGACCTGTTGTCCCTGCAGGTATAGATAAATGTTTAAAATTAGTACCTGATGGAGTTATTTCACTAATAACTTCAGGACAATGGCCACTCCAAGAATCTAATAATAATAATGATTTAGAACCAGTATTTGGAAAATATACATTTTGGAGCCAATTTTTCATGTGTTCTGAAGTTAACTTTCCAGATTTTGATGCCAAAACGTATATATTGTCTGCTTTAAACATTGTATTTGCTACCCTCGGTCCAAAGCTGCCAGAGGGTTCTTTTAAAACAATAAAAAGTGGAGAAAGAAGTTTCCCATCAGCAGATATTACGGGTTGAATTGTGTAACTGTGCGTTGTAGATGACACCGACTGGACCACACTTTCTACGGTTTTAACTCCTAAATCGCTTAATGTTCTTCCCGAATGGAATTCCAAGTTAAAACCGCTCTGATCCGAATTGTAGGTGTTTTCAGGTCCATATATTTGGATTTGTAGCTTTGCCTCTTTAACGAAATCTTTTGCTAAAGTTTTTACTCGATCAACATTTCCAATTTGTTTTTGGGATAGAAATTTTGTTATTTTTCGGCTTACTAACCGATTTGCTTTCTTAAAACGTTGCACCCAGCTATGAGATGCTTTGAACAGTTGAGGAGATAAATTCTTTTCATTTCTAGCTTGTATAGCCCATCTGCGTATATCAATATCATGTAGTGGCAATTTATTATCTACGGCGGCTCTCGCTTGATTAATTACAAATTCGGTAATTTCTGCTAATTTTTCTTTGTATGTCCCTCTTTCTTCAATATATTTAGACCATCTGTGCAATTGGGTCTTTGACGTTACTTTTCGGTATTTGTTTTTTACGGTTTCTAGTTTCAAATAACCTTTCTTCCCACTTGTCCAGTAATTTACCGCCTCTAATTTGTACTCGTAGTCGATGTCATCCTTCAATGGACAATGAGCATCAGTATCTTCTACAAACCTGTCAGTTGTATCCTGGTCTTCAATAATTTGCTGACCGTCATTGATGCCATTGGATGAATCGAAAATTAATACAGTTTCGTCTTCAATTTGCATATTGTAGTCTTCCATACTTTCCATTAAAATACGCTGTATATTTTCTTTTAAACTAACTTCTGCTTCATTTACAGGAGTCTGGGGAATATTCATAACAGTAAAAACTGTCATTAGCAAATTTAAAACGTTTATTGGGTTTATTGTAACCATTGCTTCTGTCAGTTGCTCTGAAACTAAAATCTACCCACTGGGCACACGTTCTTTTATACTAGAAAAAACTATTTTGAGAAATGACCTTTAGCAAGCGGCACTAAAAAAACAAATATTGTGCCAAAATTTTTTTGGTAGGTGTATTTTTGGCAACATTATGTAGAATAAAAATAAACTAATAAACTATATAAAACAAACACAGTACCAAATTTCGCCGTAATCAACAAGTAATGCCCGGGATAGAATTAATTTTTAAGGGGGTGGTTAACCCCAACCACCCCTAAATGGTGTATTATGCCTTATTTTACATTAAACATTTTATTGTGCGACTAATTTACGGTTTTGTTAAAGTATTTTCAAAATACCTGACAATTTTATCACATCATTCTTACGAAAAGTGGTTACATGTTAACCCCCGTAACTTCGCTGGGGATGATCTAGAGCGAATGGGAAAAAACCCTTAACTAATATTTTTGAACGTGCTGGAAGTATACTTAATGCCGCCAAAATCGATAGGGTGGTTTTTAAATAATTCCAAAAAAATAGGGGTAGTTCGCCCTTCTTAACCCTCTGGTATATGTGTGATACATCAAAAGAAAGCTCTTTTAAAATGAATATCAGTTACAATTTACCAAATTTTGATAGCACTTTTCATTTTTAAAATATAAGTGAAAACGTACTTTTTCTCCAAACTTTCAACCCCTATAACTCGCCCCAGGGGCTTTTACCGCACGTATAAAAAAATGTACGAACCTTATTTTGGCCCATTCTATGACTGTACCAAATTGCATCGAAATCGGTGAGACACAGTTGTGACACTTCCCTTGTGAGTTAAGGAAGCTAAAGCTCCGTGCGGAAGTGCCGACCAGGCTGCGACCGACGGTCCAGCTTTTTGACGTACCCTACGCGTGTGGCGATGATGAGCTACTGGACAACATATACTGTCGAAACGTGGCTGACTTGGGGATGGAAAGAGGTGAGTATAACAGCCAGATTAAAATAGTTACGAGAATTGGTAGAAAGGAGGGCGAAAGAGGTGTGGTGATAATTGAATTAAATGCAGGTTTGCGGAAATACTTACTAGCTGAGGGTAGGGTTTATATTGGAGCTACATCATGCAGGGTTGCCGACCATATGCTGGTAACACGCTGCTTCAAATGCCTGGGCTATGGTCACTTGGCGAGGGAATGTACGGGCAAAGCGACCTGCCGCTATTGCTCCGGGGAGGGTCATACGCAAGATAATTGCGACAAAAAGAAAGAAGGGCCTTCTTGCAAATTTTGTAGGAGCAGAAATAAGAAAGCCGACCATTCTCCGATGGATCGATCTTGTGAGGAGTACAGGGGGATGGCAGAGCTGCGGAGATTAAAAACCGATTACGACGGCTAACAACATTAAGATTATTCAGTTGAACTGTCAGCGTGCGTGGTTGGTTATGAATGAGGTTTTAAAGGTTGCGTGTGAGAAGGGTGTGGATGTGTTGCTGTTGCAGGAACCATATGTAAGGGATGGTAAAGTGTGGTTTCCAGATGTGTGTGGCAGAGTGATTGCGGATGTATGTGAGGGAATTGGCGCAGCGATTGTCGTGTTTAATAAAGATCTTGTAGTTTCCGTGTTGAAGGGGGTTTTAGATAGGTGTGGTGTTTTCGTCACGGTTGAGTTAGGTGTGAGTCGATTTGTCCTTGGTTCCAACTATTGTCAGTATAGCGAATCGATCGATCGATACTTGGGTATGTTAAATAGTGTGTTAGGTATATGTGTGAATGAGAGGGTTGTGATAGGGATTGATTCAAACGCACGATCTTCGATGTGGTTTGACACAGTGTGTGATGTGAATGGGGAAAAACTCCAGGAGTTTATCCTGGAGAGGGATTTGTATGTGGCGAATGAATGTGGTAACTTAAGTACGTTTGCGTCGGTTAATGGGGAGTCCTCGATAGACTTAACTCTGGTTAATGGTGGGTCCCTCCACAGTCTATCAGGCTGGAAGGTGTGTGAATGGACTTCCTCAGACCATAGATGTCTGTATTTTGAGTTTTTGTTAGGTTCTGGAAGTGATAGAGTACAAAGTAGGAACAGGCGACCTAAGGTAAAAATAATCAATAATAATCAGTACAATAATATAAAAAACCCCGAAGGTAGAAAGTTCACCCCCATCGGCTGTTCTGGCGACACTAACCATGGCGTTTTTGTTGCTAAAAGAATAGATCATAATAATCCTTTCATAAAAATTACTTTCAACAACAATGATAAACAAAAATTTGCACCCAGATTTACCAACCTTAGTAACACCACCCTTTCTGATACTGATAAAAAGCTACTCAACCTTAACCATAAATTCACTCTACCTAGTGTCCTCAGACCAGTTGATGTTGCCATAAAAATCGAATCACAACTTTTATACAACCAAAATATCAAACAGATTTTTCAAGTGAACCACGATATCATCAAGAACATTAAATCTAACCGTAACAACGACAGTTACATAATACTTTCAAGGAACATATCTCGCATACTATAAAAAACTCTTTTCATTTGATAGAAAAAATTAAGAACATCAATATTACCAACAAACATCGACTTATCTCCCTCGATATTAAAAACTTATATAGTAATATTCCCATTAAAGCCTCCCTTAGTATTATAAATAGCTTTCTTATGGATAACCTCACCAAATTGAGCCTTTCCTGCGTTGAAGTGAATACCTTCGTTAATATACTTAACCTCATTTGCGACCAAAACTTCTTTACTTTTGACAATAAATTTTATAAAATGATAGAGGGTCTCCCGATGGGTTCTCCCATATCCGGGATTATCGCAGATATCTACGTCAACTCCTTGGAGCGAGAACTCTTCTCGGGAAGGTTTGACGTATTTACCTCCGATATAGAATTTTATAGTCGTTATGTTGACGACATCATTTATAAACGTAATAACGCTAAACTTCATGGTTTATTTTCAACAACTTATCTAATCTTCATTTTACTACAGAAATTGAAAATCAAAACGGTATCAACTTCTTGGATTTAAATATTACTAAAGACTTAAAGAACAATAGATTAAACTTCAATATATACAGAAAGCCCACCACAACCGATTCCATCATCCCCAAAAATTCCTATAACTGTAATAGCCACAAAGAAGCATCATTTCGTTTTCTATTTAACAGAATTTTCAACACTCCACTTAACATATCAGACTTCATCACAGAACTTAAGAAAATCATTAACATCGGTATTAACAACAACTATAATATTTCAAAAATACAAACCATTTACAATAAAGTCCACAAATCATTCATCAATAAAATAATTTTTCCCCACTTTTCAACCCAAAATAATTTTCTCAAAAAACTTTAATTTGATTCCCGCGTTTATTTCTAATGTAAAAATGGGACAAGTACTTAACAATACTAGGCCTAAGATGGGTCTCGGTGAGATGAGTGGTGTATACAGTGTCGCCTGTTCCGACTGCGAAAGGAAATACATAGGTCAGACTGGTCGAGGGTTGGCGTTCAGATTTAGGGAACACTTGAAAAAAGATTCATCTGCTATATTCAAACATTTACAAACTGAAAAACATAAAACCACATTTAACAACGTTAAATTACTTAAAAGAGCCAGTAAATCTAGAGAGCTTGATTTATATGAAGAATACTACATACATATTAACAACAACAATAATCTCTTGCTCAATGAATTTACTGACTTCAATAGTTACAGACAATTTTTAAAATACATTTAATTCCCTGAATCTGATCGCCCCCCTGGACTTTCTGATTTTTCTGTTTGTTTATCTGATTTTGTTTTCTTTCAATTTCGTAAAAAATCCAGAGATCTTCTCTTATTCAAATTCCTTTGTTCCAACTGTTCTGCGCATAAGCAATAATAACTGCCTTAACTTCTCCTCCTTCTCCTTCTAGAACCTCCTCCTCGAACCTGCGTTCTAGGAGGAGGTTCTTGAATCGGCAAATTTTTTGGGGGTCAGAGGAGGTTCGATGAGGAGAGGAGGTTCTTGAATCGGCGATTCTTTTAGGCGTCGGAGGAGATTCGATGAGGAGAGGAGGAGGTCATTAACTTGAGAAGGTGATGTTATTTTGACGAAATTATTAAAAATTTATCTTTATTTATGAAGGTCATGTTATTTTGACGAAATTATTAAAAATTTATCAACCTGTTTACCTAGATGAAAACAATTACTATGTTTATCCTTCGACGCTTCTCAATGAACTGTTAATGTCTTCGATATACCTCTTAATTTATTATACACAAAGGTATACGGTTTTGAGACATGTAGGTATACAAATAAGTGAGTCATGACTTACCTGCGAGATATTTTTTTTTTAATTTATTATGTAAGTATACGGGTATTTAAAAATATGCGAGGAGGTTTTTGAATCGGCAATTTTTTGGGGAGATAGGTTCGAGGAGGAGGTCAACTAACTTGTTAGTAGAGGCATGATCTACCTGCGAGATATTTTTAAATTAAAAAAAAAAAAATAATTTTTAAAAATTATAAATTTGTCATGCGTTCTGTCTGACGTCTCACGATATAATGTCGCGTTAGAACATGTATAATAGATATATTTGGTAATGATGTGAAACATCACTCCCCCCACCAACAACCTTATGTATTGCTATAAATACAAACGTTGGTCGAAGTTGTACCGCAGAGTGTTGTGCTTCAGAGTAAGGTTTTTGTGTACATATTAAAAATATCGTGTAGATTTTTGGTGCATTTAGTACAGAGGATTTTTAACGTAACGAGTAAGTAATTCAAATGTAATATAAGTAGATAATGTACTAATGTAAACAATAATATTGATGTTTAGTGGCAAACAGGCCGAACCCCAAATGTCCAACTAAGAGAGCTGCTGTAAATTCATTTGAAAAGGGTGAAAATAAAAAACCTCCCCGAAACATCAAAATGGAGGGTAATTGTAATGAGACATCAGCTTCAAATGTGTCTCTAGGAAGTGATAATCAAAGAAAAAAGGATGTGGTATTCGATGGAATCAATTTGTTGGCTTCCGACTTAGCGGAGTACGTATTTCCTAGCAATCAACAACATTATGTAGAAAATTGTGGAAAGTTACCTTTCACAAGTAACGTAGTATTAAATGAAGCAGTGAAAAATAATCTCCAAAAAGGTAATCAAGCGCCATTATACTCCGAGAGTACGTATTATTTAAATAAAAGTCGAACGAAATGGATACCGGTTGGCATGTCTGCCAGTCTACATTTTGATCCGGTTATAAGATTAATGGGAAAAGGGCAATGCATAACTTTTACCGAAGACGAATGGAAAAATGTGATTAATAGCAAACAATTGATTATGAATAGTTTTATTGGTGATTTATCAACACCACCACATTTCGTTGTAAGCGGCATGACCTGCAGCAGCCAATGGATAGAAAATGTACGAAAAGTATTGAAAATGGAAAGGGGCTCAGAAATATTTTACCTGGCTTACGACTCGTTACACGAATTGTGGAAACTTAGCGATTTAGTTTCGAGTAGGGTGGAAGTATTAAAGTGTATGGAATATAAAAATTATTACGATAGCGTGATCGATGTGGTATCAACAATGCAAGGTGATATAAAATCGAATATATTGGTTGCTTCAAACGGTGCACCAAGTGAACATTTGTGCGTAACTAAAGAACTGCTCATATACGGTATAGATAAGGTATTACTGGATTTAGATTTGCACGCATTAATGAAGATGTGAAGTGAACAAAATGGAAAAAAAGTGACGTTTTGCGAATCGAAAAATAGAATACACACTTGGACGTTTGCTTACAGACAATCAAGGATAAGTGACTGGGAAGAAAAGATGTTGGACGGAATTAGATTTAAGACTAGAATAAGAAACGTAAATAAGTTATTAGAGAAATATTTAGACGTAGATTATAGATTAAATATATATCAAGAACGTTTTAGCATTGTAGAGTAATCGAAATGTTTTTAACTGAGTAACAATTAATTTTTAAGATATTAGTAGATTTAAGTGTAGCTGAATAATAATAATAATAATAATAGATTTAAGTATAAATTAAGAGCAGAACTGTTTTTTTTTGTAAACTATTTAAAAGGAATAAAAGCTTAAAGCACAACAGCAGAGCTTCATTTCTAGTTTTTAACTGTGAAGAAAAGGAAGAAGGAGTGAAATTATAAAATGAATTTGTTAGAACCTAAAATCGTAACAGTTATCGTTTGACAGGCAAACGAATTGGTCGCGGATTTTTTAACAAGTTGATAGATAAACTTCCGATAGATCTTCATTTGCCAGGATATAATTTTTGTGGACCGGGTACCAAGTTGGAAAAGAGATTATCGAGAGGAGATCGAGGCGTGAATCCATTAGACGAAGCGTGTAAGAAACACGACATAGCATACACGGTCAGTTCAGATTTAAAATTTAGACACGACGCAGATAGAGCATTATATAAAGCAGCGAAAGAACGAATACGAAATAAGGAGTCTACTCTTGGAGAAAAAGTGGCATCGTCCGCAGTTGCCGCCTTAATGAAAGCAAAAGTAGCGGTCGGTATGGGCGTAGGTAGAAAAAGAAATCGTACGGGTCGACGACCTTTAAAAAAAGTTCGAACGCGTGTGAAGCGTGGTGGAGCTATATCTTTTGTAGATGCACTTCGGTTCGCTCGCAACGCAATATCGAGATCAGGTACTAAGAATTTGTTGACAAACGTTAAAGCGGCGTACGGAGCTTTGAAAAAGATAAGAAAAAGAATTTCCGGACCTAGAGGTCGAATTATTCGAATTCCGAAAACGGGAGGTTTTTTACCTTTAATTCCCCTGTTTGCAGCTTTAGGTGCCCTAGGTAGTATCGGCGGTGGTGCTGCCGCTATTGCAAGAACTATAAACAACGCCAAAACAGCTAGAGAGCAATTAGATGAAGAACGAAGACATAACAATGCTATGGAAGCAAAGGTCGTAGGTAGCGGATTTTATATAAAACCATATAAGAAAGGTTGCGGTTTGTTTATTGAAGGAAAGGGGAATAATGTTGCCGGCACAGGTTACTTCAATAAACCCTATAAGAAAGGTTGCGGTGTTGTAACCACTAGTTCAAAAAACTAGTTCGAATACCTCGTCATGCGTTAACTAACGTCGAGTTGGAAAAGTTTGCGAAAGTACTAAAAATTCCACATTTCCGGGGTATATTTATGAGAGACAATCTCCCGAGTAAGATTAAAAAGAAGGAAAGAGGTATCGTTAACTTGGACAACTTGAAAGGACGAGGAACGCATTGGGTCGCATATAAGAAAGACGACAAGGACAAATACTATTTCGACAGTTACGGTGATTTAAGACCGCCATCAGAAATCGAGCAATATTTGCTGTCAGACGGTAGGGGTGGTAGAATAAAGTATAATTACTGTCGATATCAAAGAGAAATAGATCAAAATTGCGGGCAGTTGTGTCTGCAGTTTTTAAGTAATAAAAGGACCTATTAGAGTGTAGAGACGTTTAGTTTCAGAAGTAATGGAGAAAGAAGCAATACACACGACATATACATTTACGTTGACCGGAAAGTCATCCGAATTGTCCGAATTGACTTGTAATTTTAATCCTCCTATCTATTTGAACGAATTTGGTAGTTACGAGTTGGCTCTTTTAAATTTCGAAACGTTTAATAGTTTAGCAAACGTTGATAAAAGCAACAACGTAATCCAATACGAAGATAAGACAGGACATTTTAAAAATAATATAATAGTACCTGTCGGAACGTACGATATTGATGATATTGCCGAGTTCGTGAATGAACAGCTAGAGATAAGACACGCTAAAGGAGTCGTAATAAGGATTAAGGGGAATAATAACACACAACGTTGGAGGTAAAATTAGATGCTATATTTAAGTTGGTACGTTATACTTATAATACTTTTTTCCATGTCATTAATTTTATCTTCTCAGCTGCAGAGTGTGTCAGAATCGGCTGTGGTGAGGGGTGAAGTGCATGTGCAAAACATGCACATTAACCGTTGTACATGTGTTAGTTCACCGACTCCGGCACCGACTCCGGCAACGACTCCGGCACCAGCAGCACCACCACCTCCTTATGAAGCAGTAAACCAAAGATATCAAGAAGAGGAGGAGGAGTGGTAACTACTCCTTCTCTTCTTTTATTTATTAAGTTAATATTAAGTTAATTATTAAGTTAATTATTAAGTTAAATTGTTATTATTTTATAGTTCCAATATATACTCAATATATTTTATATATCTATATAAAGTTACTTTTGCTATATTTTTTTTCAGTCTTATCCTGTTAATGTTATAATTCATTTAGTGCGAGAATCATGATCGATAAGAAACTAAAGTGTTTACCGCAACCGCTAACACTGCCAATACTAAATTTTAGTAAAGGTACGACCGAAGAACACTTTACAAGGCACAGTAATTTATTTGGTGGAAAATGTAAGCGAGGTTTAATTGTAGGACCCTCTGGTGTCGGAAAAACAAATGCTATGTTATCGCTTTTACTTGCACGTAATGGCCTCCGCTTCCTAAACTTATACTTATGCTCCAATTCGTTATACCAAAATAAGTACGATTTTTTAAGACGTTTAATTGAACCTATAAAAGATTTCGGTTACTATGAATTTTCTAATATAGATGAGTTCATTCGACCGGAAGATGCGAAAGAATATTCGATAGTCGTATTTGACGATGTTTCCTGTACAGGTCAAAATGTCATTAAGGATTTTTTTTCGTATGGTCGGCAGTTGTGGTAAGTTGTGAGAGACAAAATTCGTTCTTTAAAAGAGGACTTAGAGGAGTCAAGGATTCGGTCGGAAACCGCATATGCACCCATCGCGAGACCGTTACAGGATATTGTCGCAAAACTTGACACTGCGCCTTTACTATCCATTCCAAAACGAAGTTTATCTCCAAAAGAAGAAAAATTGATATCTAAGATACAACGCTACTCGCCGGATATTTCTGACGTACCAGCTAAAACCGAGACCGAATATTTTATTCGAAAACCGAAAGTTCCATTAAAAGAACAGCGACGAAAATTTGCTACATCGACTCCTGAAAAAAGGTTGGTATCTTCTCCCACGTCTTCTCCTCTTGGTCCATTAGATCATGCAGAAGAAGAAGTATATGAAGTTCCGCCGGGCGAAGAAGAAGAACTCCTCGATTCTAGCGAGGATACCGGAGCTCTTATTTCGGACGCACATAATCGAGTAGAACGACTTAAAGATGAAATAGAAGAAAGATTGGAGTCTCCAGAGGTACAAGCCGCTTTGAGTCAGTTTCATCCTTTGCCCAGAACGTATATTGTTGGTTTAACAACTGATTTAAAAGATGATTACGATCGTTTATACGGTGTTCGGGAAACTCCCGAAGGTTTCTACATTGGAGTCAGTCCTGTTCACTTTGAGGATCAGGATATTCACGTTGGAAACTTCAAATATACGGGAACCGTTGGTTTATAGGATTTACTATTTAAAAACGAACCGGGCAAATTTACAATTCAGGACATGCGCAACTACAAAGATATCTTACTACGTTCAAATGCTCCGTACATTAATTACATTCCAGAGGCAGATATGACTACTGAGGACGACAGTGAGAAATTTCAGAATATTATCAAGCCTATCGTTGAAGGTAACAAACCCAAGGTGCATTGGGCTAAATACTGGCCGAATCCGAAGAAAAAAGTCGTTGGTGTATTACAGAAACAAGTCGTCCCTGGGGCTCTTATCGAATACGAGTACTGGGACGATCCCAACGAACTTGTCGATAGACTGCGTTTGTTGATGGCCTCGCAAACGGCAGGTCATTCTGCACATGTCAATGAAATATCATCGATAATATCGGAGCTAACAGAGGCCGAGATTATACGTTAAAATAATATCATAAATATATGACTCTCACATCTTTTGTTTTAAACCACCGACGTTTATGAACTAGAGAAGATGAGTTTAAGCAAGTTCGGAAAACATTCGTCTAGTATGACGATCGATAAGTTTGGTAAACACATACACGGACACAACATTGCTGCTCATTTTAAGAAACGTGAAAACGTACAACGATATTTCAAACAACCAACAATACTTACGTTTAGCGGAGATGGAACTACGGATACAACGGATAATTATTACATTGTTCAAAATTTAGATTACGTAAGTAAATATATAAACTTTTTCTATATTGGTGAAATAGTGCATCACCGATTTGAAGGAGACGTTGAAATGATTATTAACGGGAGTATCTTCGATCCAAATAAAAAGTTAAATGTTCTCTCCTTTGGAGATAAAATAGTTTGCAAACCCACAACGAAGACCACTTTACTCAAGAAACCATTTATGGTAGAACTGCTCATTGAAATATCCAGAAAATGAGCGATATTAAAAGGTCCGTCGTAAACGAGTTGCACGCGTCCATGAGGAAAAAGTATAAACGCAGACGTGTTATTATAAAAGGTTTAACGGACTTATTTCAAGCTGATTTAGTGGAGATGATACCTTATTCAAAAGCAAATGGTAATTTTAAATATATTCTAACAGTTATTAATGCTTTCTCAAAGTATGGATGGGCTGTACCACTAAAAAACAAAACTGGCAAAGAAGTTACGCGAGCTATGGAAACAATTCTATCGGAAAGCGGAAAAACATACCGAAGAATCTGCAAACGGATAACGGAAAAGAATTTTACAATGAGGATTTTAAAAAGCTCATGTCACGATATCACATCAATCACTACAGTTCATTTTCCAATTTAAAGAGTTCTATTGTTGAACGGTTTAATAGAACAATAAAAGAAAAAATGTGGAAAGAATTTAGTATGCAAGGTAACTATCGTTGGTTGGAATTGCTTCCCAAATTAATTCTGGATTATAACAACCAAGTTCACAGGACGATAGGAATGAAACCTAGCGAGGTAAATAACAGAAACGCACCGACACTGTTAAAAACTGTTCATAATTACATAAAAATTGCCGATCCTTATACCAAAAAATTTAATGTCGGTGATCACGTCAGAGTGAGCAAGCATCGACACGCCTTCACCAAAAACTATACTCCCAATTGGTCTAACGAAGTGTTTACAATACATTCCGTTCGTAATACTTTCGCAACAACATATCTGCTCAAAGATGCATCCAATGAAAAAATTATGGGTGGTTTTTATCGAGAAGAATTACAAAAAGTTAAATATCCTGACGTCTACTTGGTGGAAAAAATGCTACGGCGAAAAGGAAATCAAGTGTATGTGAAATGGTTAGGATTAGGTTCGTCTCATAATTCTTGGATCTCAAAAACTAACGTTCTTTAAAACGTATATATGTATATAAACACCTATATAAAAGTTCACAAGACTTTATCAACAATCGAACATTACAAATACATTATTAGTATTATTATTCTTTACAATTTTTTTCTAAAATTAAATTCATTTATTCGCATTCAATCGTTTTATCAACCAATGACCCCACGCCGAAGTATTACATCCGTTCGGTAATATGTATCGTTTATCATCGCACGATGAAAGAGCAATTTTATTCTTTAATTCGGTATACATAGTATGAAATTCTGACTTAAAAATGTACATTTTTTTATGAATCGATCCGCCACATTCAACCACACGTTTATAATCGGTCACGCTTAAATGTTTATCTATAACATATTTCTTTACTCCTTTAGCCTTTTTTACATTATCATTCAACAAGGTGATGCAGTACGCTTTAGCTCCTGTTCCAACAAATGACGTTATGCACCTGTTTGGATATTCATCTTTCATTCTTCCCAACACAGATCGACCGCGAGGAATATTGTGTATATTCTCTAACGAATAATTGGACGTATCAAAAAATTCAATATTTTCTTTTATATCCTCATATACATTGGGAGTAGTAATCTCTAGGATGAGGGAGTCAGTATCGGTGTATAAAAGTGTTATGTTATTTCCATATTTAACTTTTAAGTAATCATAGAAGAAGCTGTACATTACGGTTTTCGAAAGCTCTAATATACTGAAACCCACATACAGCGGTTTGCAATAACGAACTTCCGCGACGTTCAATTGAACGGCTATCAAATTATCGCAAAATATTTTTGAAGATTTAAAATTTGGTTTAGCTATTAGGGCTTCCACACCCGGTTTCTTATCACGACATTCCCAGTGGGTAACTAGTCTTATATCCACTCGCTTTTCCACATTTTCCATTGTCTTACCGTATACGATGTTATTCATTGCTTTGTAATGATTTTTTTCAAATTCATTCTTAGCTTCCGCACGTTTATCGGAATTGAAATCGATGTAGCTCCGCATCCAGTTGGATTGTTTAAATTCTAATACTCTGTGAATCTTCGTTAGTTTCAATCCGAACTTGAGACACTGCTTTAGATTCACGTAATGAATGATGTATTTTGTTTTATTTTCCAAATTTGCTATTAATTTTGCATTTTTTGAACCTGGGGGTACAATCCGTACTGGACAAAATGGTAAATCGTTGCGTTCATCATGTATTGCTTCCGGATACTCTAAATCTACCTCGAACACGTAACCCTTTTCGGAATCGTCTTCCGTATTGTAAATATCTAACTTTTGAATCTCCTCATCTGATAGCCATCGAAATCCTCCCGTAGGTAATTTTCATCTCATTGCGTGTCCATACAAATTTGTAGCGTCGAGATACAAAATATAAGATGGGTCTTTGGTTTCATCAAATTCCATCATTAATTTATTGTTAGCCTTCGCACTGCGTTTAGTGCACATACTTAATCCACCGCGAATACCATTTTTAAAGAAGTGTAACATGTCTATGTCCGTTAATAATTCTAATTTTACCCCTGTCATTCGTAATAATGCATCCCAACCGAAGCCCGGCGCTGTCAAGTAATGACATGGCTCCAAAGAGTAGTACTTCATCGAGATGGTTCGGAAATTCTCAAACACGTCCGCCAAAAGTAAAACGTCAGACGTTAAATAAATATCGCTATATTCGCCTAAAGTGCGACAGTTAAATAAGTTCCACACCGTTTGTGCACGACAATAATTTTCTTCGGTTATACTATTGTCGCATAATTAATTGTAAAAACTATTTCGATCTGGCAGAGCGGTAAGATTCAGCTTTTCGAATGAATCTACAAAAGAATACGGAAAAACTCCTTTCTGTCGTATAAGTCGAAACTGTTCTTCGTTCCTAAAATATTTTCTGATTTGAACGCATTGGTTGTCTTCCAAAAATGAACCCAACTTCTCTAACGATAAAGCCATAAACCTAAATGAATCTACAAATCTCAATTTCATATGAACCCGCCTTAGCTTTCCCTTGCTGTCAATGTTTTCTCCTACGATAATTTTTTTCGAAAATGATATGTACTTTTCTTTATTCTGTGCTATAACATCCACGTCTTCTTCTTTTAATCCCATATCTTTCACAAACATATGAGAATCGTAGTTCTAAAGATTGTGAAAAAATATTGGTATGAACTTTGGTAATTGATAATTGATGTTACATACAGCATGTGCGGGTCCTCTATACAACCCAGTTAGGTGATCATGATTGCATACTTTATTACCTTCTTTTATTTTGTGCGAACAAATGTGACAGATATCCTGCATCTCATGTATTAATCTATCTATAGGTGGTATCTGCATACACCACAAACGGTATTTTTAATTGTCGTTCAAAATTTTCGAACTGTAATATGTTTTCGTTTTCTTCATTTCCATATTTATTTATTTTCAAATTTGTTGTTGGTAAAATTGCCCTTACCTTGCTGCAATCGTCACTTTGATGACGGATAAGTTTATTTTCTGACGTAAAGAACACCAAGCATCCATCGCAAATATACTTTTCATGACCATTCTGCGATGCTTGCGATGATAGTAATCGAGACAGATATTTTATCCAACAATAGTGACTATTTCCGGAATCATATGTAACCAATAATAAATTTATATGTCTTTCTTCTTTTTGCCGACATATATACATTGTAATTATGTCATAATTCATAATACCGTCTTTAAAATACTCATTTATTCCATATACATTAATAGATAATTTGTTCTGCTTTTCAAATACAGGTATATCACGTAATTTAACTGGAAAAACAATATTTGAATAGTCTAAGCCGCAGTCCAGGTAATTCGGATACGAAGATGTCCTCTGTGGTAAACCGTTCGGTTCATGTAGTGCGGATGTTACAGCCCATGCAAAACATGCATCATCCGCGTTTTGTATATTTATCACAGCATGCTTTGCTTTTATTTGCGACGGTAAATCGATGTAATTAGATGCTCTTATAGGATTATATTTGTTTAAATTTAACTCCATATAGAGGATTTGCATGAAAGTCCATCCTAAATAAAAGATTGAAACATTTATTTTTTTAATGCATAGGTATGTTATGTCTCATTACGCTTACCTGAATCTCGTTCCTGGAATTCTGACATTTTTGATGAAATTTTATCAATAAATTCCTTAGATATTTTATATAGATCCGACGCTAATGATACTACCTTATTTTTCGTATTGAATGATTTTATTTCACAGTCTTCCTTTGATTGTAAAAAATACAAACCAAAACATTCCATATTTAATTTTACATTTCGGTAAATATCGATTGCGCTTTGTATCAGATTTAGTATTTTTTCTCGAATTCTATGTGAAAATTCATCCAAATCCACAAAAAAACCTTCTTCACTTATTCGATAACTGACGATTTTATCGCCGAATGCTCCAGCGATTCTCTCCACTCCATCATCGATTATAACAAAAGCATTACGCTTATGTGCGTTGCTTCGTAAATGTGCAGAGTAACATTGTCTATTTACATAATCATCGCAAGCCTCACATTTTACTGCTTTTGGAATTTGCGGTGCGTCAAGCTTGATTCTCTTGCCAATACAAGATAATCGTTGATGCCTTTTTAAATTGTCAACTCGAGTAAAACTTTTTCCACAATCCTCATACACGACCATTTTACAATTTAATGTTGTACACTTCTACTTGTTATGAAAGAACTACGTCAATACCACATTTCGCAGGCGTTTATAAACCCTCACCGCTCCTGAAACTTATTGGGAGGAGGAGGATGCATCGAGTTCGTTTGTATACATATATATTTTTAAACTCCGTATACCTTTGCATAATAAATTAAAAAAATCTCGCAGGTAGATCATGACTCACTTACTAGTATCAAGTTAATTGACCTCCTCCTCGAACGTATAAAAATTTGCCGATTTAAGAACCTCCTCGCATATTTTAAAGCCCCGTATACCTTTACATAATAAAATAAAAAAATATCCCGCAGGTAGGTCATGACTCACTTATTTGTATACCTACATGACTCAAAACCGTATACCTTTTTGTGTATAATAAGTTAAAAGATATATCGAAGACATGTTCTAACAGTTCATTGAGAATCGTCGAAGGATAAACATAGTCATTGTTTTTATCTAGGTAAACAGGTTACATATAAAGATAAATTTTTAATAACTTTCTCAAAATAACATGACTTAAATAAATAAAGATAAATTTTTAATAATTTCGTCAAAATAACATGACCTTCTCAAGTTAATAACCCCTTCCTCTCCTCATCGAATCTCCTCCGACCCCTAAAAGAATCGCCGATTCAAGAACCTCCTCTCCTCATCGAACCTCCTCTGACCCCCAAAAAATTTGCCGATTCAAGAACCTCCTCCTAGAACGCTGGTTCGAGGAGGAGGTTCTAGAATCGGCGAATCTATACTACTCCCCAAGGGTTACCGGCTTATCTCGCTGTTGCCAGTTTTCATCAAGGTCCTTGAAAAACTAATCTGGGCGCGGATCGAAAAGAGTTACACAGCCGCAGGTATGGACTGTGCACGGCAGTTTGGGTTTAAGAAGGGGTTAGACGCGGACGATGCCTTAGCATCGGTGGGGGAGTGTGTCAGAAATTGTGTGGATAAGTATGTAGTTGGAGTGTTTGTGGATGTAGAGGGGGCCTTTGATGTTTTAAAGTGGTTTGTTATTTTGCTTAGGTTGAGAATGGCTGGGATTGAAAGGAATGTGTATGAGGTTGTGTGTGATTACTTTAGAGAGAGAGAGGTTCAGTTAAGTTCAGGTGCGGGGTGTGTGGATAGATGTATGAGGAAGGGGTGTCCCCAAGGCTTAGTGCTGGGGCCCCGCTTCTGGAATGTAGTGTTGGATGAATTGTTGTGTATGTAGTGGGAGTGTGTAGAGGTGATGGCCTACGCCGACGATATTGTGTTCCTAATAAAAGGCAACAGCAGAGCGGAAGTTGAGAGGCTGGGGTGTGTGGTGATGAACAGGATGAGTGAGTGGCTACGTGTGAATGGGTTGACAGTGTCACAGCATGAGACAAGGGCGGTTGTCCTGAAGGGTCTCCTGCAGAGGGCACCGATTATTAAGTTGGAGGGGGGAAATCTGATTAATGCTAGCGTGGTAAAGTATCTAGGGGTCATGTGGGATAACAGGGGCACGTTCTTGCAGCACCTTGACCTTGGTAATGAGAGGGGGGAGGGATACTTACCTTTTCTTCCAGCAGGTTAGGACCGAGTTTCCCCCTTGGTTTAGACTGGGTCTCCATCTCGGGTTCGCTGTGACGGGCCACGGTCCAATCCGAGCCCGCCTGAGAAGCCTGGGACAGGAGGACAGTGAGCGATGTTCCTGTGGTGAAACCGAAAATATCCTGCATATGTTGAGTGTCTGCCCGAAATATGCAAGCTACCGCGAGCGGTTTTTGGAGGAGATGGGTTTGGCTTCCTTTGCTGAGGTCCGTCTTTCCACGGTCTTGCTCCGGTCTGCGGGTGAGTTTGCCTCTGTTAAAAAAGTTCATTATTATTTTCTTTACAATTAATTTTATTTCCACGTTTAGTTTTATTTTTTCTTCGTGTCGTTTTTCTCGTTCCTGTTTGGGATGTATAAAAGTCTTGTTCTAAAATAAATGTGTCTCTTTTGTCGTCGAAATTTCGTGCGTGTCATTTCAAAAACCTGTTCCAAGCGTTCATTCCAATTTCACTTTAGTTTTCGTTGAATTTTTCGGGAAACTATTTTCCGATTGTCGTGAAACTTTCATAATTTTAACATTTTCTGGTCCTTCGAGCCGGATTCAGTTTACGATCGGTAAAATAATTTTCGAATAGTGTTACGCGAGTGTTCACCATCTTTCATTTCGGAAACGTGTTTCTTCAAATTTAAGTGTTCTTCATACGGTGAACTTAAATTGGAACTTCGTCTCTTCATTTCAAATTGGAAAAAAGGGGAGAAAGAAAGAAAAAATTAAATTGAATTCAACTTCGTATATTTTTTTATTCTTCATTCCTCGGCGCTCCAAGGCCCCCGAAGAGCCCCTTCACGCCGAGTCTTCAAGGAGATTACATCCGTCCAGCGTCCTGGTTGGTGTCTTCGTCAGCACCAGGAGCATCGCCGTGCATACGTCGAGTGGATCCTCTAGGTTCTACGGATTGACAAAAAAAACGGTGACAATTTTCAATTTATTTAATTTCATTTCGCGTCGGAGTGTTAAAAATTAATTTTTTTTAAAAAAAAAAAATACCTTTACAATTTCTTTGATTGACATTTTCGTTCGTTTATTTTTTTGTTAAAATGGCTCAACCAAGTAAAGACTTAGAATACATTTTCGAACGACAAAATGAACTTTTCAGTTTCATTGCAAAGTCCGAGGATAATCTTCGAAAATTGCCGCATGCGCGTCGTACGGTCGGTTCAATTAATACGCGAGTTGAGCGTATCATCGATAATTGGAATGAGTTCAAACAGAACCATTTATTACTAAATCAACACCGATCGGATTATTCGGAAACCATCTATTTTTCGGATGATTTATTCAGTTCGGGCGAGGAAAATTACACCAACGCGAAAGGTCTAATGTTGGACATGCTGAGCGACATCAGTAAAGCGGCAACTCGTTCGGAACCGGTTCAGGCAGCACCAGAGGTCGTGATTCCTCATCAGCGACAGCTTCCGCGTATCAACTTACCTAAATTTAGCGGTCGTTGTGTTGATTGGACCCAGTTCCGCGATTTATTCGTTACCATGATAAAAAACGACACTTCATTAACTGACGTCGAGAAGTTCCAGTACTTGAAAATGAGTCTGGAAAAAGAACCGGCTAGATTAATTAAAAATTTATCGGTAACACATGACAACTTCGATGTTGCATGGCAAATTTTGGAGGATCGGTATGATAATTTACGGGTGATAGTTGAAGCGCAACTTACCATTTTATTGTCTTCGAAATCTCTTCGCACGGATTCGTCTGAAGAGTTGAACAGCTTCATCGGCGAAATTAACGAATCCATCGGCGCGTTGGAAGCTCTGCAATGTCCGGTCGAACATTGGGATCTTGTCCTCATACACATCCTCGTTCGTAAACTCGACAGCGAGACGAGTAAAGAGTGGGAACGATCGATAAACAATCGAAAAATTTCATCGACATTTAAAGAGTTTATGGATTTTCTTAACAACCGCGTATTGACACTTGAAGCGATCGAAAGACTTTCCACCAAAAAGAAAAGCTTTTCAGTTTCGTCTGGGTCTGCTCAAAAACCCAGCTCGTTTAAATCCCATAACGTGTCGGTGGCGGTACAGAAATGTTTTATTTGTAATGGTGACCATTCAATATTTCGATGCGATAATTTTCTTACAAAATCTCCGAAACAAAGGAGCGAATTCGTAATTCAAAATAAGCGGTGTTTTAATTGTCTCGGGAATCACTATCTTCCTGACTGTCGTGTAGCAACTCGATGCAAAACTTGTTCAAAACGTCATCACACCATTTTGCACGAATTTCCTCCTGAAAAATTAAATAAAAGTTGCAACTCAAATTCTAACAAAAACAACGAATTTGTCGAAAGTAAAGTAAGCGTCCCTGGTACCTCAACGAGTCACCAGGTCAACACATTTCATCTCAGTTCCTCGGTTCTCCTAGCTACAGCTTTGGTGCGGGTAAAATCGGTTCGAGGTGATTCCCTTTTGGTTCGCGCCTTGATCGATCAAGGGTCGGAAGTTTCTTTCGTGAGCGAGGCTCTTGTGCAGCGTCTGTCGTTACCGCGCAAAGCCACATGCGTACCAATAAACGGCGTTGGATCAACACAAACGTGCGTTTCAAACGGTACAACGTCGGTTAATATCATTTCCAAAAGTGACAACAACGTTTCCATCGTCGAAGAGACTCTCATATTACCAAAATTGACTTCCTACATACCGAAACAAGAACCAAAAACCATTCCGGTTGAAGTAAATTCTTTGGATTTAGCCGATCCAGAATTCTATTCGAATCGTCGAATTGATTTGATTCTCGGGGTGAAGTTTTATTCGCGAATTATTTTGAATAATATTCGGAAATTTAACAACGGTTTTTTGGTAGCTCAAGAGACTCTTTTCGGATGGATTCTTTTCGGTCACGTTTCTTTTCCAAGTGCAAATTCGGAACGGTTCGGTTTCCAATGTTCCGTTGATCGGGAGTTGTTAACCGCAATTCAAAAATTTTGGAAAATCGAGGACGACACTAATTCAACTCAAAAACTTGCCTCAGACGATCTTGAGTGCGAGAACCATTTTATAAACACTCATTCGCGAGACGTAAACGGACGTTTTGTAGTGCGGCTTCCGTTTAGACGACCTTCATCGGATCTCGGTTCATCGCGTCACGTCGCGGTTCGTTCTTTCGGTCGTATGGAGCAACGTTTCGCCGTTAACGAAAAACTTTTTCTAGCCTACCGTGATTTTATGCACGAGTATTTGACACTAGGGCACATGAGTTTGGTGTCGTTAAACCCAAACAATACGAATTATTACCTTCCGCATCACGGTGTAGTACGCGAATCAAGTTCCACGACAAAACTCCGCGTAGTTTTCAACGGTTCAGCTGTTACGTCATCGGGCCTTTCCCTTAATGACTGCTTACACGTCGGGCCAAAACTGCAAGCCGAGCTAGTTGACGTTCTCCTCCGATGGAGACGTCATAAAATCGTGTTTTCGTGCGACATTGAAAAGATGTACCGTCAAATAAACGTTCATCCGAATGATCGATCTTTTCAAAGAATTGTTTGGCGCGATAGTTCGGATAAAGTAATAGAAAATTATGAACTTAACACTGTTACTTATGGGTTATCGTGTGCTCCGTTCTTGGCTATCCGGTGCCTGCACCATTTGGCTGATCAGCACTCCACAATTCAACCTTCCGGATCAGTGGCTCTGAAAAAAGACACGTACGTAGATGATATTTTGTCGGGCGCAGAGACCATTGAAGAAGTTAAAACTCTCATTAATCAAACAAACAGTATACTTACGGCGGGCGGTTTCCACGCGCGGAAATGGATTTCGAATCAAGCTTCTACGCTTGAAAATCTACCGCGCGATGACGTTTCCATGAACGATACCATAAAATTTGAAGACGAATCCGAATTTCCACGCGCATTGGGACTTCTGTGGAATAATAAAAAAGACGAGTTTTTATTTAATTTAAGTGTTACTCATACCGATGAAAATCTTACCAAGCGATCTGTTCTTTCATTCATCGCGAAACTTTTCGATCCCCTCGGTCTTCTTTCTCCGTTCATAATAACGGCAAAAATCTTCATGCAAGAATTGTGGGTGCTTGGTCTTGATTGGGACGATGAATTACCGGAAGATCTCGCGAAACGGTGGCAAAATTTTCAAAAAGACCTTCTAAACGTTACTACCATCAGCATTCCTCGATGGTTTGGCATCGATAACAATAAATCCAACATTCAAATCCACGGTTTTTCTGATGCATCAACAAACGCATACGCGGCGGTTGCGTATATTCGGGTTGAAACCTTAGCGGAGGTGCGGGTTGTGTTGATAAGTTCTAAAACAAAAGTGGCTCCGTTAAAAGTTGTTTCGATTCCGCGCTTAGAACTGTGCGCGGCGGTAGTTCTATCTCGGTTGGTACATCGGATTCGATCTACGCTAGAATTCGAAAACTTTTCAACTTATCTGTGGACTGATTCCACTGTCGCTTTGTCATGGATACGCAGCCATCCCAACAGATGGAAAGATTTCGTGCGTAACCGTGTCATAGAGATTCAAGAACTATCACAAGCAAAGTGGTCTTACGTGCCTGGTTCCGATAATCCAGCTGACTTAGCTTCCCGTGGTGTGCCAATAAATAAACTTCAACAGCAATCGATATGGTGGTCCGGTCCATCATGGCTTCAACTTCCCTCATCAGATTGGCCTTCGTTAAAAATTGCTGACTCAGTCGAAGCCGATCGTGAAATTAAAAGGACATCTTCTTCTCATCACATTGCGATTCAAACCTGGAATTTAAAAGAAAAATATTCTACATTAAACAAGCTTATTCGGGTCACTTCATGGTGTTTCCGTTTTATAAATAAATCAAAAAATTCAAATGTTTCAGGCAATTTAACTCCAGAAGAACTCGAAAAATCTTTGTTGTTTTGGGTTAAAGAGGTTCAAAAAACCAGTTTTAGAGAAGAAATTCAAATTCTATTAACCGGAAAATCTATTTCAAAAAGTAGTTCGATCTATCGACTTACCCCTTTCATAGACGGCCATGGACTTCTACGAATTACAGGACGTCTACAATTTTCCGTTTTGAATTGGGACGAGAAACATCCTATGATTCTTCCCAAGGACGATCCCTTCACAAAACTAATCATTGATGCTCATCATCGTCGAGTTCTTCATGGTGGAACTCAGCTTACATTATCTTCCATTCGTCGACGATTTTGGATTGTTGGTGGAAGATCTCCAGTCAGATCCTTCATACATCAATGCATCGTTTGTGCTCGTCAACGTGCAAAAACCAGTCAACAGATGATGGGTCAACTACCTCCGTCACGAGTAACCCCATCGAGACCGTTTCTCCACTCTGGGGTCGACTATGCTGGGCCATTTATTCTGAAAACACACAAAGGACGAGGTCACAAAACATATAAATCTTATTTAATTCTATTTGTATGTCTAGTTTCATCAGCAATACATTTAGAGATTTCCACTGACTACACGACGAATGGATTCATTGCCGCATACAAACGATTCACCGGACGTCGTGGTCTTTGCCAGTGTTTGTATTCGGATTGTGGTACCAACCTTATTGGGGCAGATAGGGAACTACGATCCCTCTTCAGCTCCGCCTCCAAGGAGTGGAATCATTTAATCAACGTCCTCAGCAACGATGGAACCCGTTGGAGATTCAACCCCCCTTCAGCACCCCATTTTGGAGGGAAGTGGGAAGCTGGAGTTCGCTCCGTAAAAACACATCTTCGGAAAATTATGGGTTCCACCGTTCTCACTTACGAGGAATTCACCACTGTCCTCATACAAATAGAAGCCGTCCTAAACTCCCGTCCTCTCTGTCCTGTTTCCAATGACCCTACTAATTTTGAATTTTTATGTCCAGCTCATTTCTTGATTGGGTCGTCGTTATCTGTGGTTCCAGAACCATCTCTATTGGATGAAACCATCTCACGTCTCAACCGTTACCAGTTCCTCCGACGTTTGATAGAAGAATTCTGGAAGCATTGGAAAGTATTTTATCTCCAATCTCTCCAAAACCGAAACAAGTGGCATCAAGAAAAGAACTTACCTAAAGTTGGTAGTCTCGTTCTTATCAAGGACGAACGGCTTCCCCCGTCCAAGTGGACCACTGCACGTGTCTTGGAACTTCACCCTGGGGCTGATAATCGTGTTAGAGTGGCTACAATAAAGACACCGACTACTACTCTAGTTCGACCAATAGTAAAATTATGTTCATTACCTGGCTAAGATAATTTCCGAATTCATTTTTTTTTTTTTTTTTTTTCTTCTTCTTCCAATTATTACTGTGTTTAATTTCATTGTATTTAATGCATTTACATACAAAATATTGTTTTTTTTTTTTTTTTGTGTTGACATCTTGAGCGTCTTCGTGAAGTTAGCTGTTTAGCCTGTTTAGCGTTGTCATCCTTTAGGATACGTTCAGATATTCCGTTTTATTTTATTTTATTTTCAATTATTATACTTTTTTTTTCGTTCATATTGAAATTTCTGTTTATTTCGTCCCGTCGTTGTTAGTGTTCATTGCCGTTACGGCAAGGCGGGCGGAATGTTAAAAAAGTTCATTATTATTTTCTTTACAATTAATTTTATTTCCACGTTTAGTTTTATTTTTTCTTCTTGTCGTTTTTCTCGTTCCTGTTTGGGATGTATAAAAGTCTTGTTCTAAAATAAATGTGTCTCTTTTGTCGTCGAAATTTCGTGCGTGTCATTTCAAAAACCTGTTCCAAGCGTTCATTCCAATTTCACTTTAGTTTTCGTTGAATTTTTCGGGAAACTATTTTCCGATTGTCGTGAAACTTTCATAATTTTAACAGCCTCTTTTAAGTTATTTTATTTTTATTTGTTTATTTTTTTTTTTTATTGTTTGTCCTAGGGGTATTGTACCTAGCAATTGTGCGAGTGTGTGTGTTGTCAACGTAACACCTCAGCTGAGCGGGACAACCTACCTCCCCGCGGTAACCTCGGAAACGAAGCGGGGGCCGGCAAGTTGGGTAAGGCAAAACCTAACGCATTAGAGCCGTAAGTATCCTCTATACGGCCAAAGGTACCGCTCAGCGGAAGCCACCCCGGCAGGAGGGGACTGGGAGGGGAGACTGGGGGTGCCGACCCGGTCGAAGCTCTCGGCAACATGGGGGATAAAGGGGAAAAAGGGGATAAAGGTAAGGGACAGGAGGGAAGGTACTATGCGGGATATATGGGGGGTGGAGGGGATGATGATACATTAGATGAGCTCGCAAGTGTGTTTCAAAGAAGAAACAGTAAAGTAATGAGAAGTCCGCCCACAAGTGTACAAACAAAAAGTACGGCTAAAGAGTCCGCAGCTTCGGCTAGTGAGTCGAAAATGGAGGTGGAACAGTCCAGAAGCCGGGCATCGTCCGTGTCTTCTGTGGCTTCAAATAAAAGACGCCGCAAAGATGATGAGGCAGATGAACACTTAAACAAACATAATGAGGAGGATAAAATTGAAAATATTAAACAGGAAAGATCCGCTTTACAGGCTTATCTTTTGTCGAGTGCGTCAAAAATATCTAAAGAGGCCTCTGTAGTTATCCTGGAGAAGTGAAATTCCCTCGAGGACAACCTGAGGGAAGTTTTAGTCGAAAATATAAAGTTGAAGGAACAAAATAAATATTTAAGGAAGCTGAATGAAATAAAAAGTGTCTTACCTGATCAGATTACTGGTCCATCTTCGCATACCCGATCCATCGCGAAGGTGGTGAAAATGAAAGATGTCCTAGTACCTGTAACAAAGAAAAAAGTGCTGATTAAAACTAACAGTCAATCTGAAGGTGTTAGTAGCGAAATACATAGTTAAAGAGAAAGTGTATAAAATAATACAGGGAGAACTAAGTAATGTTAAAGTTGACAAAATTAGAACAATACGAAATTCCGGTGTGATTGTGGAGTTGGCGGATGAGGCTGAAGTTCAAAAGGTTAAAAACTGTAAGAAATTGCAAGAAGTTGGTTTAAAAGTAGAGTCCCCAAAAATGCTAAGACCGGCCATACAAATGTTTGATGTTCCTACTGAAATAACGGAAGAAAACCTAATAGACAACTTGTACAACAGAAATATTGAGGGCAGAGAAGGTATAACTTATGAAACGTTTAAAAAAGAGTGTAAAATAATAACCAGGGTAGCTAAGCGAGAAAATGAATCGAACATAATTTTCGAGGTTCCAACAAACGTTTGGACAATTCTTACAAACTCGGGACGTGTGTACATCGGTCCAAGGTCTTGCAGGGTGACGGATTATGTCCTTGTAACGAGATGCTTTAAGTGCCTGGAGTATAGCCATATATCTAAAGTGTGTAAAGGTGAAGACACATGTCGGCATTGTTCAAAACCAGGTCACACATATAACAACTGTCCGGACAAACAAAAGGAGCCAACTTGCAAATTGTGCCAAAATAGAAAGCAACAATACAACCACTCCCCAACATCTACTTCATGCCCGGAATTTCTGCGTCAAGTTTCTCTGAGACGTGAAAAAACTGGTTATGTATAATATAAGAATTAAGCAATTAAATTGCCAGAACGCCAGAGCTGTTATGGGGGAGGTGGAGAATCTTGCTTCACAGGGAACTGCTGATCTATTTCTATTACAGGAACCATACTTGCCAAGTGGTAAGTTGATGTGGCACAACAAGCTGGGACGTGTCATACGGCACGATTCCGGCGAAGTAGGGGCGGCCATTTTGGTATTACATGATAGACTGGTAGTAACGGTGCAGTCGTGATTAACAGATGAGAACTGCGTAGTAATAACAGTGGAGTGTGGCGCAAAAATCGTAGTCTTTGTATCGATGTACTGTAAATATAACGAAGGCATAGAAAGGTATATAGATAGCCTAGACAAGGTAATAAGTTTGTTTCAGGGTATTCCCGTCATAATAGGGGCGGATGTAAATGCAAGATCGCTAATGTGGCACGATCGAATATCGGATCACAAGGGAGAGGCATTACAAGAGTTTATTTTGTCGAAAGATTTATATATAGTCAATGAGCCTGGAAACTTGCCTACATTTGAAACTTTAAACGGGTCCTCAAATATCGATGTTACGATGGTATCCGGTCCAGCGCTGTCTATGATAACTGGGTGGCGGGTCCTGTCTACGACTGCCTCTGACCATAGAAGTCTTCTCTATCGGGTCCATATGGGGGCTGTACCTGAAACAGAAAACCATATTAATAAAACTACTGAAGGTGGTAATGTAAGAAAGGTAAAATGGGATAGGGTGCAAGATGAAATGAGAGGGGTTTTCTATAATAAATTTGTTTGGGAGCTAAACAAAATGAGAGATGTAAATGAAATGGTTAATATGTTGAATGAGTCAATGAATTATGTTATGAGTGTTATGCTTCCAAATAGAAGCAAACAAGGTTTTGGTAAAAACAGATGGTGGAATAGAGAGTTGGAGAATGACAAAAGAATAGTGAAAAGAGTGAGAAAGGAAATGAGAAATAAAATAAATGAGGGTGCGGAAGAGGCAATAATAACGAGAATAAAGTTAGAATACAGGGCTCGCCTAAAACAATATAAGGAAATGATTGTTAAGGTAAAGCGACAGTGCTGGCAGAGATCCGTTGAGAGCAGTAGGAATGACCCTTGGGGTTATTTTTATAAGCTATGTATGAAGAAAGTAAAGATTAGAAATTAGTATAATTCTGTTACAATGAATGATGTTGAAACAAGGGGCTGGGAAGAAACGGCTAAAACTGTGATAAATGCTCTGGTTGTGGGTGGTGCTAACGATGACGTTATGGCAGATGTGATAAGACACGAAATGTTTCATGAAAGAGACTGGATTAGTATGCATGAAATAGGCGTAGCAATAAAATTAATGAAGATGGGAAAGGCGCCAGGGAACGATGGGATCTATCCTGAGTACCTGCGCAGTGTTTGGAATTACAAGCCAGGCATAATCGAGACGATATTGAACATGTGTGTTGAGACTCAAACTTTTCCTACGAAATGGAAGCAAGCTGAAGCAGCTCTGCTTACCAAAAATGTAAATAAAATATCGTCTGATCCAAAGGCTTATGGGGTAATATCGTTGCTGCCTGTGATGGGAAAATTGCTGGAAAGGATCATATGGAATAAAATAGAGGTTAAATACAAAGAAATGGGGTTGGAAAGTCAAAATCAATACGGTTTTAAAGCAGGAAAGGGAACGATGGTTGCACTTCTAAGGGTAAGAGAGATTAAAAATACCACGGATTCTAAATATGTTTTAGGAATATGTATAGATGTGGCCGGGGTATTTGACAATGTCTGGTGGCCCTCAGTGCTCCAAAGGCTGGAAAGAGCTAAGGTTTCCAAGATAATATATAATTTGATACATAATTATTTTAGGAATAGAAGTCTAACAATAAGCGCAGGTGAAGACAAAATAACAACGGCGATAACGAGAGGGTGCCCGCAGGGCTCAGTATTGGGCCCTCGATTCTGGTCTATTTTGTTGGACGAATTATTACATAAAGAATATAAAGGAGTCAATGTGGTTGCTTATGCGGATGACATTTGCGTATTGGTTGAAGGAAACAGTCGAACTGAATTAGAGGTGAGAGGGAATCATTCGATGAACGAAATAAATGGTTGGCTAACAAATAATAAACTTTCGATTGCAAAACATAAAACTAAGATGATTCTATTAAAAGGTAAATTACAGCCAATCATTAAGGTTGGTGATGATGGTATAAAATACAGTAAAAGTATGAAATACTTGGGAGTGATCATGGATGAGGGCTGGTCATTTTTGCCGCACCTTGAGCATGTAAAAGGTAAAATTAAATCGGCTGTAAGGAGGCATAATGAGGTGTGAATGAGGGCTGAGTAGATCAGCCTTAGCGACCCTATATAAGGGCTTGTTTCTGGGAATGATTGGTTATGACGCGCCAGTTTGAGGGGAAAGAATCACTAATGTGCATTTCAGCCGAAAACTAATTTCGATGCAAAGGGCGATTTTAATGGCAATGCTTCCAGTATGCAGGACAATCTCCAACGATGCGCTCCAAGTCCTAGCGGGCTGTGCCCCGTAGGATATAGAGCTGGCGGCGCGATACGTAATGTATTGGGGGCCCAAAAGGGAGGGTGTACAAATGCTAGGAATGAATGGGGGTGAAAGGGGCATGGCTAGGGGAAAAGTCAAGGAAATAATGAAAGAACAAATCCTAAAGGTTTGGCAACGGAGATGGGATGGTAGTATAAATGGAAGGGTTACATATCAGTTTATTCCAAAAGTAAGACTAAAGTGGGCCCAGTGGGCAAAGCTGGGCCTAAACATGGGTTTTGCGCTAAGTGGACATGGTCCAATAAAGTACAACCTCAGCAAATTGGCATTAGAGGGTTCCCCACTATGCACGTGTGGAGAAATAGAAACAGTATTCCATATGATTGAATCGTGTCCAAAATATAATGATCTCAGAATTGAGTACGAATTGGAAAAGGAGGCTACAGGATGGGATACAGCGGGTTATAAAATTGTTATGACCAGAAGGGACAGGTTTGAGGTATTTAAAAGATATGTTGATGCTATCTTTGTAAAAAGAAGGCAGGAAGTGTGTTGATTTTGTTTTTGTTTTGTCACTGTAATGAAATATTTGCCCAAAGGAAATACCTGAAAAGAAAATAGAAAATAGACTTACCTTAGTATGATTTTGTTTGTTCGATGTAATTATTACATTATTATATGTACGTATCTTTATTGTTTGCTAGTTGTAGTTATTTACACAGAGAATTTATTTACACAAAGAATTAATTACACAGAGAACTATATTTATACATAAAGAGATATTTACACAAGAGTTATATTTATATTTATATAAATGTTTTGTTACTTGTCAATATGTGTTCTTTTGTTGTTCTGATAGAGTTGTTTTCGCAACTGGCTGCCAAGAGGGTAGCCTCTGGTAACTTCGAATCCTTGGGAGATTCCTTCTTCCTGGGATGGATGAGAGTCCGAGCCTGCTACGGTACTTGAAACAGAAAACAAAGTTGGTTAGTAGTAATACTAAATAAGGTGTCAATTACGTTGAACCGAACGGAATAACTAAACTGAATAGATTAAACTATCTAAGTGAAGTGTAAGGAGCGGCACACCTGACACCAATTTGTAAGGAGCGACTCTTACTTTGTTGTATGGGTGTGCTAAAGGCGTATGCGACAAGCAGAACCTTGTCACGCCGGCTTGGATTTAGGGAGCAAAGTTAAATGAAATTTAATAAAAGAAATCAAGTCAAATTTAAATACTAAATTCAATGAATTAAAATCAAACGAAAACAACAGCAAAAAAAAATAAAAGACAAACTAAAATTAATAAACAGAATTACAGTTAAAATAAATTGGAACAAATAAAGTTAGCTACAAAACTAACTCGAAAACTTTATATTGATTAACAACGAAAGAAATTTTAATCTAGTAATTTTCCTGACTTTACTTGAAAATCTTTATAACCAATTTTAATTAAAAACATTAAAACAAAATCTAAGTTCAACAAAAACTTACAATGATCAATTTAATAAAAAGAATAATTCAAAAGAATATCGAATATTACGTACGTTCATACCAAATCAGAAAAAGCCAAAGCAATTAGTTACAATCTTTACAAGTTAATATGTAAAATAAAACATTAACGACTTACCAAGGGTCAAAGCGATCATATTGAGAGGAATAACTCGTTAAAAAGTGTAACACTTTAATTTTAATCCGATCGAATAAAAGTTAATTAATAATTATTTATTAAATAACTTACATCAAACTTAAGAATTACCGGAGTCTTACTCGGACTTTCCACTAAGACTCTTAACCGAAACCGAATAGGGTGTTTCGCCGAAGAAATTAATTTAAATCCAAACCGAACTGACTCAAAAGGCGCTCCTCCTCAATATTTAAACCTTTACCCTCTCGACGCTCTTTCCTCTAGGAAAGTCCTTATTCGCCAACACATGGCTCAACCAATTAGAAATTGCAATATCAGCAATTAAACAAAAGAAAGGGAAGGAAAACAGAAGGAAAACGTTTTTCCCCTGGACGTTCTTAACTCTAAGAATAATCTTATTGGCCAACGCATGGTTTAACCAATCAAACAATTACAACTATAACAATTAGAGAAAAGAAAAGAAAGGGAAGGATGAGTCGAGCAACGATTCCCTCCTTTCGAGAGTGAATGAAAATATCAATAATTAATTAATAAAATCTGAACAGATCTGCGGATCGCTACAGAAGGTCCGGTACTGGGCTGCGACGTACGATGTGGATGGTGCTGTCCTTGGGCGGCATCTGAAAAACATTTTGTCTCATGACAAATTTGTAACGTGTTAACTATAAGATCTTGCTTCGTTAATTTCTTAGTGATGTTTTGTTAGTTGATTGTTTGTTTTCAACAGGTGTGTTGTTCTATGAGGTTTTACATTTTTTTTTTTAAGGACTTGACGTTTTGACTGATGATGAAGTAATACTTCGAAACCGGTTTCAATAAATATTTAAATAGCAAGTACAAGAAGTATTTTAATTTTTTCTAATTAATCACCATTTTAAATTTATCTAAGAGCTTGCAACATGGATTCAAATAAGATGAAACAGAAAAGATTAATAAATTATAAAGTGGCAACAAGTGGAAAGACTTGAAAGCGGGATGGGCCGTGAGAGGCCGTAAAGGTACGACGGCCACTTACGGAAGGAGTATAAGCGCCCCCCTGAAGTGTCGGGCCGTTGTGAAGCCGGCAATGGTCCGGCATGGTCCACGAGAGGCCGTAAAGACACGTATGATGATGAATGAGGGGAGGAAAGTGTCTGTGTACGGGATAGTAGGATGACTCCACCTCCACGCGGTTAGGGATGGTAACCCCGTGAAAGATCAATGCTCTGGATTGGGGGCAAACTGGGTCGAGAGAAAGGAAGGAGAAAATGACGACAAAGGGCGAAGCCTATATGCCGTATGAAAGGGAAGTGTATGTGTGTGTGTGTGTAGGCCTAAGACTTTCACGTAGTTGATTTCGCTATTTTTCAAAGAGATTGGTGATTGTAAATCAGAAGTGGACACCGTGGAAAGAATCTCTGATGCATTACTGGCCCACTTCCGAAGATCAAAACCTCCATATCTCATAACCGTGATTAAATCTTGTTGTAAGTTTAGCAATTCTTCTATGGATTGAGCACCGATATCAGTGACGATATCATCCACATAAATGTTCTTTTTTAGAACTTCATTAACATTGGGAAATTCGTTGGCATAGATTATATCAAGTTCTTGGATGGTTCTCAGAGCTAAAAACGGAGCCGAGGCTACTCCATAGGTAACCATGTTTAGCTGATATGTTTGTATCTGCTCTTCGGGAGAAAAACGCCATAAAATGCGCTGAAACTTGCAATGTTCAGGTGAGACAAGTATCGGGCGATACATTTGCTTAATATCGCACATAAAAACGAATTTATAACATCGAAAATTCGGTAATATGTGAACGATGTCTTGTTGTAATTTTGATCCGATGAACAGCAAATCATTTAATGATATTCCTGTGGAAGAGTCAGCAGAGGCGTCAAAAACCACTCTCAATTTAGTGGAGGAACTTTCTGGTTTCAAAACGCAATGGTGTGGAATATAATACGATGTTTGAGTATGAATTTGATTTGGTGGAACCGGTGTCATGTGCCCGGAAAGCAGGTAATCTCTCATAAATTCTGTGTAACCTGAATTTAAAACAGGTGATTTTAACAGACGAGCTTCTAATGACATGAATCGTCTGAGCGCATTTTGATATGAAGTTCCAAGAAATTTTACGTCCCTGCGAAATGACAAAGAAACCATAAATCTACCAGTTTCAGTGCGGCAATATGTTTTTTGAAAGTAATCTTCACATAATTGCTCGTCCCTATTTAGTGATGATGTTTCAGGAATGGTTTCTAATTCCCAAAATTTTAGGAGTGATTGATCTAATGACAAATCAACCGTAGACAAACAAGTTGAGAGATCAGCATCTGAGGTTGAGGGCAATGTTGAGCGCCCCATCAGTACCCAGCCAAAGACAGATTCAACAGCTATAGGATCATCAGTACCTCCCATCACGCGACCACCAGTTAGTATCTGTGGAACTAATTCAGCTCCAAGTAAAAGATTAACTTCTTTAGCGTCGGAATACTGAGCATCATGGAAATTTAAGTTCTTTAGGTGACGATGCGATTTAATGATAACATCAGAAAACGGTTGCTTCGAACAAATGTTAGGAGTTATTACTGCTCGGAACTCAAAAGATGGATTGCTCACATGGTATGGTTGCACCAAACAATCAACTGATGCCTTGTTGCAGACCGATTTCATTGAATTCAATCCGCTAATCTCCAATGAAGTGTTACGACGAAACAGACGAAGCCGTTTGGATAATCTTTCAGTGATGAAGTTAGTCATACTTCCAGAATCTATGAGCGCACGTACGGCTTGAATGTTTCCATAATGGTCTTTAATTTTTATAACGGCAATTGGTAAGATAACTGAAGTTTCTTTGATTTTAGATTCCTTTATTAAGTGTTGATCTTTGAAGATGCAGCAAAGTGTGATGATTTTGTTGGCAATGGAAACATCGACGCTGAGATGGGCATTTATGAGTGTGATGTTGACAGCTCAGACAATTACGGCAGAGATTATGTTCCCTCGCAAAGGTGAGTCTTTCTGTAGCAGATTTGCCTTTAAATGTTGGACAACGATAAATAAAATGCAATTCTGAACAAATCAAGCATTTATCAACCTTTACATTTTGTTCAACTTTCAGGTTAATCATCGGTTTGAGCTTTCAATTGACAGGAGATTTTTCATTCGATGTCCACTTTACCGAGTCCAAAGCTTTGGCTTGGTTTTCTAGAAAATCGACAAGTTGTTGGTAGGAAGGCAATTCTACATTACTCTGCTCTATTTCAAATTGCGTTTTGATAGTATCATTTAATTTTTGTAGAAGAATATTGAACAAAAGAAAGTCCCAGGTATCCACTGGAAATCCCAACACACGAAAGCCTTCAACATTTTCTTTAAAAGTGTTTACCAGGAGCCGTAAGTATTTAGGAGATGTTTCACTGCAAGGCTTCATTGTCATTAACTCATTGTAATAGATGGTAGCTAGATGTCTTTTATTCTGGTATCTTCCTTTTAAAGTATAATAAGCAATAACATAATTGCTGTTTGTTACGGGCAACGACTTCAAAAGATTCAGAGGTTCATCTTTTAATGAAGTCCACAAATATTGAAACTTGGCAACGTCGGACAAAGATTCGTTCCCATGAACCATCGTTCTAAACAAGTCAAAGAACATTGGTCAATTCTTATAGTTGCCATCGAAGATAGGAATGATAATTTTGTTGAGTTTCGGAGAAGACTTTGGAAGAGGTGCTGAAGTAGTTGGTTTATTTTTGAATATGAGTGATTTGATGGAGAAGTAGGCAGTATCAGCCTGCTTGCGCACCTCATCATGCTGGGAAAAATCATCGGAAATCAACCCAATAATTTGATTATGTACATCTTGAAACTGATCGAATGTACGGTTAAGAATTTCTACTCGGGCGGAAAATATGCACTGATCGTCTTCGGTGACAAGTTTTTGACCGCAGGTAAGAGTTTCATTCAAACGATTCAGATTACCAGTTTGCTTCAATAACAATTATTGTATTTTTTCAGCTGTAGCTGTCATGATAGGACGGATTTGAAATTATAAAAAATAACAAATAAATCGAAGATTGAAAATGTTATGTGACATAACCTCAAACTAACTTTCACAACTCCATGACGCTTCAATTATCTAAAATGTTTTAATCTTTCATAATCACAACTTAAAGGAATCATTTACATGATCTAACGGTAGGAACAAGTGAGGAATTGCCAAATGAATGAATCTAATGTATATTTTGTAAGGAATTGACGATAAGTCCTGAAGATGCTGTATAAACACAGTGAAACCGGTTGAGTGAAAATTAAAAATAAAAATCCATTAAAGTGCAAAAACCGAAGTTTAATTTACACACATAAAATGGAAAGTAAATCACCAAATAATACAAAAATAAATAGTTGAGTATAGGCTAAACTTATATAAATTTGACTAATTTAGAATGGACTAAGCCGTAAGAAAATAAAAGAATTGTGGATAGACTAAGCTAAGCAAATGAAAATACGTGTTGGCGTAGGAAAATCCCAGCAACATAATAATGAAAAAGACTGGTTCAAATTTAAACGTGGTTTATGAAATAGCAAAATCAATTGTGAATCGATTTGTAATAGGATAAGGCTCTTGTAAAATTCAATAAAAATCAAATCTCACCTCATAACTATCTTTAATTAGTCTTTCTCTTCTCTTCCCTCCCCGTCACAATGAATTTAATATAAATGTATTGGCGTAAATGGATATAGGCGAACTGAGGCCGTTCTGTTTGAAGTACAAAACCCGAGTGTGTCTTGAACTTTACATCTTATTAACCCGTATAAAATGTGTACCATCTATTGGGACATTTTTAAATCACTCATAATAAATTACAAAACATAACTTGGGCGCCCCTCGAGAGAGGGTGATTGATCGTGTCCGAACAATACGTATGGACTAAGCCGAAATAAGGAAATCAACGCCCGCTGGCCAAAGACACACCTCGAGGACCTGAAGGATCCGGCTCGAAGAACCAAATGTTCGCGCGACAAATGTCGGGAATAGATGTAGGTGTGATTCAAAAGAAAAATAGGAAAATTCTTATTTGAATTGGGTTTGGAAATTGGCTTCTTCAGAAGATCGAGTAAAAAACGTCGTTTTAATAACGAATAGAAAAAATGGCTGTTGTTTTTAAAAACAAATGAATAAATCAACAAAATGTCATAGCAACAAAGGCTGCTAAATGGGTTGCCTAAACAAATAGTTAGCGGTTTACCTTCACATAATATTTGGCAAAAATATATAATGTACATCCTTTTGTGTGATATGATTAGTTTCTTTAATATTCCAATTGTTAAAAAAAATATTATTGGTGTTTAGTTTTAGTGCCCAAATAGATAAAAATTTCTTTAAATAGGTTTCAGATTTCTAAATTAAATAGGTAAATGATTAAAGTTTCATCAAAAAATCAAGGTAAATGTTTTAAATTTAGTATTCACTATACCTAATATAAAGTGGCAATCATTTTCTACAATTGGAAAAATCAATTCATGTTTTATGGTTGTCAGTTTATCTAACACAGAGTTTGTTATTTCTGCCCCGGAAAACAAATACGTTGCCAATTCGCAGGAGAATATTTGATAATTTCTTTTTTCATTAAAAATATCATCGTCAAGTTCTATTACGTTTTTGGGATTTATGTTATCAATAATTTTATCATCCTATTTTAAATGTCGTCCCGAAAAATGTGTATCTATTTTCTTTGTTCTTTTCCTCCAATTTTCTTTGCAATGTATTTCATTGTCTAGCATTTTCTTCCTCCCTTTCGTTGTTAAAGTAGTTTTATTTATGTTTAGCCGATATTCTTTATATAAAGATAAACTTATAAAACGAGAACATTTTATATTTTTTTCACATTATATTTTATATTTTAAAACATTTATTTTTAAATTACCAAAATAATTCTCCACTGCAGCATTACTGAGTCGCTATTGTAATGGCGACATAATTGCGGTCCACAGGGGACAGTATGGGATATATTTTTTCAGAATAAGATTCGCCAAATTTACATTATGATATTTATTAGTTTCTTCGTCTTCAGTTAGTATGACAATATTTTTTATAATGGCAGAAAATGTTTTGAAAAATGGACTGGAGTTGTATAAAGCAATGGGACGTTTATTGACAATAGTGTCAATATGATTAAAAT
Source organism: Onthophagus taurus (assembly GCF_036711975.1). Taxonomy (NCBI): domain Eukaryota; kingdom Metazoa; phylum Arthropoda; class Insecta; order Coleoptera; family Scarabaeidae; genus Onthophagus; species Onthophagus taurus. The sequence goes on from NC_091973.1 coordinate 15,790,173, forward strand.
GTTCGAAAGAATTAGAGTGAAGTGGATGTTTTCTACAAATGCTTAATAGATCCTTAAGCGCTAGTTGTACACGCTTACAATAAATTTTACAATTTAAAATAATCCACAGATTAATAAACCACATTTCAATTTCTAACAGTGTGCTAAAATTTACAGCAGACGCTATGACTTCTTTAAAAAACATATGTTGTTCTTTATTGTTGACTATTAAATCAATATCTTTAGATATCATTTTCATAAAACGACTACAGCACAAATATTGGCAAAAATTAAAATTAAAATCGCTCAAAAATTTAAAAATTGTATGTGAATTATGCCTAGCCGCATACTGAAAAATATCGTTTTACATCGCTCAAAGTAATAATGGTAGTATAAAAAAATATACGCGTTTTTGATAAAGATATATTTCTTATTATATTTCCGGTGGCGTCAAAATGTAGAAGTAAGTTTGATTATTTTTTGTATTCACTAGCCACTAGAAGTTGTTCGATGATAAACAGTTCCACCTTAAATGGCAAAGATATTTCCTTAATATAATTTGTTCGCTCTTTGTACATTTGTACATTTTTTTAATTATTCGGTCTAGACCTTTGACATAACTTGTTGCACTATCTGTATGGTAGAAATTGAATAAAGTACTTCGTACTGTTACAACACGATCGTTTAATTGTATTTAAATACAAAACTTTTACATTCTTTGTGAATGCATTTACAATATATTTTAATATATAATTTTAAATAATTAACATAACATACGGTTAACTCACACGTATTGTTACCAACCGTGCTTAATGTAAGTAGGATAATACAGAGATTTTAATTTCTTTCCAAACATTTTCTGGTATTGCAAAATAACCTTCTTTGACTGTATATTTACTTGTAATAGGAATGGGTACTGAAGAATTTTGTGAATTTTTTGGTAAAATTTCTTTTATTTAAGACTTATCTTCTATCAATAATGATTTTAAACAATCAGGCACAGACAGGTTTTTAAAGGAATCTGTTAAGTTGAGAGTCTCGCCTTCAAATGAAGATAATTGATCAGAAACATCGTTGTTAGGTAAAATATTTTTTACAGATTCATTTTCTATGTCTAGTAACTTAAAATCGTCAGGGGTTGTCGAACTATTCAATGAATTACTTAAGTGGATGCCCTTTTCTACTATTGAAAACGACTGATTCACAACCTTCATTACATCAAGACTTGAATTTTTTTTACTGCTTTTGTCATACCATTTGTGCTACTCATAATAGACAACTTACTTGTTATAAATGTAGATATATCCAATCTCCATTGTCTATAGAAACGAAATCTATTTTTCACTATATTTTCTACTTTGAAATATTGGCATAAAAGTCACCATAAATGGAATACTTACGTTTATAGTTTTGTGATTTTAGTGAACTTAAACTACGTAATATATCCAAAATATCCGCGGTTTCAACATTTTTATTTTCTTTTTGCATCCCTCCTAAAAATATTCTCTTAAATAAACTGTTTCTTTTCAAAACTCGCTCAATTACACTTTAGATATTTTTGGAAAGAGAGGATTCTGTTTTTACAGTATTACCAATTCCTCATATGAAAGTGATGGCATCACCATTTTTATGTAGGAAGCTAAATCTTGACAAGTTAGTGCATCCATTTTTTGTGCCATTTTAGGAAAGTTAATAATAAATTCTTAAAAACTATTGGAAAATAATAAAACAATGTCAACTCAATATTAAAAAAGCAATACCTACAATGAATAAGAACGAAAAAGAAAACGAAAATAAATGAAATAAAACAAAGAAATATATTTAAAAATAGTAAATCAACAACAGTTATTGATTAAACGCGATAATGAGATCTGAAGAAATACCAATATATGAACGTAAAACACAACCAAAGCACTCAAATAAAACAGATAAATAAAAAATAACCAATAAAAATCACACCCTCGCAAATGTCAGCTGACATACCGAAAGCAATAATAGCATTAATCGAAATAACAAAATCAAATTAAAAATGGACACATCCAAAATTTACCCACTGTAAACAATACAATTCGACTGGTTCGAACAACTTCAATGCGTCAACTTATGTGAGTTCTCGACTGGTTCTCAACCACTATGACCTAGTAAACACGAAAACAGACGAAACGGTTATTCCCCGTGAGATCGTATGTATCAGTTTGTTGCCGCTGTATCACAAAAATATATACTATACCTATACTCAACTTATCCCACCCAATTTTCCTAACTTTAATTTTGAAAAGTGAATTTTATCGCGGTACCTCGACCAGCTCAATGGAGAAGGGGTGATTCATTTATACAGCGCCACGCCATTGAATAAACCACGATAACACAATAATGGCGAAAAGAAGATATTAAAAATTCAAAATTTTCAGTTATACAGGATGAGACAAACACAACAGTAAATAATTGAAATTCAAGAATAGCAAACAAAATAATACGAAATATATTGGAGGAAAAAAAATATATATATATAAAAGTTGGTAATACACAAACCAAAATAATAAATTAAAATTAAATATAAAAAAACTGATGATTGAAATTGGAAAATGTGATTATGAAAATTTAATTATTCCAAATCAGAAAGCCAAAGCAAAAAAAAATATATAAATTTCCGTATTCGTCTGATAAAATTAAATTTAATTTAGAACGAATTTTTATGAATCGAAAAGGAAAAAAAAAAAATTCCAATTAAAATTTTACAAAAGAAGATAATCAAGAGATTAATGAATTTAATAATAACAAAAAAAAATGAAACAAAGATAATTTAAATTAAATTTCCAAAATAGTAAATTGTTTCTTGAATGTTTTATAACAAAACTTAACGTCTGACCTTTTCCCTAACTAAGATTACCATAAAGAATCTCCAGATGACCATCCAGGAAGAACTTAAGGTAGGATATTTCTGATAACGCCTTCTTCCTTCAGGATACTTATTTTGGGTATTTTTAGGCGACTGAATGACCTCGTGATTTTATTCCCCACGAGGTGGATGAAGAAAATTTTCTTAAAATGCTCCCTCCAAAAGCCTAACCAATTAAAATTAATTAAGAAAAAAATCCAATAGTTTTAAGATAGTTTTAAGTATAGTTTTAAGATAGTTTTAAGTTTTTTTTTTATATATATATTTTTTTTTTAAATAGCATGAAAGGTTTTGAATGAAATCTAAAGTATGAATGAATGAAAATTAGGATAAGAAAATTAATTTTAACGTACCTCGTGGATGTTCTGAGGCTATCAAACAATTTTTTTCTTTGCAGTACAACTAAATCCAGAATAAACTTCTGTTACCAAAATCACAAGCGATCAATTATGATTTAATATTATAACATGCGTGATTCTCCCAAAAATTATGGATTAATAATCTCGACTAAACTTCTCAAAACTCAAATTTTCAAAATGTCGACGACTAATTTTTTTCACGATGTTACACGTTATACCGCTGAATGACGAAAGAGAGTTAAATTTTGTCGTGTTTTCGTTTTATAACTTTAAAAAACTCATATTACCAAAAAAGTGGTACATTATATTTTTCCCTAAAATCTCCTATTTTTGTTCTTTATTCTGATATTACTTAAAAAAAAGTTTTAACTAAGTTAACCGAATTCCTATTTTATTCCCAATTGATCCTCAAAAAAAAATTCTTTAAAATTTGAACAATTAAATTCCTAAATTAATCAACCCCATCTACCTTTTAAAATCTTAAAAATGTTTAGAAAATAAGAAGGAAAGGTGGTAAAGGAAAGTTCTTCCTAGATGGCTCTGTAAAAAAAACAAAACAAATCCCGAAACAAAAGTTTGCCATTCTTGAACGTCAACCAAACAAAACGTAACAAGTTGTTAGTCGATAAACTTTGAACGAGGTTCAAATCCTTATTATAAGCTACTAATAAATTTAATAGATGGCGCATTTACCTACTATTTCATAAAATAATATATTATAATTATGGCAGTATGTTTGCATATATTACAATTAAATGAAAAAAAAATAAATTAATAATATTAATATATAAATTAATTATAACAAAAATTAATATATAAATTTATAATATTATATAATCTACTGAGAGCTCACCCCCGCGGTCCCTATGCAAGTGAAAATTGTTAACGGATATTTGATTCTAATGTAGTCTAGAAGATTTGTGTAAAGTTTGGTTCGGATCTTCGAACCAATAAGGGCGGTAGAGCAAATTATAATCTACTGCGGGGTAGTTCATCCCCGCGGACCATTTGCAAGTGGAATTTCTTTCGATAAATATATTTCTTTCATGTCTAGAAGGCGTATATAAAGTTAGGTTCGCATCTTCGAACCAATAAGGGAGCTGGAGCCAGTTATTTTAATTAAAATTGCTGATTGTACCTTGATATTAGTGACAAATATATTTTAATTTTGTCTAATTACTTTTAATATACTGTTATTAAAAGTAATTAACTTCTTAAGTTGATAATGTAATGTTTTTTTGTTCGAAAAAATTGAGACTCCGTCTATGGGTGTTGGGGTATCATCGGAAATTTTTACTGCTGTCTTCACACCGGTTATTGAAATCGGATTCCTATTGTTCTGCATTCGAATGCTACCTGTTTTTCTATTAATGAAAGTGACACTTTTAGTATTAAAATTACTTTAAAAGACCCCCCTGTTTTAAATGAAATTTAACAAAGTGTTTAGAAAAGATGTATTTTTTATTTAAAAAAATATATTGTTATTTTAAAGTAATGCTATGACTATCAACGAATCAGATAAATTCATTCGAAAAATGGTTGTTTACATTACATACAACGACGACAGAAATAATAATAATTTATGTATTAGGGACATAATCAAGGGGTTTGCGGCATGAGGGTAAAGAAAACCCCGACGCGTAGTAGAGGGTTTTTCTTTACGCTTTAAATTACCATGGAAACTGTGGAACTTTAATGTTAATGCTAATTACAAAACTAAATTTAATTTATTATTAATTATGAAGAAATATAGAAACGACGAAGAGAGTAAGAGCGAACTCAGAACTGTATATTTTTATAAGAAAAATGAAACAACTTGTAATTTTGACAGTTTCATGTCTGTAAAGTGCCCATTTTCAAAGAATGATAAAAACGATAACAGTTCGGATTACCCTCAAGAAGTTCTGAAATTCTGTAGTGAAATAAAAAACACCTACGATTTTACTTAGCAGAACAATAAATAAAACTCTTAGAGGGGCTTTTTATTTCACTACAGAAAGCGTCATAGTTTCGTTGTATCTCAATGCCATTAATGACATTGTCATGTAAATTCACAATACAAGTACTTTTAATCTATTTTTTGAACAAAATAAAATGAAACGTTGTATATGCCACTTTCATAGTCGTCCTATGCAAACCCCTTGATTATGCTTTTAAGTTACTTATGTTACTATTAAAAAAACAGGCTTCTTAAGATTAATTTTAATGATAGATGAGCAACTTTTTTTTCATTTTAATTATGCAACTTTTTTTACTAATTGCTTTGTTTTTATGAAAAAATGTGTTAATGAAAATTTTTAGGCATTTTCTTAACTTAACTTAACAATGAACGAAATAAGAAGACTCATGAAAAGTCAGATCAGAAAAAGAAATTAACAACCATTACAGAAAACTAGATAAAAATAATATTCTCGCTTACAATTCATTCCAAAATCTCAATCAACGATTGCATTACATACAAATAGAAAGTTTTATCATAGAACGACATATAATTCAGGAAGAGATTTTGAAAAACGAATGGAAGAAAAAGGAAAAGACGCTTGAGGAACTACGAAAAAAGAAAAAACCCAACCAAAAGCAACCCTCAAAACAGAGAAATGGAACTAATTACCATACAGTCCATGGAAAGTTTACCAACATTTCAAATATACAATTTAATGAAGTGGAGAAAGAACTTCTAGAGAAAGGAGAAAAATACGCTATTCATACTAACCCTAATCTTAGATGTGCCGCAATAGAATTAGAGAGGGAAAGATCGAGAGGAGAGGAGATGAAGACTATAAGACGTAAGCATCAAACGAAAACTGAAAGAAAATAAGGTAATTTGTATAAAAGCATACAAAAATGTAGGGATGGTTTTCATTAATGAAATAGATTATATTAACAAAACAGACTTTTTTCTAAGAGAGAAGAACTTTCAAAAATCCACAAAAATAACAAATAAAGAATATCATACATCGGTAAAAACAATAGTTAAAGAAACAAAACCTACTCTCATTAAATTCTATAATAAAAATCTCTATGGAATAATCCCCATGAACCCTAAAATTCCGATACTTTACTCTTTACCTAAATTACATAAACCGAACTGTCCAATCAGACCTATCATATGTTCAATAGACTTCAGCACTTATAATATTTCCAAATTCTTAGTTTATTTCTTCAAATATTTCATTGAATTTCATCCTGCACATTCTATTAAAAATCGTAACGAATTAATATCACAATTGATAAACATAGAACTACCTGAGCATTACACAATTCTCTCTTTCGACATAGTTAATCTATACACAAATGTACCTACAAAAGAAACTTTAATAATTATAAAGGAATTTCTGAAAAATAATATCATTGATCAACAAGATGTCAATAATATATATAAACTGTTTGACATCTGTCTTAAACAAAATTTCTGTTTATTTAATGAATGCCTATATACATACCAAGAAGGCTATGGATTCTCCACTTAGTGGTTTAATTTGCGAAATTTTTTTGAACAATTTGGAGAATAAATTTATTATAAGTTCACTTAGTCCTTTTCATGAACATATTCTCATGTGGAAAAGATACGTTGATGACATATTGGTTATTGTCAATACTAAAGATACCAAGATAATTGATCAGATTCATAATTATATTAATCGATTACACCCCAAAATTAACTTTACAATGGAATTAGAAAACGATAACCAAATTAATTTCCTAGACTTGAATCTGAGAAAAGAAAATAAATCCATATTTTACAATATATACAGAAAGCCTACCCAAACTATAGCCTATTATACTTTATGATTCTCACCACAGTATCAATCATAAATGCGCAGCTTTCAACGCTTTATACTATAGAGCCTTTAATTCAAACCTTGATGCTACCTCCCTGAAAAAAGAACTTAAAATCATTGAGCAAATTGCTATAAACAACAAATATATTATAAATTTCATTGAAAGGATTCTTGACGAAACAAAAATCAGATTTTTCACAACACAAAACACAACATTGACAACCCAAAACACACCTAAGAAACAAAACTATAGAGCCATCACGTTCCAGGGTAACATAACTAATAGAATAAAAACAAAACTTAAAGAATATGACATTAACTTGACTTTTAAGAATAAAAATACGATTTATAAACTTTTATGTAATGCTAAAGGAGGCCACCTATGTCGGAGAGACAGGGAGACCCCTAAGAGCTAGAATTAAAGAGCACAAAAATAAAGAAAAATCAAACTTTGGAAGACATCTCATCTTCAATAAACAACACGAATTTGATGAAGACAAGAATTCAAAAATAATTCATCATCTCAATAAGGGAGATCTCATGGACATTATGGAAATCTATGAAATTAATAAATTCAAGCAGAATCATCCCGAAATTAAATGTCTCAATAATCAAACGCAAGCCACACAGATTCCATTATACCTTAGTTTGAAACAACCGTTTACACCACCTCCGAAAAAACCACCTAATATTAATAAAATCTAAAACATTTTCTAAAACATCCACCTCGGAACTTCCAAATTTCCTTTTCCTAAATTACTCAACTACACGAGAATTTTTTATATAAGATAATGGTTAAACTTTGCAGCTTTTGAGTTCCTTGACCTCCCCCTTCCCTCCCTTACATCTTACTCATGTTCCCCCTTTTTTTCCTTTTTTCACTGGTGTCCGTTGCTGCGGCTTTCTTTGACATTTCCCTTCTCCCTGTTACCTAATTATCCACCCATTTATTTTCAAGCTTGATTTGCAGTAGTAAATACTAATAATTTTTTTCCATATTTAGTCTTGATTTTTATAATTTGAATTTGTCAATAAGTACCAACTTAAGTTTTATATAGATTTTTCCACCAGATACATTTTACTCCTTGACCTCACTTTCTTGTTTTAGCGACAACACGTTTTATACTTTTCAATCGTTTTTTAATCGTTTCCTTTTGATTGTTAGTTTGACTAGTTAAATGTAATTTACTATGTTTTATTTTCAACTGATGTTAACCTGTTTTTGATTTGACGTAAGTTTTACTTGGATGATTTTTGTTTTGTTTGATTTATTCAATTGAAATACCTCTAGAAACTAAAAAGAATTTTGTAACATTGATGTGATTTAATTTTGTATTTTAAGGATTCTCCTGATGATGCAGTTAATTTTCTCTTAAAAACTGCGAAACCGGTAGAGAAAATATAAATTAATACGTTCATAAGTGCACAACATTTGTTTCATTACTCCGGACGTAAAGAAAACACCCACTCTCTATTTTCTTAATTACCGGAGTAGTAAGTGCAATTGACAACAATAGGGTTAATATAATTAATATTTAATGAGTTTAAAAAACATTTTGTAATAGACTCTCTTAAAGTTAATAATTCTCTACTTTCTTGTGAAAAAAGTCGCACTGTAACACTAGTTGTCTAATTAGGTTTCTTGTACAGCTATTTGTACATATCAGTGTTACACAGCACATTAGTAAAAGTTTAAGGAATTTGTTACTAACCATTATGTCGCTCAAAGACCGCCAATTTTTTTTAATGGTTAAAAAACTTACGGAAAATTCAATGCAAAAATGAAAAAAAGGGTAATGACTGTTTGTAAGTAAAAGAACAGACATAATTGTAAGCCAAATCAATCTAAAAATATAATTTTTTTAGGAAAAAATTGAGCTTGGTTCAAAAATTTTTAGTCGAATTTTCTGTAAAATTTACGCTCTTTTTTTATTGTTCAGGCTTATTTAGATGGTTTCCCATATCGATTTTTAGTTGACAAAATGATTAGTTATTTATTTACAATTTATGGGTACAGAAACTGGACAAACCCAAATGATCTGTACCACAAAAAAAAATTACAATAAAAAAAGAAAAATGTATAAACCAAAAAATAAAAATTATCAAAATTAAGGCGAGCAATAAAAATAAAATTAAACATGAAATGAAACTTAAACTAAAAACATCGGAAATTCAAATATTAATATATATATATATACAAAAAAAGATAAAATAAAATAAAACAATAATAATAATACAAAAAGCAAAAAAACCAAAAAGTAAAGTAAAATAAAACAACGCCCAACAGTAATTAGGCATTGTTTCATTTAACAGTAACGGCGAAATTAAACATTACACAAAAAAATGAATGCTGACACAAATCAATATCGAGCTTATCAGTCGAGCCATTCGCAACATAGGAGAGTTTCGAAAAGCATTGGTGTGCGGAATAGGCGTACAGAACAAGAAATTAAAGCGGAGAAGACGGGGAGGTACATGAATATTGACCGAATTCAAAAGAACTGTGGAATCACACATATTGTGTAAAACCTTGTAGAAGAGCAATACGTCGTTACACAAGCGACGCTGTCGAAGAGACATTAACCGAAAAGATCTGCAAGACGAATGATAATTAATATAAGGTAGATTTTTTCAATTCGGTCAATATAAATAAAGTATTGGGGATTCCAAACTACAGTGCAAAAATTAAAAATACTGTAAACATATGCGAAATATAAATTTTTAATCGCTTCAACGCTTACAAAGGAAGAGGTGGATCTCATAATGAAACCGAGCATACGCCAAGCCTTATTAACAGTAGTGTCAATGTGCTGTGCGTAGAGAAGCTTGGAATCGAGAGTCACTCCAAGGTCTCTAATAAAAGAAACACGTGTTAAGTTTTCGCCAGCGATGTTGTAATCGTAATGAACAGTATTCTTCCTTCTCGAAAAAGAAATAACATTACATTTAGACAGACAGTGGTTTTTAGTGCAAAAGTAAAAAATCCTGAGAAGGTCAGTCTGCAGTCTAGAGCAGTCCATCGGAGAGAAGATACGCAAATAAAGCTTGAGATCATCTGCGTACATTAGACATTCACAATGCTTCACAACCTTGAAAATATCGTTAACATAAAGATTAAATAGCAAGGGTCCTTGGTGGCTACCTTGAGGGACACTCGAGGGAACTGACATAGGGTCAGTGCTATATCCGTTAACAGACACAATCTGGCTCCTATCTCGCAAATATGAATCAAACCAGCGGAACAACCCACCATGAACACCATAACCATGAAGTTTTGATAAAAGAAGGCTGTGGTCCACACGATCAAAAGATTTGCTAAAATCGGTGTAAACAGAATCAACTTGACAATATTGGTCAAATGATGTTAAAATATAATTTGTGTATTCAAGCAGGTTGCTCTCCACTGACCGATTCGCAAAAAAACCATGTTGTCTGGGATCGATTTTGGATTTAAGGCTAAAGAAGAGTCTGGTATAAACCAGATTCTCCAAAACCTTACCAAACACAGACAATATAGATATTGGGCGATAGTTAGATATAAGGTTACGACTACCGGATTTGAAAAAGGGCAAAATATATGCACGTTTCCAAAAGGCAGGAAACGTACCTTCATTTACAGATTTGTTAAATAAGATGTAAAGTGGTAGAGAAAGAGATTCAAAACATGATTTTATTACGATAGGAGGAATACCATCATCAGTGCCTGGACCCTTATTTATGTTTAAAGCAATAAGTGCTTCCTCAACCTCAGGCCGCTCAAAGTGCATCGGACCCAAACATGTAGTATTATTAAGGTCAGCATTAACAGAGTGAAGTGAATTAATTGAATTAACAGAGGGAGGGACATACACCGAAGAGAAATATGTTGCGAATAGCGAGCAGACACCCTTACCGTCCCCGGCAACAGCCCCATTTAATGTCATAGGTGTAGGAATTGTATCCGCACCTTTCTTGTTTTTAATATAAGACCAAAAGTATTTAGGAGTAGCTTTAATACTGCTCTCGACACCACCAACATACTTCCCATAGTCGCGCCGAATGAGAAACCTGGAACGCCCTCGCAATAATGAAAAAGTTAAATAATCTATTAGTTTTCCATACCGTTTCCACTTAACATGAGCCCTTCGCTTTTCTCTGATCACTCTGATAGTATCTCGCGAAAACCACAACGGAAAACCATTAGTGAATTTGCGCTTGATCAGAGTAAATTCTTGAATGGCAAAATTTAAATGGTAATAAAAGAAATCAATAGCAGGGTCTATTTCACGAGTATTTAGCTCTGTATCCCAGTTAATAGTAGACAGGTACGAATCAATGTCAGAGAAATTAGCACGTCTGAAGTTATATATTATAGTAAGAAATGCCAAGTTTCTACCATTATAATAATAATAATATTCCTTTATTACCCAACAGGCGTAGCTCAAAAAAGGATAACAATATATATTACATAATGTAATAATACAATAATATGTATCTGTATGTGAGAAAAAAAAAACAAGAATTACAAAAAATTCAAGAAATTAACAATTGACCGAATTATAAAGAAAATAAAAATAAAAACTAAATAAGTGAATTTACATGTATAAATGAATTTGCATGCAGGTGATCACTGATTGTCTGGAATCCCGTTGCCCACTTTACAGAGAGTGTATGTTGGCGCCCGTCTCATAATGTTTGTCCTAGCATAAGGAATGACGAATACGCAGCTATATCTTGAGTTACTCCTTGGAACAACAAACCCTAGTCGCTCAAGAATGAAAGGGCAATCGATGTTATATTCGATAAGCCTTTGTAGAAACCTTTCATAAAACGCGTTTCTTCTGTCCATCAAGGAAATCATATTGTGTCGTGCAAGCAAATCATTTTGTGGTATACCTCGCTCAGGATAAATTCCATCAGATTTGTAAGAAAGAAATTTTAAGAATCTACGATGGACTCGATCAAGGCTTAAGAACTCACATGCATATAAGGGACTCCAAATCAGGCAAGCGTATTCTAACTTACTCAGAACGTAAGCACAATACAAGGTCTTTAATAAGCTGACACTTGTGAAATATTTAGACATACGCATCACAAAACCTAGGGACCTAAAGGCCTCCGAACACACATTATTGATATGTTTTTTAAAATTAAGACTTGCATCAAACAGGACCCCCAAATCCCTGTACTCCTCAACACGACTTAAAATGCTGCCAGCAATATTGTAAGGATATATGCATGGTGACGAGCATCGGCTATAAGTAAGTACACAACATTTATCTATATTAAGGTTAAGTTTGTAGGTCTTACACCATTGCACTATTGTGTTTAAGTTGTGCTGCAGCTTATCTGCATCTGCCATCGATGAGACTTCGGCATAGATCTTGATATCATCAGCATATCCCAACATCCGACAATCAATTTTTAGAAGTAAGTCATTTATGAAAAGAATAAATAATAGAGGGCCCAAATTTGATCCCTGTGGAACCCCTGAGGTAAGAGTGAACTCATTAGAAAAATATCCATTGTAAGCAACATAACATTTTCTATGTTGCAAATAAGAGGCCAGAAGTTGAATTGCTGAAGGAACAAATCCGAAAGAGCTCAATTTATACAAGAGAATTCTATGGTCAATCAGATCAAAGGCTTTGGATAGATCAGTGTATACAACATCCACCTTGGATAGACGCTGCCACGTCTATCCAAGGTGCTACAGATAAACTCGGAAATCGTAGCCAAGTTGGTAACTGTAGAGCGACCGGAAACAAAACCATGCTGGGAAGCTGACACAAAGGGGCATGTGCTGGTGTACATAAAAGAATATAATAACTTTTCAAATAGTTTAGCAAAATTGGAAATTATCGAAATTGGTCTATAGTTTGAGAGGGACGTACGATCATCCTTTTTATAAACAGGCACAATTCTTGATCGTTTCCATCTTTCAGGAAATTCACAGGACGTAATGGACAAGTTAATAATAAATTTAAGAGGGCAAGCAAATATATAACGGCAATCTCTGACCATAAAACTTGGCAACAAATCATCTCCAGCAGTATGCTTATTAGAAAACGTTGCCATTAATTTAATTAGCTCCTCTTCTGTAGTGGGATGAAAAGAGTATGGCAACGGATTGAAATTAGATTCAGTGAAAGTTCGGTCAGTAGATACAGTGTGAACAGCAGAAAACATGTCAGCAAAAGCATTTACAATATCTTGAGGATCAGCAAGAACATTGCTCTCACTATCAATCAGATTACAGGGTATTCTTATGGTACGTTTCTTAGCTCGGAGAAAATTCCATATACTGGACGGATCAGTCTTGATGGTATTTTGTATGTTGTTAAGATACTTAATGTAACTGTCGTTTATTTCATTTTTTAACAACCTCCTTAGTCGCTTAAATTCATTATAAAATACAATTTTTTTTGTTTTGATCCATTTTTTGTGATAGAATTTTTTGATATTAATATGTCTCTTTATTTCCGACGAAAACCACGGTGGGTAAGAACTATCAGATTTGGTTTTAACAGGGACGTGTGTATTAATTACGGAGTAAATGGCATCATAGAAGGCATCCAAAGCCTCATTGACATCGGTATGGGAAAGCAAAAAAGACCAATCATACTTAAAGAAGTGATCATATAATGCAGGGTAATTTGCTCGATGGAAGTCATAGCGTAAATTATCAGAAGATGGGAACCGCTGTTGATTAGTAGGTGTAGAGTAGTAAACTTCCACTTCAAGACTGGGATGATAAGAATCTTCTGGTACAACTGGATTGTCAGATCTTATTATGTGAAAATTCAGGTCAGCATTAGAGATCAACAAATCCAACATTCTGCCATCTTCATTCTTAACGTTATTGTACTGTTTGGCATTAAGAACACTTAAAAAATCAATAAAAGCCCTGGTTTTAATTGAATGTTGACTAGTAGGTAAGATTAAATCGGGGAGATTGAAATCTCCAACCAATACAAAGAAATGGTTAATTATAATAGCCTCAAGAGCAGTAGTAAATGTCTCCATATCATCAGAAGATATATCGGGAGGAATGTAGACTAGTATGATTAAAATAGACTTGTTATTAATAAGACACCTACAGATTACTAAATCTATCATAGGTACTGTTGCACGAAGATGACTAGTATCGATAATGTCAAATGGTATGGTATGTTTTAGTGCAAGCAAAACCCCACCGCCCCTCCCACGATTAATCATTGCAAAATCCCTATCCTTACGAATAACATTATAATAATTAGTAAAAAGTTCGTTGTTATAAATTGATTGATTCTACCATGACTCCGCAATCAATACCACATCAGCAGAAACATTAATAACGTTGTTATAGAAAATGTGGGTTTTTGAATTCAAGCCTCTAACGTTTTGGTAATAAAAAGAGAAGGAACTATTTTGCCTGTTGGGTGTTATCAGTTTTCCGAATTGCCTTGAATAATAGAAGGAATGCCATTCCGGTATTTAATCTTTAAGTTAGTCTCGCCACCCGCAATACGAGCATCCAACTGCGCTTTTACGGCCTTAAACACAGAAATCTGCTTCGGCGTACGATCGGGTGAGGCAGATAAGTGGGAGTAACGAGTATTCTTTTTTATTTCTCGGAATTTGCGTATTACAGCAAATACATTATCAGAGGAGGACAGTCGGACCTTAATTGGACGTGCAATAGATTGTTTTGTGTTATCATATTTACCTATTCTAATCGGTTTTAATTGTTCAACCACCACATTAGCCTCCTGAAGTACGTTTTTTACTAAGTCGTTGTCACGTTGTATTTGATCAGCCTTAGATGTACCATCCTCAACACTACCATATACTATAATATTTTGTGAGCGTTTATTCCTCTCATAGATTTCATTTATTATTTCTTCAGTAACAAATATGTCAGTAGAATCTGCAGCAATTGAAGCATTAGGTAGTTTTTCATATTTACCCTTCAACTCCCGAACCTCATCCCTCAATTCATTTATTAACGTAATCAGTTTCGGAATTTGACGCACTCCCTGTTCACATTCCATGCAAATGTACTTAATCCTACGTCTAGTATTTGGACGCAATGCAAAGCACTTCAATTCAGTTTCAGATAATTCAGAACAAACAATATGAATAACTCTGCAGCACCCATCACATTTAATAAATTTATCTGCTTTCTCGTTAATTAATAAGTTGCATTTAATACAAGACATATCAACCCCGTATATCAACTCCACGCCAAGAGAGTCGGTTCCGGTCGACCCGTCGAAAGCCGGTCCCCTGTCCGTTCCTCGCAATTTATATTATTTAACTGCCGATATTTAACAGATTTAGCTTTCATTCCACTTTCCCCAACTAATCACACTGCATAAACACTAGAACAATCTCACTACTTCGTTTTAATGGAATTATTACTCGAGATTTCCCAAATTATTATGGTTTTATCTCGGAGCAAAACATTCACACGTGATACGTATTTCGACTCGATTATAAAGTCTCTAAAGTTTTCATTATGAAGTTTAATTAAATATACAATTAAGCGAATGCATAATTAGAAACAAAGACAGAAAATTCGAGCTTCATAACCAATTCTAAAAGAAGTAATTATTGAGTGCAAGTTATACGTACTTTCAATTAACCTGTACAGTTCTTCAAATTCCGTGTTTTGAAGCTTGATTTCAATGTTCACTCCGACCAGATAAAATCACAAATGATATTTCCAATATCAAATCGTGCGTCGTCGAAGTATTCGATAGTATCTGTTTCGTTTAATTCGAAACGTTGTTTAACTGTAATTTAAAATACTTGTTATAATAGTACTGGTAAATTTAGTAAATTTAAAAAAGTTAACAATATTGGATCAACATTGCAACAATTGAAAGTTTAGCAAGATTGCTTCCGAAAACAATATTTTAGTACACTGTTATCGATAGAACAATTGAATCGATTGAAATGTTACCTTTCCGAATCTTTCCATTAGCGCGTAGATGCCTTAAATGAGTAAAATCAACACCTAAAGGTAATGGCGTCCGGCAAGAGCGCCAAACAGTACTGGCGTGCAACATGTGGCGCGACTTTTAGGCATTGGGAACAATTATAATAGAGTTACATGCAAATTTTACGGTGTTGCAGCTTTCATTATTGAATATATTATGAATTAAACGAATAATAGTCATTTATACTAACAAATTATAGCTAAATATAATATATGTACTTACCGGATATATCAATTAATTCCTAACACAATTCTTCACCACTTATCTTTACCCATTTCTTTCACCCGCCGTATTTTACGCGTACAAACCAATCGTACATTTTGATAATTATTATAATGCCACTGCTATAAATGGTGCAATAAATTATATCGCGGTTTGACGTTATGCGTGTTTGCACCCTTCGATAAACTCCATAGCCGATTGAATAAACCAAGTTCGTTCGTTTTCGTTTGCCACCGGCAACGCCGACAGTGCAACAACGCTAGAGGTGCAGCGAATGAGAGAGATAGATTTACGGCACATACATGAGAAAGAGATAGCATACTTTTTCTTTAAATCACATGGCAAATCACGTGATTACAACTACTACCTAACGGAGTGAATACTATTTTAAATTTAGTTAAATTACACCGAATTATTTGTATTCTAATATGAGCTAACACACGGAGTTAAAAAGTGTAGAATTACACCCATATGGAGTAAGTATATTAACTCCGTATTTTTAACATCTTTAAAAAGATGAATTTCACTCTAAAAAGAGTTACAAGTTACTAGAATTTAGTTAAATCTATCACTTTTTCGTGGTAATATTTCACATTATACCGAAAGAGTTAAATCTCCACGTAAAATTTTTAACAGTGTGGATCTTGCCATAGAAATAGAGTCACAGCTACTGAATGTTAACATCAAACAAATATTTCTTGAAAATAACAACATTATAAATAACCACTAAATAAATTCCACTCGATTCATAAAGACCTCAAGCTCCTTAAACAAAAACTTAATAATAACGAAATTATCGTCACGATGGGTGATAAAAACGCAGGATATGTAATAATGAACAAAAATACCTACATAGAGGAAAATACAGAGAAAATAACATTACCACTATAACTAAAAACCCCACTAATAATTATAACAATAGATTAAAGAAATGTATCAAAGACCATCAACATGAATTACATACCTTTAACATAAATATATACAACTCCATAGTTATAAATCCTCTAATACCAACTCTCAAAAGCCTGATTAAATTACATAAAGAAGATAAAAGTATTAGACCCAACATTGCCAACTACACCCTCTAGTAAAATAGCCAAAACAATACAAAGTTTTCTATACAAGACATTTCAAAATCAATTTTCATATAACATAAAAAATTCATCACAACTTATAGAAAAATTGAAAAAGATACATATCACTGATAAACACAGAATAATTTCACTAGACATAAATACACCCATAAATACGTCACTTCAAATCATCAAACAACACTTAATAAATAACCTTTACATTTTAAACTTGAGCATTATAGAAATTAATTCATTCATCGCCCTACTTGGAGTCGTATGTGAACAGAATTTTTTCCTTTTTAACGAACAATACTACCATATGAAACAAGGAAATGATACCTATTTCAGGTTTCATTTCGGAGCAATTTACAATTTATAGTAGAAATAGAAAAACAAAATAGCCTTAACTTCTTGGATCTCACAATTACTAAAAATCTTAAGGATAATACTCTTAACTTTAACATATTACTACCACCGAAGCTGTAATACCTAAAAGTTCTTTTAACTGCAAATAGCAATAAGAAGCTGCCTTCAGATTCATGTTCAATACGCTTTTTAATACACCTCTTAACGATAATAATCATAATACAGAACTAAAAACCATAATAAAAATAGGTCTTAACAACAATCTATGATATGGTCTATGATATTCAACAAATTTATAATAAAACTCATAATTCTTACATTAATAAATTAATATATCCACATTTTACTTCACCAATTAAATATATCTGTCCCATACATGCCCTCCCTTGAATTTAAATTTAAACATAATCTTCAAAAATTTAACACTATTCCTGCGTTTTCATCAGGCTTAAAAATTTGCAAACTTATTAACAATACCAAACATAGATTTGGAATCGAACAATCGAGTGGAGTTTAAACATAGATCAAACCGGCAGAAATCTAAAAATAAGATTCAGAGAACACACAACTAAAGACTCATCTGCCGTTTTTAAACATACATATTTCAACACACGATCATAAAATTTCATTTCAAAATGTCAAACTTTTAAAAAATCAAGGGAGTTATATAAGGAATATTACATTTATGACGGTAAACTAAGGGACGGACATTTAATCATGAATGATAATACAGAGATAAATAATTATAGATAATTTATTAAATTCATTTAAATTTATATTTTTTATGTTTCATGTATCTCACCCCTCCAATTTCTTACTTTCAAGTTCATTCTCCTTCTTCACCTCAGTCGTTCTTAGCGCTTCACGCTAGAATCACCTTTTACCTTTTTTAAATTTAACTTGTACATTTTTGTCGAATATTTCATCTTTCTTTTACGTTTTTGTTTAATTTTACTTTATATTCTACTATGATAATTGGTCAAACCAAAATGCTTATTCCTCATATACTTTCATCTAATTTTTATTTCAGTTTACAGTTTGAATAAACTTAACCCAATTTTATAACCAACACGTGCGTTTCACGATTCAAACATTTGTTAAATTGTATCCAAAGCTAATGTGGCGAAGTTAATCCCAAATCATCTAATGTACAGTTCGATAACGGTCTCTCCTAATCTGTGGCACTCTCATTGACGGTAAATATCTTTCTTATTTTACAAAAAAAAAGAAAATTTACAAAATGGCTCATATTTTTTACTAATAGTAATAATTTCTCTCCTTCACTTTTTATAGTCGTGCTTGATAAAGGCTGGATTGTCAGCGGAAACATTGTTGCACCGAATTACTCTGTCTTAATAAAATAAAACATTAACAATAAATCATACATTTCCAAATCATTTTCAAAAGACAGAAATTGATAAGCAGATTGATAAAATGTTAAATGACGGTGGTCTATTTGGTCTTCTCCAATTTTGATAGTGATAGATTTCCGTTAGCAAATATTTCAGAAATTTTAGATTCATGGTCTGGTGCATTTTACTTTTCTCACCTAGACTTATCACAAGGTTATTATCAAGTGGAATTAGATCTGGAAAGGAGAAATTGTACAGCTTTTACGACACGTAAAGTACAGTTTCGAATGACAAGACTACCGATGGGTTTAACAACCAGCCGTAGCTCTTTTTCAAGAGTAATACCCGTAGCAATGTCAGGTTTGAACTTTGAATCCTGTTTTATATAATTAGAAGACTTGATTGTTTTGGTAAAGATTTGCAAAACCATAACGAAAATTTAATTAAAGTTCTACAGAGACTAAGAGAAACCAACTTAAAATTAAATCCATTAAAATATTCATTTTTAAAAAAAGAAATATTGTACTTAGGTCATAAAATTTCAAGGTACCAAAAATATTAAATGATTGCGACATTAAAATCTCGATTATTGACAATGTAAAACGAATAGAAGAGTGTAAAGAAACTCGACAGTTGATACTTAATGATTTCCATTTACTGCCTACAGGAGGACACGCAGGTGTAAATCGAATGTATGCAAACATCAAGAAGTGTTTGCATACACTACTTTTGATATACTACTTTTGGCAAAATTTAAAAAGCGATGTGGAAAATTTTGTGCGGAAGTATGATGATTATCAGAGGTATAAACATTCGCGATCGCACATAGAACCTCAGATCATCACCACTCGTGCCTCGTCGGCTTTTCAAAAAATTTATTTAGATATCATGGGCCCCATTAATCAGGATGATGATGATAACAGATACATATTAACTATACAGTGTGAATTAACAAAATTTATAGAAGCATATCCAATTAAAAATAAAGAATCAGAAACAGTAGCAAAAGATTTTGTACATAATTTTGTGCTAAGATTAGGTATACCACAAGAGGTGGTAACAGATCAAGGTACAGAATTCTTACCTCAATTATTCCGAGCAACTTCAAAATTATTAAGTATTAAACAACTTAATTCAACTGCATATCGTCATCAAACTTTGGGATCACTGGAAAATTCTCACAAACATTTAGGCTCCTATTTCCGCATGCAAATTTCAAAATTTCCAGAAACGTGGAGCTCATGGGTACAATTTCGGTGTTTCGCATATAACGATAGTGTACTGAAACGAAATACACTTCATACGAGTTAGTTTTTGGGAAAAATGTAGCTTACCCAACAATATATTGCATGATGGTTGTGCATGTAAATGACATTAAATCGGTCCAAAAATATACACGTTAAAAGGAATCCTTCTTCATCAATTTCCCTACATCTTGTGGCATAGCATAGAGGTCACTGCAACCGTCCGGCAAACCGGAGACCTGGGTTCGATTCCCGTCGCTGCTAATGTTTCCTTTCTATTATTCCTCTCTTTAACGTATTAATGGTAAAATCCTTCCTTCCGGTTGTTTGTTTATTGATATTAAGAGTTCAAATGTTGATTTTAAGTTTAATGATAAGGTACTGTTAAGAAATAAAAGCGGCAATAAATTAGAACCATTACAGAACCTTATAAGGTAATTAGTGATAAGGCGACGAACGTTACGTTAAAAATAGATAATAAGTTAATAGAAGTACATAAAAATAAAGTTAAGCGTTATTATATGTAAAATGAAAATAAAAAAAAAAATTAATTGTGCCACTTCAATTTTTTTTTAAGGGGAAAGGTGCAAAGGAAGCACATTAATATTTTACAAAACAATTAATAAATGTGGTAATGTGATGACTTGTGCTTATTGGAAAATTATTATTACAAATTGTGAAACTATATATTAAGTAGTCATTAATTATTGTTAAATCAACATGTAAGCGTCGTACCAATTAATAAAATATAATAATTATTATTCTTTGAGTTTCATATAAAATATTTTCTTTGTTCATAACTTTAATTCCTCGTTCTTTAATAATTCTAATTTCTTCTGTCATCTTTTTATAATGGTCTTTCCCTTCGGTTTGAACTTGACTAAAATTTATTTTCCCTTCAAGAGCTATCCCAAAATTTTTCACCTTGTCAATCTTATCGATATTCGTCTTAATTTGGTCCTCAATCAATTCAATTTCTCTGTCTATCTGTCGTTGTTTGTCATTAGTTTCAATAACTTGGTCATTTATAATTGTAATCTTCTCGTTTCCTTCTTCTAAAATGATTTTGCATTTCTCTTCTACTCTCTTCTCTACATATAAAGGTAATTTTTGTTTCATTTCAATCTTGTTTTCTTCTAATTTTTGTTCTAAATTTAGTTTCATTTCAATCTTGTTTTCTTCTAAATTTTGTTTCATTTCCAGTATATTTTCTTATACTTTTTTTTCATTTCTTTATTAATGTCCATTAACATTTGCTTAATCATGTCCATCATGTTTGTCTGTCCCGTTTTTTCCTCTTCATTCCCAAAACTCGTAGTAGCTATTATCCTAGTTTCTTTCTCACCACTTTCTTTTTCTACTAAAGTTTTAGTTCTTATTTTTCTCTCAGATATTTTATTTGTTTTGTTGGTGTTATTACAGAAATTCCGTTGGACCATATTAGAAAAAGTTATAAACAATGTCGAAAGAGGGCTGATTATGTATTAGTGTTGGTGGTGGTATCATTGAATAAGCTTTTATGTTAATTTAGTTTAGATCGAAAATGTTTTGTTAATCTTATGATTTAAAAACCTGCATTTTGCTTTTATAACCTAAATTAATAAAATTCGGCATATCGCTATAATTTAACATAAAATAATAATAATAATATGCCTTTATTGAAAACCAACAAGGTACAACTTAACAATACAACATAATAGAAAATAAAATTTAATGTCGGTTTTCAAGGGACGAAGTTCAGACTGTTCTTACGAACGTCTACTCTTCCACTTAATACCTATTTCGAGAGAGCTAAATACAAATAAAAAATTACTAATAAACCAAAAAAAAGAAAAGCAGCAATAACCATAACAATAACAAGAACAAGGACAGAGCAAAGCGGAAGCACATTAGCACAAATCAGTGAAAAGTTGACGTTTAAAATATCGTTTAAATAAATTGAAAGATCTAGTACTAGTGATAATGGGTGTATTATTACAAGTCTTTATAATCAAATAGGAGAAAGACCTTCGGGAAGCATGTCTCGGAATTGTTAAAACGTCTTTCCGTCATATATTCACATTGTGAACATCTGTTCTATATGATAGTTTCTCAGCCAGATAAGGCGGACACTTATAGTTAATTACCTTGCAGTACAATGAAGCAAAGTGCAACTCACGTCTTTGTTGCATATTTAAGCAACCGCTGTCCATCAACGTATGTGATATATGATCATATTTCCTTTTACTATGGATCACGCTTAAACAACAATTTTGAAGTTTCTGTATCCGGCAGGCAGTCACCCTTGTAGGATTAGGAGCATACACCAGTAATTCATGCGACTCAGGACTAGGTATCACAAAGACGTGTTCTTAATTGTTTATTCAGCACATGCCTATTCCCATAAATCAATCGCAATGCAGTATACGCCCCCCGCAAACAGTATACCATGTTGCTCAAATCTCAACCTATGATCAATTATCACACCCAAGTTTTTTATAGCATTGGTTACAGGAACAGCCACGCCACCCACTAATACTGCATTAGATATTTTGCTTTTTAAGGAATTTCTACAATTTTTTGAGCAAAACAGTCCCAACAACGAATTTTGAGGGTTAAGATTCAAATTATGCTCTATCATTAAGTTGTTCGCACGCCTTTTCCACATCCAATGGGGGGAAATGCAAGTACAATTGCATGTCATCCGCGTATAAGTGTATTTTACAATGTTTTAAAACAGTGTGAATATCAGCAGTATACAGAGCAAATAAGAGGGGACCCTAGACCGAGCCTTGTGGTACACCCTACGATATTTTCAATATCGATGACAAAGAACCATCAAAGCGTACACACTGCGATCTACCATGCAAATAAGAAGCAACCAACTGAATAGCAGAATTTGAAAATCCAAAATAACGAAGTTTATTAATTACTAATTTGTGATTTATTGTATCGAACGGCTTTTAAAAATCCAGAGCCTACAGCATTGTAGCCAGTTCGCCACTCTGAGCCGCGAATATATTGTCAGTGACCTCCAACAGGGCTGTAGAACAACTATAACCCGGCCTAAACCCAGACTGGTGACTGGGTAATACGTTATTAATATTACAATGGCGACAAATTTGCTTAGCTAACACTTGTTCCAAAATTTTTGACATTGTTGACAAAAGACTGATGGGCCTGAAATCCGATATTGTCATTGGAGGTAATTTCTTTAGTAAAGGTATCACAGTGGATTGCTTCCAAATCCCAGGGAAAACCAACTGACGTATAGAAGAATTAACAATATGTGTAAGATATGGTAATAAAAATGGTAAACAAAATTTAATAATGTCGATATTAATATGATCACAACCATTATGGAGTTAATTATTCCTAAAATAGTTTCTTCACTCACATATGAAAAGATCATTTTTGAACAATCGCTTCTAAAAACAGAAGTACCATAAAAATTCAGCAGCTCAGCGTCACACTGATTGGCCACAGTCACACCGCCAACAAAATAATCATTGAAGTCATCTGCAGTTACGCTAATGGACACAGGTTCACTATTGTGCTTATTGTCAATTTTTAAGCTCCAAAGTTTCCACCAAAGCGTTCTTGAGTCATCTCGTGAGAAAGCATTTGCATAATACACCCTCTTTTCAGTCCTTATGGCATTTGTAGTTATGTTTCGTAATATTTTGTATGATGTCCAATCAGTTGTATTTTTAATTCTTTTAAATTTATGAAAGACATCGCCTTCTCTCAGAGCCATCATTGATTTTACATTATCTGTCAACCATGGAGTTGCCGGTTTGGTGAAACGTTTAGTCAGCATGGGTGCATGCAAATCTACCAAAGTCAGGATACTATCATTCAAGTAATTTAGTTTATCATTTACATCAGACAAATAGTAAATATTTCTCCAAGGTATTGATTTTAAATCCGAATAAAATTGCTGATAATTAATATTTTTGAGGTCTGGATATGTACGGTAAACTGCAGGCTTTTTACCAGTATCGTGTATAATTTGACATGATATCAATTCATGATCTGAAATATGAGGGACATGCAAAGTGCCTACATTCTTAATGAGATCATTGTTCGAAACTAACAAAAGATCAAGAAGTGTCTGCGATGTGCAGGTAATTCTGATGGGCTCATCAATTAATTGATACAACCCAACAGATGCTAGGAATGACTCAAGCAGCACCGATGATCCTGACTGAGAATTCAACAGATCAACATTTACATCCCCAACACACAACGTACAATCCGACGACGTCATGCATTCCGAGATTGAGTTCTCACAGTTATCCACAAAATTTGGTAGATTATCACCTGGGGGCCTGTAAACCAGTCCAACCCTCAAGACCTGATTTTTTACTTTTATCCTTACCCAGATTTGCTCTACGGAATTGTCCGTTTCAATAATATTAAAAGGTATATCTGCCCTAATATAGATACCCTCGCCACCCCCGCGACCAACACGGTCCCTTCTCATAAGATCAAACCCTGGAATTCTTACAGCATTATCCGTAATTTCACTCTTTAGCCAAGTTTCAGATACCGCTAGTACGTCATAATCATGAGCATTAATTAAGTCAAATAATAAACTAAATTTAGGTATGAGTGATCTCACATTTAAATGTGCAATTTTTAATATTTTAGTTTTACTGCAAATTTATTCGTGCGTGTGCCCCCGCAACACCCGCCCCTGCCATTCGCCAGAATCACCAGTGCTAAATACTATTACTTACTATAAGGTAATTGCTTTTAGCTCTTAAGATCGGAAATGTAATAACAATAACAACGGCAAAAAAAATACAATAATAAAATAACTAAAAATAATAGTAATTATAATCAACAAATATAACAATTGTCAATTTGGTACTTTATTTGGTTATTTGGTACTTTGAGGACATTTGACATAAAACTTGGTTATATTTCGTTTTATGACATCCAGACTTTAATTGCAAAAGATGGAATTTGAATTCAAAAATGTATCGTCAATTATACCTTACGGGGACACAATCCGCGGACACACTGTATTTATTTTGTCTGCTTTTTTTGTTTGCCTGCCCCACGTTGGTCGCCAAAAATTGTGATGATCGTTTATTTTTTATCAAAATACAATTTTTTTAATTTATAATAGAATATTTCGGGTTGCAGGTTCAAACAGAAATTGCTTAATTCAAAAAGTCCGTCTTATCACTTTTTTATGTTTTTTTACTATTATCTTTTTTTTTATTTATTTATTTTTTTTTATTAACGCCATCTCTTAACACTAAAGTGAAGCTGTGATATTATAATATTTTACTTGAATTTGTTTATTTGCAAAACGTCCTTAATAAAATGCCATTTAATATCAATGTGTTTTGATTTTCTTGTATTTTCATGATTATTGATCATGGCCACTGCGCTTTGATTGTCCACATACAGTACTGGTTCACCATCTTTGTTTCCGAAGTCTTTAGCCAGCCCACTTATACATATACAGAATTTCCGTACAACACATTGCAGCTGCCACATATTCAGATTCGGCTGTTGATAATGTAACCGTTTGCTGTTTCTTGATCATGACCATGATACCAAATTTCCATGGTAGTATATTACCATACTATGTTATGTTCATATAACATCTTTATTAATTAACAGTGCACATAAATATTGTTAGTTAAACTAACATTATTGAACAGAAAAATTCCGACAAGACCATGGGACATATTGTCATCTGATTTATGATATAAAAGTGTAAATGTGAATATAAAAGTAACATTTTCTTTGTCTTGGTAGATTTTTATTCAAACTGGATAGAGGTAATTGAAATTAACAATAAAAGTATTGAACAAATACTGGAATATTTAACATACATAACATCATTCTTTGGCGTAAATATGTGGATGACACTTTAATAATATGGAATGATGATAGTCTAAATTTGGTTGAGGATTTCCACTCATACATTAATAACTTAAACAGCAACATTAATTTTACAATAGAAATAGAACAAAATAACAAACTTAATTTCTTAGACTTAACATTGATAAATAACAATAATTCAATAGATTTCGAAATCTACAGAAAACCAACACAAACTGATAGCATCATCGCAGCTAATTCTTTCCATTGCCTAACTCATAAGACTGCAGCTATTAGAGCCTATTTATACAGGTGGTTTAATACTCCTATGTCAGCAGAAAACAAAAATAAAGAATTAAACATAATAAAATTAATTGGCACAAATAACGGCTTCACACCCATAAATAGATAAAATATTAAAAATTCCACAGCTCTTCAACCAATTAATTCCAAAGATGAAATTTATAGATCTATCCCTTATCCTGGAAAAGTAGCACACATCCCAGTGACTAATTTCCTTTCCTCCCCCCCCCCCCCTTATATTTTTCTATGTTCTATATTTTTAACCTAACAACTAAGTTTGTCGTATTTATTGTTTTTTCTTTGGAATTTGATTATTATTTATTCATTTTGTAAATTTAAATTTAAGATTCTTTGACCATTTAATTTTTATTCCAATGTACAGGGTCAGCGAAACTCGACGCCCCACCTCTTTTATGGGAAACAGGTAAAATTTTCAAAAAAAAAAAATGGAGACCATTTTAAATAGTATCTTCTCAGCTTTAAGAAACATCAGGCGTTACAAATTTTGGACGACGACGCTAGGCGTCGCGACGTACACAAATTTATTTTTTCAACGAACACATATTTTTTTCTGTTTAGAAATAGGATGCCTATATAATTCTTAGCAATATTGAATAAAAACGTTTTTTTATATCTCTAATAGTTTTTAATATAGAGCGGGATATATAAATTAATATTGACGAGTGTTATCCTGATATATCTTCTATCATAGGTAGCCATGGATTAATAATTTACTAATATAAAATAATAATATAATAGATCAGGAAGTTGGTTTACAAAACATTTTAATAAACTGAATAGTAACAAAATAACAACGAAATAAATGTATAGAACAATTTGTTGAGACAATCATAAAATTTTTAAAACTTAAAACAATAAATTTTGATTTTAATAAATTAAAACAACAGAAACATAATATGTTGCACGTACAAAGTGTGCTCAAGTTGACCACCATTCGCCGTCAAACCGGCTTCTCACTTCATTATGAGTAACTTTTCTAAGAGTATCGTATTACAGGCATCACGAATTTTTTGTTTAAGATGTTCAACGTTGTTTGTGGGAGTACTATATACAATATTCTTGATTGTGCCCCATAAAAAGAAGTCCATGCACTGGACCAGATCTTCCTATCCATCTCTCAGGATATACGCGGTTCATATATTGCGTAACAATTGCAGAATTGTGATAGAGCGCTCCATCTATTTGAAACTATACATTTTCCTGCATGAGAGATATATCTACCAATAAATCGGGCACTTCATTTTCTAAGAACTGGAGACAGATTGGTGCATTACAATTGTAATCGAAAAAATATGGACCCACTAAATATCGATCGATTATGCCGCACCATACATTAATTCCCAAGTGGCCTTGATTTTCGACTTCATTAATCTCATTAAGATTTTCAGTGGCCCAGTATCTTTCATTCTGCCTATTTGGAAGTCCATTACTTACAAATCGTTTCTCATCAGTCCATAAAATGTAATTATATATCCTTCTATTGTAGTTTTCCAATATGGCCATATCCGCTAAAAAATCTATGCGTTTATAACGATATATTTAACCCAATAACCCTGGACACATAGTAAGATGAGCGACAATTTTTAATTGCGCAAGAAATAGGCATCTAAAATTATAAATGTATGTCATTTTTTAATAAATAGTTATAAAGCAAAAGAACCAATAATAAGACAAATAATAATTAATTACTCCCGCGGGGGAGCTGGACCCCCACCGGGCGCGTCCCCAGGTGGCGGATAGGGGAACGCTCGCTTCGGCGAGTATCGGATTAACCCGACGCGGACCAACCAGCCTGGCTTCTATAGTCGGTTTTTTTGCCAGGACCGGCACGGCACCGGCTTGTTACGTCTCTTGTTCTTGTTCTTCGTCTTCTTTTTCGTTTTTATGTGATTGGCACGTATTTTGGAAACCCTGGGAGTGCTGACGAAGCCTCCGGTGTCTCGGCCGGGGGTGGAGGAGGCTGATGTGAGCTTGCTCTGCCGAGGGGGGACTGGGTACGTGTCAGAGGCCAGCCACTTCGGGCCCTGATCAGGTAGTGTAGAATGGATGCGGAGGTCGGAATCCGCATTGCCCCGAACGAGTATCGATTCGTCCGTGTTTATCCGGAATCGATAAAATGAGGGTTGGGCCCCGGGGAACTGGGGTAGGTTTCCTTAACCGAGGGTATACCCGTTCCCAACCATTCTCAGCCCGTTCCTTTCTACACGAAGCGCTGGTGAACCCAACAGAATGGAAAACTCAACGAGAAAACCCATTCAAGAGGCGCCCGCCTCTAAAAAAACGGGCAACTTGACGAACTCGGAAAAGGAGGTCACTCCCCGGTTCCTTGTCGTCAAGGCTTTGAACGGTTTGTCGTTCGACAAACTTAGCCCGTTCGTATTACAGAAGCAACTGTACGGATTGTTTGGAGAATTTAAGTCAATTAAGAAAACCAGGAAAGGCTTGTTGGTTGAAACCGCGTCTGCGGTACAAGCCAAACGAGTTCTAGTCACTAAGCGAATAGGTAACATAGATGTGAAGGTTAACCCGCATAGAGCCTTAAATACCTCGAAAGGCATTGTGTACTGTCCCGATTTGTTGAACTGCTCCTTGGAAGAAATCCAGGCGGAATTGATGCGCCAAGGGGTAATTGACGTGAGGAGGATCAAGTCCAAGAGAGAGGGTGTTCTCAGCGACACCCCCAATCACATACTCACGTTCAACAGCCCTATTCTGCCGAAAAAGGTGAAAGCGGCGTATTACTCATTGGATGTCAGGCTTTACATACCTGCTCCAATGAGATGTTTTAAATGTCAGCGTTACACATCTCTCCGATGTGAGGCCGAACAAATATGTGTGTGTGGGAAGGCTATCCACGAGGGGCGACCTTGCGAGGACTCCCTCGTTTGCGTTAATTGCGGCGGACCACGTTCGGCTCGGTCCAGATCCTGTCCCGTCTTCAAAAAAGAATCGGCGATTCAGGAAATGAAGACGAAGGATAAATTATCCTATCTTGAGGCAAAGCGACGGCTACAACAAACGACGGTACGCACACCCACTCAGGGTGTGTCGTATTCGTCTGCAACCGCTTCCTTGCCCAAGTACGATAGCCTGATCAAAGATTTAATACCCGCTATTGTAGCGGCCATCAAGCCGGTAATTAAATCGGAAGTAAAGGCTCAACCCTCGACCAGCACTTCCGGAAATCTAGGCGTGTTTAAAATTCCTCTGCCGGTAGATCTCACCGACAACGTAGAAACCTCAAGTCAGTTCTCCCATACGGAGACTGACGACTTGTCGGAAAACTCTACCGTCAATACTCGTAAGAAGAAGAGGGGATGGCAGAAGGGAAGGCCACGTAACGTGGTAACGCCCCCTAACGAAATCGTAGGTGGTGGCACACAGCCACCGCCTAGACAACCCCCAGGCGGGTCCATGGCGATGAAAGCGTCGCCGACGCTGCCGCGGCGAGCTTCCGTAGGAGGTCTTCCGTCAGCTTCTCCCGCAAAGGAAAGTTGATTATTTTAATATAGATAGTATTTACATAAATGTCTGTTTTTGTCTTTTATTTATTTATTATAGAGCATTTATTTATCTATATGTTTGTCCGTCCGTTTACACTTTTATTTTATTTATTTATCATAGAGCTTTTATTTACATACCTGTTTGTCCGTCCGTTTAAATTTCTATTTTATTTATTTATTATAGAGTTTTATTTATTTTCCTGTTTGTCCGTCTTTTTACATTTTATTTTACCTATTTATTAGTATAGCTTTATTTATACACTTATTTATTTACATATTTATTCTCATAGTTTATTTACACTTGTTTGTTATTTATTTGTTTATACGTCTCAGTCATCTGGTTCAAAGTTAAATCAAATCCTTTAAAATCCGATAAATCCACTACCAACATCATTCAGTGGAACTGTAACGGATTGGTTCGACATTATTGCGAACTAAAGTCCCTAATGAACCAGTTTGACCCTTTGTGTGTTTGTCTTCAAGAGACCCACTTAGTACCGGAACAGAGCTATAATCTCAAACGCTACGAAACTTTCCGCGTCGACTGTCCCCGTAACCTCCGGGCGAAAGGGGGCGTGGCGCTACTAGTCAAGAGACCGCACGTGGCGATCCCGGTTGCCATCACCAGCAACCTACAGATCGTTGCGGTCCGTCTGCGGAGTCCATTTCAGGTCACGGTTTGTTGTATTTACCTGCCAAATCCTGAATATACTTTAAACGACTTACGTAGCCTTATAGCTCAGCTTCCCCGTCCCTTTCTGCTTCTGGGCGATTTCAACGCCCACAGTCCCATGTGGGGCTGTAATCGACGAGACGCCCAGGGGAGCAGTATCGAAACGCTCCTGGAGGACGATGGACTTGTTCTCTTGAATTCCGGCGATCCCACACACTTGGCTGCCAGGTCGGGCGCTTTAACGGCTGTCGATTTGTCCATCGCTTCTCCGTCGATAGCTCCAAGATTATCCTCGAGCACGGCGGAGCATCTATCCTTCAGCGACCACGTTCCCATAATAGTATCGATTCCTAGTCAAACCGAAAACCACGAAACACCGAGAAAGTGGATTCTCGAGAAGGCGGACTGGACGCGATTCGCGCTCCGGCTCCGGAAACCGACCTTCAACGGTGACGTGGAACACGACGCGGCCGCGTTCACGTGCGCCATTCAAAGGGCCGCGGAGGAATCGATACCGCGCAGTAGCGGACGTGTGAGGACGGGCTCCGTTCCCTGGTGGAACTCCGAAATCGAAGCAGCCGTTAAAGCAAAGAAAACCGCATATAACCGCTTTAAGAATCTATCCACACCTGAGCGTCTGATAGAATTTAAAAAAGCGAGGGCCAAAGCGAGATGTCTGATGCTCGCTGCCAAACGGGACAGTTGGAAAAATGTTGTCTCTTCCCTGACCGGTAAAACCTCCCCCGTCGAGTTGTGGAGAAAGATCGGTGCCATCAAGGGGGCCGGATACTACGGCCCCGTATCAGAAATTCTCGAGGGCGATCACTCTCTGATCAACAGAGAGGACATCGCCGAGGCTCTGGGCTTCTGGGTCACTTTGAGTGTACGAGCTCCTCCCAGAATTATGATGGCGTTTTCCGGCAAAATAAAACAAATAGAGAGTCGGCCCCGCTAAAATTCACGAGTGAGGGTGAGTTATCCTATAACTTACCTTTCACGATGACTGAACTTCGAGAGTCCTTGAAGTCCGCAAAACCCTCAGCCGCCGGTCATGACGATGTTCGTTATGAGCTCGTCAAGCACCTTCCCGACGAATGGTTCAGAATACTTCTGGAACTGTACAATAACGTGTGGTCCTCCGGTACGTTTCCGCCGTCTTTAAAACGTCCCTGATCGTACCGATCCTGAAACAGGGCAAGGACCCGACGTCGGCGAACAGCTACAGACCGATCAGTCTTACGTGCTGTTTGAGTAAGCTGTTCGAAAAAATGATCAATTTCAGATTAATGTGGGTGCTAGAAAGTAAGCGACTCCTCGCCGACCATCGGTTTGGTTTCAGGTAGGGTCGCTCTACAACTGATAACCTGGTCCTCCTGGAGCGCGCCGTTCAGGACGCTTTCTTCAAGCGGGAGCATGTGGTTGCCGTTTTCTTTGATATAGAAAAAGCGTACGATATGACTTGGAGATACGGCATTCTCGAGCAACTCCACGAGTGGGGTTTTCGTGGAAGACTCCCCGTGGCCGTATCCTCGTTCCTGGAAAACAGAAATTTTCGAGTTCGTGTAGGAAATTGTCTGTCGGAACGTAGAATACTCGAAAACGGTATACCGCAGGACTCAACCCTGAGCGTAACCCTATTCCTGATAGCCATGAATTCCATTACTTCCGGTCTGGATGCCGACGTCGGCAGATGCCTTTACGTCGACGACTTGGTTTTTTACGGGGGAAGTAACATGACTGAAATGGAGTATACGCTACAAACGGCAATCGATAGAGTTAACGACAACGCTAGGTCCAGAGATTTTAAAATTTCAAAAGAAAAAACGAAATGTATGCATTTTTGCAGATTGCGCCGCGAGCATGCCGATCCTAGACTACGAATAATGGATTCGCCAATCGAATGTGTCCAGTCGATGCGCTTCCTTGGCGTAATACTGGATAAAGGGCTGCGATGGACGCATCATGTGGAAGATGTTTTAACTCGCGGTAAGAAGGCGCTGAATACCATTCGAATGGTGGCGGGCACTCGGTGGGGAGCGGACTCGTCCGTGCTGTTGAGGCTTCATCACGCTCTCGTGCTGCCGATCCTCGATTACGGGGCGGTAGTGTACGCGTCGGCGAGACAATCCCTGCTTAAAAAACTCGATCCGATCCACAACCTGGGACTGAGGTACGCCATCGGGGCCTTTCCCACAACCCCCACAAGCAGTCTATACTGCGAGTGTGGCGTACCGTCCCTGTGGAAAAGGAGGGAGAAGGCGCTATTGTCATATGCCTCGAAAGTGAGCGCGCGACCGCACCATCCGGTTCGCGGGTGTATCTTCGAGCTGGGGCTGCGGTACGACCTTAGACCGACCATTACCCGACCGTGTGCAGTGCGTTTGGCCGACTTGCAACGCGAGATAGATTGGACATTGCCCGCGATAAGATCTGTAGAGGCTGGGGGCCCGAGCCCTGGATCGAAGACACCGAGAACGTCCCGACGGTCGATCCCGAGACGCCCGCTCCTGAATTGAAAACTGTTTTGAATGCTGAGGAAGGTGGCAACAGGAGTGGGACGATGTAGGCAACCGGAGTTTTCGCGCGGTGAAGCCTGAGGTAGAGGGCTGGAGATTCCCCATCTCGCTGTCCCGGGAGGACCAGGTTCTATACCATGGGCTCCGTCTGGGACATACGGCCCTGATCTCCTCTCACCTTCTAAAGGGAGAGGAGCAACCTCGATGCGACGAGTGTGACGAGTCTCTGACCGTCACGTGATAGAAATGTGAGTCACGTCTAAATACCATGATGGCCTTAATGACCTTAGATGTCGATGGGCCTATATATAAAAAAAAAAATTAATTACTATAAGTTATTTTATAAATTTTCTCATAACGTCGAATTCCCTATACTATCAGGGATCTGTAAAATTCACATAAAGTTTTTTTAGCTTCATACGCTTTTAAAAAATGCCACAAATCACATCCTTTTTGTTTATTCACTAATTGTGATAAATAAAAAAATAATAACAATTAATAATATAGTAATACTTTGCATTCACTGTTTGGCATTAATTAATTAAAATTTTATAATAAATAAAAGAGATATACACGTTAAGGCTTTTACAATAATAAATTAACCCTCCGCATACGAGGTGAATTAATCTCACATGCCATACTAGGTGGGGTATGACATATCCCGGAAATAAAATACTATTTCTATAAAATTTTACATAGAACACGATCTCGTGCGTCTTTTTTCTTTTTCAATTTTTTCAGTTTTCCTGAAGCTGGGGTATATGATACCCCACCTCGTATGCCGAGGGTTAAATGGAATGAATTATTGAAGGATAATAACGCATACATACCTAATATACATATAAACACTAATAACAAATTGTCTTGTAAAATAAATTAACGTAGGACTAAATCACTACAACAAAATAAACACAAAAATAATGTCGTTCAATAGCGGTTTTTATATGAACCGACAGTGGTTCACTCGGTGCAGCTTTGCGGCTTTCTCTCACATCTTTATTCGAAGTTAAATACATAGGATTGTTGTTAACATATTTCTGTACAAAATGATGTATTTTTTGTTGTAAAATAGTTAGAATGTTAATCATAAAAAAATTACTAAACTCTGCCATAAAAACGACTTCGTATAATACGGTTTATGTGAAAATTGTACACTTAAACGGGAGAACAAAGGTGTCATTTTTTGCACATATATTATAGGAATAGATTTCACGCTAATACAAGCGCAGAAAAGTTGTCATTATCGTGGACAGCTGCACCAAGTGAAAATGTGCGATTTCCTCAATATACTTAAGCTTTACTAGATTGTGTAAAGGAATCTACCTAAAATCGGTAAATTAAGACTTTTTAAAACTTTGGCAATCGTCTCAGAGAGGGTACTTCTTAAAATTATTACACTATGCTGAAAATATACTTTTACGAAATAAATGTACTGTAGTCTCACGGTCACAGACTTTCTGAGAAGCCCAGGAGACGGACGTTCGGAAGCAAGAGGACGGGGTTTATTTCTCGATATTCCCCGCCTCTTACAGATAACGAACAATAGATTTTTTGCTGTTCTCAATCTGTTTATTTATCTTTTGCCCAAGGAGTCCGTTTGAATTGAATATATGATTTCTATTTGATGATGAAATGTACATTTTTCTCTTCTCACATGAAGTCCGTCTTCTTTGTAACGTCGTAACACTTCTCTGACCTTCATCTGTAGATCTTCATCTGACTTTCCAACACATAATATGTCGTCGTAATAAGGTAACACTCCATCTATTCCAGCCAAACGTGTGTCAATAAATCTCTGAAAGATCTGTGGGGCCACAGAAACTCCAAATTGCAATCGGTTACATTTGAACGCTCCTCTGTGAGTAATAATGGTTTGTGCTTCGGCGGCTTCATCGTCCACAGTCAGTTGCAAATATGCTTGGGCCATATCAATTTTTGCAAATACCAAGGTATTTGCAAACCTGCTAACGTTGCTAGAATGCTTTGAACGGATGGTACTGGGTACGTGTCGGTACGTAAAGCTTTGTTTAATGCCACACGATAATCGCAGCACAACCTAATTTCTCCGTTACTTTTTATGACACTTACGACTGGCGTTCCCCACCTTGGGTGTTCTATTGGCTCTATTATTCCTTCACGTAATAATCTGTTCAATTCATCATCGATTTTCCCTTTTAACGCGAAAGGTATCTTGCGCACTTTCATCATTATCGGTTTTACGTTTGGATCAATATCGAATGATACTGGCCTACCTCGGTATGTTCCTACCTTTTCCTCAAATACTTCTGGATATTCGTGGGCGTACTTTGGTGTATTGCTAACTATGCAGTTGTCTATTCCTGTTACGGAAATTCCCAATGAATCGAACCAATTTCTACCCACTAGATTGGATCGATTGTTTTTTAGAATAATGATTGGTAAGTAAATTCATTTTTTTGTTTTTATAATCTACGGAGATCGTGCATTCT
Source organism: Onthophagus taurus (assembly GCF_036711975.1). Lineage (NCBI taxonomy): Eukaryota > Metazoa > Arthropoda > Insecta > Coleoptera > Scarabaeidae > Onthophagus > Onthophagus taurus. The sequence continues at coordinate 15,825,719 of NC_091973.1, forward strand.
CCCAATGTATCAACTACTTTATCTTGATAATCCTTCAAAATTACCTTCGGTGGACTTAACTCTGGTAGTTTGTCTCCGAAAATGTCATGAAAAGTTTTCTTACCAATAATGGTTGCTCCTGCTCCTGAGTCTACTTCCATTGGCAAGCAGTAACCGTTGATTTTGACATCAATCATTACCTTGTCAGGAATTCGGTTGCAATTAATTTTGTTTATAGGTGTTCTGTACCCTTGTTCTTCTTCCTCCTCCTCTTCTGTGTTGTCTATCGTCTTCGTTTTTGCTTGTCTTCTGTTCTTGGTTCCCGATCGTTTCTTTTTTAAAAAACAAGCCTTTTCTATGTGTCCTTGCTTCTTGCAGTATCTGCATTCCACATTCTTGAAAGCACATCCGTCCGGACTATGGTTTCCTTCACGTCTAAAACATTTTTGTTTACGTGCGCGACTGTCTTCCTTTTTATTTGTGTTTTTGTTTGTGTTCATTGCACGGACTTCACTACAGTTATTTCCCAATGTACCCGGTGTAGTTTCCCGGAGTAACGTCTGTCCTTTTATAGCCGTTTCGTTCGCTATGCACATGTCCAACGCGTTCGCGAACGTAAGATCTTTCTCGGCTAATAAACGTCTTTGTAGTCCCTCATCCGAAACACCGCAAACTAGCCTGTCACGTAACATCATGTCTAGAGTGGTACCGAATCCACAATTTTCCGGTGCTTTTTCCGGTGCTAGAAACGAGCGTAAAATGTCGTAGGTCGCGGAGCCACAGACGCTCAAAAACACTGTATGTTTTTTCTTGTTGTCCACAATCCCGTTTGCCGCCAAGAAATACCCGATTCGTTCATCGTAGGCATCCCAACTAGCCGGATCATTTACGTTGAACGACTCTATTTTCCCTAGAATCGCCATTGTCATTCACTTTTAACCCTCGTCGCCAAAATGTTGTGTTCGTCAGTGAGAGGGTCCCACATAGAACAATGACGTTTAGTTTAACAACTTTAACACATTTATTATTACTACACAAATCGTTACATCTAATTTACTTTGTATTACATTTGCTGTTAACCTTGAGCGAGCGTTAAGCCGGATTTATATTTGTCTGACGTGTCGTGTTGTGACGCGTCAGAACGGTATCGGTTGAATACGTTTACTATGGTGAGATTTATATTTGTGTGTCGCAATGTGTTGTGGTGCCTTGTGTTGTGTCGCATCAGCAGCGATCCCGATATCCGTCAGAGCAGTGGAGTGGGAAGTGACGCATAACGACAGATCAGACAAGTGTACACCTGTTTTATGACTCGTCAGATTTGCGTTTCTTCTTTCTTTCGATATTAAATTTATTACATTTAACATTATCAGCATCGCTCTCAAGCTCTTTAACCAGGCCGTGAAATTCGCCCTCTGTTCACTGGATGAACCCAATATCTTCTCTGTTTTTCTTTTTTTTAAAGAGTTGCCAGTACCATAAAATGAATATCTTCTTCATAATCTGAATCAAAAGATTCATGGGAAAATATTATAGACCCACGTATGAACTCTCTGAGTGCTACGATTGTATTGATTCAAAATATCGTCAGAGTGCGTCAGAGCGCATCACGACACAACACGTCAGATAAATATAAATCCGGCTTTACAATGCAGCGGAACCTATTCTTTTAATTAATTTCGTATTAATTTTTTTGATTACTGCATTGTAATTTCTTGTATTGTCATGTCTAATCTCGCCGTATCATCCTTGTCTAGAAAGAAGTGGTCCTGTAAACGGATACATATTTTCAATAAAAACAACACTTTTAACAAGCTTTTAAGGAATGGTCTTAAAAGCTTGTTAAAAGTGTTGTTTTTATTGAAAATATGTATATTTTTAGATTATTTTTGTTATATTTGCTGTTACTATCAATAAAAAAAGCAGTTCACTTTTAAATTTGTGTTTTTTTTCTTATTTTATAAATGAAAAAAAAAATAATAACGGAGTTAACCAGTTCAAATTTCGCGCCTAGTTGTGCCATACAAAAGTGGGGGTAAAATGTGTTGCTCTGATTTTAACATGTAGTTGGTGCTTCTTTTATATATCTGTTCTGTGCTGGCACAGAATAACCAGAAAGGACAAAACCGGCGGTGCTTTTGAAGTTTCACCAGCTATTTTATCTGACCTTCGGCCATATTGTTGGCGTGTAGGCGCCAATTTGAAAAGTAACGTACTCTGTTTTAGGAGAGTGTCCACTAAAATGATTTTGAAATTTAATTTTACTAAATTTGTATTGAAGATATAATTACGGTTATTTTTATGAAAATTTAATACAATATATAAAATTCATTTAATACAGTATATCGTTAATTAAAAAAAAATATGTAGATTATTTAAAAATATTTATTTTATAAATTATTAACAATTTTAAATTTTGCACTTGGTCCATTTACAGGTGTTTTTTTCATATTCCGATTGTGATACTTTAAGGTATAAAATAATCTTAATCTAATAAACAAGCTTAATAAAAACTTTAACTTTAACGTAGGAAAATTTGAACAATCAAAATGGTGCCCAACCCACTCCTCTTTTGTGTAGTATAGTCGGATAGCCGTCGTAAAATACCTGTTCTAATTTAAAAATATAATTTAAAAATAAATTATTTGGTGCAATCAGATTGCCATAAATATTTTCAGAAGAAAAACTAATATCTTTTTGGCAAGGTAGCCACAAACATAAGTAAAGCCATTTTGGGCCGGTAATTCTTGGGTTCGGTAATCTGGGTCAACCGACACCAAATTACCATCTATATTTGGTGTCTCCAGAATTGATGCTGGTTCCTGAGCTATTTCGCGCATATTTATTTCTTTTATCTTTATTAAGTATGTAGCGAAATCATTACTACAATTTTCATTTCCAGTGTGAAAATAACGTTGGCAAAACAATTTTCGAAAACTTCTTTCAAAATGAATGGGCGTGGGGTTCACAGAATTTCCTCCCTGGAACCGTATTTGCCCAAAGAAATTTTCCAGACAGTCCTGGTTAATAAATTAAATTAAATTTATTATATTAAATACATTTATTTATTATTTATATAATAATTATATTAAATTGTGGTATCGTTGAAGGGTTTTAGGTTTTTTGAATAAAAGAGTTTCTTCCCAACTACATGTTAATGTATTTTACCCAAAGGTTCGTACAATTCTGATGATTAAAAAAGCGTAATCAATATTAAAGTATTACAGCAATAATGCTTACCACGGTAATACCGTTCAACGGACGATAACCTGATACTTATTAATTAAGTTGCTGAGCCTACATTTTATAGTTAAACGTTTTGTAATTTACTTAAACAATAATGAATTTGGATACACTACATCTCCCTGGGGAAGGAAAAAAAAATTTTAAACATTTTACAATTTTTTTTTAATACTAACTTAAATGCTAAATTCCTATTGTTACCCTAAAACTTAACATAAACCCTTTATTTTTATTTTTCTATTTTAAAATACACAACTTTACTTAGAACTAAAATATAATTTTTAAGTGCTTTGGTAATATGTTTTATTCTGTCCTTATGTACTGTAATCACTTTACTGTTTTTTTCTAACACAACGTTTGAAAATTTATCTTCTTTTACTTCATAAGGTCCTTTATATAAACAATCCATTTTATTACCACTTTCATTTTTAAGTAACACTTGATCATCTTTCTTATAATTAATTGGTTTACACTGCTTATCATAATGTTCTTTACGTTTTGCTTTCGACTGAATTAAATTATTTTTCGCGTCTGACCATGCATTTTGCAATCGGTATTTTAATTCTAAAGGATAATCACTAAAATTATATAAAGGTTCAATGGTTTCTAGAATAGATGAAGGCAATTTGCAAGTTTTTCCAAATACGAGTTCATGAGGTGTATATTTTGTTTCAGTATGAACTGTATTATTGTAAGAGAAACACCAAAATGAAACCCATGAACTCCACGAGTTTACGTTTTTACTTATCTGCATTCTCAAATAGCTACCTAGACTTTTGTGCGAATTTTCTAGAGCACCTCACGTCTGATGATGATATGCTGTAGCATTCTAGTGAGTGATTCCTAAAATTTTACAAGTTTCTTTAAAAGTTTCTGATAGAAATTCAGTACCCTGATCCGTTACTATTTCTGATGGTATCCCATATCTTAGAATAAAATTTTGGACGAATGTTTTAGAAACTGTTATAGCTTCTTTATTTTCAATTGGATATGCTTCAACGTATTTACTTAAATCGCACTGCAATGTTAATATATAACGTTTATTTTCTTCATCTACTTCTAGTGGTCCTACTAAATCTAGAAATACTTTTTCAAAAGCAGAGGAAGCTGTTGTCGTAATTGTTAATGGATGTTTTTTACAATTCGGGTATTTATAACGTTGACAATCATCGCAACGTTTAATGAAATTTTCAACGTCTTTTTGCATTCCTGGCCATGCGTAACATTTTTTTATATTATTGTATGTCCGGTTTATGCCCGCATGTCCGCCAGTAGGAAGCATATGATAGTCGTTAATGATAAGTTGTCTAGTTTCTAAATCGTGTACACTTTGTTTACCTTTTACAACTGTTATCTTTATACCTAATCTTTTTATCATCTCATGAGATAGTTTTAATAGTTCTTTTAATAGATTTTCTCGCGCGCTGTCTTTTATAATTACTAACTCTTCTATTTTTTCTTGCATGCATATTTTCTTTAAATCCCCCAGCGATGTACCTAATTATAACATTTACCTTTACTGCGTTATCTGTCATACTTTTAAGTTGATCTAAAGAAATTTCTATGCGGGACAAAGCATCTGCTGCCACGTTATTTTTTCCTACTATATATTGAATATCGAAATCATATTCTTCTAAAACTAATCTGAATTTCGTTAATCTACTGGAAGGATTAGTCATACTAAACAAATAAACAAGTGGTCGATGGTCAGTAAATATTTGGAATTTCCTTCCGAATAGATGTTTTACCGCAAATACAATTGCTGTTAGTTCTTTTTCGATTGTACTGTAATTATTCTCGGATTTATTAAGGCTACGACTACAATACGCTACAGGTCTGTCATCACCATTACAAAGAATAGCACCAACAGCATAACCTGAAGCATCTGTTTTTAAAATAAAAGTGTTATGCTTGGAAAAATTTGGATATTGTAATATAGGTGGACAGATAAGGGTGGCTTTTAATTTATCAAATGCGTCTTGACACGCGTTATCCCATTTAAAGATTACACCTTTACGTGTTAAATGATTCAAAGGTGCAGCTATATGAGCAAAATCTTTTGTGTGAGCGCCATCTTTTGGGCGCCGGTAGAAATTGAACGTTAAAAGGATAAAATTGGATCGATCTTTTGGATCGATCTCTTATCGTCGCCACCCTCAATGCGATAACACGCGAGTTTTTTCTTTTTAAAAAAATTGAACGTTAAAAGGATAAAATTGGATCGATCTTTTGGATCGATCTCTTATCGTCGCCACCCTCAATGCGATAACACGCGAGTTGTTAGATTTTGTAATTTGTGAAAGTAAAACCTTTGTGTGATTTGGGGAAGGGAAAGAGAATTGGGTAAATATAGCAAGAATTTCTTTAATTCAGTTTATTTTTTATTATTTCTATTAATTTTGCTTTGAATCAGCACCCCTCTTTTTTTTAATTTTGTCCCGGCATTTATTGCTGCGCGAACATTGGTCCTTCGAGCCGGATCGCATTCCGGATTTATTTTCGTTATCATTTTCATTTATTTTTCTTTTTCTTATTATTTTCATTATTTTTCGTCATTACGCTGTTCATTTCACGTTTCCTTCTTTCATCCAAGCGTTTTCTTTTGATCCTCCACGTTCGACGTTTCGAACATCTGGCAACTAAAAACTTGGATACAGCTATTTTTAGCATTACCTTTTATGGTAAACAATTTGGTCCCTTACCTCATTGGTCGCAATCGTTTCGTTTTAAATCGTCCTTACGAAAATCATCCTAAGTATTTTATATACGTATACCTCGTTCCTTCCACAAGTCTCTCTCTCTCACTCTCTCTCTCTAGGCTTTCTTTCACTCTCTCAAACATTCTCTCTCGCTCTCATCAATCGAGTTACGAATCATTAAATAAATTTTGTTTCTATTCTATTTTTAAACAAAATTACTTTATTATCTCATTATGAGCGAAAAACTTACAAAACTCACTTTACGCCGTACTGGTTTCTATAACCACCTACTTGAATGCCTAGCCCTGGGTCAAGATACCTCTTCCGATCCTATAAAAAATAGCATTTTTCTTGAACGAGCACAAGACATTGATGGCATTTATAAAGATTTCCAAACGGCTCATAATACAATTATTGGACTGATTGAAGAAGCTGACTTTGACGAGCATGATAAAGTTAGAAAAACAGCAGCTACTGCATACTATACAATCAAAGCTCTCTTTCATCAACGTTCACCACCACCAGCCACAACTAGTAACGTTTCTGCACCATCGTCACCAAAATTGAATAAAATTTCGTTACCTACTTTTGATGGTAATTATAAGGAGTGGCATACATTTTATGATTTATTTCGTTCTCTGGTCCATGAAAACAATTCTCTGTCGTCTATCGTTAAATACCAGTATCTGCTTACATCCTTAAAAGGAGAAGCCTTTAATCTTTTAAAAGGATTGCCTGTTACAGAGGCTAACTATGAAACGGCCTATAAAACCTTAAAAGGAAGATATCATAATAAACGGCATTTAGCCACTTTGTATTTTCTTGAAATCCTTCATGTGAAACCATTGAAGGACGAGTCTGCAAAAGGTTTTCGATCACTAATTGATACCTTTCATGAAAACGTTGAAGGTTTTCGTACCTTGGAATTCCCCGTTGACAATTGGGATTTCTTACTTTTCAATTTAATGTTGCAAAAATTAACAGACGCCATCCGAACAGCCTTTGAAGCGGAATATTCTCATGTAGATATTCCAACCTATGTACAGCTGATGTCCTTCCTTGAAAAAAGAGCAAAGGCAATAGAGTCAGTTTTATTAACGTCGGGAGATAAAACTTCCCTTGGGCGTTCAAAACCCACCACTCGATCAGTGAATTTAAAAATTGAAAATCATTCGAAGACTTCATCGCTGAAATGTATCTTATGCTCAGACTCTCATCCTATATATCGCTGTCACGTTTTTAATGGCAAGTCAGCTCTGGAAAGATTATCACTTGCAAGAGAACACAATTTGTGTCGGAATTGTCTCAGTCAAAAACATGCAACCCACAATTGCACCTCTACTCGTACCTGCCGTCTATGCAACCAACATCACCATTCATCCTTACATCTGAAGGGTCAAGGTTCTTCATCTGTTCACGTCGGGACATCCTTCCATGAAATGTCTTCTAATATAAAAGAAACAACTCACAAGGTTATTCTACCCATTATTCAAGTCAACACTCCGGATCAATTTGGAAAACTACATACCGTAAATGCTTTAATTGACTCCGGAAGTATGTCAAACTTTATTTCTGAAAGACTCTCAAAGAAATTACATCTTCCTCGAGAATATACATCATGTGTAGAGATTCAAGGACTAAACTCGATGACATCTCTATGTAAAAAGGGATCAATTCATTGTTCCGTTCAACCCATCCATTCTCACCAACCATCTTTTCAATTTAAAGCAATCATCACACCAAGCATTTGTTCCAACCAACCATCCATTTCATCCATTACCTCCATGTATTCACACCTAAAACACTTAAACATAAATCCAGATAAAAACCTTACCACGATATCCGTCGATCTCTTATTGGGAGCTGAGCTGGTGCCTCAAATATTTACTGATGGTCGCATTCAGGGCGGACCTAATGAGCCTATTGCGGTTAATTCCGTTTTCGGGTGGATCATAATGGGAAAATCTTCTATTTCCAATCCAAATCATCACTCAACTTGTCTTTCAACCACCAATGCCTCGCTTGAAAAATCGATTCAAAGATTTTGGGAATTGGAATCCATACCAAAAGAAACATCATTATCAAAATCAGAAGAAATGTGTGAATCTCATTTTAAAAAGAACTGTCAACTTACCTCCTCTGGTCGGTTTATGGTTTCGTTGCCATTCAAAACAAAGGAACCTGTTCTTGGAAATTCTTATACTATGGCGTTAAAACGTTTTTTGTCATTGGAAAATCGACTCCTGAAAAATCCTGCATTAAAAGATGATTATGTTAAATTTATGAAGGATTATCTTGAATCTAATCACATGACACGTCTGTCATCATTAAAATCTCCTTCTGAAAAATCCTATTATATACCACATCATTGTATTGTTCGACCAGAGAGTCTTTCTACAAAACTTAGAGTGGTTTTTGACGCCTCTGCCATAACGTCTAATGGCATATCATTAAATGATAATTTATTAATTGGGCGCAAGCTTCAGCAGGATATCGTAAAAATCTTAATGTCATTTAGATGTTTCAACTATGCATTCATCTGCGATATTAAGCAGATGTATCGGCAAATTTTGATATCCCCTTCTGATCGGCCGTTTCAGAAGATCTTATGGCGGTTCTCTCCTGCAGAACCGATAGAGGAATATTGTTTAAACACAGTCACGTATGGCGTAGCGTCGGCACCTTTTCTGGCTTTACGGACCTTATTGGAATTGGCCAACAAATATGAGAATTACTATCCTAGAGCAGCTACGGTTTTACGCAACCATGTGTATGTGGATGACATCGTTGCAGGGGCCCAATCGATAAATGAAGCTTTGAAAGTACAGCAGGAATTGATTGATCTATTGGGAAGAGGAAGCTTTGAGCTAAGAAAATGGGCGAGCAATTGTAAAGAAATATTACGTTCTGTGTCTAATACTGACCTTTCAATGCCAATATCCTTGGATTATGATGACACTCATTGCGTAAAAGTGCTTGGATTACAATGGAATCCTACCTCCGATCAATTCCAGTACTCTTTCTCCTCTCGTCCGGCTCCTTGTACCAAAAGATCTATATTATCAGAGATCGCTCGAATATACGATCCCCTAGGGTTTCTTACTCCATGTACCCTCAAAGCAAAAATTTACATGCAGCAGTTATGGCAACTAAAAATATCTTGGGATGAAACTCCTCCGCTCCATGTAACTGAAAATTGGAAAACATTTAAAAACAATCTTCCAGTGTTATCCGAATGGAGTTTACCTCGATTAATGATTCCAATTAAAACTCAATCGGTGCAACTTCATTTATTCTGCGACGCTTCTCAACAGGGGTATTGCACAGTTGCCTATTTACGCTCTCAAACTGACACCTCCATAACCACATCTTTCATATGTGCTAAAGCTCGTGTCGCACCTCTGAAGACGATTTCAATTCCACGTTTGGAATTGTGTGGCGCAGTTCTTCTTGCAGACATGTTGCAAAATATTAAGGAAACATTGTCTCCACTTATAGAATTTAAATCAATTACCGCCTGGTCGGATTCGCAAGTCACCTTGGCGTGGATTGCTTCCACCCCAAGTCGTTGGAGGGTTTTCGTCGCCAATCGTGTGTCTCATATAAATAACATTCTGCCGTCAACTTCTTGGAGATACATTCCCTCGTCCTCTAATCCCGCTGACTGCGGATCTAGAGGCATGTTCCCAGATCAACTAATTGCCACAGAATTGTGGTGGAAAGGTCCCTCATGGCTTAATAAATCCCCAGAATATTGGCCATCTATCAATAAAATTCCTGAAACAGAAGATATTCTACGTGAACAACAACAGAAATTCGTTCAAACAACTGAAATTAAAACTAATATCATTGATATTCTTTTGAATAAATTTTCCTCACTATCAAAAATTCAACGTATCCTAGCATACATTCAAAGATTCCTAAGTCTATGTCAAAGGCAAAAAGGATGTTCTGGTATAAACTTATCTTTGTTTGAAGTTCAGCAGGCTTTAACCACTATGCTCCGCCACGTTCAGAATCAACACTTTTCGTCACTGTTCATTTCCATAAAAAATAACCAATTACCCCCTAAACCTCTTCGAAAATTGGCTCCGTTCATTGATAGAGAGGGTTTAATTAGGGTGGGCGGGCGTTTAAAATATGCAGTGATACCATTTGATCATAAACACCCAGTGTTGTTACCAAAAACTAATCGGGTCAATGAACTGTTGGTGGAAGAACTTCATAAAAAACATCTTCATGTGGGTCAAAGAACCTTACAATCGCTGGTGATGCGACAATATTGGATTCTTGGATCGAGAAGTTTAGTGCATCGTGTTGTATCCAGATGTATCCGTTGCGTAAAATGCAAGCCTCGTTCATATGCACCATTGATGGCGGACCTGCCAGCATTTCGAGTAGCTGAAGCTAAGGCCTTTTCCAGGGTAGCTGTGGACTTCGCAGGACCCCTTTATACCACAATCAGTCGATGTAGAGGAGCGAAGTGTATCAAATCTTATATTTCTGTATTTGTGTGTACGTCTACAAAAGCCATACACTTAGAATTGGTTTCAGATCTCTCCACAGAGGCCTTTATTGCGGCTTTGAGAAGATTTACATCCAGAAGAGGTCGATGTACACTCATTCTATCGGACCAAGGAACCAATTTCGTGGGCACATATAATAGACTTCAAGAAATGGCAAAGATTTCAGGTCAAAGGCTAGAACTCACGTGGCAATTCCATCCGCCAGGGGCTCCGCATTTTAATGGATTGGCTGAGGCGGGTGTAAAATCGGTTAAGTCACATTTAATCAGAGTCATCGGAGATCAGAAACTTACCTTCGAGGAGGTCTATACAGTTCTTACACAGATCGAAGCTATTTTGAATTCGAGACCGCTTTCGGCGATCACCAAAGATCCAAATGATCTTCAACCATTGACTCCCGCCCATTTTTTATTACTCGAACCTCAAAATACTTCTGTTTTAGATTTAGATTGTACTCAATTACCCCTCAATCGCTTGGACCGTTGGAAGCTATTACAAAGAATGGTCCAGGATTTTTGGAAACGATGGCACGTTGAATACTTACATTCGCTTCAACAAAGAAGAAAATGGAACACTCCTGATTCGAGTCCGTCTGTTGGGGATCTCGTCACCATTAAAAATGAATTGCGCCCTCCGTTGCAGTGGGAAATGGGTAGAATCGAGGCGCTTCATCCTGGAGTTGACGGCGTCATACGTGTGGCGACCGTTAAAACAACACGTGGTCACGTGACTCGACCGTTGGTGAAGATTTGTCCGTTGCCCACTTAAATTGAAATACGTAACTTACATTTAATGTCGATTAATTTCTGGTTAACTAATTACCAATTATCATTACTTACCTGTTTATTTCCATGTTCATTTAACTAAAACTTTCACGCTATTATAAAAAAAAAAAAAATATCTATATTCCTGTACTCTGTTTATATTTTTGTTGGTGGGCGGAATGTGTGAGCGCCATCTTTTGGGCGCCGGTAGAAATTGAACGTTAAAAGGATAAAATTGGATCGATCTTTTGGATCGATCTCTTATCGTCGCCACCCTCAATGCGATAACACGCGAGTTGTTAGATTTTGTAATTTGTGAAAGTAAAACCTTTGTGTGATTTGGGGAAGGGAAAGAGAATTGGGTAAATATAGCAAGAATTTCTTTAATTCAGTTTATTTTTTATTATTTCTATTAATTTTGCTTTGAATCAGCACCCCTCTTTTTTTTAATTTTGTCCCGGCATTTATTGCTGCGCGAACATCTTTAATGAAACGTCTATAGTAGTTTACGAATGCGACGAATCTTTTTGTTTCATTAGCATCTTTGGGAACGGGATAATGTTTTATTACTTCGACTTTTGACTGATCCGGTGAAATTCCTTCAGCGGATATGTTATGACCTAAATAAACAATATCTTTTTTAAGAAATTCACATTTATTTGGGTTAAGCTTTAAATTAACCTCTCTTAACCTTTGAAGTACTTTTACAAGATTTTTATTATGATTTAGTAATGTATTTCCAAAAACAATCAGATCATCAAGATAAACAAAACATATGTCATATGTTAAACCTGACATGGCAATAGTCATTGCACGACTAAAACCGCTAGGACTAACTTTAAGTCCCATTGGTAATCTCGTCATCTACAATTGACCTCTATCTGTACTAAAAGCTGTATACGGTCTGCTAGCTTGATCCAATTCTACTTGGTAGTACCCCTGTGATAAATCAAGATGAGAAAAGTACATTGCACCTGATAAAGAATCTATTATTTCTAAGACAGAAGGCAATGGATAATTATCATCTTCAATCTTTTTGTTTAATAATCGGTAGTCTATAACTACACGCCATTTTTTGTTACCATTTTTATCTTCCTTTTTTGGAACAATGAGCAAAGGTGCTGACCATTCTGATCGAGTTTCCTCAATGATACCGTCTTCTAGCATTTTATTGACCTGTTTATGAATTTCATGAATTACTGAGTTTTGCAAATATAACTTTTGTTTGTAAACATTAGTAACACCCAAAGTATCATGTTTTAAATGAAAAACATCGGAATATTTTGCACACACTCTTTGTAATGTTAGTTTTTCTTCCGCATTTAAATGATCCATTCTTATTAAATCTAGCAAAGTATCTGCCCTATTGAAGCTTTATTAGTTTGAATGTTGCATATATTATAATTCTCTAGAGTTTCAACTTTTGGAACAAAATTTTTTAATTTAATGTTTTGATCGTTAGTGTTTAGTATTCTAACTGGTATTTTATTATCGTTATTGACCTTAACTACAGTATTTGCAACAAAAACACCATCACCTATTTCCTCGTTCAGTACAACTAAATCTCCTTTTAAGTTAACTGGAAAATACTTAATATACTGACGCATCTGAGTTAATGGGTACAGAAACTTTAACATTGTCAATCCAAAGAGATAGTAAAAATGTTTCGTAATTTATTGTGGCAAAATATTTGAAAAAGAAATCTGATCCTAATATTCCCTGAAATTGACAATTTGGATTATTAATTACTATAAACTGATGTGTTATACATTTTTCGTTATTAATTTGTAAAAGGATATCTGCTGATCCAAGCGAAGTTACTGAACCGCTAATGCCTTTAACCTCAAGTTTATTGAATGGATTTATTACATGATCGTCATTTAAAAATTCTTGAAAAAATTTGCTGACAGAAGCTCCCGTGTCAATTAAAAATGAAAAACATTTATTATTACTCCTAAAATTTATATAATTTAACCCGTTTAAATTGTAACTTACTACTATTTCATCTTTATTAGTTACGAAAAAATTTTTCTAAATTATTGTCAGATTGATTTTGAATGTCATTAAAATTTTGGTTGTTATTAGAGTTTTTCTGAGCAGTTTCGGAATAGTACACATGTCCTCTTGCAGAGCCTCTATAGGTACTAGTACTAGGTCGACGATTATTTCCACGAAAGCTATTTGATGGTCTGAAATTTATTTATATAGTTAATGTCTCGGCGTTATCATCCGCTTGTGAAATAGTGAGATTCACAAATAATTCTTCGACACTTTTGCCGAACTCTTCAACTGTTCTAGAACCTTGTCTTGCATTATTCAACTTTACAGAAAGCACAGCTGCCGAATGTTTGGTTAAAAAGTGTTTTTCTAAATCTTTAACTAAATCATTATTACTATTATAATTACTATTCATTCGCAACTTAGCACTTTGTGAACGTTTTGTCTTTAGTACATATTTAGTTAATAATTGTTTACCTGCATCATTCAACAATTCATCGTATAATTTAATTGAGTTGATAAGCTGTTTGGTGGTATCTTCCGTACCATCCATAGATGGAAGCAAAGAACCTGCCGTTTTTAAGTCAAATGAACTCATTTTTGTTTCGTCTTTTACAGTTATATCAGAACCTAACTCTATATTATCGGATAAAGATTCGATTGCTTTACGTCTACTTTCTAAAACCTCATTACAACTATTGAAATATTTTTTAATTGCTTTGCAAAAGTTTTTTATTTCTGTAACTCTATCACTATCATATTTCCCTAGCTTAAATTTTTCTTTTAGATCTTTAAATTCAACTTCTAAGCTTTCTAATTTAATTACCTTACGATTAATCACTGAAATATCCTTACGCCTCTCTTCATTGTCCTTGGTTAGGTTTCTCTGTATTACACGCAGCTCTTCAAGAAGATGCCGAAAACTCGTCACAATCACTTCCGACATTCAATAGACATAATCGCGCACATCTCTTGCTTGGTGTAGAGAATTTAATTTATAAGTCTTGGCTTCGGCTAAGATGACGCTTCAATCTTCCTTCCATAGCCCTTTCTCTCACTCGTACCAAATATATCACCGCTCCACAGCAGCAGCACGTAAATATTAAAACAACACCAATAAATGCGATTATACCGAAAATTTCGAATATATGACCCGTTGAAACATCAGATGTTTGACCACCACTATTTCCGGATTGAACTATAATTATCTCTTCTTTAACTTCCTTGGATTGTTGCTTTCCCATATTTTCTTTCTTCTTTTTTTTTCTTATTATTTATTTATTATCTCTTTTTTTTTACGCTGTTCTGTTTCACAATGAACACAACTGGCAGGATCGCCATGTGGTATCGTTGAAGGGTTTTAGGTTTTTTGAATAAAAGAGTTTCTTCCCAACTACATGTTAATGTATTTTACCCAAAGGTTCGTACAATTCTGATGATTACAAAAGCGTAATCAATATTAAAGTATTACAGCAATAATGCTTACCACGGTAATACGGTTCAACGGACGATAACCTGATACTTATTAATGAAGTTGCTGAGCCTACATTTTATAGTTAAACGTTTTGTAATTTACTTAAACAATAATGAATTTGGATACACTACACTGGTCGTCATGAAGTCATGATTATTTTCTTTTAATATAGTCCATAATTTTTGGATACCTTTGATGGTTACTGCCCAAGCCTTTAAACATTTTATTGATTTTGTTACATCATGTCCTTTTCCATTAATAACCTTTAAATTTTTAATAATATCAAACATTTCATTTAAGAAGTCGTCTTCGCCAGAATATTTTTTTGAATTTAATACATCAAATAGCTTATTGAATTTTTCATTAAACTCTATTGTTCCAATACATTCTGATGGGAGCGCTTTTAAAGATAAATAAACTTCCAACCCACTCGCCACCGTATGGCTAATTACTTGGGCTGCTAATTTTACCTTCATTTTTTGGAAGTTGGTTGGGTTGATGTGTGCAGGAGTCAATTTTGGTGCCATTCTGTTTCTTTATTGAACATCCATGTTATAAAAACTTGAAATAAACTCCCAAGATGTTTTCTTATCATTAAACACAAAATGATGTTTAATTAAATTATTTCTGGTAGCTTTTAACAAGTGAGGAGTATCAAAAATAAAAGGAATTGCGTCTCCATTTAACAAAATCCATTGGGTCTCTGGTGTTATTTTAAAATATTGTGTAGTTGCATAAAATTACTTCCCATATCTGTTATCCCACATCGTACTCGGAGTCCAATATTTTTTAATTTTTGAATACATTGCTCAATCTCTTCTTTCAATGTTGGTGCTGTACATGTTTTAATAAAAAAATAACCAAGAGGTAATTTCCAATTATTTGTAAGCCCTCTAATCATAAAAACATTTGCATTTCGTGCTGAAATGTACTCTCTTTTATCGTCTCCTATATCTACAAGACCAACAACTTGGTCTCTTCCAATGTGATAAAACAGGTTCTCTTTTAGGGCAATTTCATCTATACAGAGGATGCAATCCTTGTCTAAATATCCCATAGAAGAAACTTTAATTTCCAATGCCTTATACAGTTGTATGTTGTTGAGGCCAGGGACAAATTTTAAATTTTCAGTAAACCTTCTTAAGGTCCTTGTTGAAGGCAAATAAAATAAAGTCTGTAAAAATTTATAAGACCGTGGCCCCAAAAAATATAATTGCATACTGAACTCTTTGTATGCAGTAGTATATCTTCTTTTTGATGATGTTATGTTGCACAACCCCACCTGAATTTTTATAAAACTTGCCAAATTGTTGGGAAAAAACGATCACAATAATTGTCGAAATCTTGTAGAGTGCATGTTTTGTTAGTAGTACTTGCATTCATAAGTAATCTTCTCACCTTGACATTTTCAGATCAAAAGTTTCAAAAGTTTCTACAAAAATTTTTAAAAAATTACACTAAATCAACAAATCAAAGATAATTTAAAAACTACAATATGGTAAAATCATTGTCTTGCATGCTTCAAATACATTTTGTAAGTACATAAAATCATAATACCTGATTTTGTAGTGCTGGGTGTGGACCTAGCGGATGAAGCTGGACGGCTTTCTATTTATGTAGAACCACAAAAACAATTAATAATAGAGAGAGTTAAATAAGAAATTTTAATAGATTACCTGTTGATTCTGAATGCACATCCACAAATAACGGGCTGCATTGAAAATCTAAAAATTAGCAATTATAGTAGAAGGAAATTTTGTATGCTTATAATTATATATTATATAATTATAATAATAACAGAAATATTAATTATTAAACTTACCTAATAAATCAGTATTATGGTTTTGGGTATCACCACATTCAACTCCAGATGGTCCCGGTTCTACAAGAAAAAAACCTTTATATTTATTGTTAGTGTTCAAATACTTTCATCTAGTTTAGAAATTGTAGATTCCGGGTTCATCGTAAAGTATTGAAGAAAATAAACTCGAAACAACGATGAATAATTAAATTTATTAATGTAAATTCGGTGCTATTGACAATTTCGAACGCCTGGCGTTCCTCATCAGGCACGACTACGAGAAACAAGAAATAAAGATTAAATTAAATTTGTACATATGTGGAATTTAAAATTAATTGATCAAAGAGTCCTTACAAATCTTAAAATAGTTACAAGTGAAAAATAAAAAATAAAAAATATTTACCGTCAAACGAGGAGCATCAAGTTGAGGGTTTTCAGGAATACATTTAGTCTTTGTAAAATCATTTATGAGATTATCTCCAATGAAATATGAAAATATTGTTGAAAAACACCAAAAACTTTTCCGTGTATAAATTTATAAACTGATGGGTATGAGTAGGTACAAGAAGTTGCAAAAATTATTTGTGTAAAATCGTTAAACATTAAAAATAATAAAGGATGTCAAAACTTATCCCGAACGTTAATAGGAAATGAAATATATTTGATTGAGTCTGTTCAAGCTGGCGTATTGAGGTGGACTGAAGGTCACGAGTGCAACATGGAAAGGTGAAAGTTGGGGGAGTTGGTGGGAGTAAAGTAAATGTAAATTGTGCTGTTAAACAACTTTTAAAAAATTTCTGTAATTGTAATTGTTGAAGTCTGTTAAATCATTAAGAAGTATGTCATCTTCATTATATTGATGAATAAACAATTCTTCATAAAGGTCGAGTTCTTTTGACTTCTTAATGTTTTTTAAGAGTTCCAAGTTTTTTAATGTAGTTTTGTGTTTTTGATTGTGTATGTGTTTGTAGACGGCGGATGATTCTTTAGTAAGATGTTCCCTAAATCTGGTGGTGACATTTCTGCCTGTCTGTCCTATATATAATTTATTACAATCACCACATTCTATCTTATATACACCACTTAGTTCACCCTTTTCAAATTTGTGTTTATTATTTATCAGGATTTGACCAAGCTTATTGTTAGTGGTAAAGGCAGGGATAATGTCAAAATTATCTAGATTTTGTTTAAATTTGTATTGGAGGGAAGGGTTGTAGGGAAGGGAAATAAATCTATATTTTTTCTTGAAGTGAGGATAGATAAGGTTGTTTAAACGTGAAGCGTGTACTTTATTGTATATTCGTTGTAGGTCCTTTATATTAAAATCGTTATTTAGGCCAATTTTTAATATCTTCTTAAGTTCGTTTAAATAATTATCTTCATTGAGAGGTATGGAGCTGAGACGGTTAAAGAAAAATCTGAAACTCGCTTCTTTGTGTTGGTTACAGTTATATGAAAATTTAGAAATGACAGAGTCTGTAGTGGTAGGCTTTCTGAAAATGTCAAATTCTAGAATCGTTTTTGTTGCATTTCGAGAAATTATAAGATCCAAGAAGTTAAGTTTACCATCAACTTCCATTTCAGTGGTGAACTCGAGATTACATAAGTTATTAAAAATGACTTTTAGAGCGGAAAATTTAGCTGGGTTACCATTGTATATAATGAAGATGTCGTCTACGTAGCGGCCGTAAAATAAAATATCGTTGGTAAATAATTTATATTTCTCAGAAAACAGTTCATTTTCGAAATTATTAACATAGATGTCGGCAACAATTCCAGAGATAGGAGAGCCCATGGGCAAACCATCTTTCATTTGGTAAAAACGGTTGTTGAAGACGAAGAAGTTTTGGTTACAAACTATTTCAAGGATATCGAGAAAACAGTTAATTTCATTAATGTCTATTTTTAGTATTTGTTGTTCTGAAATGAGGTATCTTTTAATGATTGCAACGGAAGCGATCGTGGGTACGTTAGTGTATAGATTTTTGATGTCAAAAGAAATTAGTTTACATTTTTTAGAGACTTCGAAATTCTTCAGTTTATGAATGAGATCGGTTGAATTTTTTATGTTGTAAGAGAATGAACTTTGAAAGGTGTTAAAAAGGAATGACTGAATGATTTTCGATATTTTATTAGTAGGTGTGTTATTATTGCTGATAATAGGACGAATACTTTTTTCCTTTTTATGAAGTTTTATGAAGCTGCTTTTAAATAGGGGTTATAAAAGTTTTAAAACAAATTTTTCTAGAAAATCACAATTTTATTAAAGATGTCAACACGAAATCCTCCCATGTAAACCCTGTACTCCATAAATTAAAAAATTTAAAAGATCTTAAACACAAAATCAAAGAAAAAAACCTTATTGTCACACTAGGAGACAAAAACGGAGGTCTTGTCATTCTAAATAAAGATTCCTACATCTTCAAAACTTTAACTTTTTTCAAAGAGAACAATATTATAGAAATTAAAAATAATCCTACCGTTAAATTCAACAACAGACTCAAAAAACAAATCAAAACCAATCAATTTTATCTAAAGAAATTTAATATCACTCCTTATAACTGTATAGAAATGAACCCCTTAATTCCCACTCTAAAAAGCTTCATAAACCTTCATAAAAAGGAAAAAAGTATTCGTCCTATTATCAGCAATAATAACACATCTACTAATAAAATATCGAAAATCATTCAGTCATTCCTTTTTAACACCTTTCAAAGTTCATTCTCTTACAACATAAAAAATTCAACCGATCTCATTCATAAACTGAAGAATTTCGAAGTCTCTAAAAAATGTAAACTAATTTCTTTTGACATCAAAAATCTATACACTAACGTACCCACGATCGCTTCCGTTGCAATCATTAAAAGATACCTCATTTCAGAACAACAAATACTAAAAATAGACATTAATGAAATTAACTGTTTTCTCGATATCCTTGAAATAGTTTGTAACCAAAACTTCTTCGTCTTCAACAACCGTTTTTACCAAATGAAAGATGGTTTGCCCATGGGCTCTCCTATCTCTGGAATTGTTGCCGACATCTATGTTAACAATTTCGAAAATGAACTGTTTTCTGAGAAATATAAATTATTTACCAACGATATTTTATTTTACGGCCGCTACGTAGACGACATCTTCATTATATACAATGGTAACCCAGCTAAATTTTCCGCTCTAAAAGTCATTTTTAATAACATATGTAATCTCGAGTTCACCACTGAAATGGAAGTTGATGGTAAACTTAACTTCTTGGATCTTATAATTTCTCGAAATGCAACAAAAACGATTCTAGAATTTGACATTTTCAGAAAGCCTACCACTACAGACTCTGTCATTTCTAAATTTTCATATAACTGTAACCAACACAAAGAAGCGAGTTTCAGATTTTTCTTTAACCGTCTCAGCTCCATACCTCTCAATGAAGATAATTATTTAAACGAACTTAAGAAGATATTAAAAATTGGCCTAAATAACGATTTTAATATAAAGGACCTACAACGAATATACAATAAAGTACACGCTTCACGTTTAAACAACCTTATCTATCCTCACTTCAAGAAAAAATATAGATTTATTTCCCTTCCCTACAACCCTTCCCTCCAATACAAATTTAAACAAAATCTAGATAATTTTGACATTATCCCTGCCTTTACCACTAACAATAAGCTTGGTCAAATCCTGATAAATAATAAACACAAATTTGAAAAGGGTGAACTAAGTGGTGTATATAAGATAGAATGTGGTGATTGTAATAAATTATATATAGGACAGACAGGCAGAAATGTCACCACCAGATTTAGGGAACATCTTACTAAAGAATCATCCGCCGTCTACAAACACATACACAATCAAAAACACAAAACTACATTAAAAAACTTGGAACTCTTAAAAAACATTAAGAAGTCAAAAGAACTCGACCTTTATGAAGAATTGTTTATTCATCAATATAATGAAGATGACATACTTCTTAATGATTTAACAGACTTCAACAATTACAATTACAGAAATTTTTTAAAATATGTTTAACAGCACAATTTACATTTACTTTACTCCCACCAACTCCCCCAACTTTCACCTTTCCATGTTGCACTCTTGACCTTCAATCCACCTCAATACGCCAGCTTGAACAGACTCAATCAAATATATTTCATTTCCTATTAACGTTCGAGATAAGTTTTGACATCCTTTATTATTTTTAATGTTTTAACGATTTTACACAAATAATTTTTGCAACTTCTTGTACCTACTCATACCCATCAGTTTATAAATTTATACACGGAAAAGTTTTTGGTGTTTTTCAACAATATTTTCATATTTCATTGGAGACAATCTCATAAATGATTTTACAAAGACTAAATGTATTCCTGAAAACTCTCAACTTGATGCTCCTCGTTTGACGGTAAATATTTTTTATTTTTCTCTTGTAACTATTTTAAGATTTGTAAGGACTCTTTGATCAATTAATTTTAAATTCCACATATGTACAAATTTAATTTAATCTTTATTTCTTGTTTCTCGTAGTCGTGCCTAATGAGGAACGCCAGGCGTTCGAAATTGTCAATAGCACCGAATTTACATTAATAAATTTAATTATTCATCGTTTTTTCGAGTTTATTTTCTTCACTTTCATTTAGACCTGAGAAAGAGTCTGTTTTTGGTGAACTAATCACTTTTGATGTAGAAGGAGCAAGTTGAACATCTAAAGTAAAGTATTCATTAACAAATATACTTAAATTAAAATTTATAAATACAATTACCAGATAATATCACAATCTTTCCTTCGGGTTTTTGGCTTGTTTCCTTGTATTGTATAATTTCGGTGGGAATTGCAATGGGTAACAACCTTTTTTTATATGGGTCACTGAACATGTTATTATTAAAATGTAATGCACAAACTCTTTAATTATTGCATAATTGTTGTACAGATTTGTCTTCCAAATCTAAACGATTGCATGCCTTCAGCCACTGCTTTGCTCAAAAACAATTACATAAATATAATTTAAATTGTAAATATTACTACTAAATTTTCTTTACCTTTCTAGATCTTTTGGTATGCGAAACATACTTATCTTTGTGCCAATAGTACTGGTTACAACCACGTACCACACAATAACAGCCACATTTCACACTCATTTTATATTAATAAAAACTAATTAAAATAATAACTACTAAAAAACTATTATTAAAAAATAGTAAAACTAAAGTATGCTAAAAGATAAGATAAACTAATACTACTGTTCGCTCCGCTTAAGCTATTTCCGCAAATATGACATGCCACCCCCGCCAGGGGGCATTATCTCACTCACCACGATCTCGAGCGTTTCGCAGCGCGTGTGCCGCATCGTCTCGTTTTGTTCTTACGCTTTCTTTCCGCATTTTCTAAGGTAATTTTCTTTTCTTTATTTTATTTATTATTATTTCGACCTTTGTTACTAATTAAAGAAACAATTTATTTAGAATCATTTTTTTTTAATTAATTCATTGAGCATCCAGCACCTTCACAATCGCTTATTGTGGCTCGTATTTTTGGAGCGCACATTTTTTGGTCCTTCGAGCCGGATGCTTGGTGTCATTTCGATTGTTTTTTGCATACCTTTATTTAATTTATTTCTAAGTAATTGCAATCATATAGTTTCGCCCACCCGCAACACCACGTGCTCTTACTTCTTTTTCGATTCGCATCGCTCCACATCTGGTGTTTGTTGAAATCGCAATTCAAGTCAATCTGAACAAAAAAAATATACAGATAAAATTATATTAATTATTTCGTTTATTATTTTTTTTCTATCTTTGAAGAGAAGATATAACATTGCATTATATTATTTTTCGCTCTTTATTTTCTTTTCTGTCGATCATTTCTTAAATTGATGAAGATTGTCAATATGGCTGATCACAAACTTTCAAAATTAATCTTACGCCGTAACGGTTACCTTAATCGTTTAATTGAAACGGCTGATGCTGCTCATACTGTATCTGACAGTAATGATTTAAAATTAATTTTCATTGCCCGTGCTAATGACTCTGAAGACACATATAAAGAATTCAAAACGCTGCACAATCAGGTTATTGGGCTTATAGATGAGGCGGATTTTGATACCCATGATGCTATACGTAAACAAGCTGATGAATCTTACTTTACGATAAAAGCCGTCAATTATAGAATTTCCTCTGAAATTTCCAAACCAAAAGATCCTCCTATACCTATTAATTCTCCTAAATTGAATAAAATTTCGCTCCCAGTATTCTCAGGCGATTACAAGAGCTGGCCAAGCTTTTACGATCTGTACCGATCTTTAGTACATGAAAATCAGTCATTATCAGAGGTAGCGAAGTACCAATATCTCTTAACATCGATTTCCGGAGAAGCTTTGCATCTTGTAAAGGGTTTGCCGATGACGGAGGCGAATTATTCGATCGCCTTCAAAACTTTAAAAACTAGATATCAAAATAAACGACATCTGGCGACTCTATATTATAATGAAATTCAAAGCGTTACAATCAAACAATCAACTGAAGGTTCCGCTAAGGCCTATCGGATGTTGATAGACACCTTTTCCGAGAACGTTGAAGGGTTAAGAACGCTGGGCTTTCCTGTTGATGATTGGGATTTTTTATTATTTAATCTTTTGTTGCAAAAATTAGACACGTCAATTAAGACAAAATTTGAAACAGAACATAGTGAATTCGAAATCCCAACTTATATCCAATTAATAAGTTTTTTGGAGAATCAATCAAAGGCCTTAGATTCAGTTAAATTAACATCGTCAGTCAAGGGACCTAAGCCGTCGTTAAAGTCCACGTCAACTTTTGCTACTGAAATAAAACAAAAACTAAGCTGTATTTTATGTAAAATGAACCATAACCTTTATCAGTGCGATAAATTTCTCGAAAAGTCTCCTTCACAGCGGTTTAACATCATTTCTGACAATAAGTTCTGCAAGAATTGCTTAGGATACCGTCATCATACAAGTAAATGCAACTCAAATAAAACTTGTAGAATTTGCAATAAGCGACACCATACGCTTTTACATTTAAATTTAACTCCGCTGGACAAATCTTCACCAAATCCAAATTCAACTGGTACGTCAACCCAACCTCATACTGTCGCTTCTGCTACCAATACCGTCGCTACTATTTTACTTCCGGTCGCAGAATTGGATGTTCAGGATCGATTTGGAAAATACCATAAAGTCAGAGCTCTAATCGACACCTGCAGTATGATCAATTTCATCAGTGAAAACCTTCAAAAGCGATTGCAACTGGTCCGCTCGATTCATTCTGTACCGATTGAGGGTTTGAATAATATGTCATCCAATTGTAACAACGGCTCTGTTGAATGCTATATCAAGCCGTGCAATGTCTTTCAACCTACGTTACACTTCACCGCTGTAATCAGTCAACGTATCTGTTCAGAACATCCCAGCATCTCCATTGATGTTTCTGCGTATCCGCATTTGCAAGATCTTAATATATCTAAAACTCAATCATCTCCTGGGCCAATCGACATACTATTGGGTGCTGAACTGGTGCCATATATTCTTACTGGTGATCGTCGTGTTGGGGGCATGGATGAACCGGCTGCCCTGGGTTCTATTTTTGGATGGTTATTGACGGGAAGATCTGCTGATTCGTCGTTTCCAGAGTCCAACATTTCATTATTGGTTGAACCATCACTTGATTCATGCCTTCGCAAGTTTTGGGAGCTGGAACAAATGAGCGAGATCGTTCCGGAAGATCCTGAAGATCGTCAATGTGACGCACATTTCCAATCTACCTATAATCGCACCTCTGAAGGAAGATTTATAGTCTCACTTCCATTTCGTACACCTACTCCCAAGCTAGGTGAATCTTATACGCAAGCGCATCGTCGATATTTATATCTCGAGAGAAAATTAATCAAAGATTCGGAGATTTTTCAAAAATACAAAATATTTATGGAAGATTATTTAGCTAAAGGCCACATGTCTCCAGTATGTAGTGATGATTATCGCAATGAAAACGCCTATTATATCCCTCACCACTACGTCCTAAATCCCAATTCCTTAAAACTCCGAGTTGTTTTCGATGCCTCCGCCAAAACTAAGTCAGGCTTATCGTTAAACGATATTTTATTGACTGGATCAAAATTACAAAACAATTTATGCTCTATACTTATCAAATTTCGTTACTTTCCAATCGTCTTCATTTGCGACATTAAGCAAATGTATCGTCAAATTTTACTCATTTCCCATCAGCGAGATTTCCAACGTATCCTTTGGAGAAACTATCACACAAATGAGCTTTGTGAGTATCAACTCAATACCGTCACTTATGGTGTTTCTTCTGCCCCATATTTGGCATTGCGCACAATTAAGGAACTAGCTAAGCTCTATGCGGCAAAATTTCCAGAGGCTTCTCAGGTGTTAATAAACGATATGTACGTAGACGATGTTGTTACCGGGAGTTTTTCAGTTCGCGACGCGCTGCATCTACAAGAACAAATTATTAAATTACTTTCATTGGGTGGTTTTGAACTAGCCAAGTGGGCTAGCAATTGTCCTAAACTAATGAAGCGAGTCTGTCCCGATGGTGTTACTTCTCCAGTGTCTCTCGATCACGCTGAGAATGGTTTTATCAAGGTCTTGGGCCTTCATTGGGACCCTTCGATCGACACCTTTGGGTTCTCAAGTCTTCCAAGAAATGACCCGTGCACAAAAAGGGCAATACTTTCAAACATTGCCCGTATTTTCGACCCTTTGGGATTCATAACACCATGCATGTGCGCTCCAAAAATACGAGCCACAATAAGCGATTGTGAAGGTGCTGGATGCTCAATGAATTAATTAAAAAAAAATGATTCTAAATAAATTGTTTCTTTAATTAGTAACAAAGGTCGAAATAATAATAAATAAAATAAAGAAAAGAAAATTACCTTAGAAAATGCGGAAAGAAAGCGTAAGAACAAAACGAGACGATGCGGCACACGCGCTGCGAAACGCTCGAGATCGTGGTGAGTGAGATAATGCCCCCTGGCGGGGGTGGCATGTCATATTTGCGGAAATAGCTTAAGCGGAGCGAACAATCACCCGCCAAAAAATAACGAAAAGTTTTTTTTTTTTTTACAACAATAAGAAATTGAAAATTTACAAAATTAAATATAGTATAATGACAAGATGAACGTGAAATTACAACGATGCAAAAGAGAATGGAACAGGATTGAATTAATTAAAAATGTTACAATAATAATTAGATAACAAACAGTTGTTGGGTTTACATTTCTGAAGGTAGTGGGCAGATTTTCGTTACTGGGCGTTGTAGTTCCCCTTGAGCGGTGCGGACGGTCACCACCCGAACGACGCCATCCAATCCGGGATGTGTTTGAATAATACGTCCCAACTTCCAACACCAAGGAGGCTGTTGATCGTTTTTTATTAGTACGACGGTGTTTAGCGGTATATTAGCTGTTGGAGTAGTCCACTTGGCCCTTTGCTGCAATGTGTGTAAATATTCTAAGCTCCACCTCTTCCAAAAATGTTGCATCATCTTCTGGAGCAAAGCCCATCTAGACAAACGGCCATTTGGGACATTCTGGAAATCGACATTCGGAATTTCATTAGATGCTGGTGATAATGTAAGAAAATGACCAGGAGTGAGGGGCTGAAGGTCATTTGGATCGGATCCAAGTGGACATAGTGGGCGAGAATTAAGGATAGATTCAATTTGAGTAACTAAAGTATAAAGTTCTTCAAATGTTAACACCTGGTCTCCAATAACCCTCTTCAAATGGGTTTTTGCGGACTTGACACCAGCCTCACTCAGTCCGTTAAAATTTGGTGCCGCGGGAGGGTTGAATAGCCACTCTATACCCAACGTTTCACCCGCCATTTGGGCGTACTCGTTTAATTGGCGGTATGCTCCCACGAAATTAGTGCCTTGGTCTGAAAACAGTCGAATACATGTGCCTCGTCGAGCAACAAATCGGCGTAAAGCGGCTAAGAAAGCTTCGGCGGTTAAGTCGGAGACTAATTCTAGATGAATAGCCTTGGTTGCAGCACAAACAAAGAGACATATATACGCTTTAAAGGTTTTTGCTCCTCGATGTCTTCTGGCAGTTACAAAGAAGGGGCCAGCATAATCAACACCAGCCGTAGTAAAGGCCTTCATTTGCTGTATTCTAAAAGTAGGCAAATCAGCCATAAATGAATTGATTGATTTGGGACGTGCTCGAAAACATTTTAAACATCTGGATATCACTCTATAAATTACGGTGCGAGGTGACATAATCCAGAATTGATTTGCTATCAGCGCATGTAACGTTCTATAACCAGGGTGCAAATTTTCTTGATGTAAGTGTTGAACAATTAATTCGCTCAGACGACTTTTACATGGTAACAATATAGGATGTTTCGCATCGTAGACCAGATCAGAGTGTCTCAAACGTCCACCCACTCTAATCAAATCTCCCTCGCCAATGAATGGTGCCAATTTACGATATGGTTTTGCGGGTAAACTACCAGTGTGTAAGCTTCGAAGGACATCCGGAAAGTGTTCCAATTGAACTTGACGTGCCAAAGTATGAAGTGCGGTCTGCTTCTCCAACATTGATATAGGTAGACGGCGATGTTGATTCAATTTTCGACAACCTGCAACGAATCTCAACACATAAGCTACTACATTTTTAATCTTACTTAGAGATGAACAGCGTTCCATCAATGTAAGTAAAAAGTTGTCGGTTTTCGTCGTTGTATTAACAGCCACTACATGTTTCTCTTCGGGTAATTTCTCGGCAAGGGTTGCGATTACTTGGGTAGGCCAGTCGGACGATGGACATGATAACCAGACTGGACCATTCCACCATAACTGACATCCAACCATTTCCGCCGGAAGTAGACCACGGGATCCAGGATCCGCTGGATTATCCAATGATGACACATGATGCCAACACTCGCCAGGTATTATATTTTGAATGTGGCTGGTGCGGTTGGCGACAAATGTCTTCCAACGATGTGGAGATGACTTCAGCCAACCCAAAACTATTGTGGAGTCACACCATGCAAACACCTTAGGTTGAGCGATGCAGGATAGATTGGAGATGAGAAACTCAGCCAAATCAGATAACAGAACAGCACCACAGAGTTCCAAACGAGGTAACGATGTGATTTTAAGTGGTGCTACTCTAGACCTTGCACAGAGAAAATTGACTTTAATAGAATTATCTGGTAATATTAACCTGAGATACGCCACCGCACAGTATCCGACCATAGAGGCATCGGAAAATAAATGAAGTTCTATGGATCTATCATCTGCCAATTGAACGGAACGAGGTATTCTTAATTGTGATAACTGTGGCAGCTGCTCTTTGTATTGGATCCAATAAATTTTGATTTTTTCAGACGGTGTATCATCCCAGTCACACTTTTCCAGCCATAATTGCTGAATTAAATATTTTGCGGCCAATATGCATGGTGTTATGAATCCCAAAGGGTCGAAAATACGGGCAATGTTTGAAAGTATTGCCCTTTTTGTGCACGGGTCATTTCTTGGAAGACTTGAGAACCCAAAGGTGTCGATCGAAGGGTCCCAATGAAGGCCCAAGACCTTGATAAAACCATTCTCAGCGTGATCGAGAGACACTGGAGAAGTAACACCATCGGGACAGACTCGCTTCATTAGTTTAGGACAATTGCTAGCCCACTTGGCTAGTTCAAAACCACCCAATGAAAGTAATTTAATAATTTGTTCTTGTAGATGCAGCGCGTCGCGAACTGAAAAACTCCCGGTAACAACATCGTCTACGTACATATCGTTTATTAACACCTGAGAAGCCTCTGGAAATTTTGCCGCATAGAGCTTAGCTAGTTCCTTAATTGTGCGCAATGCCAAATATGGGGCAGAAGAAACACCATAAGTGACGGTATTGAGTTGATACTCACAAAGCTCATTTGTGTGATAGTTTCTCCAAAGGATACGTTGGAAATCTCGCTGATGGGAAATGAGTAAAATTTGACGATACATTTGCTTAATGTCGCAAATGAAGACGATTGGAAAGTAACGAAATTTGATAAGTATAGAGCATAAATTGTTTTGTAATTTTGATCCAGTCAATAAAATATCGTTTAACGATAAGCCTGACTTAGTTTTGGCGGAGGCATCGAAAACAACTCGGAGTTTTAAGGAATTGGGATTTAGGACGTAGTGGTGAGGGATATAATAGGCGTTTTCATTGCGATAATCATCACTACATACTGGAGACATGTGGCCTTTAGCTAAATAATCTTCCATAAATATTTTGTATTTTTGAAAAATCTCCGAATCTTTGATTAATTTTCTCTCGAGATATAAATATCGACGATGCGCTTGCGTATAAGATTCACCTAGCTTGGGAGTAGGTGTACGAAATGGAAGTGAGACTATAAATCTTCCTTCAGAGGTGCGATTATAGGTAGATTGGAAATGTGCGTCACATTGACGATCTTCAGGATCTTCCGGAACGATCTCGCTCATTTGTTCCAGCTCCCAAAACTTGCGAAGGCATGAATCAAGTGATGGTTCAACCAATAATGAAATGTTGGACTCTGGAAACGACGAATCAGCAGATCTTCCCGTCAATAACCATCCAAAAATAGAACCCAGGGCAGCCGGTTCATCCATGCCCCCAACACGACGATCACCAGTAAGAATATATGGCACCAGTTCAGCACCCAATAGTATGTCGATTGGCCCAGGAGATGATTGAGTTTTAGATATATTAAGATCTTGCAAATGCGGATACGCAGAAACATCAATGGAGATGCTGGGATGTTCTGAACAGATACGTTGACTGATTACAGCGGTGAAGTGTAACGTAGGTTGAAAGACATTGCACGGCTTGATATAGCATTCAACAGAGCCGTTGTTACAATTGGATGACATATTATTCAAACCCTCAATCGGTACAGAATGAATCGAGCGGACCAGTTGCAATCGCTTTTGAAGGTTTTCACTGATGAAATTGATCATACTGCAGGTGTCGATTAGAGCTCTGACTTTATGGTATTTTCCAAATCGATCCTGAACATCCAATTCTGCGACCGGAAGTAAAATAGTAGCGACGGTATTGGTAGCAGAAGCGACAGTATGAGGTTGGGTTGACGTACCAGTTGAATTTGGATTTGGTGAAGATTTGTCCAGCGGAGTTAAATTTAAATGTAAAAGCGTATGGTGTCGCTTATTGCAAATTCTACAAGTTTTATTTGAGTTGCATTTACTTGTATGATGACGGTATCCTAAGCAATTCTTGCAGAACTTATTGTCAGAAATGATGTTAAACCGCTGTGAAGGAGACTTTTCGAGAAATTTATCGCACTGATAAAGGTTATGGTTCATTTTACATAAAATACAGCTTAGTTTTTGTTTTATTTCAGTAGCAAAAGTTGACGTGGACTTTAACGACGGCTTAGGTCCCTTGACTGACGATGTTAATTTAACTGAATCTAAGGCCTTTGATTGATTCTCCAAAAAACTTATTAATTGGATATAAGTTGGGATTTCGAATTCACTATGTTCTGTTTCAAATTTTGTCTTAATTGACGTGTCTAATTTTTGCAACAAAAGATTAAATAATAAAAAATCCCAATCATCAACAGGAAAGCCCAGCGTTCTTAACCCTTCAACGTTCTCGGAAAAGGTGTCTATCAACATCCGATAGGCCTTAGCGGAACCTTCAGTTGATTGTTTGATTGTAACGCTTTGAATTTCATTATAATATAGAGTCGCCAGATGTCGTTTATTTTGATATCTAGTTTTTAAAGTTTTGAAGGCGATCGAATAATTCGCCTCCGTCATCGGCAAACCCTTTACAAGATGCAAAGCTTCTCCGGAAATCGATGTTAAGAGATATTGGTACTTCGCTACCTCTGATAATGACTGATTTTCATGTACTAAAGATCGGTACAGATCGTAAAAGCTTGGCCAGCTCTTGTAATCGCCTGAGAATACTGGGAGCGAAATTTTATTCAATTTAGGAGAATTAATAGGTATAGGAGGATCTTTTGGTTTGGAAATTTCAGAGGAAATTCTATAATTGACGGCTTTTATCGTAAAGTAAGATTCATCAGCTTGTTTACGTATAGCATCATGGGTATCAAAATCCGCCTCATCTATAAGCCCAATAACCTGATTGTGCAGCGTTTTGAATTCTTTATATGTGTCTTCAGAGTCATTAGCACGGGCAATGAAAATTAATTTTAAATCATTACTGTCAGATACAGTATGAGCAGCATCAGCCGTTTCAATTAAACGATTAAGGTAACCGTTACGGCGTAAGATTAATTTTGAAAGTTTGTGATCAGCCATATTGACAATCTTCATCAATTTAAGAAATGATCGACAGAAAAGAAAATAAAGAGCGAAAAATAATATAATGCAATGTTATATCTTCTCTTCAAAGATAGAAAAAAAATAATAAACGAAATAATTAATATAATTTTATCTGTATATTTTTTTTGTTCAGATTGACTTGAATTGCGATTTCAACAAACACCAGATGTGGAGCGATGCGAATCGAAAAAGAAGTAAGAGCACGTGGTGTTGCGGGTGGGCGAAACTATATGATTGCAATTACTTAGAAATAAATTAAATAAAGGTATGCAAAAAACAATCGAAATGACACCAAGTATCCGGCTCGAAGGACCAAAAAATGTGCGCTCCAAAAATACGAGCCACAATAAGCGATTGTGAAGGTGCTGGATGCTCAATGAATTAATTAAAAAAAAATGATTCTAAATAAATTGTTTCTTTAATTAGTAACAAAGGTCGAAATAATAATAAATAAAATAAAGAAAAGAAAATTACCTTAGAAAATGCGGAAAGAAAGCGTAAGAACAAAACGAGACGATGCGGCACACGCGCTGCGAAACGCTCGAGATCGTGGTGAGTGAGATAATGCCCCCTGGCGGGGGTGGCATGTCATATTTGCGGAAATAGCTTAAGCGGAGCGAACAATGCATATTGGCCGCAAAATATTTAATTCAGCAATTATGGCTGGAAAAGTGTGACTGGGATGATACACCGTCTGAAAAAATCAAAATTTATTGGATCCAATACAAAGAGCAGCTGCCACAGTTATCACAATTAAGAATACCTCGTTCCGTTCAATTGGCAGATGATAGATCCATAGAACTTCATTTATTTTCCGATGCCTCTATGGTCGGATACTGTGCGGTGGCGTATCTCAGGTTAATATTACCAGATAATTCTATTAAAGTCAATTTTCTCTGTGCAAGGTCTAGAGTAGCACCACTTAAAATCACATCGTTACCTCGTTTGGAACTCTGTGGTGCTGTTCTGTTATCTGATTTGGCTGAGTTTCTCATCTCCAATCTATCCTGCATCGCTCAACCTAAGGTGTTTGCATGGTGTGACTCCACAATAGTTTTGGGTTGGCTGAAGTCATCTCCACATCGTTGGAAGACATTTGTCGCCAACCGCACCAGCCACATTCAAAATATAATACCTGGCGAGTGTTGGCATCATGTGTCATCATTGGATAATCCAGCGGATCCTGGATCCCGTGGTCTACTTCCGGCGGAAATGGTTGGATGTCAGTTATGGTGGAATGGTCCAGTCTGGTTATCATGTCCATCGTCCGACTGGCCTACCCAAGTAATCGCAACCCTTGCCGAGAAATTACCCGAAGAGAAACATGTAGTGGCTGTTAATACAACGACGAAAACCGACAACTTTTTACTTACATTGATGGAACGCTGTTCATCTCTAAGTAAGATTAAAAATGTAGTAGCTTATGTGTTGAGATTCGTTGCAGGTTGTCGAAAATTGAATCAACATCGCCGTCTACCTATATCAATGTTGGAGAAGCAGACCGCACTTCATACTTTGGCACGTCAAGTTCAATTGGAACACTTTCCGGATGTCCTTCGAAGCTTACACACTGGTAGTTTACCCGCAAAACCATATCGTAAATTGGCACCATTCATTGGCGAGGGAGATTTGATTAGAGTGGGTGGACGTTTGAGACACTCTGATCTGGTCTACGATGCGAAACATCCTATATTGTTACCATGTAAAAGTCGTCTGAGCGAATTAATTGTTCAACACTTACATCAAGAAAATTTGCACCCTGGTTATAGAACGTTACATGCGCTGATAGCAAATCAATTCTGGATTATGTCACCTCGCACCGTAATTTATAGAGTGATATCCAGATGTTTAAAATGTTTTCGAGCACGTCCCAAATCAATCAATTCATTTATGGCTGATTTGCCTACTTTTAGAATACAGCAAATGAAGGCCTTTACTACGGCTGGTGTTGATTATGCTGGCCCCTTCTTTGTAACTGCCAGAAGACATCGAGGAGCAAAAACCTTTAAAGCGTATATATGTCTCTTTGTTTGTGCTGCAACCAAGGCTATTCATCTAGAATTAGTCTCCGACTTAACCGCCGAAGCTTTCTTAGCCGCTTTACGCCGATTTGTTGCTCGACGAGGCACATGTATTCGACTGTTTTCAGACCAAGGCACTAATTTCGTGGGAGCATACCGCCAATTAAACGAGTACGCCCAAATGGCGGGTGAAACGTTGGGTATAGAGTGGCTATTCAACCCTCCCGCGGCACCAAATTTTAACGGACTGAGTGAGGCTGGTGTCAAGTCCGCAAAAACCCATTTGAAGAGGGTTATTGGAGACCAGGTGTTAACATTTGAAGAACTTTATACTTTAGTTACTCAAATTGAATCTATCCTTAATTCTCGCCCACTATGTCCACTTGGATCCGATCCAAATGACCTTCAGCCCCTCACTCCTGGTCATTTTCTTACATTATCACCAGCATCTAATGAAATTCCGAATGTCGATTTCCAGAATGTCCCAAATGGCCGTTTGTCTAGATGGGCTTTGCTCCAGAAGATGATGCAACATTTTTGGAAGAGGTGGAGCTTAGAATATTTACACACATTGCAGCAAAGGGCCAAGTGGACTACTCCAACAGCTAATATACCGCTAAACACCGTCGTACTAATAAAAAACGATCAACAGCCTCCTTGGTGTTGGAAGTTGGGACGTATTATTCAAACACATCCCGGATTGGATGGCGTCGTTCGGGTGGTGACCGTCCGCACCGCTCAAGGGGAACTACAACGCCCAGTAACGAAAATCTGCCCACTACCTTCAGAAATGTAAACCCAACAACTGTTTGTTATCTAATTATTATTGTAACATTTTTAATTAATTCAATCCTGTTCCATTCTCTTTTGCATCGTTGTAATTTCACGTTCATCTTGTCATTATACTATATTTAATTTTGTAAATTTTCAATTTCTTATTGTTGTAAAAAAAAAAAAAAACTTTTCGTTATTTTTTGGCGGGTGATTGTTCGCTCCGCTTAAGCTATTTCCGCAAATATGACATGCCACCCCCGCCAGGGGGCATTATCTCACTCACCACGATCTCGAGCGTTTCGCAGCGCGTGTGCCGCATCGTCTCGTTTTGTTCTTACGCTTTCTTTCCGCATTTTCTAAGGTAATTTTCTTTTCTTTATTTTATTTATTATTATTTCGACCTTTGTTACTAATTAAAGAAACAATTTATTTAGAATCATTTTTTTTTAATTAATTCATTGAGCATCCAGCACCTTCACAATCGCTTATTGTGGCTCGTATTTTTGGAGCGCACAACTACTTTAAAATATAAGAAAAAATAGAATAATACACTAAATAACTATTAACTAAATAGTTGTTTAGTTATAGTTATAGTTATAACTCAAAGAAAAACTTTCGCTATCAAAACAATCTCAACAAACGCACGTGGTAACACAGATGTAAATAAACGCCAACAATATGGCGTCCATAAAAATGGACGCCATATTCAAGGTCTCTTTGTCCTTTCTGGTTATTCTGTGGTACTGGTTGGTGTGCTCGAAACGTAGCGAGCACGTTTTCTTTTGGTCATGCGCATACATGACAATAATCATTAAAGTGCTCTATTGTATTTAAGTTGTTGTTATTATTCCATACAACCAATATGTCATCAACATACCTACGCCATAAAATAATGTTTTTGTTGTTGGTGTTGTCGTTGCTTAAGATTTTATGTTCTAAATCATTCAAAAATATTGTGGCTGTAGATGTTGTGTTCTTGTTTGTTTCTCTTTAATCTTATGTTTGATCTTACGCAAAGTCTGTATTTCCTCAGTAGTGGTTGTAGATGTTATGATCTTGTTTGTTTCTCTTTAATCTTATGTTTGATCTTACGCAAAGTCTGTATTTCCTCAGTTGTGGTTGTAGATGTTGTGTTCTTGTTTGTTTCTCTTTAATCTTATGTTTGATCTTACACAACGTCTGTATTTCCTCAGTTGTGGTTGTAGATGTTGTGTTCTTGTTTGTTTCTCTTTAATCTTATGTTAGATCTTACGCAAAGTCTGTATTTCCTCAGTTGTGGTTGTAGGTGTTGTGTTCTTGTTTGTTTCTCTTTAATCTTATGTTTGATCTTACGCAAAGTCTGCATTTCCTCAGTTGTGGTTGTAGATGTTGTGTTCTTGTTTGTTTCTCTTTAATCTTATGTTTGATCTTACGCAAAGTCTGTATTTCCTCAGCTGTGACCATGAATTGAATATGTTTATATTATCCGTTTTTTATGGAGAATATAGAGAAAGTCGTGAACAGTAAGTGGAGTCTTCATCAGTAAATATTTAATAGAACAAGGATTTTGGTAATTTTGTAGATTATACAAGATAAACACAAATCAAAAATTTTATGTAAAACGCGTTATTGTACTGCAATGAAAAATAGTGATTTATAACAAATATTGATAACAAATTTACTGATCAATTTACATAATTCAAATTTAGACAATTCTACAAAATAATAGACAAAATTAATTTATTAATAGATACTTGGGAGTAGAGATATTCAAAAACAGAAACACCAAAAAGGTCCCTATTCTTTCAATGTGATGTTATAGGAACAAAACTTTTAATAGAGCAGGATCAATAAATGGCTGAATCTTTACTTTTATTGTTATATCAAGGGCGTTTTGTTTCTAATGACTAAATTCCTAGTATGGCGTGTATCAAAATAAAAATTTTTCAATTTTTCTTTCATTTTCTCGTTCCAAAAAATTAGGATCTTTAGAAATCTAAAAAGAATTAATGTATCTTTATACCATTTCTATCTCGATACAACGTTGTACCCATACAACAAAATAACACTAATTGCGACGTCTTCCGGTTTATAAATACTTTTTAAAAACGCTTCTTTTAGCGGTGTATTTAATGGGCGACATATCAGGTATTACTACATCAATTCATCTAAACCGTAATTTTCATTAGCTGCTTGCACTGCTACTATACGTCTCTGTCGGAAAACTGTACATTTAGAAACGCGTCCAGACTTTTTATTCGTAGTACCTTTGAGTAAATAATTTTTTTGATGAATTAGATAATTTTTTAGGATACCTTTAATTATAATTACGAAGGCTTTCACGACCGGTGTTAATTAAATTAAAACTAGAATTAATACTAGCACTATCAGTACAACTAACACTAGACCTAGAAGACCTCGGCTTTATTCAGTCTTTTGTGTGAACCGTTTTCATTGAGTAATCTAAGTTGCCTATCTATAACTTATTTAAATAAACTAAACTAAACTCATTACAACATCTTTTTTTTTACTTTACATTATAATCTAATACAAAATCATTATATCTATCTGGAACCTTTTTTGTTCGAACTGGACGAACAGAGTTTTCAATCTGAACATTGTTTGTGTCATGGACCACTTCATTTTTCAAATCAATCTCTTCATCCTCTTCTTTATTCTTTATACATAATGTGAAATATTATGGTTTCTTTCTTGATCAGGTTTTATATAAGATCTCTTGTTATAATGTGGTTTAATAAATTGAATATTGCTAATTATGTATTTACCATCACTTCTTTTAATTTTATATGTTCTTTCCCTAACTTTACCTATAACTTCACCTCTTTGCCATACACTTTTAGGTGTTTCTTGGTATCTAATTATTTCATCATTTTGGTAGTTTTTTATAACTTTTTTATACGCATTATTATTATAATATTTTGCACTTTTTCTTTATCCTGTTTCAATTTTGAATTATAGATAGTTCTGTTTATTGTTTTTGGTTGTAATTTATTTTTCTTTATAGGTAAGTTTTCTCTTAGGTTTTTACTCATTAAAATTTGAGCTGGAGTATAACAATGTAATATATAATGTATTTCTTAGTGCTAACAAAACTAAATAAAAATCATTTGATTCCAGCGATTTTTTTAACATTTTCTTTATGGTTTGTATTGTTCTTTCTGTTTGACCATTAGATTGTTGATGATATGGAGAAGAATTCATAAATGTAAAATTCCATTCTTTAGCAAAATTGGCATATTCTTTACTCTTCAGTTGACTTCCACTATCTGATATTACAATTTTAGGTATTCCGTGTCTCGCAAAAATAGATTTAAGACTCTCTATTACCTTTTTTTGATGTCATCTATTTAAATTTATTTGCATTACTCCTACATAATTTTTTAAAATGTCCCAACCTATCGCATGACAAACATTTTTTACCAAACGCTAGGCATTCATTAATTTTGTGTGTAACCACATCAAGTACTGTTGTTTTAGGGCAAGTCACGGTTTGATTTTAAACAACCGGGACCAACTAAATTAAGTTTATTATTTATTATTTCTACTTCAACGTGTTAGAACGTTTTACAACCATGTTACAACTATTATTAACCATTGAACTGCTTAACTTGTTCTTGTACGACTGAAGATATAGTTTCAAAAACAAAAGTTATGCAACCGTTTAACAAGTACAATCTTTAATTACCTTATTTGTTTTTGTTGTGTTATAATTTCTCTGTTCTTCTTTTTTGTTTACTGATCTTGTGGTTTCGGATCCATCTGTTTTTGTCAAACGTCGGTTCGTGTATTTTCCCTTTCTCATCTCCTCGATACAATCATTTTCTTCTGTTATGCAACCGTACTTACATTATGTAAGCATTACATGTTGCCCATTTAATACTATTTTTCGTTTAACTATTTAACATTCGCCCGTAAACGAAAAATAAACAATAACAAAGTCCTAAATTATACCCACAATATTTTTCCTAAACTTAGTGAATTTAACCCTTTCAAGGGGTTTTGTGAACATATCACTAATGTTCTCTTCACTGTTACAAAACTGTAGTACAATTTTCTTATCCGTTACTTCGTCTGCTTATTACGCCACTTTTAATTAAACTAATAGCACTTTTATTATCCATGTTTAACATGGCTATATACTCCGCCTCCGTAGTTGATAAAGCAACTATTGGTTGCTTTCTTGCTACCCAACTTATTGGTCCATCGTTTAACATTATCACGAATCCGGCCGTGCTTTTTCTTGTGTCTGTACAATTCGCGTAATCCGCATCACAATACGCACTTAATTTTAAATTTTTAAGTGCCGTGTTTAATCGATATTTAATACCAATGTTTTTATGAGTATTCAAATATTTTAAAATCCTTTTCACATTGATTACGTCACTGTTTGTTACTTTATTTATGAAACGACTTACAAAGTTTACCGCGAAGCTAATGTTCGGTCGTGTTTTCTTTGCCAAATACAACAAACTACCCACAGCCTCTTGATAAGGAAAGTTTTTAATTATTGTATCACTTCTTTTAAAGTCACTTATAGTTAATGGTATATGAGTCTCTTTTGATTCATTCATTTTAAATTTTTCGGTTATTTTTTCAATTAGTTTAATTTGTTGTAGTTTTAATTCATTATTTTTTATTTTTATGTTTTGTCCTAGGAAATTGTTTGGATTTACCCATGATTTTGTGATGAAGTTTTTATTTAATTTATTAATTACGTATTTTATGTGTTCTTTATTATTTGATATGATGAGGCCATCATCTACATAAATAGCCATAATTAATGCTCTGTCACTGTTTTTAAATATACACTGTTCTGACTTTCATTGTTGCAACTCAATTTCTACTTCCTCTTCATCATCTCTCTTATCTTCATTATTTTCTTGTCTTTCTTCATTTTTCTGACATTCTTGATCTCTCCTATCTTCATTATTTTCTTGTCTTTCTTCATTTTCTTCTTTCGTGTCATCAACCAGTATTTTAATTTTTTTATTTTCGAATATTGCATCTCTCGAGATAATTATTCTTTGTTTTTTCTCATCAAAAAACCTATGTCCATTGCTTGCATATCCTACAAATATCATTCTTTCACTTCTTTCATTTAATTTTTTAAGGTAACCAAGCTTCTTTACATGAGCATAAGTACCAAATATCTGTAGATTTTTTAAGTTTGGTTTCTTTCCATTCCACATTTCGTATGGAGTGCATCCTGTGGTCGTTGTTGGTGTTCTATTCATTAAATAAGCACTAGCTCGTACAGCTTCACCCCAAAATCTTTTTCCTAATCCCGAATCATATATCAAAGCTCTTGTCTTTTCCATTATTGTTCTATTTGCTCGCTCAGCTTTTCCATTTAATTGTGGAGTATGTGGTATAGTATAGTCTAATGCTGTTCCTTTTTTTTTGCACCAGTTTTGCAATTCATTATTGGTGTACTCTTTTCCATTATCGCAACTGATTTTTTTAACTTTTGCTTCTAATTTTGTTTCGACTTTTTTGACGTATTCTTGTATTATTTCAGGCACTTCACTTTTGTTATTTATGATGTATACTTCAATGTGATGAGTATAATCATCTAACATTGTTACAAAATATTTCTTTCCATCCCATGTTTCCGGGTCAATTGGTCCACATTTTTTGGTCCACAGACAACAAATTCTTTTCCAATTCCGATACATATATGCATCTTTCAGGTTACAATTTCCTGGTTCAATTTCTCCTATTGCTTCTGTTTTTATCGTTTGATCCTTTTTTGCTGTTCCTATATTTTCATTTAATTTTTCAGTCTTGATCAAAATCTTCATGTCATTTGTCATGTGGGTTGAGGGACCCGAATCCAGTATCCATTCTGATTTTTTATTTAAGTTTTTTGCAGCCAGGAAACTTACCTTGTCTTCAACTTTAACTTTATTTTTTTCATTTTTATTCCTGAAAAAACATTGTTTTTCAGAATGATTATTTTTCTTGCATCCTTGTTTGTTTTTGCAATTTTTTGCGATGTGCCCTTTTTTCCACATTTGAAGCATGTTATGTTGTTTGGTTTATTGTGTCTATTAGTTCTTTTTTGTTCACCTTTAAATGCCACCTGTTCCGTTGTGTTTTCACTTTTCATTCTCAACTCTTCGTTAAGCAATCTTCCGGTTAGTTTTTCAAAAGATTTATCTTTCTCTGAAGCCGACTCCCAACCACTTCTAAAATATTTATACGTATTTGGTACTATCGATAATAACTTTGTTATTTTCATTTCGTCTGTTATTTCTTGTTTTAATCCCCTTAGTTTGTGGGTTATATTTTCAAGTTCTGCTATGTTCGACCCCATATCAACTTCCTTTTTAAATTGTAATTGGTAAAATCTTGTAGTAGTCTGTAGTTCACATCTTCTGTATCTCTTTGATACATTCCCGACAATTTTTCGATCATTTCATTTGCCGTCTTACTGTTTAGCACATACATCATCGGTTGTTTTTCAATTGTTGTTTCTTTTGGACATTTATTTATTCCATAAGCTATCTCATACCCTTGGCCTTAAAAAAGATTCCAATTTGAAAGCTCCACACTTCATAGTTCTCCGCTCCTTTCAATGTGTCAATACTTGCATATTCGTTAGTTTGACTCATTTTTATTATTTATTTTATTTTAATTTTTTTATTTTAATTTTTGTTTTTAACTTTTTCGTTTATATTTATAAATAAATTAAAATGTCTTACCGAATTTTTTATCCTAAGTTTTGAGTTTGTTTTTATTCACTTGCTTTTAACCGTCAACGATTTCTTCCATTGTTTCGATGAGACAACAATGGCGACCGCGTTTTGGCGTCGTTTTTATGAAACTTTCCTTTTTATTTTTTATTCCCTGGCTTTTCTCACTTTTCTTCGTTGCGTGGGCCCATAACCTGTTGTTTTAGGGCAAATCAGGGTTTGATTTTAAACAACCGGGACCAACTAAATTAAGTTTATTATGTATTATTTCTACTTCAACGTGTTAGAACGTTTTACAACCATGTTACAACTATTATAACCATTGAACTACTTAACTTGTTCTTGTACGACTGAAGATATAGTTTCAAACACAGAATATAACAGAAAGGACAAAGAGATCTTCCCGCTAAAACGCATTTTTATACGCTGGTGCGGCACCGCCATATTTGTGATAGTTAGTCGTCTACTCGTCTGTCCCCACGGTCCCCACTCCCACTCTGCGTTTGTTCACCACGTGCGATAGGTGTGAGAGAGTTTACGTTTGTTTGCGATTCTTATCATTTGTGTTAATAGTTTTGTTTCTTTAGTTTTATTATTGTTAGGTGTAGCGTAGTTTATTTATAGTGTTTCTACTTTATTAATTCTTATATTTTAAAATAGTAGTAGTTTTTTCAGCGTAGTTTAGTTTTTCACGGTCTAATTTAGTTAGTTAATGTATTTTTAATTTTTTTTATTAGTATTGTATTGTATTTAATATAAAATGAGTGTGAGAGGTGGTTTTTACTGTGTAGTACATGATTGTAATACTCGTAGTGGTCATACAAACATAAGCATGTTTCGAATACCAAAAAATCAAGAAAGGTAAACAAAATGTGATATCAACATTTTCTTATAATTTAATACCTAATATAATTTTTTTAGAGCAAGTCAGTGGCTGAAAGCTTGCGACCGATTAGATTTGCAAGACAAATTCTTAGAACAATTGTACAATTGCTATAGAGTTTGTGCCTTGCATTTTAAAAATAACATGTACAGTGATCCATACAAAAAAAGGTTGTTACCCACTGCAGTTCCTACTGAATTTACAGAGAAAACAAGCCAAAATCCTAAGGAGAAGATTGTGATATTATCTGGTAATTGTACCAATAAATTTTTATTTCAGCATATTGTTTAATGGATATTTTACTTTAGATACTTTACTTGTTCCTTCAACATCGAAAGAGATTATTTCACCCAAGCTGGACTCTTTCGCAGGTATAAATGAAAGTAGTTTCACACAAAAACATTTTAAACAAAAACCTTTTGTTTTTCTTAAAGCTGGAGCCTCTGGAATGCCATGTACCTTTTTCTCAGATATAAATGTAAGTTGGGTTGGCCATTTTATTTTGATTTGTTTTAATTGTTAATTGATTGCTCCATGAATTTATTGCAATTGATTTAATTGAAAATTAAAATTTAATCATACTATACAACTGAAAAGCAATAAAATATTATTTATGTGAATAAAAACTTTGCTTTTCAGAAGGGTGGAATTTTCTTTATTTTCGGCTCAACCGGTTTCGACTATTCTTTTTTAGTCATCTTCAGGAAA
Organism: Onthophagus taurus; assembly: GCF_036711975.1. Classification (NCBI taxonomy): domain Eukaryota; kingdom Metazoa; phylum Arthropoda; class Insecta; order Coleoptera; family Scarabaeidae; genus Onthophagus; species Onthophagus taurus. The sequence continues at coordinate 15,867,621 of NC_091973.1, forward strand.
AAAGAATAGTCGAAACCGGTTGAGCCGAAAATAAAGAAAATTCCACCCTTCTGAAAAGCAAAGTTTTTATTCACATAAATATTCTAACAAGATGGGAAGTAATAATATTAATGAATAAAATATTACTTGTATTTTAAACAATTTTTTTTGTAGAACTGGGACGACCATCTGGAGGTCAATGTGAGGAATCTCAAAGTACAGATAAACAACATAATACTGAATTATCTTCAGGTAAATTTTTAGAATAAATATGTCCCTTATTGTGCTGCATACAACATTTTTCTTACTAATTAAAATGAAAATTTTTAGATTTCACATTCAGCCCTTTGTTTGTTGAAGTGGATTCAGTATCAACAGGTAATCTATTAAAATATATCTTAAGAAAAAGTTTTCTTTGGCCTCTTAATCCTTTTTATTGTATTGTATTAAAAACTCCTTTTTCATTATGGACTTATTAAAATTATACTAATTGTTTTTTTGGTTCTATTTGAATAGAAACCACTCCAACTTCGTCCGCTATGTCAACTCCCAGCACTATAAAATCAGGTATGTGTAGATATTGTTAGAAATGAAACATTCGTACGTTATGGCGATTAACACCGATTACGGGTGTTTCTGGCCGAAGGCATAGCTGTATATACAGCGTGTCCCGTATCTTCCGCATCAGAGCATTATACGGTTGTAGAATACATTATTCTGAAGCGATCTTTCTAATAAATTTTTTTCGAAATGTTTATAATAACCGCACGGGAACTGTTTAACAACGACCAATAACGGACGACTTTGATTCACCGAAAAAGTTTATTTCTCTTTCCGTGACGAATCTATTGGTACACGTGGGAAAGGAGTTATCATCGGCGTAGCGGACCGGCCGAAGGAGGCACCGACTACCTGAGGCTGATTTGCGATCTGCTGATTGGACGAAAAACAGTTCGTTTAAACAGTTCCCGTGCGGTTATTATAAACATTTCGAAAAAATTTTATTAGAAAGATCGCTTCAGAATAATGTATCGTACAATCGTATAATGCTCTGATGCGGAAGATACGGGACACGCTGTATACAGTATATCTCTGGATCGAGTTACAAAGAGGAACCAAACATGTTAGAAAAATCAGTAATAAGAATTTATTTCCTCTTTGTAACTCAATCCATACTCGATTCGGAGACCGTATAGTATAAATACATATAATAAATATAAAATCAGTTTTAATTAACATTTTGTTATTATCTCTTTAGAATCATTTGCACAAACAAATATGTCACTATCATCGAGCACGCCAAGGAAGAGAAAATTGAGACAATCAATAAAAAATTTACGATCAGAAAATTTAAAAGTGAGAAGATTACTTACAAATACAGTTAGTAACAACGAACCCACTTTGAAAGATTTTGACAATTGCTGTGATAAATTTTTGCCCAACGATTTGGCCAAGTTTGTTAAAATACAAGGAAGACTGTGCAATATTACTTCAACAAAAAGAACGTATAACACAGCATACAAAGAATTGAGTATGCAGTTATATTTTTTGGGTCCTCGTTCTTATAGATTTCTACAAACGTTATTCTATTTGCCTTCAACAAGGACTTTAAGAAGGTTGACAGAACATTTAAAATTTTTGCCGGGGCTCAACAACATGCATTTGTACAAGGCATTGCAAATAAAAGTCTCTGGTATGGGTCATTTGGATAAGGATTGCATCCTATGCATTGACGAAATGGCTCTAAAAGAAAATTTCTTCTATCACATTGGAAGGGATGAAGTAGTCGGGGTTGTAGACAGAGGAGATAATAAAAGAGAGTACATTGTAGCTCGATCTGCTAATGTGTTTATGATTAGAGGGCTGATTAATAATAGGAAGCTACCACTTGGTTATTTTTTTACAACAACACTTACAGCATCAACCCTAAAGGAAGAAATCGAGGAATGCATCAAAAAATTAAAACATATTGGCCTCCATATAAGATGTGTCGTTACAGATATGGGAAGCAATTTTATTCAACTCCATAATCTTTTAAATATATCGCCCGAGACGGCGTGGATGTTTAATGCGGACGCCATTCCGTTTATTTTCGATACTCCTCATTTGCTGAAAGCAACAAGGAACAATTTAATAAAACACGATTTTCATTTTCATAATAAAAAAAACATCATGGAAATATATCGAAAAATTTTATGAAATGGATGTCCAACAGAGAAATCGATTGGCACCCAAATTAACAGCAACACATATCAACCCGACCAACTTCCAAAAAATGAAAGTTAAATTGGCAGCCCAAATTATTAGTAATACAGTGGCAAGTAGCTTAGAAGTGTACGTCTCTTTCAAAGCGCTCCCATCAGAGTGTATTGGGACAATCGAATTTATCGAAAGATTCAATAAATTATTTGATATTCTTAACTCAAGAAAATATTCTGGCGATGACGAGCATCTAAATGAAATGTTACATTTCATTAAAAATTTAAAAGTAATCAATAACAAAGGAAATGACGTTACAACATCAATAAAATGTATAAAAGCATGGACAATAATAATTAGTGGTATCAAAACATTATGGAACACATTAAGAAAAAACAATCATGAATACATAACAACAAGATACGTAAACCAAGATTGCCTAGAAAACTTTTTTGGGCAAATCAGGACGCAGGGCGGAAATTGTTTGAACCCAACACCCATCCAATTCGAAAGAAGCTTTCGAAAGTTGTTTTGTCAGAGATATTTTCATACCGGGAATGAGAATTGCAGCGATGATTTTGCCACATTTTTAGTAAAAATAAAGAAAATAAATATGGCCGAAATCATCGAGGAAGTGCCAGTGACATTAGAAACAAAAAATGTTGTTAACACTCTGGTTTCAGTAGACACGGACTACCGAAACCAGGAGCTACCGGCCCAAAATGGGTTTACGTACGTCTGTGGATACCTGGCCAAAAAGGTATTGGCTGTGCACAATAATTGTGATACTTGTGCTATTATGTTTAATGAAGAAAATTTTGAAGCAAGCAAATTATTTATGCACTTTAAAAGTTTTTCTTCTGTCAGTGTGTACGGAAATTTAATATCAGCATCTGATTTATTTTTAAATTACATTTTTAAATTAGAAGAATCATTTTATGATTTATACCCGAATGTAATATATAAGAGAGGGGTAGGTCGGCAATTTTTACAATACTTACAAACAATAGAACAATTTTATATGTACAAATTTTCCATCAAAATATTTGTTAAGTTTATTTATTTGTTAAGATTTCTTATTTTTTAAATTTATTTATTAGGTTAAGATTATTTTATACTCTAAAATTCCATAATAGAAATATTAAAAAAAATTTTGTAAATACTCCTAATATTTAATTTAAAATTGTAAATAAATTAAATATTTTTATATGATCTACAGTTTATTTAATATCCACTATAAAAAATCTAGCATATTAATACGTTTAAAATTGATATTGTTACTTAACAATACTAATACTTATGAAATAAATTTTATGTATTTCAGTATTTGTACATTTTTATAACAATTAACGTAATTATATGTTCTTGATAGAAATTTAGTAACGACGGTATTTTGCTACAGATTGGACACTAGACCATAAAAAGAGTATTTTAAATTTTAAAATTGCCGCCGTAACTATCACCAATATGGCGAAGGTTAAATAAAATGAACAGTAAAACATCAAAGACGCCGCCGGTTTTGTCCTTTCTGTATATTCTGTGGTTTCAAAAACAAAAGTTATGCAACCGTACTTACATTATGTAAGCATTACATGTTGACTATCTGTTGACTAGTACAATCTTTAATTACCTTATTTGTTTTTATTGTGTTATAATTCCTCTGTTCTTCTTTTTTGTTTACTGATCTTGTGGTTTCGGATCCATCTGTCTCGAACCGACGTTTTGTCAAACGTCGGTTCGTGTATTTTCCCTTTCTCATCTCCTCGATACAATCATTTTCTTCCGTTCCATTCATCTCTTTTAGTTGGTTTCTTGAATTTTCCGTTAGAATGCAAATTTCAATAGCCTTATCCAAGTTGAAATCATCTTTTTGTAATAATTTTTCCCTTGTTGAATCATCTTTGATACCAACAATCAACATTAATTTAACCATTTCTTCTTTTATATCCCCAAATTCACATTGATTTCCTTGATTTTTTAAATTAGTTGCATATTCATCTATTGTAGCCATCTCCTGTCTTGACGTTATGAATTTGTAACGTTCATAGGTTAGGTTTTTCTTAGGTACGAAATAACTTTCAAATTTTTGTTTTAATACTTCGATCTTGTTTTCTTCTTCTTTGTTAAATGTGAAAGTATTATAAATCTATCTCTTCATGACCCATAAGATGAAGTAACTGCGCACATTGTACTTTTTCTTTCTTTTTTCCTATTTCCGCCGCTATCGTGTAGATTTCATAAATCTGTTTCCACCTTTTCCAATTTATTGCTAAATTTCCATTGAAATCCATTGTCTGTATTGGCTTATTTGTATCTATTTTTCTTTATTCTTCTTTTATTTGTTAATTTCTACTGCGCCATGTTATATTATGTTAAAGAAACAACGCTTGAGCGTGAACTGGCTTTATTCAGTCTTTTGTGTGAATCGTTTTCATTGAGTAATCTAAGTTGCCTAACTATAACTTATTTAAATAAACTAAACTAAATTCATTACAATTCAATATATACTTTTTCATACCTTCGTTAGTTAAATGCTGGGCAGCTCCAGAATCCAAAATAAACTCCTCCAAATTAATCAATTTATCTTCATTCTTCACTAACAAATTTGCCAATAAGGGTGGGGTCTCCTTATATTAAAATACTGATTTAAAAGTTTTCTACATAATAGTTTATTCAACTACATACGTCGACTGTCTTACATATTCTATCTGTTATTACTTAATACTAACTGACATACTCCCACTACATGCCATTATTGCCATTGCTACAAAACATATTTATCTTTCCGTTGACATTAATTCAAAAATAATATTATGGCCCATAAACATAACATAACATTAAAAGTTGAATAGAGAATGGCGAGGACAACGCATATAGAATTCGTTTTTGCTATAAACACATGCAAAATTGTACGGTAAAATTAAGTTTTATTTGTTATTTCTTATTCATAAAACTGAAAACTAAACAAAAACAAACATAAAAAACATGGAGTAACATAGAATATAAATTTAAGGTTACAATAAAATTATGCTGATGGCCCATCCATTACAGAACCATCGTACGGAATAAATGTATATCATCAAGTTGATTTGTAACAAGTTATATAGCACACTGTCTTTGGTGAAACTCAACATATTATTATTAAGTGAAAAACATGTTTAATAAAAACATGTTAAAACTATGTTTACAAACAATATTCTACCTCAAAAGGACATTCACATTACTTGTGATATCACCAAAGACTGCAATAAATATGCCACCACATCAAATTACCTTCCAAGATAATGAAAAACCAATCTTAACACATAAATTTAATGTTGAGGATAATCCTGATCGCTTAATGTTTAAGTCTATTTCTTCGTGTATGTGCCATAAAGAATTCAGCGATCGCAACTCTAGAGAATGATATCAATTTAGAAAATGTATCACTAAATGGTATTAAGAATACTGATGTTCATACAATTAAGTCTAACTGTTCAAGTAAACCACAAGATAAGAACATAAATTTATATTGTTCAGTCTGCAATTTTATCTCAAACATCTCTCTCTGGTTTAATGGTTCATTCTAAAATGATTCATTACGATGTTAATCCCTTTAAATGCACCTCTTGCGATGACGAATATCCAACTTATATTCAGTTACGAAAACATTTAGAGGAGCACCTTGAATCAAATAATAAAATTTATTGCCGACGATGTTCAAATTCAATTACTATTGAAGAGGTTATGTTTCATCAAAATTTATGTAAAAAGTATCTATTGTATGCGTGTATACAATGTTAGCATTTCTTTTCTTAACGACGCCACAAAATCCTTTGATAGAGCCCACCATAGATGGAACTCCATCTGTACAAGTTCCTACGCAGCAGTTCCACGACAAGTTTAATTCTTCTAAATATGAATTGATGCTGTACATATATATACATATATCTTATTATGTTGTTATTATCATTTCTTTCCATTTCAGAATCATCCTCAGGAACATCTATAGTATGAAAACGAAAAAGTCTGAATCAACTATAAATTTGAACAAAATCAAAAATTCTAATAAACACATGTTATCTTATATTTTAGGTTAGGTTGTAGGAAATAACAATCTTATAATAAAATGAACTTACGTCACACTGAATAAACAACCCTGGTATCAATTTTAACGTTCCAATTTCATTAGCGTGTTAGAAATAACATGAATAATATTAAAATATTAAAAAACTTAACTTCAACAAATTAAAACACGATCCGACAATGACAAAATGGTAGACGGAAATCCAAATTTTAAGGTTATGTAAACGTCGTGAAGTTTGCAAAATGTCACTTTAAAATATTACAAAATAATGACAAATGTTAAATATAAACGGATGTGGTAAAAAGTAGGGGAGAAAGGGATTGATGAAAGATTTTGGTAGCCAAAGGATTTATATATATCTTGACCTGTTGTGCGTTCAGTCAGTTCTCTGTAGCATAAAAACTGATTTATTTCATGTTTGTCGATGAAACGTGTTACAGTCCAATTTATTGTTTTATGTTTCTACGTAATAGATTTGAATTTAACTTATGTTTTTTTAATTTGTATTTATTTCAGCCACGGAGTCTGGAGATCCTTTCCTTTTCTCCAATTCATACAAAATTTATTTTTAATTGAATTGTATGTTAATGTCTATTCTTTAACCAGTTAATAACTAAATTCCAAGGATTAAAGTAAAATATTGCACTTTTACTGGTTTAATAGTGTTAATATATTTAAAAAATTATAGTTTTTATTTTATATGTTTCGCCCGTTCCATGCGGGCATCATCAGAACTACAAAAATTTTTTTTTATTTTCTCATTAGATCAATCAGAATGAATGTGTTATTTAATTATAAAAAATAAAAGAATCAAAAAACAAACTTAAATAAATACTTACATTGAAACTTATAAGTGAAAATTCAAATATTTTTGTAACAAACTTTTTTTGTTGATAAAAATCATTGATTCTGCGTTATGTGGTAGCTTTAAACTTCTTTGATTCAAACTTCTTTTATTTTTCTTTAGATTCCACACTTTTTAACGTCGCCATTCCTAATTCATCTTTTATCTTCATTTTGTTTATCCATCAGATAGCAAAATGCTTTACTTTCATTTGATTTCCAGTTTACACCTATTATAGCTTCATTGACTGTATTTTTCAAAATATTTTTTGATTTTTTCACTTTTCCTCGTGGTTAGCTCTTTTTTATATAAAAAATGTTTTCCATTATTGAGTGTATCCTGCCTCTAAATTTAAATATTTTCATTATAAGTTTAATCTAAGGCTAATTTAAGTTTTTTTCGTTTAATTGTTAACAATATTTTTTAAACATTTATATTTATATATTTTAACTTGACTTCTAATTTTTATACCTACATCAAAAAAATTATTTTATAATTAATTCATTTTAAAAATGTTTCGAGTTAACATCACTCTAATATATTTACCACCTTTCATGATGGGGTAACCCGAAACTAGTACGACTTTATATAAGTACATCTACATACTTTATACATCTAAATGAGGCTGGTTATAGAAGTCCTCGGTACATTGGGGAATGGATTAGAAAGGGATTTATAAATCGGATTGTTACATTTAGATGTCGCAGATATTGGGTTCCCAGGGGCTAATCCTAACCCTTTCTATTTTTATTTCTTTGTCTGTTTTCCAGTTTTCGTCAAACGCTTGTTTTCGCCTGTTATATAAGAAATTAATTAATAATTACCGTCAATTAAGGAGTAAAACGAAAGTTAACATGTGCACATTACAACGAAACAACATTTCAAACGGATAATGTATAAAATCCTCTACTCAAAAGCGAGTTGCAAAAGATAAAAGCGAAAACAAAAATACTCACAAATTATTTTATTAAGAGGACACGTGCGTGGGTCCTTGAGAACTTGAAAAGTTTGGCGTTTTCTAAAGAAGATTTATGGTTGTTATTCTTTAAATGTTTAAAGAAGGTGGAAGACTCTTTGATAAAGTGTTCTTTGATTCTGGTTTTAAGGCTTCTACCAGTTTGGCCTATGTAAAAATGTTCACATTCGTTACATCTTAATTCGTAAACTCCATTAAGTTCTAACTGGTTAAGTTTGTGTTTGTTATTAGTAATTAACTGACCTAGTTTGTTATTGGAAAAAAAAATTTTAAAATCTTAAAAAATTATAAACTTATCTCTTTCGATATCAAAAACCTCTATACTAACATACCAATCAATTCCACCATTTCAATAATCAAAGAACATTTAATTCGCAATAGTAAAGAACTTGCACTCAACATCAATAAAATAAACTGCTTTTCTAAATTATTAGAAATTACATGTAAACAAAACTTCTTCTTATTTGATGATAAATTCTTTTACATGAAAGACGGACTGCTCATGGGTTTGCCTATTTCTGAAATACTCGCTGACATATATGTTAATCATTTCGAAAAAGAATTTTTCTCAAAAAAACGTGAACCTTTTACTGGTGGTATAAAATTCTACTGCAGATATGTTGACGACATCTTTGTGATTTATGACGGTAACCCTGCTTTGTTACATGGTTTGAGTAACCTCCTTAATAATCTATGCGATTTAAAGTTTACTAATGAACTTGAAAAAGATGGACAATTAAACTTTTTAGACTTGAATATCAACAAAAATGTAGATAAAGAGTGTCTCGATTTTAACATTTTTAGAAAAAATACGTTCACCGCAGCATCTTACCATCTGATTCATATAACTGAGCACAACATAAAATGGCCAGTTTTAGATTTGCATTCCATCGACTCTGTAATACTCCGTTAAACAAACCAAATTACATTTCAGAACTCAAAAACATCATAAAAATAGGCCTTAATAACAGATTTAAACTTAAAGACATACAGAAGATTTATAATAGTGTTCACAACAATAACATTAATAAACTTGTTTATGCAACCCAAATATCACTCGCGAAGGGGTAAAATGTTTTGTCAAGTGCGCACGATGTCGTGAGACATGAGAAAATTCAACTGTAGACCGATTTTTTTTTTTTTTTTTGAACCCGGTTTTTATCGGCTGTATTCATTTGGTCCTTCGACCCGGATATATATTTATTTTTCAAATTTTTCTCAATTCTTCTTTAAGAATTTGTTCCCCCTGGAACTTTAATTGAATATTTTTTACTTTTCTTATTTTCTAAAATTACGTTTCTCATATTTTGGAGAGGGTTTCTTTAATTTTCGACGTGGCCATCTGGCACAACATGGTCAACAATTTTTCTTGTTCCGTCACAAGTGCGACGTTACATGCAACCTTATTGTTCTCTTGAACTTAAAATTTCCTTACAACTTTGCAAATTTTTCCGCAATTCTTCTTTAAGAATGTGTTCCCCTTGGAACTTTAATTAAATATTTATTTTCTAAATTTTTTCGCAATTCTTCTTTAAGAATTTGTTCCTCTTGGAACTTTAATTAAATATTTTATTTTCAAAATTTTTTTCTTCAGTTCTCCATTGAGAATTTATTCCCCTTGGAATTTTCTAGTAGTATAGCTATGGGCGTTCTGGACCAAAATCCCATAAGATTTAACATTGGGGTCGAAAAGTACTTTTTATCCCCACCACTACCTCCTTTCGAGGGTGTAGCCACGCCCACATTTTAAATTCAACCAATCAGAGCGCAGCATTCTCCAAGAACCCTCTTTTTGGCGGGAAATTTGAATGAGGATCGACAGGCCTTATGATGATGACGTCATCATCGAGGCCGGACACAAAGCGTTTGGTTTGGCTTACCGGCTGAGTGCTATGGTGCGGGGTGCGGGCGGGCAGGGCAGGGTGGTTCAATCAGAGCATAGCATTCTCCGAGAACCCTCTTTTAGGCTGGGGATTGAATGAGGCTACCGCCTTATCACGATGACGTCATCGTCGATATATCAAGGCCTTGACACATCCGGACACGAAGCGTTTGGCTTGGAGGTTATAAAATGGTAAATATCTCGTTAACGATGCTTCAAATCGAAAAATAAACCAAAAAATTCCCCCCTACAACCCCCTGTCGCCTATAACAAATACGAACAATATGGCACGGGTGAAAACTGCCAAAAGGGCCTTATTTAGTTATCGAGCTGATGACGTCATGCCGCCGGATCATGTGGAGCTTGGTAGTGGTGACGTCATCTAGACAACCAGTTAGGTGCGGCATTTGGGCGTGGGCCGGTAGGGGGGGCAGGGTGCGAAGTGAGGGGTGTTGGAACTTCATCGAGACCTTGATACATCCGGACACAAAGCGTTTGGTTTGGCTTACCGGCTGAGTGCTATGGTGCGGCGTGCAGGCGGGCAGGGCAGGGTGGTTCAATCGGAGCATAGCATTCTCCGAGAACCCTCTTTTAGGCTGGGGATTGAATGAGGCTACCGCCTTATCACGATGACGTCATCGTCGATATATCGAGGCCTTGACACATCCGGACACGAAGCGTTTGGCTTGGAGGTTATAAAATGGTAAATATCTCGTTAACGATGCTTCAAATCGAAAAATAAACCAAAAAGTTCCCCCCTACAACCCCCAATCGCCTATAACAAGCACGAACAATATGGCACGGGTGAAAACTGCCAAAAGGGCGTTGGTTCAACCCCTGTTCAACCGGTTGAATACCGGTTCAACCCCTGTCCCCCCCTAAGACCTAGCCTGGATAGATCATGATCTACAGCCCGCGCGGTGTTGAAGCTGATGATTACGTAATGTTGCGTAATATTATAAGTAAAATTGTTAAAGTTTATTAAGATAATCCAGAAAACATAAAACGTGCAAGTATAAAAGATTTTTTAAAATTAATAAATAATTATGTTTTTTTGGAACAATGATGGGAATCGTTGATGAACGGGTTGACGTGAGAGGAAATTAAATAATAATTTATTAAGGAAGTAGAGGGGGGGGGGGCCGCAGCTACCTATCAAATTTACCTAGCAATTTATAAATCGGTCAGTTGAACATCAACTTCCGTCGTTTGCGGATTTAATATCATGTAAGTGTGGGAATTCTTCGATTATCACGTTAGTTATCTCAAGGTCACGCGCTAGATTGTTATTGCAGAGCCCGGACAGTTTAGGAAACGTGCGCCCCCTCCACACTAAACGTATACCTTGATAAGCGTACGCTTCGATTTAGTTCATTGAATATTGAGACTGGAGTGGGAGGCGTTTTAGGATCACTTTCCTAAACTGTCCGGGCTTTGGTTATATGTATACATACATATAAAAATAGGATTTTCTGCTAAAGCGTAAATTAATATTTAACATTCACATCATCTTCATATCATTATTTAAGTGTTTACCTTAGCTATCCTTTGATATGAAGTCGCTCCCCTGATATAAGCGTAGTCATTTTCGTAATTGTCCGAATGAATATGGTGTTGAAGCTGATGATTACGTAATGTTGCGTAATATTATCATAAAACGTGCAAGTATAATGTGTATGTTGCATATATAAATTTAAAAATAACTTTAAAAATTGTGATGACACTTGCAATTATTTTTAAACAATCCTATATGTTTATCAAGGTCACCGGCGTATTAACTCATGTCCACACGTAGAGTTTCTATATTATAATTAGCTTCCCCTTAACAGATAATTTATTTTCGATTTAATGATTATCAAAAGTTATTTCCCAATTATAATAATTATCAAAACTTGTTTCTTTAATTAAAATGTGTATATAAGGCTTTGATATTAGACAAAAACTTATTAATATCCTGCATCTCATGCGAGAAGTTATAACCGCAATTTTCGCTGTTCTAGAATGGCTTCAACATCAGTCAAAACCCTGTCTTTTTCAAGACTAGTTGAGGAAATGCGTCATAGAGTTGTAACTGCTGATGGGGAAGATATAGAGCCCGCAATAAAGGACTGTAATCGTAATATTAAGGTGATGAACGCTGCGCTAAAGGTAGCCAACACAAGTGGTGAAAAGCACCACATAACCACTTGTGCTGGTCACATGCATGGATTCCGAAGCATGCTAAAATCGCTCCGGTACGTAACTGGGACCGGGTACAAACCAACTCACCCGACTCGCGAGAACTTTAGAAGCTTGCGGGTAAAATGGCAAGACCTTCAGACGGCGTTCTCCAACAGAATGAGAACGGGGATCATCATTAACCTGACCCACAAGGACCCTCGACAATTTATGGAAGATGCTAAAAAAATGATAATAAGGAGAATGACTAATGATGTGAAAAAATCAACATTGAAAGTTAACGCTGTGTTTTGTGGTGAATTCGTAACTAAGAAAATGGGAAAGGAAGTATTTGAATTTAAATATATAAATACTAGAAATGTCGCAATTTATAACAACACCGATTTAGAAGAGTGGTTTAAGAGCAACATTCAAGACCCCGTTCTAAAAGACCTTGAAGAATTTCAAGAAAAAGATAGTGGATGGGCTTTAAATGCGATCGTAAACCTACAGATGAACATTAATAAATATACCCCACAACTTGGGTCGTCATACATTGAATTACCTAGGGCCCTTAGGTTGAAACATGCTTGTGTAAATGTAAAGAACGATGATGAAGCATGTTTTGCGTGGGCAGTGACTTCAGCGCTTTATCCAGCCAATCATCACACCGACCGAACTTACATGTATCCACATTACTCAGAAGTTTTAAATATGAAGAACATAGCAATGCCGATGGTCATGAAACAAATCCCTCGGTTTGAACAACAAAACGATGTGTCGGTCAACGTGTACATTCTCGAATCACTAAAGAAGGGGCGGTATAATGTAGTTCCTTCCTATCTAGCTAAGGAGAGGAGAGGCAGACACGTTAACCTGCTACTCATCCAAGATAAGTATGTAGAAGAAGAAGATGGGGATGATGATGGTGAATTCAAGCCGAGATTTCACTACGTTTGGATAAAAGATTTATCCCGACTAGTGTCATCTCAATTATCGATACATCATACGAAAAAATATTTCTGTGAACGTTGCCTTCACTATTTTTACACTTCCACCGGTCTAGAAAAACACGTGGAGGATTGTGCTAAAATGAATGAATGCCGCATCCGTATGCCGAAGGAAGGTGAAATGGTATATTTCAAGAATTTTCAAAATAAAGAACCGGTTCCATTTGTGGTGTATGCGGATCTAGAATGTCTTCTGATACCAACAACAAAGACTGATACACAACATAAGCCATATAGTATTGGTTATTACGTAAAATGCTCATATGACGAGTCCCTGAGCTTTTACAAATCATATGCCGGTGAGAACTGTCAGCAGTGGTTTGCGACCGAAATGAAGCAGCTAGCGGAAGATGTGGAAACTATATTCCTATGTCCCTTACCCATGGAACCCCTTACCGAACCGCAAGAACTGGAGTTTCGCTCATTATCATGCTGTCATATATGCGAAAACCGCTTTGACGTAGTCACCTACGTCAAAGCGGTTTTCGTCAGAGTTCGAGACCATTGTCACCTTACTGGTAAATATCGAGGAGCTGCGCATGAGGATTGCAACATTAACTATCAGGATAGTCACGTGATTCCAGTAGTCTTTCATAATTTAAGTGGGTACGATAGTCACTTTATTATAAAGAATTTAGCAAAAGATTTCGAAGGACGCATCGATTTGCTACCTATAAATAAGGAGCGATATATTTCTTTTACTAAAAATATAGACCAAAATTTAATTAAATTCCGGTTTATTGATTCATTTCGGTTCATGGCATCGAGTTTAGATAAATTAGCAAGTTATATAGATTCCTTTCCAAATTTAAAAACACAATTTCCAAATTTAGATGAATCTAAATTCAATTTATTAACGCGTAAAGGAGTGTTTCCTTATGATTACTTGGACTCTTTTACAAAATTAAATGAAACTGCATTACCGGATGAATCTAAATTTTATAACTCTATGACCGACAGTCACATTGCAGATACTGATTATACGCATGCTAATGAAGTGTGGAACGCTTTTGGCTGTCAAAATTTAGGAAATTACAGTGAGTTATATTTGAAAACAGATATTTTGTTATTAGCAGACGTATTCGAGAAATTTCGGGCTAGCTGCCTGAATTCGTATAGCTTAGACCCGGCTCATTACTATACATTGCCCGGGTATACATGGGACTGCATGCTGAAGTATACGAGGGTAAAACTTGAGCTATTAACGGATATTGATATGGCAATGTTTATAGAGCGAGGTATACGAGGAGGTCTAAGCCAGTGTTCGAAACGTTACGCCTCGGCTAATAATAAATATCTACCTAATTATAAATCAGATGAGCCATCAAAATTTATAATTTATGATGATATCAATAATCAATATGGATGGGCAATGTCTCAGTACCTACCCTATGGCGGATTTAAGTGGGTTGAGGGAAACAACATCAACTTCACTGTACCTGAGGATAACCCTGAAGGTTACATTTTAGAAGTTGATCTCGAGTACCCTGAATCCATTCATGATTCACATTGTGACCTTCCATTTTGCCCAGAACATCGTGCACCACCAAATTCAAAACAAACCAAATTAATGGGCACTTTATATAATAAAGAGCGATATGTGTTGCATTATCGTAATTTACAACAAGCGATTGAAAATGGTTTAATTTTAACAAAAATTCATCGTGTTTTGGAATTTAAACAGTCGGCTTGGTTGAAATCATATATTGATTTAAACACTAAATTTAGAACCGCGGCGATTAACGACTTCGAGAAAAATTTATTCAAATTAATGAACAACGCCGTATTTGGCAAGACGATGGAAAATATTCGAAAACATTCCAATGTGAAGCTTGTGACAAAATGGGGTGGTCGTTACGGCGCTGAGGCGTTGATCGCGAAACCAAATTTCAAATCCTCAATTATCTTCGATGAAAATTTAGTTGCTATAGAGCTCAATAAAATGGAAATTTATTTTAATAAACCCATCTACGTTGGTATGTGTATTTTAGATATATCGAAATTAAAAATATATGATTTTCATTATTCGTATATGAGGAGACGATTTGGGGACAAGGCCAGAGTCTGTTACACCGATACTGATTCCCTTATATACGAAGTCGAATGCCCGGATTTATATGAAGTGATTCGACGCGATGCTTCGAAATATTTCGACACGAGTGATTATCCTGAAAATAATATATACAACATTCCTCGTGTAAATAAAAAAGTTCTCGGTATGATGAAAGATGAAAACGCCGGTAAGGTAATGACTGAATTTGTGGGGTTGAGATCGAAGATGTATGCATGCCGAGTGGAGGGGGGAGATAGAGTTAAAAAAGCTAAAGGCATAAAAACGTCTATTGTTAAAAACGTAATCAGTTTCGATGATTACTTAGTATGTTTGCGAGAGGACAAAGAAATGCTCGTCACCCAAAAATTGTTTCAATCGCGAAACCACCAAGTATCAACAATTACGCAAACCAAAACTGCACTTAGTTCTCACGACGATAAAAGATATATTATTCCGGGGACAGTTGATACTTTACCCTGGGGACATTGGCGCATCTTATCATGCTGTTAACAGGTGCGGATCGAATTAAACTCTCATTATTAAACAATATAATTCCCCAAGAATTGATAAGACAACATTTTTTTGGAGCCTGCCTACAAGCATCTTTAATGTAAATTAGGGTATTAGCCGGAAATGTTGTTTGGTTATATGAAACATAAGGACCTACACATACCCATAATGCATTTCTGGGTAAAAGTGGAGAATGAATGTTATGATCCAACACGTAAAGTAATGAACACTTATTGTGTGTTAACGAAACCGACTTCATCTATGAAGAATGTAATAATAATAATAAATGTATCTTATTAAATTTATATAATTTATGGTTTTTTAAATAAATAAATAATCTCTAATCTTCTATAATTTTTTATTTTAATCCTTATCTCTCCCGACTGACAGCTGCTGCCGTGATGTTTTTTTTTAGCAGCAACCGTAGCGTTGCTTTATTTTTTATTAAGTAAATATAAACATGTCTGCGATAAAGGTTACCACCACTTCTATACCCTCTTAAGTTCCAACACTTCACTCCCCGCATGCTCGAACCCCGGCAGAATTCCAAGCCAAACGCTTTTGTGTCCGGATATATCAAGGTTTTGATGAAGTTCCAACACCCCTCACTCCGCACCTCACCCACTGCCCCCTACTGGCACACATCCTTCACCTAACTGGTTGTCTAGATGACGTCACCACCACCAAGCTGCACACGATCCGGCGGCATGACATCATCAGCTCGATAACTAAATAAAGTCCTTTTACCAGTTTTCACCCGTGCAATGTTGTTCACGCTAATTATAGTCGGCAGGAGGTTGTAGGGAGGGATAGGGGTTGAACCGATCGGTTGAACAGGGGTTTTAACCAAGGCCCTTTTGGCAGTTTTCACCCGTGCGATATTGTTCGTGCTTGTTATAGGCGACGGGCGGTTGTTGGGGGGGAATTTTTTTGGTTTATTTTTCGATTTGAAGTATCGTTAACGAGATATTTACCATTTTATAACCTCCAAGCCAAACGCTTTGTGTTCACATGTCCGGTGGAATGACGTCATCAGCTCGATAACTAAATAAGGCCGTTTTGGCAGTTTTTACCCGTGCCATATTGTTCGTGCTTGTTATAGGCGATTGGGGGTTGTAGGGGGGAATTTTTTGGTTTATTTTTCGATTTGAAGCATCGTTAACGAGATATTTACCATTTTATAACCTCCAAGCCAAACGCTTCGTGTCCGGATGTGTCAAGGCCTCGATATATCGACGATGACGTCATCGTGATAGGGCGGTAGCCTCATTCAATCCCCAGCCTAAAAGAGGGTTCTCGGAGAATGCTATGCTCCGATTGAACCACCCTGCCCTGCCCGCCTGCACGCCGCACCATAGCACTCAGCCGGTAAGCCAAACCAAACGCTTTGTGTCCGGATGTATCAAGGTCTCGATGAAGTTCCAACACCCCTCACTTCGCACCCTGCCCCCCCTACCGGCCCACGCCCAAATGCCGCACCTAACTGGTTGTCTAGATGACGTCACCCCTACCAAGCTCCACACGATCCGGCGGCATGACGTCATCAGCTCGATAACTAAATAAGGCCCTTTTGGCAGTTTTCACCCGTGCCATATTGTTCGTATTTGTTATAGGCGACAGGGGGTTGTAGGGGGGAATTTTTTGGTTTATTTTTCGATTTGAAGCATCGTTAACGAGATATTTATCATTTTATAACCTCCAAGCCAAACGCTTCGTGTCCGGATGTGTCAAGGCCTTGATATATCGACGATGACGTCATCGTGATAAGGCGGTAGCCTCATTCAATCCCCAGCCTAAAAGAGGGTTCTTGGAGAATGCTATGCTCTGATTGAACCACCCTGCCCTGCCCGCCCGCACCCCGCACCATAGCACTCAGCCGGTAAGCCAAACCAAACGCTTTGTGTCCGGCCTCGATGATGACGTCATCATCATAAGGCCTGTCGATCCTCATTCAAATTTCCCGCCAAAAAGAGGGTTCTTGGAGAATGCTGCGCTCTGATTGGTTGAATTTAAAATGTGGGCGTGGCTACACCCTCGAAAGGAGGTAGTGGTGGGGATAAAAAGTACTTTTCGACCCCAATGTTAAATCTTATGGGATTTTGGTCCAGAACGCCCATAGCTATACTACTTTTTCTTTTCCGTATTTTCTCATTGGGACATTGTCGCTTTAAAACCGATCCATGAAGAAACATCTAAATCGTTCCGTCTTCTCATACCTAGATACCTTTAAAGAAAATGTACAGGGCTTCCGAACTCTGGGTTTTCCAGTTGACCAATGGAATTTTCTTTTATTTAACATATTACTTCAGAAGTTAAATACATCATGTAAAATTAAATTCGAGTCAGAACATACCACTTTCGATATTCCGATGTTTGAACAATTATTGCATTTTTTGGAACAACAATCTAAGGCTCTAGATTCTGTATCATTCACTTCGTCGGAGAAGCCCTCAATAAATCGATCGAAATTGTCGACATCTACTATGGCTCGTGAAAAAGCAATTGATTTAAAGGTGGAAGATTCGAAATCGGCCGTCAAATGTCCGATATGCTCAGAATCACATCAGGTCTACCGATGTGCTCAATTTCATGTTAAATCGCCAGCTGAAAGATTAGTGATAGCAAGAGATAACAATTTGTGTCGAAATTGTTTAAGCAAAGGTCATACCACTAACAATTGCTTTTCAAATCACTGTTGTCATTCATGCAAGCAACGCCATCATACATTACTTCATTTTGGACCTAAACAGCCAATTTCTTCTACTCATGTGGGTACAACATTAGATATAAATAATCATTCAAAACCAGAAAATCGTCGAGTTATCTTACCCATCGCCTTTATTCATTTATGATCAATTTGGTCAACCTCATTTGGCACGTGCATTGATTGACTCTGGAAGCACGTCAAATTGTATTACCACCAAGCTACTGCAACGACTTCGTTTGCCACGACAAAATAATTCTTCGTTAGAAATACAGGGTTTAAACTCGATGACGTCCATCTGTAACAAAGAAAGTGTTAATTGCATCATTCAACCTTGCCATTCAGGAAACTTATCGTTTAATCTGAAAGCTATTGTTACATCTTCAATATGTTCCGCTCAACCTTCATTATCTTCTATTATACAATCCTACGATTATCTTAAATGCCTCCAATTCCATCCCGAACATCATTCTCCTTCCGAAGAAGTGGATATATTATTGGGAGCAGAATTGGTACATCAATTGTTTACTGGTGGTCGTGTCTGTGGTGGTCAGGACGATCCTGTGGCTGTGTATTCAGTGTTCGGGTGGATAGTGATGGGAAAATCCAAATTATTACCATCCATGTCTTTATCAACATCTATCTTAACAATTGATGACTCATTACATTTATCAATGCAACGCTTTTGGGAATTGGAATCTACTACTGAAATCAAGATGATGTCAATTGAAGAGGCAAAATGTGAAACTCATTACAAAAATAATTATCGTCGTGATATTAATGGCAGATTTATTGTATCACTCCCGTTTAGAACCAAAGAACCTATTCTTGGAAATTCATATGATATTGCTCTGAAACGATTTAAATTATTGGAGAAACGTTTGTTGAGAGATGATATACTTCACAAGAAATACGTCGAATTCATGAGGGATCATTTGCATTCATTAACGTAATTGCAAAAGATATAAAATTATTAAACGGAAAATCTATCTTAAGTCACACTCTTCGTTTCGACATCTTTGAGCGGACTGAGGATGCGTAATTGAAACAAGTTGTAGGTTAAGGATAGTTGAACGTTAAGAAAGCGGGAAAATTTGAAATGCAGTTCTTGAAATGAACCTGACTATTTAAAATAAAAATGGATATGATAACATTTTTAGAAAAAAATCTCTGGTTGTTAAAGTCGGAAATGTCGTTGAGTAGGTTTTCTTCATTATCCTTTTTATATTTGTTTATGAAATATTCCTCATAGAGAATGACATCAAGAACGCTGGGATGATGTTAAGTTTTCTAATATTTTTGTTAAGTTTGTTCAAGTTATGGCTATAAGTTAAAGTTAAGTATTGTTTTTTGGTTTGGAAATTTGGGTAAACTAATTTTCTAATATTATTATTATGTATACTGTTAATATCTTGCAAAAAGGTGATGTTATAGCCGTTATTAATTCCTATTTTTATTATATTGTTAAGTTCTGTTTGAAAGTTATTTTTATTAAGGGGGGTGTTGTAGTTAATCTGTTGAACAAAAAATTAAGTGCAGCTTTTTTATGAGCAGTACAAATGTAAGAGTTCTTGGGGATGATACAATCAGTAGTTGTTGGTTTCCTGTAAATGTCGAAATTGATAAAACCATCCTTGTAATTCTTTATGAGAGTAAGATCCACAAAATTTATACGGTTATTGTTTTCCTTTTCCATGGTGAATTCTAGATTATTGATGGTGTTGAAAACGTTGAACAAAGCTTTAAGCTTAGCCGGATTCCCCGTGTAAATAATAATAATGTCATCAACATACCTTTCATAGAATTTAATATCTTTAGTGAAAATGGAGTATTTGTATGAGACCAATTTATTTTCTAGATTATTAACAAAAATATCGGCGATGATACACGAAATCGGAGAACCCATAGGCAAGCCATTAGTCATAGTGAAAAATTTATTGTTAGAAAGGAAAAAATTTTGTTTACATATGAATCTGATGATGGAGCAAAGGTCTTTTATGTTCTCATTCTCAACACCATCAAAATCATTCATGTGACGTTTAAGGTGTTTCTCAATAATTTTCAAGGACTTATCTATAGGCACGTTAGTGTATAGGTTTTTTTTAATGTCTATGTTGATGATATTGTCACCGGTGCAACATCAATCAAAGATATACTTACATTAAAGGAAGATCTAATTGCTATTCTACGGAAAGGGGGGTTTGAGCTCGGCAAGTGGGCAAGTAATTGTTCACACCTTTTGGAAACCATATTTCAAACTGATTTGCAATCATTACTGTCTTTAGACTATGAAGACTCAATTACTGTTAAAATTCTGGGATCACATTGGTGTGTAATCACGGACAACTTTAAATACCAATATTTACCTCGTTCAAATCATTCGACAAAAGAATACTATGGTATTGTTTCAGATATTGCTCGGATTTATGATCTATTGGGATTTTTAGCACCACGTACATTCAAAGCTAAGCATTTTATTCAACAACTTTGGCAAGTTCATTGTGATTGGGATGATATTCCACCTCATCACGTGGTAACACAATGGGAAAACTTTAAGCAACAATTAACTTTATTATCAAATCTCGAAATACCTCGCTTCATGTCATCTAGTGATTATAAAACTTGTGAGCTTCACCTCTTTTGTGACGCCTCTGAGGTGGGATATGCTACTGCAGCTTACTTACGTTATCAAAATCAAGATGAACTCATTAAAACTTATTTCATCGGTGGAAAGTCCCGCATTGCCCCATTGAAAACTATTTCTATACCCAGATTGGAACTATGCGGAGCTACGCTTCTTGTTGATTTCCTATTAATCATTAAAAACACCATAGCGTCTGTAATTACAATCGATTCCATAACCGCTTGGTCGGATTCTCAGGTTGTATTATCCTGGATCAAATCCTCTCCTCATAAATGGAAGGTATTTGTTGCTAACTTGGAAATATGTTCCGTCATCGCAGAATCCAGCAGACTGTGCTTCTCGTGGTCTGTATCCAAATCAACTTTTAAATGCTAATATTTAGTGGAACGGTCCTGAATGGCTTTCCCAACAATACAATAATTGGCCAAACCAACAACTTAACAAATCTGATAAAGAGGTTAATAAAGAGAAACGAGCAATAATAAATTGTACCACAGATGTATCTACCAATATACTAGACGAATTGCTAAACAAATTTTCTCAAATTTATTATCGGCAGCTCGCTCCGTTCATGGATAGAGATGGGTTGCTCAGGGTGGATGGTCGATTACGTTGTGCTGAAATACCATTCGAGCATAAACATCAATTATTATTACCGAAAAATTGTCGATTAACACAACTAATAATTGAAGAAACACATCATAAATTTATACATCCTGGTCTTCGAACTTTATCATCATTAACTGGTGTGAAGTTATCCATAAATCCCAGCCATAAACTAATAACTCCGTAACCAATACGATTTGGGTTACCAAATTCACACACAGGTCACTGTTACCCTGAAAAACAGCTTACAACCCCACTTGGTAAAAAAAAATTTTTTCAACCCCCACCCCCGAAAAAGGGATGTTTTCGCCCTGATGGGCACCTCCGAATTAAACCAAATTCTACCACATAATAGAACACAGTTCTTGTTGTACAAAAAAGTTAAAAAAAACATAAAATATCATTTTTCAAAAACGCTATTGAAGGAAAAATGGAAGTGGACTCCGTCGTAGGGATGTTTCAACGATCCGAAGAAAAACATAATTTGAAGTACTCTTTTTACGTAGGAGATGGAGACAGCAAAACCTTCAAAGGTATTATGGACGCTCAGCCGTATGACAGTGTAATAGAAACTAAAAAAGAATGCGTCGATCACGTTCAGAAACGAATGGGCACACGGTTACGAAATCTAAAAAGAAACAACCGCGGATTAGGAGGCAAAGGAAAATTAACAGGAAAATTAATTGATGAACTTTCCTTATATTATGGATTGGCTATTCGCAGAAATTGCGATTCCGTGAAGGACATGAAAAAAGAGATCTGGGCTACTTTGTATCATAAAATTTCAACAGATGAAACTCCAAATCATGACAATGGTCCAGTTGGTGCTGACTCGTGGTGTTCCTGGAAAAAAGCGTACGCTTTGTCAGAAATCGATGAGTACACTCACAAGCCAGCAATCGGCAATGATGTTTTCAACGCAGTGAAACCTGCGTAAGAAGAACTATCAAGGGAAGATCTTTTGACAAGATGTTTAGGGGGATATACGCAAAACAGCAATGAAAGTTACAACGCCGCGTTATGGTCTATCGCACCAAAAACAATTCATAGTGGCAAGAAAGTGGTTGACATTGCGTCTGATATAGCTGCTTGCAATTTTAATAACAGTCTTACAAGCATTATGGAAATAGTGCAAGCACTGAAATTAACAATTGGAAGATCGTGCTTCGACTTTTGTCATGAAACGGATTTAAATCGCATTGCTCGCGCTGAGCGCTCCATGACTGCTGAGGCTAAAGAATCTCGTAGAAGCCTACTGTCAGACAGAAAAGCTGCAGAAGATGAAAATAAGCTTCAGGAAGGACAGCTGTATGGTGCAGGAATCGCTGTTAAAAATATACAATTTTTTACATTCGAAAACTTTAAACGCGTTTGTCTGGAAACTACATTTTTCAAATCTGTGCACACGATAACTTCCACATTTTCAACGGATTTTCAAGATTTTTTTTTTCAAAAGTTTGTATTATCTTATTCTAGGTAAGTACGTAGCCGTTTTTCGATATGTCTCAGATTCTCTGTTTTACAACCATTTTTATGTAAGTCTCGATTGGCACACGCGACATTCGCATACTAATAACGTTAGGAACAAATGTTTACGAATTAAGATGTAATGAATGTAAACATTTTTACATAGGCCAAACTGGTAGAAGCCTTAAAACCAGAATCAAAGGACACTTTACCAAAGAGTCTTCCACCGTCTTTAAGCATTTAAAGAATAACAACCATAAATCTTCTTTAGAAAACGCCAAACTTCTCAAGAAAATTAAAAAATCCAGAGAACTGGACCTCTACGAGTAATATTTTATACATATTAATAATAAAAATGATAATGATTTGCTATTAAATGACATAACAGAATTCAACAAATATAGAAACTTTCTTAAATTTATCTAATAGTTCCGCATATTAACTGTATGATAATTTTTCTGTACCATTTCACGGATTTTCGTAAACTATAATACGAAAACATTTGGTTCGGTAAGTCAACACCCTTTTTTGCATCATTATAAAAGAAAACAGTATCAGGCTTTAACTTATTATTTTTTATTTGAATAAATGTACCGTGATATAAGTAGGTACAACTTAGGTGCACTATACTTATACTAGACATACCGCTAACAAACGTTGTTATGTTTGTTGTACTAACGTTATTAAATAGCCTTATTACTCTTAACCTACTTAATATTAATAACATTTACTATTAGTCATAACTTACACCTTCCCCGCTAAATATTTAAAAAAAATATTGTTTTGTTTATATAATAATTTTTTTTTCTTCTTTCTAAAGTGGTACCGTTTAATTTGTGCAGTGATAAATCACCGTGACAGGTTCTTAAAAAAAGGGACTGCTCGGTTATGTAACCTTCGTTATGTAACCGCCTACTCCCAGCAGGGTCTATAAGGCACAGTTTAATATAGAAATTTTTGTTTTACCGAGATTCAAATTTTTCAGTCATATATATAAAACACTTCTTCTCAGTGGTAATTTGTTTTATTTTTTATAAAATTAAAACATTATTTTATAAAAAATAAAACAAATTACCACTGAGAAGAGGTGTTTTATATTTATATATATGACTGAAAGCTATAATATTTACAAATATTTACATTTCTTTTAATATTACTTTGGAAAATGGAAGTATTATTATGTATATGTTATAATGATAAGACACTATTATCCTCCTTAAATTAAAAATAAACCAATTAAAAACATTTATCAATAATCTAAAAACTCTTAAACAAATCACACTTAAACATTGATATAAATACAAGAGTTAAACAACTCTATTGTCAATCTAATAACACTGATATTTATTTAAAAAAAACAACAATTACTAATATGCACCTTCGTCATCATCATCACCTTCTTCTTCCAAATGAATTATCAAGGGTTGTATATTGCTACCATACATACTATCCATCATCCACATTTCTTCTTCCTTTTTCTTTACATATTCAATCGACTTCTTCCAATCTTCTGTACTGACGTGGGTTAATGCCTCATGGAACAATTTCAAAACATCTGAAATTTTAAAAGTATTATTAGCGCGAGCAGCATATCCTTTTATTTGAGCCCATATGAGCTCTATTGGGTTTAACTCACAGTGATACGGAGGCAATAGCAAAACGAAGCATGAACTATTTTTTACTAATTCATCTACTACATACGACGTTGACGTTGCGTTTTCTTTAACAAGACGTACTAGATCACTTTTCAAGGTGTTTTCTTCGTACGAAACATGCTGTGATATGGGGCATTGTCCATTACAATTACCGCATTCTCCTTCAACTTCGCAAATATGCTGACAAACCATTCTTCAAAATGCGTTGAATTCATTTCAATCGTGATAATCTCCAGATTTTTTTGATCGGAAGACCAACTGTCCATCTTCAACACATCCCTCTTCACTTCCGATATAGACGATAATTAGCCGTTTTCCTTTCCCGGGTGGACTCCTTAAACCTGTGGACGAACCATCTACAAAAGCTTGTCTGGCCGAATTAACTGACATATCTGTCCGAACCTTACCCACAGTGTGTCCTGCGTTAATCCAAGTTTCGTCCATGTTATATATCGGTCTTCCTTCTTGTCGAAAGTCGCGTATTTGTTGAAGGTAATGTCGCCGCCAAGAAATAATTTCATCTTTCTCCACCATTATTGCATTTTTCCCCTTTTAACATACCTATAAGAAATGTATTAGATTTTTATTTACTGCAGATTTTAAAACATTTACCTAAAATTCATTTCATGCAATAGCGTACTTAAAGAGGTTCTTTTAACAAAAATGCATTTTAAGAGTCGGCAAATCTTCGTTACTTTCAATATCTGCTACGAATTTCTGTGGTGTCGAATTTACCGTTGGACATATGTTCCTAAAAAAGTAAGAATGAATTATTCTACGAATAATACCTTTTTGGTCCTCACAAATTTTGTGCAAGACTCCCTGCATTGCTCTATGGTATTTCATCGAGGGTAAAACGTGACCATTTTCGTCGACTTCCCTTCAAATATTATAAACGGTCCTCTCCGACACATTTACAAAAATGCAGCAAAATAATTATTTATTGTAATACCGTGCTATCAATTACATTTGCAATTGGAGTATGATATGATTTCTAAATATTATATTATCCATTTTGGGTTAATCCCATTGAAATGTTAAATGAATAATTTGATGATGAAATGAATAAAATTTATTCCTCTTAGTCCTACCCCAATCGCAAATTGAATTGGAAGCACGAAGCGATATACAATATAGTTACCTGCGGCTTTTACAGTAAATTGTACGCTATTTACTGTTGATGTTGGATGTTCTTCCTGGTGGGTCCTGAAAATATTTTAAAATTCTTACTTTCTCTTCTACGCATAACTTACCACGTTTTCTCTTCGGAGTATCCATAATAGTATTAAACGGTTCTTTTCGATGACGTTCCGACTTGATCTTAATAAAGACAAATATTCAATATGGCTTGATTTTCCTTGCTGACCATTGTGTTGTAATTCGGAATAAAGATATACTAACGTGCACTTAAACAATGGACTTTATTTATTGCTAATTGCGCCTTGACCGGTTTCGCCCTTTTAAGGCACCTTCAGAAGTATGTATTCTTAAAAAATAAACTACATGTCTGGTTATAATTAAAAACTTACGTCAAATTATCGAATATTTGAAAACTTGTTGAGTTGTTTCGTAGAAAACATTGTTACATTCCAAAAATGTATGTATGTTTTATTTGTTTAATGTTTGTAACTTGTCTTATCTTAGAGTATTTTGAGTTGCATAAATTCCTATTTTTTTAAATTTTTATTTACATTTTATCACTTAAGTATAACTGTGGGAAAAGTGATTTTCTTTTACGGATTATCCGGATTTAAGCGTATTTCTTATTATTTTCTACATTTTACTCTGGTCTAAAACCTCGACCACCTGAGGTAAATTTTCTAAGGTTTCCTTTATTAATTCTTACACCCTTTCACTTTCATCCTTCACCTTTCAACCATTCAGCCACCCTTTCACCTATTCATTCATCTCAACTATCCTAGAACTACAAAAAAAAATCCTAAAACTATTCTTCAATTTTTTTATTTCTTTGGTTTCTTTATCCAGGTTTTTATTACGGACAGCAATTTTCAATAACTTTTATTCCTGGGGGAAAATATTTTGATCCGAAATCTCTTCGGGAACCTTACCCTTCTGGTACGGACTTCTTTCCGAGAGGACTTTCTTGTTGAAAATTAGTAACATCTACCTCATTGGGACGATCCGACCAAATATCTTTTTTTTCCTGATCCTACCAGAAGTGTTGCTGAAGAAAAATCAACTTGGTATCATCTGCGTAACTCCAATGGACTAAAGAAAGGTCACATAAAACCAACTTTATTCACAGGAAGAATCTTCGAGTATTTTCTTTGGTCTTTAATGTTTAAAGTAGCGATAGGTAAGAGAATGTTGTGTTTATCCTCCTCAATAGAATATTGATTTTCATTGTAGGACGTTCCAACATGAATACTAGGTGTGCTTGAAGGTTTAAGGTGTAATAAAGTATGGTAATGCTGTTTGCATGTGTGACATTGATGTGTAGATTTACATTGATGTGTTGTATGCCTTTTACTTAAACTAAAATGACATCGAAATAAATTACATCGATAAATAGGATGATTTTCTTTGTATGAAAGATATTGGAAATTGACAGAATTGGAAGATCCTTGTTCAATTTTTAAATTTACATATTTATTGCTTATATTTTTTTTGAACGGCTCTGGGAAGTTTTATCATTTGATGTTAAAAGTACTGTCTCTAAAGCTTTTGCATTCTTTTCTAGAAACGCAATCAGTTGCTTATATGTCGGGATCTCAAATTCCGAATGTTCGGCTTCAAAAGTAGCTTTAATAGAAGAATTAATTTTCTGAAGTAACAAGTTAAATAATAGAAAATCCCATTGATCTACGGGAAAGCCCAATGTACGAAAACCTTCTACATTTTCTTGAAAGATATCTATAAGGGAACGAAAACCCTTAGGAGAATCCTCCTTCAGAGGTTTTAGATTAGTGACTTCCTTGAAGTAAAGCGTCGCCAAATGGCGTTTGTTCTGATAACGTCCCTTTAATGTATTATAGGCGATATTATAATTGGCTTCCGTTACCGGAAATCCTTTCAACAGATTAAAGGCTTCTCCAGTTAACGATGTGAGTAGATACTGACATTTTGCAATAGGAGATAGTGACTGGTTTTCATGTACCATGGTTCTGAATAGATCGAAAAACGTGTGCCAATTTTTATATATTCCATCAAAAATTGGAATTTGAAGTTTAGTCAATTTGTATTTACTGGGGAGAGAACATTTGCTGATGTAGCTGGTTCTGATAATTGGTGAAGTAAGGCTTTAATTTCATAATATTCTAAATCCACTTGTTTACGAATGGCATCTTGAGCGTTGAACTTGGCTTCATTACAGAGACGAATGATTGAATTGTGTGCCGTTTGAAAATTACCGTAAATCGTGGAAACATCGCTTGCTCTTTCAGAAAAAATTTGATTTTTCATAGGATTAACAGGATTGGAAGGTAAGGCATGTCCGAATGTGAGTGTTTCAGAAATTTGATTAATAAAAGTAGTACGTTTTAGGATTAATTTCGCAAGTTTGTCAGCCATGATTAAACCCAAATAGACAAGTTTCAAAAAAAAAATGAAACAAATGAAATAAGAAACTAAAAGAGGATGCTTCCAAAGGGAAGAGAGAAACCGAAAAAAAAAAGAAATAAAAATAAATTCCACTATGAATGAATCCAGTGAGTGAAAATCGTAAAGAAAAAATATAAATGATTAAAAAAGGATCGCGATTAATTTCGCTATAGAAACGAAAAAAGAGGAAAATAAATTAAATTCGTTCAAAAAAACTAAAAGAAAAGTGAAAATTCTTGGAAAAGGTAAAATAACGCAAATGTATTTTTGAAAAATGATGAAGAATCGCGTATTCGGATTCTTAAAATAGCGTAAGTATCCGAAAATATTTTCGAAAATGACTAAAATTAGCCGTAACCAGTTTTTTAGGTACCAGATGTGCACCAAGATAGGTTTTGGTGAATCGAAGACAGTGAAGAAACGTGGTTTTGAAAAGGACGAATGACACCAGATGGTGAAAAATGGATTCGATCCCGTAAAATAAAAATTTGGATGAAAATGTGGGCGAAAATCTGAACCAAAGAGACCAAATTCCGGATGGATCCGCCTCGAAGGACCAATAATGAACGCGCGGCAATAAGCCGGGCTCTAAAGAAGGGTGCTGGTTGCAATAATGATGATCGTAAAAAAAGACCAAATAAATATAATTTTAATAATTCTTACTCTATTGTGATTTCCCACCCACCATACAGAATATAAATGTGATATTTTAGATTTATAGCACTAGCCGTGTATTATAAAATCGCGTGAATCAAACTTATGAGCGTTACAGAACGAATGATTGATACGGAATAATTTTTAATCTTGCGGACCCAGTCGAAATACGGAGTGCATTAACAAGGCGTAAAATAGTATGGGTTGCCGCGTTAACACTAACTAAAACTCATATTCGAGAACGTACTGACGATTTCGGCAAATTATACCAAGAAGTATACACGCGAATCAAATCAGCATCACAGCGAG
This sequence comes from Onthophagus taurus, assembly GCF_036711975.1. Classification (NCBI taxonomy): domain Eukaryota; kingdom Metazoa; phylum Arthropoda; class Insecta; order Coleoptera; family Scarabaeidae; genus Onthophagus; species Onthophagus taurus. The sequence goes on from NC_091973.1 coordinate 15,896,897, forward strand.
CTGGTGATCACTATAATTTGCGACATCGAGTAGTGAACTACGAACCGGGAACTATAGTTTGAAGACGGAATTTTGCGTTATCGGACTTGGTAAAGGGAATTACGGCGAAAATGTTAACAAAATACATAGGGCCTTATCGAGTTCGAAAGAAATTGTCCCTAGACAGTTATATTTTAGAGGATATGGAGGGAAATGAAATGCAGGGTCACTGGCATGTTTCTCATTTAAAACCCAAAAACATACAGTAGTTAGTTAAAATAAAAAAATATATATATATATTCACTTATCACGGCTTATTCTAATAGACCTTAAAGAGTATTGAGTATTGTGTAAGACAGTGTTGTGTTCCTTTTCCTTAACCCATCTTAGGATTTCATTAGTAAGAAATTTCCTGGGGAAAATTATTTTAGGGGGAATGAGAGGTGTTGTTACATTCCAAAAATTTATGTATGTTTTATTTGTTTAATGTTTGTGACTTGTCTTATCTTAGAGTATTTTGAGTTGCATAAATTCGTATTTGATTTAATTTTTCTTGTTAATATTTTTTAAAATTTTTATTTACATTTTGTTTATATAATAAATTTTCTTTCAGCAACATTTTCTTGATTTCCCAAAATTTTTCCTTTTCCATTTCTTTATTTCTAAAACATCCTACAATTTTCTTATTTTCTTCTTCTCTTTATGAGAGAGTGCTGCGAAATTTTGTTTTCGCGCAGGTGTGGTTTTTTGTATTTCATTTGTCTATAAAAGACTTTTCAAAAATCTTTCCTGTCTCTTTGATCAACGAGATTTCGAGTACGTATATATATTTCATTAATTTACACCACCGACACCTTGTTTTTGGATAACATCCCATATTTTACTTGATGTTTTTAAGTAACAGAGCTCCAATCAAAGCTGCTTTTTTATCAAACCACTTTATTTTATGAGGGCTCTTTAAACAAAGAAGAGATTTGTTTAATACCTAATAAATGAGAAACGTATATCTTGTTGAAAAAGTGTTAAAGAGAATAAAGAATAAGGTGTCTGTTAAGTGGGTAGGATTGGGTTCATCCCATAACAGTTGGACACCTAAAGACAATCGTTTATTTACTTTAATTTAAAATATTTTATTGAAACACGAAAGACGTTGGTTTGCGATTGTGATAACGTCATAGTTCTTACCTATTACATATTTGTCCAGAAACTTTTGATAAGATGTGTTTTGCATGGTGCATTGGACGTTACTTAACCTCAGTGATTTAATAAAAACTGTTTAATTTGCAATTTATGTAACAATAATACCTACTATTTCTAGAAACTTTTTTATACGAAGGTAATTTGTACTTCAGTTAACTTCGTAAACTCCACGCATCGACAAATGAATGGCATTGTCTCGTCGTCTCAGTGTTTTGGGCTTCTGTGAATTTAAACCGAAAAAGAATTTATCCGAACTTCAGTTGGATTTACCTCAGCTCATTCTACATGCGAAGCATCTTTTTTCTCAGCGTTTTTGCCTACCCGGCTCGCTAAGAATATTGCCGATCAACAAATTTTTGAAGTTACATGATCAATGTTTAGTCTATAAAGATTTAGTGTAAACCGAAGCCTGCTCATATAATTGAATTTGTAAAAAAGTACCACAAATGTTAAAGTTTATTTGTTTAATCGCGTATAAACTTTTAAGGTGTAATTTTTATTATAATAAATTGGGTTGATTGGGGGAAATTAAATTCTATTATTTCCGATATATTCCTAATTTCCTGCGTGTGCGCGTCGTGAGGCATGTTTTTAAGCGTTCAACGTCTATCTTTCATCAGGCAAATTTAAATTAAAAAAAAATATATATATAATACAGCGCCATCTATCGTTCATCAGGTAAATTTAAATTTTAAAAATATAACACCGCCATCTATTGCCCATCAGGTAAATTTAAAATTTGAAATTATAACAGCGCCATCTATCGCCCATCAGGTAAATTTAAATTTTAAAATTATAACAGCGCCATCTATTACCCATCAGGTAAACAACCCCTTTTTTAGCAATCAACAACTTATCCATTTAGCGATTTGGGATTCCATGTTCATCGTATTGTTGTTAAGACTTAAACACGAGAGATACAATAAACTTTTCACATCAAGTGTTAAGATTTATTTCAAATTATCAGTTTTAGGGTTTAAAATTAATAGCAGTTAAGTACACAATTTTATTTTTAATTTTGGTTAAGTCGAGAACAACTTTTTGTGTTCCCAAAAAGGTATAAAATAGCCTGTGCGCTCAAAATGTAGAGCCCGTCTTTCGATATTTTTCACGTCATACCAGTCATATACATAATATAGAAAAACTTCGCAAATTTCACAAACTGTTAAATATCTCAATCAACTCCTTATAAACAAGTGTAAAATAAATAAAATAAAGAATAATTTAAATACAATAAAAGAAGTGTGTTTGAATCAGCGCATTCCAGAAATAATAAGTAACATCAAGCAATCACACACAAAGTTACACCCAAAGTTTTTAAAATCAAGATACCGAAAATATTTAAACACCAACAACTAGATATTGAAATGAAACTTATAAAAAAGAACCTTAGGATACAATACAAGAAACTGTCGGGGGTCGATTCCGTCCTAAAACTAATCCACAGAAAACTTTCATCTATACTGCATTTTCTTGAATATGAGGAACTAACACGTAAGTTAAAAAGCAGAAAACAGCAAAAACTCACAAGGTTAAAGACAAAAACTACCACATGTCACAACAAAATAATAATAAAAAAACCTACAACAACAATAATTTACAAAGCAAGAATGTATTAGGACATAACTCTTCACATGTTAAACTAAATGACCCCAACCGAGCTGGTGTCTCTTCTAATGGGACTTTCATAATAAAGAAAATAAATGAAACAAAACCCTCTGAAAAGATAACCTTACATAGTCTTAATAATTTTAACTTTGCTCCCAGGTACATAAACCTTAGCAACATCACCCTCACCAATAAAGACATAGAACTTTGCAACCTTAACCCTAGGATGCAAAGACCGATCCTCTCAGGCCCGGCGAGATTTTAGTTACTCATAATTTGGTATAATTGAAGAATAGAATTTTTACCGGTGTGAAATCGCTCAAATAATGCGTTAAAAATAAAAAAAAAAGCGCGGAAAAGTGAAAAACATACCGAAAAATGAGTTTGAAATTTCGATGTGCCGTCACGTTTTGTGACGTCATCAACCATGCTCTAACACCACTGCTAATTCCAATCGTTTCTTTGTTTTTCACAACCAATCACAGTGGCGTATCCAAAGAGCATCCTAATTTCTTATATAAAATTACAATTATAAAATTACGAACTGAAAAATTATTGAAATAATCGAAATAATATTCGGAAATGTTCGGTGCTAATCGGCCGCTGGTCCGATCTGTGCACGTTCATTGTGTCAACTGTCAACTGATTTCGACAAAGGTTGTTAGTAAACAAACTGCGTGTTGCGTGGGCTTCAAATTCCGACTAAGTAAGGTAAGTTCTTAGTTACTTATAGTACTTTTCGGTACTATATAAACTGTTTTCGTTTTTTTAAATTTACTTGCGTGTTTAACATGGCTGAGGTAAGTTGGATATTTTGATCATAATATTAGATATAATTTTATTGTTTTTTAGAGTACTGAATTCTGCATGTTTCCACTGCGTTTGGTTGAAGGAGAGGAGTTAGTGAATCGTCTGAGGGAATGGGGTTTCATTCCCAATGAAGGCGATTACAAGTGCCCGAAATGTGAGTGTCCGCTAGTCTTACAACAACAGGCTAGAGCAATTGATGGATATTTGTGGGTATGCAACGGACGTGTTTCCATTAGGAAACAGAAAAAGCAAAAGTGTGGTACGACTGTATCGTTTCAAACCGATACATTTTTTGCACAGTCTATGTTGAAAATATCCCAAATTTTAGGTTTCATCTTTTTGTGGGTGGAGAAAGCTAATCTTGCACTTATCGCAAAGCTAACCAATATGTCCTTAAGAACTGCGGTCGACTGGGCATCATTCTGTCGGGAGGTCGTACTGGATAAATACCTGGTGCACCCGGAGATGTTAGGCGGTCCGGACTCTGTCGTCGAGATTGACGAAAGTAAATTTGACCAGCGAAAATATCACCGTGGACACCGCGTTGAGGGCCAATGGGTTTTTGGCGGATACGAACGTGGAACAGGGCGCGTGTTCATGGAAATCGTAGAGGACAGATCAGCGGATACCCTTCTCCCCATCATCAAAAAATGGATACGGCAAGGTACCACCATAACATCCGATTATTGGAGGGCCTACGATTGTTTGGACATGGGGGTACGTGCATTTAAAAGTTAACCATTCGATTAATTTTGTAGACCCCGAAACAGGCGCGCATACTAACGTCATAGAGAGTACGTGGCGACATGCTAAGGGTAGTTTGTCCTCCTCAGGCCGGACGAAGACCCATCTGCCCGGTAATCTTGCGAGATATATGTTTCTTAAATCTTGTGCAGGAAGAGGGGTGATAAGGCAATCGAATTTTATAAATTAGCTGCATCAATGTACCACCCTACAAAACCAACAGAGCAACGAGATCCGGAGGATGTAGGTGATGAGTATCTGTCCGATAATGATCATCAATAAAATAACTAACATTTGGCAATTTCAAATATTAATATTTGAATTGGACAAACTTTTATTACAGCGCATATATTTAATTTTTGGGTTGCGTCTCCGTTTACTTCCTCGTAGTGCAACCTGGGTAACGCTAAGAACAGAATAGGTACAAAATATTAATTTTATTGATTGATTTGATTTTTTAGCTGCGGGTGGGTCAAATATTAGTGTAGTCTTGTTGAAAAAAAACGTTACATTCGGATTCACCTAATATACTGATTTATTTCCGAATTTTGTCTAGCAATTAGATTTTGAGTTAGGTTAATTAACATTTAAACTAGTGCGCAATCCCGAAATGTCGGGTCGGGTTCGAAGCAGGGGTAAAAACTCAAAAGTTGTTAATTCTTTCATTAAATTTGAGAAAATGATTTAATTTTACTTACTTTATTCGTGTTGTGTGCGCGGATGTGGAAAAATTATTTTCTCGGACCTGTGTTACCAGTACAATTGTGTTAAATACGTCGTAACTAAGATTCGTGACGTCACAAATTGTGACGTCACGTCGAAATTTCAAACTCATTTCTCGGTCATTTTTTCACTTTTCCGCACTTTCTTTTTATTTTTAATGTGTTTTTTAGGCATTTTTACGTTGTTAAAAAAAATCGTCGATTTTTAAGCGACATGTCTATTCTTCAATTTTTCCCATAATTTTCTTAAAATAATTTCAATCGGCTTGAGCATTTAGATATGCTCTAAACAATTATTCAATACACACTTGATTCAAAAACATTCAAGTGTAATTAGCAATCGAAAAAAAAAATCGTTTCCATTAGCACCTCGTATTTGCATAAACCGGGCCTCCGAAGCCCGTGTGCTACTAGTTACTATAGAACAAGTTTGAACTTGTTCATTACAGGTTGAGGGTTATTATAATTTGTCAAACAGTGCTGCGCGAAATTGTGCGTGTCTGTGCAAGTTAAAACGTGCATTACTGTTGGATGTATAACAGTAGGTGCAGCTGTTTTTCATTCAGTTGGAATAGAAGTTGGATTGAGTGAACTAGTGAGATAAATATGATAATGGCGTCAAAAAGGAATGTGAAAAGCGAGAGATTTGGTGACCCCGGTTATGATGAAATATTGGTGCAGTGGGCAGCTGAATATGATGATCTGCCTTCTGAAGAAAGTGATGTGTCAGAAGCAGAAAATGATGACACAGAAGATAGAAATTTCGAATTGGTTCCTGACGAATATTTTGGATCCAGTTCTGATCATGATGACGATAATTCAGAGGATGATCTTAATGATATTGGTAGCCTTCAACGAGCGGTTACATTGTTCCAAGTGGTCTGGTATGGAGTTTGGAACCTCCAGCAAAAAATAAAATTCAACCACACAACATTATTCGGCGTGCGCCAGGACTAGCAAGGAAACATATGACTGCAACACCAAAAGAAGCGTTTCAGTTATTTGTAAATCCAGTTATTGTACAAGAAATTGTGAACTGTACTAATTTAGAGGGCAAACGTGTTTATGGAGCAAAAGGAAAACCGTAGAAAGATGTAACCGTTGATGAATTTCTTGCATTGTGTGGTTTACTTATTCATACGGGAGTTGACAGAAGCTGGGATGTTCCTGCGAGAGAATTATTTTGTGATGAATTTACCAATCCTGTATACCGAGCCACAATGTCCATATTTCGCTTTGAAGAAATACGAAGATGCGTCAGATTTGACGACAAGAGAACCCGGAATGCGCGTTTGGAAATCGATAAGTTGGCAATGGTGTCCTACATTTGGGATTTATTCATTCAGCAATGCAAAACCTGCGTCATACCTGATACTAATATAACTATTGATGAACAACTAGTTGGGTTTAGAGGTAGATGCACATTCGTTCAATATATGCCAAGTAAACCGGCAAAATATGGCTTAAAATATTTTGGATGTGTGAATCTACATCTGGTGAATCTATTCTACATCTGGTTATGCTTTGGATGGTTTAGTTTATGTTGGTCGCCAGCCCGGAGAACCTCCATACAAAAACCTAGGGCTTGAAGTAGTACAAACTCTTGTGCGTGGCATTCATAATTCTGGTCGCAATCTCACGACAGACAATTTCTTCACTAGTGTTCCGCTAGCAACTTATCTGTTGGATAAAAATATTACTGTTGTGGGTACACTACGTCAGAACAAGCGTGACATTCCGAAAGAAATGAAGCCTCAAAAGATCGTGTAGTCTACTCTTCATTGTTTTGTTTTCAAAATAACGTATCCATGGTAAGTTGCGTACGTAAAAAGAACAAATGCGTAATTTTACTAAGCACCATGCACTACGACGCATCTATCAATGACGACGCTAAGAGAAAGCCTGAAATCATCTCTCATTATTAAAAAACAAAGGGCGGTGTTGACATCATGGATCAAATGGTGTCGACATACACGTGCAAGAGGCAAAGTGAACGATGGCCCATGACATTTTTCTTCAACATCATTGATGTTGCAGCACTCAATGCATATATGTATAGTCTTTACGAAGGAACATCCAAACTACAACATAGGAGTGACTCACAAACGCAGAATGTTTTTGAAAGATTTAGCGAAGGAACTAGTGATACCACATATGCAGAGAAGATCTACTAACCTTAACCTACGGCGTACTGTCCGGGAGTGTATGAGCAGATTTATTGATATATGTGGTCCGCCAGCCGCTCACACAAGTGCAACAATTAAGAGAAAAAGATGTTCAGTATGTCCGGCAAGTATTGATCGTAAAAGCACAATGATATGTATTACTTGTAAAAATAATATCTGTAATGAGCATAGTATTAGAATGTGCACTAAATGCTTCTCTAATCCCTAAAACCAATAAACAATAATGTTTTTTTAACAATAATGTTGACTTTCATATTTAACCTCACGTTTGTAACGTACATACGTATAAATAAATAAAGTTTTGCTTCAATAACTTTGTTTCTGTTTTGACTACACGTGATTTTATATAACGGGTCTCAAAAGCCCGGATTATGTAAATGACGATATTTTATTGGTTAAATATCCTAAGGTTAATCACAAGTTTTCATTACCTGAGGACGCCAGCCCGGTTGAGCTCGCTACTAAAATAGAAGCACAATTATCTTACAACACTAGCATAAGATCTATTTTTGATGACAACCACGATATCATAAAAAATGTTAAGTCCGAGCACGGCAACTCCTTTACACTCCGCTCAATCAGACAAAACCTTAAGTCCTTCAGACAAAAAATTAAAGACAACAAACTTATCATCACCATGGGTGACATGGGTATCCTGCACCAGGATACGTCATTTTAAACGACAATGATTACATAGAAAAAACTGAAAACTTTTTTAAAGAAAACAACATTATTGAAATTAAAAAGAACCCTACTACATATTACAACAACACACTCAGGAAGCACATTAAAGATAATATAGAATGTTTAAAAAATTTTGATATTAACCCATTTAAATCTATTGTAATGAACCCATTTATTCCCACTTTAAAAAGTCTTATCAAATTGCATAAGGTTGAACAACAACAACAACAACAAGGTGATCAACACACCTGCCAGCATGATTGCCAAAGAACTTCAAATATTCCTTCAGAAAACCTTTTACAATCAGTTTCAATATAACATACAAAATTTACTCCAACTCATAGATAAACTTAAAAACATTCACTTCACTAAAGAACACAAACTTATATCATTCGACATCAAAAATTTATATTCCAACATACCCACGAATATTACAGTAGATATCATCAAACAGTTTCTTTTAAAAAATCTTAACACATTTAACATTAGCTTCATTGAAGTTAACACTTTTATTGATACCCTCAAATTAGTAATAGAACAAAATTTGTTCATATTCAATAAACATTTTTACCAGGCTTGCCCATGGGCTCACCAATTTCTGGCATCATGGCTGACATTTTTGTTAATCAATTAGAAAAAAAAACTTCTCCGATAAATACAACCTTTTCACTTCAGACATTTCCTTTTATGGACGTTATGTTGATGACATACTGATTATCTACAAAGGCAACAATGCCAAACTTTTAGCTCTGTTCAACCTTTTCAATAATATCAGCAATCTTCAATTCACTTTAGAAATAGAAAAACAATTTTCACAAAATTTTTTAGATCTTCAAATTTCCAGAAACCTTAACAAAAATAAACTCGATTTTAACATTTACTGTAAACCTACCACCACAGACTCCATAATCCCCAAAAAATCTATTACTTGCCTTCAGCATAAGGAAGCAGTATTTAGATTCTTCTTCAATAGACTCTTTAATGTGCCTCTTGATGATAACAACTACAAACACGAACTCTTGAGAATAATAAAAATAGGTCTTAATAATGGTTATAATTTAAACGACATCCAAGGTTTTTATAATAAAGTACATAACTCTTTAATCGAGTACGGTTTTAACCATCCTTGAGCAAGCACGTGTTTCGTTGTGCTCCGCTTTTATGGTAAAAATCGTTGGTCTGTGGTTATTTCTTGGGTTGATTATTTTTGATAGTGGTGTGTTATATGCATTTTAACGCTTGATTTGTTGAAGGTATAGTTTTATTTGTTTTTTCTTCTTTTTGGGTTTCCTTTTATTTTTCGTTAAAAATTTTTGGTATCGGCGTAGACGGCATGGTTCGTGTTCGCCAACCGGTCTGGTTCACATCAAACCAAACACCCAGGGTGGGGTGTTTCACTCTGCGCCGACCTTTTCTTTCTTCCTTTCTTATTGTTAGTAGTGTTTATCGCGTAGGAGCGACACTATGGACCCCGTTACTATTGTTTCTCAGGGTGCTTTCGTTGCGGAAGGCTCTCCTCGGGACATTGATTTAAACAATTCTACTACTGTTACTACAAACAATTCTTCTGCTTCCAATAGTCAGACGTTTGCTAATGTCACTAAAGCGAAACCAAAAAATTTTATTTGGCGGCATTACAGTTAACGGTAAATTTCTTTCCGCTAGACGAATGGTTTCACCGGCTAAAAGAGTGGTCATATCAAATGTTTCTCCCTCACTACCACACGAAGTAATAGAAAAAGAATTAAAAGCTTTAGGGTTGCAGATGGTATCGTCAATTACTTTTATTGGCGCTGGAATTAATAAGCCAGAATACCGCCACATATTAAGTTTTCGTAGACAAGTGTATTTGATACTAGAGGATAACACTGCCCTTCCCAGTTCTATATTAATCGAATATGAGAAAAACACTTTTAGAATATTTTTGGCAACGGACGAAATACGCTGCTTTATTTGTAAAAAGGCGGGCCACATTGCCAATCGATGCACTTCCAAAAGTAATGCTGGCATTGGTGACATTGGGTTACCGTTGCAGATGTTTACTCTCCTCCCAATGTTGCGTCAGTAAGCGCTACATCAGACAGTGATGTGGTTTCAAATTCAGTTAAAAAAATCACTAGCAGTTCTAATCTTGACGACAATAATGATTTAACTTCCCAACGTGACATTGTCAATATTGTCAACAAGGACACCATTGTCATTGACGATGATTTTGAAATTGTTAAAAAGCGTGGCAGAACTCCTTCATCAGTTGAATCTGAATCCAAAGATGTTGGGAAAACTCCAAATAACCCTACTCCTGTTACGGATTTTGTTAAACCCCGTCCTAAAAAGCGTAAAGAGGAGAATATAGCTGACAACGACACTGATTCCGAATGTTTTTCCGAATAATTGAATAAAGGAACTGTTCGCTAATGAAATGTTTATTTCATATGACAACTTCTGTAAATTTATCACTGATTCCAAAGGCAAACAGGACGCAAACGCTGTAACGTCCGGTTTTGTGTTATTGTGATTTGTCTGTAATTGTTCAGAAGTCGGGGAATTATATACCATTTTGTTTATTTACCTTGTTATAATTTTTGTTGTTGTTTTCTTTTACAGCAAGCCGAACTTGGAAACACTTAAAAATCCTTTTCTTTTCATCACTTTTCGTAAATCCTTTCCTTTCGCTCATTTTAAACGCCTTTTTCTTTTCCATTACCTTCATTACATTCACACAATAATCTTAACCTTAAAACTTTTCTTTTTCTCTTCTTCATTTTTGTATTAAAATTTTTGTCTGCATTTTTTTAAGTTCATACTTTCAATAATAGAGGGAGGGAGTGGTTTTGAATTTTTGATACCGCGCGATTTGGGAGCAAGTTTTTTGGATAAAATTTTGGGGAATGAATACCCGTGCACGATTTTACTCTTCCTCTTTTTGAAACCAGCCTTTGTAGTGTTTGGATGGTTAACAAGAATTTTAAGTCGACATTTTGGTATAATTCTGTGTAGAATTTTGGATCGATTTATATCCGTATTTATCGGGATCTGAGTTAATTAATCCTTTAATTTTTCGTTTGGAAATTATTCAACGATTACGGTTTCACCGGATTTATTGCACATTTTTTTACAAAGATTATTCATTTTGCTGGTTAAAACCTCATACCACCTTGAGGTAGGTTTTTCTTTTTACATTTTCTTTAATTTTGGCTTAATACTAACTTAAACCTAAATTCATTTAAACTCCTTTCACGCTACATAAAATCATCCACCCCTACATTCTTGCCTAATTATCTATTTACATATTTACAGTTTTTTCTTTTTTTACACGTTAGGTTTTTTTTTGTTCTTTGTAAAGACACCTCTTTACATAGAGCCTTATTCGTTATATAAGATCTTGGGAAATCTCCCATCCCGGAAACAAGTACAACCTGGAATAAAGAAGTAAATTAGAATCCACATAACCCAAGTTTCCTGTACTTACCATCGAACAAGTCTTTCCAAATGAGGTGTGCTGGATTTCGTTGCTGTATCTACGTATAATTGTTGTCATCGTGAAGTCATCAACCGTCGTTCAAAAGAGTCTGGAATAAAGGTCAGAATTTTCCTTTTTTTATACAGAAGAAAAAAATATCAGTGTGGTTAGATAATTTTGTATTTTTTTATAAAGTAAGATTTTCTTTTGTACTTACCATTTAATTTTTTTGTTAACTTCACTGGTTCATTTCACTTTAAACCAGTTCTTTATTATTTATTTTTTTTTTCCTTTTGTCATTATTTTTTTTTAATTTCATTAATTAATTTTCTTGTAAAGTTATCGGATTTATTAGGGGTGTTATTAATTTCGGTTTTGATTTCGATTTTGTTTTCCTTTTCCGTTCACCTGATCGAGCGCTCGTGTCATTCGGGAACGTGTCGCGGTCAATACTTGGTTCAATTTTTTTTTTTTTTTTGAACAATTTTCGTTATTTTATTTACTACTTATATACTTGATATTTTGTTTTACCATATTTTTTTCCCTTTAATAAATTTGTTTTTATATGGTATATGATTCTGCGATTTCTTTGTGTTTTGTTATATGTTGGTGTTGTCGAACCTTTTCCTTTCCAGCCCTCTTCGCAGTTAGAGCGATCTGTAACTGAAACTGCGTGGCGCCTTATAAATTCAAACCCACCCCATCTTCACTGGGAAGCCGAGGTGTTACAGATCTGTATTTTTTTAAAGGGGTTCGATTGTGTTGTTGTCGTTTTGTTGAAAAGTCGTCACAAAATTTTGGCGCCCAACGTGGGGCCTGTTATTTTAATAGGGGGGTCATTTTTTTTTTTTGAACCATCTTGTGTCTTACTCTGTGTCTTACCACCATCTGACTAGAACCGGTGTTATTGCGTGTTTGGGGTTAGAGCTTGTCGCGCCACCTATTATCGAAGCGGAAAACCAACTTAATAAATCCAACTTAATATTATCCCTGATAGTATCTATCGTTATGGCTCTTCGTGTGACTGTAAATTATTTGATTAAGGAGGAACTCCAGTATGAGTTGATTGCGAGGGGTTATCCTGTAGGTTCGGTTGAGGAGATGCGGAAAAAATTGACGGAGGTTTTACAGAGGGAGAAGTTGGAAGGAGTTTCATCGTATCCTGATTATCCATATACAAGTGAGGAAGATTCGATGGCTATCACCGCAAAATTGGTCGAGGTTACAGCTTTGGTGGATAAATTTACAGCTAAAGATGCTAAAAAGACGGAGAGTAAATTGTGGTATGTTTTGAGTCGTATACAGCGTATGGATGAGTTGTCTGATGATAGGGCTAGATTCTGTACGGAGGCGATGGCTTTGAAGGAAAGATTTCAAGCTAGGTTAGGTGCTACTACGAGACCTGCCGATCTGGAGGTTATCGAGACGAGTCTGAGGCAGGCTTTGGATATTTCGGGTGCTCCTGGTTGTCCTCCTGCTGCTTCATCTCCTTTGCCCAATTTGCAGCCTACTCCCCTTAGAGTGATGCAGAAGAGCGTGCCTGTTTATAAATGGGATTTAAAATTTTCGGGTAGACCTGGTACGTCAGTTGCAGCATTCTTGGAAAGAGTAGCGGAACTATCAGTTGCTCGTGGTGTCACGTGTGATCAAATTCTTACATCAGCCTTAGATTTATTTGAGGGTCCAGCACTTACATGGTATAGGTCGATTAGAACATCCGTAGGTACCTGGAATCAATTGGAGAGATTGCTTCGTGAGGAATTCCAACCTGCAAATTATGATGAGAAATTGCTCGATGAGATTAAGTTACGTACTCAGGGCGAGTCGGAACCCATTGGAATTTATGTTGCTACCATGACGGCATTGTTCGCGCGCTTGTCATGTACCATTTCTGAGGATGCTAAGGTCAAGATTATCCGTCGGAACGTACTCCCTTACTTCCAGAATCACTTGGCCTTGCGTTCCATTAGAACCGTTGAGGAATTGCGTGTATTGGGTAGGCAACTTGAGGAGAGCCGTCGGTCTGTGGAGGATTTTATACCTCCTCGACGAAGGACAAAAACCTTAGAAACGGATTTAGCCTACGTCGAAGTAAGTCGGATTGATGAGGTGAACAATGTGAGTTCTCCTGGAGTGGCAACGGTATCTTCGTTTAATGGCCAGTGTTTTAACTGTGGAGCCACAAATCACCGTGTTCGGAATTGTCCCGCACCAAGACGAGTAAGATGTTACGGTTGTCAGCAACCTGGGTTTACTAGGAATAATTGCCCGAAATGTAAGAAGAATGGTTCTCAGCAGGTTAACGGGGGTTCGTTAAACTCGCAACGTCACCATTGAAGGGTCGAGCGGTGGACGGCGTCGAAGAAACAAACTCGACTGGAAAGATAAGAGCGGTGTTAGAATTTATTATTGAGCATGCAGGAACAGACGAAAGACCTTACCTTGCTGTGGATGTTTTTGGTATTAGGATTTTGGGACTTCTTGATAGCGGTGCTAGTAGAACAATTCTCGGTGGACCTGGCTTGTTGGAGATTCGTCATTTGGGACTGGAGTGTCTACCTTCGCGAACACTTAAGTGCACGGTAGCAAATGGTGGAGATTGTCTTGTTGAGGGTGAAATTTCGATACCTTTTCGATTGAGGGACAGGATCATCGTGTTGCGGGTTCTCGTGATACCTTCCGTTTCTCAACGATTAATCTTAGGTACTGATTTCTGGATTAGAATGGGAATTGTACCGAATTTAAGACAGAATGAGTGGTCGTTTGGGGATTCCTGTGACGTTTCTTCGATATCAACTGATTGTGACCTTACTATGGAACAACGTGCAGAACTGGATTTTTTATTGGATGAGTTATTTTCGGGAGATGATGGGAAATTAGGTTGTACTAATCTTGTGGCACATATTATTCGCACATCAGCTGAGCCGATCAAGCAGAGACATTACCCTATTTCTCCTGCATTACTGAAATTCGTTAACGCAGAACTGGATCAGATGTTGCAGAATGGTATTGTAAGACATTCAACATCACCTTGGGCTTCACCTATCGTTATGGTACCTAAAAAAGATAAAACATATAGATTTTGTGTGGATTACCGGAAGGTTAACAAAGTCACAGAGCGTGATGCGTACCCTCTACCTTTTGTAACTTCTACTTTGGATAAACTGAGAGACGCGCGTTACTTGTCGTCATTAGATATAAAAAGTGCATATTGGCAGGTTCCAGTTGAAGAAGAATCACGTCCTATCACTGCTTTTGTTGTCCCTGGAAGGGGGTTGTTTGAATTTTGTCGCATGCCCTTTGGTTTGCATAATGCTCCAGCGACTTGGCAACGTCTTATAGATAGGGTGTTGGGCATTGATTTGGAACCTTACGTCTTTGTATATTTGGATGACATTATAATTATCGCAAATGATTTCCAAAAGCATTTAGAGGTGTTGCGTGAGGTGTTGGAACGTTTAAGGAGTGCGGGATTAACGGTGAGCAAGGAAAAGTGCCAGTTTTGTCGTTCGGAATTAAAATATTTAGGTTATATTGTGAACCGGAGAGGCTTGGCTGTAGATCCAGAAAAGGTTGCGTGCATAATGAAAATTCCTGTACCAACTTGTGTGAGAGAAGTACGTACTATACTTGGTATGGCGTCGTGGTACAGAAGGTTTATACCAAACTTTTCAACGCTTATTGCTCCTATGACAGCTCTGCTTCGTAAAGCACAAAAGTTCATTTGGACCGACGAATGTACCATTGCTCTGGAAAATATCAAAACTTGCTTGATCTCTGCTCCCATACTTACTTGTCCAGATTTTCAGAAGTCATTTGATGTACAGACGGATGCTAGCGATTACGGTTTGGGTGCTGTGTTAACTCAGACATATCCAGATGGTGATCGCGTAATTGCATATATTAGTAGATCGTTAACAAAAGCAGAACGTTCTTATTCCACTACAGCGAAAGAATGCCTAGCGGTAGTCTTCGCGGTGCAGAAATTTCGTCCATATATTGAGGGAACTCACTTTCGAGTTATTACGGATCACTACTCGCTGAAATGGTTAAATAATCTTAAAGATCCTTCTGGACGGTTGGCGAGGTGGAGTGTGAAGCTTCAACAATTTGATTTCGATGTGATTCATCGCAAAGGTAGAGAACATTTGGTCCCGGATGCACTTTCGCGAACCGTTGAGAATATTGCTGAGGCTCAAGTGAGGTTAGAGGATGGTAAAGGTGAAAAGGGAATTCAGGATCGGTGGTATCATCGTATGTGCGATAAAGTGGTTGGTAAACCCGATAGATATCCATTGTGGCGTGTAGAAAATTCTAAATTGTTTAAACATGTGAAGAAGCTTTATGGTGATTTGGATGATACAGGGTCTGAGTGGAAAGAAGTCGTTCCTAAGGATGCTAGAAAAGCAATTCTTTATGAACACCATGATATACCTACGGCGGGACATAGTGGTGTAACGAAAACTTTGCATCGTGTGGCAGAAAAGTATTACTGGCCGAGTATGAGACAGGACATTGCGCGGTATGTACGCCACTGCAGGACTTGTATTGCTACAAAACCTGAACAGAAGTCTCCTGCTGGTCAACTTCTTGGTAGGCCGAATGTATCGCGACCTTGGGAAACAATTTGTGTGGATTTGGTGGGACCGCTACCCAGAACGAATCGTGGTTATATGTATATTTTCAGTGTAGTTGATTACTTTAGTAAGTTTTGTTTATTTTTCCCTTTAAGGACGGCTAGTGCTGTGAATGTTGTAAGGGTGTTGGAGGAAAGTGTCTTTTTACTTTTTGGGGTTCCCCGAGTGATAGTGTGTGACAACGGAAAGCAGTTTACTAGTAGAGAATTTCGAAACCTAATGAATCATTATTCTGTGAAGATTTCCTATACTGCTCTTTATCATGCGCAGGCGAACGCAGTTGAGCGAGTTCATCGTGTGCTTAAAACGATGTTGGCTGCTTACGTTGAGGATAATCACAAAAATTGGGATTTATATCTGCCTAAAGTTGCTTGTGCCATTCGTACTGCGAAACATGAAGCTACGGGACTTACTCCCTATTTCGTCAATTTTGGTAGACAAATGAGATTGAACGGGGAGGGCGATGAGGTGCCCGAAGGTTTCGAGGACAGTGTTGATCGTACTGATGATCTCCGGGGAAGGTCCATTGAATTTCAGAAAGTATTTAATGATGTTAGAGCACGTTTAACAAGAGCTTTCGCGAAGAATAAGATCCATTATGATCTTCGTCGTCTTCCTGTACAGTTTAATGTCGGACAGAAGGTCTGGCGACGGAATTACACAATTTCTAGGGCGGTAAATGACTTTTCGGCAAAGTTAGCACCAAAATATTTGGGCCCTTTCGTTGTACATAAGAAAGTTTCGCCGTGGACTTATGTTTTGATTGATGGAACTGGAGATTTGCGAGGTACCTGGCACGCTAAAGATTTAAAGGCACATCCTCCTGAATCATCCTAAACATTTTTTTTTTTTTTCATTCACAAGCCACATTTTTTTTCCTTTCACTTTCTAGCCCACCTGGTTGGGGCTATAATACGCCAGAAGTCCGGTTGTTTTCCTTTTTGTCATATTAACATCTAGCGTTGGTCACGTGTTTTATGATCTTTGGTAGATCGATTTTGATCTATTGCTGGTTTTGGGTTTTTGTTTTTTTGGGTTGGGAACGAAGCACCCCGTCTTTGCTCTTCATATCCCTTTCCAATTTGGTATCCTTTTTTTGTAGTAATAAACCTTTTTTGTTTTGTCCTGTTCGAGTCGTTTTTTTTGTTTTCGGAGTTTCCTCGCTTCACGAAGTTCTCTGTTTTACAGATATTGGTTTGAAGCGCGTATCTGATTGCGTCGTGCGGTGGATGTTTTGGTCTTTTGTAAGCCGTCATTTTTTTTTAATTTTCATTTTCCTTTCACTACCGTCTTTTGGTATTCTTCGCTTTTCCGGCCTCCGAAGTAAAGTAAGTGTAAGTCCAGATAGCTCTTTCCGCTTGTGTACTTGACACATTTTTCTAATCTTCATCTTTTTATTCTGTCTTATTATTTCCATTATTTTAGTTGACGGACGTTTGAGACCGAAGTAGCTACTGCATGTACGTTTGATGGTGCGTGCTCATTACTTTTATCTTTGTTTATTATTTCTTTTTATTTTCGTTATTTTTCCTTCCGGCCGATTTGCCGAAGACCTGGTGGCTTTGGGCACGTGGTGGACCAGGTATTTGTTTCGTTGGGTTTCATATTTATATTTGGGATTGGTTTTTTGTTTTGGGGGGGAGGGTTTATAATTTTTTTTTTAGCTGTAGTCGAGAAATTTGGAATAAATTTCTGGTTGGTTAGGGTGGAGTTTGTAACGTCCGGTTTTGTGTTATTGTGATTTGGCTGTAATTGTTCAGAAGTCGGGGAATTATATACCATTTTGTTTATTTACCTTGTTATAATTTTTGTTGTTGTTTTCTTTTACAGCAAGCCGAACTTGGAAACACTTAAAAATCCTTTTCTTTTCATCACTTTTCGTAAATCCTTTCCTTTCGCTCATTTTAAACGCCTTTTTCTTTTCCATTACCTTCATTACATTCACACAATAATCTTAACCTTAAAACTTTTCTTTTTCTCTTCTTCATTTTTGTATTAAAATTTTTGTCTGCATTTTTTTAAGTTCATACTTTCAATAATAGAGGGAGGGAGTGGTTTTGAATTTTTGATACCGCGCGATTTGGGAGCAAGTTTTTTGGATAAAATTTTGGGGAATGAATACCCGTGCACGATTTTACTCTTCCTCTTTTTGAAACCAGCCTTTGTAGTGTTTGGATGGTTAACAAGAATTTTAAGTCGACATTTTGGTATAATTCTGTGTAGAATTTTGGATCGATTTATATCCGTATTTATCGGGATCTGAGTTAATTAATCCTTTATTTTTTCGTTTGGAAATTATTCAACGATTACGGTTTCACCGGATTTATTGCACATTTTTTTACAAAGATTATTCATTTTGCTGGTTAAAACCTCATACCACCTTGAGGTAGGTTTTTCTTTTTACATTTTCTTTAATTTTAGCTTAATACTAACTTAAACCTAAATTCATTTAAACTCCTTTCACGCTACATAAAATCATCCACCCCTACATTCTTGCCTAATTATCTATTTACATATTTACAGTTTTTTCTTTTTTTACACGTTAGGTTTTTTTTTGTTCTTTGTAAAGATACCTCTTTACATAGAGCCTTATTCGTTATATAAGATCTTGGGAAATCTCCCATCCCGGAAACAAGTACAACCTGGAATAAAGAAGTAAATTAGAATCCACATAACCCAAGTTTCCTGTACTTACCATCGAACAAGTGTTTCCAAAGGAGGTTTGCTGGATTTCGTTGCTGTATCTACGTATAATTGTTGTCATCGTGAAGTCATCAACCGTCGTTCAAAAGAGTCTGGAATAAAGGTCAGAATTTTCCTTTTTTTATACAGAAGAAAAAAATATCAGTGTGGTTAGATAATTTTGTATTTTTTTATAAAGTAAGATTTTCTTTTGTACTTACCATTTAATTTTTTTGTTAACTTCACTGGTTCATTTCACTTTAAACCAGTTCTTTATTATTTATTTTTTTTTCCTTTTGTCATTATTTTTTTTTAATTTCATTAATTAATTTTCTTGTAAAGTTATCGGATTTATTAGGGGTGTTATTAATTTCGGTTTTGATTTCGATTTTGTTTTCCTTTTCCGTTCACCTGATCGAGCGCTCGTGTCATTCGGGAACGTGTCGCGGTCAATACTTGGTTCAATTTTTTTTTTTTTTTTTTGAACAATTTTCGTTATTTTATTTACTACTTATATACTTGATATTTTGTTTTACCATATTTTTTTTCCCTTTAATAAATTTGTTTTTATATGGTATATGATTCTGCGATTTCTTTGTGTTTTGTTATATGTTGGTGTTGTCGAACCTTTTCCTTTCCAGCCCTCTTCGCAGTTAGAGCGATCTGTAACTGAAACTGCGTGACGCCTTATAAATTCAAACCCACCCCATCTTCACTGGGAAGCCGAGGTGTTACAGATCTGTATTTTTTTAAAGGGGTTCGATTGTGTTGTTGTCGTTTTGTTGAAAAGTCGTCACAACGCAGTAGCTCAACTTTATTCTGAAGATATCGATTCTCTGTGTGAGTTGCTAGTTATGGTTATACGTGTTGTTAAAACTAATGCACTTAAAGCTCGTTTAAAACGGCTACTTAAAAAACTACGGTCTAATGGTAGTTCATCTAATGCTGGTTCAAGGTGTGGATCTCAAGATGACTATTCTTCTGATTATTCTACGTATTAATTTTTTTATGCCTCCAATTAAGATTATGCAATGGAATGCGCAGTCGGTGTGCTCAAAAAGAGAAACCTTGGAGCAATTAGTTTTTGATTTTGACATTGATGTGGCACTCATTTCTGAAACCTGGTTTAAGCCTGATACGACAGTTAAATTTAAAGGTTACAATATTATTCGAGACGACAGAGCGGATGGTTATGGTGGTGCGGCTATTTTTGTTCGGAAATCTATAAGGTTTAATAACATGAATTGTCAACTAAATGTTCAGAACTTAAATGTTTGTGGAATTCAATTAGCTGATTTAGACATTTTCATTTGCTCGGTTTATCGGCAAGATGGAGCTAATATGCAATGCGATGATTACCATAAACTGTTCTCTATTTCTGCTCCCCTCTTGATAGGCGATGACTTTAATGCACACCATACTTTGTTTGGCTTTTCTAATAATCATGCTGGTAATGTGCTTTTGAAGTCTATAGATTACCACGAACTTCTACACTGTAATGACGGATCTCCTACCCGTATAACTAGGCCCGGGGAGGGTGCCTCTGCTGTCGACGTCACCATTTTATCGAGCGACATAGCTCACAAAGTAACGTGGGAGGTTTTGGAGGACTCCTTTACTTCTGATCACTTTCCTATTTTTATTCAGTATCACTCTTCCGTTTCTTTATCTCAAACAACATATCCTAAGAACAAATGGAAAATTATACCGGAAAAGTGAAATGATTTTATAGGAACTATCATAGAAAATTTTGATTCTACAAAAATTCATCTTCCTCTTCAAGATCGTTATTCTTATTTAGTTCGGCTGATGACCGAAGCTGCCAATTCTGTTCTTGCATGCAGGCGACCATACAGAAGAACATCCAAAACGTCACCGCCTTGGTGGGATGAGGAGTGCACTAAAGTTATTAAACAGAGGAAAACTGTAATTAAAGTGTACAAACAGCACCTCATCCTGGATAATTATGTTAAGGTGCACGCGACTATAGCCTACGTCAAACGATTTCTGAAGGCGAAGAAACGGAATAAATGGAAAAATTATTACAGTAGTTTAAATAGAAGCACACCTGCAAAAGAAGTATGGGATAATATTCGAAGATTTTCTGGGTTGCCTGGCAGTAGATCTTTTCTTATTAGTGAGGATAAGCTGCAAGATTTTCTGAATTCATTGACTCCCTCCTTTGTGTGCAATAACCTTCCGCTTAGTACTGATCCATACCTCCCCCTACATTTCATGATGACTCCTTTTACCTCCCACGAGCTACAAAATACTTTTTCTTTTCGCAAATCTACAGCGCCTGGTATTGATTATATCACCTACGATCTTATAGAACGTCTTCCTCTGGATGTGAAACATTTTTTATTGGGCGTTTATAATGAGATGTGGGCTACAGGTAATTATGTCAAGGAATTCAAAAGTATTGTAGTTGTGCCCATCCCAAAGAACGGCTCGTCTTGTGGGGCAGATTCTGTCCGGCCTATTTCACTACTGTCGTGTTTTTTGAAAACATACGAGCGATTAATAAAAGCGCACCTTGAATGGTGGCTAGATCAAAATAAGATCCTGCCTTGTCAACAATATGGCTTCAGAAAATCGTTTAGTTCGCGGTAGCGGATTTTGTTACCGAGGTTCAACTTGCTTATTCAAAAAATCAATATTGCGGCAGTTTATTTCTTGATTTGAAAAGCGCATACAATTCCAGCTTCCAGCTAAAGTGGCACGTAGTATTGTAAACATCTTTCGCGATCGAGATATTTATGTCCGAGATCACAGAGGTAATTTTATCGGTCCTATTCTTTTCAATATTTATTCCATCGATTTTCATGAGCGCCTGGGGAGTACATCCAAAATCATTCAATAATGCTGACGATTTTTGCCTTGTATCATCTAAAAACACTTTAGAAGATCTCAATCACAATCTTACAAACACAGTCAGTATTCTAAAGAGGTGAATAGAGGATAACGGGATGACTCTTGCAGCCAATAAGTCCGCAATCTTGTACTTTTCTCGACACAGAAATATCCCTTTAGGTAACATAAGGCTAGATGATATCATCTTTCCCATTGAGAATTGTATAAGATATTTAGGGTTTATGATAGATAACAAATTAACATGGCGGAGACATATCGATTACATTATCGGGAAATGTGAGAAAACTATAAACATATTCCGTATTTTTGTGAAAATAAAGTGGAGCGCAGATTTTCAGACGGCACATAATTTCTATAAAAGTTGCATTAGGTCGCATTTGGACTTTGGATGTACTGTATACGCTAGCGCGAGGGTAAACCAGCTTGAGCGCATTCGGGTCATTCAATGCAAAGCGCTTCGGATTTGTTTAGGTGCAATGAAGTCTACTCCTATTGAAACGCTTAACGTTGAAGCTATAGAACCCCCACTTAACTTCAGACGCAATTTATTGTCGACGAAGCAGATGGTTAAACTGTCAGCTTCGAACCATAAAACGTTTAAGGCTAATTAAACTAAGATTAGAACTAAAACTAGAACTAACACTAGAAACTTTCGGGTTTTGCCGTGCGTCTTTTAATAAAAGGTTTGAAGTTTCGGATGCCATGTTGCAACCTTCTTCAGAAACTTGTTCGAAGTGTCACTTCGAACCAGCATCCGAAACGTCAAACCTTTTATTAAAAGACGAAAGACCGAAAGTTTCTAGTGTTAGTTCTAGTTTTAGTTCTAATCTTAGTTTAATTCACACCGGCCGTGAAAGCCTTCGTACTTATATTTAAGGCTAATGTCGCTAAGTTAGCAGTGGAAGTCACGGGTAGGTTCTGGAAAAACAGGCCTACTCCCCCCCTTGTCGCTGCGTTCAGGTTTCTCTCCCCTACCTTACTTTCTGTTTTGAGATGTTCCGTTTTTCCAAGTGCGACCTTTTTTGAGTACTTTGGCTCGCATCAAGTGATTATTCCTCCATATGGGAATGATGTTTGGCAAAATGAAGGATTGTTTGTTGAGACCCTGCAGTTGATAGAGGGTAGTTTGGTTGTTTATACTGATGCTTCCAAATCTGCAAGTGGTGGTGTTGGTTGTGCTTTTTTGATACCTACTATACCTACCATGCCAGTTTTAAACTTAATCCATAGACTAGTATTTTTGCGGCGGAAGCAACAGCAATTTTGGAGGCCTTAAAGTTTGTAGATAGAAATATACGCCCAAATAATAGCGTTAGTATATGCACCAATTCAAAAAGTGTCCTGCTATCTATAAAACACAGGAAACACTTCTCGAAATACCACCCTGTTATAGTGGAAATTTCGAATAATCTCACTAGGTTGAATGATCAAGGATATGTGGTAAAACTTTTATGGGTGAAGGCTCACGCTGGTTTTGTCCATAATGAGCGCGTAGATAAGCTAGCTAAGGCGGCCTTTCGGGACGGCAAGCGGGTTGAAAACAAACTTTCTTCTTCTGAGGTCTTATCTATCTGCAGGGAGAAACTTGTAAAGGAGGTGCAGACACTGGAATCAAGCATATCAGCACAGGCAGACGCACTACATTCGAGTTAATCCCCGTATACTTTACCATCAATGGTATAGTGGGCGTGATGTTTCTAGACCGTGCCCATCTATATAAAATTAATATTTTACAGTCCCCCAATTGTTCGTGCGGGTTTGAGACGGAGGATTTGAATCATATAATTTTCAACTGCGATAAATACGAATCATATCGACCGGAATTCATCAGTTCTTTGCTATCGCACGGTTTCTCCTTGCCACTTGATGTTATTACGATTTTAAGTACAAATTGTTTTGAGATATTTAAAATTATTTTTGTTTTCATGAGGAAAAGTGCCATTATTATTTGATATCTTTTATTATTTAAAATTACTTCTTGTGAATCTTAATTAGTCGTTTTGCACTGTGGCTTATGAGTTGGGATCCCGCAGAGCCATAAAAAAAAAACTCTTTAATCAACAAGATGATCTACCCTCACCTTAAATCATATAAACGTTACATTACTATCCCCTTTGAACCATCTCTCTAATTTAAATTTAAAAATAACCGTGATCAACATAACATAATTCCCGCTTTTACTTCTGGTTTGAAACTTTGACTATTGATAAATAACACTAAACATAAATTTGAAATTGATGAATCGCGCGAGGTGTATCGGATAGATTGTGGGGACTGTGATAGTTATTACATAGGACAGACCGGTCGCAACCTTAAAACGCTTTTCAGAGAACATCTTACCAAGGACTCATCAGCCATCTACAAACACCTACGACGTCGACGTCGTGTCAGTAGATTTTTTACTGTACATCCGCTGCGCGCACCATTGAAATAAATGTCACAACAAACTTTTATGTCGATGATAAAGATCACGCACTTATAAGGCAGCAAATAGCAAGCGTAGCATCATTGCGCGCAGCGTGTGCACTGTAGCAAATCTGAGGACGCCATATAAGGCAAGTGAGACTACTGATTTAGTTTATACACTCGTTGTTCAGTCGCCACAGCGTTAACACGCGTTTTTGAAGCGCTCTGATTTAAATCGTTGGATTTAGCAGTTAAAGTATTGTTTTTTCGTGAGAAAAGAGTATAAACATTTGTATAAACAGTTATTCCTAGTGTTAAGTTAGTGTTTAGTGAAAAAACAATTATTGAGTGATGTTATTAGTATTTTAGTGTTTTAATCATTAGTATAGACGAAATAAGGTCGATAATCGCAGCACAATCGTCGGGTCAGTGTGGGACGCAAAGAGTCTCTGTGCGAGAAGGATAAAGAGTTTTTCGGTGTGGCGTGATTTTCCGTCAGGTGACGTCAGTTGTTTGCCGCCGGACTTAAAAAAGGTTCGTTCGCCAAATCGTAAAATTTTTCAATTTTTCGAGTTTGGTCGAATAGTTCCAAAGAGGGTTTTCTCGGGGGAGTGAGCAGTTCGGGGTAAGTGGAGTATCCCTACTTATAGGAAATTTCCGCGGGAGAGGAATTGCGGTGAAGTGCCGTGGTTTGCCGCGCGTTGCAGCGCATTGCTGCGCAGTGCCGTGCGGTGTGGCGCGGTGTTGCTCATCGTGGTGGAGCGGGTGTCGACTCGGTCGATTCTGTCGCGGACGACTCGGTGTGCCGCCGTTTGTCGTCCTGTGCGTTCGGGGCCCGTAGGACTTTGATTTGCCGTGATGTGCGGCGGTTTGCCGTCGTGAGCTCGGCGACGGGGAGCGGAATTCTTCACTGTGGACGGTTTGGTGCGCCGCGAATTGCGGTTTTGTGCACTCGGGGGCAGTGGTTTGCCGTGCGAACAGCCGTTAAAAGCTCTTTGGATGAGGAAAGTGATTTGCTGCAGGCGTACGCGGACAATCAAATAGTCCTAATAGGTGATGTACTCGTTAAGAAATTGGGAGGAGGTGGGAGGCGGTTTGGGAAACGTGTAGGGCGTGGGCGGAAGAATGCAAAGTTCAATATGCAGGGGAGAAGTTAGAGGGTATCTTTTGTTCGAAAAAGAAAATTAGAGGGCCGGTTTTGCGTACGTCTGCAGCAATAGTTAGGATGGGTAACGTGGTGAAATATTTGGGTGTGTTGGTGGGTCCGGCACTGCTCTTTATTGAGCATGTACGGTACGTTAGAGGAAGAGTGGCTGGCTGGTATGTTGGGAAGAATGGCGGTGATTACGGGGAAGGAATGGGGAGTGAGAATGGAAATGAGGAAGATGGTAGTGGAGAGAGTCGTGTTGCCGGGTTTATTATACGGCATGGAAATATGGGGAATGAGAGCATTGGATTTAAGAATAGTTAGATGCCTGAATGCGGCAATACGACCCTTTCTCCTTTGGGCGAGTGGGGCGTATAAGACGACGCCGACTGATGCCTTGGGGATAGCATTGGGGATACCCCCGCTACAGCTCATGGCTAAGTATGGGAGAGAGAAATGGATGAATCAGATAAAGGGTGAATGGGAGATGAAATGTAAGGGAAGCGAATGGTGTAGGAGTTTAAAAAGAATGGAAGGGGAGGAGGAAGAATGCGAGAATGGAATAGAAGTATTTACAGATGGAAGTAAAGGAGAGGAAGGTGTCTATGTGGCGTTTGTTGTTAGGAAGAACGGAGAAACTATAGATAAGGGTAAGAGGCGTATCAGCGACCATGCTACAGTTCTGCAGGCAGAGGTGCAGGCAATAAGATTGGGGCTGGAATGGACATGTGGACAGAATAACGGCAGCTTCTGTATTTATAACGATAACCGTCTCGTAGTTGAGAAGATGTGCGGAGTTGGCATGAGAAGCGTTGAGTTGAATGAGGTGTGGAAGGTGCGTGAGAGGGCTTTGTCGGTAAATACAAATATCTCCTGCAGAATGGCTGTATCTCAACAAATTAGTGTCTATTCTTCACCCATTTGAAGAGGTTGCCAGAAACATGAGTGATAGTAATACTAGCATTCGGTAATTCCACTTATACACATTCTAAAACATACATTAAAACTGGAAGACTATAAACCAGATACCTCTATAACATTTAAGTCCGCAATAGAATGTATAAATCAATTTAGAAACTTCTTTGCAATAGCAACATATTTAGTTACTCGTTACAAATCAAAATTTTTTAATGAAGTGACTAAAGAAAATATTGAGCATGAATTGATGAGTTTGTTAGACAGCTGATGCTCCTGCAAAAAAAGAAACGAGCAAGGTTCAAATCGCCATCAGCGGATGTACCTAACAATAATATCCAGTCAATTTTATCAAATATATTGATGAGTAGCGATGATGATGATGATAACACCGCAAAGGATAGCCAATCGGTTGACAAATTCATCATATGGAAGACCTTACTTAATGAGTACAACAAAGAAAAACGTATTCCTGTCAGTGACGATTCCTTGTTATGGTGGAGAGTAAATACAAAATTTCAAACATTGCACTCAATTGCTCACCAATATTTATCGTGTCGTTCAGGGTCAGTGGCAAGTGAGCAACTTTTTAGTGGCGCCGGTCTCATTCATGATCCATTGAGAAAACGATTGAACGGACCGAAAGCCGCCAAGCTTTTGTTTATTAAGTACAATTTGCTACTTTTAGAATCACTTCATTTGATTTAAATTAAATTTAACACTATTAAGATATTTTCCTATTGTTGCGTACCTACGTACGAGTGTGTGTGTAATACCTAATTAATATTTTAAGTATTGATCAAAAAAAACTGATTGCTGTATTATGTTTCTAACATTTTATTAGGATTACTCTTAACAGTTAACTATCACATCTCTCTTGTACTCCGCTTCCTACTCTTGCTCCGACTCCAAATCCGGCTCCGATTCCGACTCCTATAAACCAAATCTAAAAACTCCGATTCCGACTCCGGTTCCGGTAAACTCACCTCCGTAACATCCCTACTCTAAACACAGTAACTTATGGTGTTGCTTCCGCAACATTTTTGGCTCTTAGAACGATTTCAGAGCTTGCTAAGATTTATCATTGTGAATATACTAAAACTTGTGCAGCACTAAACCATAACATTTATGTCGATGATATTGTCACCGGTGCACAATCTTTTAATGAAGTACTTACATTACAAAAAGATTTGATTGCGGTCTTAGAAACAGGTGGATTCGAACTCCGTAAGTGGGCTAGCAATTGTCCCCAGGTACTTGAAGCTGTATCACAAAATAATTTACAACTTTTATTATCACTTTATTATGAAGAATCGACCTGTGTGAAGATACTTGGATTACAATGGGATCCAAATACAGATAACTTCAAATATTCTTATTCATCTCGAACGTCAACTCCTATGAAAAGAGCCATTCTGTCAGACATTGCACGTATTTACGACCCCTTAGGGATCCTAACATCATGTACCATGACAGCAAAGCATTTCCTTCGATGTCTTTGGCAACTTAACTCTAACTGGGATGATATGCCATCTACTTATTTAACAGACAAGTGGGAACTATTTAAACAAAAACTTTCTTCGTTGTCAAGCTTTAATCTACCCCGTATGATGTTATCAAACTCATATAAAACTTCTCAACTTCATTTGTTCTGTGACGCTTCTGAAATTGGATATGCTACAATCGCTTATTTGCGTTGTGAAGAGCTCGATTCATCAATTAAGACTTATTTCATCGGTGGAAAGTGGACAATTTCAATCCCGAGACTTGAATTATGTGGAGCTACACTTGTCGTTGATTTTTTTTCAGTGATAAAGGATGTTCTTTCGACCAGAATTGTTTTTGAGTCAATCAGGTCTGATTCTCAGGTGGTTCAAGAATCAGACCAATCAATGATCACTCATATTCAAGATGTCTTACCAGCAACATCGTAGAAATATGTTCCGTCACATGAAAACCCAGCCGTTTGTGCTTCCCGAGATCTTTATCCGGATCAGCATCTTTCTTCCAATCTGTGGTGGAACGGTCCCAGATGGCTCCCTGAAACTTCAACATTATGGCCAATAAATCTAGGTCACATAAAAGAAAGGGACGAGATTAACAAAGAGAAACGATCATTAGTAGTTTGTTCTACTGAAAATAAAGCTCACCCTTCCTTGACAGAGAGGGTTTGCTCAGGATGGGTGGTCGATTACACCATTCGGGAGTGCCATTTGACCAAAAACATCAACTGTTATTACCTAAAAGTTCGCGATTGACTGAACTTGTTATCGAAGAAGCTCATCGTGTTTTTACATCCTGGAAACCGCACACTATCATCAATTTTGGTGCAATAATATTGGATTCTATCTCCAAGGAGAGCTGTCAATAAAGTGTTATCAAGGTGTCTCCGTTGCTTTCGTGTCAGACCGACGTCACAGGTTCCATCTATGGCCGATCTTACTGCATCTTCTGTCTCCGAAATGAAAGCATTCAACGTAGTTGGAATCGACTTTGCCGGTCCGATTTTAACAACAATTTCACAAATTCGAGAAGCTCGGTCTGTCAAATCATATATATATATATCTTTGGTTGTTCAGTGACTAAAGCTGTACACCTTGAGCTCGTTTCAGACTTGTCTATGGCGGCCTTTATAGCAGAGATTTTCGGATCAAGGAACCAATTCTGTTGGAGCTAACCATAAACTCAAAGAGATGGCCGAAAGCAGTGGATCATCTTTAAACATCATAATGTTTAAAGATGATCCACTGGCGCTTCAATCCTCCTGGAGCACCGCATTTTAACGGCTTATCAGAAGCTGTTTAGTACAATTTTGTCATTTTCTTGAGCAATGTATAAGAACGTATAAGATGCCTCGCTTACTAGGACAACGTGAGTCAGATTTGTGCAAAAGAGCATCAATTATCGCGCGTTATGAAGCAGGAGTACCCACATTGGATATTGCTGAACGTGTAGGCCTATCGGTAATTAAAAAAAGAAATTATAGTTGCAATACCTAGAGTTGATACAAATTTCACTGGTTTGCAACAAAATCTGCCCAATACAATTTATTATGTACTGACATACCTTATACTATTAATTGTAGTCTAAAAGGATAAATAAAGGTGATTTGATTTTAATTTGATATATACCTTTTTTTTGCATAATTATCAGCACAACAACACTTATTAGTTATTACTACATATGTATTACGAAAAACGTCATTATGTAAATTGTATTTTTTGTGATTTACTTAAAAAAAATCCAGAAAATTGTAAACGATACAAAAAAACTTATTTGAGTAAATGTTACTTATAATTAAACTATCTAACAAAGTTCAAAATAAAATTTTAGAATTGCGTAATTTGAGCTTTCAGCTTGAGAAAAAGTAATTTTTTGCAGACTTGTGATTATCTTCATTTTGTATTTAACAAAAACATCATATAACATTATACATTTTTGTTATAAGTAGAGGTTACAAGTAAACCGGTGGCTAAGAAGATTTGAAGAAAACGGAGAATACGGACTTGTGACCAATAGCCGGGTCCTTCACTACTCCTTAATGTGGACCAACAAAGAGAAATCGTCAATTAAGCCACTGACAATCCCTTTACTACTTAATAATAATAATAATAATAATAATAATAAATGACTTTATTCGTTCACTTACACCTATATACATTATACAAATTAATTTATGCATATAAAAAGATGAACGAAAAGGCGAAGTTCAGTATAATACTGATTTTCAACTTAACCTTAAGAGAGCGAGAAAAAAAAAACAGATACGTAATATAATAACGAAAATAATACCAAAAAATAATAATAATACAACCAAAACATAATAATATAAAACAATAATTCAAAAGAAAAAGAAACAGCAAATAATACTGCCATCCGTAGTGAGAACCTTGCACACCCTCTAATGTTTAAACTCAGCGATGTCACGGCGACGGCTGCTATATTATCGTAAATCAAATTATGTACTAAATAAATGAACAAATAATTTATTTTTGAATGACCTTATTGTATTACAACTTCTGATATCTATCGGGAGACTGTTAATAACTGTTGTAATCTGATACGTAAACGAACTTTTAAAAAATTCAAGCGAGTGTAGAGGAGGAGTTAGTGTACCTTTAAAACGGACATTTATTGTGTGTACGTCTGATCGAAATACTATTTTTCTATATAGATACGGTGGCTTTTCAGTTTTTAGTATTGTAAAATATAAACACGCCGAATGCAGAGCTCGTCGCTGCGTCATATTTAACCAATTTACCTCCCGCAACTTATGAATTATATGTTGGCGACGCCGAACACCAAAAATCAGCCTCAAACAAGAATTTTGCACTCGTTGTATTCTTTGAGCTGTAAGCGCTGTAATAAAGGGAGAATACACGACATCGCAGAAGTTGAAATGGGAAAGAACCAAAGCATTACAAAGCATAGTTTTAATTTTTTTGTTTAAAAACTTTCTGTTGCTATATATTGACCGCAAATTAGCGTAAGCTCTCTGAGTACATTTATTTATATGATCAATAAATCTCAGCTTTTCGTCAATAATCAGGCCCAAAGTCTTTGCCGACGCTGCAAAGGGTACCCTCACGTCACCAACACAAACATCAAGGCTAGACTTAATTGAATCACGATATTTCTGAGTTGAGAATAAAACCAGTTCAGTTTTCATGGAGTTAATTTTAAGGCCATGCCTGCGAGAGATCTCAACAACATTCTGCAAGTCATCATTAATGTGTTGATTAGCTAACGCACACTCTGTTGGCAAGAAACTGTGATACAACTGAGTGTCGTCTGCATAAAAATGTATTTTGCAATATTTTAAGTGAGAATAAAATCTACTAGTGTAGATAGTGTATAGAAGCGGACCTAGGACAGAACCCTGCGGCACACCGAACCTTAAATCCATAGGACACGATAATACCTCATCTATAATAACGTGTTGTTGCCGATGCGTTATATAATTATATAGCAAAGTTACTGCAATATCATCCAGCCCAATAAACTGTAACACAGATCGCAACAGTTCATGATCAATTGTATCGAATGCCTTCGAAAAATCTAACAGACACAATACAGTAGCTCTGCCCCTATCCAACTCCCTCACAATATCGTCAACAATTGTCAACAAAGCAGTTGCACAACTGTACCCCGAGCGAAATCCAGACTGTACATCTGGTAAGATTTTATTTTTATCAATATAGCGTTGCAGCTGGCCAGCAATAACCTTTTCGGCAATCTTTGATAACACCGGAAGTACACTTATAGGTCTGAGATCAACAAACACTAAGGGCCGACTAACTTTAGGCAACGGCTTTACCAGTGCTATCTTCCACGCTATTGGAAAAACACCCTCCGTCAAACAATGATTTATTATCTGTGTGATATAATCTGTAATGTAAGGACAACAAAGTTTAATTAGGTTTATATTCAATGTATCTATTCCTGCTGCACTTGTTTTTATAGAATTTATAATTTCGTATATGTCAGAGTTACTTATCCTTTGAAATGTAAAAGTGTTACTATTAATTCGATTACTACTATAATATCTGTACAAATCATCATCGAAAGGTAATAGAGATGAAACAGAATTGACATAATAAAAATTTAAATCATCAGGTCGTTGAAGATGCCCTGGTATTGAATTGCCCGCAATACCGCCCATACCTACCGACCGCAACGCCCTCCAAGGATTACCTTTTTCACACCGAACCCGATACTCCAAAAATGCCTTACGTTCACTGTCAATGGCTGCATTAACCGTATTTGTACATGATTTATAATACTCCCACGCATGCACTGATTTTTTTAATTTAATCTTTTTATATGCATCATCACGGAAGCGCTGCATTAATCTAATAGTGTCCGTTAACCAAGGAACGGGTGATTTTGTAAACCTATAACGTTTTGAGGGAAGATGGAAATCTATTACAGATAGTAAACTGTTAGTAAGGTAGTTAATTTTATCATCTACGCTTACCATATCAAATATCGAGTAAAGGGGGAGCCTATACAAATCATTCAAAAAAAAATGTTCTATACTGAGGATAACGTGATGGCAAAACAGGCGCAATCTCACAAAACATCAGCTCATGATCTGATATACCACGTGCAACACCCTTTGCCCTTATCATCCCTAAATCAGATGTGCAGATCACATCTAATAATTTATCAGTGGTATTTGTAATTCTTGTTGGCGAATCAATTATTTGAATCAAGCCCACTGAATCAAGCATTTCTAAGAAGCTCACACTGTCATTGCCACCATGAAGCACATCAATATTGACATCACCCACCAAAATAAACGTATCGTGCGTTGCAGCTACAGTAGCCAACGCATTTTCAAGTTCTGTAATAAAAGCTGAAGAATTAAAATTCGGCGGTTTATAGACAACGCCCAAGGCAATACGCATTTTATCAACAAGAAAAGAAATCCATAGCTGTTCAATAGTATTCGGAATAGTAATTATTTTATACCTTAATTTGTTGTTTATATAAAAAGCAACACCTCCTCCCCTACCATCTCGATCTGCGCGCTCCAACGTAAAACCAGGAACAGCAACCGTCGCCGAGTCAACATCAGTTGTAAGCCAAGTTTCAGATAAACCGATAGTATCATACTTAGTTTCATTAATGACGTCTAATAATCTACTGAACTTTGCTCTCAGTGACTGAGCATTCAAGTGTGCAATTTTCATACTCTACAAATGGGAATACGAGAAAAAAAAAATATATATATATATATGTTAATAATAGCAAAAATAATAGGAACGTATTATACCCACTATAACTTTTTAAAATAGTAGAATAAATATTATTTACTTTCAAAAAAAAAAGGTTTACTAATTTATAAGTTATAAAAAAAAAAAAAAAAAACAAGTAAACAAAATAAAAGAAAAGTATAATGCAAGGTATAAAACTTTAATCCACTATAAGCAAAATTGAATTAATTCAAAATTGGTATATCTACCAGATCTTGGTCCCAAGCTACCACTTATACCACTTGTACCATTTATTTCATTCAATGTCTTCGGCGTCTTTGACTTCTACTGATACCGGTTTTCTCTTGCGGTGTCGATTTCCGTTCTTGTCGCCGTGGCTCCCGTTCCTGCCCGTGACGTTGTTTTAACACCTCCATATCTTCATTCGTACGTATCGTAAAGAAATCTCTTCCAATTCGCAGTGTTATTCTACCATCCACTGTCCATACTTCTTTATCGCCAAATACTTTTCGTGCTTGTTTGTATAATTCCAATCTACTCGCCGATAACGATTCCGTAATTAAGTACTTCTTACCTCTCAAATTCTTCTTTCTAGACCACACCATTTTCCTTGTTTTGTACGATATAAATTTTACGATAACAGCTCTATTTTTGTCGCTATTCTTCTTCACTCGACCCAATCGGTGGCACCGGTCGATATGGTCACCGTTAACAGTATAATCCGGAATATCCAGTTCGTTTATTATTTTCAAGATTTCGGTTTCCAAACTGTCAATGGATTCACCCTCTTGTTCAGGGATTCCGTGGAATATCAAACAATTTCGCCTGGAATAATTTTCCAATTCATCGATACGATTATCATTACGCTTAATCATATCATTTAATTTATTAATGTAGTCCAAAACAAAGTTTTGAAATTTATCAAAATTTCCACTTAGATTATCCAGAACCTTATTCATTGGTAAATCCTGTGGCTTAATGGCTTGATCGAGTTGTCTACGAAAATCCGACATCGTCTTTCTAAAGTCATCGGCAAACCCGGCGAAATTCGGCACATTCATCGACATTTTACAGTCAAACCGGTTCTCCACCCACTTAGACCGTCAACGAACACGTTGAAATTCACAAAAATACGTTTACAAACAAAATAGCAAAGTTATTAAATCAATTGTTCACGAATTCTTCAAACTCGAACACAGAGAATGTTTATTAGTAACAAAAACAATTATTTTAGTCCGATACAATTATAAATATTCAAAAAAAAACACGGACCGATCTTAATACACCTTATCAGTGCAACATCTCTCCACTCTTATTCGACGTTAATTAAAGAAAATCTGTGATTGGAATGTTCCCGACTAAGTATTCGGGGAGCATTACATAAGGAAGACGTTCATAACCGCGTAACAGCCAAAAAACCCAAAATAACGCCGAAGTTAGTTGCTAGACGTTTACAATTCGCCCGCGAATATTACAATTTCAATTGGGAGCGAGTCGTATTTACCGACGAAAAAATGTTTCCTACGTAATCAGATCATAGAAAACTGCTTTAGCGCCATAACGGAACAAGATTTAATGAAAACCATGTCCAGCCCAATACGAGAAGTGGTCGGATTTCTTTAGGGTTTTGTGGACTATGGTCCGGGGGAATTTGCTGAAATTCAGGGACGATTTAATTCGGCAAAATATATCCATGTGTTACAAGATATATCAATACCTTCTGTAAGGATATTGTACCCAGAAGGTATTATAACCATTGTTGAGGATAATTCACCAGTCTATACCTCAAGGATGGTACAACAATAGTATGAAAATCCCAATGATGTAAGGCGAATACTTTGTCCAGCGCGATCGCCAGATCTAAATCCCATAGAAGATCTATGCGGTTTGGCTGAAAAAAGATTTCAAATGGTAAATGAGGTCTTTGCTGTTCGGAACGGGAACAATCTGCGCAGAAACATAGAAGCCATGTGGGAAAGTGTTCACGGAACGAACATTTGCGAATCGTTAGTGACATCGATGCCTACTAGGCTTCAAATGTGCATCCAAAATAACGGATGTTACACTAAATATTAGTGCTGTGTGGAAAATAACGACTTTTATAACTATTTTAGTATTGTTACATTATTATTAATCATAATTATAGTGTATTTACATAGTTTATTTTTGTTTCATTTAACGCAAATTTCTGCATTAGTTACCTATTTTATATATTAATTAAATTTACATGTTTATTCATTGATAAAAATTTATTTATCTAAAAAATTTCAGTAAAAATAATAAATAAATAATAATAATTTCTGTTTTATTAAATGAATAACCATTTTTGTTAATATTATCGTTTGTTTCCATTTGTTGTCTTTGTTATTATTATTATTTTTTTGTATTTTGCATGTAATTATATTAACCCTTGAACTTGTTTTGTAAAGATTCGATCTTTATAAAATAATCATTATTATTATTATTACTTCTTTTCTTTATATTTACGGAACTTTTAAAAATAAGATCATAAATCACACTAAAATACGCTTACCTGCCCGGGACCGCCACAAGTTCCTTCTCCGCGAGCTTCGTGTGCGTTTCCGTATAATAGGTACGCATTTCCCGTGAACACGACTGTACAGGGTGGGCAAATTTGGGTGTTATTATAGGCTATCTCAGAAACTATAAGAGATACAAAAAAAGTAGGTGCCATGTCCCGGTCTCTTTTTCCGAGACTAATCCAATCCCGTAAAGACCAAATCTCTATCTTCTTTTATTTTTAAGTTATAGCCAAAAAGTCAAATTTTAGTGATTTCAAAAAATGCTCGTATTTCATTTATTTTTCAAATTAGAGAAATGGGGTTAATGCATTCTTAAGACACTTTTTTGAGTAGAATATACTGCCGTTGAAATTTTTTTAACATAGCTGATAATTTTTGAGATATAACATAAAGTTGTATTTTTTTAAATACAACCTATACTTTATTATGATGTTACTGAAAAGAGCATATTTTTAGCTTTCCAATGATGTATCGCACGCATGATGTTTCTGCGGAAAATAAGCGTTATTTTTCAATTTTTAAAATATTAAAGATTAAAATTCAAATTTTTAATTATAGTAGGCGAGGAAAACGCTAAATACTACTTAGTTACTATAGCAACGTGAGTTTACTTGTCATTTCATTCATAAATTTTGTGAAACGAGTTTCCCGTTTAAGAAGTTCCGCATTATCTTTAAAGAAAACGATAAAATTAAATATAGAATATATTGGAGTCCGCTTTGAAGATGATACATAAGTCTTCATATCCCCATTCAAACGGTGTTTCAATGGAAAGTCCACTCCCAGTTTATGATTCCTAATTTTCCTCTATCTCACCCAATTTCAAAAGAAAAGATTGCTGATATCAAAAAACTTCTACATCTTATGTTTGGGGAAAACTGGGAAAATACTACCGAAGATTTCATTCATTGATACCGAACTGTTCTAATCTTACAACCAGTAAGTTGAGTAGAAGAAGATGACAGTTTATGACTCTTTAGTTCCTCAAGTTGTGCATATTTAATTATTCATTAATTAATACATTTCTTGTATTTTTAATAAACAAACTTTAAATGCCAATCATTTTTTATTGGTGAACAAAGTCAGGGATAAGATGCTGAGAAATTTAAATTAACTATTCAAAGTTTTTATTCGTTGGTACAAAACCAACTTATCCTGAATAATGGTACACAACCAACTTTATTCTGTCATATTCGTGCAAAACCATATATTATAGCCACTAGGTAGTATTTACTGTCCGGATCCGCCTACTATAATCAAAATTTTGAACATTAGCGCTTACTATTTTCGAATTGAAAATTAACGCTTATTTTCCGCAGAAACATTATGCGTGCGATACATCATTGGAAAGCTAAAAATATGCTCTTTTCTTTAACATCATAATCGAGTATAGTTTGTATTTAAAAAAACACAACTTTGTATTATATCTCAAAAATCATCAAGTATATTTAAAACTTTTCAACAGCAGTATATTCCACTTAAAAAAGTGTCTTAAGAACGTATCAACCCCATTCCTATAATTTGAAAAATAAACGAAATATGAGCATTTTTTGAAATCGCGAAAATTTGACTTTTTGGCTATAACTTAAAAATAAAAGAAGATAGAGGTTTGATGTTTGCAGGATTGAATTAGTCTTGAAAAAAGAGACCGGGACATGGCACCAACTTTTTTCGTATCTCATAGTTTCTGAGATAGCCTATAATAACACCCAAATTTGCCCACCCTGTACATACTGTACTGCATTCCAATCGGAAGTATTTGCTGTTGACATGAGTGCTAAAACCCGTCTTGAGAGAGGGGTGAAGAACGTACGATTTTTCTCAGACAGTCAAGCCGCTCCCAGGCGCTGCAGGCCGTGAAAACGGTGTCGGCTCTGGTAAATGACTGTAAAAGAACTTTAAACACACTGAGTTGTGATAACAGAATTTCTCTGATCTGGGTCCCAGGTCACTCTAGGGTTGCTGGCAATGACGCGGCAGAAGAGCCAGCACGAGAGGGCAGCGCTAAAGCGTTTTGTTGGGCCAGAACCAGCAGTTGGTGTATCATTTTCGTTGGTCAAACATAGGATTGGACTGTGGGCTGAAGAGAGACTTCGCCTACTGTGGACCAGTTCTCCTGGAATGAGACATGCTAAGTTGTTTATTAACATCGCCACTGTCAAACCCGGGAATAGTTTAGGACTTGCTCGTAGCAGCATTAAAGTTCTAGCAGCTCACTTGGGTCTAGCCGACGATATTGAATGCCGGCTATGTGTGGAGGACGAAGAGACGGTTGAACATGCTTTATACCACTGCCCTGCTGTTGCCCCACTGTCGTATCAGATTTTTGTTTGGGTCGGAGTTTATCTCCCCAAAGGATCTGAATGACTTTTCACACGAGCAAGGTATTAATGTTCGTTATTGCATTGGAGTGCACGGTGAAATTTGATGACGTTATCTATCAGGGCGCAATAGATCCTTAGGGTAGCAATGCAAGGTTGGTTGGTCCGCCTACCCGATATGTTATTTATGTAGATGTAATTACAGACGTTGAATCTCCATTTTTGCGATTTACGAGGTCAAGGATGTGACAATGGAGCAAACATGGCACACACTGTTCTAACCGCACACTAAACCTTGTAGTGAATAATGCGGCAAAAATATCATTCGAAACTGTTAATTTTTTTTACTCAAAAGGTATACAATTTTTTTCAAGTTCCACTAAATGATGGGCAACACTAATAATAATAATAATTTATTAAACATCTGGGCCACAATAGTGGATATGCGTTGTCAAAACACAAAATAAAATAATAATAACATAAGAAAAATTACAGAGCACACAAAATTCACAATTAACATTTTAATGAAATTAGATTACTAAGGTATCAGAGAGATACTCCCGCTGGCTGTAGTATGCGCCCTTTATCAGAAATATTTTAACTTTACTTTTAAAACTGTTTAGTTCATTTATTTGTTTTAGACTATTCGGAAGCTGATTATATAATTTAACAAAATTATATTGAGGACTTCTTTCATACTTTCAAAAATGTTGGGTTCCAATTTCAATAATAGCACTAAAAAAAAAAGAAATCTAAGTTTTTGAACATTTCCTTTAGTATTTTTTATTACTTGTCTTGTAATTTTATGTCCCTTTTTTATTATTCCTGTTAGTGTTGTCGTTTTTTTGTTTATTTTTTGTTGATTGTTATTTTATTGTTTTTTGCATTCTTTTATTAAACCAACTAAAACAAATTAAAAATGTGATTTAGCTAAATCTACACTTGGACATGTTGCATACCTATTAGTTATGACAGCTCAGTTCGATTTTCCCTTGTCAATGCCAATTCAGATTATTTATTTATTTTTTTTTAGTGCTATCATTGAAATCGGAACCTAACATTTTTGCATTTAATACGAAAACGGTGGTTTTTATCAATATTCTCTAAGAGTGATAAAAGTTTTTAAACTAAATTTACTATTAGAAACTGCAGAAATAAATGTAGGGTTTTGATAGAATAAAAAAGTTCTGATCAAATAAAGTTTAGGAACAGCCTGTATAGCATTGTTCCCGCGTAACGATCCAACTCAACAATTGCCTAGTGATTTTAGGTGATATTAGTTTACACTATACCAAATTTCAACGCTTTACCATAAATAGTGTTTAAGATATTTAGAAAAATGTGTTAAAATTTCCTAACTTGGATGGCCTGTATCTTTGCAATTTGAGGACTTTTACTAATTTTTTTTTACATGAATCGTCATCATTTTCACTGTAGTACATGTGGTTGCATTTGTTCCCCGAGTCACCGAAACACCCTGTATATGTGATGTAAACCACCAACTTTCGAATTCTTCAATCACTGCCCTGACCCTGCGCGATACGGTTTCGGTGTCAGAAGCAGCAATGGCAACGGATGTGTCGTCTGCGTACATTGTCCAGTGAACTTACCTGTCAATGTGCTTGGGTAGGTCATTAATAAATAATAAAATGTAATAATAATAATAAAAAAGTCATAAATGAAATGACGCAGTCGAGTATCGGACCACGGATCCCTAATCTGAACAGTTTGTGTCCAACAAACTCCGGAGATAAGGAGTAGAAGGCACGGGTCAAATAGAAAAATAAGCCAAAGACGAAGTTACCCCTATCTATAGTCGTGCCGTTGAATTTGTGCAATGATAAATCGGTAAGTAAATTTCTCATATCGTCGGTCACCCTGTCCGGATTCGTCAAAGTAAGTTCATTTGGTTTGAAGTGATTTTGTGCCTATTAAATATTAGTCTTTATTAAGATCAAGCCGGCACGTCATCGAAAAGAACCGTAACACTATTATGGATACTCCGAAGAGAAAACGTGGTAAGTTATGTATAGAAGAAAAAGTAAGAATTTTAAACATTTTCAGGACCCACCAGGAAGAACATCCAACATCAACAGTAAATAGCGTACCATTTACTGTAAAAGCCGTAGGTAACTATATTGTATATAGCATCGTGCTTCCAATTCAATTTGTAATTGGGGTAGGACTAAGAGGAATAAATTTTAATTACAATTTAAATACAATTTTGATCATAAAGTAATTTTTTAAAGTGACGATGGAAATTTTCATTAAAAAAGGGAGCCTAAATTTTGTTTCATTTGACATTTTATGGTTTTTGAGAAAAAGAAATTAAACCAAAATTCTCCGCCATTTTTGGAGGGGTGTAGCTCCTTAGGGGAGCCGAAGTCGCCCATGGTTCATATATCAAAGTACCCTTAAAATTCACTAAAGAATCACCCCTTGAAGTTTGTTGCAGTCATTCAGATACACCCTGTATATGCATACAACAAAAATAAAAAAAGTTAAGGGGTGAGAATAGGGCTACCGACCAGGGTCTTTCTGCCCGTGATTTTTGTAGGCGGCGGCTTGTTTCAGTCTTCTCTGACGGCCAGGAGTTTTTGGAAGAGAAGATGTGGATTGTTGCGAGGGTGGAGTAATCGAGGCGATATAATTGCTAGGGTTAAAGAGGGGATTACGGGGTTCCTAATTCGGGTGATGGATCTCAGTGCAGATCTTTCCGCTACTTCCAGGTGGTACTTCCTGGAAGGAATTAGTTGATATATTTTGTTGTGGTTCGCGCTTTATGGACATATTATCGGTTCTTTTTAGAATCAATCTGCTTCGATATTTTCGTTAATATTTTTGTGTATATAATATATTGTGTATAAGTGTTGGTATTTAATATATAATATATATATTAATATTTTGCCGAGGCAACGACGTCATTATTTAGGAGCGCGGTCGAAGTTCATAAAGAAATAGTAATATTCAGAAATTTATTTTTATGTTAATAAATGTACCGGGAATTCCTTTTTAACTTCTTTTCGGTAAAAAGGTCACACTTACGCCGGCTTTGGCCAATCATAGCCATGGATATTACTGTAACACAGGTAAGAACTTAATAATATATAAAGGTTCCTCAGCTATTGCAGAGATCAGTTGTTCTGGTTATCTCTTGTTAAGAAGTGACCAGTGAAGATGCCGACGAAATAACTGTTTTTGGGCGATAGTAATTTTTGCCGAATGTTACGTACTATACAAAGTGTTTGTTTTAACAGATGTGAAATTAATTCCTACTAATGGTATATATTTTTAGGACGACAATCAAAACGGACAAGCAACGGAAAATATTTCCTCGATTTAGCAGTAGGCCGTCAAACAATACTAAAACTTTTGCGGCGCGCAAAGTGTATTCCAAAAACATGTTCCCCTTGGTTTTGTGGAGATATTGCTAAACGACATATCGTTATAACGATAGGAACTAACGATATACTCCACAAAACATCGCCATCCCAACTGAAGTCCCAATATTCTCACCTCTTCCGTTTCCTTCTTTCCTTAAATCCTAAAAGAATACAAATTTGCACAGTTCCTCCCTGCAAAAACTTCGAGTCTGTGAACGTAAGATATTATAATTTCTATGTCATGCTATAAATAAATAATCTCCATGTCTTTATAGGAAATCAATCATTACATTCGACGGTTTTGTGCTGAAAAACAAATCAATTGTATCGACATTGAAGCAATTGTTAACAGAAACATGATGGAAAGGTAACACAATGTAAAAATGTTTCTTTTCTTATGTATTTAATACAAATTTCTACACAGGGATGGCATTCCCTCATTGCTACACACGGTAGCAAGTAATTATAATAATATTCTCAATCCATTACGCAATTTAATTATAAGTAAAACAGACCATTAATATAATAAATTTCTTTCTCTATCAAAAGTTTTTTTTCTATCAAAAATCCACCCCCAAAATCATCCTAAAATTTCAGCAATTTCAGAAAGGGGTCAAATTCACCCCCAAAGTTCACGACGCGGTGTATACGTATAGAGTCTAATAACAAATTTTTTTTCTCGAAAACCGTTCAGTGTTACGGTGTTTTGACCGTCGATTTAAATCGCTAAAGGCTTAGAGGATGCCTAAAATTTCATCAATTTCAGAAGTGCCCATCGGTGTTAAATTAACCCCCTAAGTTCGAGCCGCGCTTTGTGCGTATAGAGTGTAACAACAAATTTTTCTTCTCGAAAACCGTTAAGGGTTATGGTGTTTTGACGGTTGATTTAAATCGCTAAAGGCACCCTCTAAATCATCCTAAAATTTCATCAATTTCAGAAGTGCCCATCAGGGTCAAATTCACCCCTAAAGTCGCATGAGGGGTTTATAACAATGATTTTTTTTCTCGAAAACCGTTAGGGGTTACGGTATTTTGAAAATTGATAAAAATACTTAGAACTGTGTTCTATTATGTGGTAGAATTTGGTTTAATTCGAAGGTGTCCATCAGGACGAAAACAATTTTTCAATCCCCACCCCCTTTTACGGGGGTGGGGGTTGAAAATTTTTTTTTTACCAAATGGTGGTTGTAAGCTGTTCTTGAGGGTAAGAGTGACCTGTGTGTAAAATTTGGTGACCCAAATCGTATTAGTTACGGAATTATTAATATTTTAAATTTATGGCTGAGATTTAGTTTTTCGGTGTTGTTCGATTTTCGCGATCTCTGAGAAAACTTTAAAAACTTTTCGTGTCTTTTGTTTTTTTTTCTGTCTGTCTTCGATATATTGTGTATAGATGGTAGAAGGGGTGTAGAAGGAACGAATCGAGAAGGTAAAAGGAAGAAGATGGGGTCTCCGGAAAGGGAAAGCAAGGGAAATAGGGAAGAAAGAAATACTATTGGAAGGGGGATAGACCTGAAACAACGGAAAGGTAAGGGAATGGAAGAAATTGCAAAAGCTCTTGTGAACAAGATGGGGGTAATTAACGGCCTGATACAACAAAACACCGCTGTATCTATGAAGGTTGGAATCAAAGAAGTGCAAAGTATGATGAAGAAACTGCAAAGAGTACAGAAGGAGGAAAAGATGGAGATGGAGAAAAGAATAGAGATGTTGGATATGGAAATGAACAGACAAAGCAAATGTGAAAGATTGCGGAATACATAAGGGGAGAGAAAAGCTCCGAAAAATTACAAGAAATAATTGGGATGAAATGGCAGGAAGGGAAATACAAAAAAAAAAAATTAGAAGAAATAAACGAAAACAGCTACGCGGCTCCTAGAC
This sequence comes from Onthophagus taurus, assembly GCF_036711975.1. Taxonomy (NCBI): domain Eukaryota; kingdom Metazoa; phylum Arthropoda; class Insecta; order Coleoptera; family Scarabaeidae; genus Onthophagus; species Onthophagus taurus. The sequence continues at coordinate 15,939,798 of NC_091973.1, forward strand.
TCATCGTCTTCGTAGAAGCCGACGAGGAAGCAATAAACAAAAACAGGATAGTACAAGAATTGGTTGACGAAGAAACGAAACAAGCACTGGAAGAAACAAAACACGTAAGAGAACGTCAGGAACACCACGATAACTTGGGAGGATAAAACGAATACTTCCAGGCAAAGGAAGAACATATATATAACAAAAATAAAGACGAACGAGCAAACGGAAAGTAAAATAAATCTTTGTTTACTTTTTTGTAAAGACCTGTATGACAATATGGAAGAAATATTACGGGAAAATTGCAATAGGGAAACGGAGATCAAACTCCGTGCTCTCAGCATTAACAGAAGCGAGCGAATCCATAAAATTATGGAATACTTAGCTGTAGGCCTGAATATAAAGGTCCTACTAGAAACAAGAGAGAACGAAGAAAGCAAAATAAGAGAGCAGCTAAAACGAGCCTTAAAACATCGACGAAACAAAGAAAAATTAACGAATAGAAATACGTAGAGATAAAGCCAATGGAAGGCCAAAGCTATGAAGATACCCTCAAACTGCTAAAAGAAAGAATAAAAATAGAAGACACAAACGTCAAAGTGGAAAATGTATTTAAAACAAAAGAAGGCAATGTTAAAATCGCCATCATAGAAAAAGCAGAAAGTGCGGGAGAAGAATTTAAAATAAAGGCAGAAACGACGCTTAACCTGAGAACAACAATTAAAGAAGTAATGGGGAAGACTATCGCATTTATCATCAGAGATTTAGACAACGCAGTGACGGAAGAAGAAGTAAAACGAGGTATCGAAAGGACGATCGGTAAAACGATGAAGGACGGACGATATAAAATCAACATTATACATGATCAAAACAGGAAGGAAAATAAGGTTGCTTTTGTCACAGTAAATCGAGACGATGCTAAGGAACTGTCAGACACAAGAAGAATCAACCTTGAATGGGCCTAATGTAGGATCAGCGAATTGGTAGAACCGAATAGATGTTACAGATGCAGGAGCCTAGAGCACGAAATAAAAGACTGTAAAGAAGTGAAAATGAGAGAGTAGGGGCTTTGCAATAACTGCCAAAAAGGGGGGCATAAAAAGGAAGATTGCACAGAGGAAAGTTTCTGTACAGACTGCAACCAGGGCGGACATGCTCTAAACACAATGAGCTGCCCGATATACAGAGACGCGGTCAATAAGACGAAAGACAGAAAGCGAAAGGCCAGGAAGGACAGTACGGTCAGACTGAGTAGGGCAGAAGCCCCAGAGACGGTGTAAATCCAAAGCCAAAATGACGAATAAAAAGAACTACGAGAATCGGAGGGACTGGGAGAAAAAAGGGGAAAGAAAGACAAAGAAAGAGCATAAAATTAAAATAACGCAACATAAGAAAGAAACGAAAAAGGATCATAAGGGGAACAAAGTGAAAGGTAAGGTGGGGGGAAACGATATCAGAAACATAACAGTATTACAGATAAACACCAATAGAAGCCTGGAAGCTATGAATATGGTGGAAAAAAGTATAGTGAGTAAAGGAATAGACATTGTAGTGGTGTCAGAACCCAACAAAAGAAAGGCGGAGGCGGGAAGGTAGTTTACAAATGAGAACAGAGATGTAGCAATAAAGATAGTTGACGGAAACATAAGAGCACATAACTGGGAGGGATTAGAAGGTTACGTAGCGGTGACAACCGACAAGGTAGTATGGATGGGATGTTATTTAACGCCAAACGAGTCTTTAGAAGCATACGAAAGCAAACTGAACCGGATGGGAGAATAATAAGGAAACAAACATAGTGGTAGCGGGAGATGTTAACGCGAAATCTCCGTATTGGGAGGCGAACAAGGAGGACGCAAGAGGAAGAATGCTCTGCGAGTGGATGGGGGAAAGAGGCCTGGTGATCGCTAATACAGGAAATCTGCCAACTTGGCGCAGGGGGGAGCAAAAGTCATGGATTGATGTTACCATGTGTAGCAACAACATGATAAATGATATAAAAAATTGGAGGATAGACGAAGAAGAAAACTTGACGGACCATGAAAACATTTTCTTTGAGATACACAACAAAACGAGATCCGAACAAAAGGGCGAGGACAGAGAGACCGAATATAGATGGAGAAGATGCCCGGAAAGGATAAACGCCTTCAAAGAAGAAGTTAGAAAGAAATTTATATCCTGCGATACGATTACACCTGAAACATTGACAACTATCACTGCAGAAACATGCGATGAGATATATGGAAGAAAGAAGAGAGTTGGAATTAAACAAAGCCAAATCTATTGGTGGAATGAGAGAGTGAAGGAAGCGAGGGAAGAGGCAAATAGGTGCAGACGTATAACGATACGAGAAAATGCTAAACACGAAAATGATAACAGGAAGGAAAAAGCCAAGCTTGATTACATGGATGCTAAGAAGAACCTTAAAAGAGAAATCAAAAGATCCAAAAAAGAAGCATGGACAAAACTGTGCAATGAGATTGAGGAAGATGTATTTGGAGACGCATATAAGATCGATATGAAAAGGACAAAAAATCTACCGAGAGTTCTTTTGGAAAAGGGGGAGGTTGGCAAACTGATTGAAGAGCTATTCCCAAGCGGAAGTAGAGAAACGTGGGTAATGGAACAAGTAAATGAGACGCAGATGTGTGATAAACTTACTGTCGAAGAACTATATGTATTGTCAAGCAACATGAGTAACGGAAAAGCTTCCGGTTTGGCTAGAATAACAACTGAGATTGTTAAAGATGTTGCGACGGTGGGTGCAAAACAGATGGTTGCTATGTACAATAGACTGATAAAGGAAGACTGCTTCCCGGAAGAATGGAAGATTGGAAGGCTTGTGCTAATTAGTAAACCAGACAAAGAGAACGAGAGGAAGTACAGAACTCTGTGCCTCCTAAATAACTATGATTACTAAGGGAGTGCCACAGGGGTCGATTTTGGGACCACTTTTGTGGAATATCTTCTTTGATGAATTGTTACAATCTGTCAGAAAGACAGAAGAAACAGCTGGTTGCTTATGCTGATGACGTGGCGATAATCGTCACAGGCGGGAATATTGAAGAAGTTGAACAAACGGCACAGAAAACAGTCCGGATGATAGCTGAGAAGATGGAAGAAATGGGCTTGGAGGTCGCTCCTGAGAAAACTGAGGCTGTCCTACTAAAGAGTAGAAAGGCAAAAAAAGAAGATGGAGCTAGTGATTAAGGGATGTAAGATAAAAACCAAAAAAGAGTTGAAATATTTGGGGTAATTATCGGAAAGGACTTAAGATGACACCAACATATGCATTACGTAACGCAAAAAGCACAAAATACGATAAGAGCATAGATAGAACATAGAATAATGGGAAGCACATATGGACCTAGTGCCCAAAACAGGAAAATAATAGAAGCTGTGATATATTCGCAATTATTATATGCCTGTAGAGCGTGGAAGGACGCGGTTAAGGTTAAAAAGAATCTAATGCAACTGACAAAAATACAGAGAGGAATACTTATTAGAATAACAAGTGCATATAGGACCGTCTCAACAGAAGTACTGCAGGTTCTGGGGGATGCTATGCCCATGGGTCTGATGGTCGCAGAACGGACGGTGGCTGGCGACGAAACGCAAGATAAAAATGAAATAAAAAAATGAACATGGAAACATGGAATGACAGATGGAAGAAGGACACTGGGAAGGGCGCATGAACAAAGAAAATACTACCAAACATTGAATCTTGGTTAACAAGAAAACGGGGAAATGTTAATTATTTCGTAACCCAATTCATGTCGGGACATAGGTGCTATAAAGCCTATTTGTTCATTCATAAAAGAGCGGAAAACGAGGACTGCGTCTACTGTGGCGGGAGAGATGACGCGGGGCACACCTTTTTTCGGTGCCCCCGTTACGAAAGGGAGAGAGAGTTAGTAAATAGACAGCTTAATAAAGAAATAACACCAACAAACTGCATTGAGATAATGCTTGAGACCATAGAAAGGTGGAACATGATGGAAACCTTTATAAGAGATGTTATTAGTAACAAAGAGAGAGACGAAAGGGAACCCTGGTGAGTGATGGCGGATACTGGAAGAAGAAGAAGGGGGGGAGGTATATAGCCTCTCCCCCAACCCAGGTACGGTATATGATAAAATATCTTTAAAAAAAGAGTTTGAGAGGCCTCGTCATGGGGATGGAAGGAGAGGTATACAATTTTCGACCTTACGATGGACAGGAAAATAGGGGGGAGGTCTACTGCCTCCACTAAATAAAATAGTTAATTGAAACAAAATGATAATAAAGATAAATAATAAAACAAAAAATCGCAACTGACTAAATTTAATATAAATAAAATTGAAGATATAATTACCTTGATTTAATATAAGTGTGAGCGTGGGTGAACGTGATAGCAGAACGTGAGTTTTCGAATTATTGACACGTGTGATAAAAAGTATGATTGAAAAGTAAGTGAGTGAGAGTATTTTAAACTTGAAAACTCCAGGTTGGGCCGGCAACAAACAACCCGTGCGACGATAGCAACAAACTTTTACCCGTAATTTCCTATCTACTTTCTTAGCTAATATTTTCCTTATAATTAGGGATAGCTAAAAACTAAATGCACCACTTGAAAGCTTGAATCTTTCTCTATCTAAAACCGGGTTTTCGTCTGCCAATAAGTTGATATTAAGATCAATAAAAAATGAAGAACACCGCGCTGTACTTAAAATAGCTCAAAATTACCAAACCTCATGGCCTTGTGCAATTGTTATGAAACCGAATTTTAAAAAACTGTTATCACAGTCAGAAAGGGCACTCCTTCAGCTATCTTAATTCGGGTTTTCGTCGGTCAATATCTATCAGCGTCATGCTTAAATCACCCTTAATGTCCATCCCTACACGCAGAAACGTTTTTCTGCTCACAAGTACGTTTTTGGTTAAAAACTGCAAAATTCATACTTTTTAACGATTTTTAAACCTTGTTCGGGTCGATAACTTTCTTATATGACCAGGAGAAAACTCTAGAACCACATCTATCTTATCGAAAGAAAATTTCCTGCTCTTTCTAGTGGTGTATAACACGCGACGATCACGCGCTTGCACAAGCACATTTTTGGCCAAAAACTGCTAAATTCATACGTTTTAGCGATTTTTAAACCTTGTTCGGGTCGATAACTTTCTTATATGACCAGGAGAAAACTCTAGAACCATATCTATTTTAACGGAAATTTCCTGCTCTTTCTAGTGGTGTATCATGCGCCTGCACAAGTAAGTTTTTGGCCAAAAACTACTAATGTTACGGATTTTTCTGTTTCTAGTTAAGTCCCATTTGTGACTGTACAAGGAAACCCACCATTTATCGTATTGAAGATATTGGGAAAAAATTTGCTTTATTGTGGGCTGTGATAAAATGCTTAAATTGGTAATAACATTTGCATATTGGGGTAAACTTAACAAGTAACAAAACCAACCTTGGATAATTCGGACGTAAGATATACTGAGCGATACTTAGGTGATACAGTGGTGATGTGAGTACCAGGTATTAATACAGGTCTGGGTGGGTTTTATTGTATACGGACACATTTGAGTCAATATTACTTTTGTTTTGTCATTACAAGAAGTTTTGTCAGTCAAAAAGTCAGTGTATAACATTGCAGTTTTCTTTTAGAAAATTTTTTTTATAATTTATGAACATAATTCGCAAAAATATGGTTGACTGGTTTTGATAAGTAACAGTTTTGCTGGGTTACAGTCTCTGTGGATATATTGACCACACTTTTTACAGATTATATCTGCCTCTTTTTCTGCGCAATACAAGCAGTGTTCTTGAGTTTTATCATTATGTTTTTCAATTGTGTTTCGTATTTGCTTCCTATAGGATGTAGGATTTATGCTACAAAATGGGTTTTCAGATAGCAAGCATTCAACGTAATGGCATATGTAAACGCCACAATTGTAACTATCTTGTTGTTTGGGATAGTCTGAAATTTCTATTAATTTGTATTTGATGAATGGGTACGGACGTGATATTGGCTTCAGAATAGTTTCAAACAATGATAAATATTCAAGAGAAGTCTGCTTACTTAAACAATGCAGAGGATCGAGGACAAAAAACGTATGAGTATTTATATTGGCAACGGCTAAACGCCAATGGTTGTTGTTCACGTTTAATGGAAAAATTAAACATGAAACATGTGGTGCAGGTCGAACCGTTATTTCTCTTATCGATACAAGATGTTGACAGGGAAATATTTTAATATTATTGTTTTTATGTAACTGCACTAAAAAAATGAATAAGAATGAATACTCTAATGCTACCAAAATTTCAAACCTCTACGAATAATGGAACCTTAAAAAGTTCTAACGAACCTGTTACGTGACACAGCCTGTATATATATACTTTTTTATTTTTTTATTTATATATAAATATTTTTTACAATTATATTTGTTATATTTATTACATCCTTGCTTTTCACACTAACTCTGTGGGTTGGGTTAAGTGAGTGAATATGTATTTTACTTATGTAAAATACGTTTTCACTACTACTTTCTCACTAAAGCAATACATTTTTTAAATATTTGAAATTTTTATATTTCAAATAAAGACCAACGCTAGCAGCGCCTTCTGCGGTTTGAGGGAACACTACATACACGATTGTGTATACGGGGTTAACGTCCCCTGCTACTGCTATTTGTATCTAAAATTATTCTTTATAAGATAGCGTGGCCAGATCTTATATACAGTGTGTCCCAGGATAGATGTTACAAGAGGTATAATGACTTAAAAATTTTTGAATTTTATTTTAAGGCTAAGGAATTAAGCCCTGCTTGGTGTGGAGAGAATTTTAAGTATATTTTCATATTTGGAAAATCAACTCGGCCTTGATAGTGAAGCGAAAACTATTTTTAGTTCAGGTAAAGTAAGCTTTTTGTTCCTGATACGGCAAAATATCATTAAGAAAAGTTGTTCAGAATGAGAAATTATGGCACTATGCAAAATTTTACAAAGATCTACCTACAATGATAGAAGAATGAAGAATTGACATTGCTGATAGAAAGACAGGCACGTATTCTACAGCACGTGTAGCTGGTTAAATGTGTGAATGTTTAAATTTAATATTTCGAGAAAAGATTATATCTAGAAATGGTCCAATTACGTGGTCCCGATCTTACAATATTAGATTTCTTTCATGGGGTCGCCTTAAACAACTAGTTTTCGCTCAACCAATACAGAACAATCGAAAAATATTAAAAGAACGGATAACAAATGTTATACGACAAATACGCATCGAAGAAATTCAGAACAACTTTAGAGAAATTAGGCATCGTATAGAAAAGTGTGCAACAAAATGTGGATGTTATGTTGAATAAACGACAGTTAAGTTTACGTTCGATTTTCTATAAATAAAATAAAATTATACAATATTTATGTTATTTAAACTAAAATGTGATGGTTCAATTAAAGTAGATAGATCCTTCTGAAATTTTGCATAGGACTATAATTTCACATTTTGAACAACTTTTCTTAATAAAATTTTTCAGTATCATGAACAAAAAGGTTACGTTATCTGAACTAAAAATAGTTTTCGCTTTACTATCAAGGCCGAGTTGATTTTCAAAATATGAAAATATACTTAAAATTCTCTCAACACCAAGCAGGGCTTAATTCCTCAGCCTTAAAATAAAATTCAAAAATTTTTAAGTCATTATACCTCTTGTAGCATCTATCCTGGGACAGACTGTATATATGTATATATACACAAAAAATATATATATATATACAAAATAAATATACATATATATACACAACAAAAAAAAATATATATACACAAAAATTATATACACAAAAAAAATATTAAACTTAAAACTAATCATTACAAATATACATAAAAACTTATATGCAATTATATATACAATAGTGTATTTTTTTTCTTGATGCCTGTCTCTTCAGGCATTTCAAGGCACCAATTTTTTTAATCTTATCATTGATTAATGCAGGTCTCGACTCTTTTCCATTTAATATACTATTTACATTTTTTAACCACATCACCAAGTGATATTTTCCAAAATTCTGACAAATATGTCAAATAATTTGTGTTTTTCACACATAAACTGTGTTACAATGTTCAACTTGTTTAGTTGAAGTATCGAAAACTTTTGTATTCCAGGTTTAGTGCAATTAGCAACTAAAACTTGATGGATCACAGCTACGGAAGCTCCAAATAACTTGATGAGTGTTGTATTGGGTTGCAACAAGCTATCCCGACAATACGTCCTCGCTTCCAATAGCTCGTGATCAGCTAGCACCACCTCCGACAATAGGTCTTTTTTGCAAACCTTGCAATCCATCCTTTTCAGCATTTTTTTCGCCATGGTGCTAACAATATATGCGTGCTGAAGGGCAGCCAATGGGGTTGGTACAGTTCTTCGTGGGTATTCGCCCGTATCTTCAATGTCCACTCTTCTTTCTATGTTATCTGACGACAACAAGCGCTGTAAACTATCCAACACAGTATCACAATTATCCAATTCACAATTTGCTCCTGGCGATTGTGCGGAGGAATAATTGTTGATCACTAATGTTTTAAAGCTGTGGCGAAAGGATGCAGGTGTTGGATGTGTGTTTTGAACACCATGCATCCTAACATTCCCAAAGAAATTTTCGAGAGGGTCCTGATTAAAATTTCTTGGGACAAGATGTTGCATCCCACAGGCTTTCACCTTTTTCCACAGCGCTTCAAACCCTTCAATAGTTACTAACCAATTTCTACCGATTGGGGGAACCAAAAATCTATTGTCGGCTTTTTTAAAGAAAATACTTTTCAAGATAACCTTCGCTTCCATCCAAAACTCGAATTGCTTCTCATTTTGAGCGGAAACTGTTGATCCATTAACTGAATCGAACAGTTTATCGGCAAATAAAATAAACTTTGATGTCCCCTCCGCTTCCGGTGGCATCTTGTCAGGTGCTCAAAGAAAATAAATATTAAATTAATTATTATTGAAATAGGAACAAAAATGTTAAATTAATAATAAAGTAAGAAATAATTACCATTTCTGGCTATCCATCCCATAATGGCACCAACACGGCGTGATAAAACTTGTGCCGCAAGTTTCACAGACATTTTTTTTCTGTGGTGGGGAAAAATATGTTCTGTTGTTAAATTGTTTAACATTCTGGTATCATGATCCCCTTCATCCACTTCATATAATTTGATAATATGTTTGTACGATGCCGTGTACTTCACACCACCACTTTCAAACATGACATCGTACTTCATCAAATTATTCCTCAGTCCCTTTAAGAGATGAGGGGGATCGTACAAGATGACTATGTCCTGATCATCAACCATATAACCAGAACCTGCATATTCCTTCGATAGCCGTAAAAATGTGGCACGTGTTTCTTCGGTCAACATTTTTAGAGCCATGCTGTTTGTCGAGAGCTTATCACAAACAGTGGCTATGATCTTCAACCTATACTATTGCATATTACAATAATCTCTCTTATGTTGTCTCGTAGGACAGTGGCTGACATGCCATATTCGGTGAAATAAAATGCGATGGACTGTTTCCATTTCTTCGTAATGCCTCTCACCATGAATACCATGGCATGGTCCGCAAATTGAGGAGATCGTCCCCGGCCGCAATCCACCCAACAAAATATTTGCAAAATATATTTGCCAATTGGAACCTGACTCAACAAATTCATGAGCGTCCTCCTACTCGGCAAAGCAAACATCGTTCGCAGTAAGCGGTATGCTCTTGGGCTGCTTTTGAATATTGTTAACCCAAATTTTTTTTTTTTTTTTTTTTGCGATAGTTTTTTCAATGCTCATCGTTAGGTAGTAAATTAATAAGTAAAAAAAGAAAAAATTTTTAACGATGAATAATGTTTATTATTTAAATTCGGTGTGACAATGTTTCGATTGCCTAGCAATCTTCGACGGGCACGACTAAAAGTACAAATATATGGTTAATATTTAAAATTATACAGATAATTATGTTTATAAATACCCTCAAAAGGATGAAAAATACAATATAACATTATAACAAAAGACAAATGGCGACAGCGAAACATAGAATCGGAAGAAAACAGGTACTCACACCGCTCATAAATTTTGGCAGACTGAATAAATGTTCAAAAAAGAGTAGCGCGTGCGCGTTTAAACAGGTGGAGGTGGTAAAGTTACTCTAAAGCAATTGACTAAAATGTTAAATTTGATTGACGTATTTAAGAAAAAATCTGTTGTTGTTGATGTCTGTAAGATCATTTAGAAGAAGGTCGCTATATATGTTGTTATATTTATGTATGAACATTTCCTCTAGAAGATTTAGTTCTTTAGACTTTTTAACCTTTTTTAGTAAAATTATTTCGTTGTCAATCTTATGTTTAGTGTCTTGTATATGTTTATATATTGCAGAATTTTCTCTTGATATATGTTCTTTCGTTCTGGTTTTTAAATTACGGCCGGTCTGTCCTATATAGAAAGATTCACAATCAGTGCAATTGATTCTGTATACGCCGCTCAATTCATCTTTAATGAACTTATGTTTGTTGTTTAAAATGTATGTGCTTATCTTATTGTTTGACGTATATGCGGGGATAATGTTAAATTTATTCAGATTTTGTTTAAGTTTATATTGAATTGTAGGTATGAAAGGGACCGACAAATATCTGAACTTCTTTGTGTAATGTGGGAAGATGAGTTTGTTAATGTGGGATGCATGAGTTTTGTTGTAAATCGTTTGTATGTCTGAGATATTTTATTTATTGTTCAAACGCATCTTTATGATTATTCCCATTTCGTTATTATAGTCATTTTCGTGTAAGGGAACATTAAATATTCTATTAAATAGAAATCTAAATGATGCTTCTTTGTGTTGTAAGCAGTTATAAGAGTGTTTCGGAATTATGGTGTCAGTAGCAGTTGGTTTTCTGTAGATCTTATAAGATATAGAATCATCAACATTATCTCTCTTGATGGTCAAGTCAAGGAAATTTAGTTTACAGTCGTGTTCGATTTCTATTGTGAATTCCAAGTTTGATATGTTATTAAAAATGTTGGTAAGGGCTAGTAACTTGGCGTTGTTACCCTTATATAAGATGATAATGTCATCTACGTATCGGCCATAGAATATTATGTCTGACACAAAAAGGCTATATCTATCTGAAAAGAGCATCTCTTCGAAGTGCTTAATATAGATGTCGGATAGAATTCCCGAAATTGGGGAACCCATAGGCAATCCATTTTTCATTTGATAAAAGTTCTTTTCAAAAATGAAAAAGTTTTGATCACAAACCACTTCCAGAATATTTATAAAGTTGTTGATTTCAATTATGTTAAGATTTAGTTCCATATATTTGTACTTTTAGTCGTGCCCGTCGAAGATTGCTAGGCAATCGAAACATTGTCGCACCGAATTTAAATAATAAACATTATCCAAATATTTTGTTTTGCAACGTAAAGCGTTGCCCTTGCTTCTTTTTCGGTTGCTCTCGTAATTGACTCACAATAAAGTTGAATGTTGGGGCATTCACTGTTTTTTTTAATACATTTTCGGCAATTTCTAATTTTTTTGTTTTCGTCAATATCGATTTATCCAATTTTTTTTATATCTGCCTGCTGTCCGCTTATACTTGACCGCCAGCTTGTGCACCCTCCTTGTCTCCATACTTAAATGAGCAGTTCTTATGCTGACCGGTTTTAAAAGGCAATCTAAACAGAAATGAAAGATTCACCATCAGTTTTTAATAATTTTAATTTTATACATATACTAGTAAAATTACATCATCTCAGTTATAAGTAAAATATGATGTAAGTAAAAGTAAAAACTTTTTGAGAAACACTAAAATGTTTAATTCAATTCAAGCAAACATGTTTCGAAACAAGAAACAAATTAACAAATGTTAACCGGACGTATTACTAACGGTAAGGAGAAATCGGAATTTGAAAAGGAACTTACTTAGAATATTATACAAAATAATGGAAAAATATTTTGTTAGTAGGTGGGGTTTAGGAATGGATTTAAATTTCTTTCAACTTAATTTACATATAAAAAATTATTTTAACAAAATCAAAATATTCAATATTTAGTTAAATCTTGGAAGGTAACATATGATACGGGTGAGGCGTAAAAAACGTTACATCAGTACACGTACGGAATACAAAATAAGGAAAAAATTTTTGAAGTAATCAGTTACATTTGTGGTAAATTTGATATCAATTGTCGCTGAACAAAATTCATAACGCAGCGCTAGCATACTATTCTTTTAACAGATTTTGTGTTTTAAGCTTTATTACATTTACGGCTGCTTTACTTATAGCTACTTAAAAGTATAGGGAGTTTAAGCACGATATCAAAATTTATACAATGCGTTCAAACAAAACTTCAAGAATTTTTCTGCTGTATAGAAGGAAAAGAAACGAGGTTACCGTTTACAAGACAGTGCCAAACACCTAATTAAATTGGAGAATTCTTACATTCAGATATTTGTGGACCAATTAATCCAATAACCAAATAAGGTTATAAATATATTCAGATAATTTTGGATGATTATTCACATTTTGGAATGGTCTGTTTATTAAAAAATAAAAATGAGGCAGAACAGAACTCGATTAATGTCATAAAATTATGTAATAAACGTAAAATGTACGTCCTAAAATTCACAAAACGAATTAGAATGGAAAATGGAGGAGAATTTCTAAATTTAAAATTTAAACAATATTGTGAGAACAAAGGAATGGACAGACAATATACTGTCCCATACAGTACAATGTACGAATTGAACAGATCACTAACAGTTTGTAACAATGGAATTACACAAGCAACAATTTGGTACGGTAATAACGACTTAAAGAAATTAAAAGTATTTGACAGTAAAGTGTGGTATACTATACGGGACGTTATAGAATATGGTATCCACAAGAACATAAGATAATAATATCAAAAGATATAATATGTAATGAAAAGAGTATGAAACATGAAGACCACCTAGAAGAGAATCAATCAGAGAAGAATATAGAGAGTCAAGAAGAAAATAAGATAGATGGAATAATAGAAGATGATGAAGGATGTGAATTGAAAAATAATGGGAGAAAAATAAAGAAACCAGAATATTTGAACGAATATGAATTGTACACAGCTTATTGTATGTACGTAAATAACAAAGAACCTGATAGTTTTGACACAGCAATCAAGGACGAAGAATGGAAAAAGGCTATAAACAAGGAAATAAACTTTTTAGAAAAATTACAAACGTGGCAAGAAGCAATGCTACCAGATGAAAAGAAAGCGATAGGAATTAAATGGGCGTTTAAAATAAAAGAGGATGATTCGAGAAAGGCAAGACTGGTAGCTAAAGGTTTTGAATTACAAGAAAACTATGTATTAAGTACGCACCAGTCGCAATAAGAATAAGTACATACAGTACAAAAAGGTTGGAATATTAAAATTGAATATTCCCTCAGGTTTTTTAAATGGCGACTTGGACAGTGAAATTTATATTAAAAAATCAGAAGGTTGTAAAGCTGGAACAAACCATCTAAAATTGAAAAGAACGTTATGCGGGTTAAAGGAATCTCGTTGAGTTTGGAACAAAACATTGAATGAATTCGCTTTGAGAAATAATTTATTGAGATCAGTACATGACTGTTGTTTATATTACAATGAAAAAGTTTGGTTCATAGTATATGTGAATGATCTAAAAATAAGAGGAGAAGCAGATCAAATGGAGAACCTAATAACTTTATTAGGATTTACAGACTTTGTTTGGGCAGCTGACAGGAAAGACAGGCGAAGTATTAGTGGGGGGGTATTATATTTTAGAGAAGAAACGTAGTTCAGTGGTTTTCGAAAAAGCAAAGAAGTGTGGCGTTGTCAAAAGCGGAGCCGGAGCATTTGGCGGCGGTATCAACAATACAAGAAATAATAAACATTAAAGGAGTGTTAAGTGACTTTGGAGACATTCGGAAATTCAAAAAGGTCAAAGTATATAGACATTCGCTATCACTTTATTAAAGACGTGATTCATTATAAAACAGTTAGTATAGAATATGTTATGAGTTCAAATAATGTTGCGGATATATTCACAAAGCCGGTAATCGGAAATTTATTTGTTAAATTAAGAAATAATAGATTGAGCGATCTCAAGTTTGAGGAAACTTATAATCGAGGGAGTGTGTCAAATATGTACCGCTAGGGCCATCTATCTATCTGTCTGTAAGTAAGTAAGAGATAAGATAGAAGAGGTGTGGTTTTGTAAAAGGCAGATAAATAGTAATAAGTTTGGCGATAATTGATTCAATGTTCATCGTGGGTTGTAAGTGACAAATAAAGAGTCCTTGCGAACGATGAAAAAATTTATTTTGTTATTACAAGATCAGTGCAACATGTTTCGAGATTCAAAATCTCTTCATCAGGCACGACTAGAAACATAAACTTAAAGCAAGATCATTGTTATACATAAATTTAATTTTGTTTAGTTACCGTCAATTCTTTACGGAGCATAAAATTGATCATTTGACAAACAAGGTAAAATTTGGAAGCGATTGGAAGAAACAAGGCAAGAAACAAGGGCAACTTAGTTTAGTTAAAAATATACAAAAACAAAGTAAAGACACGTGTTATGTTAAAGAAATCGAGAAAAATGGCCACTTACTTTTCATCGTTAAAAAACTGGTTTTTATAGAAATTGAAATTAATTGAACTGCTTAAAATCTGAAAGGGGAAAATTTATTTAGTAAAATTGAAAAAATTAATTAAGAGTTGCATAAACTTACAAGAAGAAATTTTATAAAATTATCGAGAAATTAAACTTTTATTCTTAGGAGTCCATCTGCGACGTGATGAAACTTGCGCCGGAAAAGTAAAATGGAAATGGAGGGGAGAGGTTAAATTTTAAATGAATTTTAAAAATTGGCGGGTATTATTGAGTTCTGTTGTGTCATTTAGAAGTTTGTTATTGTGATTGTTTAAATTAATATGCAACTCTTCAAGAAGGTCCATTTCTCTCGATTTCCCCACATTTAAAAGTAATTTAACATTATTAAATTCTATTTCATGTTTATGTTCATTGATATGTTTATAAACTGCAGAAGAGGGTTGGGTTGGGTTGGGTGCTTAGGTGTTCTTTAAAACGTTTTTTAATGCTGCGTCCAGTCTGACCAATATAAATTTTATCGCAATCTGGACATTTGACTTCATAAATACCACTCAGCTCCTCTTTGTTAAATTGATGTTTATTATTAAAAAGATGTTTGTGAATTTTGTTTTGAAAGACAAAGGCCAAATTTCAATAAATTTTGTTTAACGCGGTTAACAATAGATGGGTGGTAAGGTAAGGCTATATATTTGGTTTTGGACTTAATGTGAGGATAGATTAATTTAGTAATTTGTGAGTTCTGCACTTTATAGTAAATGTTTTGTAAATCTTTTATAGAAAAACCATTATTGAGTCCTATTTTATAATCTTTTTTATTTCAAGGTTGAGATTATCATTATTTAAAGGAACGTTATAAATTCTATTGAAAAAGAAGCGAAAACTGGCAAATTTATGTTGATCACGAGAATAGGAACTTTTTGGTATTATACAATATCAAAACACGTGTCTATACTGTGGTAGTGGGTTTTCTAAAAAATATTGAAGTTGATAATATTTTCTTCAATGTTTCTAGAAATCTCCAAATCTAGGAAATTAATTTTATAATTATTTTCTTTTTCGAGGGTGAATTCTAAATTGCAAATGTTGTTTACCAGATTGAAAAGACCACCTATAGTCGAGCCGTCGAATTTGTGCAGTGATAAATCACCGTGACAAGTAGGTAAATTTCTTACATAGTCGGTCGCCCTGTCCGGATTCGTCAAAACAAGTGACCACACCCCTTCTGGGGGTAGCGCACTGAGCGCGTTACTGGAGACAAAAAATAATAAAAGCCGCCGACGCACTGTGAACGGTATTCACAACTTCTTATCTGACTGTAAAGGAAGGTTTATTCTCGTATAGTGTAGCTGCGCCTTATAGACCCTGGTGGGAGTAGGCGGTTACATAACGAAGGAACCGACTACCCCTTTTTTTGTAAGTACCTGTCACGGTGATTTACCACTGCACAAATTCGACGGCTCGACTATAGTTTAGCATGACTTTCTTCATAGACAACAAGAATATCATCCACGTATCTGGCATAAAAAGCAATATCCTTATTGAAAAAATGGTTTTTATCTGACAATAGTTCTTTTTTAAATTCATTAACATAGATATCTGAAAGAATACCCGAAATAGGTGAGCCCATAGACAAACCGTCTTTCATTTTGTAAAATTTATTGTTAAAGATAAAAAAGTTCTGACTACATACAACCTCCAAAAGACCAATGAAACTATTTAAGTTTTTAATTTTGAAGTTCTTTAGTTTATTTATTAGATCAGTACAATTTTTGATTGTGTGTGTGAAGTTGTTGTGAAAATGTTTATAAAGGAAGTTTTATTAGTTGTGAAATGTTATTGGTTGGAGTGTTATGATTACTAATAATTGGTCTTATGCTTTATTCGGGTTTATGTAATTTAATTAGACTTTTTAAGGAAGCAATCCCAGTCATTGCTTCATTTCTAAAGCGTTATATGAATTAATGTTGAATTTAGACAAATAGGTTGAATTTTCTCTTTAGTTTATTACTAAAGGTATTGGTGGGATTATTTTTGATTTCGATGATGTTGTTGTCCATGAAGAAGTCTAAAGTTTTTATTGAAGAAGTCATTTTATCTAAAATGATCGTGCCCGCACCCTTGTCTCCTATTGTTATAATTAAATTGTTGTTTTTAACTTTTTCTTTAAATTTTTTGATATGATTAAGAATAGCTGAATGGTTTACATTTAAAGAATTAGGAGTTTTATAGACATCTCCAATCAATTGATGGTTTCTAAATTTGTTTTATATTAGGATTATTAATGAGTTGAGATTCTAATTTTATTGCGACCTCGATAGGTTTAATTTTATTAGGGAGTGCAAATTTGTGTCCAAGATTTAGTATATCCATATCTTTCTCATCAAAGGTGCAATTACTAAGATTAGTGTAACGTGGGGCGAAACTCATGTTATCCATATCAGTCAATTTTATGGACAACATAGGTTTGGCTACCAACTAATTAGTTCCTCAAAAAATCTTTTTATTAATAACATTTTTAATTTTATTATAGCCGGAAACAAAATTTGGGTTGGGGTAGTTTAAATTGAATCGATTAAGCTGGGTTGAATTGGGTTGCATTAATTATGTAAATCAACAAATAGATTTCCGTGAGTTCCTACTAATTCATTCCTCAATAAATCTTTTTATTAAAAACATTTCTAATTTTGTTATAGCCAGGCAAGAACGCATCCGGAAACTAATGCACCAAACTAAGCACAGCAAGTAGAAGAACTAAAAAATGAAGTGAATACGACGCTTCAACACAAACTGAGGAGCTTCCGTTTTCAGCTAAACATTCTCTGAGCAGTACAACGGAAGAAAATTCTGTTATAAGGTAAGTAAATTTATTAAAATATAACATTTTTAGGCTTATATCTGAATAAATAACGTAAGATTTCTGTTAGTTAAACCGAAGTCGCCTTCTCTGGAGAGAGAAAACATCGCCTCCACGTTCCTCTATTTCTAAAATATCTGCAGAGAGAATCATGAATGAGGAGAAATCTGATCAACGAAAGAGACCAACGAACAGATATAGCTTGGCAAATCTGTATGGACAGACGAACAAAAGACTTACCAGTACTTTGAGATTCCACGGTTATTGACTGGATATAAGGTCAATGTTGAAAGTCATACATTTATGACCAGATCAGGTGAGTCTTCGCTGGATCCAGTTTTATGTCGCATAACGTAGTCACATCTTCATTTTCTATATCATTTTCAGATTATCTTCATAACAAGATCAGGCGAGTCTATTAATTAAATAAAAAAATCTAAATTAAGGAACCAAAAAAGAAACATAATTAAAACAAAATTTTAATTTATTTGGATAAATTTACCTCGTGATATAATCGTTGCAGTTTTTCATGAAGCATCGTTTTCATTCCCATAATTACTTGAACCATCACATTATGGCTTGATCTTTCGATACTAAAGGTGTCAACCGATTCGTAACCTGTTGGTGATGAATAGATTGCCATTTTTGATGGTTGTAATCTCTGTGCATAAGGTTTCAGTTTTAGAGGAGTTTAGAAGACAATAATCTTGAAGCTCTATCGGTCCTTAAAAGATTATATTAATTTATAAATCAATTTATTAATGAAAAAATAATAGTAATTAGAGTTTAAATTTAAATCGTTTGCGATTTGGTCTTAGTTCTAGTGTTAGAGTTCGCTCTAGTTTTAGTTGTTATTCAACGCTAGATTGTGTACATTTTTATTGAAGTAAAAGTAGAACTAACACTAGACTTAGAACTAGAACCATTCTGGTTTAGCCGTTTAAAGAGACTTATGGCTAAACCCGAATGATTCTAGTCTAGGTCTAGGGCTAGTTCTTGTTTTAATTCAACAAAAATGTATCAATTTTCTTGAATCTTTATTCAAATCATATCTTACTAATAATTAAATAATATTATGTTTATACTTATATGACAAATTATGGTTAAAAATTAAACGCCACTACTTAAAACACGTTGAAGTTATTACGTCTTACAATAAAATGCAACGAACCACGTTGAAGTTTAGGAACAGGTTTTTTTTTGGTTTAAACGAGAACTTGAACGCATATGTGAAATGAAAGCTTGGGAAAATAACAAGGTTTTGTAAAAAATTGAAATATTGAATTTTAAATTTAAAAATAGTATTTGTGAAAATTGGAAAAAAAGTAAACTCGAAAGAAAAATTCTGTAGAAAAGAAAATCAAAGAAGAATTAATTCTAAAATGAATTACGAAAATTAAACTACGCGCTACAACTAATCTTGTTGTTTTCAAGCCTCTAAAGATCCTCTGACAGGAACAGGATGCTCAATATAGAGATTTTAGGTTCCAAAAGTTTAGAACCAACACAACTTTCCAAGCTTTTCACAAAAAAAAAGTTTACTCACTGTCAAACATAAAAGGAGAAAAGGAAAAGAAAAGGTCTGTAGAAACAAAAGGAAAAAATAAATAAAGAGCTTTTAAACAAATGATATATAATCAACTCTCAAAAGAAATCTTACCTCAGGAGGTCGAAGCCGAACACCAGACCAAATTAAATCGTAAAGAAATCGGAAAACATTACACAATACGCAATCAGCGATAGTTTTAAAATCACAACAAACAAAATTACGTCGTGACGAATCCCAAATACCAACCACAATGTTGAATCAAATCCTCACTTCACCAGCGTAATTAATCTTTCGATGTCTGATGTTAAATTGAAAAAGAGCGAATTCGGCGACAAAACCGAAAACTGGCTCAAAAAAGAAAGACCTGCGCAATAAAATTCAATCGTAAAACGAAAGATGAACTTTCCCCAAAAACTTGTACAAAATTTATTTAGAAATTGTTGAAAACTGAAAATTAAGAAAAAACGATTAATTCGAACATATAACAAATAAAATTTGAGCCAAAATGACGATGACCTCTATAGGAGAGTAGGAGGACTGAGGAATATTATTACAAAAGGAAGCGCAGTTTTCGTCCCTGTATGTATAATTTGTTATAAATATGAAAAATAAAATAAAATTTTAAAAAATCGTACCTCAAGAACCAATTGAGATATAATAATAAAATAAAGAACACTTTAAAACAAATTTTATGAATCAATGTGCCACAAATAATTCTTTATTTTCCAGTTTGATTGGTTAAAGTATCAACTTTTATACAAAAGTTGTTTAATATTGTATTTTCCATAATAAGACTGCATTCAATTGTTTTTAATTCAGAAAACAAATGAGTAACGAATAATACTTCAATTTTTTTAAATGGCAAATTACCCTTTCGTTAGGGTCATTTGATACAGATTTTTTTTCTCTTTGCGATAACGTAAAATTTTAGAACCCTTATATCAGAAAATGTAAAAATTGATTATTAAAAAAATTTGACTAATAACATCGTATAATAATAACATAACATAACAACGAGATACCCGACGAGTCCTAGAATTATGATTACTATTATTTTTATATGCTTAGTTATATTTTTTTTTGTTTGTTTCAATTTACGTTTATTTATTTTTTAATTCAGTCTGTACGAAACTATTGTAGTTAAAGCAACAAGAAATAAAACTTTTTTAAAAACGGTATCCGAATCTTATTGTTTATAATTCACTCACACACGCGAAGGAAGAGAAGAAATTTCTATTCTTTAATTTACTAGGGACACACTCCGCTACCTTTTTTTATGATTGTATACTATATTGTAAATAATTATTGTTAAGATAACTATAACTATAAGTTGTTTTGTATCATGTCTTTAATTCCTTGTATATACTTTTGTAAACCTGTTTTGTAAATTTGTATAAAAGTGTGCTTGTCTAAAAATAAATCTTTTTGTCGTCCAGTCTTCGCGAAGTGTATTATTTTTCCAACCAAATCGAGAGACTTGATTAAAATATTAAGTAACACTGTAATTATTAATTCATTATTCTGAAAGTAGTAGAATAAACGTAACGTTATAAACAATGATGTTTTAAGTAACTGATGGCTGTAACAAATTTACTGACAAAATACACGTTATCTTTAGCAATCAAAATATTATTAATAGCAATATCTTAATAAAACAGTTCTTATGTGGTATACCTTGCACGTTAAGAGAGGAATTTCTGCCAAAAAACTATAACGACAAAATTTTGAATCAAATAAAATCACGTACACAAGGACAAAATGAATCAATTGGATTGTATGTGGCTTATATGAAAAATTTATTTAATAGATTAACATCTCCCGTAGATGAACAAGTGAAATCGAAAATTTTAAGAATGAATATTTTGCCTTATTATCAGAAACAACTTGTTTTGCTTGAAATAGATTCTATTGATAGTCTAATAGAGCTTTGTAGAAAACTAGAAAATGAAATATATTTAGAACTTAACTTTATTCCACCTACTATTGACAAAAATGTTGTTGAACCAGATTTAGCGTACGGGGGAACTGTTGGACAAATTAGTAATATCCAAATGAGTAGACCACAAGTTAATTTTTCTGATGTTACAACATACCCAATAAGAAAAAATAATAATAGAGACAACAGAGACAGCCAAGATTATAGTAGTAATAGAGAAAGAAGTAATAGTAGAACAAGAACTAATTTAAGACAAATGATAGGCGGGATTCTTATGGGGAAAGCAACAGAACTAGGGAAAGATCTAATGATAGATTTCAATTTGAAAATAGACATTCTTATCAAAATGAAAGAAAAAGCAGATTTACGGAATTCGGAAATAATAGACAAGGAAATAGATACAGCAGTTCTCATAGAGATAGAAGTTTTAATAGAGAAAGGAATTTTAGTAGAAACAGAAATGATGATAAAAGTCAGGAAGGACAGAAGAAAAATTCTGATATAATTTGTTACAGATGTTTGGAAAAAGATCATTTTGCAAAACACTGCACAGTAAAAAAATGAGAACAATGGAGAACGAAATGGATCATTATAATAATAAAACTAAACCTATATTAGACTATTTAATGTCGCAAAAAACTGAATCAGAGTGTCCTTATATAACAGTATCTATATATTAATGTAACATAAATGGACTCGGCTCTGGGGCAAATGGTGTCATTTTGGGAGAAAAGGGATTGGTACTTATTAAAAAGCTGGGAATAAAAATACACTCAATCAAGAATTTTTCATGTAAATTAGCAAGCGGCGAATGCGTTGACAATATAGATTATATTGAGATTCCAATAAGATTGATGAATAAAGTCCAATTGTTTACTGCGTACATATTTCCCAGTATTAAGCATACTTTAGTACTCGGTACTGCATTTTGGATAAAAATGGGTATAGTGCCTGATTTGAGAAGAGGTGAATGGTATTTTAGTAACACTGAACCTATTACAAACAATATGTGTAACTTATTACAAACGAAAGACGATTTAACAATAGAACAAAGATTTTTATTGAATGAAATGTTTACGGACTATTTTGATGGTGTAAAGAATATACAACTGGGATGTACAAAGCTAACAGCTTAAACGTAATTGTATTTTTAAGA
Source organism: Onthophagus taurus (assembly GCF_036711975.1). Lineage (NCBI taxonomy): Eukaryota > Metazoa > Arthropoda > Insecta > Coleoptera > Scarabaeidae > Onthophagus > Onthophagus taurus. The sequence continues at coordinate 15,961,922 of NC_091973.1, forward strand.
ATGTTCATTTTATTAGAGATCTATCGGTTGAAATTCACTGTGAATTATGTGCTGTAAGTGTCATGATGAACAATAATGAGATTACTTATGTGTGTTTGTATAGGTCGACGGAGGGCTGTTTTCGGATATTTCTTGATGCCTTGACGCGGCTGCTGGAGAGCTTAAGGGATCGTAAGTATGTAATTGTGGCTGGTGATTTTAATGTACACTTTGGTAGAAGTGACGCTGCTACAATCGAGGTATGTGATCTCTTTCTGTCCTTCGGCTTTGTGCGAACTATTAATGAACCAACTAGAATAAGTAATTGTATTGATAATATATTTTTGAATTTCGGTTATAATGATTGTACAGCAGGTGTACTTAAGAATAGCAACCTATCAGATCACTACGCTCAGTATCTAAATGTGCCAATGACTATTACATCAGAAATAACGTATGAGAGAAAGATAACTCGCCCAATTACTCGGTACGGTTTGAATATGTATTACAATATACTAAGTAAACACAGCTGGGATGTGTTGCTGTCGGGCGATCGCCTTACGGCTAATGATAAATATGAATTGTTTTCCAACATATCCTGGAAGCTTTCTATGTGGCGTTTCCCTTACGCCGTCAAGTGTCAAGGTCCACTGATGGCAGTGTAAAATGGTTTAACCAGCCATTATCAGACTTGAGGTCTAGGTACAACCTGCTTTGTGAATTGTACACAGGAAAAAATATAGAGTAAAAATCAACTCTAAAACATGGTTCAGATCGGTCCAATTTATTTAGAGTTATTTTTTTGCACTATAAAGTGTAGGTGAATAGATTAAAAATTTACACTAAATAGTGAGAAGATATTGGTGTATATGGTGTTTATTAAATAGTGTAAAATCGTTACTCTATAACAGTGTATTATATGTAATCTAACTAGATTTTGTCGTGACTCTAATTAGACACATTTCTAATCTAATCAGTGTAAAATTAGCACTATAAATTATTAAAGATTCGCTCTAATTTTACTCTATTAATTGACAAAATATCACTAAACAGTGTGTATCTTTCACTTATTAGTGTTAATTTTTAATAGGAAGTAGAGTATTTTTAGGGAAGTTGTACGTTTATAATAAAAATCAAAATTATAAAATATTTGTTTTTACTTTTACTTGTAATATAAGTACTATTATTAAAGCTTAAATTTAAATAAAGTATTATATATTCACAAACGAGTTTTAATTTTTTTTAAATAGAAAAAAACTACTTAGAGGGCTCGGGTGATTGAACTTAATTGAGTTGTTAAATTCAACACTTTTTTTTTATGTAGAATTATATATATCTACTAGATATATTAATATTTTGTTCAACTTTTTATCTCCTAAACTAAAAACAAAACTAATACATTAACAATCGTCCGAGCACTTGAATTATAACAATAACAACTGTGAGTTCTAATGTCTATTTAAAAACAAAACAATATTTGGGCACAATAAATAATTCATTGCTTATATGTGACATATGTGCATTGTAAGGTTCTCTATAAAGTAATACGTTTACATGAATTAGATCGAAATCTTCCGTTGGAAGAATTTTAAAAGCATTAAGTTTATTCACGAACATCAGTGTTTTCATTTTTTTTGTTATAAAGAAAACATTACATCTTGTGCGCTCTAATTATAGGTGACAATAACAGCGGAGGTGCTGGTTTCAAAAATTAGCAATAATAAAAAAAAAACAAGATGATTGTAATAAAAAAATATAATTCTTAATTAAAAAAAATTAAATAAAACAAATGATAATTGATTAATTACCTTCTGAAGCGGCGTAGCGATGCGGTAGAGAACTAAACTGAATTTTTGGCGGATGCGTAGTATTCAAATACGGGTCAACTGAGCTGAGTCGTAATACGTAATAAAATTAAAAGCGGAGTGCGTTAAGGGTGCGCATGCGGACCAAGCGGGTAAAACTCACACTGAGCGGGGGCGAATGTCGCACATACGCACTAAAAATATAAGCGGAGCGAACAAACACCCGCCAAAAACGAATGTTTTTAACAACAAGGAAAAGTAACTAAACATAAATTGTGCCGCGAATAACAGTAAATGTACAAGCAACTTAAAACATGAAACAAAATAAAAATCAACAATATTCAATTGGCAACGGACAAAGTTGCGAAACAGGTCGCTGTAATCGACCATGCGCGGTCTTAACCGTTACGACGCGGATGACACCATCTCGCCCAGGAAAACATTCCTCAACGCGGCCAAACTTCCATGTCAAGGGCGGAAAACATTCATTTCGAATGATTACAAGTGTTCCAGGTGAGATATTGTTGTACGTTTTATTCCATTTTGCCCTTTGCTGGATGGTATGAAGATACTCTTGACTCCACCTCATCCAGAAATGCTGGACCATTTTTTGAAGCAATTCCCAGCGCGACAATCGGTTGGACGGCGTATCCTGGAAATCTTTACAGGGAATTTCAGTATTTAGCGGTGTTAATACGAGGAAATGGCCAGGAGTGAGAGCTTGACAGTCAATCGGATCCGAACTGAGAGGACAAAGCGGACGAGAATTGAGGACGGATTCTATTTGGGTAAGTACGGTATAAAATTCTTCGAATGTTAAGATTTGGTTACCCACAACCCTTTTTAAATGGGTTTTTACTGATTTAACTCCAGCCTCCGTCAAACCATTAAAATTAGGTGCAGCCGGAGGGTTGAACAGCCACTCAATACCAAGTCGTCCACCCGCCTGTTGTGCAATCTGTAGCATTTGATTGTAGGCGCCTACGAAATTAGTTCCCCTGTCGGAAAATATTCTGATACATCTTCCTCGACGTGCCACGAAGCGCCTAAATGCAGCCAAAAATGCATCGGAAGACAAATCAGTCACCAATTCCAAGTGCACCGCCTTTGTGACGGCACAAACGAAGATGCATAGGTAGGATTTAAAGGCTTTGGCTCCTCGATGTTTCCGTACTGTGGTTGTGAAAGGTCCAGCAAATCAATGCCCACCGTAGTAAATGCCTTCATCTGATTCACTCGAAAAGCTGGCAAATCGGCCATAATTGGTGTATAGGATTTTGGATTGTTTCTAAAACAATTAATACATCGCGATAATACTTTATAAATTGTGTTTCTGGGCGATAAAATCCAAAATTGGTTGGCAATAATGGCTGATAGTGTACGAAACCCTGGATGTAAATGTTGACGATGCAATTCTTCGACGATCAATTCACTCATTCGATGCTTGCCGGGTAAAAGAATTGGATGTTTAGTGTCGAAGCCGAGTTCCGAGTTCCGAAGACGTCCACCCACTCTTAGCAATTTCTCCCGGCTTATGAAAGGTGCGAGTTTTCTATATTGTTTTGCAGGCAGCTTATTATTTTTTATTTGTTGGTATAGTTCAGAAAAGTACTCCTTTTGGACTTCACGTGCGATTGTGTGTAAAGCCTGTTGCTTTTCGAAAATGGAAAGAGCTTGGTGATAATGTTTGTTCTGTTTCCGACACCCTGAAACAAATCTCAAAACATATGCGGTTATATTTTTAATTTTATTCAAAGATGAAAAGCGATTGAGTAAGGTAATTAGAAAGTTATCAGGTTTTTTTGTTACGTGAGTCACAGTTTGTTGTTTTTCTTCGGATAAGGCCCCATTGTTGCATGTAATGGTCCGTCTGGATGGCCAGTTCGATGATGAGAGTGACAACCAATCAGGTCCCTGCCACCACAGCCTGCACTGAACCAAATCGGCGGGAAGAAGCCCTCGCGAACCTGGATCGGCAGGGTTTTCGTGCGATGGTACATGATGCCAACAATCTCTGGGGATGATGTCCTGAATGTGGCCTATCCGATTGGCAACAAAAGTCTTCCAGCGGTGCGGAGCTGAATCAAGCCAATTCAGCACTATCATGGAATCACACCAGGCGAAGATCTTCGGTTTAAGGAATGATGGGAAGCTTGACATCAGGAATCTTGCTAAATCCACTAACAGGACAGCACCACACAACTCCAGCCGAGGTATAGAAATAACCTTTAGCGGGGCAACCCTAGACTTAGCATAGACAAAATTCAGTTTAATAGTATTGTCAAATAAAACAGTACGCAGATACGCCACCGCACAGTAGCCCACTGAAGAGGCGTCCGAGAAGAGATGAAGTTCCACAGTTTCACTTGATGATGGTTGTATTTGTCGTGGAATCTTCAATTTTGACAGAAGTGGCAGCTGCATTTTATATTGATGCCAATAATTCTGGATTTCCTGAGATGGAAGATCATCCCAATTTAATCTCTCCAGCCAAAGCTTCTGAATAAGATGTTTAGCGGCGAGAATGCAAGGAGTAATTAGCCCCATTGGATCATAAATACAAGCTATGCTTGATAATATAGCTCTCTTGCTACATGGTGTCTCTTGAGGAATGTAGGAAAACCCAAAGGCGTCGGCCTGAGGATCCCAATGGAGACCCAACACCTTTATGAAACCATCCTCCTTTTGATCCAATGATACAGCAACCCCATCCTTGCAGCCGTTGATTGATTTGTATAATTCTGGCGAGTTACTTGCCCACTTCGCGAGCTCAAAACCTCCCAATGATAATAATTTTATAATTTGCTGTTGCAGACTTAACGCGTGTTGTACCGAGAAACTGCCGGTTACGATGTCGTCAACATACATGTCGTTCAAAACCACTCGCGATGCTTCCGGAAACTGCTCCGAGTAAATTGTAGCAAATTCTCTTACCGCCCGCAGTGCCAGGAATGGAGAAGAAGAAACCCCGTATGTGACCGTGTTCAACCGATATTCAAGTAGCTCATTAGTTTTGTAATCCTTCCAGATAATTCTTTGAAAATCGCGCTGATGAGGCACAATTAATATTTGGCGGTACATTTGTTTGATATCACAAATGAATACAATAGGAAAACAGCGAAAATTAATGAGAATGGAAACGAGATCGCGCTGCAGTTTGGGACCGGTAAGCAGAATGTCGTTTAAAGATTTCCCAGAGGAAGTCTTGGCGGAAGCATCAAAGACAACTCGGAGTTTGGAAGAGTTAGGATTCATAACATAATGATGCGGGATGTAATATGCGGTAGTATTAGAATAATCTGTCTTGGGAACAGGAGACATGTGGCCCGTTGACAGGTAATCTTCCATAAATTGCTTATATTTCTCAAATATATCAGAATCTTTGATTAATCTCTTTTCTAGAGATAAAAATCTATGAAGAGCTTGGGAATAAGATTCACCCAATTCCAAATCTGTTGCCCTGAAAGGCAACATGACCATGAATCGACCAGTCTCAGTACGTTGGTACGTGGATTTGAACCGATCTTCACATTGATTATCCTCCGGTGACCCAGCGATGATCCCCTTCACCTGATCAACCTCCCAAAACTTCTGCATACAGATGTCCAGAGACGGCTTAGTCATTAAAGACGTATTGGACGTTGACGGTGGAAAATCAGTCAGTTTACCCATCACCAACCACCCGAAAACAGATTCCAAAGCGGCTGGCTCATCCATTTTACCTATTTGACGATTTCCAGTTAAAATATATGGCACTAATTCGGACCCCAACAATAAATCAATAGATCCAGGTAATAATTGACTCTTTGTTATGTTGAGATTACGAAGATGAGGATATCTTGACAATTCAATAGGTACTCTTGGTTGCTTGGAACAAATTTTGCTGGTTACGACAGCAGAAAATTTAATCGTAGATTGCATAGAATTACATGGTTTGATGGCACAAATGACACTGCCCTTCTTACATGTCGAATTACACGAGCGAAGTCACTAATTATAGACCGATTAGCATCCTTCCCGTGTTCTCCAAGGTGTATGAGCGAGCGATCTATAATCGAATAATGTCTCACGTAAAAAAATATAATATATTGTATGATAATCAATTTGGATTTCAGGGGGGTAAATGTGCGGAGGATGCAATAATAAAGTTTACGAATGTTTGCATGGATACTTTCGAGAATGGCGAGTATTGTATTTCTTTGTTCTTGGACCTGTCTCGTGCCTTTGACTGTGTATCGCATACTATTCTAATACATAAATTAATAAATATATATCACTTTGATGATCTTTCTATCAGTCTCATTCACTCATATCTAAACGGGAGGACGCAGGTGACAAGAGTTAATAACTCTACATCTGACTCCTTGCCGATAGTGAGAGGGGTACCACAAGGATCAATCTTGGGCTCTCTCTTATTTCTGTTGTTCTTCAATGATTTTGCTTATTACATAAAACCAGGTCTTGATAACTGTGATTGCATCCTATATGCTGATGATGCTACGGTCTTAATAAGAGGTAGAAATCGGGATGATACTGCTAGTGGGGCTGAGATGGCTCTGCCGAGGGCGCGGGACTGGTGCCTTGCGAACGAGCTTTGTCTTAATGAAAATAAAACTGTCACACTTCCGTTCATATTGAGGCAGATTAACGCTCCTTGTCCCGAAGTAACCCAGTTTTTGGGCCTCTACGTCGCCGCTCCTGCGTTGCGTTTTCACGAACATAGTGTGGAGATGGGCAAAAAAGTTAACCGTAATATATTTCACCTAAGGCGGCTTGCAGTAACTGTTACGCCAAAAGTAGTAAAAAGTGCTTATTTTGCATTTGTTCATTCCATACTGTCTTACTCTATACTAGCATGGGGAGCAGCCCCTGAAGCTGCTCACATGTTCGGGCTGCAGCGCAGGGCGGTAAGAATAGTAACGGGTTTAGGTTATCGTGATGATTGCAGAAATGCTTTCATTGCGCAGTCTATACTCACCATTCCATCTCTGTACATCCTTCGCTGCGTGGGATACATCTTGGAGAGCATGAACTCCTTAAGGATGCACGGTGATATTCACCCGTGTGAAACGCGTGGGAGAAAAGACCTTAAAAGACACAATCAGGTCCTATATACATGGGACAAAAATTGTATAATCACCTGCCACATAGTGTGAGAGCTCTTCCAGCGGACGAGTTGCTTGGGAAGTTAAAAATATTCTTGCTAAAGAAGGGATTCTATTCTATACGGGAATTCCTTGAGACCTCCGTAGACCTATTTAGTGCTTGAGATTCATTTTCTCTTTTTTTGTATACTGTAATTTTGTGGTTTGTAGGGTCGTTTTATTATATTCTAATTAATTAATTGATATTTTATTGTACTACTGATTGACGAGTGTAAAGAGTGTAAGTTTCTTATTAGCACAATAAAGAGAAAAAAAAAAAAATAACACAACATGAAATTATAACAAAAAGTTTACCAATTAAATCTCGCAATTATCAAGTTATATGCAGAAAAAATCGATCAAGAAGTAACAATAATGCTAGATTTGGGAGTCATAGAACGAAGTAATAGTAGCTGGAACTCACCAATTTTGATGGTGCCTAAAGATAAAAACAATTATAGATTTTGCGTGGATTTTCGTAAATGAAATGCTGTAACCGAAAAAAGTGCATACCCTTTACCAAATATAAATACGATACTGAATCAGTTAGGAAATTGTAAATATCTCAGTAGCCTTGATATAACTATTGGCAAATTAATCTAAAACCAGAAAGTAAAAAATATACCGCATTTTCTATGCCAGGGCGGGGTTTATTTCAATTTGTGAGAATGCCCTTCGGCTTGACAAATGCGCCTAGTACCTTTCAATCTTTGATTGATGAGATTTTTGGTCCTGAACTGGAACCTTACTTATTTATACAGGGTGGTCCGTTACTAATGGGACACAGAGCAACAGTGAATTCCTTACATATAATTATTACGATTTAACCCAATTTATCTTAGTCCAATTGTTAATAATAACGAAGATACAGATGGTTAAAGTTAATACTTTATTTTCGTTTTTCTTTAATAATTTCGTTGTCTCTTACATTACGAACATGAAAATTGGTACATTAGTATTTTTTAGACGATAAATAATAAATTGGTATTAGTTTTGATTTCTTTTTCAGATGGCGTTGTCTACCTTAAAAAACCACCCTTAAAGCAGTCATATCTTTTTCATCGTTAAAATTTTTACAACTCACATAACATAAAACAGTTTCTCAGACATTTTTACATAAATTTGGTATACCTATCAATATTCTCTAAAGTTCTCCGTTCCCGAGATAATCACTGTTTAAGCGCACATTGCAAAATTTCACTATGCTCAATAAACATTAGTTGGCGGTGAAAAAGTCTTTATTTACAATTGGACTAAGATAAATTGGGTTAAATCGTAAAATTATTACGATTTAATTCAATTTATCTTAGTCCAATTGTTAATAATAACGAAGATAGAGTTGGTTAAAGTTAATACTTTAATTTCGTTGTTTTTTTAATAATTTCGCTTTTTCTTAAATTATGAACATTAAAATTTTTATATTATTACTTTTTAAGATGATAAATGATAAATTAGTATAGTTCTGATCTATCTTTCAGATATAATTTAACTATCCACAAACATAAGTTGATGTTACAAAAATATTAACATAATTACTATATTAAAAATCGATTTTAATAACGACTATAATTTATTTAAACATTTTAATAATAATAACATCGAACAAAAAGAGGAAACAATAATAACAATTAAAATGAACTGCATTAGAGTAAGTGTTCAAAGTGACCACCGTTAGCTTCAATGCATTTTCCAATCCGTTTAGAAAATGATCTTCTTATGTTAAATAATATTTGTTCATTCCTAATGATATCCACTGCCTTTACAATTTTTTGCCACAGTTCCTCACGAGTTTCAGGATTGTCTTTGTAAACAAGGGATTTTACAAATCCCCATACGCAAAAATCCATAGGATTACAATCGGGACTTCGTGGTGGCCAAGTGTAATGACTACCTCGGCCAATCCATCTTCGTGGAAAATTCATATCGAGATAATCTCGCACTTGCCTGGAAAAATGGGGTGGTGCTCCATCTTGCATAAACCACATGACAGTCCAAATATTTAATGGTAACTCAGCCAACATATCGTCTACTTGGTTTTGCAAAAACTGTAAATAATTGTGGCCGTTCAAATTATTTGGTAATTCCCGCGGACCCAACACATAATTTCCAATTATTCCACACCAAACATTTATTTTAAATTCATGTTGAAAATGCCGTTGCCGTGTCATGTGTGGGTTTTCAGTTTCCCAAACATGATAATTTTTAAAATTAAAAACCCCACTACGAGTGAATGTCGCCTCGTCAGTAAATAAAATGTTGGCAATAAACGATGGGTCAGAATTTTGCCGATTTTTGATAAAATTAGCAAATTCTAACCGAACTCTTAAATCAGTAGGCAGTAAGGCGTGTACAGGTACAAAATGGTATGGATACAGTCTTTCTTTTTTTAATATTCGTAGAATTGACGACTTGCTTAACCCGGTTGCAGTTGACAAACGTCTAGAGCTAACTTTTGGGTTGTTACTAACTCGTACTAAAACTTCATCTTCTTCATCAACGGAAATCTTTTTTGGACGACCTGTATTTCGTTTAGGACGAAATGAACCAGTCTCACCTAAGCGGTCATACAAATTTTTAAATAACTTGTGATTTGGTTGTCTTCTGTTGGGGTATTTTAATAAATATCTTCTGCACGCTTCCCTTCCATTAAACTTTTCTTGAGCGTATATGCACACCATATCACGCATTTCCGTGTTAGAAAAAAAATTATGCCGGGGCATTATTTCAAAGTAACAAATACATTGATTACAATAATACTGAGCGTAAAATGAAACTGAATGTCAAACTGATTGTCTAGTGTTTGACTAAATAAAAACTTTGTCAACGCCAACTGATGTTACTGAGATATTAAATTTTGCAAAGTGCCCTTAAACAGTGAATATCTCGGGAACGGAGAACTTTAGAGAATATTGATAGGTATACCAAATTTATGTAAAAATGTCTGAGAAACTGTTTTATGTTATGTGAGTTGTAAAAATTTTAACGATGAAAAAGATATGACTACTTTAAGGGTGGTTTTTTAAGGTAGACAGCGCCATCTGAAAGATAAATCAAAACTAACACCAAATTATTATTTATTGTATTAAAGAATGATAATGTACCAATTTTCATGTTCATAATGTAAGAGACAACGAAATTATTAAAGAAAAACGAAAATAAAGTATTAACTTTAACCATCTGTATCTTCGTTGTTATTAACAATTGGACTAACATAAATTGGGTTAAATCGTAATAATTTAATGTAAGGAATTCACTGTTGCTCTGTGTCCCATTAGTAATGGACCACCCTGTATATTTCGATGACATAATTTGCACATCAACGTTTGAAAAACATATAGAAATACTTCAAGAGATTTTCAGTCGCCTAAGACAAGCAAATTTAACACTGAATAAAGAAAAATGTAGATTCTGTAGGAACGAACTTAAAATTTTAGGTTACATAGTAAATAGAAATGGGTTAAACGTTGATCCTGAAAAAGTAAGCGCTGTAATTAATATGCCAACACCAAAAACCCCAAAACAAGTTAAAACATTATTAGGAATGGTATCATGGTACAGAAGGTTTATACCAAATTTATCTCCAATAGCTGCTCCATTAACACACTTAATAAAAAAGAATATTAAATTTAAATGTGAACTGTGAACAATCTTTCTAAACAATCAAGAATACCTTAGTAAGCGCACCAATACTTTCACATCCAAATTTTAATTATGAATTTATTTTACAATGTGATGCATGTTCATATGGGTTAGGAGCGGTACTCACTCAAAAATATAACAATGAAGAATACCTTATCTGTTATTTATCACGAGCTTTGACAAAAAACGAAATCAAGTATTTAGTAACAGAAAAAGAGTTACTTTCAGTTATTTGGAGTACAGAAAGGAGGTTACGATGTTATTTGGAACATTATATCGTAATTACAGACCACCATAGTCTTGTGTGACTAAATAACTTAAAAAATCCTAATGGTACGCTTAGTAGATGGACTTTGAGACTTCAACAGTTTGACTTTGATATTATTCATAGACCTGAAAAAATTCATGTTGTACCTGATTGTCTTAGCCGAGCCATATCAGAAGATAGTTTAGGAAGTAACAACAATAATAGATTCACATTATCTAATACCTTTATGGTTGACGATGGGAAAGACCCTTGGTATGACAAAATGTGTAATAGAATCAGTATAAATCCTTTACATTTTCCAAAATGGCGTTTGCATGACAACAAAGTATACAAGCATCTAAAAGATAATGAATTCAATAATAGCACAGAAAATTGGAAATTAGTAATAAAAAAGTCACACAGGAAAGACATTTTAAAATCATTTCATTGCGAACCTACAGTAGGACATTTAGGCATGTATAAAACTTATAATAGAATTCTATCAAATTTTTATTGGCCAGCTTTGAAGAGTGACGTATATCGTTTTGTAAAAAAATGTAAAGTATGTTGTGAACAAAAACCTGAACAACAAATTAAACCCGGAGAAATGAGAGAAAAATGTCTTCATATTTAGAAACCAATCAAAAGAAATGGGATGAAAACTTAAATGAATTATGTTGTGCATATAACACTGCTAAAAACGAAGTAACCCTGAATACTCCTTACTTTGTAAATTATGGTACGGAAATGGTACTTCATGGCTCAACATATTGTAACGGTCTGATTGTTTGGTAGGTCTTTAATGTATTGTTTTGGTGTAAATTTGTTTTGTGTTGTCAAAGAAGGAAGATTTTGGGTTGCATAATACGCGTAACGTAATATGTTTATTTTTATTGATTATTAATACATTTGTTTGTATTTTTTTTTTAGCAGCGTACTTCTAGAACTTCCTTAATTTTCCAATTTTATATTCCTCTTATTTGTAATTTCAATTCTCTTTCCTATTTTCTTTTTATTTCTTTTATTCAAATTTTGTTTATGCGCAAGTTCAGTTTTTTATACAACGAGAGTATTTTTACAGCTCTTCAGAGACTATTCTCGCTCTCTTTAAAACCAGCTTTGATACGTGCCACACCTGTGAGTTTCGGAAATTTTTGGTGATAGCCATTTTGGTAATCTAAAATTATTTGGGTTGAAATTTCCATTTTCCTTATTTGGAGGATTTATCACTTGTGTGCGAAATAGTTTGGGAATTGATTATTTCATTCCTATTTACGGTTTATCCGGATTTTCTTCGTATCATATTTAAAAACAAAATTTTTATCCTGGTTAAGGCCTCGAAGATCTGAGGTAAGACTTTTCTTTTAATCCTTAATTTACAACTCTTTAACAATCTTTGCGTTATTTAACAAAATTCCTTTTTTTCCTTTTTCTTCTCCCTTCTTTTACATTTCTATTTTTTTTTCCTAATTCTCTTTATTTTCGCTTTAGGCCTTTTGTATTGGAGAGCATTTTCTTTGGTTTATTTGTATTTCCTGTTGAGAGAAAACAAATTATTAAATTTTGTATTGGAAGTCAATTTTTGGAGTCCAATAATGGAGTATATCTTTCATCAATATCCTTTTCTAAGTTCTGGAAGGCGTTACTGAGGAAGAAGACTTACTGGATTAGGTTCATCACAGTCAAGGTCAGATAAAAATCTAAAATAAAATAAAAAATTAGAACTTAACAGTATTGTATATAATTCAGTTACTTTTTTTTGTACTTACCGTTTTTTTTTGATCTATTGAATTAATTAGTTTTTTTGTTTTACCAAAAGTAATTGTTTGATCATTTTTGATTTCGGTTTTATTATTTTTTATTACCACGGCTTTACTTTGAGCTCAAATATCGTGCGGGTTCAATTTAGGGATTTTCTTTTTAGGTTTTTTTTTGTCTTATTTTCATTCATTGTTATCACTAATGATATTATTTTTTTTAATTTTAATTATTTATTCTAAATTTAATTTTTTTCTATTTTTTTTTGTTGCTTTTCGTTCTTTGGGTATTATCCCAAATAAATATTATTGCAACTCAAATCGACTTCGACTTATTTTTGTTGTTGTATTTGTTATTTTTGTCATTTGTTTACAACACTCACTTTACCAACTTCACGTCACAGTTCGTGGACAATACGGAAGCAACTGTGTGGCGCCTTAAAGAAATTCTACCCAACCCAATCTCCAATTGAGCTAGGCGAGGACCCGTGTTGTGTTTGATGTTGTAAATGTGTTGGTTATTATATGTATTTTTTTGTTGTCGTAATTAAGGTGTGACAATATAAATTATTACGTGAAAAAATTTGTTAAATGAAGACAATACACAGAATAGAGATAATATTTTATAAAAAGTAGATAAATTAAATCAATTGAGAAAATTTGTGGAAGATAAATTAAAAATTGCTCATGAAAAGACTAAACATCACTATAATTTAAGACACAGACCAATAACATATAAAGTAGGAGATAAAGTATGGAAGAGAGAGTATAGTTTATCAGACGCAAGTAAATCATTCTCAGCTAAATTAGGAAAAAATATAGTAGTCCTTATAAAGTAAGAAAAAGTTAGGTATAAACACGTATGAATTAGAAAATAAAGACGGTAAAAAATTAGGATCGTGGAATGTAAAAGATTTAAGAGCGGATTGTACAGAACTGTAAGTAGAATTAAATTAGAATTTAACATATATTACTGCATACAAAAAAAATTTTTTTCTGGGAGAAAGAGTTATTACGGTTTATTTTCTTAGTTTTATTTATTATCGATATATTTATTTATTATAACTGATGAGGTATTTTTTTAATTTTATTGTTTTATTTTTTCGCGATTTCCCTCAATGGTTATTTTTAAGAGTTGATCGATATTCAACATGTGTTCACGGGATTTATATTTTTCGGCGAGATAACGGGTTTTTTATTTGATCGTTCAACTTGTGGGAGGAAGAAAGTTTAGTCTCTGACTGAAAAGCAGTCCGGACGTTCCTAGAAGTAAAATTGGAAGAGATTTCCATTTGGCGTCTTTAAACAAATTGGATAATTGGTGGACGGATAATTTAATTAGGAAGGAATCCATAGAGATTGAAGAGTAGATCTTAGTATCTATTTTTCTTTTTCGTTAATTCGGATTGCTCCTTTTTTTTGTTTTATTTGAACACCCCGTTGTCTCGGGTAAGCACATTATTATTTTTGAAATTATAGTCGTGTGAATTGTCGATCACTCATTTGTTTTGTATATAATTTAGGGTGTTTAATGGTGATTGTAAACCATCAAGGGGAATAAGTTGACTTCAAGTTTGGAAAAGATCCTGTTATTGAAGAATCAAGTCGTGCCGTTCCGAAACGTGAAAGGATCGCCATTTTGGAGTCGTAATTATAGAAATTTATTTTATTTGATATTTGTTGTAAGGTTAGATTAGATTTAATGAATAATTATTTCGGCTCAAATTGAAACCAACCTCAGTCAATAATTACTAATACAAGATGTTTATTATTTTACATATTGATTTTTCTTGAAGTAATAAAAATTAGCCGTGGCAAACCCTTGACGAAGACAATACAAAAGTATTTTACAATTTTAAGAAAAAAAGTAATGTTAACAATTGGAAAAGTAATAAGGGGATCCTAGAGCAACAGGTAGATAGTAAACAACGACATTTTAATCGTTGTACGTCGAAAACCTAAGATGGAAGGGTATTTTACCCGAAAATGTGTTCTAAAAAACTGTTAATTCTTTCATTGTTGTAAAAATTATTTTATTTCTAATTTTATTGGATTAATGTAATGTGATTGGTTGTGAAACATAAAGAAACGATTGGCGTTATCGGTAGTGCTGCGAAAATATACTCACATCGAAACTTTAAAGGGATTTTTCGGTAAGTTATACACTTTTCCGCGCTTTTATCCAAATAAATAAATATATTCAATTCTAGCAACAGTGATTCTCCAACAAGCGCGCCACCACACAATGTCCTTCCTGTTCGAGTTTATTTAGACCAATTACTTCTCAATCGATGGATTGGGAGAAGAGGCCTAATTGACTAGACTGCAATATCATCAGATTTGACTCTGCCGGAGTTCTTCCTTTAAGTTTACACCACTGGATCAAATACTTCGGATGAACAAAAAATCAGAATTTGAGAAGTTCAGCGAATAATTCTTGATACCTTAGGGAATGGTTAGAAGAATTTAAATATCGTTTAGGAGCTGCCCAAGCTATATTTTTGGAACATTTAGCTTAATTTTTGATTTATTTATTTAAATTATTAATTTTATTTGTTATTATCATTAAAACGATTGCTATCATAGTCGATCATACTCCTTTAAAAATATCAGAAAAAATTTTAATCTTTAACTCGTTTCAAGAATTTTTTCGTAAACCGTTTATAATAATTTTATCGCATGAAACTTTCTGATTTTTGACATTAAACTATGTGACTTCTTTATAAATCACAATAATTGCTTAGTTTCCTAATCGCAGACAAACGTTAAGAGATAAAATGTCAATGACATTGCATAATCAGTTTAAGCAAAAAAAAAATGTTGGCTGCATTTTTGAAAAATTGAATTAAGAATTTCCAAATTCTGTATGTGCTTGAATCTATAGCAAATATGATAGGTCTAATAGGAAAATTATTTTTATGTAACTTGATAAGGGAATGAAGTAATGGAATTTTTGGGTTCATTGCTAAAATAAAGGATGCATTAATATTGTTGTCTTCTAGAAAAGTATTTATAAATAAAAAACACTTAAGTGTGTTGAAGAAAAATTATTTTATTATAATGCTGCGTTTTTATTAGCGTTTATCACAATGAGGGAATTAGTTTTAATTTTATTTTTTATCTTACGTAATATCTTGTTCTCTTCTTTCCAGTGTATGTTATGAGTGTTGTTGTGTGTGTTGTTTTACTTTTATTTTGAATACATTGTTCTTTTGTTTTAAGCATTGTTACGTTTTTATTTTTTTTTCTGTTCTTAGTGTTTCTTCTCAATAGACAGGTAGCAAAATTTGTTTTATATTTTTTTTTGTTTCAGCAGCAGAATTCGAGAATCCTTTGTCCTTACCTTTCCTTTTACCCATTAGATGTCGTTATTCCTTATTTCTTTAAAATTTTGTTTGCAAAATATCTATTAATAATCTTATTAATTTTTTTGGGGAGGGAGTTTTTTTTTGTTTGTTAATAAGGGATTTAGTTTTTAAATAAAAGACAGATGTTTAATACCTACAGTATTTATTTTGACTTTTACTTTTGGGAGTTGCGCGATAAGGTACATTTTTTTTGGAAATTCGAGTCGAGTATAAATTCGAACGGGTTTTGAAAACTCGGTCTCTTTGGTTTTGGTGACAATTCTCTCCGTCGGTGGTGAAGAAAAGCAACGACGAGTGTAAATCAGCGTAGATAGACATTTTGGAAAATTTGCGATTAAATTTTGACGTCTTGAGGCTAATCCGAAGTCATCGGAAATATCACTCCCGTTGAAAAGTCGCGGTTAAGTCTTTTCTATAACTCGACCCGGATATTTTAACCGGATTTAATATTTTTCACCATATTCCATAAATTTTGGGCGTAGACCTCGACCTCTTTTTTTTAATCGGTAATTACGATCCGTAGGTCTTTCTTTTGGGGGAAACATTTTTGTTAATGAAATTCTTGGTCCTAAAATTCTGAGCACATTTTAATAACTTCAATACCACTGGATATCCACTCCTTACCATACCATCTCGAAGGAAGCTGCTGAAGATCATCCAACTCATACCTTTTCGAAGTTGACTATGAAAATATAAAAAAAAAAAAAGAAGACAACTTAAGGTCAGATCAATAATTCGTTTTAAACTTTGAATTTTTTTTTATTCTACTTTATTGTCTGTTTACTGTTTCAATTATTAAGTTTGATAATTCAATTTTTTTTTGTACATTATAATAATACTTACCTAGTATAATTTAGAATCCTATTTTTTTTGTTTAAAAAAAAAAAAAAAAGAATAACATACAAACTAAATTTAGGATATATAATTTTGTTTTGTTTTGAATTTGCGAATCAATTGATTATAATTTATTTATTTTTTTTTTTTTTATTGTTTTGAAATTCAATTTTTTTTTTAATTTTAATCGATTTCTGAAACAAGTACTTGAGGTAGACAATCGGTGTCGCGGTCAATCAGGTGTTTCATTTTTTTTTTGGTTATCCAATTAAATCTTCTTAGTTTCATTTTTTTTTTTTTTTGATATTTATTTTTCGTTAGGTTGATATTTATTTCGATTTGATTTAACCTATATAATTTATTTTATTTTATTTGATTTTTTTTTGCAATATATACATATTATTTTGTTTACCTGCATCTATTGAGTTTCTTTATTTTCTCTCTATATCTTTGTGTTGTTAAATTTTCGTTATTGTATGAACTCTTGTTTCCAACACCACTTCACAATCAGTGCCCGTTGCGAATTAACGGATTGTGTGGCGCCTTAAATAAATCGAACCTTCCCTTCTCCAAACGAGTTTGCCGGGGAGTTCGCAACAAACTGGTTAAGTTTAACGATAACGTAAATTGTTTTGCGGGTTGTGTGTCGATCGGGTAACAATTTCAAAAATTGTCATAATTTTCATTTCGGGTGCGTTTTGGTTTACCTTTTTTTTTTAAGGCGTAACAAATTGGCGCCCAACGTGGGGCCATACAAAAAAGAATATAGTCATTTTTAAGGATAGGGAAAAGCTATTTTTTTTTTTTTTTTTGTAATCAATGGAGAGTAATTTAGATGTAGGACGATTAACCGCGGACGCGTTGAGATATGAGCTTAGAGTTAGGGGCGTTACTGAACAGTTGGCGCATGATGAAATGCGTCATTCATTGCGAAAATTTATTCGGTTAGAGAAAAACGCGAGCTTTACATTGCCAGAGTATCCGTTCACATTCGCACAGGACTCGAAAGCAATACGAGACGATCTAACGAAGGTAAAGGCTAAAATAGACGATTTTACGGGAATCGCGACATCTTCCGAATTTAAAAGGCTTAATACTTGGTTAAATTATTTGCTGGGGCGTGCTAATCGAACCTTACCTAAAGACGCGAATGAGATACAATTGAAAACGGAATTTATTTCTGAAATTGTCACATTATCATCGCGATTAGAATTGAAAGCTAGAGCTGCTTCTACACCTACTCGGGCCGCTGTAAATATTAGTACGGTTAATTTGAATGAGGACTCAAGTTCAACAGTATCTAGTGATACTTCTTCGGACGAGGGTGATGCTAATGGCGTGGTTGCTGGACCTTCAAAATTGATTTCTGTTGCTAAGTGGGGAATTTCTTTTGCTGGGGACGGTCGTTCTTCGTTAAATGCTTTTTTGGAGCGGGTAAACGAGTTAAGATTTGCAAGGGGCGTTTCAAAGTCGGTTCTTTTTGTTTCGGCTGTGGATTTATTTCGCGATCGAGCACTTATTTGGTATCGTGTGAATCGTGATAGTTACGCGTCGTGGGACCAATTAGTAGAGGGTTTAAAACTAGAATTTCAACCTATTGACTACGATGATAGATTATTTGATGAAATTAGACATCGAACACAGGGCCCTACAGAATCGATCGGAATCTATGTATCCGTGATGCAAAATCTATTCTCGCGATTAAATACCCGAATTCCGGAAAGTACGCGAATTAAAATAATGCTAAAGAATTTAACACCTGCATTTCAACGGCAATTATCATTGGTAGACGTGGCTTCGGTGGATCAATTATTGCAACTTGGACGGAAGTTAGAAGCTACCAAACTCTCCGTTGATAGCTATGCGCCTCCTGCCCGTGCTACCAAAACGCTTGAACCGGATTTAGCTTATGTACAAGTAGACGGGAGAGTCGGCTACTGAATCAAATAGAAACGAGACACGATTAAATTCATCGATTTGCTGGAATTGTCGAAAAACCGGACATAGGGCAAAAGATTGCAAAGCGCCGCGAAAGTTACATTGTTTTCGTTGTGGGGAACCCGGGGTAATAACTCGAAATTTTGTTAAGTGTTCGGGAAACGGGGTAGTGAGACGACGATAGGTCGGTGTCGATCTCAATCCTCAGGAAAGCCGATCGGAGTTATCTTAGATTTTATTTTTGCTTGTACTAACGGGGACGAACGTCCATATTCATTAGTTGATATCCTGAGAATAAAAATCGCGGGTTTGTTAGATTCTGGAGCCAGTAGAACTATCGCTGGTGAAATCGGTATTCGAATGTTGAGAAAATTAAAATTGCCAGTTAAGAAAATGGATACACGATGCACGGTTGCAAATAATGAGAGTTGTCTAGTTGAGGGCGCTGTAAGTGTTCCAATCACGGTCGAAGGTCGGAGTAAAATCGTAGAAATACTATTAATACCAGAAGTACGGCATACTTTGATATTGGGAGTGGATTTTTGGCGTAAAATGGGAGTAGTGCCTGACTTGAGACGCGGCGAGTGGACCTTTTCATGTGACCCTCCGAAAATATCGGTCGACGCGATTCAGGCTCAGGTTGAGCTTAGTATTAGTGATCAAAATAAATTATCGTTATTTCTGGATCGGGTTTTTGACGCGAATTCGGAACATAAATTAGGTCACACACATTTAGTAGAACATCATATCAAGGTAAATCCCGATGTTTTGCCTATTAAACAGAGGTTGATGGGCATCGTAGAAAAATCTGATAGTCCATGGGCGTCTCCAATTTTATTAGTACCCAAACGTGATGGGGGACATCGCTTTTGCGTAGATTTTAGACAACTAAATAAAGTTACCAGAGCGGATGCGTACCCGTTACCCCAAATATCGTGGACATTAGACAAACTTCGTGACGCGCGCTTTCTATCCTCTATTGACATTAAGTCAGCGTACTGGCAAATTCCTATGGCCGCCGAAAGTAAACAATACACCGCATTTACTGTGCCAAATCGCGGGCTTTTTCAATTCAATAGAATGCCTTTCGGGTTAACGAACGCTCCGGCTACGTGGCAGCGTTTTGTTGACAATGTATTGGGGAGTGATCTTGAACCTCATGTTTTTGTATACTTGGATGACATCATTATTGTCACGTCAACTATCGAGAAACATTTTGAAATTTTGGAGTTAGTTTGCGAACGTTTGCTTGGTGCGGGGCTCACTTTAAATCGTGAAAAATGCGTTTTCTTTCGAGACTCACTACGGTACTTGGGTTATGTTGTTGATCGAGACGGGTTGCATGTGGACCCCGAAAAGGTACGGTCGAAATTACAAATACCTGAACCTCGGAAGGTTTCAGACGTGCGTAGATTGGTAGGAATGGCTTCGTGGTATAGGCGTTTTATGCCGAATTTTTCGACTATCATATCACCTCTGACGTCATTGCTGAAAAAGAATAGCAAAGGTTTTAATTGGGACGATAAATGTGATAGGGCCTGGGGTACAATTAAAGAAAGGTTAATATCAGCACCGATTTTGACTAGACCCGACTTTAGCAAGGAGTTCACCATTCAAACTGATGCTTCTGATTTCGGAATCGGGGCGGTTTTAACACAACTGGATGATGGGGATAATGAGGTCGTTATTTGTTATCTGAGCAGATCGTTAACTACGCAAGAGCGAAAATTTTCTACAACAGAGAAGGAATGTCTGGCCGTATTATGGGCGATCGAGAAATTAAGGCCATATATTGAAGGTGGACATTTCACCGTTATCACAGATCACTATTCGCTGGTATGGTTGAATAATTTGAAGTCCCCTTCAGGGTGATTGGCCCGTTGGGCAATAAGACTCCAGCAATACAATTTTTCCATTAAGCATAGGAAAGGGAAAGAGCATGTTGTACCCGATGCTTTGTCTAGGGCGGTACCCGCGTTGGTTGATGAAATTGGACACGAGATTAAATTACAACCTTGGTATATTAAAATGTTGCGTTCGGTAAAATCACAGCCGGAAAAGTATCCGTTGTATCGCGTTGAAAACGAGAAATTATTTAAGTCCATACGTACTCAACATAACGCGCTTGAAAATCGTAATGACACGTGGAAATTAGTAGTACCAAAAGCTCAGAGAATCGAATTGTTAAAAAGATATCACGATTTACTGGAAACGGGTGGACACTTAGGCGTGGCAAAGACAATTTCGAGGATATCTCAACGGTATTACTGGCCGAAATTTAGAACCGATGTAATTCGCTACATTCGTTCGTGTGATACGTGTTAACGCACAAAGCCCGAGCAGAAAGCACCTGCAGGTCAAATCCAGAGTCATATAAATGCCATACGTCCGTGGCAAATGATAAGCGTTGATATTATAGGACCCTTACCGCGTAGTAATAAAGGCTTTTCTTACATTCTAGTCGTATTAGATGTTTTCAGCAAGTACCCGATTTGCTTTCCGTTACGAAAAGCAACGGCGTCGTCGGTTATTAAGAATTTAGAAGAGAACGTGTTTCTTACTTTTGGGGTGCCACAAACCATCATTGCAGATAATGGTGTTCAATTTCGGTCGCATCAATTCGAAAAATTAATGAAAGATTATCGTGTAAAGATTAAATTTACTCCTTTTTATCATCCTCAGGCCAATCCAACCGAAAGAGTAAATCGTACCATAAAAACTATGCTTACGGCGTATGTTAGTGATAACCACCGAAAGTGGGACGTTTTTCTACCTAAGGTTACCTGTGCCTTAAGAACTGCGAAGCACGCAGGAACGGGTTATTCCCCTTATTTTGTAAATCATGGGCGCGAAATGATTATTAAAGCATTTCATTATTAAAATTTTGTTTGCAAAATATCTATTAATAATTTTATAAATTTTTTTGGGGAGGGAGTTTTTTTTTGTTTGTTAATAAGGGATTTAGTTTTTAAATAAAAGACAGATGTTTAATACCTACAGTATTTATTTTGACTTTTACTTTTGGGAGTTGCGCGATAAGGTACATTTTTTTTGGAAATTCGAGTCGAGTATAAATTCGGACGGGGTTTTGAAAACTCGGTCTCTTTGGTTTTGGTGACAATTCTCTCCGTCGGTGGTGAAGAAAAGCAACGACGAGTGTAAATCAGTAGATAGACATTTTGGAAAATTTGCGATTAAATTTTGGCGTCTTGAGGCTAATCCGAAGTCATCGGAAATATCACTCCCGTTGAAAAGTCGCGGTTAAGTCTTTTCTATAACCCGACCCGGATATTTTAACCGGATTTAATATTTTTCACCATATTCCATAAATTTTGGGCGTAGACCTCGACCAACTGAGGTAAGAATTGCTTATTTCGGTTAATCATAATGGCGTACTTTTCCCATCCATATCACAACATTCTTATTATTTACTGATTAGCATAATTTCATTGATTAGATTTACCCTTTTCATTGAAAAAAAAAAAAAAAAAAAGAAAATCAACCGTTCACACTTACATCCGTTCATTCTTTTCATCCATTCCCTTAGCGAATTTTTTTTTTTTATCGGTAATTACGATCCGTAGGTCTTTCTCTTGGGGGAAACATTTTTGTTAATGAAATTCTTGGTCCTAAAATTCTGAGCACATTTTAATAACTTTAATACCACTGGATATCCACTCCTTACCATACCATCTCGAAGGAAGCTGCTGAAGATCATCCAACTCATACCTTTTCGAAGTTGACTATGAAAATATAAAAAAAAAAAAGAAGACAACTTAAGGTCAGATCAACAATTCGTTTTAAACTTTGAATTTTTTTTTATTCTACTTTATTGTCTGTTTACTGTTTACTGTTTACTTTCAATTATTAAGTTTGATAATTCAATTTTTTTTTGTACATTATAATAATACTTACCTAGTATAATTTAGGATCCTATTTTTTTAGTTTAAAAAAAAAAAAAAAAGAATAACATACAAACTAAATTTAGGATATATAATTTTGTTTTGTTTTGAATTTGCGAATCAATTGATTATAATTTATTTATTTTTTTTTTTTGTTATTATTTTGAAATTCAATTTTTTTTTTAATTTTAATCGATTTCTGAAACAAGTACTTGAGGTAGACAATCGGTGTCGCGGTCAATCAGGTGTTTCATTTTTTTTTTGGTTATCCAATTAAATCTTCTTAGTTTCATTTTTTTTTTTTTGATATTTATTTTTCGTTAGGTTGATATTTATTTCGATTTGATTTAACCTATATAATTTATTTTATTTTATTTGATTTTTTTTTTGCAATATATACATATTATTTTGCTTACCTGCATCTATTGAGTTTCTTTATTTTCTCTCTATATCTTTGTGTTGTTAAATTTTCGTTATTGTATGTCTTGTTTCCAACACCACTTCACAATCAGTGCCCGTTGCGAATTAACGGATTGTGTGGCGCCTTAAATAAATCGAACCTTCCCTTCTCCAAACGAGTTTGCCGGGGAGTTCGCAACAAACTGGTTAAGTTTAACGATAACGTAAATTGTTTTGCGGGTTGTGTGTCGATCGGGTAACAATTTCAAAAATTGTCATAATTTTCATTTCGGGTGCGTTTTGGTTTACCTTTTTTTTTAAGGCGTAACAGCATATCCATGAGGTCTTTTCTTAAGCTGTCTTCCTCCGGCAATCCATTAATGTTGTTTTCTAGTTTTATGGCAAGTGTAATCAGGTTAACTTGACTTGTTGGAATGGAGTACTTGTGTCCCTTATCGAGAAGGTCCTTTTTTATAAAATTGAGTATTGGAGAGGTTGGTTATTCGTGGGTGAAATTTGTGTTGGTATGTGCTGTGAATCTATTGTTTCCGTGGTGTTGTCTCGCTTTTCCCGTCTTAAAGATTTGATTTTTTTCATTTTTCTCTTCCACAAGGCATTTAATTCTGGTTTTTGTTTAGTTTTTATTTGATCTATTACCTCTTGCAATGCAATATAATGAAGTTTTTTGATTAAAGTATTATAAATAAAACTTTTGTTGATCTGGTTATGGCGTAAAAATCTTATTTGTGTGTTTGATAAATGTTGTGGTAATTTATATTTAGTATATTTTGGAATTAAATCTTCAGATTTGCAAGTTTTGTTGAATTTGATGTGCTGAAGTACTTGGTGCATTTTGAACGACATTCTTTTGTAGCTATGGATTAATTCAATAGTACCAAGATTATTAATTTGATCAATGTTAATAGTAAAATCCATTTTACCAGTAAATGTAAATAAGATTTGTTATTTAAGTTAAGTTGGGTGTAGCCACAGGGATCCCAAAATCACACCCAACTCCTTGCTACACTCTATCCTTGTTTTCCCAATTCTGCATTATTTTATTAATTTAAAGTCCAAATTTTATTACCCCATTTCCTTGCCTTAACGTTTAACGCCTGGAAATTGTTTCCTTTTTACGTCTCCAGACAAATTTTGTTGGTGTTGGTTTTGTTGGCGTATATTATATGATGAAAACTCATTATTTTTCATCTATTCTCTCATTTTTTCATTATTTTAATACTCGCAGAAATGATTTGTTTTCTTTCTGAACATCCTCTACATAAGTTGAAAATCAGTATTTTACTGAACTTCGCCTTTTCGTTCACCTTTTTATATGCATAAAATATAATTTGTAGAATGTATATAGGTGTAAGTGAACGAATAAAGTCATTTATTATTATTATTATATAGTTTTATATTCTGGTAAAACCTTATTTTTTTTTCTTTTCGGTTTTGTTAGAACTATATAAAATCTTTTCTTTTTCTTTGACGTTCATTTTCATTTACATCCTGTTTAGGATCTTTTTTTTTAAAGATTTACTAGGCCTAGAAAATTTGTCCTTAATTTGAATTTAACTTCATTAATTTCATTTGGTTTATCAATTTTATTTTGCTTTTTATATAGTTTGCGTGACTTTACGGTCATTGTATTTTGATTTTGTTTGTTGTTAGAAAGATTAAATCGCCAATTTTTTTTCCAAAATTTTTTTTTAGATGATTTTATGATTTTTTCATTTTGTTTCAGCTTGTGGACGAATTGCATGAATTTAAGATGGTCAATCATGGTGCAACTAAAATGGAGCCACTATGTTGACAGTAAATATTTTCTCTGATATTCAACGGAACTTCCTTCAGTAGGTCTACCAAATTAATTAGAAAAAAGGAAAGTTGATGCTGAACGTGACTTTCCACTGTCACATGTGGGTTAGTATCAGACCAACATAAATTTGTGTATTATTTCCACTATATGCTGCTGAGTTCAATGATTTCATATTTGTGATATGTTGTTAGGAACCAGTCTTTTTTGGCTGTGCTATGGGGAGGTAGACAAGTTTTCTACAACGAATAATTGCCACAGAGCTTTAGAATAATTCTTTGTAGAATGCATGTGTACGTGCAACCTGTGCATTTTGGGATTTCTTTTTGATAATTTGTTTTGTTAAAGTATCTAAAATGTAACTGTTCCTTATAACTCTGCTTATTTTCTGTGTATTGGGTATTATGTAACTGTTCACACAATTATTTTGAGTCATCCAAACTTCTGTGTAAGTAACATTTTTAAAATTATAACCAAGAACTCAAATATTAATAATATAAGTTTCACCCAATGTTTTGAATTTTGAGAATATCATGATGCTATCATGCTTAAGTCATAATGCTTAATGTCTATAATAATTGTTTTAAAAAGGACAGTAGTATAGAAACGCCGATTCTAGATAGGAAGTTGCTCCACAGCTCCACATCCGCTCCACATGACGTCATCAACCCAATGTAAAAGGATAGGGAAGGGTACCAACCTATGGCTGTGGAGAAAACAAAAATAGGTTGGTATTGGAAAAGTAACTAGATCTGGTGACTTTTAAAAAAAGTAACGCGCCACCTAGTGGCTGGTAGTGGAACTAAACCACTACCTACCAGGTAGACTGCTACTTTTTTAAAAAGTCACCAGATCTTGTTACCAACCTATTTTTTCCCTCAAGCGTTTGGTTGGCACCCCTCCCTATCCTTTTACATCGGGCGGATGACGTCACGGAGGAGCGGAGGAGCAACAACTTCCTGTCTAGAATCGGCGTTTCTGAAAGATGGCGCGTTGAACGCATAAAGGCGCGCCTCACAACTCTTGAATGCGCGTGCGCAGGAACTTGGGAATATTCCGGAAAATAATAATAACACAATTTAACACAATTTAATTCCCCCCCCCCCAATCAACCCAATAAAAGTATTAATAAACATTTTTATAATAATAAACATTACATAATAAATAGTTACAAAAAAATAATAAAAACCTTAATGTTATGGTACTTTTTTTACAAATTCAATTATATGAGCGGGCTTCGGTTTACCACCATCCTTTATTATTATACACGATACATTGATCTTGTAACTCCAAAAAATTTCTTGATCGGTAGGTAAAAAAGAAACGTTGAGAAGCAAGCCCGCTTCTAACTCCACCACAACGGAAGGTGACGACCATGCGCAGCTCGTAAGACGTTTTCCATTAACAATAAATATGGTAAAAGGGGTAAATCCAACTCAACTTCGAATAAATTTTTTCTTTGGTTTAAACTCACAAAGACTGAAAAAAAAAAACACAGAGACGACTATGAGACATTGCGCGCGGTTTACGTTTGACGGGTAAATCCAACTCAACTTCGAATAAATTTTTTCTTTGGTTTAAACTCACAGAGACCGAAAAAAAGAAAAACACAGAGACGACTACGAGACATTGCGCGCGGTTTACGTTTGACACGTTCGGTTTCTAAAGTAAAACTGATTATGAGTTACGCGATACAATGCTTTCCTCGCCGGGGCGGAAGTGTTAACTTACGACAATCGGCGCGGCGCATCACCAAGTAAAGTGCAATGCACCTCGCCGGCGGGAGTGTCAAGTTACAATCAATGCTGAGCAATGGAATAATTGACCTAAATGAAATGCTATACATATATATAATTAATATTAAGAAAGTAAAAAAAAATAATACAAATTATAAAATTTTTTAATGCGTTTTCATTAACAAAAATGATGTAAGTGAAAAAAAAATACATTTAAATAAAAGAAGGAAATGGTTTAAATAATACAATTTAATTTTCCCAATTAACCCAATTTAAATATATTGAAACATTTTAAAATACAATCTTGAAAGTTTATACACAATTAAATATATACAAAATTTAACAATCGGTAAAATTAACAAATATAGTATTTGCATTACGATACACATGCCAATAGTTATAATTGTAATAACAATCGTTAATATATTCAAAATCATTAACATTAATATGGTCGTCAATAATTAATTTAGCTGATTCATTATCAGGAAAGTATCCGTTAACTTTTAGGAAATCTTTAAATTTTCGATGATCTTCAAAGTCTTCATCACTACCAACATACAGAATATCACCCTTGCGATAAACCCTCCATATGTTATTTTCAAATTCACAAAATTGTACAAATTACGAATCATTTATTTTATCACCATCGATGTCTCGTATGTCTACAAGTACCAAATCGAGCTGGGTAATTTCTTCTGGGAAATCGGTATTTAAACACTGCTTCAGTTTAAGCCGAAAGTCAGTCCAAGACATTATGACCACGATGTGAACACTTCGATTTTCAAAAGGTAACTGAGGCACATATGATTTAAATTTACAATTAAACATAATTTTTTAAAAGTCAACTAAATAACAGCAGAATTTAACTTACAACTAAAATGGATTTACATCAAAAATTTAAATAATAAAAAGGATTTCGATGGAGTAACGTTAACAAATACCTTAGTGGCCGAATTGAACTTACAACATAAAGGGAATAGAAAATTACATTTAAACGCGATTCGCAATTCAACCATCGAAATCCTTTTTTTACAATTATATAATCAAAAAATATAAACTATTTATGATAATGGAGTGTTGATACGATAGTGACCCCACGCTAATGTACTCACCCCATCATCATTAATATAACGTTTCGAATCACGTGATGAAAGAGCCAATTTATTTTTAGCATGGTATATATGCTGTGCTTTTGACTTCTGAACAAGTATTGTTTCATGTAAATATCTCTTTTTGACGTTAAACATTCCAAATAATGTTCAAAGGTAATTTTGCGTTTAACCACAGCCTTCTTTACACCTTTAGCCTTTTTAGTGATACGGCCGGAACAGACCCTATTAGCGTACAATTTAGAACGTAAACCAATAAATTCTGACATGATTCTACCTGAATTTTCATCTTTCATCAACCCCAATACCGCTTTATTTTGTAGTGGGATGCTAAACTCATTATCCGGAAGATAATTTGACGTATCGAAGCGTTCTAAATTATCTTTTACGAATGCATACACATCATCTGTGGTAATGGACACAGTGAAGCTGTCGGTATCCATGTAGCACAATTGAATTTCAGAACCAAATTTAGGTTTCAAAAAATCATAATAAAATTGGTACATAAGTAATTTAGAAATTTCCAAAACTGCAAACCCTACATATAAGGGTTTATCGTAAACCACATGCAGATGTTCCATTTGAATAGCCGAAAATGTTTCCGTAAAAATTTTTATATTTTTAAAATTTAATTTAGCAATTAGACTACGTGCCCCTAATTTTGGTCTACCCGTTCTCTTACGTATATCTTCCCAACTTGTCACTAACCTCACATCGACCCTTTTATCTACATTTTCCATAGTTTTACCGAAAACCGCATTATTCATTAATTTAAAAAAGTCCTTTTCAAAACTATTCTTAGCAGTTTGACGTAAATGTGTGTTAACGTCGATGTAAGGTTTAAGCCAAGCTGATTGTTTAAAAGATAAAATACGATTAATTTTTCTAACTATAAGACCGTGAGCGACGGCATGGTTTAAATTTCTATAATGAATTACATAATTTTTCTTATTAAATAAATTTGGAATAAGTCTTTTATCGCTTACGCTTTTAGAGTTTGGCGGGCATATATTTTCGGCTAGAAATGGTAGGTCGTTATGCAAATCGTGTAATTCGCGCGGATATTCAATATCAACGTCCAATATATACCCGTAATCTGAGGTATCGGATACGTTTCTAAATTCGAAACTTCCAATTTGGGCCGCATCCAACCAAACAAACTCATTAACGGGCATATATTGAGACATTGCCCATCCATAGAGGTTATTTGCATCCCAATACATTAAATAATTTGAAGGTAAATCGGTGTTGAAAGTACCATCGGCCATATATTTATTATTTCCCTTAGCGTGACGATGACCGCAAAACGAGATGCCCCCGCGAATTCCCTTTTTAATGAAATGTACCTGATCTATATCTGTTAAAAGTTCGAGTTTGATCTGCGTGAACTTAAGCATAGCATCCCAAGATAAACCTGGCGCTGTATAATAATGGGCAGGGTCTAACCCATAAGTACTAAAACAAACCTCTCGAAACTTTTCAAAGATGTCTGCAAGTAAAAGTACATCGGTCTTTAGATATAGATCTGAATACTCACGTAAATTTTGACACCCGAATGTACGCCAAACGGTTTGCGCATGATTGTATTCATCTTCACTTATACCATCGAAGCTCAGCTTATTCATAAAAGCATCTTTAGAGGGGAATGATGTTTCACCCAATCTATCAATAGAATCAATATACTGATAAGGAAAAATACCCTTTCTTGTTAACAATTTAAACTGTTCGTGACGTATGAAAAATTTTTTAACGTGGATAAAGTCATCGTCCACAAGATTGCTGGCGAGCGAATCGAGAGAGGATGCCATGAACCTAAATGAATCTACAAAGCGCATTTTCATGTAGACGTTTTCAAAATCATTTTTGTGCTGTTTTTTAACGCGATCAACTAAAACGTTTTTACTAAAGCTAATGTATTTTTCCTTGTTGTTGGGTAAAACATCGATACCACCCTCCGAATCGATATCAGCTAATTCCTTTACGAATAAGTGTGAATCATACCCGCTAAAATTGTGAAGAAATATCGGAATGAAATTAGGGAGTTTGAAATTAAGGTTACACGTTGAATGTGCGGCACCTCTAAATCTGCCGGTAATATGACAATGGTCGTGAACCTTATTCTGATTAAAACCATCAAACGGTGACTTACAAATATGGCATAACGAAGCCGAATTAAATTTCAATTCCTCTTCAGCGGTTAGAGGTAGCATTGGTTTAATACATTTTAAATATTCGTTGTAAATAAATTTAACGTCCTCGATTAATTTTGAAACAAAAACTTTACCACAATCGAGGCCCGTATACGTTTCGAATTTATAATATTTAACATCGGATGTTGAAACGATATAATAAGCAAAGCTATACGGCATGTGTATATCTACCGCTTCGGTAAAAGATGTTGAAGTACTAGGTTCGCAAAACTCTACCGGCTTTAAAATCGATTCAAAATCCGCATATATAACAAAGGGAACGTTTTGAGTATTTTTATAATTATTAAATTGTAAAATATTTTCAGGCGTATACGAACCTAGAAAGTTTGGCCTTGAGCGCACATTTTTCGATGGTGAAATGGTTTTAATATGATTACAATCATGCAGTTGATGATCGTTTAACAACTTTTGTGTGGAAAAGCGTGTTAAACAACCATCGCAAAGGTGTACAGAATGACCGTGGTTGTATACTTGTTTAGAAATCAAACGTGATAGATTTACAATTAAAACGTAATGTCCGTGTCCATTTTCATATAAATAAAGTAAATTTATATGGGTATCCCGTCGATTTTTTGTAAAATAAATTGGCCCTTCCACCACGTATTCTTTGGATGATTTAACTAGTTCATAAATATTTATACTTAAATTATTTAATTGTTCAATTTTAGGAATGTCTTTTAAATGCACGGGAAAGTTTATATCTTTTAAATTTAATACGGTTGAAAAGTGCGGGTACGATGATATTAAGTTTCTATTACTTTCAACCGGTCGCAGATGAGATACGAGACTCCAAGCTAAACAAGCGTTGTCATCGTAGTTTTTGATGTTGATGCACGCTTTCTTGGTAGCGATTGATTCAGGAAGCGGGATGTACGACGAGCCGGGTATAGGTTGGAATTTGTTGATGTTTAGAAGAAGGTATGAAATAGAGAAGAAGGCCCAACCGGACCCCCTTTCCTGAAACTCTTCAGCTTGATGGTTAATACTTGCCACCATCTCATCATAAGTTTCAATAAAATCGGCGAATTGTGTAATTACTTCGAATTTGGTATTAAAATTCTTTTCGGACGCGGTAACGGTCTCATCTCCATTTTCATTAATTGTTGTTTTAATAAAAATGGATAAAAGCTCGAGTTGCACCTTCACCGAGCCGTTCAGGTTCATGTAAGATGTGATAATATTTCCGACAGTATTTCGGGAACGCGCAAGATATGTGGAGATATCATCATCATCATCATCACGATCTCCGGATATTTTATAAGACGCAACTCGATCTTTGTAACAAGTTGCAATCTTCTCAACACCTTTCTCAACCTCTATCGTATGATTCATCGTGAGATGTGACTCCAAAGCCATATGATTTGTGAAAGAAATTCCACACAAATCGCATAGCTTTGATCTATTATCACCTGATAGCGGTTGAGGAAGGTGTTTAGAAGGTTGCAAAATTGACCTTACAGCCGACGTCGATGATGTAGATGGTGGCACATCGATGGTGGGTTTCGCTTTCGAACAATTTGCCATTGCAGGAGGTGGCGCTTGGCGTTGAGGACCAACTTCTAAACCATTATCACCCGATAGCGATTGAGGAAGACGTTTAGAAGGTTGCAAAATTGACCTCACCGCCGATGATGTAGATGGTGGTACATCGATGGTGGATTTCACTTTCGAATAATTTGCCATTGCTGGAGGTGGCGCTTGACGCTGAGGACCAACTTCTAAACCATGCACTAATCTTTTATGTCTTTGAAAACTATCGAATCTCGAAAAAGATTTATCGCATAAAGAACACTCGTTCTTAACGTTATTAGTATGCGAAAGTCGCGTGTGCCGATCGAGGTTCCTTTTGGCAGTGAACGACTTTTGACACTTATCGCACGCGAACATCTTTAAAGAGATTTGAAATTGACAGTGTCAAATATAAACTTTAACGAGAGCAACCGCTTATTAAAACTGCTGATGTTGCGAGTACCACAGATGACTGTGAAGTAAAAAGTTTCTAGAAATAATAGGTATTTATATTAGATAAAAATGCAAACTAAGCAGTTTTTATTAAATCGTCGAGGTTCAGTAAAGTTCAATGCACCACGTCAGTGGAAGTGTTAAATTACATTGTGGTTACAATAATGCTGAGCAATAGAATTATTGGTGTAAATGAAATACGGATAAATAGAAATTTAAAACGCTAATTAATTATAAGGATGTAATAAATTAAAAGTTTTTAAATAAATAATAGGATTTATTAATATTTAAGTTGACAATAATGTAAAGTAAATATACGTTTTACTTAGAAAAAAACATTTAAACCTAAACGATATTGTCTTTCGGTATCCAACTGTTATGGGATGAATCGAATCCTAACCACTTAACGAACACTTGATTCTTTCTTCTGTTTAACACTTTTTCAACAAGATACACATCAGGTTGTTTGGATCTTTGAAGTTCGAATTCATAAAAAGCTCCTTTAATAGGTTGTCCACTCATATCTTCTAATAAATAAGAAATTGGATTCGTAATTTGTGTTTTAACTATTTTAAATAACTCAGTGGTCCAGTTGGGTAAATATCCCTTATCGAAGACATGCTTATGCTTGCTAATGCGAACTACATCTCCAACATTAAAGTTTCCCTTACCGGCAATTTTAATATGATTGTACACCGTATTGAGAAGTTTATTTTCTACAGATTTCGAATTTATTTGAGATGGTTTCATTTTCGTGGTTGAATGCTTTGAATTATTATATTGAGTTGTAATAGCATCCAATAAGTGTAACCATTTATGATTTCCGTAAAGACTAAACATTTTATACAACTTTTGTTTTATGGTTCTAATTACGCGTTCAGCTATTGCAGCCTTCATTACGCTATACGTTGAATAATGATTAATTTTAAATTCCATCATCAACTTTTTGAAGTGTGTATTGTAAAATTCCTTTCCCTGATCAGTTTGTAGATTTTTAGGTACACGACCTTCAGAGAGAATTGAACGTAACGCGTGTATTACATCTGTTGAGGATTTATTTTTTAACGACCGCATCCAGAGATACTTTGAAAAACAATCGATAACCACTAAGATGTATTTATGTCCAACATTGATTTTACCAAATTCAATCATTTCAATAAGATCAGCTTGCCATAAATCATCGATCCCCTTCAATATAGTTCTGCGTCTAGGAAATAAACGTCTAGCGGGACGATGAAGTTCTTCAACTATAGTTTGTTTCGCTTTCGATACCTGCATTCTTACGCTCATGGATTAGGTCCAACTTTTTTTTCTCCAATATATCTAGTCGTGAATTTATAGTGCTTTCCATATCAAGTAGACGATCTGCAACACCCTGTATCCCATTTCGTAGATTTGTTGTGAGTATATCAAATGCATTTAAATTAGTGTTGAATGATTTTGTTAGAGTTGTAATTTGCTGACCATTTAATAGGATTTCCGCGTTAATTTTTTTAATGTCGCGTAAGAGTGTAGAGTTTTTAATATCAATTTTTGTTGACACCTGATGTATACGTTTACTATGATCTCCAATAATTCTTTGAACGTCCGCTATTATGACCTTAATTTCGTTTAAGATTGTAGCTTTCAATGTTTCACATATTTCGTCTACATAAATTTTTATCGCACAATCATTTTCATACGTCGGTTGTTGAACGTTAGATAGTTTACGCCCCTGGATATCATAATCTCCATCTACGGTTAAAGGGAATCCAATATGGCGTTGAGATGTAGTTAAATTCTCATCATTCAATACTTTATTCCGCGCAGAACGTAATGTACGACCAAACTTATCAATGCTCACACCACTCACGCTTGATCCACCGTTCATTGGTACGCATAAATTATTATTATTATTATTATTATTATTATTATTATATAACGCCGCTCTCCTTCAGTTCTTCTATAATGGATGTGATTTCATTAATATGGGAATTGTTTCCTGCCGCATGTGAAGCGTACAACAATTTCAATCGATCTACCAATTCGTTAACATCATCCCAATATTTATACTCAACGATTTTCGAGTTCACTTCAAGATGTCGTCCGGGTATTAATCCATCCCCCGACTTATTAAATGTAAATAAAGGTTTAATAATTTTAGTATACTTGTACGATTTATTTCCAACTATAGGACCCGTAAAATTTCGCTTATGCGCACCCGTATACGCTAGAACAGATTTGTAACGTTGTAGATCCTCTTCGGTATAGTTCGTAGGTCGTTTTAACTGTATAAGTTCATATAACCCCGTAGAGGCTTGTATGCGTTTTTCGCCTCCGAGAACAATATGAGAAGGTTTAAACTGGACAGTCTTCGATCCAATCATCCAATCGTTTTCATCAGGATCATAACGTATACCCATTCTCTCATCAATTTCTCCTCTTTTACCAAACGTATAATATAAATCCCGAATTTGATTCGGTAGATTTTCTATAGGTAAATCCTCCGCCTTCAATTTTTGTTATGCATCCGGCGGCGTTTTAAATTCATCATCACTTTCAGGAAAAGTTAATTTTTTCCTAAATGCCGGAGTTTTAAAATCGGTTTCATCAAATTTCGTTTTAACGTCAACACCGACATCATCAGTAGGTTGATAGTGGTGATGGTAATGTACAGAAGAAGAAGGTTTCACTTCACTTAATTTATTAGTCATATCTTTTAATGAATCGCTTAAAGGCTGATGTAGTTTAGCGATAAGACGGTCATCGTTTTCTCGACCGAGTTTAAGCGCTAAATATTTTTTCTTAATAGTATTTGTTATGTTAGTTATAGCTTTATCCCTCTCACGTATGGAACGCTTAGTCATTTCATCGTTATGTGACATGCTTACTCTCACAAATACCAGATAACAATGCAATAATTTAGTCCGGGTAAATAAATTTATCCATTCCTATACGATACCTTCCATCCTTTACTTCAAAATCTTTCATAATAATCATAGGGTTATATTTATCATCATTCCAACACCGTTTAAAAGCGTCCTTGAAAACATCAAACTTCATGTCGGTGTTAACGTGTTCATCATACATATGTTTTAAATTAACCTCATCTTGTTTGAATAGAATTAAGACGTTTGCATTGTCTCGTATTAGGTGTTTAGGTATCCGCGTATAGGTTTGCGTAAGGTAGAACGAATCAATATTATTATGTCGTCCCATACAGAAAAATGATCGAATCTTATCCTGTTTATCGCATGCTACATCGTCAAATATGAAAATTGAGTTTTGTTTAGCTTCAGACGGATCTATAACGGCATCATTATCGATGAATCTATAAAGTCCTATTTCGGGTAACTGTTTCATAATCATTTCTAAAAATTCATATTTCGGTTGATGTAAGGATTTTGAGTATATATAAATATTTTCAAAATTTAAACCATTTTTATCGAAAATGAGATTTAACATCAAGTTGGTTTTCCCACATCCGCTCGGACCGCATACTATTGCTCGTATACTGTTCGGTATGAGATCACCATGCCTACGACTGGTTATCGGTTTCATCATCGTTAATCGAGATCGGTTAATGACATTGTGAGAGATGGGTGTTGCACTACACGCATTATAAAACTAAAATGAGTTTTAATCTTCATGTGCGGGTATATAAGGGATGTGAAAGCGTAAACCGCATCAGTTGAGTATGCTGTTTACTCGAGATAGTACATCTGCGACGGCGGGGGGAAGCGGAATACTTAATACACTTATCAATAAACTACCCGTTGAGTTACACGTTCCAGGCTATCAATTTTGTGGACCAGGAACAAAATTGAAGAAACGTTTGGCTAGAGGCGATAAAGGAATAAATCCATTAGATCGGGGTTGTAGAGAACACGATATAGCGTATTCGGACAATAATTCTTTAGAACAACGTCGCATGGCCGATAGACGTTTGGAGGAAAACGCTTGGGAGAGAGTGAAAGCGAAAGATTCGACATTGGGGGAAAAAGCATCAGCTTGGTTAGTTACAAACGCTATGAAAGTTAAACGAAAATTGGGAATGGGTCATAAGGGACAAAAAATAATTAAAAGATTAAAAGATAAAAAAAATAAACCGATAGCATTTAAAAGCGTGTTGGTAAAGCAAATCGCTAAAGATTTACCCAAAACAACAGATAATTTACGGGAAGCGGCTAGATTAGCTTTGAAAAGTGCTCGTATAGCTGTTAAATCCGCGGGTGGAAAGAAAAAAGTTAAAATTCCGCGTACAATCCCGTTACCTATTACAAGTGGTGGTATACTACCGATATTACCAGCCATATTTGCCGGACTATCAGCTCTCGGAGCGTTATCAGGCAGCGCGGCTGGTGTGTATCGCGCGGTGAAGAGTGGTCAAGAGGCTAAAGAGAAGTTGAAAGAAGCTGAACGACACAATAAGGCGATGGAAGCTATCGCGATTGGCGAAACCGGAAGTGGACTTTACATTAAAAAATATAAAAAAGGATTGGGTTTATATTTAAGTAAAAAGCAACAAAAAAACTTGTAACTAGGCTACCTAATAGACCTCTAACAAATCTCGATATAATAAAATACGCTAAAACACTTAAAATTCCAAATTTTCGCGGAGTGTATATGCGAAATGGATTGCCTAAAGAAGGTCCTAAATATTATGAGTCAGCTGTTGTAAATTTAGATGATCACCGAGGTAGCGGAACCCATTGGGTAGCCTATAAAAAAATTGGCAATAGGGTGTTATATTTCGACAGTTATGGAGATCTAAAACCACCTAAAGAACTTTTAAAATACTTTAAAAAATGTCAAATTGTGTATAACCACGATAATTTTCAAAAGGATAACCCGTATAACTGCGGTCAATTATGTATAAATTTCCTACTTAACATAAGAAATAACTCATTTGAGTGAAAATGTCACAGACGTTCACACTGGTCAGTACAAAAAGCGAAATCTCCGAAGACTATTATCCGCCTATAGAATTAGACCCTAACTCGAGTTACTCGCTTGGTCTTATTGGATTCTATACGTATAACAGTATACCAAACATTGAACAAGGAGTAAACGATAAATTTTACTTTACCGAAAAATTGCCCATTAATAAAAGCCGACAATCAACTATAGACGAGGGGGCATTACCACAGGAAATCAAAATTCCTACTGGTGCATATGAAATAACGGCCATTGAGAAATAGGTTGCTATATAGCGATGGGTGGATAAATCAATCAGAAGGTCTAAATGTAATTGATACCTTAATTTCCTCCTACGATCAAATATTTGTTAAGGGAAATCAAAAGAAGCAGTTTTTGAAAACACGTAAAAGCAATTCAATACTAACGGATATTGCGTTAGAATTTGCGGAAGAGGATGAGACTAAATTAAATTCATCCAACAATCAATGTTCGCGCGACAAATGTCGGGAATAATTGTAGGTGTTGGTTCGAAAGAAAAATTGGAAATTTCTTACTTGAATTGGGGTTCTAAGTTGAATTCTTCAGAGGATCGAATAAAAGGCGTCGTTTTAATAACGAATACAATAATGGCTGCTTGTTTTATTTGTAACATTTGAAATCGACAAAATTGTCATGGTTACATAAAATTTGGTTTGTTATTTGGGTTGCCTAAACATTCCACCCACCAAAAAATATTATTTTTTAACAATTAATATTTGAATAATAATAACAATACAAAATACAATGATGAATTAAAAAAGAAAACAAATAAATAAATAGCGAAAAGAAATAAAATACAAAATTCAATTGACGGGTAATACAGATAACTTTGCGACGGGGCGCATTAATCTTCCGTTAGCGGTCTTCACAACCACTACCCGTACAACGCCATCTTGCGCTGGATGTATTTCCACTACGCGTCCGATCGTCCATTGCAATGGGGGACGCTGTTCATCCTTAATGACCACCATGTCTCCCATTTTAATCATAGGAGTGATTTTGTTCCATTTCATACGTTGCTGCAAGGTATGTAGATATTCAGTCCGCCAACGGCCCCAAAAATCTTGTACCATACGCTGCAGCAAATTCCAACGGTCGAGACGGTTTATTGGACTCTTGGTAAAGTCTGGACTAGGTAATTCCACATTTAACGGTTCCAAACATAAAAAATGTGATGGTGTCAAGGGCAGCAAGTCGTTGGGATCGCTTGACAAAGGGCATAACGGTCTTGAGTTTAACACTGCTTCGATTTGAGTTATCACCGTGTACACTTCTTCGAAGGTAAGTATTTGTTCTCCAATTACTCTTAATAAATGACTCTTCACAGATTTCACCCCAGCTTCAACCAATCCGTTAAAGTGAGGTGCTCCTGGAGGGTGGAAATGCCACTGAATGCCGAAAGTCGAACCAGTAGCTTCGGCAATCTCTTTTAACTTGTTGTTCGCTCCAATAAAATTAGTTCCTTGGTCACTATACAAATTGATGCAATTCCCTCTTCTAGAGAGGAATCTTCGGAGAGCCGCGATGAAAGCATCAGTCGTAAGATCTGTAACCAACTCCAGATGAACAGCTTTAGTAGACATACAAAGAAAAATACACAGATACGATTTTACAGAACGAGATCCCCGTGATCGGTTCATGGTAGTGCGTATGGGACCTGCAAAATCGACTCCTGCTGCTGAGAATGCCTTCACTTCTGATATTCTGTACTTTGGTAGGTCGGCCATCAATGGAACTTGTGGCCGTGGATTCATCCGGAAACATCTGATGCATTTAAATAACACGCGATGGATTGCTCTTCGCGGAGACAGGATCCAATACCGTTGAGCCAATAATCCATGAAGGGTGCGTTGACCAGGATGTAAATATTCACGATGAATTGTTTCGATTATTAATTCACTTAGTCTTGAATCACACGGCAGTAATAAAGGATGTTTATGTTCGTATGGTATATCCGAATGTCTTAATCGTCCACCCACCCTGAGCAACCCGTCACGATCGATGAAGGGTGTGAGTTTACGAAAGGGTTTTGTTACCAACTGGTTTTTGATAAGAGCATTGAAGACACACGAAAAATGTTGATTTTGAACATGTTTTATGAGAACATGAAGTGAATCTTGCAGTTCAAATTGTGAAAATGATGAGAATAAATTAACGTTGCGGTTTTTCTTAGAAAGTAGAATAAACCGTCTTATGTACGAAATAATTCTTTGGATTTTTGATAAGGAAGAAAATTTAGTAAGTAAGTGATCCAGAAAATGTGTTTGATTTTCCCCACAATTTACTAAAATAGGTTTGCTCTCTTTAGCAATTGCTTCATTATTTTCATATTTGAAAATGGGGTTAACTGGCCACTGATCGGAATCTTCTTTCAACCATGATGGACCATTCCACCAAAGATTAAAAGATGACAATTGACTTGGACATAAACCACGGGAACCACAATCGGCTGGATTATCATGAGAAGGCACATAACGCCACGATGAGGGAGGTAATGCGTTTTGTATATGAGAGACTCTGTTGGCTACGAAGATTTTCCATCTACACGGAGCTGAATGAAGCCAGTGAAGTACCACTTGTGAATCGGTCCACGCAACGACTAAATCGACAGGTAAATTCGACAGTGTGTTGGTGATTGATGAAAATAAATCGGCCAACAAGGTGGCTCCACAAAGTTCCAGTCGAGAAACTGAAATCGTCTTTAAAGGGGCCACACGTGATTTGGCGCAAACGAACGAAGTCGTTATGAGATTGGATGTGGAACATCTAAGGTATGCGACAGCGCAGTAACCCGTTTGCGATGCATCACAGAAAAGGTGAAGTTGGATGTGTTCGGGTTGATCAGGAATGATCAAACGAGGTAAATGAATATCGGATAATAAACTAAGATTATGTTTAAAGGTTTTCCATTCGGAATGGATGCTTGACGGGGGCGATTCATCCCAATCGAGATGAAGGGACCATAATTGTTGAATGAAATGCTTGGCTTTAAATGTGCATGGTGTTAGAAATCCGAGCGGATCAAAAATCCTAGCAATGTCTGATAAGATGGTTCTCTTATTGCAAGGTGATTCATGGGATGTATATGAAAAGGAAAACTGATCGGAGCAAGGATCCCACTGAAGACCGAGGACCTTAACGGAACATGTTTCATCATAGTCCATGGAGATGGGTCGTTGTAAATCGGATTCGGAAACCGCAGTTAGAACATCAAGGTTATTACTGGCCCATTTTCTTAATTTAAACCCGCCTTTGTTGAGAAGGTTTATTAATTCTTGTTGTAGCGTAAGTGTCTCATTAATAGTGGAAGCTCCAGTGACAATGTCATCAACGTAAACGTTGTGTTTCAGTACATGGGAAGCTTTAGGATAGTCATTTGAGTACACATTAGCCAATTCAAGAATTGTTCTGAGAGCTAAGAACGGTGCTGAAGAAACGCCATAAGTAACGGTGTTTAATTGATATGACTGTACCGGTTCTTCAGGGGAAAAACGCCATAAAATGTTTTGAAATGTTCGATCTGAAGGGGAGATTAAAATCTGCCGGTACATCTGCTGAATATCACAAGTGAATGCGTATTTAAAAAATCGGAAATTGATTAAAATATTAACGATACTCTGTTGCAATTTTGGACCAATCAACAGAACATCATTTAACGATTTGCCATTAGATGATAACGCAGAGGCATCAAAGACTACTCTAAATTTTGACAATTGATTATCATCACGAATTATGCAATGATGAGGAATATAATATTTAATAGACGTAATATCTGGAGAAGGAATGAGGGACATATGATTAGTCTCAAGATAATCTCTCATGAAATCAACGTATTTTTTATGTAACGACACATTTTTCAGTAGGCGATTTTCCAATAAAGTAAATCTTTTTAAGGCGATGTTGTATGAATTTCCCAGAACAGATTCATCCTTCTTGAAGGGTAAAGATACGATGAATCTTCCGGATACGTCTCGTCGATAAGTATTCTTGTAGTGATCTTCACATTGTTCTTCTTCTAAAGACATTGTTTTATTTTCAGAAATTGATTCCAATTCCCAAAAACGTTGAATTACTGAATCAATAGAATCATCAGTCGTAGAAACGCAAGTTGATAATGAAGTCGATGTCGATAATTGAGATTTTCCCATTAATATCCATCCAAAGACGGAATGTAAAGCAATAGGATCGTTCTGACCACCGCAGACACGACCACCAGTAAAAATTTGAGGAACTAATTCTGCTCCCAATAGTAGATCAACATCTTTGACTGAGGTATTATGTTCAGGATGAAAATCCAAACATTTAAGATGATCGTAAGAATTAATGATACGTGATAATGAAGGTTGAGCAGAACAAATAGACGGAGTAACAATGGCTTTCAGATCACAAGAGAAATTTTGGGATTGACAAGATTGAATCTTGCAATTAACGATGCCCTTATTACAAATTGATGTCATAGAGTTCAATCCATGAATCTCCAATGAATGACTTTTACGTGGCAACCGAAGTCTTTGCGATAGTTTGGTGGTAATAAAATTAGACATGCTCCCAGAGTCTAATAAAGCTCTTGCCAAATGAAGTCGACCAAAATGATCACGAATCTGTACGAACGCGATAGGTAAAATGACCTGATGATTAGCGCCTTCTATGGATACGTTGCCATTATTACATGCAGTCGTCCCTACATGCATAGTTGGTTGCTTCTTAGTTTCAAAATGTAGCAATGTGTGATGACGTTGATCGCAGGAATGACAGCGATAATTGGATGTACAAGAACTTGTATTGTGATTTTTGTTTAAGCAGTTGCGACAGAGATTGTGATCTCTTGCTATGGATAATCTTTCTGAAGCTGATTTTGCAAGAAACTTAGAACAACGATATATTGAATGTGATTCTGGGCATAATATGCATTTAAAAGATAGTTTTACATCTTCAGTTTTGAGGTTAACCGATGTTTTGCCACGATAATTTTGAAAAGGTTTGTTTTTGTTCATGGAAAGTTTATCAGATGTGAGTAACACTGAATCGAAAGCCTTTGCTTGGTTTTCTAGGAAATTAATTAATTGAAGGTATGTTGGAATTTCAAAGGTGGTATGTTCGGATTCAAACTTGGTTTTTGTAGAAATGTTTAACTTCTGAAGAAGAATATTAAACAAAAGAAAGTCCCATTGATCAACGGGAAAATTAAGCATCCGAAAACCGTCTATATTTTCTTTGAAGGTATCTATTAAAAACCTAAAAGATTTCGATGACTCTTCTTGTATTGGTTTCAGAGCAACGATCTCGTTAAAATATAAAGTAGCAAGATGACGTTTATTCTGGTACCTCCCCTTTAACGAGTTATAGGCAATTATATAGTTGTCATTGGTCACAGGAAGACCTTTTATTAAATTTAACGCTTCTCCGGACAGTGAAGTGAGAAGATATTGATATTTGGCTACGGCTGATAATGAATCATTGTCATTAATCATTGTATTAAATAAATCGAAAAAGGTCGGCCAATTTTTGTAATTGCCGTCAAAAACAGGAATTATGATTTTGTTTAGTTTTGGACATGATTGCGGAATAGGAATAGGTGCAGGTGACGATTTATTTTTTATAAGGATCGATTTGATGGTAAAATAAGCTTTATCAACTTCTTTCCTTACCTCATCATGTTGTGGGAAGTCACCATCTGAGATAAAACCCATGATCTGGTTGTGAATGTCTTGAAATTGATCATAAACAGTATCAACGCGGTCTGCCCGTGCAGAAAAGATACATTTATCTTCTTCCGAGATCAAGTTTTGGCCGTAGGTAAGAGTTTCATTTAATCTATTAAGCAAACTAGTCCTTTTTAAAACGGCCTTTTGTAATTTATCAGTTGTCGTTGTCATGGTGAATAAATAAATTCAAAATAAACGAAATTAAATATAAATTAAGGGAAAAGGAATCTCGGAAACAGCGTCGTGCGTCCGGATCACCCCAAGGTACCGGGAATTAAAGCGCGGCAACGAAGGGCCCAACAACGCACGCTGGCGAAGATGTGTCCGATAACCGGGGAAAAGAGAAAATACCGACAATCCGGTAATACCGACAATCCGGCTCGAAGGACCAAATGTTCGCGCGACAAATGTCGGGAATAATTGTAGGTGTTGGTTCGAAAGAAAAATTGGAAATTTCTTACTTGAATTGGGGTTCTAAGTTGAATTCTTCAGAGGATCGAATAAAAGGCGTCGTTTTAATAACGAATACAATAATGGCTGCTTGTTTTATTTGTAACATTTGAAATCGACAAAATTGTCATGGTTACATAAAATTTGGTTTGTTATTTGGGTTGCCTAAACAATCAATGTTGGTTCCACACCGGCTCTCCAGCAGTATGTTCACAAAACAATGTATTAATTTTACAAAAATTTTTATATAATCACAATAATGTTACTTGTATTTAAGTTGTAAATATAATAATTTTTAAATAAAAAATTGATTGTAGTTTTATTATTATAATAGTTGTAAAATTTATTGGGAGAGGGTGGGGGTGTGAGATATATCATATAATTAAAAAATTAATGTATTCAGTTTACAACTAAATTTGATGAAATATGGATGTTAACACTGGGTGTGAAATTTCTGAAAGCCCTTACTGGGTATCAATTAATAAACAATGGAAGAAGTTTCGTGATGATATAGAGAAAGAAAATAAATTTATTGGTGAAACCTTATATTCGATCGATAGATTTAACATAAAAGTTGGTATTAGTGTGGCGAGATGTTTTATAACATGTGTGAAATTGATTTTTA
Source organism: Onthophagus taurus (assembly GCF_036711975.1). NCBI lineage: Eukaryota > Metazoa > Arthropoda > Insecta > Coleoptera > Scarabaeidae > Onthophagus > Onthophagus taurus. The sequence continues at coordinate 16,005,485 of NC_091973.1, forward strand.
AATCTTGGAATGATGTAGAATCGAAATCACATATACTCTCTTTTCTACGTGAAGATTGGGAACAATTGATTAATGTATTTAAAATCATTCGTTTTAAAATGAACTTTTCTGACCAAATTATACCGTTAGCGGATGGAATTCTTAGAGTTACTGCAGACGTTGAGAATTGTGTGTGCATCACATATGAAGATATGGACCCTGAAAATAATTTTTTTATTCCGATTATATTAACCTTGATGGAAGTTCAAGACATTTTATCTAAGGAATTTTTAATTTCATACAAATTAAAAGTATTAGACAATTTGCATTTTAATGATTACATTGATTTTATTATGAACACTCAATTTTCGAAGGATCAGTTAAAATTAATTCGAGAATTTTGCTTGCAAAATTTATCTGAAATAAATTATTACTTAATGGAATATATTGATATGATTTCATGAGTTTAAACTTACTACTATTAAGAATGTTGACGAATACTTGCGTTAAAAAATTATATTTATTTTAATTTAAACAAGTTTAAACATGTTGAAACAAGTGTTGGTGAGGTTCAATGAACTTTACATAACTTTGGTGATTTAATAATAAAAACTGCTTAATTTGCATTTTAGATAACAATAACACCTGCGTGCGAATTGCATCATCCTTCTAGAAACTTCTATTACACAAAAACTGCTTGATTTGCATTTTAGATAACAATAACACCTGACGTGCGAATTGCATCATCCTTCTAGAAACTTCTATTACACATTTCCCCACCCCCATTATTTTCATACATATAATTACATGTTCTAAATAATTTATTTAGTATGACAGCTATTTCCAAGCTAACAGGTTACGTTTTATTATTATTAATCTACGAAACAAATCATGTCTCGTCTAAGTCAATTGGGTCAGTGCAATTTCCCACCGAAAAAATCAATTTCTGCGCTTCAAACAGACACTCCATACCCGATTAAGTGTGCGAAACGGCTTAAAAAGTGTTCTTGGCCGTCCGTGGTACTTGAACTGGAGGCTGGATTCGTAATTTATTTACCAAGACGCATCGCAGAAGATATTACCGACGAAGAAATTATGGAACTTAGCAAAATGTCTATAATTTATAAGGGTGCAAAAGACATTGGTAAAACACACCCTGTATATTTATTGGATTTCGTCAAGAAGCTTGAAACGTAAAAACTTTCCGACCGATGACCCTGATGTTCATCTGTATTAATATAAATGTAATTGTATTATAAAAATTATATATTCTTAAAAATTAAATAATAACAAATGTATTTCTTAAACACATCATTTTGTTGTTTCTATTTCACCTTACAGCCATCAATTCAATCCGCTTAAATTCAATTAAATAAGTAAGTTTTATATATTTCTTAAACACGCATCTTTTTTGTTTGTATTTCCGTTCAACTGCTAGGCTTTTAATATTAAATTGAAAAGGTTTCGGTGGTTCAGTGGTTTATTATCTTTAAAGTATTTATATTTCACCTTGCAGCTATCGGTTCAATTCGCGTAAAATTAAATTAAATTAAATAAGTCTGTATTATATAGTTCGTTAATTTACATCACCACTGAGCCGCCGAAACCTTTTCCTTCTTTTATTTAAATGTTTTTTTTTTCACGTACATCATTTTTGTTAATGAAAACGCATTAAAAAATTTTATAATTTGTATTATTTTTTTTTTACTTTCTTAATATTAATTATATATATGTATAGCATTTCATTTAGGTCAATTATTCCATTGCTCAGCATTGATTGTAACTTGACACTCCCGCCGGCGAGGTGCATTGCACTTTACTTGGTGATGCGCCGCGCCGATTGTCGTAAGTTGACACTTCCGCCCCGGCGAGGAAAGCATTGTATCGCGTAACTCATAATCAGTTTTACTTTAGAAACCGAACGTGTCAAACGTAAACCGCGCGCAATGTCTCGTAGTCGTCTCTGTGTTTTTCTTTTTTTCGGTCTCTGTGAGTTTAAACCAAAGAAAAAATTTATTCGAAGTTGAGTTGGATTTACCCGTCAAACGTAAACCGCGCGCAATGTCTCATAGTCGTCTCTGTGTTTTTTTTTTTCAGTCTTTGTGAGTTTAAACCAAAGAAAAAATTTATTCGAAGTTGAGTTGGATTTACCCCTTTTACCATATTTATTGTTAATGGAAAACGTCTTACGAGCTGCGCATGGTCGTCACCTTCCGTTGTGGTGGAGTTAGAAGCGGGCTTGCTTCTCAACGTTTCTTTTTTACCTACCGATCAAGAAATTTTTTGGAGTTACAAGATCAATGTATCGTGTATAATAATAAAGGATGGTGGTAAACCGAAGCCCGCTCATATAATTGAATTTGTAAAAAAAGTACCACAACATTAAGGTTTTTATTATTTTTTTGTAACTATTTATTATGTAATGTTTATTATTATAAAAATGTTTATTAATACTTTTATTGGGTTGATTGGGGGGGGGAATTAAATTGTGTTAAATTGTGTTATTATTATTTTCCGGAATATTCCCAAGTTCCTGCGCACGCGCATTCAAGAGTTGTGTAAAATCCGCCCGATGTAAAAGGATAGGGAGGGGTGCCAACCAAACGCTTGAGGGAAAAAATAGGTTGGTAACAAGATCTGGTGACTTTTTAAAAAAGTAGCAGTCTACCTGGTTGGTAGTGGTTTAGTTCCACTACCAGCCACTAGGTGGCGCGTTACTTTTTTTAAAAGTCACCAGATCTAGTTACTTTTCCAATACCAACCTATTTTTGTTTTCTCCACAGCCATAGGTTGGTACCCTTCCCTATCCTTTTACATTGGGTTGATGACGTTATGTGGAGCGGATGTGGAGCTGTGGAGCAACTTCCTATCTAGAATCGGCGTTTCTATACTACTAAGGACTCCTCTTGGCCAAAGAGGTTGTGGTGAAATCTTTTCGAGATATATTTCAGAATATCACGTATATTGCACCATAATAACTACAAGATATCAGCCGATCTTATTCATAAAATACATAGGCTGATTTTCTATAAATGCGATAATATTAAATTCAGATTGGTTGTCGAAATTTAAGATTACTTTTTTATACAGTGGTTCCAAGTCAAATTCTTTGGAGCTTCTCTTACTAAAAATGTTTAAATTAAAAGACTTCGAAAAAAAAAGCAGACTGATACTACTGAAGTTCAAGCTCTTTGTTATTTCTCGCATTTTGTTGCTTTTCTACTCACCAACCTGTTTGCTTTATAACTAAGCTTTCTAGTTTCAAATAGCCTTTCTTGCCACTTGTCCATAGCTTGACCAGACCGCTTATCATTTATAATCATAATCGATATCATCCTCCAATGGACAAGCTTCTGCATCTTCTACTAGACTTACACTTGGTTCCTCATCTTCAACAATATTATTCCGCCGTTAGTAGTGGTGGAAGACTAATACAGTCTCGTTTTCAATTTGTATATTTGTATCCACCATACTTTTAGGGTTGCCATTTTTAAAAGTAACTATAGAGGAGATAAAATTTTTCAAATTTCATTATTATTCTGTTCCATTTACATATTTTTCTGTTGAACGAACTTTTTTTAATAATAATTTATTACTTTTTATACAGTCAAAACTGTTTACATCTGAAATCATAATTTAAAGTTATGACTCGAGTAATTCTGACTTTATTAAATCAACGCAAGACTTATTTCTGGTTTCGGTGCATTTGTTTGCCATTATACTAAAAATACGTTCCACATAAGCAGTAGTTGCAGGTATACTTAACCTTTCCGCGTGGAAGTTAAAAATTTCAATTACTATGTGAGTTGCGGGAATGCGATCTACTTTACAGGGTGTATCTGAATGACGTGCCCAAACTTCAGGGGGTGCTTCTTTAGGCAATTTTAAGGGTACTTTCTCATATAAACTATCAGCGATTTCGACTCCCCTGCGGAGCTACGCCCCTTCAAAAATGGCGAAAAATTTTGGTTTATTTTATTTTTCCCGAAAACCATTAACACCAAGAAAATGAAATTTGGGAAATATGTAGTGTAGCTTATAATAGGGCATGTTTCGTGCCTATTTGTACTTTCAATCTTCCCTTCTAAGTTATTAAACATAACCACCCCCGTTCAATTTTTGTCTAGATCTTTTTTATGACGATGATAAATACATTGGAAATATTTTACTTAGATAGACGAAAATATTCTAAAACTTTTTTGCCTCTCTGATGTTCTTCGAAAAGTTAATAGTTTCTGAGAAAAAAATTAATTAAGCAAACACTAACTGTTAAGCTGTAGCGTTGTTAATCGAAAGTTGGAATGAATTTTTAAAGAAAAAATCTTAGCAGGCTTAGCAATCTTTGTCAGAAATATTTTTGACGTTTAAATGTCAGTGGTTTTCTTACTATTATTATTGTTTTATTTAAAATTTTGAAACGTCGAGTGAACGAGCGTAAATGCGGTAGAACTTTATTCATAAATTAATTTGAAAAACAATAATAATAGTAAGAAAACCACTGACATTTAAACGTAAAAAATATTTCTGACAAAGATTGCAAAGCCTAGTAAGATTTTTTCATTAAAAATTCATTCCAACTTTTGATCGACAACCCCGTTGTTGAACGGGCACGAACGGGCACGAACGGGGTGTTTGCTTTATTATTTTTTTTCTCAAAAATTAGTCGTTTTTGGAAAAAATTTAGAGAGACAAAAAAGTTTTAGGATACTTTCATCTACCTATGTAATTTTTTCTTTAATGTATTTACCCTCTGCATAAAAAAATTTTAGCAAAAATGTAAAGGGGGTGGTTACGTTTAGTAGTTTAGTATCCTTCTAGGTTGAAAGTCCAAATAGGGTGAAAACGTGCCTCACTACCAGTTAAACATATTCCCCAAATTTCGTTGTTCTAGCGTTTATGGTTTTTGAGAAAAAAAAATTAAACCAAAATTTTCCGCCATTTTTGGAGGGGTGTAGCTCCTTAGGGGAGCCCAAGTCGCCCATGGTTTATATATCAAAGTACCCTTAAAATTGCCTAAAGAATCACCCCCTGAAGTTTGAGCATGTCATTCAGATACACGCTGTGTATGTACGGCACTGCGCAGTAGAAATAATTTTATACATGACGTAAACGTGTACGGCATTTCACGCGGAAGGGTTAACCACCTGGTGATGACATGATGGAATATTTCTTGATATGAAGCGTTATAAAATTCAAACATTTCTTTCAAGTTTTCTCTCCTTTTAGCAGATTCTGAGAAATGGGTGTAAATCTTAAGAACTAAATTTTCAACATCGTAATCTAGTTTATCTAAAGCATGGTTTACACAATTATGGAGAATGTTTGCATAGAAGTTAGCTTTAAATGTATTGCCCCTCCACTTGTTCTCAGTGGTGTCCTAGAAAACAAGTCGGTGGCGTCAACTCAACTCGCCTGATCGGTGGAAGTGGGTGGACGTACGATGGCGACGATCGGTTTATTAAAATATAAAAGAAAAATAATATTTTATAACTTTGATTCAAACATGATAATATTAATTACAAATCGAATATAAAAATATTGCTGTTAACGCATATTGAAACTCTAAATTTAATTGAAAATCTCTAAATTTTCTTCTGTAAATGAAGTTTTAGTTGACGTTAAAATGTGTTTGTACCTAGAAAGTGATCTTTCAACGCCACAACTTATAAGTGTAGCATAAATAAAATACTGAGATATTGAACCATATTTTTCCTTAAGAGTTAAAGGTATATTGTTTTCGGCAATTTGTTGAACAATTTTCAAATCCGAAATTTGGGTTCCGATCGAAAATTGGTGTAATTTTTTTATTAAACGATGAGTGGACACCGGTAATATTTTTAAAATGTTGAATAATAGTTGATAATTTTTTTGTTGATTCATATGATCTTAAACCCTGTTGTTCAAAATATTTTATATTATTCACTAAATCAGAAAAATTGTCACGTATATAATTTAAATCATCAGGCAAATTCGGCACCTGTAAAATATTTTTACACTCAGTTACACTTACAGCGTCATTTTTCAGCATTAATAAGCAGTTTTTTATGTCAACGAAATGTTGAGCATAAAATAAAGAAGCCTCTAGCCAAGTAGCCCATCGTGCAACTACGGGTGATGGAGGTAACGGTAGGTCTAGACACATTTCTCTATACAATGAAATTCTTAGAGCAGCTTTTAAAAAAAATGTTTGCAGGAGCAAATTAATTTATCTACATCTGGAAATTTTTCCCAAATGAACTCACAAAATCGATGAAGACCTGATATGCAACGCATGTTTCATGAAGTAAATTTGAATATGTAACTTTTAATAATTTTTCAGCTTTTAATATGTAAGCAGCAGAATCGCTAACAAATAACACAAAGTTATTGTAGTAGCTATCGGATGTATCATGGAACACATTGGCTAAAACATCATTAACTATTTTCGCAATTACTTCACCATTTACATTATCGATGAATTTAATTGCCAGTAGGTACGATTTAACAACATCAGACGGACGCAGTATTTCAGCAACAATATTTACAACGCATCGACCTACAACGCACTTAGTTTCATCAGCACTGACCCAAAAATAATTATTCGTAAGATTCACTTTTATAGGACACATTACCTTTCTATATATTTTTGGTAAATATACTTTACGCAAAGTGCATTCGTCATGAGTTTTCTGCTGAGTGTATTTTTCCAAAACCTTTTTTAAAATTGGATTCTTTAGTTTGTATAAAGGAATATCAGCAGCTATAAATGTTTCGCATAAATCTTCGTTAAAATTCTTTTTGTAGTGGTCGGTATTATTTTTATGCCTTGTAACGTTCGTTTTCATCGTTTGATTTTTGTTTTCTTTTATTTCGGACCTTTTCTAGTGTTGGAGGTCGTTGATCAAGTGTGATGATGGGTACATTAATTTCATTGGTAGATTTGTCGATCTCTTTTTAAGATCTATTAATTTTAGGGGTGGGGCTGCGGATACATTCTTCCGTACCACGCTTCCTCTTCCTCTTTTGTTATCGAGCATTGGTGTCGTATAGTTGCGAATTTATAATAAAGCTAACCGCGTGGTGATAGAAGTTTTGTTGGAGAACTTTGTTTGATTTTGGAGATTTTCTAGTCGAGTTATTCGGATTTGTTCTACATCATTTTTTGACCTATTGTTATTGGCGTAATCGGATTTTTGTTCCGGCTTTCCTGGTTTGGCTTTGTTATACACGTTTAGCCGTTTAACAACTCAAGGTAATGAAAATAGTGTACTAATTAATATTTTCAGAGCTCGATCTCTTAGTTTTGTTTCCTTTTAGGCTTTTTCTCTTTATTGGTATCGATTCCTGCGATTTTTGTTGAATCGTAAAATTTTGGAGATCCTGTTATAATTCTGATGCGTATTAGGGACGCCATTTTGGACGCCAACTAAAAGAACGTGGTTTTGCTGCGGCGCAGTTTATTGGATCTTCAACTAGTTCGCCCTCTCGTCGATTCACGTGGCGATCTGCTGTACAGCATTCATCACCCTTGCTCATCACACCTGTTCAACACACCTTCACCGTTACTATAACTAGATAAGTACCCTTCCATACAACAACAACGACAATAACTGGTATAATTTAAAGATAGGCTAATTTCGGAAAACTTTTGTTTAATCGTTCTTTGATTGATTTAGTAAATTAAAAAAAAAAAGATCTTAATTTAAAAAAAAAAATAATTATAATTTGTAATTTTTCATAATTTTATTGTTAATTAATAATTTGTTTTGTTCACCTGTTCGCTCGATTTTTTTTTTGATTTCAATTTATTTTTTTTGACACCAAAGGAGTGTCCATACATTATTGACTCAGCTGACTCAATTATTGTGTATTTTCTTTCTTTTTTTTTCAGGTTATAGTTTTGATTCTATTTTTGGAGAATCTTTAGAGCAGTCAGGTTCTTTCCTTTTTTTTTATAAATTGTTTATCATATTCGAATTTAATTTAATAATCCTCTTTATTGGTCATAAACCAATATATTTTATGAAACTCAATGTTTCTTTTCTAATAATATATCTTATTATTCAATATAGTGTCAAATCTCAACTGCAGGAGTTTGTCTTTTTGTGTGTTTTGTTTAAACCTCTCCACTTGGTTTCGAACTTAGCTAGCTGTCCGAGGGAAATTAAGTGCGTGGGTATCGGTATAAGTTCGTGGCGCCCTTTTATTAACATCGTAACCCCCACGTCTCCATTGAGTGAGCTGGAGCCCGTACCTATCCAACATATTTGTGTTCTGTCTTTTGTAATTTTGGTAAACTTTTTTTTATTGCCACAGCCTTCCCGACTTTTCATGGCGTCAAATGTGATATTTTCGAAGGCACTAGAATGCACAGAGAACGTTTTTTCACAAACATTGCAATATACTTTACAAGTATCCACAATGGAATAATTTTCCCCAAATTCTAGTACCCGTTTATCTAAAGATCTTTTAAAAGTCGACATAATAATCGTTAAGAAAAAATAAGATATGGAACAGAAACAATTTTACCACAAAGGGAAATTAAAAATAACAATTCTTGAAAAAGAACAATAATACGAACTCAAACAGAACTCCAAATTTCAATGAAAGATAATTAAAGAAAGATAAAAGCAAATTTGAGGAAATTATGCGGATGAAAAGCGTCGAATACTTCACACTCGAACAACAGTGAAACCGTCCTGACAGTTGACAATTTTCGTCAATTCATGCTGTTTTTTCTAAAAATATGAATATTTAATTATTATCGTCTTTATATACTGTAGACTATAGTGTATTGTATAGGTTAATTTACTTCTTATACACTTAGTTATTTACGGAACTTAATCCTTGAGTTTTAATTGAGAAATGTTTAGTACGTAAAGTACACTGAGCATATTCATCATTAATTTTAGAAGATTTTAGCCATTTGTATGTGTTGGACCACTCTTTTCGATAAGTAGATTTATACTACAGCTTCTTAGTGGGTGGTGCTTTAATTTTCTGGTTCTCGTCTATATTTGTATCATTTTTCTTTTCTTCGTCAATCATTTTAATCTTATTATACTTTATATCAAATTTAATAGATGCACAAATGTATTTGAACCACAGTAAGTAGTTGACAACAGTAAAGATTTAACACCAGATAGTCACGTTCAAAGCAGCAGACGCCCTCTGATGGAGAGTTTCGGTAACCACCGCCTAATGACAGGCCATATGTACGTTAAACGCAACAGACGCCACCAGAGAGCGCTACCATAGACGTCAGCTCATCATTTTTTTTAGTTTACGCGTTGCATAATTTTGTAAAAATAAAGAAATAGGGGAGGATTAAAGAATATTAGAGAAGTGAGGAGATAGCCTGTTAAATAGAGGAAACTCCTGTGAAATAGAGGACAGTTGGCAACCATTGAAATGTGCTGCATTATTTCTATTTAAATTTACTTTTGCTTCATTTATGGGAGTCTCCGAAATGCTCATAGCATAAAACTGCTAAAAGCAAGTTTAAAACGTTGATTAGTTTGACGCCTTCAGTCTTCTTATGATTTCTTGTAGTTCTTCATTACTTCATTTAGATTTTCTACAGTGCCTTCCTTATTTATGCATTCGTAACTTACTCTTTTCACCGATGATTATTTGTTCTTCTTTTAGTATTAAAACTTCAGACATTTTGCTACTTGATTTGTAGACTGAAAATTTTGAAAAAGCACGTCGTTCATAACTTGTGTGGCTACTGATGTCATAACTTTTACAACTTCTATTTATATGCGGACTTTATTTTTTTAGTCAGTATTTTCAAAGTTATTGTTTTCGATAATTTATTTTGTTATTCTGCTTACTTTATCTGTAAAATAATAGATGCTGCTGAGGTGTTGTGCTTACCACCAAAGCTCGGATATTTCGGTATCATCTCAGTAGCGTCGCCAGCGCAGAACCTATGGGGCGCGAATATAAATGCTCTCCCACCACCCGATCTACCGTTCCGATCGCTCACACATCTACAAGCATGCTAGGCCTGCATTTATCTGTGGTGCGTTCCGAGAATTCAGTGCCAATTTATTTAATATCCTTTATTTACCGTTAAATCCATTTCATTTTCTGAATTAGAATTGTACTATTGTTTCAGTTTTTATAATTTAAAACCGAGTGTATTGAATATTTTATTTAATTATCATCAAATATTTTCTTGCTTTTTCATAATTAGAAGGGCTTGTTGTTTTAGGTTTTATAATTTAAAACTACTTCTATTAAGAGTTAATTTTTTGATTTTTATTAACTGAATTACGCTATTGTTTTAGTTTTTATAATTTATTCAACACTTAATAGCGAGTTTTGACGATACGTTCACATTAATTGACGACAATGTAGCATTTGCGTTAGTTACCAGTTGTGACGTCGAAAGAACATTTTATAAACTCAAAGACATTTTAACACCCAAACGGTCGTCATTTTCTGAAGTAAATTTAGAAAAAGTCATTATTATTCAATCATTGCACCAAACAGGAACTGAGAGTCGAGAAAAATTATGACAAAGTACATAATTACTTGCTTATTTAGCGTTAATCGTGATAATGCGTTTGCTAAATTTAAAAAAACAAAAAGTCCTGTTGATTTTACTTCTTATAAAGAACTTCGGAACTTTACTAATTTATCTATTCGGAGGGAAAAAAAAGCGTATCTTGAGCATATGCTGAGCACTAGGGGATGTCGGGAACTTTGGACCGGTTTTAGGGCGATGGGCATTGTTAATAGTAAACAGCGTTCTATTCCGGACTTTTTAGCGAGTGTTGATGCTATTAACGACTACTTCCAAACTTCTCAAATAGTTGCTACGGGTGATATGGACACTATTAATTATTATAACTTAAACATAGTACCTGGTGTTACTGAGAAGCTGACATTAACGCTTGCAACTAAAGAAGAGATTTATGACGTACTACTCAATCTCAAATCAAATGCTATTGGTACTGATGGTATTGGTATAAAGATGTTGTTGCTGTGTTGCCCGTTGATTTTGCCTTATATTTGTCATATAATTAACTATTGCATTCAGGGCTCTGTGTTTCCTGACTGTTGGAAAACTGCTCTGATTACGCCAATTCCAAAATCTAGCAATCCCAGCCAATTAAAAGATTTGAGACCGATTAGTATTTTGCCGGTTATATCTAAAATTCTGGAAAAAATTATTGCTGACAGGTTGCGAGAGCACTTAGATAAGTTCAATATTCTACCTATGCGGCAATCTGGCTTTCGTAAAGGATACAGCTGTACTGCTGCCCTATTGGATGTGACCGACGACATTGTTCGTGAGATTGATCAGAAAAATGTCACTATTTTAATTTTACTGGATTATTCAAAGGCTTTTGATACCGTTCATCATAAAACTCTTTTATCTATGCTTCATTACATTGGACTTTCTGATGATTCCATTTTGTTTTTCTGTAACTATTTAACTGGTCGTAAGCAAATGGTAGCTCTAAATGGCAACTTCTCTACTGAATGTGCTGTATCGTGCGGAGTTCCTCAGGGATCAGTTCTTGGTCCAATTCTCTATTTAATTTACACTTGCAATTTATATAATGTACTGAGAAGTTGTAAGGCTCACATGTATGCTGACGATACGCAACTTTACTATTCTTTTAACATCAATGATCTTGCTGATGCACAAAATTGTATAAATTCTGATTTGACAAGATTGGTTGAGGAATCTTCAAAACTTTGCCTTCAATTAAACCCGGATAAATCGTCGGTTATGGTCTTTGGGGGGCGGCGAGCCGTTGGGGAAGTCAAGGCATCTGTGGATCTAAAATTAAATGGCGTTAAGCTAAATATTACTGATGAGTCGCGAAACCTGGGAATCACTATTGATTCTACTCTTAGATTTCGTAAACATGTCGCTTCTCTTCTCCAGCGTGCTTATGCCACGTTGAAGCTACTATATGGCAATAGACAACTGCTTAATCAGCGTCTGAGAGTGCAGCTTTGTGATGCACTGGTGTTAAGCATTTTTAATTATGGGGATGTTCTGTATGACTCCTGTTTAGATGTTGCCGAGTCGTTGCGTGTTCAACGTGCGCAAAATGCATGCTTACGCTTTATATTTGGCATTCGAAAGCGAGAAAAAATATCCCATACCTTAAACTGGGTTGGGTGGTTAAATATGTCTCGGCGTCGTAAATTGCACTCTGCTTGTTTTTATCGAAGAATTATTTTCAATCAAAAGCCTCCCTACTTGTTAAATAAATTGAGATACCGCTCTGACGTGATTTAAGATAAACAAGCTTTTGCTTGACGGGATATATATATAGTATGTATAAAACTATCCCTTCTTTCTTATTCTTCCTCTTCTATTTATTTTTCTTTTTCTTCTTTTTCTATTTCTCTTTTTTTTTTCTCTTCTCTATTTTTTTTTCGGCTCCTGCCTTTATTCTTCTTTTACTTTTACTTCTTTCTTACCTTATTGTGTTGCTGCATGATCGGATTCTGTTTATATATATTTTCTATATTGATCAAGGGACCAATGAAAAACAATAACACCTGAGTCCATCAGGTGCATTGACTCGGTTTCCTTTGGTAAACCGCTTATTATTTATGATTTAGTACTGCATTTTTTTTTTACTTTTTTTTTACCTGATATTTTCTTTTGTAATTGTAAATTGTACTCTTTTTTTTTGGTTTCACCAATAAATATATTATTATTATTATTAATACAGATTCTTGCTAATGCGCGCCTATGGATTACCATGACAACGCTGCAGACCAGTGAACTCGGGACCTTGGCTATGCGTCGCTCGTTAATAACGCAACATTCATGAACTGGTCGACTGGACTTAGGTACCGAAGAATCCGAGCTCTACTTATCACAGTTTACTTCTATGTGTAAGATCTCCATTAAAGTCCAACCTGCAACATTATAGTATTTATGTGTTAATCTTATCTCTAAATGAATTGTATCAATCTAAATGAACATTAACTGGATAAGAATGAATGAAAATATGGCAGAAGTAACTATATACAGGGTGATTCGGGAGGAAATGGAAATATTTTATTTTAGGACATGTCCAGGAAACAAAAATAAGCAAAATAAGGCTATATATTCAAGTCCAATTTTCATTTGTTTCATATTTTGAACAATAGTAATTTAAAAAGTGAAGGAAAATGTATTACTAAACTAACAAACCAAAACAAAAATAAATAAATAAACAAGTAGCATTAATTCACGTAAAATTTTCGAAAACTCCAGCAGTAGCGCATCTCTTGTGTCCACTTTCATAGCATAAACTAACGAATCATCTCAATTTTTCAAAGCTATATTTCGGCGGGAGTTTTAAAACCAGAGAGGATTTTAAGTTAACTGTAGTTACGAATTTTATTCCGTATTTATTTAAAAAATATTTCGTCCCCTTAATACTACAACTAGGTAACTTAAAATTATTTAATTTTCAGAGGAATTTTTAATTTGCTATTAAAAAAAAAGTGGTGTAATAAAGCAAATTTATTATTTTTAATATGTAACAACAAGCTTTAATAATCTAAGTCCTCCTAACATTATTAAATATTTATTTTTTGTTGCAACCTTTTTTTTCCGTTTAACAAAAGATATCTAGCTTTAGCAGTTAACCCTAGGATACTTAACCAATAAAATATATCATGTATCGTCATTTACATAATCCGGGCTTCTGAGACCCGTTATATAAAATCACGTGTAGTCAGAACAGAAACAAAGTTATTGAAGTAAAACTTTATTTATTTATACATATGTACGTTACAAACGTGAGGTTAAATATGAAAGTGAACATTATTGTTAAAAACACATTACTGTTTATTGTTTTTAGGGATTAGGGAAGCATTTAGTGCACATTCTAATACTATGCTCATTACAAATATTATTTTTACAAGTAATACATATCATTGTGCTTTTACGATCAATACTTGCGGGACATACTGAGCATCTTTTTCTCTTAATTGTTGCACTTGTGTGATCGATTTTTATGTGGAGGTTCTCCGACCAACATAAACTAAACCACCCAAAGCATAACCAGACGTAGATTCACACATCCAAAATATTTTAAGTTCATATTTTGCCGGTTTACTTGGCATATATTGAACGAATGTGCATCTACCTCTAAACCCAACGAGTTGTTCATCAATAGTTACATTAGTATCAGGTATAACACACCTGACACCATTGCTAACTTATCGGTTTCCAAACGCGCATTCCGGGTTCTCTTGTCGTCAAATCTGACGAATCTTCGTATTTCTTCAAAACGAAATATGGACATTGTGGCTCGATATACAGGATTGGCAAATTCATCACAAAATAATTCTCTGGCAGGAACATCCCAGGTTCTGTCAACTCCCGCATGAATAAGTAAACCACAGAATGCAAGAAATTCATCAACAGTTACATCTTTACACGGTTTTTCTATTGCTCCATAAACACGTTTGCCCTCTAAATTAGTACAGTTCACAATTTCTTGTACAATAACTGGAGTTACAAATAACTGAAATGCTTCTTTTGGTGTTGCAGCCATATGTTTCCTTGCTAGTCCTGGCGCACGCCGAATAATGTTGTGTGGTTGCATTTTATTTTTTGCTGGAGGTTCGAAACTCCATACCAGACCACTTGGAGCAATGTAACCGCTCGTTGAAGGCTTACCAATATCATCAACATCATCCTCTGAATTATCGTCACCATGATCAGAACTGGATCCAGAATACTCGTCAGGAACCAATTCGAAATTTCTATCTTCTGTGTCATCATTTTCTGCTTCTGACACATCACTTTCTTCAAAAGGCAGATCATAACATTCAGCTGCCCACTGCACCAATATTTCTTCATAACCGGGGTCACCAAATCTCACGCTTTTCACATTCCTTTTTGACGCCATTATCATATGATAAAGACGTGTTTAGAGCATATCTAAATGCTCAAGCCGATTAAAATTATTTTAAGAAAATTATGAGTAACTAAAATCTCGGCGTTATGCATCCTAGGGTTAAACGCCAAGAATTAGAAACATATATCAAATTAAATATTAAAAGATTCACAATATACTATGGTGATAATTATTTATTTTTTCGTCTAAATCGGTTTCAGGCCCTGCCCTTCCTCAGTAGTTAGAACCCTACAAACGTACAAATCTTTTTTAGGTATATGTTGTAGTAAATCAAACAGAATACAATAAACTAAATGAATAGCATGAATAAAAGACAACTTACGTCAGGTTAAAATCGTAAAAACAAACATTGAAACTTTATAAACTTTAAGGAAATGTTCAGCGACAACCGTTCATTGTAGCATTGGTGGTAAAATTGTAAACAGGTTAATAACTGAGGTTAGGAATGTTCACTAAGTGGGTAAAGTAGAATACTACGTGAAACTAGATTGACAATTGATCCGACTTATAACTAAATTCAAATTATATAATGTAAATTATAAACGATAAACGGTTATTACAGGAGCAATTCTCTTAAGAAAACAACATATAACAAATCCATCAATATCAATATAATAATAATGGCAACTTAACAAAACTAGTTTTTTGTGGGGACATTTGGCATGGGGTGGAAGTGGTGCAAAATTGAGCCGCCTCCAAGCTCAATCTTTTCGTCCACTTGCACATTATTATGTAAAAACTACAAGAATCTAGATCGCTAATCAAACCGACTTAAAAACCAAACTCAAAATTGTGAATTAAAATTACAAAAGATGAAAATAATATTACAGGACTAACTCTCCCTCGAAAGCAAATAAAACAATTCAAAGAACTTTTCAGTCAAAAAAAAAGAGCAAAGGCAACTTAGCAAATTATTTCTTGTGGGGACATTTGGGGCATGGGGAGCAAGGGGTGCAAAATTGAGTCGCCTCCAAGCTCAATTTTCTCGTCCACTTACACATTGTTTAATTTTAATTTTAATTTTTGATCTTTATTTTCGGGAAACGATCCTTCAGACACTGATATAACAGTGTTGAATTGGGAACCACTTGTTCATTTAGGCTGACAATATTTTGGTTGTTTTTAATAAACCGGTTAATTTCGTATGTTTCCAGCAATTCCATCAGATTGCTCTTTTTCAAATGGTGAAGTAGCTGTACATTTTATTTCCTTCACTCTCGCAATTAGGTGTTCCGTGATCCCTCTCCTCCCACAACTTCTCCCTATCCACCTTATCAAAAGCCGCCTTCAAATCTATAAACAGGGCGTACAATTTCCCTCCCTTCTTATCCAGCTCTCTATCTGCCAGATGCTTCAACACGTATACGTTGTCGATTGCTTCCCTTCCCTTCCGAAAGCCTGCCTGCCCATCCGGCAAAATTCCCCCCAATTCTATCTCCTCCTCCAGTTTTCCAGCAGTATCTTCGTGTATACCTTGTATGCCGAGTCTAGTAGGTTAATTCCCCTGTAGCTCTCTACCCTTCCCTTATTACCTTTTTTATATACTGCGCAAATTACCCCCACTTTCCAACGCCACCTTATTATTAGAGAGTTAAGGAACTTTTCTCGCCTCCAAATAGCTTTTTGAAGTTACAGTCGGAGAATCCAGGTTTTCGGTAAGGGAATGAAAACAACAAAATTCGGGAAACAAACAATCATAAATTTTATTAACAATAAAATAATCGAAGCAGAAGAGCGATTTATTAACTTTAACACGGTCGGAGAATGGGGACGGTGGGAATAAATTGACAAGACTTTGATTTTAAAATAAATAAACATAAATGAAACAAACGAAATGAGGCGGAGATATAGAATACACCTGGAAACCTTCCTAAGGTGTAAAGGAATGGAATGCTCGAAAACCTTCCATGAGTATTAAGGTTGGGACAAAAATGTGCAAAAATTAATGAAAGTTAACAACAAAATAAAATCAAAGTCTATCAAAATAAATCGGGCTTACGGTAAATTTGAAATACCCGTATTTATTTATTTTCGGAAACTAATTTCAATGAAGATTATTGTCGAAGACAGTCGTAGAACTGATGAAGAACTGTTTCAGAACTGTTAAAAATCAGAATTTTGGCCGGCTATTTATACCATTTTAGGGCGAAAACTGGATTTTTCCGCGTGGGGGATCCTATCAGTACAAGTTGTCAAAGACTAATTTACAATGCGCTGCGCTAATTAATAAAAATAGCAAAAGTCTGACGGCGATATCGGATGCGGGACACAAAATTACATAATTACAATCTTTGAACGGATAAAATCGGTTAAGAAACGGCGGAGTAATTAACAATTAATCAACAATAATTAACGGAAAAATTTATAACACAAATCAAAAGATACCCTTACTTATACGGAAAATCACAAAAATATTATTAACAAAACCGGCCACTGCTTACGGCACTTATATTCACAAACGTTTTCCCGACCACGTGTTTCACGTTAAAACCAATTAATCGGTATTAATTTACGCGCACCTTAACACAAAACAATTCCAGCAGTTGGGCGATGTTCGGGGCGATCCTACATGGGCAATATTTTTTATGGATGACCATCAGAAACGGAGTAATTTAATATAGAAATTTTTGTTTTACCGAGATTCAAATTTTTTAGTCGTATATATAAAACACCTCTTCTCAGTGGTAATTTGTTTTATTTTTTATAAAATTAAAACAATATTTCTTCGACGTTTCGAGCTTTATAATGCTCATTATCAAGAAATTATTGCGCAATCTTACATTGTAAATTTTATTCTAATGATATCACGTGTCGCTGACTGCAAAATTATCGATTCCATCGATAATAATTATAATGAGCATTATAAAGCTCGAAACGTCGAAGGAGTAATTTAATTAATTATGATGCGGGATGATTTGCGGTTAATAATCGTGTATTATAAACAAGCGGATCATCTTTAAAATCATTCAACGGTTATTTCATGATGTTTGTAAATGTTTGAAATCGGTTTGATCGGTCTACGATTACTAATTCCGCATCATAAAAAATACTCGCTGTACGGCTGCTAAAACTTCCTCGGGACGGTCGGCTGGACTGATAGGAACATGTTGCTTGTCGTATCTTGTTTGAAAATTTGTTAATTTCGGAATTATTTAATTATTTGATAATAATTTTTCGGTGAGCACATGTTTTCGTGATTCAGCAATTTTATTAATTACTTTCATTTATTGATGATTCGGTCAGGGAACGCTGTTGGAATTTAAGGTAACGGTTTCGAAATGGAAAACGAAGAAAATCAAAGTTTTATTAAGAAAATTATCAAAATTAATAAAATGTGAACTGGGTTGCATAAACGGGCGGTGATAAGATATCTTTTCGGAATTTCTACAAATCGGGTGTAAAACTGTAACGTATCGAGGTAGTGTGGGAAGTAGGCTCGTATATATTTAATTTTCGGTAATTTTTCCGAAAATTAAAAATAAGAATAATATTTTTCAAAAACCGAAAATCCCGAAACTTAAAATTTCGTTACACACCCCCTTTTATTCTGTAAAAAAAAACGTAAGCTTTTTTTTTCTTTAACGCTGTAACTTAGTGAATCTAACTGTCTGGCGGTACGGTCACACTTCAAAGAAAATAATAAATTCTTGGAAATGAAAAAGATAAAATAATGAATCATTCGGTTATTAAAATAAATAAAACAAAATTCGGGGAATAAAAAATAAAAATAGAAAAAAAGAACGGAGAAAAAAAATGAATGCGGTTATCTAAACCGAAAGAAAAATTAAAAGAAAATAAAAATCACAGACGACTATGTCCCAAAAAAAAGTCGGTATCCTCCATATATCCTTGCAGGAGCTGCAATATGTACATTTGCACCACCGGGACATCGTGCCCGTCTTCCCACATCTTGAGCAGAAGAGAATCGGTTCGAACTGGCAGTTTTGCCAGAGATGTTCTTTGTTGTCGGTTCGCCAGAGATGTTCTTTGTTGTCGGTTCGCCAGAGATGTTCTCTGTTGTCGGTTCGCCAGAGATGTTCTTTGTTGTCGGTTCGCCAGAGATGTTCTCTGTTGTCGGTTCGCCAGAGATGTTCGTTGTTGTCGGTTCGCCAGAGATGTTCTCTGTTGTCGGGGGAAACGGATGAGTCGGATCGATAGCACTGTCATTTTCCTCGAAATTAAAGTCATCCCAGGACCCTAATGACACGATGTCTATGTCCATATCTGACATGTTCTGTAGAAGAGAAAAGTTATTACTCATAATTTCAAGGCAAATTAATTTTATAGGGAAGACTGGCGGTGGATAACAGCACAACACAACGGATTATATTACGGTAATTAACGGGGAACGGTGGCTCTGACGGTTCGGCCATTCCGGGCTGTGAGGAGCTGCCGAATTCTTCGTGTCTTCCCCTCCGCTCTGAACCTTTTTAATGCGTTGGCATAGGCGGGAGTCAATGGTTCGCCGCTAAGGATCGCCTCCGCCAAATCCGCATCGGTTATCGGGGTTCTTCGGGTTTCGGTTCGGTGTCGGTTTTGTCAGAGGGAGAAGCGGTTTGAGAATCCAGATCGGTGAGAGATGTTGACGGAGAGGGCCTGTGTTGCTTAGATTTAACCTTGAAGTTAATATTTTACAAGGCAACAGCACCGTCTTCCTCTTCTTGGCCTCGATCTCTTTTTTTTAATTCTCTTGCCACCTCTTTGGCCCTCTGTTCCCGCTGGCTTTCCCAACTCCTCTGCCTCGCCCGGTCGATGGTTGGATTTATCGCAAATTCCGGCTCGCCTTTCGGTCGTTGTACCCTTTTCGGTATCTAGAGTACGGTAAATATTCGGTTTTAGATCTTTGACATGGACTCGGTAGGATCTGTTTCCACGGACATTTTGGACTTCATATACAATGGGTGATAGGATACGAGACACCACATAGGGACAGGAGTATTTCGGAGCTAGTTTCGCCGCAAAACCTTTCTATTGGGATGAGAGTTGATGTTCTCTCTTCATTACTAGTTTTAATTACGCTTCATTACTCGTTTTAATTTCGGTCACCTTCGGAGGTTATAATGATGGCTTTGTTCGTTAAATCCTCGGGCTATCCTCATGTCTCATGTCTTCATTTTCCAATTCCTTTGACTCTGGTTCATTTATCCGGTAAACACCTTTCGGGACTTCTAATTCTCTTCCGAAGTTTAAAAATGCTGGGGAATATCCGGTAGTGTCATGTTTTGCGGTATTGATTGCGAAGACCAAATCGGATAAAAATTCATCCCATAATTTGTGATTCTCTTCACAAAATTTAGCAATCATGGTTTTAATCGTTCGGTTGGTCCGTTCAACGGGATTTGTATGCGGAGTATACGCTGGAGTCGGAGGGTGATGAATTCCAAGATCATCCAATAACTCTTGAAATGGCTGTCCGGTGAATTGTGTTCCATTATCGGTTATAACGGTCTTTGGACATCCAAACTTTGTTATTACGGTTTCATACAGTGCTTTGGACACTGCCTTTGCTGTGGCGCTTCGTAGAGGTCGGCACTCTACCCACTTGGTAAAACGATCTAGGAAGACTACTAGATAGCAATTTCCCTTTTTTGATCGCGGTAACGGGCCTACTCAATCGGTGCTTACTATTTCCCATGGACAGTTATTTGGGTACGGTTGCATTTTTCCCGGCTTCTGTTGTTGTGACGTCTTATATCGTTGACACGACTTACAACTTCTAACATATTTTGCGATGTCTCGGAAAATTCCCGTCCAGTAATATCGTTGGGCGATCTTAGTAGCCGTCTTAGCAATTCCCAGATGTCCTGCCGTCGGTGAATCGTGATTTTCCTTAAGAATCTGGTGTCGTAATGATTTCGGAGGACAAAGTTTCCACGGATCGGTCATCTCCATCTCATTAAAGTGTAGTGTATCCCTAAAATGTCGGTAGAGTCTCCCGTTTTTAATGTAATAGTCCGGATACAATTTTGGATTTTTCTCAACTTTGGATTTCTTCCTTGAGTACCATTTACAGTTTTCAGCCTCTTCGGTGTTAATGATTGCTGAGTCGGTGGTTAACGGAGCTCGGAATAATGCATCAACAATTTTATTTAATACTCCCTTTCGGTATTTGACATCAAAGTCAAATTGTTGCAGGTACATACATAGCCCATCTAGCTATTCTTCCTGACGGACTTTTTATCGAATGTAACCATCTGAGGGATTGATGGTCTGTTATTACGGTAAATTTATATCCTTCAAGATACGGTCTCATTTTCTCTATACCCCAGACTATGGCTAAACATTCTTTTTCTGTTACGGAGTATGATTGTTCGGTTTCGTTTAAAGAGCGGCTGGCATAGGCAATCCCAGAACAATTATGTCGTCTAAATAGGCGAAACAAAACGGTGACCTATGATCCGCTCCATTAAACGTTGGAAAGTAGCTGGAGCGGCGTGGAGTCCAAACGGCATTACTCGGAATTGATACAGTCCTCTTCCTGGTACAGTGAATGCGGTAATTGGTCGGCTTTGGGGTGTTAATGCCACCTGCCAGTATCCTTGTTTCAGGTCGATACAGGAGATGTATTTTGCGTAGCGGAGTTTATCGGGTATGGCATTAATGAACGGCAACGGGTATGCGTCTTTCCTGGTAATGGAATTAACTTTTCGGAAATCCACGCAGAATCGGAATTTACCATCTTTCTTTCGGACCATAACGATCGGTGAACGCCATGGGCTTTTAGATGGTTCGATGATGTTTTCGTTCAACATCTCGTCGACTTCGGTATTAATTGCTTCCTGTATATACGGATTCTGCGGACGATATCGTTGTTTAATCGGTTCAGGGTCCAACAATTTGATTTCGTGTTGAATCAACGGGGTTACTCCTTGAATATCCTGGAATCTTGGTAATTGATCCTGTAGGAATTTACTTAAAACGCGGTCTTCATCTCTAGTTAATTCGGATGATGGCAATATCTTGCAAATATTTCCAATTGGGCTACATTCGGATTCTAAAAGAGAAAATTGTCGGTTCTGGATGGTATGGGTGAATTGATTGTAATTAAGACATAATTTCTATCTTCGTATTAAATCCATTCCGATAATCATATCGGTGGTTAAGTTCGGCAGATACGGTACCACGGCGGTACATTTCACTTCAGCTATATCCATCTTGAGTCGGCATGCGAATGGGATTTCGGTAGTAGCTCCATTTGCTAAACGAGCGGATGGGACGGGTGATTGTACTGGAGATAACTTTTTGTTTTGGAATCTACGATTAACCGCATTACCAACATACGAATAAACTGATCCGGTATCAATCAATGCGGAAAAATCTTTTCCCAAAATTCTCACTTTAACGTGCGGTCGCACATCAGGTGATGTTGAAAATATCGGTGAAGTCGCGGATCGGTTACAAGGACAGTTTCTGGATAGAACTGCTTGTTTCTTGCATCTGGAACAGAATAATTTCGGTTGTCCAGTGCATTGATGACGGTAATGACCAGTCTCCCCGCATCTCCAGCATAAGGGGTTGTCATTTCTCGGTGGTGTGGTCTTTGGGATGGTACCGGTAGCGTTTTGTCGATTGTCGGTGTTATTTTGTTTTGGTATTCCCAAAACCACATAATTAACAACCTTGTTCCACCTTTACTTGTTTTAAATAGTGGTGGGGAAGTGGGAAGAAACTTTTAGTTTAGTAAACGTAACGTTAAAAACTCACACGCACAAAGATAAAGGATAACGTCTCAGAGACGTATGGCATGTAATTATAATATTTAAAAAAAAACAGTGTCCTTATTGTCTAAAATTAGTACTATAAATAGTTGTTAGTCTATAAATATTAGTGAAATAAAACTGATCGCGCGACAAGAAGCCTGGACAAATATTTTAAGGTTATGGTGGATTTCGATAATAAAAGAAGACAAGAAATAAAATAAAAGATATTTAAAATTGATCTTACTTTTAATCCTTCCCCTTGTACTCACAATATTTAAATTAGTTGTTAGTTTAATTAATTCTTATCAATGACGCGCAACACCGATCTTCTTCCGCTCACGCCCGGTCGAAGAGAGATTTTTTATTTACAAATTGGACACGGTCGTTTCGGGGGTGACGTAACCGTGAGCAAGCGCGATTCTTACAATTTTTAAATTTAGATCTAAAATAATCTGAGATTGGGGCGAGGGACGAACAAAAACAATGACTTACCAAAAATAAAATATATTTTGAAAACAGCAAATAAAAATGTAAACTCCCTTACAAATCAAAAAAAAAAAAATTATTTTCTAAAGGAACTTCTAATAGTTTATACAAGATAACTTCATTCTGCGGATTCTGCGGCAGGCTCTTCTTCATCTGTCTGATCACTATTTTCAATAACCTGTGGCAGCATTTCCGATATGTTCTTCCGAAGAGTCCTCTTCAAAGTTGGTGCCTCTTGCCTTTTGCCATCAGAGGTGAAGCTCTGTACTCAGTTTCTTCATATAATCTTTAAGTGGCTTTTCATTTTTTGATAGAATGTTGTGACAATAAATGACATACGAGTTCACGTTCAAAAGCTCAAAAGCTATGTTTAATATGCTGTGTTAATATGCTGTTTGTCTTTCTAGAGCACGACATAGACGAACACATTTGGTCAAAAGTGTCGTCGACACCTCACTTTCTCTGGTTATAATAGATGAATCATCTCTGGTTTTCCAGTTGTTTGATTAATTGTACCAGCCTCATCACATGATGATAACAAATAAACCATTTTTGATGGTTTTGGTTTATATGATACTAGAGTCAAAGGACCGTCATAACAGAACATTGAAGTGCCGACTGTTCGCGATGGAGTATTTTTCATTTGTTCTGGAATCTCTCGCTTGTTTGAACGTTTAGTGCCAACGAATGTTATTACATACAAACGATGTCTACAAAAATCTCACAAAAGTTTCATAAAAGATAATCATACGTCTCTCGGACGTACAGTATAGCCATATCTAGTTATTACGGGTACTTACTTTTACGCCACAGCCATCCCGTGTGAGCTTCGGTCGTCAACTGAGTTGGTTGAAACAGACAACATGCTGCGGTTTACAATGAAAAAGAAACAACACTACTTTGCCGCGCTATATGACTCACGGACGTAGATTATGTTTCTAGGGTTAAAAACATTACTCTCGTTAAACAAGATTCGAAATAAATTCTCGCTGGAGTTAGATTGACGGATGTAAATTGAAATTATGATGAAAATAATTAAAAAAGATGAATTAATAACCCTTTAAACTATTCTTTTTTAATTTATTTATTTTATAAATCAAAAAAAGATCTTTTATTTTATTATAAAAATAAAGGTTTACAAGTTTTATTATAAAAACAATTAAAAATGTTGGCCATTATTTTCTAAATATAAAGTGATTCTTCTTTTCATATTATCGAAGACAAGTTGCTCTCCGGTTATTTGTTGAACATTGCATCTTCCAATTCTTCTGTAGTATGTAACCGGTTTTTGTAGATAGAACTTTTTAAATGACCGAATAAGAAGAAATCTAGAGGGGTAGATCGGGTGAGCGAGGTGGCCAACATCCTATACCAATTACTCGATCATCATAAAATTCTTGAAGGAATCTTTCGGTTGTTCGTGCAGTATGTGCGATCGCATTATCATGTTGAAAAAATCCTTCTTGTAATTCATCAACATGTAATTATTCAATGAATTCTTCTAACAAAGCACTTTGACAACTTTCTGCATTGACTGTGTCATGGAAAAACACATGGCCAATAATTCTACGTCTTGACATAGCAATCCATACTCCTGTTTTAACGGTATGTAACTGTGCTTCAATGAAAACATATGGATTTTCAGAACTCCAATGTCGATCATTTTGTGAGTTCACATAACCATTTAAATAAAACCAAGCCTCGTCAGAAAAAAATGTTTTGTCCAATACATCATTATTTTTTAAATTTTCATTAAACCAATTACAATAAGTAATACGGATTTCAAAATCTAGGGGCAGCAATTCTTGTACTACACGAACTTTATAAGGTGTAAAATGTAATTCTTTTTTCACAACGGTGTGACACGATCCGTAGGACAATCCTGTTTGTTGTGATAATTGTCGTAAAGGTTTCCGGGGACTTCGCTCCATACGGGTTCGGATATCTTCAAGAACTTCTTTGGTTAATTTTTTCGGTCGACCAGGACTTTTTCCAGGACCAACACTTCCAGAATCATCAAAGCGTCAACTTTCCTAATGTGATGACATAAGGTATCATGATCTAGAAAGCGGCATTTCTTGCTCGCGGAATAATGGGTAACGAAAATCTCCACCGAAGACATATACCTTTCCTCCCATCGGACGATCGGGCCGCATAACATCTTTTAAACATCTATCAACGGCGTGCACCGCGAAGAGAGGCGACATGGGAGTCCCAAACAATCAACTGCACGTCGTCTCTAATAAAAGCGGATTCGGGACTATCGACAGCAAATCCTGACACGGTATCTTCGTTTAGCTGTAATGGTAACTTAAACGCTCTGTGCACAGTTTTTCCATTTTCTAACAGTACGGCGGCTATACCGGTCCACGCCTCCGAGATGACACTCTTTCTATAACGACGTCGCACGTAGTTCAACAGAGTATTATACAGGAACGTTTTTCCCGTTGTGACGTCCCTTTTCTGGTACGGTCCTAGAAAAGGACCTGTTGACGGTTCTCGGGCGCCACCTTATGTTTAGAGAGTTAAGGAACTCTTTCGCCTCCAAGTAGCTTTTGGGGGTTACATTCGGAGATTCAGGGATTCGGTAAGGGAAAGAAGAAAACTACAAAATTCGGGAAACAAATAACCCTAAACTTCATTAACAATAAAATAATCAAATAAGAGAGCAGTTTATTAACTTTTAACCACGGTCGGAGAATGGGAACGGTGGGAATAAATTGACAAGACTATGACTTTATAATAAATGAGCTTAAATGAAACAAACAAAAAATGAGGAGGAGGTATTGGATACACCTGGAAACCTTCTTAAGGTGTAAAGAAACGGAATACTCGAAGAACCTTCCAAGAGTACTAAGGTTGAGTACCAAGGTTGATTTTGTACAATGAAATGTACAAAAATTAATGAAAGTTAACAAAAATAAAATCAAAGTCTTTCAAAATAAATCGCTAAGAAAATTATTAAAAATTTATAATTTAAAATTATTTAAATTATTAAATTAGCGGATATCTTCGGAACTAATGAAGGCTGTTTGCGGACTGTTGAAAACTGTCGTAGAACTATGAAAATCATAATTTTGGTCGGCTATTTATACTGTTTCGGGGTGAAAACTGGATTTTTCCGCGTGGGGGATCGTATCAATACAAGTTATCAAAAACTTATTTACAATGCGCGGCGCTAATTAATAAAAATAGCAAAAATCTAACGGCGCTCTGGGATGCGGGACACAAAACGGATAAAATCGGTTAAGCAATAGCCGAGTAATTAACAATGATTAACGGAAAAAATTATAACATAAATCAAAAGATAGCTTTACTTACACGGAAAATCACAAAAATATTATTAACAACCAAACAATCGGCCACTGTTTACGGCACTTATATACACAAACGTATTCCCAACCACGTGTTTCACGTTAAAACCAATTAATCGGTATTTATTTACGCGCACCTTAACACAAAACAATTCCAGCAGTTGTGCGATGTTCGGGGCAATCCTACATGGGCAATATTTTCCACGGATGACCATCAGGAACGGAGTAATTTAATTAATTATGATGCGGGATGATTTCGGTTAATAATCGTGTTAATAATAAGCGGATCATCTTTAAAACCGTTCAACGGTTATTTCATGATATTTGTAAATGTTTGAAATCGGTTTGATCGTTCTACGATTTCTAATTCCGCAACATAAAAAGTAGTCACTGTACGGTAGCCCATCGGTAGTTCGCTGATCGCTGAAACTTCCTCGGAACGGTCGGCTGGACTGATAGAATCATGTTGCTTGTCGTACTTTGTTTGAAAATCAGTTAATTTCGGTTTTATTTAATTATTTGATAATAATTTTTCGGTGAGCGCATGTTTTCGTGATTCACCAATTTTATTAATTACTTTTATTTATTGATGATTTGGTCAGGGAACGTTGTCGGAATTCAACTTAACGGTTTTAAAATGGGAAACGGGGAAAATCAAAGTTTAACCTTTCGTTACTCACCTTTGAATTCTGTGATCTGTTACTCACAGCGGACTACCAGTCCGCACCACAATTATTAGATCTGAAGTGATGCTATTGAATCAGAAATATATTTACAAACAACTAAACGTCTTTTAATGTAAGTATGTGTTAAAAATTATATATTTCAGATTTAAAGAATAGAAATTTTGAGTGTGAATGATTGTATATAAATTCCATAAATAATAGATATACATATTAGACGCTTTATTCTAAAATGAAAATCAATAACTTTGTACAATAATTTATTTACATGTAACTACAAAAATGCGATTATATTTCTTCGAAACATTCGGAACATACTAGAATAGAATGCTCACCACAAATGAATCGAAAACATCTTTTACAAGAAAATCTTGTTGCGTGAATTTTTACACGATTGCAAAAATTACATCTTCCTCTTACATTCGATTATGTTTGCGGTTGTTGTTCCGTTCTTATATCGAGCTTAAGAATTTCTCGGATTCTGAATTTGATCGCTCTTGGTACATTAAGTTGTTGCAGACATTAGCGGAGGGAGGGAGTCTTCCACCAACGCAGCTGATAAATTTTGAAGAAATTCTCTTCGACGAAACCGTATTATTTCTGTGTTATTCAATAAATAAATAACTTGCGCATTTTTTCCAGCTACATTTAGCAAGGCGTAAAAAATCACCATTGGCCACCTTTGAGTATTTTTTGCACAGTTGTATGCAGCACATAACTTGTCCAATATATCTACACCTCACATCACCTTTTGTGCGATTGTAATCCATTATCATGTCAGGTTTGCCAGTTTCTTCATCAATTTTGTAATCATGATGTAAACTTGATAACAATAGAATATTTTTGTTTCTTTTAGGAATATATGAAACTAAGGTAATGTTTTTCTGGAAACCGTACATGGTGGATCCAATTGGTCGTCCTTTAGGGTTTGAAAACTCAAGTGGTAATTCATGTTTGTTTTTTCTGACAGTCCCCAAAGAGGTCAATTTGAAATTAGTTCTTAGAGTATTGATTAGAGCTAACGACGTAAACCAATTATCGGCTGTCACATTTCTATTTGAACCTTTTAGTATTTCGCATAGTCTTTCTACTACAGATTGAGAAGAATTATTACATGAATATCGCCCCATTGGTTGAATGCCTACGTACACTTCTAAGTTGCAAGCAAAGTATGTCTTTGCATCTGCCAAAGCAAATATCTTAATTCCATATTTATTTGGCTTGCTTGGAATGTATTGTCTAAAGGGGCATCTTCCCCTAAATCCCTCTAATTTTTCGTCAACTGTTACATACTCAAATGGAGCATATGCATTTCTGCAATTTTGAACAAAGATTTCAAATATATCTCCCACAGGAGCTAATTTGTCGATTTTCTTTCATTCCGCATCTCCAAATCGTCAAAACGTAAACTTTGTAACAAAAATTGAAATCTAGTTCGCGTCATAACTAACCGAAATAATTCTATACCTGTTCCGTTCGTGCTCCACTAATCCGCAACGTGTAGTCGATTGGATTTCAACACTCCACCCAAATAAAGTAGTCCAATTAGTCCTTTTATTTCCGACAAACTAGTCAGTTTCGTATCCATTTCTCTACTATAGTTTTCTTGGTGTTTTTGAATGTATTTGTTGGTGCAAATCATAATGATATTTATTATATCTATGTTGAAATATTACTTCCAAATTTCTAATTAATTCTTGGTACCTTTTAGCAAAGCTTTTGGACTCGGCAAATGTTTTATTATATTCTCGGGACGCGTTCTTACATTTCGACGTGGACCATGTTTTTGCCATTTTGTAGAATCTTTCCCAATGAAATATGGACCTATTGATGGTTCTTGTTCTGCATCCGATACTACGATAATTTTCAGTAATTTTCCGGGTTTTTCGGTTTTTGAAACATAAAAATAATGTAACTTCGTTACACCGTGCCTCCCGGCCCGTCTACGTATTATAAATTACGTCCAGTCCGTAATCCTACCATATTAAATCCGATTTCCAGCGTCACTTCGTCGTATACCCGCAATTGCTCTCCGTTTAATGTCCTTCTGATTTCTTCTTCTTCTTGTTCCTCTTCTCCTCCTACTCTTACGTCTTCATTCGCCGTTCTTCTCGCGTTTCGTAACGCTTCCTCGTCCACCCACGATAATCCGATCGCCTGCAGCGTTCCCGTTTCGTCGTAGTTGCTCTTCGATTTCTCTCAACGCTTTAGCTTCCACTAAGCTTTTGTCGTTACCGGCGTAAAGGAGGATGATTTCCGCGATTCGTTCAACTATAGTTGATTTAATTCTAACGCGTCATTATCTACGGCCACCAAACAAATAAGAGCAAACACGCGCCTAAGACGTTTCGTAGCAGCGTTATTCTCAACGCTTCGAATGATGTGGAATCCGGTACGTGCGCCAATAGCATTCGAAGCTAAAATGTTTCCATTTTTCATTTCATTTCAAGGCATTCCTTTCGTTGCGCTATTCCATTGTAATACAATGCGATCAAGAAAGCCGGTCCGTTAGAAACTACTTTCCCTAGCGCTTGATACCAATACTTACTGCCCTCGTCACACCGGTTACACCCTCGTTCGACCTCTACTTGTTTTAAATAGTGGTGTGGAAATGGGAGGAAACGTTTAGTTTAGTAAACATAACCTTAAAAACTCACATGCACAAAATTGAAAATGTTACTCTCTTTAAACAAGATTCGAAATAAATTCTCTCTGGAGTTAGATTGGGGGATGTAAATTTAAATTGTGATGAAAATAATTAAAAAGGATTAATTAATAAAAAGAAAATCCTTTAAACTATTCTTTTGTAATTATTGTTGTGATTTCTTAACATCGTGTCTATGATGAAAGTAAACGTCGATTTATTTATACTTTAACGATGTTATTCTTTATTTATCTTTCTACATGTTTCGAGGAACTAGTCCTCATCTTCAGGAAGAAATCGTCGGATTCATGAATATAATGTTACCATAATTGAATCTGTTGATTGTTTTATGTGATGTATATGGACATTAAATGTTATCTCCAAATTACCTTTCGCTCTATGTGCATAGAAAGTGCGTTAAAGTATAAATTAATCAACCTTTACTTCCATCATATTCTTTTGTAATTAATTTATTTCAAAAATCAAAAAAAGATCTTTTATTTTATCATAAAAATAAAGGTTTAGAAGTTTTATTTATTATAAAAAGAATTCAAAATGTTGACCATTATTTTCGTGATTCTTCTTTTCGTATTATCGAAGACCTGTACAAGTTGCTCTGCCGTTATTTGTTGAACATTGTGTCGTATTGCATCTTCCCATTCTTCTATGGTATTTGAAACGGTTTTTGTAGACAGAATTTTTTAAATTACCGAATAAAAAGAAATCTAGAGGGGTTAGATCGGGTGAGCGAGGTAGCCAACATCCTCTACTGATTACTCGATCATCATAAAATTCATGAAGGAATCTTTCGGTTGTTCGTGCAGTATGTGCAGTTGTGCATTGGCATGTTGAAAAATCCTTCTTCCAATTCATCATCATGTAATTATTCAATGAATTCTTCTAAAAAAGCACTTTGACAACTTTCCTAATGTGATGACACTGATGACATAAGGTATCCTAATTCACTACATTTCCCGGGAATGTATCTAAATTTCTCAACACAAAGACCTGTTGAATATTTCCATACCCCATTTTGATCTTTTACTCCATTTCGAAGATAAGATCGGAGAAGAAACTTTGAAACTTGTCTTCTTCTAAGGTGAACGGCATGATTTAACCTAAAAATAAATCAACGAAATGTATACCAAACCGATTTAAAACAAAATAATTATTTACCTTATAGAAAAATCACAATCGAATTTTAGTCTTAATAAAGACAGATAATATTAAATAAAACCGCAATAAATTCAAAATGAAATATTGAAAATACCGAACGCCAAAACCAAGACCACGACTCTGAGCTCAGCCGCTCGAAACCATTGAAACTAAAAATCAATATCACCTCGTCAACCAATAAAAACGTTGAAAATTTGAAACAAGTAGAGGTGGAAGGAGGCTGTGATGAGGGCAGTAAGCATTGGTATCAAGCGCTTGGGAAAGTAGTTTGTGACGGACCGGCTTTTTTGATCTCTCGGTACAATCCGGTAATTTGTGCACGTTCTTATGTAAATATTTTACAGAGGCCAACAATCCGCATATCTCGAAGTTTATTACCACATCTCCCATTTGGATCGATCGGCCGTCGTACGGTCTCTTGTATTGCGGCTGTTGTATATGACCCACGTGCAACATCGTTTGTTCTCTTCGTGCACGCTCCGTCGCGCATACATGAGGCGCTGGGATTGTGTAGGCCGCATGGACGATGTATATAACACTCGGCGACTATTCGATGTAATCTGGGCTGTTCGTTTTCTTCCGGCAAACGGACGGATATTAATTTATCGATACTTTCGACATCTTCAAATTTATCTTTGGGTCTCATTGTAACTAAAATGTGGGCGTGCGGTAAACCACGTTTTTGAAATTCGATTGTATACATGTAATTGAGCACGACTCCATAAAGTTGCTTATTGACGATGTCGTCTATGAATTCGTTTAATTTCGCTTTAAACACCCTCGCAACCAAGTCCGGCTGGTGCTTTGAATTTAATCCCATTACGGATTGCACGTCATTGTATAGTCTTCCACATCAAGATCGGTTTTTATGACTATCATAAATAAAAGCAGGGGTGATTTTTGTCCGCTCGAGTACCTGAAAAGATTTATGACAGTCAGACAAGGACAGGGTCGAACTTAAATTTTTTTAAACTAAAATTTAATAAACAACCAAAGTATAGTTATAACAACTAAAATTTAATTATAAAAACTAGTATAAAAGTCAATGTATAAAATCTAAAATTTAATTATTCGTCGTCGTAATCACAGCTATCATAATTTTCAAAGCTGCTTTCATCGGAACTCTCATTTCCTATATTTATAATAAATCGTTGAATATTTGGCGATACATAAGAATTTTCTACGTCCTTTACGTGTTTTACGCAGTTGCGAATCTCTTGACGAATTCAATGCACCACTTTGGCGTTTAAGGTTGGATCTGAATTATGTTTTCTAATATTTCGCTTTAAATTGCTCCAGATTAATTCTATGGGGTTCAAAATACAACGGTAAGGTGGTAATCGTAGAACTATATGTCCCGTTTCTTTTGCCATGCCATCGATTACGTATTCGGTCAACTTCATTGACTTTCGCTGACAGCTTATCTTTGGTAATCTTTCCGTCCGGCATGGCAATATTATATTCTTGCATGTAGGATAATATATATTCTTTTTTATGCCTCTTTGCAGGTTTGGGGTGTAGAATTCGAGAATGATAACTTGCGTTGTCAAGAACAATTACCGACCTCTCCATGAAGAATAATAATACGTTTTCCTCTTGAACACGGTATCTTCAATGCACATTTCCACTACCATTGGAAAAGCCCTTTTTTATTACATCATGGGTATCATACCAAGTTTCGTCTAAATAAACAATATTCCACTTCTCTTCCCGATATTTCCTAATTTGTTCAAGAAATTCCCACCTCCATTTTTTTAGCCGGGGAGTTTCGGTAATATGAGCTCGTCCGTCCAGTGATTTATACTTAAATCCAATTGTTCGAAGATATCGTCGAAAATGCTCTTCAGAATAAGGTATTTCTACATGAAGTTCTTGTAATTTATTCTTTAAAGAGGAGATAGTAGGCACGATATTTTCTGAATACGTATCGTAAATAACTGTTTTTATTTCCGTTGTGTAAGTATCCGCAATTCTTAAGCAAACCTGAGAAGCTTTAGTGGGTCGATCGCTTGCAGATTCTCTATTCTCCAATTGCGCAATGAATCTTCGTACCGTTGTTACAGGAACCCCTGTCAATTCACTGGTAACTTGACACGCAGCAGAACAATCCCTTTCTTGTAATTTAACCTAAACGTTAACAACAATTCTTTTACTGTCTTCGGAATAAGACTGTCTTGGCGAAGTATTCGTAGATGGTGACTCGTTTACCCACGGACGAAACATTTACGATACCTCCCACGTGGCGTTTAACAAAATACTCATCGACAATTTCCCCTGTCCTCTTTTATAAGTAGTTTCCATAAGCTATTTCAAAGTGTTTCTTAGAAAAAAATATTACTTTTAGGAATGTCTAAATAATAGAATAACAAAATTTTAAAGAATCTAATTATCCTCCGTCCTCTTTTGTAATTAGACAATGTATGCCTTCTCAAAACATTTCTTAGAAAAAATATGTACTTAATATTAGAAACACAACAAATAAGAGAATAATGAGTATTTATGTATCACTCAACTATTTTACAATTTGCAAGTAAACTATGTTCCTTAATGCGGCCCTGAGTGAGGAATCCCAGCATTCTACAATGGGAAACTACCCGTTTGCAACCCCGTCTTTGTTCGTTTTATAACTACAGTAGGAAAGTGACAGTCATAAAAACTGATCGCCGTGTGGAAGACTATAATAAACCTTTCAGGTATTTTCGATTCTTGTATCTTATACCGTATGCGATGTAGGTAACACCCATATTCTGCCAATTCTATTATCTGTACCTCTGAATTGGTCTTCCAAACGTCGTCGAACTACATCGGCCGACACGAGCCTAAATCTGTCTTGATTTTACTTCGAACACCATAATTCGCTTGCTTCCGCTCTGACCCACGCGTCCACGATATGTTGTTGAAACAGTTTTCCGAAATTATGCAAAATTGAAAATTCTTCCCGACACTGCAGCATGTACTTGTAAAACTTCCCTTATGGTAACGGTCTTCGCCGTATTCAGTTGATGTCGTAGCGTTACGTCGCAACCGTACTCTCCGTACGGGAAAATCAACGGATATACCATCGGATCGGCTAATTTATTCAAAATTTTCAATTCGTGATGTGCGTTTTTACTCTTAGGATATATTTTTAAATCTACGTCGAACAGCGGCTCATCTCCAACAAATACGGCAGCGACGTCGTTGCGACTTTCCAGTAAATTGTGAGTTGTCAAGTCGTTGCATATATTTTCTTTAAAACCCACCACCATATTTTCTGCGTCAACGTCTTCAACTCTTGTTCCTTTTTCTAAAAATTCTTTGATCGTCCTGTACGCCGATACCACCCATACGTTGTCGTGGCGTAATATATTTTCGATCACGTCGACGACCTCTCGCACAACTCTATCTCCAATTTTTTGCATTAGCCATTCGGTCGCGTCATCGGCATCGATAAAATAATATTGATTCCCCCTCGGATTTGCGAAATCTTCCGCGCAAATTTACACACAGGACAGATATACCATTTGCAAAATGTAAAATTTGCAAAATGGTATATCTGTCCGTACATTGTAAAGGACGACGCTCCTTGCCCAACGTTTACGCCGTCCGGTATCGAGGCGGTAAAAGATGCCATCGCAAACAGGTCCTTTATCGCTCTAATATTTTCCCTATAATTCCTACCCATCGCGTCTCTCTCGACCAATAATCTTTTGATTTCCTCCGGACAACGACGTAACTCCGTACGTCTCCATCTCTGCAGCATAACATTCTCTTCCGGGATCTGGTTGTAATTTCTTTTGTAAAATATTTCGCGTCGCAGTGTCTACAAACATCGTCCAAAGCTCCGGTATTGCACAGCGCGACCGCCGTCTTGACGGACTCGTTCAACGTAAGCGCTTTTCTGTACGTCATTTTGTGCGGAATCTCCGCGTGACGTTGTAACATTTCTTTTTTTAATTAATTAAAACAATTAAAACACGTAGATTTTTCCATTAAAATAATTTAGGAGTAATTTTATTTAAATTCTGAATGGAGGGTTACATAAAAATCAGGGTTTATTTTTCCTTATAATTTCGAATTTTCCCTTTTTTTGGGCGTTTTCACATCTACCGATACGATACCGACACGACTCCGGCACGACAGCACGACACGATAATTATCGGCAAATTATGCACATTTACCAGCAACGGCAACCGACACGGTAACACCACCTCCAGACACAGTGCGTTTAAAACAAGCAATATGGCTAGAACTAACAAACTATATTTACTTTATTTATTACACCTAAGACGAAAACGGCGAAATAAGCAAAGGCAATTATGGGTACATCCAATAATAAAGGTTAGATACTGAGAGGGTACCTATTATACTCTGTTTGAAAAATTGTGTGGTGACCCAAATAAGTTTTTTAATTATTTTCGCATGAGCAAAAATACATATATATTAAGTATTGTAAGTGACAAGATCAAGAAGAAAGACACTCAATTTAGAATGGCTATACCAGCTGAAGAAATGCTAGCAGTGACATTGAGGTAAGTTATAATAAAAACTGGAAATTATTTAATTAATTCATCTCATTACTGTTATGGTTAGAAAACAAACAATAAACAGGTACTTTCTCTGGTGTATATTGATAAAATACTTTACAAAATATCTTATTTACATTTCGAAATCATTAAAATATCTGACGGAAGGTTCTTGTTGTTGGTCCGTAGGATTGGAAGGAATAGGTTGATTCGAGGTTGATGCGACGGATTGGTAGTCAAAAGTTTGCACAGAACTTTGGCGAGAATCAGACAGATTCATGGCAGGTGAAGGCATCGATGTATTTACGTGAATCTGTTGTAAAGTGGGAATGGAAGTGCGTCGACGTTTAATAGTCCTTATCGTCGTTAGAATTTCCATTTGTAAATCCATCAATTCTGATTCAGTCATGTCGCGGGTATATGGAAGAAATGACAGTAACAACATTTCCTGATCTGACCTAGGAGCAGGGTAAACAGTCGTATTTCCTGAAGATTGTTGTCCTCTCTTCAGTTCCGCCAGGATTTCACGCTCTATAATGTCTAACTTTTTTTTTGGCCTGACCCTATTTTAGGTTGAAGTTGATGGAGTGGAAGCAGGAATTGGTTGCTGTGAGTTCGTAAACTCCACAATTTCCGTATTGTCTTCTGGCATGCTAGATTGGTTAAAATTACTTTCTGTTTCGTCTTTCTGTGATATCTTTAACAGAAACTGGAGATGTTCGCTGCATATATATTTTTTTTTGCTCCTTGGCCGCTTTTAGTTCTTAATGATCGTAGGAATGAATCCCTAATGTTCGCCCATTTATTCATTATACCATCTCCTGCAAAACATCAAATACAATTTATATTTGGCATTTATTTTGTTTGTTTTAGATATTTATCTACTGGATGATATGGTACGCTGACAGAATTGCATTATAATTATAGGATTGGAATGTCAACTCTAAGCAAAAATATAAACATTGTGTATAGTGAAATATGGAATGATCTTCGAACAATTCATTTGAAAGAATTAACACAAGAAGACTGGAAACACGTCACCAATGAATTTCAAAGAAAAGCGAATTTTCCTATGTGCGTTGGAGCTATTGATGGCAAACACATTCGAATCGAAAACTTTCCCCATGCAGGATCGATGAATTTTAATTACAAGAAATTCTACTCGGTGGTTCTTTTAGCAATTGCCGATGCAGACTACAATTTTTTATTCGTGGATATCGGGGCTTATGGAAAAGATTGCGATTCGTCTTTTCTTCTAAAATACTGAATTTTGGAGAAGATTAATGAATAATGAATTAGATTTACCGGAAGCAAAACCAATATCTCCAGTAACGGGCCTGAAAGTTCCATATGTTTTTGTTGCCGATAATGCATTCTCAATTAATAGACATATCTTAAAAGATTTCTGAAATCATAACTTAAGTATTAAACAACGTGTTTTTAATTATAGACTAGCAAGTTTCTTTAGCTTTTTTTTTGTATCGAATATACATTTTTTTTATATTGAATTATTCCGTCAACGTGCCGATATCGTCTTGATACGTATTGCCGCCATTTTGATCCTGAGATCTTCTCCACTGGAGCAATCAGTCATTTAGATACGCTAAAAAAGAAAAAAGATTTAATTCGTATATATTGTATAGTCTCCGATATTTCTGGTGGTTTTTATGACCCTCAGAAACAGTAGCGGCAGTAATTATCACCCCGAAAAAGTACCTGGCTGTGATTTATGATAGGCCCTCGTAGCGAACTAGGTCCAGGGACGCACTTCTTTTTTATTTTATTTCATTATGAATTATTTAACATTTCTAACCGGCGATTGTCGTTAATTCAAGTTTCTTCATCAGTGTCATAACAATTGTCACTTTCTCTGCATTCTAAGTTATCGTCAGGAGAATCATCAACACTAATAATAAAGCGCTGAACATGTGGCGACACATACGAATCTTCGACATCTTTCACGTGTTTTACGCACTGCGACCACAACTCGGATGAAATATTATTACATTCCTCACGTATTAAATCCACAACTTTGGCACTTATCGTCGGAGTTATATTATGTTTTCTTATGTTCCTCTTTAAGTTGCTCCAAATTAATTCTATAGGATTTAAGACGCAATGGTAAGGTGGCAGTCATAATACTGTGTGCCCTGAATTTTTTGCCATGTTGTCAATTACGTATTCGACCGTATTATTATTTTCATTAACTTTTTCTAATAGTTTATCTTTAGTTATTTTTCCTTCTGGCATAGCATTGTCTTTCATATAATTTAAAATATACTCCTTTTTGTGCCTTTTCGATGGTTTGGGATTTTGAATACGGGAGTGATAACTGGCATTATCGAGCACTATTACCGAATTTGGCTTTAAATTCTTCAATAACTGGTTCTTGATGATAATCAGCAGAGCAATGTTTGATGTTTTTTGCAGACACTAACAGGGCATTTTTTGTAAAACCATTTTCTCCGCCTGCATGAAGAATAATCTCACGCTTCCCTCTTGAACATGGAGTTGCCAGTGCGCATTTCTGACTTCCATCAGATAGACCTTTTTTTAATACATCGTGAGTGTCATACCAAGTTTCATCCAGATAAATTATGTTCCGCTTCTCTTCACGATATTCTCTGATTTTTTGTATAAAGTTCCATCTCCATGTTCTTAGTCGCGGAGTTTCCATAATATGAGCACGTTCATCAAGTGTCTTATAACGAAATCCAATGCTTTTAAGGTATTTTCGAAACTAATCATCTGAATAATTAATTTGTAGATGAAGTTCTTCCAATCTACCTTTCAGTGTAGATACATTCGGCACGATATTTTCCGAGTACATACCATAAATAACTTGCTTTATTTGGGTTTCATAGGATTGTGGAATTTTTTTAAATGTCCTTGAAGATTTCCGTGGCTGAAGGGTTTCAGCAACTGGTTTCTTTTTCTCACTAATAAATCTGCGTACCGTTGTTAGAGGCACCCCGGTTACTTCACTAGCAACCACACACGCAGTAGAACAATCTTTTTCCGTTAATTTGGCGTAAACGTTAACAACTACTTTTCTAACTTCTTCACAATATTTCTTGCTACTCAAACAATAAAAATGTGATTCAGTTGACGTAATTGCTGTTTCTTCGCAAAGTTGATACATTTTCTTTCGTTTCAATAAGTATATCTCCCGAAAAGTAAAAGAATACTGACGAATATTTCTCTCTGCCCTGTTTTATATGCAAATATTACAAAGAATTTTTACTTTTAAAAAACTACTTAAAAACCACTTAAACAACAATGAATACCCTTCATTGTTTAGACTCTAAAAATATAAATTTGAAATAAATTCAAAAGAAATATTTACGCCTTAAAAAAAAAGAATCCTTAAACAGTATTTAGAGTACTAATTATTGTTTACATTCGAAAAATAAAATGTTGTATTTTCACACAAAGTAATGGTATTTAAGTTTTTAAATATTATGTTTCTGTAATTTCCGTTAATGCGGTCCTGAACAACTCACGCCAGAGTTTGGGGTTCGTCAACTACCTGTTCACAACCCCGTCTTTGTTCGTTATATGATTGCAATTAAGTCATAAAAACCACCAGAAATATCGGAGATTATAATAAAATCCCTGTTTCCGAAGAAACAAAAAAAAGGCTAATTAAATTTAAGATCTTTAATATTATAGATTAGGATAAGTAGTTACGTTTTGTTATAATTTTCGGTTAGATTTAAGAAAAATTTGGGCGATGTGCAAGGAATAGGTAATTCCTTGAATATCCATGACCTTCAAAAAGGGTATATAAGGCCGCGCAAATTGACATCGGGGAGAGTTCTTATTTGGCTGGAGCCAAGCGTTGTCGAATCTACGTCAAATTAACCGTACATTTTCTAACCTAAGTCTGAACAACTCATTTTTTTTTATCAAGTAAAAGTAAACAAGTGTTTCTGAATTATCTTCGAAGAAATCGAAACCATACCTGAGTTCGAGTCCAATCTTCCATCCTGTTCCCGTAGGACCGGCAAACTAAATTTCCCGAGAATCCTAAACTTCTAACACCGAAGAATACCCATTCCTCAAGATCAAGGTCAGCCAGCCATTTTTAACTGACATGTCACACCTCCGGAAAGAAACAAGATAAGTGAACATATTTCCTTTTATCGGTAATCAAACGTTACTTACTTGAACTTAATCGTATACCTGTTCCTCGTTTAAACCATTCCGTTTCTTCAGAACTCTTTAATTTTTATAACCATCGCGATTAAAAATCAATCTTAAAAGACACTCATAAAATTAACGCGTATAAGCTTTGTCTACGACAACACTGTTCTAAAAGAGTCCTCTTTCTTGCACAGACGTATTTATTTAGGCTCGTTTTTATGTTTAGTCCGTAAATTTAAAAATTTAGTTAATAGATGTCTCCATGAACCTGCAATTTATTTTTCTATTCCCTGAGATTCATGTTTTTTAATTTAAAAATGTATTTTTGTTCGTTGCGAATCAAATAAAATATTTTTGTGTGATTTATCGTTTGTATAATTAATTTGTAAAAATTGGTTTTTTAATTTTTCAATTAATATTCTTAATTTTGTCAGCGACCTATAAATATATATTTTTTTTCTTGTTTCTATCAATTTAAATATACTGTTAAACATATTGTTTTTGATTTCATTTTTGTTCACGTCACTCATCTTTCACTTCGGAGTGGATCTTGATGTGATTGGTAAACGCAAGTTGGACTATCGCGGATCCACTGACGCCCTTAAATTTTTTAAATCCAGCCCCGTCTCGACTGAGATTTGCCGACATCTTGTGTTATTGTGGCGTTTTAATTTTTTTTTTAATATCGTCGTTTTTTTTGTACGCTACAACGTTTTCTACCGGCTTGCGGTTCTCTTAATGGTTGCATCACAATCGGTGATCTTCTCGATCTACGAATTCTCGTAGGCGGTTTCGACGCTCGCGTGCTCGGTCCAGCTATTTGTAATTTCTCGTCCTCCTCTTCTTCCCTTATAATCCTTAAAGCGGAATGTCCTTGCAATTCGAACGGTCCCGCTATGGCAAAATCTGCTTGCGTGCGGCTTCTCTGAGAGATCATCACGTACGGTCTTCCGGGTCGCCGTAACGCCGCTTCGCTTTTTGGCGATAAAATTGCTCTATTCGCCGTATTAATATTTCTCTGCGACCTCCTCGTCGCTTGCGAACTACATTTTCCACTACTCGTCTATTTTGATTTCGACCGAACCATTTGATTGAAAAATTGAAAGTTAAAGTAAAATGCAAAAATTAATAAAATTATTACAAATTAAATATAAGAAACCAAAAACTTATGTTTTACACTGTGAAAGATAAAAAATTAAATAAATTATTCCACTTACCCAACCAATAAAATAAACCTTTATGTAGAAGTTGATACCGCTATACCGCTAAAACCACCACACTTAAAAATTTAAAAAAGAACTATTAAAATACAAATTAATTAACACTAGAAACACTTTTACAATTGCAATGAAAATTACAGAGATTCGAACTTTTACCAATATCTGAACTGATCAGAATATTAAAGTAAAAATTAAATTAGGTGTACTCTGTCTCGATAAACTCGACGAACTGCGTCAAAATAAAGAGCGTTGCCGCCTTTTAAGCAGGACGCCCACTTAATCGGCTCGGCTCAGCAGGGTCGGGATCGGCGCTTTCGGCGGAGTTGCTATACAAAGAAACTAATGGGCGCCCCCTCACTGATTTCGACCGGCCGGCAACGACCGGCAGGCTTCGGCAACGGCAGCGTATTCTAGAAGGGGCAACTCTGTTCCACGGTCTATTGTTCATTCCATTAGAAACCTCTGTGTGAGATGTACATCGCGCGCCATTGATCATGTTTGATGAAATGTTAATTGAATGTGTTCGGGAATACGACATATTGTATAATCCACGTAATAAGTATTACCATGATAACAACCAAAAGGAAAATGCTTGGGCAGATGTATCTAGAAAGATGGACTGTTCTGGTAAGTAAAAATGTATTTACTCAAGTAAATTCAAATAACAAAATATAATTTAAGGTTGATTGTTCCTTCCTGCATAAATTCGTTGTAGTTGCCACGGCACGCTTCCTTGATTTGACACAAAGTATTCTTTAAATTGGTCTCTGATATTCAATGCATCTTTCTGAAAGTTTCCTCCTGCGTTTGCTAACCTAGTAACACCTTCCACCATTACTTCCTGTTCTAATTCGCCTGGCTGCCAAGTACAAGTATCATTACGCAAATAATTATGCAGAGCAGTCCAAGCTCTGCATAAAATGCTATTAAATTTTTTCAAGAAAATTCGAAACATTTAGTCATTATATCAAAAGCATTCTCGCTAACCCGTCTGGCTCTACTATGCCGATAATTATATTATTTGATAGCTTCGTTATTCAGCATTTGCGTTCCTGGATAAGGTCTCATTACGTTGGGCATTAAGGGAAATGCCTCATCTCCAACAATTACGTGTGGCAGAACCGTATTTGTCTCAGGTAGTTTTTTATCTGCTGGGAGATGTAATTGTTGCGACATCAGTGTTTTTTCTAGTTGTGAAGAACGAAAAATACCTCCATCACTATTGCGCCCATACGCCTCAACATCTACAGTGATGAAACGGTAGTAAGCATTCACTAATGCAAGTAGAACAATGCTAAATTCCTTTTTATAATTATAAAAAAGAGATCCTGAATTCGGTGGTTTTTCGAAAACAACGTGTTTGCCATCAATGGCACCTACGCAGTTTGGGTAATTCCATTTATTTCTAAACCCTTCTTCTATGCTCTGCCAGTGTTCAGTTGTTGGAGCAGGTATTACAATAGGTGCTATTTTTGACCATATTTTTTCGCATGTGTCGTAAATAATCGTTCTCACAGTTGTTTCCCCTAATCTATAACTGAAAGATATTGACGAAAAAGAGTCCCCATACCCCAGAAACCTAAAAATAAAGAAAATATTTTTACTGTACCAGTCAAAAATAATATTTTTTTATTACTATTCGTAATGCCACATTAATTTTGTTTACTGCAATGTTTACCGTTGCGCAAAATACGGTACGCACATTGTCAAGTAATCAAGGCTAATGTGGCATTCTGCATATAACAGATTTTATTAGTAATGTTATTTTAGTAAACGACTGCAAAAAAAGATGGACCCTTCTTCGAGACAGCTTTAGAAAGGCTTTAAAAAGTAGGCAGACAAAGAGTGGAGATGCCACTATTCCGGTTAAAAAGTGGAAGTTCGAGGAGACAATCTCATTTCTGATCCCATATTTTGGTGAACGGAGTCAGAAGTCAAATTTACAAAAAACTTCAACCCAACAAAATAGTACTATTGAATTAGATGACGAAAGTACTTCAGAGGAACTTACTTCGCTTACTTTGCCAGAACCGCGGCCACCTTCTCGTGATTTGTCTCCACCACTAACTCCTACCTCATCTTGTTCATCAATAAATACACCGATGACGCAGGTGTTACAAAATTATTTTAAAGATAAGCAGGCCTCGAGATTGAAAAAGTAAACACCCGATCATTTAAAAAAATTTTTTGACTGCATTGAGGGAACAGTCCGCACGTTTTCACCGCGGTTACAGATTGATATTAAAAATAAAATTTCAAATTTGGTAAGTCAATACGAACTAAAAAATTTTACCGAACAAAATCCGCCCACGCCAACACATTCCCAACCACTTCCGAACATTTCACCACAGCTGCCTCACTTTCACTCAACTTCACAAATGTATATAGATCCTGACAACCCACCCCCCTTCCTTCGTTTCCCACTGACAACCCCCCTACCCCACCTTCCTTCGGTTCCTACTACTCCAATTACACTCAATTACCGAATTCGCAGTTCAATTACGAACAAAGAAAGGAATAAAATTAATTATATATACTATTATTATTATATTATTATTAAATTATATTATTATTATATTATATTATTATATTATTAATATTATATTATTAATATTATATTATTAAAAGTGAGGTTATGAGTTTTAAACAAGGATCATCGTAAAAAGAAACAAATAAGTTAATAAAACAAAAAGAAGAACTGTTAAATGAAAAAATAACAAAAATTATGAAGAAACTATGAAAAAATAATTGAAAAAGTGAAACGGTACTTTTCCGTGAAGCGCAAAAGTCCGACTGTCGGACTGAAGTCATTCCTGTTGCGCTATTGATGGTGTTATTGTACGCAATTGTAGCAGAACGAATTTTCTTTTCTTTTGTTATACCGGGATCTTCATCAAGGCATCTCAGATGTTCTAGTAAGGTAGAATGGAATCTCTCTACATTAGCTTGACTTTCTGGGTTCTTTGCTGTACCGAAGTGCAAAGTGATTCGATGTAATACGGCCAATTCTTTTACTACTTGGTTGTTAAACTCTGATCCTTTGTCGAAACGAATTTCTCTCGGGATTCCGTAGTAATTGAAGTAGTCCAAAAATGCTTCGACAATATCTGTTGGATTTTTACTTTTGATTTTAATCGCATGTCCCAAACGTGTAAACGAGTCTACAATTGTTAGATATTTATTGTTTGCGAAAGAGAAAGTATCAACGAATAATTTTTCGAATGGCGCGTCTGGAGTTTCAGTTATCGGTAATAATGGTACATCGGGTCTTCGATTGTATTTAGCCCTGTTACATATTTCACAGGCTTTAATAACCTTGGTGATTGTTTCCTCCATTTTCGACCACCAGTATTTCCGTTTGAGATGTTCTAAAGTTTC
Source organism: Onthophagus taurus (assembly GCF_036711975.1). Taxonomy (NCBI): domain Eukaryota; kingdom Metazoa; phylum Arthropoda; class Insecta; order Coleoptera; family Scarabaeidae; genus Onthophagus; species Onthophagus taurus. The sequence continues at coordinate 16,049,592 of NC_091973.1, forward strand.
TTGTATACCACGATGGTTCGTCATTCCTTCGGGATACGTTGTTACTATTTCGATCTTCTTTGCTTCATCTGAAATAACTTCCGCTCGTCGTAGGCACCTGATTATCCGTGGTCCTCTATCTGATATTTCATTATTATAAACGTTACACATTTGTTGATAGAGCTCGTCGACAGACGTGTAAATATAAAATGTTTTATTTCCAGCCATGTAGTTTTTATATAAATTTAGAATGTGTTCGTATTGGTTTTCTGCTGGGATTCGTACCAAGTGTATGGTGTTATCTCCTCTTGTTTTGATTGTAATTTCTAATCCATTTCCCAAACTCGTTGTTATAATGAACTGCGTCTTTTTGTTGTCAATAATAGTATCCTGGATTTCAATCGATTTCTTTGGCTCTACTGTCTGTGTAGTATGAATAGTATTATTGTCAGAATTTTCTTTGTTTTCTTCTATCCGACGTGTTGATCTTAGTTGTCTGGTTGGTCTATCCGATATTTTTATTTCTTTTCGAGCAATTCCTTGTCCTGTAGCAAGGATAGCTGGAGGTGCAGGTGAGTCAATCAGTGCAATTGACATTTCGCTCGCTATTTCTAATAATTCTGTATCGTCAAAATTTGGTAGAATGCTATCTAGATCGCTTTGTGTAATTACATTCAGATCGTTTAATGTAATTCTCGATAACGCATCTGCGTTCGTGTTGGCTTTGCCCTTTTTATAAACGATGTCAAAATCGTACTCTTCCAACATTATTCTCCAGCGCATTAGTTTGGAGTTGGGCTCTTTTAGCGACCAAAGCCACACTAACGGTCTATGATCCGTGAAGATGGTAAACTTCTTTCCGTACACATACGGTCTGAACTGTTTGACAGCATAAACTATCGTCAAAAGTTCTTTCTCCGTGGTCGTGTATCTCCTTTCTGTCTCCGAGAGTGTTCGAGACGCATAACAAATAGGCTGATCTTTTCCAATTATGCCCTGTGAAAGAACAGCTCCAAGAGCGATATCTGACGTATCTGTTGTCACAATAAATTCTTTGGTAAAGTGTGGGTATCTTAGTATAGGATCATTAGTAAGTAATCCTTTACACTGTTCGAATCCGGCTATGTATGATGAATCTTCGATGTTGATTTTAGCGTTTTTCTTTAGACAAGATGTAAACGGCTTGGTAATTTTGGCGAAATCTTTAATAAATTTACGGTAATATCCTAGTAGTCCGAGAAAACTTTTGATTTCGGTTTTTGTTTTCGGTATGGGGAATTGTATGATTGCTCTAATTTTCTCTGGGTTAGGTTTAACACCCTTGTCTGTTATAATATGTCCTAAATATTTAATTTCTTTCTTGAGAAATTCGCATTTTTGTAAGTTAATTTTAAAATTAGCTGAATTTAAACGGTCGAAGACTTTAATTAGTTTTTGTATATGCTCTTGCAGCGATGAAGAGTAAATAACTATATCATCGAGATATACCAGGCATGTGTCTTCTAGTAAACCACGTAAAACTTCGTCCATTAGATGCTGGAAGGTAGCCGGGGCGTTTTTCAATCCGAAAGGCATTCTTTTAAATTCGAAATGGCCCTGTTCGGTGCTGAACGCTGTTTTTTCTCTATCTTCCGGTTCCATTTCGACTTGGTGGTAGCCTGATGCCAAATCGAGAGAGGTGAAATAGTTTGCCCTGCCCAATTTATCTGATATATCGGAAATGTTTGGAATTGGATATTTGTCTTCTATCATTCTTTCGTTTAGTCGTCGGAAGTCAACTACCAATCGATTTTTTATTCTTCCGTCTTTTTGGGTTGTTACAATATGGACAGGTGCGTTCCAAGGCGAAACGCTTTCTTTCACGATGTCTTGTCGTAGTAGTTCCATAGTTTGTTTTTTTATTTCCTTTTTTGTCTCGATTGGTTGACGATAATTTCGAACATAGATGGGTCTATTATCTTTTAGGTTAAGATGATGTTTTATTTTATGAGCAAAAGTTAATTGTTGTCCCTCTATATGGAATAAATATTTGTATTTCGATAATAATGCTTGAAGAGCCTTCTTTTCTTCTAAATTTAGATGATCCAATTTCAAATTCTTTTCAACATTTTTTTCTTGAAGTGCCGCTAAATGGTTTTTATCTATAAAATTATAACCGATGTTTATTTCTTCTTCAATTTCGCTTACTGGTTGCACTTCTATCGGCGTCGGGTTCAAATGGATCGGGTTTCCATAATTGTTTGTAACAAAAATTTGCGTTTCATGGTTTTTTACTTCGACGAGTGCTTCCGGGATCATTACGTTGTCTGTATCATCTTTCCTTACAGGAAACAAAGCTAAGCCATTTTCAATGTTAGTGACCTGAAAACTCATTAATGACTGCGAGTATGGTTTAATTGTTTGAGTATTGTCAATTTTGTAAGGAATTGTTGTATTATCTGTAACAATGACTTGTTTCTTTGTATCAAGCGAAGCTCCTAATTTTGTTAACAGATCGAAACCAAATAAACCATCAAATGTACGTGAAAAATCAAAGCATACAAATAAATGATATTCCGGTGATTTAAAGATGTTAGGAAGCGGTGCGTAAACCGCGCTTCTTGTTTTTTCAACTCCGTGAGGTGTTCTTATATTAAATTCCTGACTATCGCTTCATCGCTATTGGCTTCTTCATATAACTTCGAATTGATAAGAGAACATTCTGCTCCCGTATCTATAAGAAATCTTAAGCCTTCAAATTCGACGTAGGGTAGTAACGGATCTTGTGAATAGGCTTTGTTCGAAATCGTTACGTTAATTGCTCTTGAGACGTGTCCTGGGGAAAATCCTGCGTCTCAACGTCTTCTGTGTATTCGACGTTTTCATCGATATGTCGTTCCCCATAGTTATCGTCCGTTTGGTCATCATCAGGATATTGGACATAGATATTGGCTTCGGTTGTTTCTGATGGAAGCTCAATATTATTTGACATCCATTGTCTCTTTGGGGCTGGTCGGTTGATATATGAGGCTGGACGTTTGTTACTATTGTCTATTTCCATCGGTGTTGGTCTAAATGGTCGTTGTTGAAATTGTGCCGGGGTTTTCACAAATGGTTGATTGTTTTCTTGTCTGGGATAAAACATTGAACGAGGTGGCAGTATTGCGGGTGGAATAAATTTATTTGGCTGTCCATACTGTTGTGGCATAACCATGGGAGGTTTTTGCGTAGAGTTTGGACGTTGAGCTACCATGGGATGTGGTCTGATAATGGTACGCATTGGCGATGCAATTGGCTGCCTTGTATTAAAAAGAAAACGCTGTTTCTGGGTGTAATAGTTAGTAATTTCCAGGGCGTAACCTTCTGCTGTCTCAATATCGGTGAGCTGTCGTAATTTAACTTCTAAACCAATGTTGGGATTTATCAAGTCTAATCCAAATAGGTAAGTTCTCAGAGCTATCTGGTTGTATTGCTCTTGTTAGAGATTGCGGATCGCTACATTGTCTTCTTCCAAGTTAACCTTAGAAAGAAGAGTGTAAAGAGTTGATTTAATCTTATTAGAGTAGCTGGCTGTACTGTCTTCTTTTTGTGGAACCAAACTATTCAAATCATAAACAAGAACCTCTTCGGATCGTTTATCACCGAATGAATGAATTAGAATTTGTTTAAGTTCGGGCCAAGTGGTGGGTGTTTTATTTGCATCCACCGCCTCGCGTGCTTTGACACGTAGTCTACCCATAAAAATCATTAACAGTCTTTTAGATGTGCGAATTTCTTCTGGTCTTGCAGGTGCTGTTGGTAAATATTCTTCAATCAAGAATTCGCAGGCATTAATATAACTCTTCAGAGTTATTCTGTCTCCGTCAAAGACTGGTATCAAATCTTGGTCTACTTTCGATATTTCTCTTGCCATTTCTATTTCGTTGATTGCCTCCAGTAAGTCGTTTAAATTGTCCAGAGCGTATTAGGTTTAAGTAGCGGAAATGAAAAGGGATAAAGGATGGCAGAAATAAAGATACTTACAGTACGATAAGAATGAATAAAATTGTTGTCATTGATTCTCTTTTGAGTAGTCCCGGGACTCGATCGGCAATTGGAGAGGATCCAAATTCCTCGGCGGGTTCTACTTTTCTTCTTTCTTCTCGTATCCGGTAATAAAGAACTTGAAAGTTCACCACAAGTGTTCCGTAAGTCGGACCGATTTTAGGCACGATACAAGATTTAATCACTCACGTTTACCGGATCCTACTGACTGCGCCAATTATATTATTTAACTGATATTTAGAGTTTTTTTTTATTAAAAGGACGTTTTAATCATTTAACTTTTATTTAAAATTATAATTTATTACATAAGATTTTATAAAACGGAAGCGTAACTTGAACACCGCGTCGACGATTTGAGTACTTCGTGGAGTCGGAATTACAATTCCTCGATATCGAAGTACCCGCAGTTATTTATAACAATTAATTGCTGACGCTTCATATTCGGCAATTACAGTTGTTAAGGGGCAGCTACATTTGGTAACTGTATGTCATGCACCCAAATTCTGCGAGGTGGTTTTTCGATTTCATCGCAAGCCAATGCTATCATAATATCTTCTTCTGAAGAACTCGACGACGAACTTGAAGACATTTTGCTGTTGTCTTTACTACGAACGTTCCGTGCCGGCCGTGCTGAGCCGAACCGATTCAGTGGGCGTCCTGCTTTACTCTGGTTCCGCGACGTGTTCGGGCTGTTGATATCACCATCTGTCAGAGCGGCAAACGCGTTATAGCGTAGTAGTAACATGCTCCTATCGAGCACATCGATGTGCCGCAACTTAACGATAGTGGTTCAATGAAAGGCCAATGTAAGATTTGTCCGACTAAAACTCAACCAGTAGTGTAGAGCGTTTATCGCTATGTAAAATTGTAATTTATATAAAAAAACAAAAATTTGTTAATGTAAAAGGGCGTTTCCTGTTAATCTGTATTGTTTAACATTTTTATTTAACATTTTCTATCATTTTAAAGAATGAAATAGATTTTATTTATTTACCCGTATTTAAAGCGATATTTTTTGAGCGATATGGATCATGCACAGAATACTAGATCTAAAAATTACATGTCTGTGCGGTTGACTCGTGTGCGTAAAACAGTCGGACAGCGATCCTTCAGGTATTTTTCCCCTAAAATATATAATAAGATTATGAGATATGCACTTTAAAATGGTTTGTCATTGGGTCCAACCAACCTTAAATCTTCAATCAGAGCATGGCTTCAAACTATTAAGGGCACAAACCTCTCAGCCATTTTGAATTTAACTTGATTTGAGTAATTTTTTGTTTTTTGTTTTCCATATATATATATATATATATATATATATATATACGTATTTATGTTTCTTAATTGATAAAATATAAAAATATTATCATTTTGGTTTTGTTTTTCTAAAGTATTTAAACTATTTAATTAATCAGTGCGTGCTGGCGTTGTAAATTGTAAAACCACGCGCAACACTGCTATACAGCAGAGTTAGTGGTGTATATCTTGTGCACTCAACATGCCAGTCTAATTTATTATATTTAATGGTAAAAGTTTTGTTTTGCTTTTTTTTTTTTTTTGTTTTCTTCGTTTTTGTTTTGAGTTGCATGAGATGCTCCTTTTGTTGTATTAGTGTAAAATATAAAATGTAGAAATAAAGGGCTATAATAATAAAGTCTGAGTTAATATACGAAAATCTACAAGAAAGTCACATCCTTGTTCCAAGTTGTTACTACAAGTGCTTCTAAATGTTCACAAGTTAATGCTATACGTTTTGATTTTTCGTTTCTTTCAACGTCGCAAAAATAACTTGAAATAATTTGAATACAACTTGGAATGTTCAATGTTCAAACGTTAAATTGTTATTAGAATGTAATTTCAGCAATGTTTTTTAATCCGGATTTCTATCATATATTGATTTTTTTTTATTTAACCCTTATGTGGCTGAAATAGTACCTGTGTACTAATTCTGTATTTAATGTCTTACAACTTGTTTATATATTATTTTTTGTGCACGAATCTACTTGACATCTCGGAATATATCATTGTCAAAAGATTTTTGCATTTTTAAAATTTTTTCCAGTTTCAAAAAACATGTTGAACAATTTTAAATCTCTTAGTGCGTGTCCCAAGTTCTAATACACAAACAGAATATAGAAAGATTATTTTATTATTGGTTATCGTTGCCAGATAACCAAACAGTTCAGTAAAAAATAGTGACGTGAACAAACAAAAAATAATAACAAATTAACTAATTAGGTCCATTATTGCACAAATCACACACTGGTTTCGATGTAGAATGTTCGGCACAAATGGGTTTTGTGCATGAACTGCATGCTTTTCGTGTTTTTCTTTGTTTTCGGAAATTTGACCGACAGACATAACAGTGTCCAACACACCGGATACGTCCAGACTCATCCCTGTTTACAACATCTCGTGTTGCATTGACTGCTTCTGTAATTTGACGACCCAAAGCCAATTCAATTGAGCTGCGTGTCAAATTATTTCCGATTGCTTTAGGAATTTTGCTTCGAGTAATAATAGCAGGCACACATAACTCATTCGCAAGACTTTTGAGATATTTTCTTCTCTGATCGGTTGACTTATGTTGTGGATTATGTTCCTGATAGATAATGTACGATGCCAAACCTGCAATATCAATCATATTGAACAAAAGTGCAAACAGCCAACGGTTTGTACGTCGTTTCACTGTATATTCCGCCAACATTTTATATATTACACCAACCCCCCTTAGTTTTATTATAATACTTTATTATTTGAGGTTTGGCAACATCAGTCTCCTCAATTTCTCCTCTCATATGCATTAATGAGAGAAGAATAACTGACTTATTTTTTTTGGAACGTAGCAACATATAGTTGCATTTTTGCTGTATGCAAAGTTTGTGAAATGTTGAAGGGAATAAATGCCTTATTTTTCCTAACAGTTCCTACTAAAGACATCTTCCACGAATTGAGAGTCTGTATTAATTGAAGACTTGTGAAGAAAATATCCGTTGTTACATTTCTTCCAGATTTCTTGTATGGAGCGGCTTTGTCTGTCTTCGCGCGTTCAGCACGAGTAGTTTGTCTGTCAAACCGTAAAAGGCATAGAAACGTTTTGAAACGAATACGGGACATCGCTGCTCGAATAAGTGGCAAAGAATAGCTTTTCAACATTTCGGTGATATGTTCTTTGTTTGACTTCTGAACGCCAGCAATTATGAGAATTCCTAAAAACGCATCCAATTCTTCTTGAGTAAATGGCTTAAAAACTTGAGGTTGTTTTTTAGTACAACCTTGATAATTTTCCAAAACATTTGTATTATAATTTTCTGTTGGCAGTTAGCCTTTTGCATTACTTTCTCGATGAATTGTGGAACATATATCGTTGGAGATGATAGTTCTAAATATCTCCTTTGGTGTATATGTAGAAGTTATTGCCGTCACACCCATTTTACCTCTCAAAATATTACGGCTAATTGTTTGAGCCTGTCGTTGTGGTACACTATTCTATACAATGCCATCTTTGCTAGTCAAAACCGCAGATTTTGAAAAGCGCTCTAATTCCACTTCGTGTTCATCGTAGTCACTTTCATCTGACTTATCATATTGTTCAGTCAAGGGTTCGTCTTCAATATCGGACGCTTCTAAGTCTAAATTTGTGGGAACATATTCCTCTTCAGCTGAAGGAACAAAAGGCTCCTCATCAGACGACTCGTCTAAAGACGCTTTAAACTCGTCAGGTGAACGAGTAACCTTCAGTGAATATTACTACTATATTTATTATTTTATATTTACTGTTTTCTTACCATTTCCTTTGACACCTTGGTTTATGCAATCCAACAATAGTATCTGTCATTTTTTTATCAACACCGCAATACTATTATATAGAGCAAAATATTATAAACATAAATTTATAATTTTGGATATTTAACTACGATATTTATAACTATAGTTATTTACGATGTACCATGTCTAAGATATCACAATAGAATAAACGAAGACCTGATCTGACGAACACGTTTATAAACAGGACTAAATACATAAATGTTTACTTATGATATGTTAAGTGAAGTTTTTTTTTGAAAACTATAGGTGGTACAAAACGATTGCAATATCAAACAGTAAGATTTTTCGTATCTAGTACCCGGGTACTATTCTTGTCATTAGGCGGTGTTTTATTTACCAGTCACATAAAGGTTAAACGATAAGAAAATTCCCCTGGTACTCTTTCTATTTTCTTTTAATTTATTTACTGACTCCTCCAGTTTTATGCCCAATTCCTCAAAATATTTGATGCCTTTTTTTATAGGTATAAAGTTCGTTTTAATGTATAGCAAATTTTCTTTTAAATATGGATTTTGCAATAATTCTTTGTATTCTACAGTGCATTTGGAATCATTGTTTAAAGATTCGGCAACGTTTGCTATGGATTCCAAATTTTCGGTATAAAATAAACAACCAGACAACAAAGCTAGGAAATTAATTCCCAGAAAAACTGTAGAAAATATAGGGAATATAAATTCGTGACTACTCTATTGAACATGAAAATTAGAAAAAAAAAAATTTTTTTTCCTTTAACTTCAGGTTATAAGGTCATCAAAAAAAGGGGACTAAATTTTAAAACATCTATTTTTCGAAACTTATATTGTTTCTTCTTCAGGATGATTCGGTTCTACAAACGAATTAACAAATTAAAAATTATGTTTAAAGTCAGTTAGAGTAAAATAATACTTAGTCAAATAAGCCAACTTATACAAAGAGAACCTGTCCGACACCACATGTTATTTGTTCGACAACGCGGACACAAGTGATTGAAATATCAAGTCCTTACGGAAAAGGATAAAAACAAGAAATATATAATAAAATACGAGTGACACACATGTACTTTCGCCAACGGATTCAATTAATTAACAGGAAATACAATATTTGAAAAACCAAAAACAAATCAACCAAAATTACAATTTTTTTTTTTTTTTTTATTTTGTAATAGCGAAAATGTAAGAATAGATGTTGCTTAAGTTGTTTATATCCGTTCTAAAGTTAACAGTTTTGTTGTTGTTTATATGGTACATATAATAAGCCCCCTTTTTTTGATGACCTTAAAACTTTCAGTCTGGTGAAGTTGCAGAGACCGCCGTCCAAATCCAAATTTATTAATATTAATGCGACCACTCCCGTTTTAACGCGCAATTCGTGCGGCGGCAACGACAACGATTTAACCGAATTTAACCTTCCGTTAGGCGCGCATGTATCCAGCAGATACATGCATAAAATTGCTTGCCGTCTGTTTAGAGATCGATATTTTCACAACCGATCAATGAAAAAATTTGCGGTAAACTTTGTTATAATCACTGATCATTTCTACTATATTAACATGAATTTGAAAATTTTTGGCTCCTCTTTTTTTTTTTATAGCGAGATAAACATAAAGAAACACCCGATTTTTGAGAATTCCGTAGATAAGACGAAAATATTTGGTGTTTCAACAAGTGATACCCTAATATGTTCAGAATGCGAAGCATATTTTATTTTTTTCATGTTTTGTATAGTTTCGCGAATTTTTGCGGTTAAAGGGGATGCTGTTATTTCGAAAACGGCTGGACGGATTTCAACGCGTTGTGCACTGAATTGTGCGTAATAAATCTGTATGTCGAAATCCGATAATAGTTTTGGAAAATAAAATTATTTCGATTTTTTTGGAGCGAGTAAAGTATTTGAAAGAAATCTGAATTCGGCAGGCTACGCGACGCCGGTGTGGGGTAACGGGCGAGTGATAGTCGTCCTCGGAGACCCCGAGAAACCAGGATCACCGCGGTGACTAAATGTCTGCTTTAGAGTAAAAGATGCCATTTTTTATTTTTTTTGATATGTATAATAAATTTACTTATTTTATCAATTAAAATATGTTATTCTATACTTTGTATGGGTTTTTTGTTTAAGTAGAAACTGCTTACATGTATGTATACAAAATATATTATTTACCGTATAATAAATAAAGATTACAAAAGTTAATACACATATAGTTAGTAAGTTGATACAATAACAGATATTTTGCGATGATTCTGGTTCATCGTTGAAACAATTTTCGCATATTATTTTGGAATGTTTTTCTAACAAGGGAAGTGTCACAACTGTGTCTCACCGATTTCGATGCAATTTGGTACAGTCATAGAATGGGCCAAAATAAGGTTCGTACATTTTTTTATACGTGCGGTAAAAGCCCCTGGGGCGAGTTATAGGGGTTGAAAGTTTGGAGAAAAAGTACGTTTTCACTTATATTTTAAAAATGAAAAGTGCTATCAAAATTTGGTAAATTGTAACTGATATTCATTTTAAAAGAGCTTTCTTTTGATGTATCACACATATACCAGAGGGTTAAGAAGGGCGAACTACCCCTATTTTTTTGGAATTATTTAAAAACCACCCTATCGATTTTGGCGGCATTAAGTATACTTCCAGCACGTTCAAAAATATTAGTTAAGGGTTTTTTCCCATTCGCTCTAGATCATCCCCAGCGAAGTTACGGGGGTTAACATGTAACCACTTTTCGTAAGAATGATGTGATAAAATTGTCAGGTATTTTGAAAATACTTTAACAAAACCGTAAATTAGTCGCACAATAAAATGTTTAATGTAAAATAAGGCATAATACACCATTTAGGGGTGGTTGGGGTTAACCACCCCCTTAAAAATTAATTCTATCCCGGGCATTACTTGTTGATTACGGCGAAATTTGGTACTGTGTTTGTTTTATATAGTTTATTAGTTTATTTTTATTCTACATAATGTTGCCAAAAATACACCTACCAAAAAAATTTTGGCACAATATTTGTTTTTTTAGTGCCGCTTGCTAAAGGTCATTTCTCAAAATAGTTTTTTCTAGTATAAAAGAACGTGTGCCCAGTGGGTAGATTTTAGTTTCAGAGCAACTGACAGAAGCAATGGTTACAATAAACCCAATAAACGTTTTAAATTTGCTAATGACAGTTTTTACTGTTATGAATATTCCCCAGACTCCTGTAAATGAAGCAGAAGTTAGTTTAAAAGAAAATATACAGCGTATTTTAATGGAAAGTATGGAAGACTACAATATGCAAATTGAAGACGAAACTGTATTAATTTTCGATTCATCCAATGGCATCAATGACGGTCAGCAAATTATTGAAGACCAGGATACAACTGACAGGTTTGTAGAAGATACTGATGCTCATTGTCCATTGAAGGATGACATCGACTACGAGTACAAATTAGAGGCGGTAAATTACTGGACAAGTGGGAAGAAAGGTTATTTGAAACTAGAAACCGTAAAAAACAAATACCGAAAAGTAACGTCAAAGACCCAATTGCACAGATGGTCTAAATATATTGAAGAAAGAGGGACATACAAAGAAAAATTAGCAGAAATTACCGAATTTGTAATTAATCAAGCGAGAGCCGCCGTAGATAATAAATTGCCACTACATGATATTGATATACGCAGATGGGCTATACAAGCTAGAAATGAAAAGAATTTATCTCCTCAACTGTTCAAAGCATCTCATAGCTGGGTGCAACGTTTTAAGAAAGCAAATCGGTTAGTAAGCCGAAAAATAACAAAATTTCTATCCCAAAAACAAATTGGAAATGTTGATCGAGTAAAAACTTTAGCAAAAGATTTCGTTAAAGAGGCAAAGCTACAAATCCAAATATATGGACCTGAAAACACCTACAATTCGGATCAGAGCGGTTTTAACTTGGAATTCCATTCGGGAAGAACATTAAGCGATTTAGGAGTTAAAACCGTAGAAAGTGTGGTCCAGTCGGTGTCATCTACAACGCACAGTTACACAATTCAACCCGTAATATCTGCTGATGGGAAACTTCTTTCTCCACTTTTTATTGTTTTAAAAGAACCCTCTGGCAGCTTTGGACCGAGGGTAGCAAATACAATGTTTAAAGCAGACAATATATACGTTTTGGCATCAAAATCTGGAAAGTTAACTTCAGAACACATGAAAAATTGGCTCCAAAATGTATATTTTCCAAATACTGGTTCTAAATCATTATTATTATTAGATTCTTGGAGTGGCCATTGTCCTGAAGTTATTAGTGAAATAACTCCATCAGGTACTAATTTTAAACATTTATCTATACCTGCAGGGACAACAGGTCAAATACAGCCCCTAGATGTATTTGGTTTCAGAATATGGAAAAATTTTATTAGAAGATTCTCTGATCAGATTATTCTTTACCAGTATGATGTCAATTTACATCAGAGGGATAACATATTAAAATTGCAATCGTTGACGCATAACCAGTTGGCTTCCCCTCGGTTTATAAATGTTTTTAAATACGCATGGTTTGCAAGTGGCTATATAGAGGAGAGACCAGACCATTTTGAAAATCCCGTGGAAGTTTGCTTTTCGAGTGAGAAGCCAACGTGTGATATCTGTGGGGATATAGCGGTCATAACATGTGCATGGTGTAAAAAATCCTTATGTTTAAAACATTTTTTCCACGACTTTCATTTTTGCCAACACTACGTAGAATAAAAATAAATTTAATATTGAAAATTAATATAATACATAAAAAACGTCAATTAGTAATGTAGAATAAACTTCTTTGGTATATTGAACTATTTTTTTTGTCAGTTGCTTTTTAACTCATAAATAAATAAAATATCTTATTTATCTAGTAGTTTTATATTTATTATTTAAAGAAAATGAGGGTAGTTTACCTCGTGGAACATCGATAGATAGATTTTTAAAAAACAATACCACAGTTACGATGGCAGTTTTCATCTTCGAGGTATAAACAAAAAACTACCCCTAATTTGTAACCCTTATAACCATTTTCAAAAATTTTTACTTCAAATATAAAACAAACACAGTACCAAATTTCGCCGTAATCGACAAATAACGCCCGGGATAGAATTAATTTTTAAGGGGGTGGATAACCCCAACAACCCCTATATGGTGTATTATGCCTTATTTTACACTAAACATTTTATTGTGCGACTAATTTACGGTTTTGTTTAAAGTATTTTCAAAATACCTGACAATTTTATCACATCATTCTTACGAAAAGTGCTTACATGTTAACCCCCGTAACTTCGCTGGGGTTGATCTAGGGCGAATGGGAAAAAACCCTTAACTAATATTTTTGAACGCACTAGAAGTATACTTAATGCCGCCAAAATCGATAGGGTGGTTTTTAAATAATTCCAAAAAAATAGGGGTAGTTCGCCCTTTTTAACCCTCTGCTATATGTGTGACACATCAAAAGAAAGCTCTTTTAAAATGAATATCAGTTACAATTTACCAAATTTTGATAGCACTTTTCGTTTTCAAAATATAAGTGAAAACGTACTTTTTCTCCAAACTTTCAACCCCTATAACTCGCCCCAGGGGCTTTTACCGCACGTATAAAAAAATGTGCGAACCTTATTTTGGCCCATTCTATGACTGTACCAAATTGCATCGAAATCGGTGAGACACAGTTGTGACACTTCCCTTGTAAGCACAATCAAACACCACATCTTTCGCAGCAGTAAACACTAAGTGATGTTTTTCTGTTGTCAGTAAAACATAGATGACAGCGTCGTTTCTTGGCTGTTGTCGAAGTACTTGGTAATTCCACTTCTTCCACGTCAAAATGTTTATACATTTGAAGCATATTTTGGATTTCCAAAGGAAGACTTACAATTTGTGCCCGTATTTTTAGTTTGTCTTCTAAAAGACACTTGGATAAATTTTTTTAAGCAGTCCTTTCTTGAAATAAATGCATTCTTGTTCAACACAAAAATTATCCTTGAATTTACTGCTTTCACATTCATCAAGTGGTTAAAAATTACCATTGGCTACCTTCTCGTTGATCTGCTGACGTTGTAGTTTGCGCAAAGCTTATCGCTGACATCAACACCAGATTTGGTTCTATTGTAAAAAGAAATTATTTCCGGCTTCGCTTGTTCGTCATTAGAAATTTCGCTTGAATCTACGTGCAGATTGGACAGCAGAAGAACAGATTTTCCCTTTTTTGGTACATATGAAACAAGTGTCTCATGATCTGTACAGCCAAATATACTGCTAAAACAATTTCTATGTTTTAGCGATATAAAAGTTCACGTTCATTTTTCCTAATTGTACTTACATAGGAGATTTTATTTTCTTCCAGTTGTTTCACTAATTTTAGAGTAGTAAACCAATTGTCTGCAGTGATGTTTCGACTAGATCTATGAATCGGTCTGGACAATCGTATAACTATGGAATCAGCCGAATTTGGTTGAAAGGCCTAAACGGACCTTCCGGTTGTTGTCCACAGTATACTTCCATGTTACTGGTATAATACAGTTTTGCATCACTCAGATAAAATATTTTTATGCTATACTAGGTGGGTTTCGATGGTATATATTGTCGAACAGGACAGTTATATTTTCTCCTAACTCAAAATGTTTTCGAAAATTCTCAACAAACATTGTAAACATTTCTCTCACTGCAGCCAATTTGTCAACTTTCTGTTCCTGGTATCTTTATCGTCGAAGCGTAAGCACCCTATTAGGAATCTGAAACGTTTTTCTGGCATTATCATTCGAAAAATATCTATCCCTAAACCATCAGTAGTCCAAAAATCGGACAATCAAGCGCTAGATAGAGCAAGCCTAAAAATGCCTTCATTTCTGCAGTATTAGTAGATCGGCCGTTTCTTGCTCTCTCAAACCTTTCTTTCACTTTTGCTATGTGTTGATTAGTGCGGTCTACTAATTGGTTAATGACAATTTCAGTGAAAAATAAAGTCGATGTCTCAACCACACTTTTTGCCTTGGTCGCTTCTTCTCCTATTACACCAGCATTCTCACACCTCGGCATTCTCTCAGTTAAAAAACTCCTCACTGTACACACCAGATAGTCAGGCACACCCATCTTGACCATTCCTCGTAGTATCCCTGGGACCCAGATCGCATTGAAACTGTTGGAAATGTCCAAAGCTACTACCACACTATGCCATCCTCTCTGCTTACACCTACTCATACCTTTCACTAACCCATCCAATGCCTGTATCGTTCCTCTCCTCTTCCTGAATCCATACTGACTATCATCCAACCTTTCATGCCGCTCTACAAAAGTCAACAACCTATCCGCCAAAATTCTATCAAGCACCTTTCCCAACGCAGACGCCAAGAAAATGGGCCTAATCCCCCCATTAGGCTTGGGTAACCACACCACCCTCGCAACCTTCCATACATCAGGGAAGACACCTTTATGGAGACACTTTCGTGTAAGCTCTAACCACCAATGTATCGCCAAATTAAGATCCATTGTGATGAGTTACATTACCAACGAATCGTCTGGCGAGATAGCCCTACAGAGGAAATAAAAAGTTACGAATTAACCACAGTTACTTACGGTTTAAATTGCGCTCCGTTTTTGGCTGTTTGTTGTTTTCGTCTGTTGGCAGAGCAATATTCCAGTAATCCACCAAATGGTGCAGCGATTCTTCTGAAGGATACCTACGTCGACGATATTCTGTCAGGTGCTGATGGTGTTCTTGAAGCCCAGTAAGTCATCTCTCAATTACAAACGATTCTTATGGCGGGCTGCTTTCATGCTCGGAAATGGATGTTAAACCGGACGTTCTTGTGCGGGTTTCACCAAGCGATGTTTCTCATACTTTAACAGTAGATTTAAGAGAGAATGACGCCCCAAGGGCCTTGGGATTGACCTGGATCAATTAAACTGATGAATTTTTGTTTATGTTGAGTCAAGCGAGTGAAACTTTAAATAAACTTACCCTCGGTTTATGATCGCGATTTATAATCACCGCGAAAATCTTCATGCAGGAACTTTGGATCCTTGATCTTGATTGGGACGAGGAGTTCCCTTCTTATTTAACTAAAAATTGGATCTCCTTTTTAAAAGACTTTCACAATGTCCTGCTATCCGCGTTCCGCGTTGGATTGGTACTCATAATAATACCACTTCCGTAGAGATCCACGGATTCGCCGATGCTTCAGTTCGTGCGTTCGGTGCGGTCGTTTATTTGGGTGTGATTGATGCTTCGGATGTGCGCGTTTCTCTAATTACTTCTAAATCAAAAATGGCCCTATAACGTACCGGAATCAACAAAAAAATTTTGACCAAGATAGTTTTGCCGTAACCCTTCCGCGCCAACCCCCCAAAAAAATGAAAACACTGCCGAACCTCAACTAGCTCAGTGAAGACGGGGAGGTTCGTTAATTTATACCCGGCGCCATGTAATTTATTACAGCGGTGTCCATCAATTAGGAAATGTAAATGTTCAGGAATAGGAATAGGCACACAAGGGTCACATATACAAAATTTCTATAAACACCTGATATTATATAAAGAAAGAAAATTTTATTTATTAAGAACAAGGAAACAAAATAAAAAAAATTGAATTGTAGTAATAAAAATGAATAATAAAAAAAATGAAAACTTTAAGATTCGAAAATATAAACTAAAGTATTATAAATCAAATTTAAATAAATGGGAAACCCACGGTTTTGGGAGAAGTTAAGATTAACTTTTAAATAAAAAAAAATCTCAAGAAAATATTCGGTATAAAAAAAAAATTCAACAAAAGAAACTGAAACAAATTGATCCCGATACGTTTTGTTTAAAGTACTAGCTTGTCTTTTGAAACGTAATCAAATAAAAAAGAAATTCAACGAAAAAAAAATCACCCCAAAATTTAGATTTTACCCTTACAATCTGAAACAATTTATTTGCAAGGTAAGTAAAATTTTTAAATATAATTATTATTAACCTTTTTTTTTTAATATACCAATTCAACACAATAATGGAGACAAAATAACTTTACATCATCGAGATATACTATGTTTACTGGAGTGCGTGCTTTGAGCTACAAAACGAGCCGGCCTCCCCCACCCCATAACGGTAAAAAGCTTCAACGTAACATACGTAAAATTTATTATTTTTTTTTTTTTTCCTAACTATAATAACTTAAATATGTATTATTTGGTATTTTTCATCATTATTGAATAACATTATTTGAATTACTTAGTAAATATTGAATAAATTCATGCTGAATTATATCCATTAGTTAGTACTATTTGTATTTCTTGCCGTTATAGGGTGGGGGAACATGCTGGCGAATCGGACCGTTTTCTCTACCAAGCG
Source organism: Onthophagus taurus (assembly GCF_036711975.1). Classification (NCBI taxonomy): domain Eukaryota; kingdom Metazoa; phylum Arthropoda; class Insecta; order Coleoptera; family Scarabaeidae; genus Onthophagus; species Onthophagus taurus. The sequence continues at coordinate 16,066,712 of NC_091973.1, forward strand.
AATATCGTGAGCACGTACTCCAGTAAATTATATGTATCTCGATGCTTTATATATACGTTCTGACCTTCATGCAGCGTTTCCTCTGGAGAGGGAAAGTATTCGGAGTCGGCAGAAGGGTACAAATTCACAACCTATTCCAAATTCACAATCTCCCTTTGTATCGCTGGGATTACTCTAAATTTTTGTTTTGTATACTTTTGTCATCATGTTTAAATTTTTAAATTTGAATTTCAATAACGGTTTCCTCTTTACATTTTAACGCATGCGCTGTGCGCATTGTTCCAATTTGTTTCAAATAAAACAGAATTTCAGAATCAAAACAAGAAAGAAAAATTTTTACGTTGTAACGTAAAACTTTTGTCTTAATAGTCTTAATAATTTTAACATTTATTTCCATATTTTAATTAAACTCAGTAATTTCAATAGCAATGTATTCAATAACGTTTTTAGTTTACCAACTTCATAAACAAGTAAGTTTTTAAACCTATTTTCTAAAAGTTCTATCATTTTAAGAATTTTTTTTCTCTTTAACAGCAAATGTAAATTCGCTCTGATGAAGGTTGTACCGAAATATATTAGCAAATTGTAAAAAGTTGTTCTTGTACTTTATTTGACCGTTCACCCCGAATAGATCGTTTTAAATTTGCCTCCCACGATTATCGTTCGAAGATACTTCTTGCCGATTAGTTGTTAAAGGCCTCGCACGTGTGAAAAGTAAATCGATTCAAAACGTAAGAAACAGATTTACTGTAAGAAAGAACTTAAACTTGTTCTCAATTGAAAACATAATTGTCGATGTGATGATCCCGATTAATTCGAATGCGTTAAATCGAATTTGACCAAATTAATCACTCAAAATGTCAGACCAAAACGCCTACACAACGACGTTACACGTTGAGTTTCGTGCCACCAAAGAGAGCGAGACTTCCTCTTCGAAAACCTAAATCCAAATTCCAAAAAAAAACTCTACCCGCGCGCAATAACTTTCGTATGAAATTTAAAATATGTAAAGACTTAAGAAAATGACATCTATTAAAGAGAAGGCGAAATATAAGAAAAGAACAGAAAGAAAAGAAAATTTATAATGATAATTCCGTACAAATTAAGGAATAATAGGAAGGGGAAAAAAGGACCTCCAGATTCTATCGCTTTAAAAAAAATTTACAAATAACATAAATACAAAACATTGAAATTAGACTGTAACACCCCGTTAAAAAATGTGTCAATACCGTGGCTTAAGTTGTGCGCGTCGATTGTTTTAGTGCGTTTGGTTAAGCGCGTTTCGATCGCCCACGAGCTCGGTGGCGTGTCGATCTATCTATGGACGGATTCCACAGTCGCGCTTTCATGGATTTGCAGCCATCCGAGCAGATTGAAGGATTTCGTCCGAAATTGGTTCCGCAGTGCCTGAACCGGCTCTTCTGGATAAAAAGGTATCCCGCCGCACTCGTTATCAACATCTCCGACGTTTGGTTGAGGAATTCTGGAAGCGGTGGAAAGACTTCTATCTTCAATCTATACAAGACTCTACTAAATGGTCCAAGGGGAAAAACTTACCGGCGATTGGAGATTTGGTACTAGTTAAAGACGAGCCATTGCCCCCTTCGAAATGGCTTTTAGCAAGAATTACTGAACTTCACCATGGAAGAGATGGTTTGGTTCGCGTGGCTACCATTAAGACGTCAACTACCTTACTTTAGTTCGACCGTTGGTAAAATTATGTTTACTTCCTTTGTGACGTCCCTTCCTGGTTCGGTCCTAGGAAAGGGGTCTTGGTGCCCTTTAATATGTTTGGGATGTTAGCGGTCTCGGGCGCCATCTTATGTTTAGAGAGTTAAGGAACTCTTTCGCCTCCAAGTAGCTTTTGGGGGTTACAGTCGGAAAATTTATTATCATTAAATAAAAAAAAATCAACATAGGGGTTTACGGGAAACAAAAAAAAATCTTTATTGACACATGTATTCGGTTATGTCAGGTCTAGTGCAATGTTGTGGGACTCAAATATTTGATTCAATTGAAACAATTATTAAAGATGAATTAATTGGTACGGATAAAGTGCTACGGAAAACTCGCAATAGCACCAAGTCGGGAAGGTACTATGGAAAACTCGCAATAGCACCAGGCCGGAAAAATGCTACGGAAAACTCGCAATAGCATAAGACCGGGAAAGTGCTACGGAAAACTCGCAATAGCACCAGGTCGGGAAAATTATGACGCCAAATGCGTTAAATGATTTTAAATCAAAACAAAAATAAATTAACGAAATTTTCAACAAGGACAAAACTAGTTTTATCACCCTGAGATGTACGCGAGTCCTCGACCGGCTCAGTGAAGAAGGGAGGGGTATTTATATGGCGCCACACAGTTAACCCCGCGTACAACACGAACTGTGACGTGAGATAATGGAGTATGGTGATATAAACAAATAACACAACAAAACATAAACGCTCAACAAAATAGGTTTTGAATTGCAGACAAAATTTATTAAAACTCCCGTAAATAACAGGTAAGTAAAAAAATAAACTAATAACAAAATTATAAAACCGTAAACTTTTAGGTTCAAAACAACAAAAAAAAAACTATATTGATGTTTGCGAGCTTTAAAAAAATGAAAGTCAAAACTGAAAGGAAATTTAAATCAAAATACCAAAAAAATGAAAATGAAAAATTAACCCGCGTCTGACTCCGTATGGTTGAGCTCAACGTGAAATCAAAAAAATTATAAAAAAAATCAACGTTTAATGTTCCAATGATTAATTAATTTAAAGATTTTCTTAAGGAAAATCAAAAAAAAATTTATAAGATACAAATTCTTCAATGACCAAAATAATAGTATGTTGTTCTATCTGACCTTTACTCCAAGTCTTGATCACCGGCCCGATTCGAAAATAAATCCTCAGCAACAAATTCTGGTGACTCAGGAAAGGTAAGGTAATATTCTTTGTTTTGTTCCAAAAAAAATAATTAGAATCCTTAGGATGTAATGGAAATTATACCCTTGGACAATGGTTCCAAAATACCAATAAAAAAAGTTGTCCCAATAAGAGATGCCAAAAGTTGCTCCCCTCAATAAAAACCTGGATATAGAAATTAAAAAAAATGAAACGTGGAAATATTAGATTTAAGAATTTTTGTTTGTAGGATAGTTTTTCTTTTTAAGTAGTTAGAAAATTTTTTTTTAAAGTAGTTAGAAAATTTTTTTTTTAAAGTAGTTAGATTTTTTTTTTTTTTGAAAGATAGATTTAGTAGATTGTTAGTTTAAGAATCAAAAGAAAAATGTGAAAGGGTGAAGGAATATGCCAAAAACTAATTAATAAAGACCTTACAAAAATGCTTACCTCTGATGTTCGAGGTTTAACCAGAGGACAGAAGAAAATGTAAAGAAATACGTTGAAATCCGGAATCTCCGTACAATTTGGTAAAAGAAAAACACTTTTCCAAAACTTTATTTCGAGTAATGAATCCCACAAATATGGATTAGAAACAAAATTTTACGCCAAAACCAAAAATGGCGAACCAACCAAAATTTCTTTAACACTCGAGAACACGTATTGCTCTGGTAATATAGTGAGAAAGAGATGCCCAAGAAGAAACTTGAACGGTATACCCAAAAATCGAAAATATCAAAAAAAAAATTACGTCTGCGCAAGATAACATCATGAATTTACGACACCCTCTCAAAAGCAAAAAGGAGAATTTTAAAGTGATAGGAGTTAAAAGGAAAAAAAGGAATACTCAGAATATGTTGCTGAAAGAGAAAACAATAAAATGTTATAAACAAACAAAATGTAAACAAAGTAAATAAAAATAATAATAAGTTTCCGAATGTATGCAACTCATAACCCATTACACATAAACAAGTCAACCACACATAACATAAAAATTCGGAATGTAACAAAATGCTACGGAAAACTCGCAATAGCATAGGGTCGGGAAAGTGCTACGGAAAGCTCGCAATAGCACTAGGTCGAGAAAGTTAGATGGAAATGTATTTCACAAAACAAAATCAAAGTCCCACAAGTAAAAAAAATGAATTTTAGTACTTTTTTTTTAAAGTCTTCGGATTTCTTTTCGGCTTTTCAATTTTGAAACATTTTATTTTTCGGATTTTGGTACTCTCCATATCTTACAGGAGGTGCAATAAGTACAGCGGCAATCTCGGGACATCACTCCAGTTTTCCCACAAAGGGGGCAAAATAATAGGGCCGGACGTGTACCAAACGTATCCCGACGATGTCCATCATTCCCACAGCGCCAGCAAATTTCCTGGTTGATGCTCACGCAATCTGGGATTGGGGTAGGTGCCGATCGGTTGGGACTTTTCCCTAACACATCCAGGATTTCCCACAACGGTGGTAGGGGCGGTGGTTGTACTTTTTCCTCTATGTCAGTTTGGGTGGCAGCGTCGGTGAAGGTAACCTGTGCGGTATATATTGTATTTTTGTCGTCGAAATCTGCGAAATCGGTTGGATACTCGACCGGGATTATTTCGGTAGCGACAGGTGCGTAACTAACGGTAGGATTTCGGATAGGCGCCAGTATGCCCTCGTGGATTTTTACGAACTCCTCGCCGGCGACATTCTGGTTTTCCTCATCCCTTCCTTCCTCCGTTTCAAAATCTTCGGCTGATCCGGTAGGGACTCATCCCATGTCTTGTGATTTCCGTCACAGAATTGTGCAAGCATCGTTTTTATAGTTCTTATAGTTTTTATATTTTTGGACATCCAAATTTTGTAATTACGTCCTCATATAATGCCTGAGATACGGTTTTCGCGGTGGAATTTCGGAGAGGACGGCAAACAACCCATTTGGTAAAACGATCAAAGAACACTACCAAATAACAATGTCCTTTTTTAGATCTCGGTAATGGTCCCACCAAGTCGGTGCTCACAATTTCCCAAGGACCATTATTCGGATATGATTGTATGTTCCCCGGAGTCTGCTGTTGAGATGTCTTATATTTCTGACAGTATTCACAACTTCTTACATAATTGGCAATGTCGCGGCCAATAATAGTGTCGGGCAATCTTCGGAGCTGTCTTAGCAATACCTAAATGCCCACCGGTCGGAGAGTCGTGATTTTCTTGTAGTACTCTAATTCTCATCGGTTTCGGTAGATATAGTTTCCACGGATCTGCCATCTCCACTTCAGTGTAATCTAAGGTATCCCAAAAATGTCGGTAACGTAGTCGGGAAATGACATCGGATTGTGCTGGACTTCGTTTATCTTTCGAGAGTACCAGCTACGGTTAACGGGGCCCTTGATAAAGCATCTGCGACTTTATTCAGTACTCCTTTTTGGTACTTTACCTCAAAATGATGTTGATTCGTCTCTTGACACCGGCGATTAATGTTATCTCCAATGTACGAATGAACAGCTCTAGTGTCAATTAGAGCCGAAAAATTTCTTCCTAAAATTCGGACATGCACGTGTGGTCGCACATCTGGCAATATTAAAGACACTCGCAGCAACACCAGGTCGGGGAAAGTGTTGCGGAAAACTCGCAGCAACACCAGGTCGGGAAAGTGTTGCGGAAAACTCGCAGCAACACCAGGTCGGGAAAGTGTTGCGGAAAACTCGCAGCAACACCAGGTCGGGAAAGTGTTGCGGAAAACTCACAGCAACACCAGGTCGGGAGATTGGATGAAAATTTATTTCACAAAATAAGATCAAAGTCCCACAATTGCAAGACCAAAAACAAACTTACGATGAAATTCGGTTATTTCCAAAACTCGTCGGATATCTTGCAGTATAGCTGCTCAGAGATTTTTCGGTGAAGTCTGGCGAACTCTTGAAGGCTGTCGAAATCTGTCGAAAACTGATCCAAAACAAAATTTTGGCCGGCTATTTATACTTGTTCGGGGTGAAAACTGGATTTTTCCGCGTGGGGGATCGTATCAAAACAAGTTATCAAAACTAAATTATAATACGCGGCGCTAATTAATGAAAATAGCGAAATTCTAACTGCGCTATCGGATGCGGGACACAAAATTAACTAAATCCAGTTTTTGAGCGGATAAAATTGATTAAGAAATAGCGGAGTAATTAACAATTAATTAAAAATAATTATCGGAAAAAATTATAACATAACTCAAAAGATACTCTTACTTATATGAAAAATTACAAAAATATTATTAACAAAATCGGCTACCGTTTACGGCACTTACATACATAAACGTTTTCCCGACCACGTGTTTCACGTTAACTTCAATTAATCGGTATTAATTAACGCGCACTTCAACACATAGTAGCTTCAGCAGTTGGGCGGTGTCCGGGGAAATCCTATACGGGTAGTATTTTCCATGGATGACCATCAGGAATGCACTAAATTGAATAATTAAGATGCGGGATGATTTTGGTTAATAAACATGTTAATTATAAAATAATCATCTTTAGAATCGTTCAACGGTTGTTTCACGATACTAGTAATTGTTTGAAATCGGTTTGGTCGTTCTACGATTTCTAGTTCCGCATCATAAAATTGGTGTTATTTAATTATTTTCAATAATAATTTTTGGAAACCATGTGCTTTCAGTAATGGGGTCATACACACTTATTAAATTTAGAGAACATTTTTACGTCAAACGATATATGCAAGTATATGCATGAACACAAAGTAAAAGAAATATTTTGATCAATTTTATATTTTGCGTAATTTGAAGTGAAAAATAGCAAATATTCAAACGAAATAATTTCGCGGTTTTCTGTGACGTAGGAACCGCACTGCCTAAAACAAGTTAAATTGTCCATTAGATAGCGCTTGCGGTATGACAGTTTCAAAACAAAACATAATAAACATAACCTCATGGGGTGTTCACATCCGTTCGTTAGATGAATAACGTTAATGATAATGATGATTCTTAATATGGGTTTGACTCCCACGCTTGAAAACCTAGCTAAAGAATTTTATGAATTTAGAAATCACATATTAAAATGTTTAAGCGACATGAAAAATCTTATAAATCTTCTCGAGGACCGAACTGATGATTTGGAGAATTACTCAAGACGGAATTGTCTCCTTATCCATGGAATACATGAACAGGAAGGAGAAGATACTGATGACGTTGTTGTTCAGTTTATCGAGGAACACCTAAAGTTTCCGGAATTTTCCTTCAAGCTTGAGTTTCTTGACCGTTCCCATCGACTTGGGCCTAAAAGAAAAACCAATGCTTATACGGTTTCCCGGCCTCGCCCTATAATAATTAAATTTGTTTCTTATAGAGTCAGGAGGATAATTTGGAATAACAAAAGACTGCTTAAGGGTACAAAATTTCTGATAACCGAGTCCCTGACGAAAAAGAGAATGAAGCTGTTTGCGGCTGTGAAAGAGGCAGCTGGTTTCAGGAATTGTTGGACCTCGGATGGTGGAATTTTTGTTGCCCTTCCTAACAACAGGGTCAAGAAGATCTCTTCCTATGAAGACCTTGCCGATGCAGCTGTAGAGAAGACTGTAAAGAGTCAACGTGAGCTTTTAACCAGGCGACAAGTGAACAAGAATTAACGATTCCTTACTTGTATTATTTTTTCTTGTTTTCTAAACGCTCAATTATCACGTTCAATTAATTAATTGTACTGGTTGCTTTATCTGACTGTATATTTTTTTTTCTAGGTTTTAGTTACACAGTAGATAAAATTGTTATTATTATTTTCTTTATTTTGAATTTTTTTATTATTGTGTTTTTTTTGTTAGATTTGTATATATTTTCTCTTTTTTTCTTTCTGTTTTCTCGATCGGAAACCCATTCCATAGTGCCACCTACCATTTATTTTCTTTTGTTTTAAATTTTAAGTATAATTTACATTATTTTGTCAACTCTTTGTGCTTCGCCAATTCCACTTTATTTACCACTTTACTTTACTGCACTTTGCCAATTCCCTTCGTTTTTTCTTTTAATTTCTAATTTTATTATCTTTATTATTTTTACTTTGTTTATTTATTTTTCCATTTATTTATTGGTTGTTACCTTGTTTTCTCTTGCTGTCATGGGCTCGTTTGGATCTGCCTTTTTCACATGAAATTCGGTCATTTAAACGTTCGTTCGTTGCCCGCTCATTTTCCAGCTATTAGCGATCAGATTGTTGATGGAGACTTTGATATATTTGCTATCACTGAAATTTGGATTTATACGGATGCAGACGTTGCGACATATTCTGTCAACGGCTATCGTTGCCTCTTTGCTAGTCGATCTCGCTTTCATAATCACTCCAACGTCGGTGGCGGTGGTGGAGTCGGTTTCTACATCAGGTCGACTCTGAAATTTGATGTTTTACTTCAAGAGATATCTCCTGTTATCGAGCATCTTTGGCTTAAACTTGTCAATGCTCCTGTTACCATGGTTATTGCCGTTGTTTACCGGCCTCACAATGGCTTTAGCGAGTTTCTCTCTCGTTTCGAGGATGTTCTATCTTTTCTTGCTCCAACATCAGAAGAACTTGTCTGCATGGGTGATTTTAACATTAATGGCTTAATGGATATAAATGGCTGCTATGGCAGTCGGTTCATTCCTACTATTGAACAATTTAGTCTTCAACAAATTATCTCGAGCCCAACTCGTGTAACCGACTCCTCCGCCACATTGATTGACTTTGTGATTTTAAATATAGATGTTCCTGTTCTTGAATCGGGTGTGACAACTATGTAACGAAGTTACATTTTTTTTTTCTCCGAAAAATTTATAACATCCGAATATACTTCCCACATTACCCCGACCTCCTACAGTTTCCGCCCGATTTAGAAAAATCCAAAAATTGATACCCTATCACCACCCACTTATGCAACTTTATTCGCATTTTCCTTAATTCCTTAATTTCCTTAATTAAACTTCAAATTTTCATGTTAATTCATTTAAAACCGTTAAACCTTTTTCCAAAAACGTTTCCTGACCGAGTTTCAAATAAACAAAAGCAATTAGTGGAAATCGACGAACGACGTAATTACCGAAAGCACATGGTTTCTGAAAATTATTATTTAAAATAATTAAATAACACCGCAACGAAGTAAAATACGAAGAAGTATCAGTAATCAGTGTGTTACTATAAACAAGGCCGACCGTCCCGAGTGAGTTTCAGCAGCCAGCGAGCTACCGTTCAGCTACCGTACAGCGACTATTTTTTATGATGCGGAATTAGAAATCGTAGAACAATCAAACCGATTTCAAACAATTACTAGTATCATGAAATAACCGTTGAATGATTCTAAAGACAATCCGATTATGATTAACATGATTATTAACCAAAATCATCCCGCATCTTAATTAATTAATTTACTTCATTCCTGATGGTCATCCATGGAAAATACTACCCGTATAGGATTGCCCCGGACACCGCCCAACCGCTGAAGCTACTTTGTGTTGAAGTGCGCGTTAATTAATACTGATTAATCGAAGTTAACGTGAAACACGCGGTCGGGAAAATGTTTATGTATGTAAGTGCCGTAAACGCTAACCGATTTTGATAATTATATTTTTGTAATTTTCCACATAAATAAGGGTATCTTTTGAATTATGTTATAAATTTTTCCGATAATTATTTTTAATTAATTGTTAATTACTCCGCTATTCCTTAATCAATTTTATCCGCTCAAAAAAGGGATTTAGTTAATTTTGTACCCCGCATCCGATAGCGCCGTTAAAATTTTGCTATTGTCATTAATTAGCCCCCCACATTATAATTTAGTTTTGATAACTTGTTTTAATACGACCCCCCACTCGGAAAAATCCAGTTTTCACCCCGAACAAGTATAAATAGCCGGTCAAAATTTCATTTTGGATCAGTCTTCAACTGTCTCGGTCAGTCTTCAACTGTCTCGATCAGTCTTCAACTGTCTCGATCAGTCTTCAACTGTCTCGATGAGTCTTCAACTGTCTTGATCAGTCTTCGACCGTTCTGGATTAGTCTTCGACATTCTTCAAGAGTCTTCAGCCGTCATCAACAAGTTTCATCGTAAGTTTGTTTTTGGTGGTGCAATTGTGGGACTTTGATTTTATTTTGCGAAATAAATTTTTATCCAATCTCCCGACCGGGTGTTGCTGCGAGTTTTCCGCAGCACTCTCCCGACCTGGTATTGCTGCGAGTTTTCCGCAATACTTTCCCCGACCTGGTGTTGCTGCGAGTTTTCCGCAACACTCTCCCGACCTGGTATTGCTGCGAGTTTTCCGCAATACTTTCCCCGACCGGGTGTTGCTGCGAGTTTTCCGCAACACTCTCCCGACCTAGTATTGTTGCGAGTTTTCCGCAATACTTTCCCCGACCTGGTGTTGCTGCGAGTTTTCCGCAACACTCTCCCGACCTAGTATTGCTGCGAGTTTTCCGCAATACTTTTCCCCGACCTGGTATTGCTGCGAGTTTTCCGCAACATCTTCCCGACCTGGTGCTATCGCGAGTTTTCCGTAGCACTTCATCCAGACCAATTATTCCCTTATGAATAATCATATCAATTACATCCGAAGTACGAGTCCCACAAGATTGCACTAGGCCAGACACTTACCAATTATATATTTAAAATAACGATTTTGTTTTCTTCTTCCTCCTTAAACTCCTATGTTGATTTTTTTTATTATTAATAAACTTTGATTTTATTTCTTAAATTTACGAACCGCATGTTTTTATTTTTTTTTTACCCTCTCTCAAACACCCTGAATCTCCGACTGTAACCCCCAAAAGCTACTTGGAGGCGAAAGAGTTCCTTAACTCTCTAAACATAAGGTGGCGCCCGAGACCGATAACATCCCGAACATAAAAAAAGAGGCACCAAGACCCCTTTCCTAGGACCAAACCAGGAAAGGACGTCGCAACTATACATAATATTGCTGATCATTCAGTTGTGTTTGTTATCTTATCTTTTGATTTGCATCGTTCTACAATTGAAAGCATTACTTATAGAGACTTCAGAAACTTTAACTCTGAAATTTTTCTGGATCAGCTGAGTGCACTTTCTTGGCAGGAACTTTTGCAGCTGTCGAATATTAACGATAAAGTTGACTTTTTTAATTATCATATCATTAACCTTTTTAATCTTTATGCACCTATCAAGACATCGAAATTGAGAGATACGGCCTATAAGAAGTTCAAATCCTCTAATTCACCATCTGATTTTACTTACTACAAACAACTACGTAACATTACCAATATTGCACTCCAACGTGAAAAGAAAGCCTTTTTATCTGACGTATTCAGGCATAATAATTCAAAAAAACTATGGGGTGCCTTCAGATCTTTGGGAGTTTATAAAAATAAAACTAGTGGCATTCCTAGTAACATTGGCGATGCTGATTCTATTAACAATTTTTTTCTATCCTCTAAAAATAACAGCCCTGGTGATGGAGATCTTATACAATTCTATAATTGTAATTTACTGTCTCAGGTATCTGGTAGGCTGTACTTTTCGCTTGCCTGTGAAGAGGAAGTCTTTCGTACGTTACAATCTATTAAAACTAATGCAGTTGGGTGTGATGGTATTAGCGTAAAAATGTGGTTGTTGTGTTGCCCTGTTATTGTTCCATATTTGTGTCATATTATTAACTGTTGTCTGGAATTTGGGGTTTATCCCGACCAATGGAATACTGCATTGGTTTCACCAATTCCAAAAAACAAGAATCCAAATGCATTGGTTGATTTACGGCCTATTAGTATTTTAAATGTTACCTCGAAGGTTTTAGAGAGGATTGTGGCGGCGAGAATTTGGGGCCATCTTAATGAATTTAATATATTACCAGCCAATCAGTCTGGATTTCGCCCTGGTTTCAGCTGTACCACGGCTCTTCTTGACGTTACCGACGATGTCTTGCGTGGGATGGATGAGAGGAGTGTCACTGCACTTGTTTTGATCGACTTTTCTAAGGCTTTTGACACGATTCATCATTTGACACTTCTAGCAGTTCTTCATTATATTAGCCTCTCTCCGATAGCTGTTGATTTCTTTAAAAATTATTTTTTACATCGCTCTCAGATTGTTAAATTTCAGGATGCTCTATCGGGGAGAGGCCTTATTACTTCTGGAGTGCCTCAAGGATCGATTTTGGGACCTATACTGTATCTTATTTACACGATTAATCTGTGTTCTAACCTAAAGCACTGTAAAACCTATATGTATGCTGACGACACACAAGTATACTTTCGCTTTAGTAGGGATAACATACTTGAAGGACTTGAAGTTACTAGTTGACAACGCCGAACACCATTGTTTATCTATTAATGCTCAAATCGTCTGTCATTATTTTCGGAACCGGTGCTCCCGCGGATGAGGCTAGGCAATCCTTGAACATTCTTGTTAACGATGAACAACTAAACTTTACGCACGTTGCCCGTAATTTAGGTATTGCCATGGACTCTGATTTGAAATTTAAAGGGCATGTCAGTAATCTCCTTCAAAGAGCCTACCCCACCCTTAAGCTTTTGTATTCAAGTAAAAACTTATTGCATCAACAATTAAGAATTCATTTATGCGAGTCACTTGTGTTATCCATTTTTAATTATGGGGATGCTCTTTAGCACTCTTGCATCGATGCTGCGAGTAGATGTCGTATTCAGCGGGTGCAGAATTCTTGCCTTCGCTTTATCTATGGTATCAGAGGACGTGAGAGAATTTCTCATACGCTCGGTTGGGTCGGTTGGCTGAATATGTCACGACGTAGAATATTACACTCCGCTTGTCTGTATCATAAAATCCTTACTTATAAAACCCCTCCTTATTTACACAACAAAATTTGCTATCGGACAGATATTCATAATATAAATGTTAGGCACCGTTACACGTTAACAATACCGAAGCATCGGCTCGAACTGTTCAAGAGAGCCTTTTCCTACTGTGTGCCTAGCATTTATAACAATATCCCACTTATTATAAAGCTGGAGAATGTGCGTGGTTTCAGAAACAAATTAAAAATTGAACTGCGGAGACAGCAGGAGGAAGCGGGCAATCATTAGGCATATCAAGCATTTTATGACACCTTGAAACCTTTGAATTGGCGTTGCACTTGGGATGGGTGGTGGGATGGGTTTTAGATATAATTTCATTTAATACTTCCGAGGGCCAATGAAAAACAGTTTGCGCTTTCGCTAATTGACTTGGCCCTCTTTAACTCCATTGATTGTTTATTAGTATTATTATTAGTTCATATACTTTCCTTTGTTCATTTGATTTTTTTTTGTATTACTCTTCTTTTTTCAATGTATTACATGGGGTTAATAAATATTATATTATTATTATTATTATTAATAATTATTTTTTAATAGTTTTTTGTAGTTATTATTTTACTTATTAGTTGTAGCATTTTTCTTATTAGTTCATAATTTTTTTAATAGTTAATAGTTTTTTCTTAATAGTAATTTGTAGTTATTTTATTCCTTTCTTTATTATGGAGGCAGGCTTTATGAAAGCAGATTCTAGCAATTTACCTGCTGTTAATGCTTTTATGGTGCATACTTTTTATTGCAAAAATTTGAATTTTATGAGTGCAGAAATTAAAAATGTTAAAACAGGTATGTAAATATAAAGGTATTTATATAAAACATAACCGTTCAAGAAATGTTTACTAAACCAATTCCCAAATTAAGAAAAAATGAAGGGCGCTTCCTGGAAGCTGTAGTTGAAAAGGGAAAACGCAGCTGGTAGCAGTTCTATATTATTAAATTATTATTTTTAATGAAGAATCGCTTATTATGAAAACGTCAATACATCACCTTAGTTTAAAATATAAAGCAGAGAATGCAGTGTATAGTGCTGATGGGCTTATCAATTATTGTAAAGATATAATACAGGAAGAGGATTGCGTTTCAGTGGAAGCCTTAACCAAATAGCAATCAAAATCAAATGAGTGGTATGAGACGCGATATGGTCGAATAACCGCTTCAAAAGTGTATGAAGTATGTAGATGCAAAACTGAGGATGGATGTTTGGTTGAAAGCATTCTTGGTTCAGGAAAAATTCCTTAGACAGCGTTAAGTTAGGTAATATATTGTTCTTGTCAGTTTTTTTATAGCAACTAATTTGAGATATTTTTTTAGAGGAAGAGGTTCTTAACATGGTTCAAAGAATTTATAAAATTAATATAAGGAAATGCGGAATTTTTATATTAAAAGATTGCCCAATATTTGGCGCATCACCTTATGGAATATCCGAAAAATATTGCATCGAGATAAAATGTCCCCAAGCTCAAAATTATGTTAAATATATTGATAATGAGGGTAAAATCTCTAAAAAAGGTTATCCCCAGCTCCAGCTGCAGATGTTTCTAAGTCAAAGAAAACATGGACTGTTCTGCGTGGCATCTCCATCATTTGAAGAAACCAAAGCGGTCACTATTGTGGAAAATTTGATTTAATTAGTTTGATCAATTTACTTAATTAGTCTACCTTGTAAATTAATTACTCTAATTACCACATGCAATTATAATAATGTCTAACCACTAGTCTAACCACTGAACGAGCTTACTTTTAACACAAGCATGAGGAGAAAGTATTGAAAATTCGCGTAACCTTCTTATAACTCGTTCTATATGAATTCTCAATGCTGCAATTCTTTTACTTTCTAGAACTTCTTCTGTGGTGCTTTTTTTACCTGCACTGACAGATAGTGGTCAAATCAGTAAACATGTCTTTTGAACAAGCAGTTCATCTATGTGTTTGAACCCCCGGTCAGCTATAACTCCACAGTTATAGGGTCATACTTGTAAATAGTTACTCATTTCCACTATTCTTTGTCAGTAGTTCGGCCACCAAAACCATTTGAAATAAAGTTGACCAGTCCATTGGGAGTAGATGATATTAAATATTTTACAGTATTGCATTTTTTATACTGACTCCAAGTCAAGGCTTGATGGATTGGTTTTCCTGGCTTTTCAATTTCAATTTCTAAGCAGTCAATAATAGTTTGAACTTTTCGATATCTATATCTAAATGGTACTGGTAAACGTCATTTTATTTTTGATGCATTTGACCAATAAATTAATTCTTGATAGTTGCTAGCAAGTATAGGAAGCGAACGTATAAAAATTTTATTCACTAAAGAAACGCTCATTCCAAAATCTATTGCCAGTCTCAGTATGGATCATTGCGGCGTATTTTTTTAATAGTTATTAATACATCAGTGTAAGTAATAGGACTTATTTCACATGTGAGTCTAATTAAAAAATATTCGTCTTGTGGCAATCCTAAATAAAATCTACTGTTAGATTCAACATTTGACACAGTTAAATTTAAAATTGTCTGTTTTTGTGGTGCTTTTTTATATGATACATTTGTACTTGATGTTGAACTTGAACTTGCGTGAGGCGTATATTCTGAAATAGATGCATCAATAGAACTACTAGATGCTGTCCAAGATATAGTTCTCTTCAGAGGATGGTTTATATTTATTGGTTTTAGCTGCGTTGTATTGCAGCCTATACTGCGTTGTTGTCCTTTCAAATTTACCTGAATTTTCTTATGAGAAGTCTTAAGATAGGTGTTCGTGCTTGCGTCACATTTTACTTTAACTTCTTCTTCATAAAACTCTCCTGATGGCGATGAAATAATGGCGGTTTTGGAGGGTGTGTACATAAATGATGATTCAATTAAATGTGCACTTTCAAATGAAGACTCAGACATTTCACAACAATGTCAATGCTGGGTAGAAGGTAATTGAACGGGTGCTGAACATGTTGAAGGTTGTGGTTCATCTATGTCTTTACTAACAAAAAGTCGTTTACGAAAACTGCATTCTTCTAGATTTTCTCGTTTCCTTTTTTAGCAGAATCAGTCAATTGGGAACCATAGTACTTTCCCTCAATTTTTTTATTGGGTAATACATCTTTCTTCAAAATTAATTTACTTCCCATCCTTTTAAAATACACCCAGTTTACAGCATCCTTCTCCAACTAAAAAATACATGTTATATTGACTGTTATTCAAAACACAACTTTAGTAAAGTTTAACTTACATCAAAATGATCCTCACAACTAAACACATGTTTACTTGAAGTTAATGTCTGGTTTGAATTTACAGCGGCATACCATTTAGCACGGACATTACTATCATACGGCACTGTTATAAATATTTTCTGAGGAAATTCTTTTGAACTATTATAGCAATTTGGTACAAAGCAGTACTTAGGTTTGACCATGTTGACATTAGAAAATAGTAGTAGTAGGTACTCCTAATAAATAAAATAATTGTGTCTACAATTAAACTTTTATTATGTTTTATTATTTTTCAAATTTAAATAAATGTTTTTTAAACGGCTATCACTAAAAAAATAGTTAATTCAATATGATTTTCATCAACACATAACCAAAAACTCAAACATAAACAATATTGAAAAATATAAATCGACTTTACTATTCTATCTCTTTTCAATACAACCTAAATGACGTTCATCATTTTCTCACATTTGAGCGAGTAGCAGGGGAGGCAAAAGTGAGAAAAAGTGAGTACGTCATCAACGCGGGAATTTTAAAAGCGCAAATGGGTATACAAATTTTCAAAAATTTTTTTAACAATGATTTTGTTAGAAAATATTCAAAAAAAAAAATAACGGTAACTATATTTTTATACAAACTTTCAGAAGATATAATAAAAAAAAATCGTGTATGACCCCATTACGTCGTTCGGCGATTTCCACTAATTGCTTTTATTTATTTGAAATTCGGTCAGGAAACGTTTTCGGAAAAAGGCTTAACGGTTTTAAATGAATGATTATGAAAATTTTAAGTTTAATTAAGGAAATTAAGAAATTAAGGAAAATGCGAATAAAGTTGCATAAGCGGGCGGTGATAAGGCATCGATTTTTGGATTTTTCTAAATCGGACGGAAACTGTAGCAGATTGGGGTAATGTGGGAAATATATTCGGAAGTTATTAATTTTTCGGAATTAAAAAAATGTAACTTCGTTACACCTTATTACAAAGATTTACTTTACGTTAAAAAGAAAGGGAAAGTTTGCATTTGTGAACGTAACATTTTCAATTTCAATGCAAATTCTATTTGAGTACTTACTTTCAAAATTTAATTTTCGTTCAACACATGTTAAAAATCGATTCATTTCACTATGTACACTATATAGTGCTACCGTAAAGTAACCCCCCCCCTGTTTAACTTCCGAACAAATTGAGATATCACTATGAACAAAAAAACGTCAGTTTCTATATTTTATCAGCACAAATATTTTCTTATGGAAAATTTTGCCATCACTTTTAGTTTTTCCGGAAAATAGATCAACTTTGTTTTTTTAAATGGAACACCCAGTATATTATGGTATCTTCCGAAAGATGAAAACAATACGAATCCAACGGTACCTCACAATCAAATATCGGTTTATTAGTTTTTCGCATAAAAATTAAACAAAATGCGGAATTTTGCCGGAAAAACCAACGTATCTTCGTCGACTACCTGTCGAAATGCAATCGGCCAGGTAAATGGTGGACGGTAGGTTAACGGTCGGTATACGCTAGAGCTAAGACGGATTTAAAATTGCAAGTTCAATTACTTATTTTTTTTAGAAATGAAATAAAAGTTGTTTGGAAGTATATTAAATTTATGAATTAATCATATTTTATCAAAAAATATTTATAAAGAAAAAAAGTCAATATAAGAAATGAAATTTTCTTATTAAAGATTTTGCTAGTATAGGTAACGTAGTGTTGTTATTGAATAATAAAAGATTTTTTTATTTATTAAGAATCAAATATTAAGTAAATTGTTCGATATGATTACCTTGAACTTCTAGGCAGTGGTACCATCTTTGTATTGTTTCCTCTCTCACACGGCTTAACATGTGATCAATATTTTGGCAGACGTCAATAATTTTTTGTTTTAAATCCTCAATACTACCCAACGGAATTTCATATACCTTGGATTTTAAATAACCCCATAAAAAGAAATCTAAAGGTGTCAGATCTGGTGATCTTGTTGTCCACTAAAATTTTTATCAAGATAATTTCGTACCATTGGCGCATAATGTGGAGGTGCTCCGTCTTGATGAAACACTAGTTCCATTTCAAAATCGTCAGAATTCTGTTGTACAATTTGCAAAAGTCTTGAAAGAAAAACATTTACTTTCTAATGAAATTGAGTGATAACGTCACGATATTCATGTGGATTAACATCACGCCGATGCAATTTTTCACCCAAAAAGAAAGTACATTCATCACTGAAACAAATATGTTTCAAGTATAATCGATTTCGTTCAACCAAATTTGTCATTAGCTCACAAAATTCTGTTCTTCTATATCACGGTCATCTTCTGTTAATTCATGAAGCATTTTTATTTAAAATGGATGATATTTATTCTTCTTTAAGTATTTCCACGTCATCTAACAACGACGCGGAAATATTTAACATATCACACGTTGATGCGATAGCAGCAGACGACATCATGGGCACATTAAATACTTCTGTTAATATCTGACGACCAGTTCTTTTGCGGTCTTCGACGCTTCCAGTTTCCAAAAACTTATTCACAAGCTCTCTTAAATATTTTCGACTAATTGGATGTTCAGGAAATCGTTCCTTAAATTGTCGCCCTGTTTCATGTAGATTTCTGTCAGCACGAGCGAATATTAAAATTGCTTCGATATTGTGCTCTAAACTCCTTCTAGCCATTTTGATCTCGCCTTTCTTTGGTTATACTTGGTCGGGTAGTATTCAAAGATAGAAATGAAGGAAAATATTTGCATGCTGCCTTAAATACAAAATTTCAAAGTACCTACAAACTTTAAAATTGTTGTTATGACAATTTTTCCTTAGAAGTTTTAAAAAGAACTTTCTTTTTATCCTTTTCTTGTATTGATTGTTTCATAAAAACATTCTAAAAGAATTGCTGATTTTAACCCTGCTTAATCCGAGCGTAGACCGACCTTTAACTGACCGTCCACCATTTATCTGGCCCATTGTATCTCGACAGGTAGTCAACGAAGATACGTTGGTTTTTCCGGCGAAATTCCGCATTTTGTTTAATTTTTATGTAAAAAACTAATAAACCGATATTTGATTGTGAGGTATCGTTGAATTCGTATTGTTTTATTCTTTCGAAAGATACCATAATATACTGGGTGTTCCATTTAAAAAAACAAAGCTGTTCCATTTTCCGGAAAAACTAAAAGTGATACCAAAATTTTCCATAAGAAAATATTTGTGCTGATAAAATATAGAAACTGACGTTTTTTTGTTCATATTGATATCTCAATCTGTTCAGAAGTTAAACAGGGGGGGGGGGTTCAAAATCACCAGTTGTGTGATTTTAAATACATTATCTCGTTGCAGCGGCTTGAGTTCTGCCTTGAATTGACTTGATCACATATGCTTAAGGCCATTAATGAATTAATTGATCGATTTTCAATTTTGTGTTCATACAATTTATTGTAGTATATAAAATGTATTACAGGAGTAGCTTTTATGTGGGACTGTGTCCTGTTGCTACCCCCGTGTCCGTTGATTACAGAGTCGAAAATCGACCCAACCCAACCCAACCCAATTTAATTCACGATAAAAATTAATACGGCGTGATCTGCGACGGCCTTATTAAAAGGTCTCGCCCGGTCGGTTTTTTTTTTAAACGCTAACTTCCCCCTTCGAAAAAGGGAACTAGTGAGATTAATTATTTATTATTGTGTGAACAATTCACAAGACAATTCAGTAGTTCGAATTGCGAAATTTAATCGTTCGTGTCATTCTTAACGTTTCTGGGATTCGTTCTCCCCTTCATTATTTCATTGGAAACGTCCCAACTGCTCTCGAACAATAATCCGGGCGTGTCTTGTGTTTTATTAATTCAAACTCTAATAATAAAGACTCCATTACCGTACTTTTCGATTCAGGTATAGAATATACATGTCGCTTAAAAATCGACAATCTTTCTTTTATCGATGAGGTGTTAAATCGCCTTTAAAAATAAATAAAAAGTGCGGAAAAGTGAAAAACGTACCGAAAAATGAGTTTGAAATTTCGATGTGACGTCACGTTTTGTGACGTCACATCGAAATAAGAAAAAAACCGACCGGGCGACACCTTTTAATATGGCCGTCGCAGATCACGCCGTATTAATTTTTATCGTGAATTAAATTGGGAAAAATTCGATTTTCGACTCTGTAAGCAACGGAAATCGGAAGAAGGCACAGTGCTTCAATGGTGTACTGCGGCACAGCGACCTTTAAAATCTAGAAGGGGTACCAAACGCGGGTTGATTACAGATTCGTAGAACAGATTTTCTTTAAAAGAAAATCAACTGATTGAATCAGCGAAATGCGGTCAATGTAGCTATGCACATCGAAATTAAATGGTGATTGTATTTGAACGATAAATGTGCCAGTAAAAGGAACAAATATAGTGTACATAGTGAAATGAATCGATTTTTAACATGTGTTGAACGAAAATTAAATTTTGAAAGTAAGTACTCAAATAGAATTCACATTGAAATTGAAAATGTTACGTTCACAAATGCAAACTTTCCCTTTTTTTTTAACAACGAACTAAATCTTTTTAATAAGGTGTAACGAAGTTAAATTTTTTTAATTCCGAAAAATTAATAACTAATATTATCCGCTGGAAAATTTATTTTGTCAAATATTCCAACATGGCTTTTTTAACACTAATCCCACATGTCATCAATTCGTAGCTGCCTTGAAGACTCTTGTCGTTAACAACTTTTCTGTACCCTTGTAACAACCTTGGCGGTGAAGTGACCAGAAGTCGTTAGCAAAATTTTAAATAAAAAAAAAACTAAAAATTTAAATGAATCAATATGAATTACTGCCGGCTCTGCTTCCCCATGGAGGCGTTTCTCCCCTTTTAAAGGGAGTTAGGATTAATGAAAAAAAAATATTAAAAAAAAAAACAAAAGAAAACATACTGAAATAAATTACTAACAAAACTATATTGAAAAGATTAACAAAGAGAAAACAAAATATAAAACCAACTAAAACTCTAAAACATCATCTTTACTGAGACAGGGCCAACCGTCTGTAAGCAAATGGATAGACTCACCCAGGGAAATTTAGAAAGATCGTGTGGACGGAAGGTCCTGGAAATCAAAGGAAAAATCGGAATCCTAAGGAGAGCCAAGCGATCACTCTTAAAAATCCCGCACGAACTGTCTATCAAAATTTTAGTCATTTACGCTTCTAAACTTTTTAATAATTTTCATTGGTTTTTGGTTCCTAAACTTTAACCAATGAAAATTAGCAGCATTTCCCCCTATTAAGCCTAGGGTTATTGCTCGCGCTTTGTCCTGATTATTTTAGCAGCGTAAGCAGCATCGACGGATGGACGTCGTCGTTATTGCGATATTATCGATTGCTTAATAATCGAACTGTATCATGTTCCGTCTATCCATTTCCTCACATCGAATTTCCTGTCTCAAATTACTCTTAACTTAAATCGAAACTTATGATAATAAATAACTAATTAATTAATAGAATTATTTCTAGATTATTACACCCTTACGTAGGGGACGGAATAGTCAAGACGATTATTGTGAGTCTTTCGGGAACCTACAAGATTTGCTAGTACATTTTCCAGAGGATTTTCAGTCTAGTGACAAAATGGGTTCAAATTCTGTTTTCTCAGATATCGAACTAAACCCAAGTGTAGAAGATAATCAAGCAACGGCTTGTAACGAAGTTACAAGTAAAATTTATTTTGAACATATTTTGATTTTGTTGGTACCAGATGTGACGTTAAGTTTACATTTTCTTTATTCGGTATTTAAAGAAATCCGAATATGAGATTCGCTCTCTTTTACCAAGTCAGTCGTTAAAGACATATCTAGTGAACTTGTTGCTAAAATTTTTGATTTTTGTGATTTAATTTTTGGATTATTTTGGGTATATCTGCTGTTAGCGAAGTCATCACGAAGATATTCATTTTATTTATAATTCCTGAATACCGAGCCACAACGTCCATATTTCACTTTGAAGAAATACGAAGATTCGTCAGATTTGACGACAAGAGAATCCGGAATGCGCGTTTGGAAACCGATAAGATAGCAATGGGGTCCTACATTTGGGATTTATTCATTCAGCAATGCAAAACCTGCGTCATACCTGATACTAATGTAACTATTGATGAACAACTCGTTGGGTTTAGAGGTAGATGCACATTCTTTCAATATATGCTAAGTAAACCAGCAAAATATGGACTTAAAATATTTTGGATGTGTGAATCTACGTCTGGTTATGCTTTGGATGGTTTAGTTTATATTGGTCACCAGCCCGGAGAACCTCCACATAAAAACCTGGGGCTTGAAGTAGTACAAACTCTTGTGCGTGGCATTCATAATTGTGGTCGCAATCTCACGATAATTTCTTCACTAGTGTTCCGCTAGCAACTTATCTGTTGGATAAAAATATTACTGTTGTGCGTACACTACGTCAGAATAATAAGCATGACATTCCGAAAGAAATGAAAGCCTCAAAAGATCGTGTAGTCAACTCTTCATTGTTTTGTTTTCAAAATAACGTATCCATGGTAAGTTACGCACGTAAAAAGAACAAATGCGTAATTTTACTAAGCACCCATGCACCACGACGCATCTATTAATGACGACGCTAAGAGGAAGCCTGAAATCATCTCTCATTATAATAAAACACAGGGCGGTGTTGACATCATGGATCAAATGGTGTCGACATACACGTGCAAGAGGCAAAGTAAACGATGGCCCATAACATTTTTCTTCAACATCTTGATGTTGCAGCACTCAATGCATATATAGTCTTTACGAAGGAACATCCAAACTACAACATAGGAGTGACTCACAAACGCAGAATGTTTTTGAAAGATTTAGCGAAGGAACTAGTGATACCACATATGTAGAGAAGATCTACTAACCCTAACCTACGGCGTACTGTCCGGGAGTGTATGAGCAGATTTATTGATGTATGTGGTCCGCCAGCCGCTCACACAAGTGCAACAATTAAGAGAAAAATATTCTCAGGATGTCCCGCAAGTATTGATCGTAAAAGCACAATGAGCATAGTATTAGAATGTGCACTAAATGCTTCTCTAATCCCTAAAAACAATAAACAATAATGTTTTTTAACAATAATGTTCACTTTCATATTTAACCTCACGTTTGTAACGTACATATGTATAAATAAATAAAGTTTTACTTCAATAACTTTGTTTCTGTTCTGACTACACGTGATTTTATATAACGGGTCTCAGAAGCCCGGATTATGTAAATGATGATATTTTATTGGTTAAGTATTCTAGGGTTAAGTAGTTAGACATTTTTTTTTAAGTAGTTAGATTTAAAAAAAAATAGATTTGGTGGATTGTTTGTTTTAAAATTGAAAGAAAAATATGAAAGGGTGGAAGAAAATGCCAAAAATATTACAAGTTGTTACATTTCTAACAAATAAATTCTTTTCTTTCAATCTATTAAACCAGAACAAAAACTAAATAAACTGATCGGCAAAAAAAACCGGCCACTTAAATTTTGCCACAATTTCAAAGGTGGGTTTCTCGCGAACCACTCATTCGATTTTGATGATTCCTTTTTTGATCGAAAGGTTGATTCTTCTGTAATAATCCTGCGATAGAAATTTTTATTCGGATATTAATTTGAGCATATACGGGGTGTAAGAATGAGAAAAGCATTTTTTCTCGAAATTTTTAATACCCTGTGGGGTGCAGATGCTACAGCAGAGTAACACCCTCTGCTGTAGCATCTGCACCCCAAGCAAGAGGGGAGGCAGAGGGTATTACCTGGAATCAAACGGTAGCCCAATCTTTTCTGAACATTTTGTTTTTTTATCTCTGTTACTTACGAAGATGGAGTGTTTTAAAGTGAACGCCTGTGAAAACTAGACAAATAAGCATACAAAATAAGGTGGCGCGCTAGGTAGCGTATGTCAGTTGTTTCGAATAGTAAATTGACAGTTGTCAAAGATGCCGTTGTCAATAACTGATGTTGCGGGTATTATTAGTTTAATTGAAGATGGCAAAAGTCAGCGGTACGTTGCCCATACGTTGGGTATACCCCGAACAACAGTTCAGGATGCCTGGAACCGATATGTCGAAACAGGAAATTTTACTAGGCGGCAAGGTTCCGGTAGAAGACGAGTGACAACAGCAGTTGATGTTCGATTTATTGTGCTAAACACTCTGAGGAATCGTAGAACGACTGCTGTAGAAAGTCGGCATCGCCTTCAAATCGTGCGTGGGGTTGACGTAAGTGAAAGAACCATTCGTCGAAAACTTGCTGAAGGTGATCTAACTGCAAGAAGACCTGCCGAAAGACAGCGACTGCTCCAGAGATATCGGCGAGCACGTCTTCAATTTGGACACCTACATACGAATAGGGAAATGGAACAATGGGGTAAGGTCACAGTATAAAGTAAATCAGTAGTCTCACTTGCCTTATATGGCGTCCTCAGATTTGCTACAGCGCACACGCTGCGCGCATTCATACTACGTTTGCTACCTTATGAGTACGTGATCTTTATCATCGACATAAAAGTTTGTTGCAACATTTATTTCAATGATGCGCGCAGCGGATGCGCAGTAAAAAATCTACGGACACGACGTCAAACGTGCCGACACGAAGTGAGACTACTGCTTTACTTTATACTGTGGTAAGGTGCTCTTCACTGATGAGTCCCGATTTTGTCTCCGGTCACCTGATGATCGAGAACGAGTGTGGAGACGTCGTAATGAAAGGTTTGCGACCTGCACAATTTCGGAAAGAGTACCTTTCCATGGAGGTTCGGTCATGGTATCGGCGGGTATTTCGACGGAAGCGTATACAGCGGTCATCTTTGTTGAAAATGGCACGCTAAATGCCCACTTTTATATCGAAGATATTCTGCAAGAAGCTGTCGTGCCCTATTCCCATTTTATTGGTGACGGATTCACGGTAATGCATGACAATGCGCGACCGCACGTAGCACGTGTGGTTAGCGAATATCTTGATGAGATGGGTATTGAACGGACTTTAACACTATCGAACATCTTTGGGACTAACTTCAGAGACGCATTCGTCGTCATCCTGTCCTACCGGACAATTGATTCATAATTGTGTAGTCCACAAATCTTTCATTTCAACGTCTTCATATTCGTTTCTGACTATCGGGTGATAGTAGACAAAACCACTACTCATCCGTAAAAAAGACCTCCATTGCAGTACTCATTCTTCCATTGCTCGAGCTCCCAATTCACATGTAAGCGCGCAGATTGAAGACGTGCACGTCGATATCTAGGAAGCAGCCTCGGCCCTTTGGCAGCCTTCTTGCAGCCAGACCAGTTCTAGCACGTTTTCAGCGAATGGTTCTCTCACTGACATCACAGCGGCCTCTACAAATGTCGTTCTATGATTGCTTAGAACAATAAAACGGTCATCAGCTACTATTGTCACTCATCTTGTTTTCACAGGCGATCGCTTTAAAATATTTTAAAAATTTATTTCAAAGTGCCCCGCAAGAGGGCAAGTTGTTACAGTGTGTGGGGTAAGTTGTTACATACATAAAAATATTATATAATAAAGGCAAACTGAACTAACTTGTTAGTTAGTCCATGATATATTGTTGAGCAAACTTCAACATATTCAGCTAACTCCTCTTCTTGTTGCTGAGTAAAAATTTTTGACGGTGTTGCATATCCAACAGATGGAGGATTACTTGGATTCGATTTAGATTTTTTACATAGCGGTACAGCGTCATAAAATTAATTCCGAATCTGTCAGCAGTAGCTCTTATAGACATTTTCTCAAGAGAAATAGCATTAGGAGTTTGAAATGCTGCAATTGGTGTCTCTCCTCGAATAGTTTTTCTCTTATATGTTCTCACCATTTTTGATATTCTATAGCAATAATAATAAATAAATTTAATGTAGATTCTAGAGATTGGGGCAGGTTGTTACTGTAGCAACGTGCCCCAAACAAAATGCAACAAAATGCCTCCATGTGCGTTTGATAGGTTAGATTTTATTTTTAGGAAAGCCGTTAGTGTTATAACAAAAGTATTCTATACTCAGACTTGTACCTTACGTGGGTTTAAGAGGATATAATTAGTTTAATTAATAATTAATTAGTTAATTAATATAAATAAAACAGCTTTTGATGACATAAAACAAATTAGTGCTGATTTCTTTGTTAATACGTTAGGTACCAATACAGTACTTCGCGGACTGGTGTGAAGTTATCCATAAATCCCAGCAATAAACTTAAAACATTAATAATTCCGTAACCAATACGATTTGGGTAACCAAATTTCACACACAGGTCACTCTTACCCTCAAGAACAGCTAACCACCCCCATTTGGTAAAAAAAAAATTTTTCAACCCTCACCCCCGAAAAAGGGATGTTTTCGCCCTGATGGGCACCTTCGAATTAAACGAAATTCTACCACATAATAGAACACACTTCTAAGTATTTTTATCAATTTTCAAAACACCGTAAGCCCTAACGGTTTTCGAGAAAAAAAATCAGTATTATAAACCGCGGATGGGACTTTAGGGGTGAATTTGACCCCGTTGGGCACCTTCAAAATTGATGAAATTTTAGGATGATTTAGAGGATGCCTTTAGCAATTGAAATCAACCATCCAAACACCGTAAGGTATAACGGTTTCCGAGAAAAAAAATGTGTTATTAGACACTATAGGTACACAGCGCGGCGCGGACTTTGGGGGTGAATTTGACCCCGTTGGGCACCTCCAAAATTGACGAAATTTTAGGATGATTTAGAGGATGCCTTTAGCGATTGAAATCAACCATCCAAACACCGTAATGTATTACGGTTTCCGAGAAAAAAAAAGTGTTATTAGACATTATAGGTATACAGCGCGGCGCGGACTTTGGGGGTGAATTTGACCCCGTTGGGCACCTCCAAAATTGACGAAATTTTAGGATGATTTAGAGGATGCCTTTAGCAATTGATATCAACCATCCATACACCGTAATGTATTACGGTTTCCGAGAAAAAAAATGTGTTATTAGACACTATAGGTATACAGCGCGGCGCGGACTTTGGGGGTGAATTTGACCCCGTTGGGCACCTCCAAAATTGATGAAATTTTAGGATGATTTAGAGGATGCCTTTAGCGATTGAAATCAACCATCCAAACACCGTAAGGTATTACGGTTTCCGAGAAAAAAAATGTGTTATTAGACACTATAGGTACAGATCGCGGCGCGGACTTTGGGGGTGAATTTGACCCCGTTGGGCACCTCCAAAATTGACGAAATTTTAGGATGATTGAGAGGATGCCTTTAGCGATTGAAATCAACCATCCAAACACCGTAATGTATTACGGTTTCCGAGAAAAAAAAAGTGTTATTAGACACTATAGGTATACAGCGCGGCGCGGACTTTGGGAGTGAATTTGACCCCGTTGGGCACCTCCAAAATTGACGAAATTTTAGGATGATTTAGAGGATGCCTTTAGCAATTGATATCAACCATCCAAACACCGTAATGTATTACGGTTTCCGAGAAAAAAAATGTGTTATTAGACACTATAGGTATACAGCGCGGCGCGGACTTTGGGGGTGAATTTGACCCCGTTGGGCACCTCCAAAATTGACGAAATTTTAGGATGATTTAGAGGATGCCTTTAGCAATTGATATCAACCATCCAAACACCGTAATGTATTACGGTTTCCGAGAAAAAAAATGTGTTATTAGACACTATAGGTATACAGCGCGGCGCGGACTTTGGGGGTGAATTTGACCCCGTTGGGCACCTCCAAAATTGACGAAATTTTAGGATGATTTAGAGGATGCCTTTAGCGATTGAAATCAACCATCCAAACACCGTAAGGTATTACGGTTTCCGAGAAAAAAAATGTGTTATTAGACACTATAGGTACAGATCGCGGCGCGGACTTTGGGGGTGAATTTGACCCCGTTGGGCACCTCCAAAATTGACGAAATTTTAGGATGATTGAGAGGATGCCTTTAGCGATTGAAATCAACCATCCAAACACCGTAATGTATTACGGTTTCCGAGAAAAAAAAAGTGTTATTAGACACTATAGGTATACAGCGCGGCGCGGACTTTGGGAGTGAATTTGACCCCGTTGGGCACCTCCAAAATTGACGAAATTTTAGGATGATTTAGAGGATGCCTTTAGCAATTGATATCAACCATCCAAACACCGTAATGTATTACGGTTTCCGAGAAAAAAAATGTGTTATTAGACACTATAGGTATACAGCGCGGCGCGGACTTTGGGGGTGAATTTGACCCCGTTGGGCACCTCCAAAATTGACGAAATTTTAGGATGATTTAGAGGATGCCTTTAGCGATTGAAATCAACCATCCAAACACCGTAATGTATTACGGTTTCCGAGAAAAAAAAAGTGTTATTAGACACTATAGGTATACAGCGCGGCGCGGACTTTGGGGGTAAATTTGACCCCGTTGGGCACCTCCAAAATTGACGAAATTTTAGGATGATTTAGAGGATGCCTTTAGCAATTGATATCAACCATCCAAACACCGTAATGTATTACGGTTTCCGAGAAAAAAAATGTGTTATTAGACACTATAGGTATACAGCGCGGCGCGGACTTTGGGGGTGCATTTGACCCCGTTGGGCACCTCCAAAATTGACGAAATTTTAGGATGATTTAGAGGATGCCTTTAGCAATTGATATCAACCATCCAAACACCGTAATGTATTACGGTTTCCGAGAAAAAAAATGTGTTATTAGACACTATAGGTATACAGCGCGGCGCGGACTTTGGGGGTGAATTTGACCCCGTTGGGCACCTCCAAAATTGATGAAATTTTAGGATGATTTGGAGGGCGGACTTTTGATAGAAAAAAAACTTTTGATAGAGAAAGAAATTTATTATATTAATGGTCTGTTTTACTTATAATTAAATTGTGTAATGGATTGAGAATATGATTATAATTACTTGCTACCGCGTTCCAGACCGTTTCCAACCCTTGTTCATTTAAGTAAATGCCATCCCTGTGTAGAAATTTGTATTAAATACATAAGAAAAGAAACATTTTTACGTTTTGTTACCCTTCCATCATGGTTCTGTTAACAATTGCTTCAATGTCGGTACAATTGATTTGCTTTTCAGCACAAAACCGTCGAATGTAATGATTGATTTCCTATAAAGGCATGGAGAGTATTTATTTATAGCATGACAGAGAAGTTATAATATCTTACGTTCACAGACTCGAAGTTTTTGCAGGGAGGAATTGTGCAAATTTGTATTCCTTTAGGATTTAAGGAAAGAAGGAAGCGGAAGAGGTGAGAATATTGGGACTTCAGTTGGGATGGTGATGTTTTATGGAGTATATCTTTAGTTCTTATCATTATAACGATATGACGTTCAACAATATCTCCACAAAACCAAGGGTAACATGTTTTTGGAATACACTTTGCGCGCCGCAAAAGTTTTAGTATTGTTTGACCGCCTACTGCTAAGTCGAGGAAATATTTTCCGTTGCTTGACTGTTTTGGTTGTCGTCCTAAAATATATACCATTAGTAGGAATTAATTTCACATCTGTTAGAACAAATACTTTGTAGTTAGTTCTAGTACGTAGCATTCGGCAAAAATTACTATCGCCCAAAAACAGTAATTTCGTCGACATCTTCAATGGTCACTGGTTTTAACAAGAGATAACTAGAACAGCTGATCTCTGCAATAGCTGAGGAATCTTTATATATTATAAGTTTACTCCTCACCTTTCGGGCAAAATCTAAAAAATGTGTATAACGCTCTAAAACAACACCGAATAAGTCGGCAACTATTTTCCCGGAATGCACTTATAATGCAAAAAATATGGACATATTTTTTCCTTAATACCTGCGCCTTTTGTAACTGCACGTGGCGGAGTTCTTACCCTTTGCCAGTAACGACTAAAAGCCCATAAAACTACAAAATGCCTTTCTTAACAAAATTTATTTTTTCCATGAAATATTAAGAGTTTCGCAGTTTTCATAATCTATTAAAATCGCTAAAGGCACCTACTATCTGCTCTACATACGTGTACAATTTAATAACGAAATTGTTTCTCTGAAGCCGTGGTCGGTGTTTGGATGGTCGATTTAAATTGCTAAAGGCATCCTCTAAATCATCCTACAATTTCATCAATTTTGGAGGTGCCCAACGGGGTCAAATTCACCCCCAAAGTCCGCGCCGCGCTGTGTACCTATAGTGTCTAATAACAAATTTTCTTTCTCGGAAACCGTTATACCTTACGGTGTTTGGATGGTTGATATCAATTGCTAAAGGCATCCTCTAAATCATCCTAAAATTTCGTCAATTTTGGAGGTGCCCAACGGGGTCAAATTCACCCCCAAAGTCCGCGCCGCGCTGTATACCTATAGTGTCTAATAACACTTTTTTTTTCTCGGAAACCGTAATACATTACGGTGTTTGGATGGTTGATTTCAATCGCTAAAGGCATCCTCTCAATCATCCTAAAATTTCGTCAATTTTGGAGGTGCCCAACGGGGTCAAATTCACCCCCAAAGTCCGCGCCGCGATCTGTACCTATAGTGTCTAATAACACATTTTTTTTCTCGGAAACCGTAATACCTTACGGTGTTTGGATGGTTGATTTCAATCGCTAAAGGCATCCTCTAAATCATCCTAAAATTTCATCAATTTTGGAGGTGCCCAACGGGGTCAAATTCACCCCCAAAGTCCGCGCCGCGCTGTATACCTATAGTGTCTAATAACACATTTTTTTTCTCGGAAACCGTAATACATTACGGTGTTTGGATGGTTGATATCAATTGCTAAAGGCATCCTCTAAATCATCCTAAAATTTCGTCAATTTTGGAGGTGCCCAACGGGGTCAAATTCACCCCCAAAGTCCGCGCCGCGCTGTATACCTATAGTGTCTAATAACACTTTTTTTTTCTCGGAAACCGTAATACATTACGGTGTTTGGATGGTTGATTTCAATCGCTAAAGGCATCCTCTCAATCATCCTAAAATTTCGTCAATTTTGGAGGTGCCCAACGGGGTCAAATTCACCCCCAAAGTCCGCGCCGCGATCTGTACCTATAGTGTCTAATAACACATTTTTTTTCTCGGAAACCGTAATACCTTACGGTGTTTGGATGGTTGATTTCAATCGCTAAAGGCATCCTCTAAATCATCCTAAAATTTCATCAATTTTGGAGGTGCCCAACGGGGTCAAATTCACCCCCAAAGTCCGCGCCGCGCTGTATACCTATAGTGTCTAATAACACATTTTTTTTCTCGGAAACCGTAATACATTACGGTGTTTGGATGGTTGATATCAATTGCTAAAGGCATCCTCTAAATCATCCTAAAATTTCGTCAATTTTGGAGGTGCCCAACGGGGTCAAATTCACCCCCAAAGTCCGCGCCGCGCTGTATACCTATAGTGTCTAATAACACTTTTTTTTTCTCGGAAACCGTAATACATTACGGTGTTTGGATGGTTGATTTCAATCGCTAAAGGCATCCTCTAAATCATCCTAAAATTTCGTCAATTTTGGAGGTGCCCAACGGGGTCAAATTCACCCCCAAAGTCCGCGCCGCGCTGTGTACCTATAGTGTCTAATAACACTTTTTTTTTCTCGGAAACCGTAATACATTACGGTGTTTGGATGGTTGATTTCAATCGCTAAAGGCATCCTCTAAATCATCCTAAAATTTCGTCAATTTTGGAGGTGCCCAACGGGGTCAAATTCACCCCCAAAGTCCGCGCCGCGCTGTGTACCTATAGTGTCTAATAACACATTTTTTTTCTCGGAAACCGTTATACCTTACGGTGTTTGGATGGTTGATTTCAATTGCTAAAGGCATCCTCTAAATCATCCTAAAATTTCATCAATTTTGAAGGTGCCCAACGGGGTCAAATTCACCCCTAAAGTCCCATCCGCGGTTTATAATACTGATTTTTTTTCTCGAAAACCGTTAGGGCTTACGGTGTTTTGAAAATTGATAAAAATACTTAGAAGTGTGTTCTATTATGTGGTAGAATTTCGTTTAATTCGAAGGTGCCCATCAGGGCGAAAACATCCCTTTTTCGGGGGTGAGGGTTGAAAAATTTTTTTTTACCAAATGGGGGTGGTTAGCTGTTCTTGAGGGTAAGAGTGACCTGTGTGTGAAATTTGGTTACCCAAATCGTATTGGTTACGGAATTATTAATGTTTTAAGTTTATTGCTGGGATTTATGGATAACTTCACACCAGTACTTCGCGGATAGACAATATTGAATGTTTGCATGAAACATTGCAGATCGCATAAGCAATGTAACGACGTGCCCCACGTAACAACCTGCCCCACCCTCCCCTACCTCTGATGTTCGAGGTTTAACCAGAAGATAGAAGAAATTTTATAAAATACGTTGAACTCCGGAATCTCCGTACAATTTGGTAAAAAAAACACTTCCAAAATTTTATTTCGAATGATGAATCCCACAAAAATGGATTAGAAAAATTCTACACCAAAACCAAAAATGGAGAACCAACCAAAAATTTCTTTATCACCCGAAAACATGTATTACCTCTGGTAATATGATAAGAAAGAGAGTCCGAGTAGAAACTTGAATAGTCTCTTGTACCAAAAATCGAAAATATCAAAAAAATTACGTCTGCGCAAGATAACATCTTGAACTTACAACACCCTCTCAAAAGCAAAAGAAGAATTTTTATTATAACAGGGGTTAAAAGGGATTAAAAAAAAGGAATACTCAGAATCTGTTGCTGAAAAAGATACAATAAATGTTCATTCATAATAATCATGCCGTCCACACATAAAAATCTGTTCTTAATTTAAGTGAATATACGTTGATCTAAGAATAACGTATACTCATATATGAGCAAATATACCGCATATTCAGATTCATTCATTGCTTGTGTTTAACATTGAAGAATACTATAAGTTAGCTTCAAATAAACCATTTACATGATTTTAGTGCAGTTTCTATCATTAATTCAAGAATATATATAAGTCATATATTCGAATGTCATACAAGCTTATGCTCAGTCGAAATAAAAGACATTCTCAAATAAAGGGTGTACTCTCTTCTAATGTAATATTTCCATAATTTGATTTTAATAAAACAACTGACTTAATTTGAATAGTCAAAAGTTTAAATTTGAGGATTTATAATTCTTGTATCAAGTGTAGTATTGAAATAATTTCAAATAAACGTTATATTTAAATAAAATAGATTTGTTTATTTAAATTAGGAGTAGATAAGGAATTATTTAAAGCCCAAAATTTACAAAACTGAAATAAAATTTTTTATTGATAACAATAAGAAATATTGAACATCCATAAATAATATAGTGCTTATACATATTAAAACTCAATCATAACTTTAAAAAATAAATTATTCATTCTTATTAAAACACTAAATACAGGTCATTCAAAAGTAGCGTCCTAAACGAAAAGCCCACGTGGAAAATGATTTTAAAGCAAAATGAAAAAATACATACTTTTTTTCCGTTCGACCTCCCTTTTCATTTTATTCGCTCCCAAAAACCCTTATTACAAAACTTAAAATTTGGTAAAAATACATCGTAATACAAATTAAACTATTCGACAACCGTTCGATTTCAGTTTTTGAACGATTTTCTCGCTTGTCGGAACATTATTTCGTATATGTTAGGAGCGAATATCTCGAAAATAAAGGTGGATGAGAAAAAAATGTATTCTTTCAATTCGATTTAAAATTACTTTTCCACAACAGGTTTTCATTTGGAACATTACTTTTGAATTAGCTTGTAGATACATCTGATACATACAGATGAGTAGTTTTACACATATGATTTTGTTGTCTTTTAATATGTGAGCCACAGTGGGTTTATTTCTAACAATATCTAATAGTTTAACAACATGATATGAATATTGTAAGTGAACAATGTACGCCTGGTAAATCAATTTTGTTTTCATACAAAATAATACTATTATAATCATAATAGAAACCATTTATTTTGTACCAGGAGGTGCAAATATAATTTTTAAGTTCAATATCAAAGTTGACTAAAAAATTAATAGTAGTATAATCTATATCATATACTTTTCCATGTTCTACAACATCATTTAACCCCTATTGACACATAAACCTGCTCTCACTGCCAAAGAATGCGGTACATTTTCCTTACAACGTAACTTTCTGGAATTAAATCACAGACAATAAATTTAAAATGTCTTATATAAAATCTCATTTCAGCCGCTGAAAATATTTAATAATCTTTATTTATATCCTATATTTAATGTCCTTATATGTGGAGAAATATTTTTTCGTATCGTTCATAGGAAAAATGTTGCACGCGTGAATTTAATAGATCAAGTGAAAAATATTTATCTTCAAGAAATTTAGTTAGTATCAATGCCATATCATATCTAAATACCCCTTCAAATAAACCATGCATTATATTACTATACAAATTATTATAAACATGAAAATTGTTCAATTGATGCCAAATGCATTTTTCTTTTATACCTAATTTTTGTTGTAAATGCACGTTATAATCTTGTTCTAGCCTTATACGATCTACATTCTCATGTGTTTGGTTTTCGGTTACTCGGTAATTTGTTGCAGAGAAACTTTCATGTAAACCCAGTATAGAATGTAAACCTAAGTTGTCACCTAGAAGCGACACAAGTATGAAATACACTGTTTTTGTTTCTTCTTTAGTATTAATGCCAAGACCATCACTTTCTAACACCTTTATTTCATGCAGTAGAGATGCAAATGTGCGCTCATTTCCACATAAAACTCTATCATCGCTATAGAAAATTGAAGCCAAAAATAAAATATCAAGTCTATTAATAAATGATGGTGGTATGGTTGCAATAGTATAGTACACAGCTCTTATTTTATAAATGCTGGCTTTACTTCCTAAAGGGTTTCCCGGTTGGAAGTCATCAAAATACAAGACTATTAGTAAAATAAGTTTATGCGGGTACGTTTTAGAATATTTTGATATATGGAGCCATGCACTACATTTTGTAAAGGACTTTTGTTTTCATCAAAATTTCGAAGTAAGTCATTTTGATAAGTAACTATCGTATCATATACATTAGGTATTTCTAAAAAGTATTTTATATCTTCAAAATATTTTAATCTTTTATATTCTGTATCATGATTTAAAAACGGATTTTCAATTAGTGTAATCATCTTATATAAGAAACAAATATCGTTACTTGTTAAAATATTTCCACAAACAACTTATGATTTTTTAAAAACATCAATAATAGGCAAATACAATGTATGATTCATACCTATAATACGTTGAATACTACTTCTTCGCAAAGACAAATCATCATACAATTTGGATATAAACAGTTGTAAAGCATAAAATGTTTAAACAAGGAATCAGTATTGTGCTCTCTGTTGAGCGCTTCTTTTGTTTGAAAATCATTTTTGGCATCATCTTTCACATTATTTATATTATCTCTTGCATTTAATAAGTTTGCTGTAATTTTTGAACTAAAAACTGAAGTACAAGTAGATGTATTAGAAGAATTGTTTGATTTAGTCGAATGTTTTTGTAAGTAATGGCGTTTGAAAGAGTATTTTGTATGATAAACTCTACAACAATCATTATAAGGACATTGAAAATAATCTGCATTCTTGTGCATAAACTCTAAATGAGTTATATGTATACTTATCTACTAACAAAAATCTCTGAACACAATATACACACTTCACTATATGGGAACTATTTTATACAATATATAAAATTATTTCTACAATTTTGACAAAACGTCGTGTATGTATGGAGGTACCTTATATTCGTTTAGGTGAATTCCATATAGTCCTTTTTGCAACAATACATATAAATGTTCTGATTGTACTGGATAAGATATATTTAAAGCGTGAAATATTTTAAACAAAATATCGAACGCCTTTTTACCGCTTTTAAAATGCCAACGAATTTATTTTCCAAAATAATATAGTGGTCGGTTGTTGTGGCAATTATTGGCCCAACAATTTTCATGTAAAGTTGGAGAGATAATTGCTTCCGACAACATTGTAAAAGCTGACCACTAATAACTTTCACTTTGATAAATTTTCACTGTTTCCTTATTACATCCCCATGAAAGCAACAAGTTTTCAGTAGAACTGCACACTTCCACAGTTTGTCCCTCATTACTGTTACCGGTCATTTTTACGCACTATGCACGTAACGCACATGTGTTACAAACGTGTTAGGAACGACGCGGTTTATCCCCACTTAAATTAGATAGAGCCAATCCGTACATAAATATGTACGAAATTCACTTGTGTAAAATATACGATATTCTTAATTTTAGAATTATATTTAAATTGAAGATATAACTTTAATTTATTTGAGGTTTTGAAATTCATTCGAAGAAGTATTCTTATTTCCTTAACGTAAGAAAACGTGTATTCAATTCAAATATATTATACTTAAATTTAGTATAATGTTGAGGAATATTTCTTTCTTATTTAAAATACATTCATATTTTTAATACAATTAAATATTTTTGTTTCAAATATATGATGTCTTGAATTAAATATATCATTTTGAGAAAACTTAAATATTTGAAGTTAGATTAGATTTTTATGTGTGTAAATGACGTTCAAAAATTCCATTATTTGTTATCAGCCTTAACGGGTGAAGTTTGACAAGTAATTGCGAGTTTAGATATTACCAATGCAAGCTATGAAGTTGCGTGGCATCTAGTTTGCAGTCGATATAACAACCCTCGTATATTAGTGCAAAATCACATCAAGGCACTTTCTAATATTGAAAGAATTACTTCCGTCAACTCGAATGTAATACAGACTTTAATTGATAACATTCGCAAACATTTACGTGCATTAAACACATTAAAGGAACCCACCGATAAGTGGGACACATTAATTATATATTTAGTTTCCACTAAATTATATTTTGAATCAAACCGTGAATGGGAACATAAAAAAATACAGATTAATAAACCCACATTAGATGATTTATTGGATTGCTTAAAAGGTAGACCTGATTTATTAGAATTAGTTGAAGATAATGCGCCGTCTAAATCGTTAGTTAAACCTCAGTCAGGTACTAATGCTAGATCATTTAGATCTCTTATTTAATTTTGTACGAATCGGTCGTGTTGTGTGTGCTCCCGATAAAATCATAAATCTGAGTGATTGAACGGTTATATAAAACAATAACATTTATTTAGTTTTACCCTTAAACATGTCCTCTACGAGACTGTTAAGAAATAGACTGAATAATCCAAAAACTAAAATAGCTGACGTGAAGTCGAAAGTGAACACGAGTTATATTGAAATAGTTTCCGATAAGGAAGATGTGTGCGAGTTAAAAACGACGGATTTAGTATTGGATTTAAGAGATAAACTAGCTAAACTGACTTTCGAGAACTACCAGTTGAAGGAGGTAAAAGACTAGCTCATTGCGACGTTAAAAAAAAATTGAAACCCAAAATTTTCTATGTGGAATCAGGACTGATAAAACGTCATAAATAAAAAAATACAATTCCCAGGAAGTGGGTTGGGCGCCACTTATTTGAATCAAGCTCAAATAAGAAAGCTTTGTTGATATTAGGACAAGTCCCGATTCCAAACACAAAAAGAATGAGACAACAACAAAAACCCGCGTATTTAAGGCCGTTGGACAGGGTAACAAAACAACAACAAAAATATTCAAGATAAAAAGATATTTAGGTTAACGATAGGTAAAGATAATTTTATTATTCGCAATCGGTGCTACAAATGTTTCGACAGCCTAGCTGTCTTCTTCAGGCACGACTAAAACCGTAAAGAAAAGGTCAATGATGAACATTAAATTAAAATCAAATGACAAGTATATTACCGTCAGATATGTGGGAACCTTGTGAGATCTACATATAGGCAATGTTGAAACAGTTTTCTTAAAGTTTTACAATCAAATAACAACAAAATAGTGAACATGTATCGGGTTATACTTTTAGAAATGGATGGTTACAAAATTCATATCAGTCTCTTAATAAATCTTAAATAAGGATAAAACAAAAAATTAAAAGGGTAAACAATCTACGAACAACATAAACTTACAATTTTTAACGAGAACTCGAACTTATAAGATTTGTTTGTCCGTTATAAAGATGGCTGAGCGAAAACCCCGTTGTTGTTTTTATATATTTTATTTTATTATTCGAGAATATACGCTTCGTCGGCGATTGTTGGCTAAATTCTTTATTAAACTACAAATATTTTATAGATGTTAGAACATAATTTAATTGTTTCAAAAAACTTACAATTAATAGAATTTTTCCAGAAGTAAGAGCTTGAGTACAAAACCAGGTGTCCATAGTCCGTAGTAAAAGAGGATTGAGAGATTGAGAGGAAATGATGTGGTGTTCGGTATACAAAATCATGTCTTAGAGTGGCGCAAGCGCAAATTACAGGTCGAGAGAGGCAGCAGTCATGTGGAAGAAGGACGGGAGATTCTTTAACGTAGATTCTAACAGTTACATAAATTTCAAAAAATGTCTTTGCGGTTTAACATCTATGATATCATTCATTATTAGATCTTTTTATCATTCAAGTGTTTAGATATGTAGAACTCTTCATAGAAGTCCAGTTCCTTGGATTTCTTTAAGTTTTTTAGAAGAGTGACGTTGTTTAGATTTGTGTTATGTTTGAATTCGTTTAAATGTTTGAAAACTGCCGATGTATTTTTAATTTTATGTTCCTTAAGGCGGGTTTTTAGGTTTCTCTCTGTTTGGCCTATGTAAAATTTATCGCAATTTTCGCAGTTTATCTTATAAACACCGCCCAACTCTTCTTTGTTAAATTTATGTTTGTTGTTAATTAAGTAAGAACTTAATTTGTTATTTGAAATAAAGGCCGGGCAGATGTCAAATTTTTGTAGATTGAGTTTCATTTTAAATTGAGCGGATGGTATGAAAGGTAATGTTATGAATTTAGGTCTCTGTCTGTAATTGGGAAAAATAATGTTATTAATGTGTGAAGAGTGTGTCTTATTGTAAATATCCTGCATTTGTTGAATAGTGTAGCCGTTGTTTAAGCCGATGGCAACAATTTTTCTGATCTCCTTAGCAAAGTCCAACTCATTAAGGGGAACATGTTCCAGTCTGTCAAAAAAGAATCACATACTAGCTTTTTTATGTTGCGAGCAATTATATGAGTTGGAGGGGATGATAGTATCAGTCGTAGTTGTCTTTCTAAAAATGTCGAAATCCAGTTTGTTATTTTGAATATTTCTTTTTATGGTTAGGTCCAGAAAATTGAGACCCAGGTCATTTTCGACTTCCGTAGTGAATTTAATTTTTGAAATACTATCAAAAATGGAGTTCAGTGCTCTAAGTTTAGCCTTATTTCCGTCGTAAACAACAAAAACATCATCCACATAGCGACAGTAAAATGATATGTCAGAAGTGAAGAGCTCGTAAGGGTTAGAAAAAAGTTGACTCTCGAAATGGTTAACGTAAATGTCCGATAATATGCCGGATATTGGAGAACCCATTGGAAGTCCGTCTGTCATTCTGTAATATTTGTCATCAAAAATAAATCATTTTCTCAAATTTAATGATAGAATTAACAACTTGTTAGTATTATCGTATTTTCGAGTGATATACCTGCTCGTGAAGATTAGGTATGGAGAAGGGTGTGGGTCAAATATTGGTATGGTCTTGTTGAAAAAAAACGTTACATTCGGATCCACCTA
Organism: Onthophagus taurus; assembly: GCF_036711975.1. Classification (NCBI taxonomy): domain Eukaryota; kingdom Metazoa; phylum Arthropoda; class Insecta; order Coleoptera; family Scarabaeidae; genus Onthophagus; species Onthophagus taurus. Next base: position 16,106,290 of record NC_091973.1, read on the forward strand.
ATATACTGATTTATTTCCGAATTTTGTGTAGAAATTTCACTTTGAGTTAGATTAATTTACGTTTAAACTAGTGAGAATTTCCCAAATGTCGGATTAGATATGGAGAAGGGTGTGGGTCAAATATTGGTATGGTCTTGTTGAAAAAAAAGCGTTACATTCGGATCTACCTAAATTACTGATTTATTTCCGAATTTTGTGTAGAAATTAGATTTTGAGTTAGGTTAATTAACATTTAGACAACTGCGAAATCCCGAAATGTCGGGTCGGGTTCGGAGTAGGGGGAGGGTAAACACACGAGCAGGCGGATGGTTAATAAACGCGTTTTAGCACGTTTTAGTTATTATGCGTCGAGAACCAAAGGGTGTTTCACCCGAAAATATGCATTATAAGACTAAAAAGTTGTTAATTCTTTCATTAAATTTGAGAAAATGATTTATTTTTACTTACATTATTCGTGTTGGGCACGTGGATATGGAACAAATTATTTATCGGCCCAATTTTAACCATTGTGTTGTGAAAAATACGTCGTAAGCATGGTTCGTGACGTCACAAATTGTGACGTCACGTCGAAATTTCAAACTCATTTTTCGGTAAGTTCTTCACTTTTCCGCACTTTTTTTTAATTTTTAACGGCTTATTTGAGCGACTTCACACCGGTAAAAAAAAATTGGCGATTTTTAAGCGACATGTCTATTCTTCAATTTTTCCATAATTTTTAGACAAATCTACTTATGAAATAGATAAGGATGCAGATATCATTAAAACAGCATGAAATCTCTTAAATTCAACGTTTTGTTTGGGATGAATGAATAAAGGGAACAAAAGAGAAAGAAAGGTTCCACTGGCAACTACAAAGACCCATAAGTTGCGGGTGTTAATTGTTACCTTAATTAACACCCCTCGTTCATATGGGTCTAACCTGGTTATTTTTTGAATGGGTTTTTTAGAATGGAATACATCGGTACATTTATGGGGGTCATCTGTTCGTTAAGTAGTTGTACATTCGGGGTTAGATATTGGTGTTTTGATATTTCGAACATCTCTAGCAATTCAAGATGTTGTCCTTTATTTTTCTTGTGTAGTAATTTAGTATTTTTGTTTATATCAAAGTCAAGTCCATTAAAAATTAGATGTTTCCCGAAAGCTGAGTTTTGTCTTGTTAGGTGTTCTCTGATTCTTGTGCTTAAACGTCTTCCCGTTTCCCCAATGTAGCTGGCTCCACATGTATTACAAGTTATTTGATATACTCCGTTGTCGTTTAGTATATCAATGATATCTTTATTATTTTTAAGAGAATTCCCTTAGTATAAAATCTTTCTTTTATAAATATATATATATATATATAAAGTGATAATGGATTACTAATACTCTAATTACTAAAATAATAGATACAAGAAAATCAAAATACAAAATTGATATAATTTACTCTTAATGAGATACTTGCACTTTTTTGCTAGAACACAGAAATTCAAAGTTAGGCTCAATGTCTGAGAGTTTAAGTCTTAAATCAAGTTCTGGATTTAATCTGTTTCTGTATTTATCCTTCAAGTAAGTATATATGGAAAATTCTTTCTCACATAGATATGTTGTGCAAAAAGGTAATAAAACTTTGATAGCTTTTTTCTGACAAAATAGCGTATTCATTTCCAATACTGAGCCAAATGAGTCCATTAAAGAGTGGTTTTTAAAAATCGCTTTTAAGGAGCTATTAGAGGATAACTCAATAAGTTTTTCTTTTTGCAATAAACGTAGAGAGATCTCCAAATTTAGATCTTTTTGGAAAGGACTACATATCCAATTATATGGTAGAGATATAGTGCCTCTATTAGGGAAGTATTCGTCAAATGTTAATTGAAGATATTTGAGATGTTCACATATATTTGTTTTAATGTTTTCATCAAGTTTAACTGAATTTTCGGATAAAAAGCTGCTGAGAGAACTAAAACATTCGTAAAAGTTGTTGTTCCAGGATAGGATAATGGATTAAAAAACGACAATCAATTAATCATTCCAATATTTCGATTCTATATTGAATCTTCTTCAGGGAGTGAACTTACTACAAAATATCAAGTCAAAACTCTCAAATTACATAAAAGTACAAAAGTAACTCACGATTGTAAAGAAACCGGTATATAAAAAACTTATTTACATTCCGGGTTTAACTGAAAAGCTGATAAAAATGTTCAAAAATCATTGCAATCTTGAAAATACTAAAATAGTGGAGCATTATCCACGAAAATCTCAATCTATATTTACTAACCTTAAGGATCCAACACCCTTACCTTACAAATCTGGGATTGTTTACAGTATTTCATGTGGTGGTTGCGGTGGTTGCTATGTGGGACAAACTTCTCAATGGTTGAAAAAGAGAATCAGCAAACATAGAAGTGACATACGTTGTAATAAGAGATCTTGTGCTCTTGCACAACATAGTTTAGATAATGGTCATCTTCGATTTTGATAACACTAAAGTTTTAGATGTGAGTAATAATTACCACAACAGAATTTTTTTGGAGATGTTCCACATAGCAATTACCAGTGATACTGTGAACTATAGAACTGATATAGATTCTTTAAGTAACATTTATGCTTTGATTTTTGATTTTTGTAAAAATAAATTTAAGAATTCTGATGTATCGTTGGTTGGGTAGTTGGGTTGTTGTTTTGGTTGCATAACCTTGATTTTAACTTTCGCGCACTTTTCGGTTCACGAATAGTTGCCGTTTCACTTTTTGTTTCATTACGCTCACATGTTTGGTTGGGTTAATACGTTATGGTTGTAACGGCGTGGTTTTGTTTTTTATATGAAGAAAAATTAAGACGTAATACTTTTGTATTTAACTTTTGCCCGGTTTCTTTACAATCCTGAGTTACTTTTGTACTTTTATGTAATTTGAGAGTTTTGACTTGATATTTTGTAGTAAGTTCACTCCCTGAAGAAGATTCAATATAGAATCGAAATATTGGAATGATTAATTGATTGTCGTTTTTTAATCCATTATCCTATCCTGGAACAATAACTTTTACGTGTCGCTAACGGGATAAACAAATATCTCCTTCTAAAACATTCGTACTCACTCATCTGCAGACATTGGATCCAAAAGTTAAACTTTTTTAGCAAGGATTCACTTCTATCATGCACACCGAAGATGGTGACACCTGTGCCTTGCAGTGACAAATTTAATTCATTTAATTTACAAAATATATCAGCTAAATATGCAAGCTTTTGCAGCCAAAGAATATCAGATAGACAAGAAGATAAATGAAATGGATGTTCAGTAAGAAATGCTTGAACTTCAGATTTTAACTCAAACAAGCGTGTCAAAACTTTTCCACGGGAAAGCCATCTAACTTCCGTGTGAAGTAATAAAGAAACATGAACGCTACCAAAGTCTTCACAAAGCGCCTGAAATAGACAGGAATTAGTAGATCGCGATTTTATAAAGTTTACAATTTTTACAGCATCACTTAAACTAGTAGATAGTTCAGTGGGTATACGCTTACATGCCAATGCTTGTCTATGTATACAGCAATGTGTTCATTCAATTGTTTCGTTGATCTAATTAAGAGTTTATTGTATACAATAATCTGTCTATAATTCTACAATTCTTTACATTATTAATAATATATTATTTTCACCCTCTACCCTCTTCCTCCATTTCCACACCCTCGGCTCCTCGGCCCACTCATCCCCTCATCCATCCCTTTGTCTCCTCACCCCCACAACCATTCTCATCCATCGTTTCCCCTCTCCCCCCTTTCCTAAGATCTGCCCTCGGTCCAACTCCTCCTCCCTCAACTCACTGCACCCATTCAACATATGTTCCATCGTTTCCCATTACTCCCTGCATAGCCTACACCACCTCTCCTCTTCGGCCATCCAGTATCTGTTAGCTCTCTCCTCGTTTCCACAACGGAACCAAGCCACCAACTTCTTCCCTTCCTCATCTCCTTCCAATAACAGGTATCTAGGCAGCTCCTCCGTAATTATGTCCCTGTACCTTTCCTTATACCTTCCCTCTTTTATTTGTGTCCTTTTTTCCTGTCTCTGCACATCTCGGTCCCTATCTCTCAACTCCCTGCACATCACCCCCTCGATCTCTTTTCCCTCCCATCTCCAGTTTTCTGTTCTTTTTCTCCCACCCTTACAAAACTTCATCATCCTTGTCTTCCCCACATTCACTTTCAGCCCCTTCCCCCTAAAATATCTTTCCGATGCCTTTATCATATCCTTCATCTCAGCCGCTTCTCTCGCCATGACCACGATGTCAACCGCGTATGCTAACATATGCACCTTTCTACCTCCCACCACCAACCCTCCCATTTGCCCCTTCCCCAATCTATCCTCCAGGTCCGCCGTATACAGTGCAAACAGACTTGGGCTCAGCGGACATCCTTGCCTCAGTCCCTTCTTCGTCCAGAACACGTCGCTCACCTTATCTCCCACTTTTATCCTAGCCATAGTCGCCATGTATATTTCCTTCACTCTCGCAATTAGGTGTTCCGTGATTCTCCTCCTTCCCATCTCCTCCCACAACTTTCCCCTATTCACCTTATCAAAAGCCGCCTTTAAATTTATAAACGGCGTACAATTTCCCTCCCTTCTTATCCAGCTCTCTATCTGCCAGATGCTTCAACACGTACACGTTGTCGATTGCTCCCCTTCCCTTCCGGAAGCCTGCCTGCCCATCCGGCAAAATTCCCCCCAACTCCATCTCCTCCTCCAGTCTTCCCAGCAGTATCTTCGTGTATACCTTGTATGCCGAGTCTAGTAAGTTAATTCCCCTGTAGCTCTCTACCCTTCTCTTATTATCCTTGTTATATACTGGGCAAATTACCCCCACTTTCCATCCCTCCGGAATCCCACCCCCTCTCCATACGCTATTCATCCCCTCCAACAACTTCACTCTCACCACCTTTGATGCTTCCAACTGTGGAAAATTTTAGAATGAATTAAACGAAGCTAGGGTAATCCCTGGTTGCGTGGAACATATCGCAGCGACAACCGATAACCAGTACGACTCGAACCAGCGAGGTGTAACGTTGTTCGAAACGCATCGCACCCCTACTTTATTATATGTTTTATTTTCTGTTGTTTCCATATAAAGTTACTTTGTTGTGTTTTAAAGAGTAAATAAGTAAGCTTTTATATGAACCGTGGTGAGTTTTATTGAACTATTTCGACATTTTGGTACCGAAACCAGGGAAGCTTACGGAAATTTACGGAGCGAAGTGACGTGTGTGTAGAGAACAAAGAAAAATCAACGATGGATTTAGCTGTAAGAAAGACAACACGTGCTCAGTTAACCAAGCTGATAAATCAATCGAAAGATATAATCACGCGGCAATTAAATAGTGATATTGTTGATGAAATCGACGTATTACTAGCGAAAATAAAAGCGGTTCAGATAAATTTAGAAAACGTAAACGAGAGATTGGCGCCTACGTTTGCAGAAGATCAAATGGAAGCGGAGTGCGAAAAAATCATAGAGTACAATGAACAAGCGATAGACGCCGTAGCAAGGTTGCAGTGCTGCCGTCGGAAGGCTGACATCAGCGCCGTTAGCGGAGAAACGACTACCCAGGCGCCCAGTCCAGCTAGAAGCGGGATATCTCCAGTGATTGGTATACAAACAACCGTTAAAAATACGGCAAGGTTACCGAAACTAGAATTAAAGAAATTCAACGGTGATATCGCGACGTGGCCAGAATTCTGGGAACAATTTAAACAATCGGTTCATGGTAGCGAATTAGATGTCGTAAGCAAGTTTGCTTATTTAAAATCTTATTTAACGGGACGTGCGACGGCCACTATTGCTGGGTTGACGTCGAGTGGAGCTTCTTACGTAAACGCGGTAGAACTTTTGAAAGCGGAATTCGGAAACTCGCAACGTATCGTCGATTCATACGTTGAAACATTAACGGATATCGCGCCGGTAAAATACGAAACGGACATTACCGGGCTTCGAAAGCTATTTAATACAGCGTCAACAATAACAAAATCTTTAGCGACACTAGGAATAGCGCCGGAACAATACGGACTCCTAGTAAAATCAATAATATTTAAAGCGTTACCGTATAAAATGCGAGTGAAATTTAATAAGGACAAATTTACGGAACATTTCAATAACGAACACGAGAATAGCGACGATTCGGTTTCGGTTACCGGTGATTCAACTCAAAGCGCGGATTATAACAAAGAGTTGACAAATTTACTTCAGTTTATAAAAATTGAACTTTGTTCATTAGAACAAGCGGAGTACGTGACAACCGTACCAGGCAAGGACCGTAATAAAACCGATAATCAAAAATCTAAACAAGGTCACGGGTACGCGAAAAATAAAGACAATTATACTGTGGCGGGTTTGTTAACGGAAGTAAAGAACGTGTGTTTCTTCTGCAAGTCGTTAGATCATACAACACCAAATTGCAACGGATCCTTGTCGATAACACAGAAAGAGGACAAACTCAAAGCCGATAGACGATGTTACAGATGTACAAAACCAAAGCATCTATCAAAGGAGTGCAAAACTAATATCAAGTGCAGAACATGCCTCCAGCGACATGCAACGACACACACACAACATACTCAAAACAACATGCGGTTACTGGGCTTAGCCCATTGCCGCTCCAATCACTCTCTATCATCTGTACTTGCCCTCTTAGCCTTCCCCCGAAGGGAGAAGTTACCATCCCTGCCACGTGGAGGCGGGGCCCCACGCACCAGGAAACCACTGCCCTAACAACTCGAACTATACTACAACTAAGACCAACGCAGGACAACATTTAACAGCTTCACACCATCCCGCCCAGACACACCATGAACATCGCACCGTCGCACCAGCCGCAGCTCCCGGAGCATCCGGCCCAGCCACAGCACCTCGCCCCAAACACGCCTCCCCCCACCGCTCTCCGCGGGCGCACACCCACCAGCCACGCAGCACTCATGGTTCCCGAAGGCCCACCCTCTTGCCGCCCCGATCCCCACAGCGTTTATAGCTCATAGGAGACCCCGGCGACAGAGGGGAAAGCGCAGCGTAGCCAGCGAGCAGCCCCACCAGATCGCAGGGCAGGAAAGGACGTTGTCAGGACAGCACCGCCTCCAGGCTTTCCGCCCCGATGACCAACCGCCAGTCACCAGGTCCAATGTCCATCACACACTGCATCACCAATCTAGTCACACTTATACTACAAAAATTTATACCTACTTGTTTATACACATACTTAATATTTTATGTTACAGGATCCCGAGACAACGAGCCAGGATACCCAGCCCCCGAAGGACCAAGGATCATACAGCAATGTTTTATACTAACTCTTATTCCTGTTCCAGATCCCCAGAGCAGCCATCCCAGAAGGACCGAGCCGCCGCAGGACCACCTCACCGGAGGAGCCAGCCCAGACTTCCAAACTGATAAGTAGTAGTCACTACCTGTTCATTTAGAAACCGAAAACTGAACGAATGAAAACCGAAACTTTACTAAAGATATGAGTAAAAGTCTTATTTAGCGTCCTCGAAATAATGAAAACTTGCAATAAACACTTTTGCTATATTTTTTCTTGAATTAAAGAACTTAATGAAAGAGTCGAAATGAAACACAAAACTTGAACTGAACTCTCTGTATTCTCGAAGAAGACTGTGTATTTTTGAAAACAAGTTTCGGAGGTCTAAAAATAAATCGCTCGATGAACCTCAAAAGGAAAGAAACATTATTACTTAATATTACTATGTACACAACTTAAATCTAACTATATACATCAATAAATGTCACTAAAAGAAATAAAATTTATTTGAATTGAAACCTTAAACATTCCGCCCGCCTTGCCGAACGGTCGGCAACTTATAAAACAAAAATTATAGAAAACGAATAGCGGGTATAGAAGGAAATCTGTTTACTGTCTACCTACACAGACTTGAAATGAAAACAAATTGAACAGAACATAACTTCAAAAGATAATTAGTTTTGTTTACGTTAAATAATGAATGAAATTGAAAACTATCTTCAAGTTAAAGAAGATACATACTAAACTGTAATGAAACAAATAAATTGGAAATAAACTTGAAACAAATACAAAATGACAATTTTTTTTTTTTATAATCAATTATCAACTGGAAGTACACTTAGTTTAATTATAGGACGAATCAAGGTAGTAGATGGAGTTTTTATTGTTGCCACTCGAACGTGACCATCAACCCCAGGATGAAGTTCAACAATTCTTGCAAGCATCCATTTAGATGGAGGTAGTCGTTCATCCTTTACTAACACCAATTCTCCCACGATAGGTATATTTTGTTCATCAAACCATTTAGTCCTTACATTTACAGATTGCAAGTAAAATTTTTGCCATTGTAGCCGCTACGATCACGTCATCGATCGATGACGGTGACCACATGTTCGGACGAGTCCATGAAGAACACAACAGAAGTAGTTGGACCGTTAAAGTGTTCGTATGTGTTTTTCCAGTTCTTGTATTTTTTCGTTAAATAAATCTGTGAATAAACAGCGAGACTTTTAGTACTTCACCATTTTGTCCAAAAGTCCTCAACCATGCGGCGAAGCAGTTGCCACCGGTTTAGTCGATTAATATTTTCTGTTAAAATTGAAGGCTCCGGAACAACTGTTAATGCTTCTCCGATCAGAAAATGAGCTGGTGTTAGAACTTCGTAGCTATTTGGGTCATCAGACATTGCACTCAGAGGACGTGAATTTAAAACCGCCTCAATTTGAATTAGAACTGTGCTAAACTCCTCGTAAGTGAGTAACGATGATCCAACTACTTTCCGAAGGTGAGTCTTTACTGATTTAATGCCAGCCTCCCACTTGCCACCAAAATGGGGAGACGCTGGAGAGTTGAATTTCCAACTTGTACCATCACCAATCAGCAAATTGGCCATTCTTCTAAACTCTCCAGATGCAGCTGAGAATAAAGACCTTAATTCACGGTCCGCTCCAACCAAATTACTACCGCAATCACTGTACAAGCAGTTGCATATCCCACGACGACCAGTAAAACGCTTGTAGGCAGCAATAAATCCGGAAGTTGAATAGTCAGTAGCAACCTCGAGGTGAATAGCGGAACTTACTAGGCAAACAAAAAGAATTAGATAGCTTTTATACGTCTTACCGGAACGTCCACGGATTGTGCGGAGAAAGAAAGGCCCTGCATAGTCTACTCCAGTGTGCAAGAAGGGTCTGGATGGCGTTATTCTCGGAGAAGGAAGCTGACCCATTAATTGGCGTGTAGTTTCCGCTCGTTGTTTGGCGCAGATCATGCACTGATGGATGAACTTTCGAACTGGCACACGACCGCCAATGATCCAAAATTGACGTCGCAAGGAAGACAATGTCAGTTGAGTGCCTCCATGCAACGTCAATCGATGATGACAATCGATGATGAGGGTGGTAAGTCTTGAATCACGAGGAAGAATGATAGGATGCTTTTCGTCAAAGTCCAAGTTGGAGAAACGAAGACGACCTGTCACTCGTAGAAATCCATCACCATCTATAAAAGGTACTAAACGAAATAACGGGCTTGATCGGTGAAGAGAACGTCCTTCTTTAATTGTGGTAAGTTCATTTCCGAACGCGCTAAGCTGGCACTCGCGCACCCAAAACATTAATGCGTTTTTGATCTCACTGGGTGATAGAATGTATGGAAAAAAGTCAAATTTAGATCTGTTAAAAATTCGTCTGCACCAGGCAGTAACTCTCAAAAGTTTATTTAAAGAAGAAAACCTATATTTTAAGTCCCAATCATTGCCGGACTGAGTTGTTGCGTGTGAAGTTGGCTTCAAACGCAGCTCACGATTCACATCAGTTGATGGTGATGGACGAAGAAGAGGCCATTGTGAAGGATGAGCCGATAACCAGGACGGTCCAGACCACCAAGTCGTTTCCCGTTGAAGTAGCTGAATGTTCATCCCTCTTGAAGCGAAGTCAGCTGGATTGTCGTGACCGGGAACATGATGCCATGTCGCTTGAGCCAGGTCCTGAATCTGAACCACTCTATTTCGAACAAAATCCTTCCATTTAGAAGGATGGCTACAAATCCACGACAGGGCAATAGTCGAATCTGTCCAAAGATGAACCGGCAAATGGTGAAGAGCCAAAACAGTCAGAACTTTTTTGACTAACCGAACAAGTAGTACCGCGGCGCACAATTCTAGACCCGGAATTGTAATACTTTTTAGAGGAGCCACTTTAGTTTTTGAGAGAAGAAGAGTAACTCGCACTCGCTCGCGATTAAGGACTCGCAAATAAACAACCGCACCAAACGCACTAACGGACGCGTCCGCGAAACCGTGTACTTCGACCGACTCACTCCCGCCATCAACACCCAACCAACGAGGCACTCGAATTACCGGTGTCTCGCGAAAACTATTGATAAAGGATTTCCAATTTTCCGCTAAATCGTCAGTCAAAAGATCATCCCAATCTAGATTTCGCGTCCAGAGGTGTTGCATTAAAATTTTTGCCGTAATAATGAAAGGGGAAAGCCACCCGAGCGGATCAAACAATTTAGCAATAAACGACAAAACTGAGCGCTTGGTGATTTTGCTATCCGCGTAATCAATATTTAAACGAAACACGAATTCATCTGTCTTATTATTCCATAAAAGACCGAGAGCACGAGGAGTATCTGTACTTTCGATGTTTAATGTGTCCGAAGTAGCGAGAAGATCTGAATGCAAAGAACAGAGTGCTTCAGGCAAATTGGATATCCATTTTCTTGCCTTAAAACATCCGGAAGTTAAAACATTATTAAGTTCGAAGATTAGTTCTTGGACTTGATTGAGATCATTAGCACCGGACAGTATATCGTCGACGTACGTATCGTTTTGAAGTGCGTCTGCACCACGAGGCTGACTATCTGCTTTTTCGATGTACAATTGCCGAATACAACGTATCGCCATGTATGGCGCACAAGAAAGCCCGTAAGTTACGGTAGTTAGTTCGTAACTTTTTAAGTCATCTATTGGATTTTCGCGCCAAATTATGCGTTGAAAAGGTTGATCGTTTTCATGTACGAGAATCTGGCGATACATGTTCTCAATGTCGCAGGCAAATACTATAGGATGACGTCTCCACCTCAACAAAACGTCTACTAACTCATTTTGTATTTTCGGACCGGTATGCAGACAATCATTGAGCGAAACACCCGAAGAAGTTTTTTGCGATCCGTTAAATACGACGCGCAATCGAGTAGTTGAACTGGTTTCCCGAACAACACCATGGTGAGGTAAGTAAAAATGAGGCGCTTCTAAATTTGTTGTAACTTGTTTCATATGATTTAGAGCAAGATATTCAGCGCATGAATTGGCTATATTGCGTTCTAAGGTTTTCGTCGCGAGCAAATCTAATTTCGCTATGATTAAAGGCTTTTTTTGCAACATTGAACGAATTACCCAGTTCGGCAGTTGACTTCCGGAATGGTAAGCGCACTAAAAAACGTCCAGTTTGATCTCGCGAATGAGTTCGAATAAAGTGACTCTCGCAGTCGCGCTCATCATTTGAAAGGCAAGGAGTATTCATAGTATCCTCCTCCTGTTTCCAAAAACACTGAATAAGCTCTAGAAATTCTGTCAATCGAACATTGAAAACCGTAAGCATTTCGAATAGAAGATGATTAATCAGAAATCACACCGGAAAGAATCCACCCGAACTGAGTCTTTTGAGCAATTAAAGTACCGTCACCGTTCCGTCGCACGCCTTCTTGCAACACTTTTGAATATAAACCGACACCGAGAATTAATTCGATTTTTCTGAATGATGTAAATTCTGGATCAGCTAACGGGATATTATTAAATTCTACAGGCAATTGTGTCGAATGTTCTTTGGGTAGATATGCTGTAAGTTTTGGGAGTATCAACGCTTCCTCCGTAAACGATATCAATGAATCAATTACAGAGTACAACCGAACTGAAACAACACCATTCGAAATGCAAGTTTGTTGTGAACCAATTCCAGATATGGGAACATTAGCTGATCTTCGTGAAAGTTTAAGACGCTGTACCAACGATTCGCTTATGAAGGAAATCTCCGAACCCGGATCGATAAGAGCGCGAACAATGATCGTATCATCCCGAGAAGATGAAACTCGAACTAATGCCGTAGCTAGCAAAACTGTAGTGTGAATGTGATGTGAATTAATAATATGACTTGATGTTGTAGGTTGAGTTCTTATCATGTTTGATGTTTGTGGTGTAGATGATTGGGTTGCTTCTGAGTTTGATTGTGTGTTCGTTGTTTGAATGGATCGTATAACTGATGGAGATTCGTGAAGAGTCGTGTGGTGAGGTTTTCGGCAAATACAACATCTCTTTGCAACTCGACATCTTCGATAAGTATGAGGTCCCAAACAATTGAAACAGAGTCCTCGGTTTATGACGAATTCGGCACGTTGTGCAGCTGTTTTCGAGTGATAATTCTGACACGAAGCTATATAATGAACTGCACCACACAATGTACAACCGTTGGAAGGTGTAGATGCGTTATGAGCTTTAATATTGGAAGGCTTAGAAAAGGTTGAAGATATTCTTTTGGAAACTGAATGCTTTTCTATGGCTTCGAGAGTGTAGATACGCCCGATTAGAAATTCCTCAAGTTCTTCGAAAGTCGAGGGATCACGATGGTTCCCGATTGACTTTTCCCAGTCTTTTATAGTTTCTGAATCTAATTTTCTCACGATCATATACACTAGAAGATGATCCCATGAATCCACGGGGCATCCGAGAGATTGTAACGCACTTAGTGCTTCGTTAATTTCGCCTATCAATCGTTTAAGTTCAGAAGCTGATTCCGATTTAATCGAATGCGCGGAAAAAGAATCGGTAAATGAGAGTCAATCAATACGCGCCGATTTTCATATCGTTCGATTAATAGATTCCATGCACGTTGAAAATTAGCACTTTTAACAAGTAAATTTTTTAAGAGTTGTGCCGGTTCTTTAACGAGACTCATTTTTAGGTACTGCAGTTTTTCTACTTCTGAAATATCGTCATTATTGTTCACCATAGAAAAAAATAGATCGCGATATTGAGTCCAATTAGCAAAATTACCGTCAAATATAGGTAAAGAAATCTGCGGCAGATGTCGCGAACCAGATTTTACTCCAACATGCGGAGGATTTGTTTGATTAACAGTGACCGGAGGATTTTCGACCGGAAGATCACCTAACGATCGTCGATCTGATCCCGCTGCGCTTGGAACTGGAGATGGATCCAAAATGTCTAACATAAAGGCTTTAGCGTTTAGATATTCATTTTCACATAAATTAAATATGTCGTCAGTAAAATAAGCTGTGCTAGCGTACTCGATTTGATACGGAATTAATTGTTTGTGAACATCGTTGAAATCGTTCCAATTAGACTCAAGTCGCTCAACTCGACTACGAAGTGTACCGCAACTCCAATTTGCTCGACCGACCTTTTTTAAATTGTCAATTGTTCTTGAAATAAAACCGAAAACTTCATTTTGTCTCTCGAAAAACGGGTTTAGCGATGTCTTGTCACCGGGGTTGGACATGTTGGAAATGTGAATAAAAATATCCAATTTATAAAAATCACACGAAAAAACGAATACTATTAACAAACTCCGTCGTAAATAGTCGTAATCAGCCGTGAATTATTATTGTTATTTGTCGTCATCCGGCTCGAAGGACCAGTAAATGTTCATTTAGAAACCGAAAACTGAACGAATGAAAACCGAAACTTTACTAAAGATATGAGTAAAAGTCTTACTTAGTGTCCTCGAAATAATGAAAACTTGCAATAAACACTTTTGCTATATTTTTTCTTGAATTAAAGAACTTAATGAAAGAGTCGAAATGAAACACAAAACTTGAACTGAACTCTCTGTATTCTCGAAGAAGAATGTGTATTTTTGAAAACAAGTTTCGGAGGTCTAAAAATAAATCGCTCGATGAACCTCAAAAGGAGAGAAACATTATTACTTAATATTACTATGTACACAACTTAAATCTAACTATATACATCAATAAATGTCACTAAAAGAAATAAAATTTATTTGAATTGTGTTCAAAGTTTTTATAATTTAAGTTAATTAGTCGGCCGTTCCGTATTTTATTCGTTATTGTTATTCAGTTGTTCTCACGAGTTGTTGTAGTTGACATAAAAAAGCGTAATAAATCGTTCCGTGTAATTTTCGTTAAAAAGTAGTTTCAATCGTGTTAATACACACGTTCGATAGAAGCACTACGGCTTTTATTTGCTATTCGAAGAGATACTTCTACTTATTCTACAAGAACAGTAAGATTTTTCCTTTTTGACAGTTTTTTTCTAACACCCGCGTTTTTAAGTAACTTTCTATAAGCGTCTCAGATTTTTCCCGCGCCGGTCTCGACTATTTCTTAACATTTTTTGGTCCTTCGAGCCGGATATAACCGGAAGTGCGGAGAGAAGGCCGAGATTTTTTGAGACGTTTTGAGTATTTTTCGATTTTTCATTTTCGTTATTGTGTGTTTACGTTACCATGGCGACCGCTCGTGAAATTGACTTAAACCCGATTTTCGAACGGCAAAATGACATTCACGGGTTAATTTCTCGGACAATAGATAATTTGAAAAAGCTCGCGATCGCTAAACGTACTCGCGGAAACATTCAAAGTCGTTTAGAACGACTTGAGACTAATTGGGATGAGTTTAATAATGCTCATAAATAATTAATTCAGTATCGCGACAAGTATTCGGATAGGATATATTTCACCGAGGACATTTTTTCTGAATGTGAGGAAGCTTATTTCGATGCTAAGGGGACATTGCTTGATTTGTTAAATCCTCTTCCGCTGTCTCCGACCCCGGAAGTTGATACAAAACTAGTTTCAAACGTCAGTCATTCGTCATCGCGTTCGCGTCATTTACCGAAATTTGATCTTCCAACTTTCGACGGTAAATACGCCAATTGGGCTCAATGTCAGGACTTGTGTTCTACGATGGTCAATGACAATGAAGACCTTACCGATGTCGAACGTCTTCAATATTTAAAAATGAGTTTGACCGGTGAACCCGCTCAGTTATTAAAAAACATTTCTGTTACCGGTGATAACTTTTCAAGATCGTGGCAAATATTGATTGACCGGTATGAAAATCGACGGTTATTAATTGAGACTCAATTATCGATTTTATTTTCCGCGCGTGCCGTAAAGAGTGATTCTTCTAGCGAACTTAAACGTCTTGTCGGGGAAATTAAAGAAGCTTTCCGTGCCTTAAAAGTATTGAAGTGTCCGATTCAGCATTGGGACTATATTCTCGTATATTTAATTGTACGAAAATTAGATACAGACGCCGTTAAAGAATGGGAGAGATCGATTGGAAATCATCGCGATCCGTCAACGTTCGATGAGCTTGAGGACTTTCTGATGAACCGTATTCACACCTTGGAAGCTGTCGAAAGTCTTCAATCTAGCCGTAAAGTGCATTCCATTTCAACGGATTCTAAAGTCTCTAGTGTAAAAGCTCATAATGCTTCTTCTCCTGTAAATGGTTGTGTTATGTGCAACTCAGCGCATTACATTTCATCATGTCCGGCTTACCTTTCAAAAAGCCCGGCAGAACGGCAGGATTTTGTGATATCCCGAAAATTATGCTTCAATTGTCTTGGTTCACACACCGTCAACAAATGTCGCGTTTCTAAACGATGTCGTGTTTGTCGCAAATCTCACCATACGTCTCTTCACGACGCGCCACTACGCTCAACTTCAACTAGAATACAATCTTCAGTTGAACCTTCAAAGTCATTAACAGTTTTCGCGCCCATACAAGAACAACCCAGCATCACCGCTAATGACTTAACCGTATCGAATCATCTTTTACATTCGCACCACATTCATGCTCCGGTACTGTTGGCTGCAGCTTTAGTACGGATTGAATCATCGCGTGGACATTCCGTCATCGTTCGAGCCCTTATTGATCAAGGATCCGACGTTTCTTTCATCACCGAGTCACTTGTACAACAGCTTCAACTTCCGCGAAAATCAGCAAGTATTTCAAACGGAATTGTTACAGTTCAATTAAGTTCGCAATTCAATCCATTTCTTTCATTCAACGAAGAAGCGTTAATATTGCCGAAATTAACCGCTTATTTACCTCAAAAATATTCTGCTCAGTTACCGATTGAGCTACTGAATTTACCGTTAGCCGATTCAGATATCTCATCATCAAAAAGAATTGATTTGATTCTTGGTGTGAGTTTATATTCTAAAATTCTTCAAAATGGTGTTAAACGAAGTAGTGAGTTCTTTGATTGCTCAGCAAACCGCGTTTGGATGGATTCTTTCCGGCGTACTGTCGAATCAATCACAATCAAACTTCAACCCGTATGGATTTCAGTGTTCGATAGATCGTGAATTCGCGGATTTAATGCAAAAGTTCTGGACGATAGAAGAAGAATCAAGTACTAAGCCGTGTTTATCTACCGACGAAATTGATTGTGAAAAACATTTCGTCAATTCACATTCGCGTGACAGCTCTGGACGTTTTATTGTTCGTTTACCATTTCGAAAGTCTCCGCGTGAATTGGGAAATTCTTATATGATCGCTGTTAAGACTTTTTCTCGTTCCGAGTTAAGATTCGCGCGGGATGAAAGCTTCAAGACCGCGTATAGCAAATTTATGCGCGAATATCTCGATTTAAATCATATGCGTCCCGTTACAGTGCCAGTCGAATCACCCAACTTCTATCTTCCGCATCACGGGGTGATTCGCGAATCTAGTACGACTAAGATCTGGGATAACGATCTGGATTATCGTTAAACGATTGTCTTCATACTGGTCCGAAACTTCAAAGTGAACTTGTTGATGTTCTTCTAAGGTGGAGACGCCATCCCGTCGCGTTCGCGTGTGACTTAGAGAAAATGTATCGTCAGATTGACGTTCATCAAGATGATTGGCAGTTTCAACGAATCGTCTGGCGTAAAAATCCTTCGGAACCTCTTCAAAGTTACGATCTGACAACGGTAACGTACGGACTTTCATGCGCGCCGTATCTCGCAATTCGTTGTATTCGACAGTTAGCGGAAGAACATGTTGAAGAGCAGCCTCTCGGTTCTTCTGCTCTTTTTCGCGACACTTACGTGGACGATATCATTTCCGGTGCTAATGACATTGATGAAGTTCAAGAATTAATCTTTCAATTAAATCGAGTTTTAACGGCGGGCGGTTTCCTAGCGCGAAAGTGGATTTCAAATGTTTCAGAAGCGCTCGCATATGTTCCTTCAGACCTTCTATCCGATACAGAAACGTTGCGTGTTCAAGATGACAATTCCCCTCGCGCATTGGGTATTCTTTGGAACAATTCGACCGATGACTTTCTATTTTGTTTCAATAATGACGATTTTGACTTCCGAGAACTTACTAAGCGTAAAGTTCTATCATTCATTGCGCGTTTATTCGACCCCCTCGGGTGGCTTTCTCCGATCATTGTAACTGCGAAGATTTTTATGCAAAATTTGTGGACTTGCAATCTCGAATGGGACGAAATCCTTCCACATGACCTTTCTCTTCAATGGAACGAATACGCTAAATCTTTTCAGACCTGTCCGGTAATTCGCATTCCGAGATGGCTTGGAATTACTCGCGATTGTTCTTCGATTGAATTGCACGGGTTCGCGGATGCTTCGACTAGTGCCTTTGGTGCGGTAGTGTATCTTCGCGTTTCAAGAGCTGATGATGTTCGCGTTTCTCTTCTTTTTTCTAAAACGAAAGTGGCACCTCTTAAACGCGTAACCATTCCGCGACTTGAATTGTGCGCCGCCGTGTTGTTAGTTCGGATGATAAAACGCGTTCGGGCAACACTGGATTTCAACGAAGTTCCAATTTTTCTATGGAGCGATTCTACGGTGACACTTTCTTGGATCTGCAGTCATCCTTCAAGATGGAAAGATTTCGTCCGGAATAGAGTAACCGAAATTCAGGAGCTTTCTCATGTTCATTTTCGCTACGTTCCGACGAAAGAAAACCCGGCCGATTTGTCTTCAGTGACGAAACTTGAAGCCGAAACGTTATGGTGGAATGGACCGTCTTGGCTTCGCTCACCACCCTCAGAATGGCCATCTCTTCGGCCCAATTCGGATGCCAAAGAAATTCTAGAAGCACGTTCTATTCATACATCCAACACCGCAACTGCTATGAAAAAAGGATGGGATTTAAAGTTGAAATATTCGTCGTTGAACAAGCTTCTGCGAGTCACTGCTTGGTGTAAGAGATTTTTTCATAAAGTAAAGACTAATTCAAAGTTTTCAGACATACTTTCTCCTGATGAACTGAACGACTCTTTAATGTTCTGGGTGCGCGAGTGTCAACAACTTCATTTCTCGGACGAAATTCAAATACTAACGGACGGCCGTGTAGTGCCGCGTTCAAGTTCTCTTTTCCGACTTTCTCCGTTCATAGACGGTAAAGGTTTTCTACGAGTGACCGGGCGCCTTCGATTTTCAAATTTGGATTGGAATGAGAAGCATCCAATCATCCTTCCAAAAGATTCGACAATTACGATTCTTCTGATCGACAAACATCATCGAGCTACGTTGCATGGAGGAACTCAACTAACTTTATATTCAATCCGACGCCATTTCTGGATCGTTGGAGGGTGAGTACCTGTCCGTTCGTTCATTCATCGATGTATGATTTGTGCGAAACAACGAGCAGTTATCAGCCAGCAGTTGATGGGCCAACTTCCGCCTTCAAAAGTCATATCATCCCGCCCGTTTCTACACACCGGTGTTGATTACGCCGGACCTTTTCATCTGAAGCATCTTCGAGGACGTGGTAGTAAGACGTATAAAGGTTATCTTATTCTGTTTGTTTGTTTAGCCACTTCAGCCGTCCATTTAGAAGTGGCCACAGATTATTCTACTTCAGGATTTCTTGCTGCGTACAAGCGATTTTCCGGAAGAAGAGGTATCAGTGAATGCCTCTACAGCGACTGTGGCACGAATCTTGTTGGAGCTGACCGTGAGCTGCGTTCCATGTTTTCCGCAGCGTCCAAAGAATGGAAAGAAATGGCTAGTCTCTTGAGCGGCGACGGCACCCGATGGAAGTTCAATCCTCCCGGAGCACCACATTTCGGTGGAAAGTGGGAGGCAGGAGTAAAATCCGTTAAAGGCCATCTTCGAAAAATTGTCGGATCGACACTTCTTACGTATGAAGAATTCAACACCGTTTTGATTCAAATTGAGGCCGTGCTAAATTCAAGACCTCTATGTTCAATATCTGACGATCCGAACAATTTTGATGTTCTGACTCCGGCTCACTTTCTCATCGGTAACGCTCTCACCGTTGTTCCGGAGCCATCCGTCTTCGATGAAAAGATATCGAGACTCTCTCGATGGCAGCTTCTTCGTCGTATGGTCGAAGATTTCTGGAAGATTTGGGAAAAGTTTTACTTACAATCTATGCAGAACGCTACGAAATGGTTCAATCAACAAAATCTTCCTCAAATTGGACAGCTTGTACTCATCCGAGATGAAAGATTACCTCCGGCGAAATGGTCTCTAGCAAGAATTCTTCAAATTCATTCCGGTGCCGATGGCCACGCTCGCGTCGCAACGCTCAAAACCGCAAATTCAACGCTTGTTCGTCCGTTCGCTAAGTTAAGCATTTTGCCAGATTGTACAAATTAGTAATGTTATTCAATTGCAGTTATTTTTCACATTTCATTTCATTTACATTTAATTCAGTCTTTTTATTGTTAATTTCTTTCTAAATATTTTCTTATTTTATTTAATGTAAAAGTTTGTTTTCCTGCGGTCATTTTTACTTATTTAGTTTGTAATCATTTCAGTTAGGGTCAATTTTCAAATTATTGTATATTTTTTTTAAATTTTCTGTTGCCATTCGGCAAGGCGGGCGGTAATGTTCAAAGTTTTTATAATTTAAGTTAATTAGTCGGCCGTTCCGTATTTTATTCGTTATTGTTATTCAGTTGTTCTCACGAGTTGTTGCAGTTGACATAAAAAAGCGTAATAAATCGTTCCGTGTAATTTTCGTTAAAAAGTAGTTTCAATCGTGTTAATACACACGTTCGATAGAAGCACTTCGGCTTTTATTTGCTATTCAAAGAGATACTTCTACTTATTCTACAAGAACAGTAAGATTTTTCCTTTTTGACAGTTTTTTTCTAACACCCGCGTTTTTAAGTAACTTTCTATAAGCGTCTCAGATTTTTCCCGCGCCGGTCTCGACTATTTCTTAACAAATTGAAACTTTAAACACTACCAACTCATCATGCTTTAACAGGAGAGCCTCAACCTGGACACCACAGTTCACGAAGTACCGTACGTATAAACTCTAAATACAATAATAATAAGTAGCAATAACAACTCTGTAACAACAAAATAAAGATAAAGCTCTGTCAACAATTAACAGTTAAATAAAAACTCTATAAATAAAATAAGTAAAGTAACATTTGTATCACAATAACAGTACTCTAAAACAAAATAAAATACAGATGACAACACCAATAAATAATTAAAAATGTAAATATAAACACAATCAAAACAACACCCCGGACATCAGCACTCTCTTCGACGGATTGTAAAAACTTCATCAATAAACGTTTTAAAAATATCAAATTTGTTTTTGTTAGACAGTAACCTTTCAAGCCTGACACTCATCCAATCATTTACACATAGTTTCCTCAGACACTCCCTCCTTTCATTCACATATTTTTGACACTCACCCATAATATGATATATTGTCTCAACAGCACCACACGAACAACCGTCACTATCCTCCAACCCCAGTTTGTGGAGACTCTGTCTCATCGGACCATGGCCCGTGAGCGCGAAACCCATATGTAATCCAATACGCAACCAATCCGGCCACCTATGTCTCACCTCCGGCACAAATCGGAAGGTCACTCTACCATGGTCGCCCATTTCCCATTCTCTCT
Organism: Onthophagus taurus; assembly: GCF_036711975.1. Lineage (NCBI taxonomy): Eukaryota > Metazoa > Arthropoda > Insecta > Coleoptera > Scarabaeidae > Onthophagus > Onthophagus taurus. Next base: position 16,127,198 of record NC_091973.1, read on the forward strand.
GCCAATGTTGCATTATTTGTAACTCCATGAATTTCTTCCTTTTCAGGTTTGAACTCCCTGCAGCCGCGCCGCAGAAACCCAGCAATGGCCTTGTCTCGCCTAACCTCTCCCAATAGTCCGTATATCTCGCAGCCGCCACCAGATACAACGGAGGACAACCCGTCAGAACCTGTAGGGACACGTTTGACGTCGTACGACATACCGGCAGCATCCCAAGAAGCATCGTCCGCTGCAACGAGACTAATTTTCTTTTGAAATGTACATTACTTACCCGGTCCCCGCAGACCTGTACACCATAGAGACAGACCCCCAGAAACAGCCCGTCATACACGGCAGCCATCGCGCTGCGTCCCAAACCCCACTCCGTCCGCATCACTCGCCTCAGTCTTTCGACGAACACGAGAACTTTGTCTCTGACTCGGGCCAGGTGGGGCAGGAACGTCCACTTCTCATCGATGATGACCCCTAGGTATTTGATTTCGCGTTTGTAGGCAATACTGTCCCATCCAAGGCGCAGAATTGGATTCCGAGCAAGCCGGCCCTTAAGGAGGACCATGCATGTCCCTAGTCCATTCGTCCACGCGTAGCAGCGCCGCATTTCCTCTTCTCTCTAGTTCGGCACGACTGTCGGCGGCGACCAGCAGCATCACGTCGTCGGCGTAGGCCACCATCTCTACCCCATCAGCCTCGTATCCCAGCAGCTCGTCCAGAACGATGTTCCAGAACCGTGGTCCCAGTACCGATCCCTGTGGGCATCCTCTGGTAACCAACTTCTCCACAGATCCCACGTCCGACGACATAACCATCCGCCTCCCCCGGAAGTAGTCGCGAACTACCTCATACGCGTTCCCCGGCACCCGCGCTCGCCGCAAGCGTTTCAACACCGCCGGCCAGGGCAAGTTGTCAAACGCCGCCGCAATGTCCATACAAACACCGAGGACATATTTGTTTGTCGAACAGGTAACGACACGCCTCACCGCGCACAGCGCGTCAACCGTCCCCATCCCCTTTTTGAAGCCAAATTGACGCGGGCTATGGTCGACGTTCGCCTCATAGCGACACTCGATTTTGGACCATAGTATTTTTTCTAGCAGCTTCCCCAAAACCGGTAACAGCGATATGATACCGTAAGACTTCGGCTCCGTAGCCGGTTTCGATCTGTCTTTAAGGAGCATAACCGCCACCGCACGCTTCCATTGCGTTGGAAAACGTTTGTACTCGAAACACATGTTGTACAGATCCTTCAGCACGCCCGGTTTAACTGCCCAGAGCTGCCTTACGTAGTCAGGATAAATTCCATCATACCCCGGGGACTTTCCGCACTTCATCGCGTTCACCGCGTCATTTACGTCGCTCATCCGCACCCACTCATCCGGCACCTTCGCACAATACGTTTCGCGCTCAATAACTCCCACCTCACTCGCGTCGTACCGTATTAGGGCGTCAAGAACGCACCTTCCCGTTTCCACCCACCCCATCACCTCTGACCCGTTAAAAGTTACCGGCGATAGCAGGTTACGCACGGGCACTTTGTCCATCACGACCTTGTACACTATGCCCCACGGATCGTCGCGGTTCTTTTCTACAAATTTGGCGTAGATGATTGGCTGCAGACCAATCATCGTCCTCCATGTCGTTGGGTCCACCTCCATTATAACATTACTGCACCCCTCGCGTTTAGACAGCCGCGTAATCACTCTCGCACTTTCTGCAAAACTCTTCCTATCACATCCTGTATCCACCAAATTGCGGTCGTACACGTTTGCAACTATTTCGGCATCTGTGAGGTCACACGCGACGTCAAATATTTGCACAGTTGGCCGTAGCCTTTTTGGTCTTTCAGTCCGGAAACCGTGTTCTGCGATCGTTTTACAGTCCCGAATTTTTGTCGCCTCGGCTAGGTCGGCCGCCTCGATCAACACGCCGGCATTTTTCGTAGTCCGAATACCCTTCACTTTAACCGCGCGTAATTCATTCCGAAGGACTTTGCACACGGCTTCTTTGATAACCTCACTACTCGCGATTTTAGAGCCTTCCACAGGTTTTACTAATATTTCGTTCTTTTTTTCTGTTTCAGGTATCGGTAACTTCCCGCGCGCACCACCTCCCGAAGCACGAACCACGCCACCAGCCGCCACCGTCGCACTAGCAGCAACAGCCGCATAGGAAATGGAGCGAGAACCCGCATCCCCCGTCGCACTATCCGCCGGAGCGTTCTTCAACAGCCGCAAATATTTCAACTCCTCGCGTAGCCTAATAACATCGACTATTGTGTCCCGCAAAGAGTCCTCGAGAACGTTCCACGATCGTAGGATTACCGCGGACGCATCCTTACTGACCTTCGACGCGGACAGCAGCAGGTACTGTTGTAGAGCCGACCTCTCACGTTTAACGACCTCGATTTTTTCACGTTCCAGATCAACCGGATCCGCGCGATTGCCCTTGGCCGCTCCAACAAACACAGACACGCCACTCCTACCTATCTTTGTGGTCGACTCCCTGTCGTCGTCGCTGTCACTACCACGTTACCGTTTCCCGTACTCCTCCATGATAGTAGACTCGCCCGCCTCCGACGCCCTCGAACTGATGACCGATGCCGAGTCCATCGCCCAGTCCACCGGGTCGCCGCCCCGCGGTGTGACCTCCACCTCCAGCGCCCTACCAACGGACTGCCTCGCCTCTTCGGCCCTCTTCTTCCCATCCTCTTCCTTCTTGCTTTCACCTTCCTTCTTCTTCTTCATCTCGCCTTCCTTCTTCCTTTGCTGTTGCTGTTCCTTCTTTTCCATTTCCTTGACTTTCTCAACAACACTCTTTTCCGCTTCCCCGCCAACTACCTCACTGGACTCGCCCGTTACTTTTCTGGTCCCATCCGGCGCGCGGGACCCGACAGGAGACCTCGCCAACACTTGGGATGGTTTGAAGACCTTCTCGCCAGAGTCCTTTTTGCTCATGGCAACCCGCACAAGCCCTTTTCAGGGCTACCCGATCAGAAAAGGTCACTTCCGGTATTTCCGAGAGTGCACGACCGGAGCCAAAACGACCGGGAAAAACTGGTGTGAAGTTATCCACAAATCCCAGCAATAAACTTAAAACATTAATAATTCCGTAACTAATACGATTTGGGTAACCAAATTTCACACAGAGGTCACTCTTACCCTCGAGAACAGCTTACCACCCCCATTTGGTAAAAAAAATTTGTTTCAACCCCCACCCCCGAAAAAGGGATGTTTTCGCCCTGATGAGCACCTTCGAATTAAACCAAATTCTACCACATAATAGAACACAGTTCTAAGTATTTTTATCAATTTTCAAAACACAGTAAGCCCTAACGGTTTTCGAGAAAAAAAATCATTCTTATAAACCGCGGATGGGAGTTTAGGGGTGAATTTGACCCCGTTGGGCACCTCCAAAATTGATGAAATTTTAGGATGATTTAGAGGATGCCTTTAGCGATTTATATCGACCATCCAAACACCGTAAGGTATAACGGTTTCCGAGAAAAAAAATTTGTTATTAGACTATAGGTATACAGCGCGGCGCGGACTTTGGGGGTGAATTTGACCCCGTTGGGCACCTCTAAAATTGATGAAATTTTAGGATGATTTAGAGGATGCCTTTAGCGATTTAAATCGACCATCCAAACACCGTAAGGTATAACGGTTTCCGAGAAAAAAAATTTGTTATTAGACTATAGGTATACAGCGCGGCGCGGATTTTGGGGGTGAATTTGACCCCGTTGGGCACCTCCAAAATTGATGAAATTTTAGGATGATTTAGAGGATGCCTTTGGCGATTTAAATCGACCATCCAAACACCGTAAGGTATAGCGGTTTCCGAGAAAAAAAATTTGTTATTAGACGTAGCATTCGGCAAAAATTACTATCGCCCAAAAACAGTAATTTCGTCGGCATCTTCACTGGTCACTGGTTTTAACAAGGGATAAGCAGAACAACTGATCTCTGCAATAGCTGAGGAATCTTTATATATTATTAAGTTCTTACCTGTGTTACAGTAATACCCATGGCTATGATTGGTCAAAGCCGGTGTAAGTGTACTTACAATGCACTAACTCGTAAGCCACGTACCTGCTTAAGTGACCTTTTTACTGAAAAGAAGTTAAAAAGGAATTCCCTGTACATTTATTAACATCAAAAATAAGTTTCTGAATATCACTATTTCTTTATTAACTTCGCGCTTCTAAATGAGGACGTCGTTACCTCGGCAAAATATTAATATATATATATTATATATTTAATTAAATATAACTATGTTTGTAATTTATAATTTATATTATATATAAATATAATAACTTATTTATACACAATATATTATATACACAAAAATATTAACGAAAATATCGAAGCAGATTGATTCTAAAGAGAACCGATAAAATATCCATAAAGCGCGAACTACAGCAAAATATATCAACTAGTGATCTCCGTCCCCAATAGAATAGTTTAAGCACATTTATAAGTTTACTCCTCACCCTTCTGGCAAAATCTAAAAAATGTGTATAACGCTCTAAAACAACGCCGAATAAGTCGGCAACTATTTTCCCGGAATGCACTTATAATGCAAAAAATATGGACATATTTTTTCCTTAATACCTGCGCCTTTTGTAACTGCACGTGGCGGAGTTCTTACCCTTTGTCAGTAACGACTAAAAGCTCATAAAACTACAAAATGCCTTTCTTAACAAAATTTATTTTTTCCATGAAATATTAAGAGTTTCGCAGTTTTCATAATCTATTAAAATCGCTAAAGGCACCTGCTATCTGGTCTACATACGTGTACAATTTAATAACAAATTTTTTTCTCTGAAGCCGTTGAGGGTTACGGTGTCTTGACGGTCGATTTAAATCGCTAAAGGCATCCTCTAAATCATCCTAAAATTTCATCAATTTTGGAGGTGCTTAACGCGGTCAAATTCACCCCCAAAGTCCGCGCCGCGCTGTATACCTATAGTCTAATAACAAATTTTTTTCTCGGAAACCGTTATACCTTACGGTGTTTGGATGGTCGATTTAAATCGTCAAAGGCATCCTCTAAATCATCCTAAAATTTCATCAATTTTGGAGGTGCTCAACGGGGTCAAATTCACCCCCAAAGTCCGCGCCGCGCTGTATACCTATAGTCTAATAACAAATTTTTTTTCTCGGAAACCGTTATACCTTACGGTGTTTGGATGGTCGATTTAAATCGCTAAAGGCATCCTCTAAATCATCCTAAAATTTCATCAATTTTGGAGGTGCCCAACGGGGTCAAATTCACCCCTAAAGTCCCATCCGCGGTTTATAAGAATGATTTTTTTTCTCGAAAACCGTTAGGGCTTACGGTGTTTTGAAAATTGATAAAAATACTTAGAACTGTGTTCTATTATGTGGTAGAATTTGGTTTAATTCGAAGGTGCCCATCAGGGCGAAAACATCCCTTTTTCGGGGGTGGGGGTTGAAACAAATTTTTTTACCAAATGGGGGTGGTAAGCTGTTCTTGAGGGTAAGAGTGACCTCTGTGTGAAATTTGGTTACCCAAATCGTATTAGTTACGGAATTATTAATGTTTTAAGTTTATTGCTGGGATTTATGGATAACTTCACACCAGTCCGGGGAAAGCCCCCCGAGGGCGACAACGTTTCCCGCACTCCTCTACGACACTCCGTTCCCGAGTTACGGGCAAAAACGTCCACTTCCGATTCGACCGGAAGTGCCCCGACCCGCCACGAAAGTCACTCACAACCCCCTGCACACAACGGTCTTTTCCCCGCTTCAATCAGACGAACCGTTCCTGAGTTAGTGACCCACTTCCGGTCGGACCGGAAGTGCACCCAACCCAAATGTTCCCTTCCCAAAGCTGGGGAATTTATAAGGGGGGCAAAACCACCCTCAGAATTTCTCTCCTTGCTTCCGTTTGCTAGTTACGGCCGTTTTTTCACTTCGCCACACGGTATAATAAAATTAACTGTGCTCACCCAGTATATGTTCGCCCGCTGACGTCACGTCAAGAAATTTCCAAGCGGTCCTTTTACATGCTTTTCCCTGTCGCACAGAGACCTTTTTCGTCGCACACTGACTCGAAGCCAGTGAGCGACTCTAGTCCTTACGTACACCCGACACAAAACTTAATCACTAAAACGTTAATAACTTTCACAAAACTTAACTAATTAACACCTAACTAACTTTAAACTATCACTACTAAGGTCCTTAACGTCGGCCCTGACGAAACACGAATAAAATCGCAAGCATCTATCAAAGGAGTGCAAAACTAATATCAAGTGCAGAAGATGCCTCCAGCGACATGCAACGACAGTATGCGAGCGAAGAAAACTAAGTGACGCGAGGTGTACAGACGACGAGGATACAGAGACAAAGTCAACAAGTTTGCTAACAAACGGCCAACTGGGCAAAGTGTATTTACAGACAGCGTGGGCACAAATAGTAACGAAAGATGACAACGCAACGATAAGATTGGTGCTGGACGGCAGTAGCCAACTCACATTCATAAGAGAATGTATCTCTCGTCAATTAGGACTAAAAGTTATTGGCAAGCATAAGATATCTATTCAACCATTTGGCGAAAGAGATCGAACACCAACGAAGTTATGCAATCGAGTGCAAGCAAACCTCAAATGCCTGAATACAGGAAACATAACTCAGATTAATGCAATAGAAGTTCCTGAAATTTGTTTTGATACACTGAATCCACCTACATTAAACGAACCAGCGATCAGACAATTTGCAGCAAAGTATCAGCTGGCTGATAGTTCTGAAGAAGGACAGTGTAACGGAATTGTGCTTTTGACTGGCGCAGACTATTATTGGCAGCTTGTCACGGGCGAAGTAAAACAACTGGCCAATGGATTGACAGCAGTAAATTCCACATTAGGGTGGACAATACACGGACCAAGCAGTTGTAATGTATCCAAATTCATTATTGTTTAAGTAAATTACAAAACGTTTAACTATAAAATGTAGGCTCAGCAACTTAATTAATAAGTATCTGGTCATCGTCCGTTGAACCGTATCACCGTGGTAAGCATTATTGCTGTAATACTTTAAAATTGATTACGCTTTTGTAAGCATCAGAATTGTACGAACCTTTGGGTAAAATACATTCACATGTAGTTGGGAAGAAACTCTTTTATTTAAAAAAACCTAAAACCCTTCAACGATACCACACAGTGTAGCTAATCAATACGACTTCATGGTCAACTTTAACACAGCGACGGTTCTACATGCACAAGTGTAATGGTTTATAATAAACACTTCGCTTCATAATAAACTAAACTTTATTCTCACTTAATTTACATGTCTTTTTACCATCTTATTTCTTGACGCTTTTATAACCGACTCCTTCTCCTGATACTCCTAATCACCCAAACCTGTTTGCAGTCATGCGCATTCAAGTTCTCTATACATTACAACAAGTAACAAGCGATTCTATGGACTTGAAACGCTTTTGGTCAATGGAAACTCGCGGTATAAACGCGACCGCGAACGTGCAAAGTGATTTTACAACGAGTTTTAAAAACAAATACATAAACTGGCGAGACGGGCGGTATGAACTGTCGTTACTGTGGAAAATTGATCAATTTTTAGATTCAAATTTCGCTCGAGTTCTAGCGAGACTAAAAGCACTAACGTCTAAACTACATAAAAGCGGAAAGTTAAATGAGTATGACGTAGCAATGCGCGAATACCTAAAAGACAATTGTGCAGAAGAGGTAACTAACGAGACAGACGCGAACCGGAAATACTATATGCCACACAGGGCTGTCTACCGCGACGATAAAGACACAAGTAAAGTTCGTGTAGTGTTTGACGCATCCGCGCATGCGCCGGGTTTCGAATCGCTTAATGAACAATTGCACTGCGGAGACAATTTAATTCCTGATTTATTACAAATGTTATTGAATTTCCGTATAGGTGCAATAGGTGTAACTTCTGACATCGAAAAGGCGTTTCTACAAACGCCATCGATAAACGACAACGATCGCGACGTGCTTTATTCCTGTGGTATAAAGATCCAGTACCTGAAAACTTGACGTCAGCGATGGAACTATCAAACATAACGACATACCGCATGAAGCGAGTAACGTTCGGGATCATTAGCAGTCCATTCCTTTTGGCAGCAACATTGCGTAAACATTTCGAAGACCAGCCAGATAAGTTACAAAATACAGCGTCAATTTTGTCCAAGTCATTTTACGTCGATGATTTAGTGACGGCAGCAAGTACCCTGGACCAAGCTCAGAACTTATATAGCGAGTCGATGCAAATTCTGCACGCTGCAAATATGAATTTAAGAAAGTGGTGCTCTAATGATGCAACAATGATGGCAGTGTTTCAAACAAATGAAAAGGTAACCAGACAAGGTGAGCGAAAGGTATTGGGCATATTGTGGCATACATTACATGATGAATTAGGAGTAAGTGCACAGTCAGAGGAAGAAGACACAGTACCGACAAAGCGTAAAGTTCTGAAAACAGTAGCGACGATTTACGACCCATTAGGATTACTTGAACCATGCACAGTAAAATCGAAAATTCTACTGCAAACCTTGTGGAAGAAAAAACTGAATTGGGATGATGTATTGGACTCAGAACAAAGCGGAGAATGGTCAAAATGGTGTAAAGAACTAAATGACTTGTCTGAGCTAAGAGTGCCCAGGTGTATTATTCAAAACAAAACGGACAACGTAGATCTTGAGAGACGCAAGTCCATATGCATATGGAGCAGTAGCTTACATAAGATGCCTATAAAACAACGAATGCAACTATGTGACGTCAAAAAACAGAGTTGCTCCAATAGACAAATCAGGTCAAAGGGAACTTACATTACCTAAGTTAGAACTGACAGCAGCTTTATGTGCAGCGAGACTTCAAAATTACATTACAAAAAATATGAAGATCCTGATCCAGAAGACGACTCTGTGGTCAGATTCAAAGATATCCTTATATTGGATTAGAGGAAAATCCAAGAAATGGAAACCTTACGTACAAAATCGTGTAAACGAAATACACAAATTGAGCGATAGTGTATGGAGATATTGTCCGGGAAAAGAAAATCCTGCAGACCTATTAACGAGAGGAATTTCAGCCAAAACATTAATAGAATTTAACTTATGGTTACGAGGCCCTAAATGGCTGAAGGATGAAGAGAATTGGTTGAGCGATGAATATTTTGAACCAGATGTGGATCAAGTTAGCAGTTTGTTAACTATACAACGAAACGAATCCACACCGGAAGCACAGCCCATATTTCCATTGGAAAACTATGGAACATATGAGAAAATTATGCGAATCACGGCTTATGTTATAAGATTTATTAAATTAACAAAGAAGATGTACAAATCAAAGCGATTATCGACACAAGATCTAAATGAAGCAGATACTTATTGGATAAAATATATACAAGAAAAGGATTTTCCGAACGAGTTGAAAGCTTGAAAAAATTATAAGGAAATGTCATGAGGGGGTAAATCATTATGGAGTAAATGCGACTTTAGCTGAACTGAGAAAAAGATTTTGGGTTCCGCAAGGACGTCAGAAAGTTAAAGCAATCCTTAACCAATGTTTGAAATGTAAACGATTGAAAGGAAAACCTGGAAACGAAGAATGTGCTCCACTACCAAAGACTCGCGTAACTATGACAAATCCATTTAATATAACAGGCATTGATTTTGCTGGTCCACTATACGCCAACGTCGCAGGTCAACGAACAAAAACATATACCGATTGGTAACTTTAATTTTAGGAGATACACCCAACACGGACGTACGTATAAGTATACTTGTGTGTGTGCATATGCGCTCGGAGTATGTTTGTGGGAGGGGAATCGCAAGAGTAGTGGATCGGAGAGCAGTCAGTCGTTTGACATCGTTCAATGATAAGAAATATTATAAAAATAATAACTAATATAATAAATGAAATTCAAATAAGACAAAGCAAATTCTTAATTCTAAAAATAAAAACAATTCGTAAGTAACTGAAATAAACTTTGTAAAACAACAAATAAAACAAAAAACTATAGAAATAAAATATTTTTATATTAGGTGTTCAAATAAACCAAACATTGGGCCAAAAATTGGGCTAAACAATAGCCCAATCTATCGTAAAAAGTTCGCCTTACATTCGCTAGTATATCGGGACTAATATCCTGTATACAATTGCGAATTTTTGTTTGTAAGTCATCCAGATTGGTTGTCCTTTCTTCATCAAAACCATAAATTTTCGATTTTAAATATCCCCATAGAAAAAAATCATTGGGGGCTAAATCTGGTGATCTAGGCGGCCAAGTTAACGTTCCGCAAATAGATATTACACGATTTGGAAATTGTGCGTTAAGATACTCTTTAACTTGCCGGCTGTTGTGAGCCGGGCAACCATCTTGTTGGAACCAGATACTTCCAAATTGAACATTGTCTAATTGTTGAAGCGATGGGATTACGTCATTTTACAAAATGTTTAAATACTTATGACCATTTAAATTTCCTTCTATGAAAAAAGGACCGATAATATGGTCACCTACTAAGCCAGCCCAAACATTTAATTTTTGGGGATATTGTGTACGAGCCGCATAAACTTTGTGTTCATTGTCACGACTCCAATATCGAGCAACGCTAAATAAAATGTTTTTTATAAAATCAACATTTCCGTTGGCCATTTCCATCATAGTAAAGCAAAATTCCGCCCTTGTAATATTATCGTTCTCGCAGAGTTCCTGACTTTTTTGTACCTTGTACGACCTGTACCCGTGTTTCTTTAATGTTTTTAGGACGGCAACATGGCTGATAGCAAACGTCTCCGCAACTTGTCTGCTTGACTGATTTTTATTGCGTTCAACATCAGCACATATCATCGTATCACGTAACTCATCTCTTTTACCCCTTCGTAATTTGTGTTTCTGTGGAGACACACATCCATGTCGCTCAAAGTTTTTAATAATATTTGAAATTGTTCCGCGACTAGGAATTGATCTGTTTTCATAGGCCACAGGAAACAATCTTAGTTTTTTTTTGCTAGGGTTAACTGCAAAGCGATGCGACCAACTTCGCCTGTCAACAATCTATGAACGATTCAATTTGTGCATTACCCCTACGCTTGTTTATCCCCCACTTAACGACACCGAATATACACACACACGTATACTTATACGTACGTCCGTGTTGGGTGTATCTCCTAAAATTAAAGTTACCAATCGGTATAATGTTATTTACGTGTGCGGTTATAAGAGCAGTCCATCTGGAATTGGTTCCAGATTTGACAACTGAATGTTGTATAAGAGGGTTGAGAAGGTTCATTGCCAGAAGGGGCGTTCCTGATGTTGTATACTCTGATAATGCCAAAACGTTTAAGAGAACAGATCTTGAATTAAGAAAATTATCCGCTATCTTGGAATCAAAAAAGATTCAGGTTTTAGTTAGAAAGCAGCGAAAAAGCAGCGATTCATTGGAGGTTTATAGCGGAAAGAGCTCCATGGTGGGGTGGCTTTTGGGAGAGAATGGTAAAAACCGTTAAAAACGCATTAAAAATAACTTTAGGTAGAGCATACGTCGAACGAGACGAATTAGAAACTATTTTAATAGAAATCGAGGCGACAATAAATTGTCGTCCACTTACGTATATCAGTGATGACTGGACAGATTTGACTATATTATATCCTTCTCATTTTTGACTGGAAAGACTGAAGTAGGATTTTGTATGAATTTAACCTCGAAGAAGATAAGTAGATCTGAAATATTGAAAAGGTGGAGAGATAGAGAGAAAACGTTGAAAAGATTTTGGGACAGGTGGCGTTCCGATTATTTACAATTGCGGACAGCGCATCTAAGAAAATCGATAAATGCCAAATTCTTTAATTAAAACAAAAGGTGATGGCACACAATAAATTGCTGTTTTTATATCTATGCAACTTTATAATACACTGTTGGAAATGATTCACGAGCACACCCTGTATAATCTGAATGCGTGTGTCTAGCGCAGTAAAATTTGGTATGGAAGTAGTACTAAAGTAGTGTAACTTACTCTCACATGGAGAGCGGCACAACTCTGCTGGGGGAGAAACATCAATAGCGAGAGTGTCCCCCGCGAGCTTCGCGTACCATCGCTTCACGACGTGGCATGGAGTTTATAAGTCGCTGTATTGCAGCGAGAGGGATGGCCAACCATGCCACCTCAACTCGCCTCCATAGTTCTTCAACGTTAACCGGGGAAGCCGGATAATACTTTGAAGTCTCCGACCAGTCATGTCCCAAACATGTTCGATCCGATTCAGATCCGAAAAACGAGCTGGCCATGGAAGCATTCGTATACGGTGCTCTTCCACAAAGGTCTGTACAACACGCCCGATGTGCGGTCGGACGTTGTTGTGCACGTATAGCAGATCTGAGCGTCGCCGAACGTAGGGAAGCACAACGGACCGTAGCACCTCATCTACGTATCGTTCACCCGTCATGGTCTGCTATACACGCAGCAGACGTGTACGTCCACCATGTGTAATCGCACCCCATACCATAATGCTCGGTTGTCAGTGAATAGGGCGTTCTTGCACGCACTGCTCGAGTAGACGATCACCACGTCTCCGACGAACTAAAATTTGCGCATCACCGGTGCTCAATTCGAATCTTGATTCGTCGGAAAACAAAATGACCCTCTACTCGGCAACCCACTAATGCCTAGCGTCGACCCACGGGTGTTACTGGAATCCGCTGTATCGCACGACGCGTGCGCAATCCACTATCTACCAAACGCCGCCATACGGTTTGCGTAGTAAGTGCGCCTTCCCCTGCCGGTGGCCAAACAGCTCCAAGTTGCCTTGAGGAGAACGCACACGACGCTAAAGCGCTAAGCACAAGAGCGTGATCCGCGTGTGCTGGGGTCGCGCAGGGTCGTCCCGGCCGCGACTGATGGTACCTATGTCCTACCTCAGACCATTCTCGCCATGCCCGTTGCACTGCCGATAACGACCGCTCGAGACGACGCTCAATTTCGCGGAACGATACACCTTCAATGTGCATACCCAGAAACATCCCTCGCTCAAACTCGGTTAAGTAACAAGATCACCCATCCATTGCACACAGAGTACGATAACATTGTGGTCCCTCACACCACACTAGCAACAACCGGTATTTTCCATCCACTTCGGTCTCCATAGCGACGGAATGTCCCACTTGTAAGGGCGCCTCAGTCAACAATGCCGCGACGGAACAACGGGATTATAAAAACCCTTCTTGATTGCAATCCCTAATTTAAAGAAAATTGGCAAGTAATATTAGTTTTTAGATTTTTAATTAAAAACTAATATAATTGTTATAATTTTAACAATAAAACCTACTACAATATATGCTACAATATCAAATTGAATGGTAGTTAAATGCATGTTGTCTAAGTTCGCAACGTCTATAATACCCAGTATTTCAATTTCATCATTTTTCTTTTTGAGTATTGATTAACAATTTAAAATATTAGTATGTTCTTATAATACAATTGCATTTCCAGATTCTGCCCCTTTACTGCCTGTATGTACTAATAGTTTTTTGTATGCTTGTTCAAATTGTAGTGCAGTAGGATTGTTACAATACCCACAACGTCGCCTAACTGCACTAAAAAATCTCTAAATGGTTTTGTGACAATTTTTTTTTCTGTTTAGGAAACTGAAATCATTTTGAATGAAATCTTTTTTAAGAAAAATATACCGTATTTTTCGGGCGATAAGACACACCTCAAATTTAAAGACAATTTATTGAAAAAAATACGCACAAGTCTTGTTTACTTAGGAGACAGTTGTTCTTTTATTAGAGTTTGGTAAACATGAATAAACATTAATCAGGTAAATTTATTTTCAGGGAAACCATAAAAAAGATTGGACTATTCGGGAATACTCGGTGATCGTCGGCCGGACGGTCCGATCTCAGCGCGTTCCTTTCTGGACTGATTGGAAACAGTGACATGATTATTAACAGGGTGTGGGCACGCTGGTGCCCTAAACAAAATCGTTGATTTTTAAGGCGAAGATCTCACTAGATGTCGCTGACGGGTAAAGCCTGGTGTGAAACTGTTCTTTTAGTTGTAATCTATTTCAATAGATAGCGTATTAATCGCAAAATAGTGCACTTTTCGTAATCGTAAATAAATATGGTAAAATAACCTACAAATTTATTGTTGTAATCTTATAATTAGTAATACCGATGTGATAGTTCCGATTAAAAATGGTGTAATTCGAAAATGGAATATGCATATAGAAGAAGGTAAATTTTTGGAAGGATTTTATAAAAAATATTGCCTTTAGAATTAATAACAATTTTTTTAATAAGTGAAAAAGATAATCGAAAAGTGTGAAGAAAGAAACTTTTACAATTTTTTAAAACTCACAGAGTAGCTAAAAGTTTGGTGTTCTAAAATTAGAATCGAAGACCTTTTGGAATGCAGAACCTCTTGAACTTTGGGGTCTTTCAAAATAAGTTTTAAGTCTTTCATTCCTTTGCTGTTTGTTGCTTGAGTATTACTCTTGTCCTCAATAGTTTGGTCCCTCCTGTGTTTATTCTTGGTTTATATTATTTTTAGTGTGTTTTCATAAGTTAATAGTTCTTTTTTATAGCAGTTATTATTTATAGTCATAGTTTCTTTTTTAATAGTAGTTATTTTTTGTAGTTAATAGTTCCTTTTTTAATAGTAGTTCTTAGTATATATCCTATCCTAGTAGTAATTGTAATACCATTCCATTGTAGTATAAATTAGTTTTAGAGATTATGAACAAACTTTTTTGCAGTGTTATTCATCAAAACTTCAAAATGAAGAGATGTATTCAGAAGTATCGCAATTGTGCGGTTTTTGGGTGTACCGACACTACTTCTACCCGACATATGTTCCCAAATCCACAGAAGAAAGAACATTTGTTCAATGAATGGGTTTCAAGATGTGGTAATCAGAAAATATCTAATCTACCACCACAGATTGTGTGCAGATCACATCGTGTTTGTCATAATCATTTCAAGGAATGTGATCGAAGCAGCAGTATTTGAAACCGAACACCATACCTACTCTTCATTTGCCAACAAAAGGTATAAATTACATTAGACACCTATTGGTTGCCTGTTAATTAAAAGTAATATTATATAGGTATTTAAATTACTAAATTTATTTTTTTTTAGATTTTACGTTTCTGATGCTATGTTTCTAAAGCAATCATTATTGTTTCACGATTATATTCGCCAACCATTTGAAGATGAAATGGAATCTCATAGAACCGATACAACCCGGGATATATCTCATACATATCAAACGATGCTTCCCTAAGAGTTTCGTACTATACACTTATAACTATATTGGGCTTTAACAATGTATCTTAACCTAATATATTTTTTATTATCGCCATTAAGGGGGTCATTTTTAGTTTGAAGAAAGCTATAATAATATGCTATTAATTATAAACAGTGTTGTATTTGAGGGGCAAGTATGTGTTATTAATATGGTTCTTATAAAATCATTTTATTTCTATTAGTTTTGTATTATTTCTTACTCTTTATAATACATGTAACTCCTTCAAAATTTAGAGAAGAGTTTTTAAGGATTTATATGTGTATGCTTATAGATTTTAATTAAAGAACTAATACTGGAATTGCACTTTTTTAGCACCTGTATCAGGATTATTGGCAGCAATTGGTGTTCAAATTTTTTGATCAGCTATTTGATAGTGTTAATGGGGGAAGCTGTAGGCCAACTCCTGGAAAGCAATTACGCGGTGCAGTAACTCAGCGGTCAAAACACATCAGTTTTTGGATGGATGCAAAAGGTAATTATAACGCATTAATGTATGAAACAAACTAAGATGAATATTATAAAATATTATGTACTATAATTTAAATGAAATTTACAAAAAATAACATAATTTACAAATTTGCAATGGTTAAAAATCCAAGTTTTAATTAAAGTTTATGGTTTTTTGTTTTAGAGAAAATGAGGAACATGTTTTTTCAACAGGAAGGAAGTAATGAAAAAGTTATCCCACCCAGTTTAAAAAACTTTATTTTGAATTTGGAGGGAATCCAATGCATTGGATTCATTGACCTCAGCCAAGTACTATTTTCACATGGGGCGTCCTATTATTTTCCACGGTGTCTCAACCAAGACCCTCTGGAAAACTTTTTCGGTCAGGTGTGTCAGCATAGACGTCGAAACACCAATCCCACGCCAAAACAGTTCATGGAAACATTTAAAAGTCTGTTGATAAGAAAAATGGTTAGCACCCATTCAGTGGGTGCTAACTGTGAGGAAGATTTCGACTCTTCCTTATTTCAATTAAGGGAATACACAAAAGCAACTTCTGCACAAAATACTGTCCAGGAAGAACTTGTAGAAAACGATAATGTCTACACAATAATAAACAATATAGAAAAAAAGACAGATAGATTCCGCGGCTATTGGATATGTAAGCGGTTTCATCACAAAAAAAGTTATTGCAAACAGTTTTCTGCAACTTTTGCAAACTACACATCCTCATTAACCAAAGTCGTGATGCAAATACTACATACCATACATTTATAAAAGAAAAAGAATTATGTAAATATCGAAGTTTGCAATATTGTCAGGTATCCTTTATTGAAGACATAGAAAAATGTTATTGTATTAGTAAGAGTATAATTCTAAATTCGCTATTTAGTAGAAATATTAAAAAAAATATTATTTTTTATTTACAAAAACATGTGCAATTTACTTTTATGTGTCAACATAAAGACGAGATTGTAAATTTAATTTTAAATAATATTGTAATAATAACAATACACTGCCTTTGTACCGGAATAAACCGTATTATGGCTGGTAAGGATACAAGGCAGTGTGTTTTTACTTCTCATTTGTATAAACAAGCACAACATATATACAACAGTAATAAGAATAGATATAGGTTATCTTAAAATAAATTTATTGATTTAACTTTTATATAAATGAAAATATTATTGTAACTTTTATTTTATGATTTTTATATAATATATGTAATGCCTAATGATAGAAGCAGAATTTGGATAAATATATAATATATATATAATTAACTGCTTAATTTTTGCCCCTGGACCCATTGTTCTATATTGTCTGTGTAATTCGCAAAATGTGTAACTTATTATTTTTTTGTTATACTTATTTTTTTTTAAGTGTAACAAAAATAATATGAAGTTGCGGATTTTGCGAATTAGACCGACATGGCAATTTATAAAATAAAAATAATATCAAATCAAGATGGCTACCAATAGTTTCAAAACGACGGCGAAGATCTCGTTAGATAGCGCTTACGCGGTAACAAAAACTTGCTGGTAAGTTGCATATCTATTATACCTTTATCTATGATTATTAACTAGACTGTGCGTTCCGCATAGTTCCCGTGTAAAAGAGTGGTGCCAATAGGCTAGGCAACCAACAGTGACCATTGTAGGCAAAAGCGACCGGCCACACAGCAAGGTTAATGCTATTGCGGGGCTGATAAATGCGCAAATAAGAAAAATACCCTTCTACTATGGGTATTTTCTGACCTACAGCAGGTCAGAGCTTTGTCAGTGACAAAATGACAAAGTACCTGTTTTTGAAAATCATTTTTTTAAATATTTTAATAATAACATTTTAAAATATTTTAATAATGTCATTTTAGATATTCACATGAACCAACTTGCTCATACTTGTCTTATTATGCTATTTTAGTAAGAGCGCTTTCTTATGGCGCGGCCCGGCTTCTGCCTACAATGACAAATATTGGTTGCATACCCTACTGGCATCACTCTATTCGGCAGCAGTCCAGTTGATAACCATGTCACTGATTGAAAACGTAAACAAAACACATCGAACGCTGGCTTCAACTTTTGGTGTTTATACAATGTGTTAATTAATTATCGTAACCATATATATACTATCTTCTATATCGCTGACTAAGGCAGCAAAAGAGTGTAAACACTAGAGTGCAGATATATATATATCTGTCTCTGTCGTGCCCCCGTCTACTCAAGAGACATGCGTGAACACGTGGTGAGTACGCTTTTATCTTATTGGACGGTAAATTAAAAATTAATAGCAGCTGATGACCTTGATGTTTATAAAACACCAAATAAATGTTTGACATAAACATAACCTAAAATCTAAATATTTAGTTATATATATTATAGGTTTCATGTGTATAATAACATAATTATTAACATATTTTAGGACTAAGCAATTTAAAATGTAGGGTAAACCTACCAGTTGTTGGACACCTGCGAGCTATTGGACATCCCAATTATTTCAGCTGAAAATAAGAATTCTGTATTCAGTAGTTTGCTTAGTTTTGTTGAGATGGTCCCATTGTACTATTAGTATCGATATTGACATAAAAATAATTACCTATCATGTGATAGCTGCAAGAAAAGAATTCACCGACGATGTGTTCCGAAAAAATATAATGAACATGTTCCTGAAGAAGGTGATGAGGATTTATTCTTGTGTCACATGTGTTTCACTGAGGAAAGTGATGATGATGATATTTCAGAAATAGAAAATGAAGGAGGAATCAAAACAGACGATCAAATAAAACCTGACAGCAAAATGTGTGAGGAACCAAAAATGGGAAGTGAAGAAGATTCGGAAGACTATGGAACAGAACATGACGACTTGGAAGTCGAAGAACTATTTAATATGTACGAAAATGAAATGAAAAATAGGTACACACAAGTGATTAGTTTTAAGTTAATAAATGTTTTGAACACTGATTTCAATTTTTTATTTGCTTTTAATCATTACTTTGCCAGTGTCCAATAACTGAAAATATTGTGTCTAGTAATTGAATTTTTTGTCCAATAACTAACTTTTTGGAACCCTTTCAAGTTTTTTAAAATTTTCTGAAAGAACTGTAATATTAGAAATATTTAAAACCCGTTAGCTTAAAATAGGATATATGTACTAAGATCTGGCATAGGCAGAATAATATCCGTTGAAAAATAATCCAGTGGTAGCGACCTGAAATTGAAAAAAAGCTTAACTGTCCAATAACTGGTATGTTTACCCTAATTATTATTTGTTAAGAAAGTGAAGAAAATTTGTTAAAAGTAAAATAAAAAAGAAAAAGAGTAGGGGAGATATTTTTGGGGCCTAAAAATTGGTTGAGCAGGTAGAAGGAAAGATCTCAGTGTAATAAAAAAGAATCCAAAGCCCTCCTTTTCTTGAAACATTTTTCTTAAAAATTTAATTAATAATTACATCGATATGATGAAAATTTTATGATAGAATATTATGTACATTAAATAGTAAGTACCCTAAGTACATATTTTATATCTTTAATTAATGTAACAACTTCATTAAAAGGCGTATGCTCACAAATTATGTTAAAAATTAATAACTATATTTTGGTACACATTTTTAATAATTACTATGTATATATGTATTAATTTAATTTTAAAGAATATAATGTTTAATGAACAACCTACATAAAGTTGATATTTAAAGCAATATTCAACGTCAATTTCGCACAAAAGTACATATATTCTAATTTATTTGATGCATCTACGATAATTTATAATTAAAGTCAATTATCTACAATAATTGCATTTCAAAGCTGCATAAAATACGCGCGAAACACTTCAAACTCTTTAAAATTTACGATTCGCGCAAGCACCTTCACGACATGGGGGCACGACAAAGACAAAACATATATCATTCCGTCTGCTTTTGATGGAAACGCTCGCCACTCATTGCTTAGATAGGGAGTCAGCGATATAGGAGGTAGTATATATATGATCGTAACCGACAAAGTATGCAACCAATATCACAAATTGGTATTGCAACGCGACGAAACTTACAAAAAACGATGGCGGCAATTCATTAACTTTAAAAGCCGTTTAAAATATATTTAGATATATTTTAATAATTAAAAAAATATTTAAAAAAAAAGTTTTAACTTTCTGTCCTTTTATTTAAAATAATTTTTAGTGTACACATAGTTTGAAATTAATGTTGAAAGTAGTGCTTTTCTTATTTATTTATTAAAAAAAATAATTATTACATTATTAATATTACAATAAAAAAAAAGGAAATTTACAGTATGTGTTGGAAATGCTGTCCATTGTTTTCTAAACAAACATTTATTCTTCTCCGTAAATTACCAAAGACTCGCTGTAACTCTTCTACTGTTATATTATTAATTTCTTCTCTAATTGCTCCAGATTCTGAGGTCTATTTTTATAAACTTTATTTTTTAAATTTCTAAACAAATAGAAATCAACCAGAGTTAGATCTGGTGACCGCGGTGGCCATCGATTTGTGTTTATGGTTCTATCCACAAAGTACTCCGAGAAATACTGTATGGTTTCCTTCGCTGTGTGGGGCGGTGCATTGTCTTGTTGGAAATATCCATACTGTAGCTTGTCATCGTGGAGATGTTCTATAAAATTGCTCAAAATTTCTCGGTATCGTGCCCCGTTAATTGAATCATAGAAAAAGATTGGTCCAATAATTCGTCGTCTTGACATTGCGACCCATATGCCAACCTTTATTGGATCCGTTTCCACAAATTGATTTGGGTTTTCGGTGGGCCAGGTTCTGTACTTTTTGAAATTGACATATCCCGATAAATGAAACCACGCTTCATCACTAAAAAAGGTTCTATCCAGTACGTGATCCAGGTTTTTGTTTACAAATGCAACTTTGGTCTTCAAAACGACTTACAACTACATGTTTCCTATGCTTAAAAGTGTCATAATCAACGTCAATGTCTGGAAAACGTTGGTTGAATTGCTGGATGCAACTTTGCATGGAATAAACCCAACTACCGTTCTCATCTGCGTACCACTTGGATCATGTTCCGGTGTGAAGACCATAACGAAAAAAATGAAAATCTAAAAGAAATTTTCACTGAACGTTTTCGTTATTTTGATTTGTTTATTGACTTACCGCTTAACGCAACTGCTAGAAACAACGATAGTTCTAAAAAGAACTGATTCGAAAAATATAAAGGCAGCAAAAATCGGTTAAAGAACAAAGAAAATACGGAAACTCACAAAGGGTACGACAATCCCAACAATAACGTTCGATCAGCTGTCAACATCTGGTTATTTATTTAAAATTATGCAAGCTACCACACTCATTGAGATATGCAGCCACTATTACACATGTTAGGTGGGTTACGATAATTAATTAACACAGTGTATGTGCTTCTAGTTATACAATTTCATTGGTTATAAATGTAATACTCCTCATATAAATCCATTGCCTTAATTAATGTTACGAAAATCGGTTTTGTGACTATGCGATTCAAGGTGTTTAAAAACAGCTGAAGATTCCTTTGTTAAGTGTTCTTTAAATCTAATTTTGAGATGTCTGCCCGCCTGTTCAATGTAAAACATATTGCAGTTAAAGCACTAAATCCTATAAACTCCATTCGACTCATCGATTCCGAATCTATGTTTAGTATTATTAATACTATGAATACTATTCAATTTTTGAAGGTTATTTTTAAATTTGAGCTCAAGTGAAGGTATAAAAGGAACAGAGATGTATCTTGAAAGTGAAGTGAAATGGGGATATATCATTTTATTACTACAAGAATTGTGGGTTGTTTAATTTATTATGTTTATTATGTTTTTTAATTCTGAATTATAGTTATCTTCATTAGGAGGAATATTAAATAGCCTGTTAAAAAAAATCTGAATGCAGCTTCTTTGTACTGTTGGTAATTGAACGAGTTTTTTTTAGGATTATAGCGGCGGTGGTAGTCGATTTTCTATACCGATTGGTAACATTAATTTTAGGAGATACACCCAACACGGACGTACGTATAAGTATACTTGTGTGTGTGCATATGCGCGCGGAGTATGTTTGTGGGAGGGGAATCGCAAGAGTAGTGGATCGGAGAGCAGTCAGTCGTTTGACATCGTTCAATGATAAGAAATATTATAAAAATAATAACTAATATAATAAATGAAATTCAAATAAGACAAAGCAAATTCTTAATTCTAAAAATAAAAACAATTCGTAAGTAACTGAAATAAACTTTGTAAAACAACAAATAAAACAAAAAACTATAAAAATAAAATATTTTTTATATTAGGTGTTCAAATAAACCAGCATTCTGTGCTAAACAATAGCCCAATCTATCGTAAAAAGTTCGCCTTACATTCGCTAGTATATCGGGACTAATATCCTGTATACAATTGCGAATTTTTGTTTGTAAGTCATCCAGATTGGTTGTCCTTTCTTCATCAAAACCATAAATTTTCGATTTTAAATATCCCCATAGAAAAAAATCATTGGGGGCTAAATCTGGTGATCTAGGCGGCCAAGTTAACGTTCCGCAAATAGATATTACACGATTTGGAAATTGTGCGTTAAGATACTTTTTAACTTGCCGGCTGTTGTGAGCCGGGCAACCATCTTGTTGGAACCAGATACTTCCAAATTGAACATTGTCTAATTGTTGAAGCGATGGGATTACGTCATTTTGCAAAATGTTTAAATACTTATGACCATTTAAATTTCCTTCTATGAAAAAAGGACCGATAATATGGTCACCTACTAAGCCAGCCCAAACATTTAATTTTTGGGGATATTGTGTACGAGCCGCATAAACTTTGTGTTCATTGTCACGACTCCAATATCGAGCAACGCTAAATAAAATGTTTTTTATAAAATCAACATTTCCGTTGGCCATTTCCATCATAGTAAAGCAAAATTCCGCCCTTGTAATATTATCGTTCTCGCAGAGTTCCTGACTTTTTTGTACCTTGTACGACCTGTACCCGTGTTTCTTTAATGTTTTTAGGACGGCAACATGGCTGATAGCAAACGTCTCCGCAACTTGTCTGCTTGACTGATTTTTATTGCGTTCAACATCAGCACATATCATCGTATCACGTAACTCATCTCTTTTACCCTTTTCGTAATTTGTGTTTCTGTGGAGACACACATCCATGTCGCTCAAAGTTTTTAATAATATTTGAAATTGTTCCGCGACTAAGAATTGATCTGTTTTCATAGGCCACAGGAAACAAATTAATTATTTGTGCTACAGAATTGCCACCATAAAACCATTTTATAATCTGTACCTTTTCCGCTACAGTAAACAACATCTTAGTTTTTTTTTGCTAGGGTTAACTGCAAAGCACGACCAACTTCGCCTCTCAACAATCTATGAACGATAATGAACGATTCAATTTGTGCATTACCCTTACGCTTGTTTATCCCCCACTTAACGACACCGAATATACACACACACGTATACTTATACGTACGTCCGTGTTGGGTGTATCTCCTAAAATTAAAGTTACCAATCGGTATATGTTGAAATTGAGAAGGTTATTGATAAGGTTCCTAGTTATCGTGAGATCTAAGAAGTTCAAACTATTTTGGTTTTCCATTTCTATTGTAAATTGTAGGTTACTTAAATTGTTAAAAATATTTGAATTTGAAACAGTGTCACACTGAAAGATTCTGTTAATAAATATTTCTCATCGTAAACCATTGGTTGATTATTTTTAGAATAGTCGGTGTTGGGCTACCCAATATCCAAATTAGCCAAGAAAGTCGCACACCCAATAACCGCAAAAAATTTGAGGAAAGCTTACCTGGAGAGAGATCCTTCTATAACGGCCTCATCCCGATAATGTTGACCTAACTCAATTCCAACGGCCGTTATTCCATCAAGTTCGTGAATGAGAGTTTGTACATTTTGCCCATTCAATGTACCATCAATAAAGAAAGGGTCAATTAAAGTGTCGCCTGTAATCCCACACAACACATTGATTACCCAATGTAGTGTAGTGCACTTATTGAAGTGTAAGCATCGACCTCAATTCGTATTGAGTAAAGGTAGTTTGTAGCGATAATAGCAGTAGAGTTGACGACAGTCAACGATACGTTACGCAAGTAGTCAGTAAGAAGTTATTGTAAGAAGTACTTATAAAATAGACGAATGATTTGAAAGGCGTTTAAGAGTTTAAATTCATTAACCCTTACCAACCACTTCATGGCGACCGTGACACGTTTATTTTGGATAATAAAATAGAACAGAAAAAAGGAAGAAAATGGGCAATACGAAAAGTAAAGAAGCTACTGCAAACCAGGAACTTACGGAAACAGGAGCCGTAAATGCGAATTTTATGTTACAAGAACAACAAATAAGAGTTGATGTAGATGTGAAGATAATGTTGTATATCATGTTTGCAATAATGATCCTGAATTTCATTATGAAAGCATTGAAAGAATACTCCAGACGCATTAAGAAGAGGACTGTCAGAAGGGCTGCTTCCCAATCGTTAGTTTAAAAAGAAAAATCTGCTACCACAAGAAAAGGTACGTCCCAGAGAGAGGTGTTCAATCGGGTCATCGTGGATCAACGCCCGGAAACAATTTCTGCTGAGTTGGTGATTACTAATTACACAAACAGATTACAAATAAAAATAACGTAAGCAATAATTTAATTTAGAAATATGTACGCGTTATGTCATTAAAATGGGATCAATTAGAGCAATTATTTACAACTATTAAATTAGAACATTATAGGGAATCTAAACGAGCGATTAAAACAAATCCGCCGAAACAGCAATCAGTTCGTAATGATATTAGAGATAATTTAGTAATTCAATTTAACGATTTTTCAGATCTTGCAAATAATTATGGGAATAAACTTTCAATTGATCATAAAAAGTGGGTTAATGATTCTTTTTCTAATTTAAGAGATCGAACAGTAAAAGCTTTTGCCAAATTAGACGTAAAATACATTGTTCCCCGTGATCCAATTAAACAAATAAACATCGTGTTAACAACTGCTGAGTCAGATAACGACGACTCAGATAACGAAATTATTCAACTTGATACCATGGCGTCATTAAATGAGTTCATAAATTTTGCTGACAAAATATTACCGAAAAATTTTGACGGTAACCCTTCTGCGCTTATTTCTTTTATAGACGCAGTAACTATCTTAAAAGAAAATTGTGCTGGACATGAAGTCACAGCTTTAAGTTTAATTAAAACCAGGTTAACGGGTAAAGCTAGAGTTGCAATAACATCTGATGTTGTAGATTTAGAAGGAGTAATTACCGTTTTAAAATATAAATGTAAAGGTGAAAAGTCACACGTTATAGAGGCTAAATTAGCTAATGTAAAGCAGCATGGTAAAGACGCGACCGTATTTACTAAAGAAATTGATGAAATTTCTGCAAATTTACTTTTAGCGTATATTTCGGAAGGCGTTCGTGAAGATACGGCCGAGACGTTCGTTAAAAGTCGCGCAATTAAAGCAATGGCATCGAACGCGCGTTCCGAAAAAACTAAATTTGTCATGGAGGCAGGTTCCTATGAGACCTTGCAAGATGCTATTACTAAATTTCTTACAGTTGACACAGAAACAAATAATTCACCAAATGTCTTCTATGCAAATTATCAAAGAAACCGTAGAGGAAATTCCCATACACGCGGAAACTGCGCATATTTTTCTGGAAACCGCGGACATAATAGAAATAATGGTTATCGAAATAATCAAAATTTTAATAATAATCAAAACCTTAATGATAATCAAAATTACCGAAATTCAAATTTTCAACAAAATTCAAATAGAAATTTTCGAGGTAATTACAGAGGAAACTTTAATAATTCCCAAAATTCGGCGAGTGTAAGAATGTGTAATTCGGGAAACGACACTCGCCCCCAGCCAACACGGATGGGGGAATTGTAAACATAATAAATTTGTCATATTCAAATTTTGTTACACTTGATCTGGAAATTTCTTCAGAAGAATGTACTTTTTTAGTTGATTCAGGAGCAGATATTTCACTAATCAAAGAAAGTTGTATTGTTACGAATAATTACATATATTTCAAAAATTATAGCATTCGTGGTATTACGGATTCTTGCGTAAAATCTTCATAAGCGATATCAACAAAAATTTTCTTAAAAAACAATAACTATGTAACACAAGAATTCGTAGTAGTTGATGATTCTTTTCCTATACCTTCACACGGAATCCTTGGTAGAGACTTTTTGACTCGCTATAAATGTATAGTAGATTACGACAAATGGACCTTAACTATCAATTTAGCTAAAACTTGCAGTTTTATGCCTATAACAACTGGTCCAGAAGAGAATTGTTTCATATTTCCAGCATGGTCAGAAGTCACTCGATTAATTTCAATAAAAGAACCATATAAATACGTTTTTGTTCCCAGTCAGGAAGTTGCACCCGGTGTTTTTACTCAACGTACTATAACACAGTCATCAAAAGCGTTAATAACTTTCATTAATACAAATACAACTAATGTCACTATTCAAAATTTAAAATTAAAAAATGAAAATTTAGATAATTATAATATTTATTCAATCGAAAATGAAAATCATAACAGGGAATTCGAACTTTTACAAAATTTAAACACTAATGATGTACCAAAATTTGTCGTTAAAAATGTGACTGATTTGTGTAAGGAATTTTCAGATATATTTGCTTTACAGAATGATAAGTTGACACACAATAATTTTTATCAACAAACACTACAAACCACGGATACCATTCCAGTTTATGTAAAAAATTATAGAATACCTCATTCGCAAAAGGCGGAGATAAATAGCCAAATTTCGAAAATGTTAAAAAATGATATTATTGAACCCTCAATAAGTTCTTACAATTCTCCAGTCTTATTAGTACCTAAAAAATCAAACACCACGGAGAAAAAATGGAGGCTGGTTGTTGATTTTAGGCAAGTGAATAAAAAATTAATAGCAGACCGTTACCCTTTACCACGCGTAGATGATATTTTAGATCATCTAGGTAGAGCAAAATGGTTTAGTGTGTTAGATTTGATGTCAGGGTTTCATCAGATACCGTTGGATACCAGTTCGCGTAATATAACTAGTTTTACAGCAGATGCTGGAACGTTTCGTTTTAAAAGGCTGCCATTTGGTTTATCGGTTAGCCCAAACAGTTTTCAGCGAATGATGAGTATTGCTTTTGCTGCACTTTCACCGGAGAAAGCATTCATGTACATGGATGATTTAATTGTGATAGGGTGTTCAGAAAATCATCATTTAAAAAATTTGAGATCGGTGTTTGCTACCTGTAGAAAATATTGCTTAAAATTAAACCCAGGAAAATGTCAATTTTTTAGAAAAGATGTAACTTATTTGGGACATCATATTACTGATAAGGGAATTCTACCAGATCAATCCAAATTTGATGTAATAAAAAATTATCCGAGACCTAAAGATGCAGATTCCGTAAAAGGATTCGTAGCTTTTTGTAATTATTACCGGCGATTCATTCAAAATTTTGCAATGTACAGTTATCCTTTAAATAAATTAACTCGTAAAAAAGCGCAGTTTCAGTGGACCGATGAATGTGAAAACTCATTTCAACTATTAAAGAATGCCTTAATGAATCCACCTATTCTACAATATCCGCAATTTGATAAACCGTTTATTATTACAACAGACGCTGCAAAATTTGCGGTCGGAGCCATACTCAGTCAGATGCATGATGATCAGGAACTTCCAATAGCTTACGCATCCAGAAGTTTCACGAAAGGAGAAATAAATAAATCAACAATTGAAAAAGAATTAAGTGCAATTCATTGGGCAATTATGCATTTTAGACCGTATGTTTATGGAACTAAATTTATCGTTAAATCAGATCATCGCCCTTTGATTTATTTATTTTCTATGAAAAACCTTAGCTCGAAGCTTACGCGTATGAGATTGGATCTTGAGGAATTTAATTTTCACGTAGAGTATATCAAAGGTAAACATAATGTAGGTAGTGACGCGTTATCGAGAATAGATATTCAACAGTTAAAAGACACGAATGTCTCAACAGCTGAAATATTTGCTGTACAAACAAGGTCAATGGCTAAGAAATACGATATAGAAACTAAGAATCACAATAACGACAATACTACTAATGTAGAATTGAATATTTACGAAGTAATAGAGAATTTTGAAGCTTTTCAGTTACCCAAGTTACATTTTATATTAAATACGGAAATTCCTAGGTTAGAAGTAAAAATAAATAAAGAAAAGCGCGCGCGAATAGTAATTGAATTAGGCAGAAACTTCATTAATGGAAAATTTGCATTAGAGCAAGTTATTTCTAGGCTAGATAATAAAGCCGGTGAAGAAGGGATAACAAGAATGAGACTCGAGTCAAATAATAATCTTTTTAATTATATCCCACTGTCAGAATTTAAATGTAGGGTTAGCAAAGAGCTTAAATTCTTAAAAATACTACTCACAAAACCGATAAAAACAATTACCGATAACGACGAGAAACAACAATTACTTCAAATGTTTCATATTAATCCAGTTTTAGGTGGTCATTGCGGTAGAAAACGATTACTAGCTAAATTAAAATCATATTATTTTTGGAGAAAAATGAGTAAAGATGTATCAATTTTTCTAAAAACATGTAAACAATGTCAATTAAATAAACCTAAATTTAAAACTAAACAACCTCTTTGTGTAACGAATACTTCGCAAACAGCTTTTGATTTGGTTTTGATAGACACTGTAGGACCACTTCCAAAAACAATGAATAATAACGTTTATATTGTTACTATGCAATGCGATCTCACAAAATATTTGATAACAGCACCCGTACCATCTAAAGATTCAAAAACAATAGCTAAGGCGATTTTTGACAGTTTTATACTCAAATATGGGCCTATGAAAGAGATACGCACAGACATAGGTACCGAATACGTCAATGAAACCTTTTCGGAAATAACTAAAATGTTGGATATTGGTCATAAAACTTCAACCGCTTATAGACCTCAAACGATAGGGTCAATCGAACGAAACCATAGAGTATTAAATGAATATTTACGGATGTACATTAATGATCATAAGAATGATTGGGATGAGTGGGTCCAATATTTCGCCTATTGTTACAATACCACTCCCTCCTCAGTACATCAGTACTGTCCCTTTGAATTAGTGTTTGGGAAAGCTCGTACATTAC
Source organism: Onthophagus taurus (assembly GCF_036711975.1). Lineage (NCBI taxonomy): Eukaryota > Metazoa > Arthropoda > Insecta > Coleoptera > Scarabaeidae > Onthophagus > Onthophagus taurus. The sequence goes on from NC_091973.1 coordinate 16,156,141, forward strand.
CGAAAAATCTTTCCCAAAATTCAGGAAACATCAATCCACTGTATAATATTGATTCTTATGCTACAGAAGTTAAGTATAGATTGCAAATTGCACTATCTCGGTCCAGTAAATATTTGCAAGATATTAAAGAGAAACGAAAGAATTATTTTGATGTAAACTTAAACCCTTTAAATGTTAAAAAAGGCGATTTAGTGTTACTAACAGACGAAACTAGACATAAGTTAGATTCCATTTATAAAGGACCGTTTATTGTAGAAAATATTGAAGAACATAATTGTATTGTTAAGGATAATAAAGGAAAATTAAATAAGGTACATAAGAATAGGTTAGTTAAATATTATAATTATGTATAAGTAAGCTAAGTAGAATACGAAGAAATTGGCCAATTTCAAGAAAAAAAAAAAAAAAAAAAAAAAAAGATGAATTTATATACATTAATTAGATAAAAACGTAAGTTGTAGATGAAATTTTTAAGGGGGTAGGTATATGGGATATAAAATAATCTTTTAAAAGGGGAAGGTGTAGTGCACTTATTGAAGTGTAAGCATCGACCTCAATTCGTATTGAGTAAAGGTAGTTTGTAGCGATAATAGCAGTAGAGTTGACGACAGTCAACGATACGTTACGCAAGTAGTCAGTAAGAAGTTATTGTAAGAAGTACTTATAAAATAGACGAATGATTTGAAAGGCGTTTAAGAGTTTAAATTCATTAACCCTTACCAACCACTTCAGTAGTATTATGACGACATCTAGCGGCAGAATTGTAGAACGCTCACGTGTTAACGAGTGCAACGACGACCAAGGACAGTTAACACACGACCACCAACTGAGAAGCATCACCTAGCGTGATATACATAGTTTAAGTGAAACCAAACTGTTTAAGCATTTAAGTTGTTTTATGTTAATAAACATTATAACATAGTTTTGAACATTTTAATTGTGCTTTATTATAACAAATAATAATACCACACCCAAGATCGTTGATAATTCATTTCACGTAACTAATAAGGATTTTCTACTGACCAGCAATGGATGTTTGCGCCCAACGACAAAATGAAATTGGGCTTTAGAAATCATTCTCGTGAAGCTCTTGATACAAGGGTAAAGTACGAGCGAGAAGAGACATGTTGATTATAGCGATTATTGATGGCGTAAGGTCATAAGGTGGGAGAACGCACCATTATCGATAATCTATAACCGTCAATAAACAGCCAACCTAACCCTGTTCACACAGTGAAACTCCCTAAAGGCGAAAAAGAGAGAAAGACGACGCCGTATGTTGTCCGAAGAGAGACCAACATAACAAGATGAAAAATCCTTCACCAAAATACAAAATGTGTACCTACTTAAAGTTATTAAGAATCATGATATGATATTTCGTTGCAACGTCCAGCATCTGCGGCTAGCCGCGACGTCCGACAATCAAGAACTGTTTCAAGTGTTTTTAAATTCGAGTGAATTCGATAATGCGCGCCGCATTATCGAATTCACTCGAATTCGATAATGACGACGGCGCGAATCGACGCGCCGTCTTGGCGGCTCAAAATGGCGAGACGTCAACGGTTGCGTCTCGACTGGTACGGTACCAGTCAAACGCCAAGGCTTTGTACAAACGCCTATCAAATTTAACCAATTGAGTAGAACGTTCATTAGGATAATCATAAAAATGTCGCAAAAATGTTCTCGTATTAACGACGAACAGTTGGTTGAACAAGTGCGTGAATATCCATGCATTTATGGCCATGAAAATAAAGATTTTAGGGATTTTCAGATACGAGAAAATGCATGGAATCAAATTTCTAGTATATTATCGAAGAATCGTAAGTATAAATAAATTATTTAATACTACCAACATGCAATTACTTATTAGAGAATATTCATATATTTTTATTTTTATTTCATTTATTTCATTTTAATGATTTTATTTAATTTACAATAAATACGAAGCAAATAATTTTATTATTAACTACTTAATCTAAAAACACGTTTGTTTTGCCATTGGGTTGCGTCTTCTTCATTAAAACAGTCTGCAAACTGGTCTCTTACTTCCAATCCATTTGCATTTGCAAATTCTCCTCTCGCTACTAATGGAGTTATATTTTTCGGCATTTCTACATCGGATTCATATGCGTAAAATGGCTTTTTTCCAAATATGCGTCTCGTAATAAGTTGTGTAAACAACAAGTTGCTATGATTAGCTTATCGCATGACTGGTTTTATAGCTTTCGGTGTATAGTAAATGTGAAAAATTTTACATAATAATCCGAATGCGTTTTCAGTTACTCGTTCATAACCGAGAATTGTAAATTTTCTTCCTTTTATCAGATTTAACTGATAACTTGCTGTATGGCTTCATTAAATGTCGGTGTAGTCTAAACGCTTCATCGCCAACTACGACGTATGGTAGCTTTCTATTTGAATTAGGAAGAACTTCATCTTCTGGAAATAATTTGCCGGAATATACTTGATTACCTATTTTCGAGCTAGAAAATATGGTACTATTGTTACAGTCTAATTTATTCCAATGTTTTGTATTTATGTTACTTGTAAATTTTTTTTATATTGTAATTTTTTTAAGCGACAGAATCTGGAGATCCTTTTTTCCCTTCCTATTATTCCTTCATTTGTACGGAATTATAATTATAAATTTTCTTTTCTTTCCATTCTTTTCTTATATTTCGCCTTCTCTTTAATAGATGTCATTTTCTTAATTCTTTACTTATTTTAAATTTCATACGGAAAAGTTATTGCGCGCAGGTCGAGTTTTTTTTTTTCGAAATTGGATTTAGGTTTTGGAAGAGGAAGTCTCACTCTTTTTGGTGGCACGAGACTCAACGTGTAACGTCGTTGTGTAGGCGTTTTGGTTGACATTTGAGTGATTCATTTGGTCATAATTTGATTTAACGCATCCGAATTAATCGGGATCATCACATCGACAATTTATTTGAGAACAAGTTTAAGTTCTTTCTTACGGTTAACCCGGCTATTTTGCGTTTTGAGTCGATTTACCTTTCACACGTGCGAGGCCTTTAACATCTGAGGTATGTGATAGTAATTTAATAGAAATTTAATCATTCAATCATTTATTCAGACACAATCAATACTTATAATATTTGATAATTTCAAAAAAAAAAAAAAATTGTTTAACTTAATAATTTAATAATTCTTTTTCTTTCTTCTCTTTCTCCTTCTTTTTTAATTTTTTGTATCGTCCTTTTACTAATTTTTAGGCCTCCTATTTTGGGATATTATTATTCCGGGAATAGTTTCTTTGGATTTTTACATTGGGATTTTTCCATTCCAAAAGGAAAAAAAAAATCAAATAATATAATTGTATGGTGGAGTGCCACCCCTCTGCCGACTCCGAATACTTTCCCTCTCCAGAGGAATCGCTGCATAAAGAAGAATCTTACCCGTATCAAGGTCAGAACGTATATGTAAAGTTATTTTGTGTTCATTAATGTGTTGAATCGCTATAAAAAAAAAGTTAATAATACTTACATTTGAGAATTTACTATAAACATTTAAAAATTTTACTTACCTTGCAAATAAATTATTGCAGATTGTAAGGGTAAAACCTAAATTTTGGGGTGATTTTTTTTTATTTTTTTTTCTCGTCGAATTTTTTTTGGTTTTACTACGTTTCAAAAGACAAGCTTGTACTTTAAACAAAACGTATCGGGATCAATTTGTTTCAATTTCTTTTGTTGAATTTTTTTTATTACCGAATATTTTCTACAGTTTTTTTTTATTTTCATTTTAAAGTTAATTTTAACTTCTCCCAAAACAGTGGGTTTCCCATTTATTTAAATTTGAGTTATGTTATAATACTTTAGTTTATATTTTCGAATCTTCATTTTTTTATTATTCAATTTCTTTCTACAATTCAATTTTTTTGTTTTAATAAACCAACTTATTTTTTTGTAATATCAGGTGTTTTATAGAAATTTTGTATATGTGATCCTTGTGTGCCTATTCCTATTCCGGAACATCTACATTTCATAATTGATGGACATCGCTGTAATAAATTACGTGGCGCCAGATATAAATTAACGAACCTCCCCGTCTTCACTGAGCTAGTTGAGGTTCGGCGATGTTTTCATTTTTTTGGGTTGGCACGGAAGGGTTAAGGGAAAACCATCTTGGTCAAAAATTTTTTTTGTTGATTCCGGTACGTAACGGCGTTATACTATCTCCTTCTTTGCCGTAAGCACCAACATCCACAAACAAAAATTTGCAATTTGCGTCTACCATAGCAAGTAGAACTATCGAAAAATACTCTTTATAGTTAAAAAATAGAGAGCCACTCTTCTTGGGACAAAATATTCGGACATGCTTGCCATCAACACCTGCGACACAATTCGGAAAGTTCCACTTATTCCAAAAATCTAATGCTTTCTCTTTCATATTTATTGACGTTTTTGTGCTTTTCTTATTATTATTTTTGTAGCTGAAGACTGTAAAGGTCGCTGGAAAAGTATCCGCGATAACTATTTACAACAAAAAAGAAGACAGAAATTGGGGACCGGTTCAGCAGCGTTTTTAATTTCTAAATGGTGTAAAATTTGAACGGAGGTTTAACTTAACAGTTCATGTATGTTTCAAAGATATCTTATTTGTTATTATTGTAGCCGCCATGAAAGTTTTGAATGTCCGAATCCCAACGAAGCAAACGAAGAAAACTTTGTCACTGATTTGGAAGATGGAAATAACGTTGGATCACCGGAGAGCGATTTTCCTGTACATGTACATAACGTTGGATCACCGGAAAACGATATTCCTGTACATGTACCTAACGTTGGATGACCGGAAAGCGATATTCCTGTACATGTAAATGAACCAAAAAACAAAAACGTGCTGCTAGTATAAATCGCTCGGGTACTTGTTACCTTTTTTGTTTCCTTTTTTTTATCCTTCCCAATTTTCTTTCTTTTATTTAATTCTATTTAGAGATGCAAAGTTTTTTTTTAATTTGTAGAGAATATGTTTTTTTTTTTTTTTACAGTGACGATATTCACGGCGGTGCAGAGTCCTATTTTTCTGTAGTTACCCTTTCCAAAAATGGCTGTCTCTGATAAGATTTTTTTTTTAAATTATTCAATTTAGTTAGTCTATCGTTTCTCTAATTCAGTTCTTTTCACTTTTCAATTTCATTTATTTAATTTTATTAGAATTTTAAATTAAAGTTTCATAAATTTCACATAGTAATTTTTAATAAACAAATTTATTCTGAACATATTTTGATTTTGTTGGTACCAGATGTGACGTTAAGTTCGCATTTTTTTTATTCGGTATTTAAAGAAATCCGGATATGAGATTCTCTCTCTTTTACCAAGTCAGTCGTTAAAGACATATCTAGTGAACTTGTTGCCAAAATTTTTGAGTTTTGTGATTTAACTTTTGGATTATTTTGGGCATATCCGCTGTTAGCGAAGTCATCACGAAGATATTCATTTTATTTATAATTCCTGACGGAATATAAATTTACGGAGTTATTCCGGAGTTAATTATTTTAACGAAAATTAAACAGTTTTTTTACTGACTAAGGCCTCGAAGATCGGAGGTAGGTTTCATCTAGTTTTTTTTAACTTTTATTAAAGTCATTTAATTTACCTTTAATCCATTTACATTTGTGATCAAATTTAAATATTTTTTTTTTGCTTAATTAAATCTAATACATCGTTTTCGATTTTCTTTCCACTTTAGGCTTTTAATTTTGGGGTAATTCATATCCTATTTAAAAGGAGCAAAAATTAGACAGTTTGTGAAATCTAAGACCTAAGCCATTACAATAATCATTGTCCTTTCACGAAGAAGGATTACTGCTACTACTGTGGAGATCGTCCCTGGAGGATATCACTTTTTTTTGGAAAACATATCGTCAACAAAATTTCAAGGTCAGAACGTATCAATTTTCTTTTGGAATCAACGATTTTTGTAGGGAAATGAACATATTTTTTTTGTTGTTCAAAAGTTTTGTAAGAAAATGTAAACAAACCTTTGTTATAATTTATTTTTTTTTAATTTAATTCGTTCAACTTAACTTTTTTTCTTAAAGAAAGATAAATAAATAAATAGATAACTTTTTTTAAATAAATACTTACACAGTTAGATTTAAACTTAATTATTTTCGTTTGTTAAAAGACTTAAAATTGGGATTAGTTAGTCGTTTTTATTATTTTTTTTTAATTTGATTTAAACGTTTTTCCCTGACAAGCTTGTAGAGGGGGGGGGCGAATCATTAAGTTTCGCGATATTTTTGTTATTTGTTTTTTTTTTTGTTTCCCATTTTATCTCTTATAAAAAGAATTTGATGTGTGATTTTTTTTTATCTTTCATATTAACTTTTTTTTTTTTTGTGTTACCTTTGCATCTCTTGAATAGAATTGTTTATATCGTTATTTTGATTTTAAATTTCCTTTTCCCTCTCTTTTTCCAACAACCCACTTCACCATTAGTGTGGATCAAGGGATTTCAATGGTGTGGCGCCAAATAAATGAACTACCCCTCCAACCCTGAACTAGCCTCATATTATTTAGATTGGGAATTAGGAATCAATTTATTTTTGTTTTGTATCTTCTTTTCTCAATTTGTTTTGAAGGCGTAACATTTTGGCGCCCAACGTGGGGCCACAAATAAATAAATATATACAAAATTTTCTTTTCCAGTGTATATTTTCTTGTGATCATATTATATTGATTTTGTTAGTTTTTTTTTTAATAATTATCACATTTATTATATTACGTAAAGCAGAAGTCAAATTCAATTATCATGGATGTGAACAGGTTGAATGTCGACGAGTTAAACTACGAATTAGCTATCCGAGGGATTACAGGGAAATTTTCTTGCGATGAAATGAGACATACTCTTAGAAAACTTCGAAAGATGGAAAAAGATTCAAGTTTTGAATGGCCCACATATCCATTTACTTATGAAGAGGATTCAAAAGCTGTGGACGATAAAATCAACACACTCACACCGTTAGTTGATGATTTTACAGGAAGTAAGGCTTCAAATAATTACAAAAAGTTAGATAGTCGACTTACTCATCTCTTAGATAGAGCTACACGAATAAAACCTACAACTAAAGCAGAACAGGATAATAAATTAAAATTAATATCTACGATTGTTTCTTTAATTTCACGATTGGAAGTTAAAGGGAAAGCTCACACTTCGACACCTACGAAATCAGTAGCTGAATTAAGTTTAATGGCAGGAAATTCTTCGTCAGGAGAAGAGACAAGTGATTCAACTGATGATGCTAAAGAAATTATGTGTATGAAACCAATTCCTGTGACGAAATGGGGAATTAAATTTACAGGAGAACCAACACGTTCCTTGAGCGCATTCCTGGAGAGAGTTAAAGAATTGAGCGTTGCGAGGAGGGTGTTTCGAAACGCATTATTTTTGTCAGCGATTGATTTGTTCAAAGGTAAAGCCTTGATATGGTATAGAGCCAATAGAGACTCGTTTACGAGTTGGGAAGAATTGGTTGAAGGATTACGTTTAGACTATGATGGTAGATTGTTGGAAGAAATTCGTAAGAGAACTCAAGCATCAAGTGAAACCATCGGTATTTATATAGCAACTATGAAAAATAACATACTCCCGTATCAAGAAGATCCACACCGAGCATTTCAACAAAATCTAAACTGCTCCGTAATATTGAAGAGCGTTCAAACCAGCGCTTACAAATGTTAACACAATTAACACAATAAAAAGAGGACGATGATGTTGATTCATGAAAAGTATAGCCTTAATGGTAAAAAAACTACCGCCCCGTTTGGTTAACCAAGCGAAATTGCAAATCCTAACTTTGGTTAGTAACATGCAAGACTCTGCTGCATCATCTAATGTTAATGTTTCACAAACTTAAAACATTATAATTTCGTTAATAAATAAGACAACTGTAAATGATAATAATTATATTGAATCTGGTATAAATAGTGTTTAAAAGTTTTTCTTACCTTAATGTTAATGCTAATTTTCCTCTGCAGAAATTGGGATTTTCATACTATTTGTGGACTGTTTAGTTAAATCTGTATCGATAACATTCAACACAAAATTAAACTGATCTTTATTTAGTCTAAAAAAACTGCGAAACTTTTCATCGTCAGAATTTAAATGGCTTTTTATAAGTATTTGGTATATCCCTCTTGATTCCGAGATTTGTAAATCTCATTAGTTTCTTCACGTGTGGATAGCAAGAGTCTCATGTAATCGTCATCATCTTCTTCTTCTAACAAAATTAATGTAGCTAAAGTTTTCTTATCCATTTTGAAAAGGTATGTTTCACGTTAGAACTATGATGGATACAACTGCCGAAACGCACACGATAACATTTGATTTTTTGACATCGTAGGATTTAAATCAATTAAAACACTTTTTATAATTAATTATTATTTATTCTATTAGTTTCGGGGACTAATTATCCCTGTCCGTTCCGCATAAAACTCTCTCATTCAAATTCGTCTTGTTTTGTTAATCGCACCCCCACCACGAGCGCCCGTGTTTAAATTGTATTACACCGTTAAACTCGCCCTCTTTCATGTTGTCACCGTCGTGATTGAAGGGTCGAGCAAGAGAACCGGTTACCGCGCGTGTAATAAAGACACGGTAAGAACTTTTAAAATTTATTGTTTAAATTTACATAATTTATGGTCCTTCGATAATAAATTAGAATCAGCACCGATTTAAAATTTAGAACATCTGATTTTTATTAGCGTGTTCAGTTGGTCCTTCGAGCCGGATCCTCTTCACGGTTGTCGATAGCCATTTTATGCATGTTTTCAACGTGTGCTGTTTAAGCGTTAATTTCAGTTTCTTTTTGTTCCCCTTGGAATTTTTAAATTTTTTCTTATTTTTTCAGTTCTCCCTTGAGAACTTATTCCCCGTGGAATATTTTTCTTTTCGAATTTTTGGAATCATTTATTTTTATTTCCTTGAGAATTTATTCCCCTGAAATACATTTCTTATCTTAACACTCTTACTATAAGAGAGATACATTTTAATTTAATTTTTTTTTCTTCTAAATTTTTTTTTTTCGTTGTCTCCTTGGCTGCCTAATATTCTTTTACGTATATATCCTTATATATATTTACACCTCTCCTCGATTCTTCCAATTTTCCTTAAAAATGGAGAAGCTTGCGAAACTAAAGCTACGTCGAGACGTCCTTCAGAATCGTCTTTTTGAAGCTCGAGATAGTGGTCGCAGTCTTTCTGATGATCAAACCGAACGATTAATATTTCTGGAACAATCCAAAAATGCTGACGATACTTACTAAGAATTTAACACGATACATAATCAGATTATCGGACGCATTGATGAGACCGACTTCAATTCTCAAGATGATATTCGCCGAGAGGGTGATTTGGCTTATTTTACAATTAAAGCTATCTTTAATCAACTACAGCCCAGCTCCAATGCAACCTCCGGAACAGTTCAATCAACGTCGTCACCCAAATTAAATAAAATTACCATTCCAATATTTGATGGAAATCATGAATGAATTCATGAAAATGACTCCTTATCACTTATAGCAAAATATCAATAGTTACTAACCTCTTTAAAAGGAGAACCTTTCAATCTACTAAAGGGCTTTCCTGTCACCAATGACAACTACTCGATTGCATACAACACCTTAAAAGGAATGTATCACAATAAACGTCATTTAGCAACGCTGTATTTTAATGAAATTTTTAACCTAAAAGCTATTCGTGATGAATCATCAAAATCAATAACATTTCTTATCGATACGTTCAAAGAAAACGTTGAGGGTTTTCGCGCGCTGGGTTTTCCAGTTGACGAATGGGATTTTCTCTTGTTCAACATTCTTCTTTTGAAGCATCGATTCAAATCCCAACATATGTTCAATTAATGGATTTCTTGGAAAAACAAGCATTGGAGTCAGTTGTGCTTACCTCAAATGAGAAAACGTTTAATCAATCGAAATTCCATCAAAATCCTCGTAGTAAGTTCAAGGTTTAAATGTTGTCTTCAGTGTTAAATGTTTAAGGCAAAATCACCAGCAGAACGATTATCAATTGCTAGAGATAACAACCTATGTCGTAATTGTCTTAACAAATCTCACCAGACCAATATCTGTATATCGACGCATTGTTGCAAGATTTGCCATCAAAAGCATCATACTTCTCTACATTTCGAATCAACTAAATCATCACCAGTTCCCGTTGGAACTACGGCTTGTTACGTTAACCAACCGAACAATGATTTAAACCATCAAGTAATTTTACCTATTGCTTTCCTGTACGTCAAGGGTCAATTTGGCAAATTACACCTCGTTCGAGCACTAATTTATTCAGGGAGTATGTCTAACTTCGCTACGATCCTGTTGCTGTAGAGTCTATATTCGGATGGTTACTTATGCCACGTTTATCATCGTCATCCTCGGCATCACCAACAACTTGCCTGTCAACTCTTTCCTCGTCACTCTCTCTAGATAATACTATCCAGAAATTTTGGGAAATTGAATCCATTCCCGTAAAATCTTTGAATACTTCGGAAGAAGAAACATGTGAAAAACATTTTCGAGATACTGACAAACGCATCACTAATGGTAGATTCGTCGTTTCTTTACCTTTTAAATCTAGCAAACCTTCCTTAGGAGACTCCTACCAAACCGCTATTAGAAGATTCAAATCCTTAGAAAATCGCCTTCTAAAAAATCCCTCCTTACACCAAGATTACATATTATTTATGTCTGATTACCTCCTATCTGGCCATACGAGTTTGATCGCCACTAATCCATTTCTCTCCTCTACTTCATATTATTTACCTCACCACTGTGTCACACGCGCAGAAGGCGCATCTACCAAAATTCGAGTAGTCTTCGATGCATCAGCTGTCACTTCAAATGGAGAATCGTTAAATGACAATTTATTTATTGGTCCTAAATTGCAACAGGATATCGTCAAAGTCTTACTTAATTTTCGTTACCATCAATTTGCCTTTACCTGCGATATTCAACAAATGTATCGACAGATTTTGATTTCGGAAAATCACCGGAATTATTAAAAAATTCTATAGCGATTCTCACCTGATGATCCCATTGAAGAATATATACCCTGACTTATGGCGTTTCGTCAGCACCTTTTTTGGCGATCAGAACAATTATTGAACTTTCACGTTTATATTCTGATGAATTTCCGAAAGCTTCAAAGATTCTACAAAATGATACTTATGTAGATGACATTGTCACAGGAGCGAGTTCTTTAATAGATATCGTTATTGCGAAAAGGAGGTTTCGAACTGAAAAATGGGCGAGTAATTGTCCAGATCTTCTACAAGATCTTGCGGAGACTGATTTACAAAGGCCAATATCCATGGATTATGGAGAATTTAATTGCGTAAAGGTTTTAGGCCTTCAATGGGACCCCAAAAGAGATCTATTTACTTACTCCTTCACTCCCATACATAAATCCTGTACCAAACGTTCTATACTATCTGACATTGCCCGAGTATATGATCCTCTTGGATTTTTAACGCCATGCACACTTAAAACAAAAACTTTCATGCAACAATTGTGGCAATTGAAATTATCCTGGGACGACACGCCTCCATTGTTCATTTCTGAAAATAGGAAAATCTTTAAGAATGAGCTCATTCAATTATCTAATTTAAATTTACCTCGATTAGTTATTCCGAATAACTCTGAGTCCATACAATTGCATCTTTTCTCTGATGCCTCTCAAGTTGGACACTGTGCTGTTGCTTATTTACGCTGTCAAGTCCATGGTACTGTTGAATCTTCGCTTTTATGCGCAAAGGCTCGTGTAGCCCCTAGTCTTTATTAAGATCAAGTTGGCATGTCATCGAAAAGAACCGTAACACTATCATGGATACTCCGAAGAGAAAACTTGGTAAGTTATGTATAGAAGAAAAGTAAGAATTTTGAACATTTTCAGGACTCACCAGGAATATCCAACATCAACAGTAAATAGCGTACAATTTACTGTAAAAGCCGCAGGTAACTATATTGTATATCGCATCGTGCTTCCAATTCAATTTGTAACTAAGGTAGGACTAAGAGGAATAAATTTTAATTACAATTTAAATACAATTTTGATCATAATGTAATTTTTTAAAGTGACGTTGGAAATTTTGATTATGAAACGGAGCGTAAATTTTATTTCATTTGACATTTCAATGTGATTAACCCAAAATGGATAATATAATATTTAGAAATCATATCATACTCCAATTGCAAATGTAATTGATAGCACGGTATTACAATAAATAATTATTTTGTTGTATTTTTGTAGAAGTGTCGGAGAGGACCGTATATAATATTTTAAGGGAAGTCAACGAAAATGGTCACGTTTTACCCCCGAAGATATACCATAGAGCAAGGGGAGTCTTGGACAAAATTTGTGAGGAACAAAAAGGTATTATTCGTAGAATAATTCATTCTTACTTTTTTAGGAACATATGTCCAACAGTACAGAAATTAGTAGCAGATATTGAAAGTAACGAAGATTTGCCAGATCTTAAAAGAACCTCTTTAAGTACACTATTGCATAAAATGAATTTTAGGTAAGTGTTTTAAAATCTGCAGTAAATAAAAATCTATTACATTTCTTATAGGTATGTTAAAAGGGGAAAAATGCAATGCAGGACGCAGGACGCACTGTGGGTAAGATTTGTACAGATATGTCAGTTAATTCGGACAGACAAACTTTTAGTGTATTATGTAGTAGATGGTTTGTCCACAGGTTTAAGGAGTCCATCCGGGAAAGGAAAGGACAGTTGGTCTTCCAATCGAAGAAATCTGGAGATTACCACGATGAAATGAATTCAACGCATTTTGAAGAATGATTTGTTAGCATATTGGAGAAGTTGAAGGAGAATGCGGTAATTGTAATGGACAATGCCCCGTATCATAGCAGGAAACTGGATAAGCGCCCAACGACATCGGACAAAAAGGCAACAATACAAGATTGGTTGAAGAAGAAGAATGTTTCGTACGAAGAAAACATGTTGAAAAGTGATCTACTACGTCTTGTTAAAGAAAACGCAACGACAACTTCGTATGCAGTAGATGAATTAGCAAAAAATTAGTTCATTCTTCGTTTTGCGATTGCCTCCGTATCACTGTGAGTTAAACACAATAGAGCTCATATGGGCTCAAATAAATGGATATGTTGCTCGCGCTAATACTTTTAAAATTGCAGATGTTTTGAAATTATTCCATGAAGCATTAACCCACGTAAGTACAGAAGATTGGAAGAAGTCGAATCATAATAAAGATTCATAATAAACCAACTTTGAGAAGAACTGCTATCGAACTAGAAGCTGTAACCAAAGGATTGCCTAAAGAAACAGAGCAAAACATTATGATTGATTTTAATATTCCCATCATCAGGCTAATAAATTTCTTACCTAAAGAAACAACGAATTACAAAATTAAACGTTACTATAATTACTTTTACACACAAAAAAACACATTTATTTTCTTACACTTAAACCACAACATGCAGAATATGATTCTTACCCAACAACATTTCATCAATTTTATAATTATTGATCGTCTTTTATTATACTTTTCTTGATATACGTTCAATATACATTCTTAACACGTTCAGGTCTTTTTACTAATTCATAACACGGTCAATTGCAATTCTATTCTTTGTCGGAAACCTGTTTTCATCTCCCTCACTCCATCATAGAACTAATTTATTTCAAATATCAGCATGATGCGCCTTTTCGTCCCACATCAGTTTTAAAATTAACTGTTTTATTAATGTTTTTTGTTATGAAGATTGACTCTAAATTTTTCCTTATTGGTATGTTTTTATTTGTTGTTAATATGTTGGGATTTTCAAAATCAAACTTATGATTTAAAGTTACCGAATGTTGGCATAAAGCTGTTTTGTTTTGTGTTTTTATTTGTTTAGTATCGTATTTAAATACGATATAATATTTATACACTTATTACATTTATTATAAAATATGTTTTTTATTTGTGTAAAAGTAATTATAGTAACGTTTAATTTTGTAATTCGTTGTTTCTTTAGGTAAGAAATTTATTAAAGCCTGATGAGTCATCATTCCAGTCATCAGTGATGACTGGAATAGTTCCCGAAACGTCTACTTATTTTTAATGGTTTAGAAATAAACATTTTAAAGGACGAAATTGATATCGTATTTCATATATTAAAATAATAATAAAGCCTCCATATACAAGAAATTATAAATTATGATTGATCTCCAACAAATTCTCATCAAAGAAGAAACAAAAAAAAGAAGAAGACAACAGAAGGAAAAGTATACGAAGAAAGAAGAAAACAAGAAATGAAGACCTTACAATCAATTCAAAACAAAAAAGGAGGTCAAATTATTGTTACTAAAGGAGATAAAAAATGCAGGTTTGATATTTATTAACAAAATAGATTACATTCAAAAAACAGAAAATTTTTTAAAAGATAAGAATTTCAAAATTATACAAAGAAACCCCACAACAACTTATAATAATTTAAATAAAAACATTTAAATGATAGTAAGTTTATCCTAGCTAAATATAATCAACAACCAAATTTCTTATTACCAATGAACCCCAGAACACCAAGATTATACTCCATGATCAAACCTCATAAAGAAAATAAACCAGTCAGACCCATTATTTCATCTAACAACTCAAGCACTTATAAAATATCAAAATTTTTGTTAAATATCCTTAATACAAAATTAAATTTGAAACCTAACTATACCATTAAAAATAGAGATCAACTCTTAGTGGAACTTAATAACATAAATCTTCCTAATTCATTTATCCTCGCCTCATATGATATTGTAAATCTATACACTAACATACCCACTCAACAAACGGTAGGGATCATAAAAGAAATGTTAATAACCGAAAACGGTAATAATGAAGATACAGTAATCCCAGTAAACAAATTTGCGTTTCAGAAACATTTCTGGTACATATTATTGAAACATGAAATGTTTCTTCGACATATTTCTGAAACATAGTTGAAACGTGTCTGAAACTGCTAATGTCCGGCCCTTTTTATGTTTCATTGAAACGTTTCTATTAAAACGTTTCTGCAACATACAGCTGACAATTACGGTATGTTACTAAAATGTTTCATTAACGGTTTTGAATTATTTCTGAAATGTTTTGTTTACGTTTACATTACATTACTAGTATGTATCATAAACATTTAAAAATAATTTCTGAAAGGTTTCGTTGACATTTGAGAAAACCCGAAGATATAATTTCGTTGGCGTTTAACATCTGCATCGCGGACAACATGCTCATACATGCTTCCTCAGAAGAAATGCATATGCTGAGGAAGCAATTCTGAGCAAACCACCCGGGGCGCAGACGGTAGATGCTGATGAATTTTTTTTATTAACAACTATCAGTATTACAAAATAACTGACCAAAAACAGTTACATGACAATTTGCATGTCAGATAATACAATAAAACAAGTAATGTACCACAAAAGATATACTAAAGTTGTGGAATTGTTTTTTTTTTTCGTTTTTCTTATTTTGTTATACTGACACTTTTTTTCTTGATAAAAAGACTTTTACAACATGTAGTCTCACTTATAACAACAACATTTATAAAAAATAAATAGGTGTTCTTTACTTGTAGTCATATGTGTTTTAATTGAAACATAGTTGAGAAGAGAATTTTTTATGATTGTTCAAGACTAAGAAATTTTACTAAAATTTGAATAACTTACATAAAAGTACAAAACTACATAAAATATACATACAGGGTGTGGCATTTAACGTGAGACAAGCGATTATCTCGAAAACCGTTCATTTTACATAAAAATGAACCAAATGAAAGTTGTTCTGTGCGAAGGGGAAAACCATATGACGATAACATTTTTTTACCTTGACCTTATTTTCAAGGTGTTATGAAGGTCACGACTAATTTTTTAAACGGCACCCTATGTTTTTTATTGCAAAATCTAAATCTATGGATAAAAGTAAAATATAAAAAAAAAAAAAATACCGTATGGTTTTTCCAGTACGACGGTGAAACATCTTTTGCAGCCACATATTTTGTCTTTCTTCCCTGCCCAAATCTACAGGTCACGTTGGTAAGACGTCATCTAAAAATTTCGGTACTTCTCCCCATTCAGCATACCATCAATAAAGTATAGACCGATAAATTTATCACCAATTATGCCACACAAAACATTAACCGACCAAGGTCGTTAATGTTCTACTTCACGCAACCATCAATTTTCACGTTCCTATAAAGCATGTTATGTCTATTGACTTGTCCTTTGTTTGTAAAAGTAAACTCATCCGAGAATAGCACGTTGACAAAATATTAATCGATTTTCGAAATCACCTGCATAAAGTTATTGGTGCAATGAAATGTGGTATGGGTGATATTTGTTGCGCTTTAATATTCTTAAAATACTGGTCTTCGATATTCCAGCGTCAATTGCACGCCATGGAGTGCTAACTTAAGGATTTACCTCAACGCTAGCTAATACCGCAATTTCCTTTTCTTCCGTAGTTACAGTTGCTCGCCGAGTTCGTTTTCTTGATTCCATATTTCCAGTGTAAGTGAAATCATTCTCAACTCTGTAAAAGGTACTTCTCGAAGACGTATTTCGATCAGGAAAACGTTTTCGATACAAAGCTATACTATCAGCACCTTTTCTGCCACTTTCTCCATAAATAAAAATCATTTCGACCTTTTTTGCCACACTTAGAGTATCCATGATGAGGTAAAAGTATGAAATGAATTCAGAATTTGTTGCCAAGCAGTTTTTATGACGTATAAATCATTTAATCACGTATAAAACCTGAATTTGCTAGAACTTAATACACCAACTAATGAATCATATTTTAATACATTCAATTAAACAACATGTATAACATGGAAAACGTATATTCAATAATACACAGAAGTTTGTATACATGACATAGTTCCTATTTATACAAGACCTATGTCATAGGTAAAAATAAATAATTTATATCAAAAACGAACTATAAAATATAAAAAAATAAAAGTACATTTCTAGTATTCAAGTATAAAAAAATAAAGGTACATTCTTTGTTATTGAAATAAAAACTTAACAACGTAAAAAATATGAATTAAAACAACATTAATCCCTACTGTTTAAGTTGTAGCTTAAAAATACCACTTGAGCTATTTTGTTCGTCGTTAGACGCTCACGTTTTTCGCTTACAATTTGCCCTGCTTTGGAGAAAATTCTTTCACAAGGAACGGATGTTGCCATAACGCACATTTGTTTCTTCATTATTTGAAATAAATTTGGATAAATATGCTTTCGCTGATGCCACCACACTAATGGATCTTGTATCACACCGTAAATATCTTTTCTTGCTAGTAAGGGTTCCTCTATATATTTATCCATTTCTTTTTTAACAATGTCGCTTGTGTCCTGTGGAGTTAGATGATTTAGAAAAATTTTGAAATTTTGTAAAATTCTTTACATACGGTCTCTTTCTTTAAATAGTGTTCACCAGCCGTATTTTCATTAACTAAATCTGGTGGTGATATATAAAAAAACTTATACAAAACTTACCTGCGCCATTCTAAACCAATATTCGAACCATTCGAACGATTCGACTTGATTCGAACTGAGAACAGAACGCTAGAACAAGATTGAACAAGATATGACAAGACGCTAACGCGTCACCGCGTCTTGGCACATGCGCATACGTTCACAGGCGCTGATGAGCGAAATGTTTCAAATGAAATGTTTCTGCTACATATTTTAATGATATTTCATAAATATTTCTACTGAAATGTATTTGATACATATCTTTACATACGTTTCGTAAAAATCGTATTTGTCACGTATATGAAACATAGTTATAAGATATTTCCTTTAATTTACTGTACGTTAAAATTGAAATGTTTCACAGATGTTTCTTGTTTACTGGGATGCTATATGAATTATTCAAACTTTTGCGAGTATTGATTCTATATTCATCGTTAGAGTAATTAAATATTAATGAAACATTGTAAGTTGGTTTAAACTTTGAGTAAACATTTATTTATTTCAGCTATCGGTGCTATCAATTGTTTCGAATGCTTAGCATTCCTCTTTAGGCACGAGTACAAAAATGCGTTTACATTAATCGTCTTAAAGTTAATAGTACAAGTTGCGTTTGTTTACCGTCATAGACTAAAATTGAAACAGAAAGATTTCCATATTTAAGCTGTATGGTCTTTAAATGCATTCCGTCAAAAGCTACGAATTTTTTAGCTATTATAATAAACAATTTATTCTATAAATTAAAACATATAACTTTACGTAATACTAACACATTTTTAATAGTAACACTCACCTTGTTTTTATTTTAAATTATTTGTTTTCAATATATATTATTTAATATTGTTCCCTATTTCCAATTATAATTGCGACGACTGTAATAGATTTTGTATTGGACGGACTGGCAGTAATTTAATATTATATTGATAATATATTGATAATTTTAATATTATCAAAGAAATTGCAATAATAAATTTCCAATAAATATCATTACCAAAATTATCAATAGACAAACTTACAAAAGCCAATTAAACAATAGTTTATCATTAACACATGAAACTAACAATAACGAAGAAACTAAATACAGAACTATACGATCCCCGGGTCACTTTTGTCTTAAGATTAAAAAAGTATTTCAAAGGAACAACATCAAACGTACAATCAAAACTTATTTGTTTTGACATCAATAACAACCTCAACATCAAAACATCAATAACAACCTAATCAACAACAAAGAGCCAATCAAATTCATGGACGGGAATGGAGTGTACAAATTGGAATGTGCAACTTGTTCAGCCACCTATATAGAGGAAACAGGGAGAGCATTACACACGAGAATAAAAGAACATTTAACACGAAACAACTCTAACTTTGGCAAACACATCATGTTTAATACAGCACATGAATTTGATAAAAACACTTGACTTTGATCATGTCGTTGAAGTTGGCAACGAATTCAGAAACGAAATTCACATTTTTACAACGGACCAAACAAATAGTGTACTCTATCTATAATTTCGTATTTATTAGTGATAACAACTAAAAAACATCAAAATTAGCATTACGGAGACAATAAAATAGAAAATCCCTTCAAAACGATACTACTATGTATAACGAAAATTAATTATTATTAAATAAAAATGTGGGATCGAAATCAACCTCTCATTATGTGAAAAATTCATATTATTGAAAAAGCTTGATGATCCATTAATATCACTCCAAATATCAAAATCATTATTTCGAATAACATATCTAAGAACCACCCGGAAATTCAGAGGATAAGGGTTTCAAAATCACCCCCGAAATACGTAAAAAATTGATAACTTTGTCTAAAAATTTTGTGACACCTCCAAACTCAGTCCAAAGATCGAAAATAACGTTTCGAATAACATATATTATCTATGAGACACGCGGAAATTATGTTGATAAGGGGTGTATAATAATAAATGGGGAGTTATAGTAAAGTAAATTCACACCAAAAAAATTGGCGATTTATTCGCTATTTACGACAAAAATTAAGAAAAATAAAATGACAGTTAAATTTATGGTACCGTCGACCGAGACTACTACCCTTATTAGGAGCCGTTCGTTTATTGCCGGTTGGGTAATAAACCAATAGACCAGGTGTGCAGTGATCGGTATCTAAATGAATTTTGGTAATTATCTCCTTGGTGACGTCGATTAAAATTTTAATATAATCTTTTTGTTGAAAAGGTTAAAAGATATGATTACCGTTTTTAACTGGACGAAATTTTTACCTAATCTGTAGAAAATTAAACAACAATATTAATAATAAAAAGTTCTTTTATTTTAAATAACATGTTCGAAATGTATATATATATAATTGTAATTAAAACTGAATTTGGTCTAATGTGTAGTGATCTGAATAAACATGATTCCTTTCCGTAATATCATAAAGCGTTTTATATTGCTCAAACAAGCTTGCTTCGTCGTTCATTCCGTAATATTTACGTATAATTTTTAAATTCAGAAATCCTAGAAGAACATATTTCACAAATGCCTTGTCTGGTATATTGGTTGTTGACACTATCTTTCTACATATATAGACTGCCGCACTAAATGATATAAACGGAGTTGACATATCCCATTTCAAATGGTACTCTGGTTTATCAACAGAACGGTACCGCTCACAAAAATCGTTTGTATCTCTGGTATTGTATATTTCTTGTAACTCGTTTTTGTAATGAATAACAAAATATTTTAGAGACATATATAGGTATCTATAGAAATTACATTAGATATGTTCGAGCAACGATCTATATGAAACCATCTGTTACATAAGTTGCAGCCTACATAATTTTCCTGTGATCCTATACCACGTTTAAAACATTTATCATACATAACGTGAGATGACAGTAATAAAACATTTTGTAAAAAAATTCTGAAAAGATCAGGATTAAAATTACTCTGTAATAATGATGTTGACAAATATTGCAGTGTCTCACTTTTTGCAAAACCATCATGTACATAGACTCCACAATTGATTGAATCCTCAGTCTCTTGGGTAGGATATGCTATTATTGTTAGTTTCCACTTCCTAGCATTTAGTTTGTCTTCGTGTAGGTGTAGACGGTCTCTAGTGGGAAATAGTCTTTTAACCTTTTTTATAATTTCCTCGTGTGATATACGATAATATTTACCAGGATTCAAAATACAAATAGAGTTAGTAGTCAAATCTAATATAATTAATATCCAATGATTGTTGTTACAATTTAAGTGATTTTATAAAAGGTAAAAATTTAGACAAATTCTTTATCTGATCTGAAGACAAAATTTGGACGGATAATGTGTCGATGTAATAAATATCTTCGCGGTCTTTAAAAAAGGTAAATGCCAGAGAATCTATGCAATAATCTGCAACCCATGAACTTGTGTACATCTTGGACGAAGAACAAATCATGTTTTCGGTTGATATTAGCGTTCTAAAGTCAGAGCTACTTAATGAAATCGTTTGTCCATTATATGAATATTGTCCCAAGATAAAATCTGTTTGGAAAGCTGCGAACATATAAAAATCATGATCAAAGAACAGACCATTTGAAAGGGCTCGTTGATCTGGCTGATCAAGGATACAGTTCAAAGAGCAAGACTGTATATCCCCCTCCATCAACATTTTCTGGTTGGATTGGGTTGGTCCGCCTTATGATCTCCTCTTCAACCTTTTCTGGTGGGACGATTAAATTCATTACCACTTCATCATCTATTTTGTTATTTTCATCATTTACGTTAATTTTGTCAGTTAAGTAAACATTATGGCAATACCGTTTTCGTTTCTTTGATTTTGTCCACGTTTCTTGAGCATCCGGGTTATCAATTTCATGTCGTACATCTGATTTTGTTGAGATTATTTTTTTCCTCTTCGGCTTTTTACCAATTTCTAAATCTATAGCTTTTATGTTACTTATAATTCGTGAATTAAGCAGGTTTACAAATCGCCCTACTTTCAAATTTGGTTTGTTCTCTAGTATTTCTTGCTTGACAATTTTAAACCATATTATTATATGAATCCATGTTGCAAGTTGGGTATTATAAAATTTAGTTGTAATAATATTAAAAATTAAACCTTCTTACTTGCTTTAATCAATTTATTTTTTCGGTACCGGTTTCGCTGTTATACCATCATCAGCCGAATCTACATCAAACGCAGTAATTAAATAGTGATATAAAAAGTCAAATACAGTTAAGAATTACAAAATATCAGTTATCACTTACCGTCATAAAATCTTCACAAAGTTGGTTTCATAAAATAACATGAATAACAAAGAAAATTTTCTTAAAAAACACATATATAACATAAATTATTTAAGACAATTACAGTTAAGGATCTTTTCACTTAGTCGTCTAAAACCAGATTTTATAAACGCGTTCACGTATAGATGTCAAATGCATTGTGACAACAGAGGGTTTAAAAATACAAATTTATTTCAAGACAACCGGTTATTAAGATGGATAGCAGTGAATAAAAATAACAAATCAAAACGGATACAGAATTAAAGTGAAACACGAAAAACTGATAGGGTGAAACAAATATTAAAAAATAAAACCTATTTAATTATTTAATATATGAGAACAAAGACTATCATAGCTCTCTAGTTGATCATTTAGAAGGTTATAATTTTTTTCTTTAATAAGTTTCATTATTTCATACATCTCCAGTAGATTCATTTTAAAGCCCTTTTAACATGCATGTATCAATTTGGTATCCTTATAATTAATTTGGTGTCCAGTTTCCAACTTATGTTGGTATATGTTTGACTGAAGTTTGGATTTATGTTCATGTAACCGTGTCCCTAATTTTCACCCTGTTTGCCCTATATATATGCCATTGCAGTTATTACAACTAACTGAGTAAGTTCCAGATTTTTCCATAATACTTTCATTGTTGTTTTTATGATTTGAGAGTAGATTTAGCAAACTGTTATTGTTGGAAAAAGCCAGAGATACATTGTACTATCGACCAAACCTTATTCACTACATGGCGTAAGGGACAGAAAACAAATCCCCCGCACGGTCGCTTTGCCGAGTACGGCCGAAGAATCGAAGACTGGAGGGGCGTACTCATTTTCTCTCGAACCTTTGCTCTAGCCTTGTCGTCTCTTCAACCCTGAAGTGCCGGGCGCCCGATGCCAGCTTAAAATCGAGCGCGCCTTGGATTCGAACAAAAATACACAATTTCGTTTTTACAATTCAAATAACTGTACCAATGTAATGACGTAGTCGATTTTAAAAATTCATAAAATAGTCAAATATATTCATTAAAATAAAATAATTGAACTTTAATAAGTGAAAAAAATTGTTTCTTAATTTTAAATACGTTTCTGTACTGTATATCTTCGTAAAGTTAAAGAATTTAGTTAAAATTCGATGTAAAAATCGTCTCTTAATTTCCATTAGTAATATTTTTTTTCTAATCTCATTTAAAATGGCATTTTAACCGTTTAATATTATAGAAAGTCTTAATAATTTCAAGCCATTTACGACCATTAATGCGTTTACGCACCGTTTCCTCACATTTTTTTGCGTATTTTTGACATAAGGCTTTTGCGAATTTTTTTTTCTTGAGTTGATATATTTTTTTTGTAATAAGTCTTAAAATTTTACAATAATTTCTCACCTTCATCGTAAATGGATAAACAATAAACTTTTTATTTTTTGTACACTTTAGTAATGTTAAAAAATTTATTACCTTATTCATATAAGGTAATATAAAATTTCTGTTGAAACTACCTGTAAACTGAATTTTATAGATTGTTATTTATGAGCATGATAATATTCCATATTATAATGAAAAACCATTTGATTTTGAGTATATAATTCATTTATTTACAAAGAAAATTTTATTAATAATAAAACATTTTATTATATATATATATATATTTTTTTTTTTGCGCAGAGGAGGGGAAAATGCCTTACGCACCCCGGCCTACTGATGGCGCCTATAGTTCGTGGGTCGGAAAAATCGTATTTCGGCCGGGAGTGTGGGACTACAATTAATTAGCACCTGCTACCCACTAAAAACCCCCCCTTCTTCTCCCGGACCACCCGGATTTCTGCGGAAGTCGTTATATCCAGGATTCAATTGCAAGAAAAAAAATATTGATGGTTAATATTAATTTTATTAAGGTTGTCTCAACTTACCGGCTTTGGAAGGGACTCTTCATCCCGCGGGATGAAGAGTTTTATCTTTTTCGTCTTGAGGACCACAGCCAGGTATGCGCTTATTGTTTCTCACTTGGTTTTGTCGGTCAGCATTGAAAAAATTAAAAAGATTTCATCAAATATTAAGAACACTTTAATAATAAAAATTATACCTACTTAATAATGAATAAAATTTGTTATGTCAAAATTTAATAATGGGTGTATAACCCGTTATTATTTTGACATTCTTCTAATCGGGATGTCATTGAGCCGACCAATCGCTGACATAAATCCCCGCCACGAAGACTATCCCATTTCCGCATAACGTATTCTTCTAAAATAGCTCGGTCCCGAAATCGTTCGTCAAATTCCCACCCGCGTACCATATAACCCCACACCTCTTCAATGGGATTTAAATCGGGCAAGCGTGGAGGCCATTTTAATCGTTCTACGTTATTATTGTCTTGAAACCACTCCTCGACTAACCGAGCGGTATGGATGGGGCTGTTGTCTTGTACAAATGTTAGAACCTCCACCTCATCCTCAGGATATGCTGCCCTCACACTTGGAATAAAAATCTCTTCCAAAACCCCAACATAATGCCGAGCAGTAAATGTTGGGGGCGAAACTTTAACCAACGCTCCAGGCCCGGCATCGCTCATCCAACCCCATACACCTGATAAACAGTTATTGTGGTAATTGTAGTAATTCGTCAGATATCATCATCATAGAGTAGTTACAAGGTTCTAGAGCTTACCAAGTGAGACTCGTCCACAGGTTGCCATCGTAACGACATTTTCGGCGTCATATCTCGTCCCACTACGACGCCCAACTCGCTGTTTCGAATTTTGGGATGACAAAAACGTCTTTTCATCCGAAAATATGACACCTTGCCAATCCCGGTTTATATTTTCTTCACAAAATCTCAATCTGTGCTGGGCATTCTGGGGTGACAGCTGAATTTTTTCTGCCGGTATTCTAGCCCGCAAACCTATAAAATTATTAAAATTGTTTAGTCATTCTGCTATTTTCTATGTATTACTTTAAAATACCATTCTCGTTTAAACGGTTTCGAATGGTTTGAAGGGAGCAGTCGACTATTAATTCCTGCCGGATAGCTCTTGATGGGCAAGTTGGGTGCATACGAGCATAATTGACAATTCGCTCATCTTCATCGGTAGTTGTTTTTCTTGGCACTACTCGTGTGCTCTTTAAACCCCTCTCGCCATTCAAAGCGCCTCGCCTTATCCATTTGTTTACTGTCCATCTCTACCAACAAAGCGAAAAATAGAACCACAAAGAATTTCATGTTTTCAAAAATAATTCAAGTAACCCTTTTGATTAATGTATTCCATTATTCTTGGCAAATCAAAATGATTATTATAGAGCTCCTTAAAATACAAACAAGTTTCATTTAAAATCGGACAAATTTTA
This sequence comes from Onthophagus taurus, assembly GCF_036711975.1. Lineage (NCBI taxonomy): Eukaryota > Metazoa > Arthropoda > Insecta > Coleoptera > Scarabaeidae > Onthophagus > Onthophagus taurus. The sequence goes on from NC_091973.1 coordinate 16,181,255, forward strand.
CTGCAAATTCACACAGATTTTATTGCCTTCTAAAAACAAAATTGATGGGCAGATCAAAAGCACAAAATTATTTTATTAAAAGTTAAACTATTGTGTATTTACATTGTCAAAATAATTGTAATTGGTAGATGATAAAATCGGAATTAAGCTTACTATATAATCATAATATTCAAAATTATTCAATCTTACCGACAAATTCACTTGGTTGCAAATTTGATGAATGGGTATTCCGGCCTCGGCCAGAGCACATATTCGTAGTCTTTGCGCAAAACTACTTTCCGGTTGACTTAACACCTTCATCGTGAATACTTAACACTAAATTATCACTACCTTAATACTCTAATTTAACATTATCAAAAGCAAAAAAAAACAAGAAACCGCTACGAAAAATAACAATAAATTAATACTATCTTCATATAAAAATAACGCAGTCCTAAGACTATCAAAATCAAATATAAAGAAGAAAACGCTCAGCAAAAAATAGCAAAACACTATCAACAACCGCTCACGATCGCCAAAAGCAAAGTGATGTCCAAACGAAATATTTAAAAAAAAGTATTAAAAATATATTAAAAATAGTTTATTGTAATTATTATTGTAACGTTTCCTTTTGATTGAAAATTATTATCTGTCAAAATTTTACGGAATTCCTTAATTAAATCATTCATAATAAAATACAACAAAATATTTATTTTCATTTTCGTTTAGAGTTTGTCAGTTGTTACCATCCAATTCTGGGAAACATCCCCGTCTCTTTAAATGTCGCGCGGTAAGATTTTACAAAGGGTTTGCGATGGTCATAAAAAAATGAGATAACGCAATCACCTAGAATTTTAATTTTTTGATGGTATTTATTCTTTTAAGTTTCGTTTGGACATCACTTTGCTTTTGGCGATCGTGAGCGGTTGTTGATAGTGTTTTGCTATTTTTTGCTGAGCGTTTTCTTCTTTATATTTGATTTTGATAGTCTTAAGGTGGAATTTCGTTGCGACGTCCAGCGTTCGCGGCCCGCCGCGACGTCCAGCAGTAACGGCCAGCCGTTACGTTCGCGTGAATTTCGTTGGAACGTCTGAGTCTGTGCTTCGGCAGCATTTATGTTCATGCTTCTGTAGTGAAAGGTGCTTTTTAAAAATGGATAGGAAGACGTTAGCGGCATTGATTTTGCTAGAAGAAGAAGAAGATGATGATATTAGGCTTTTGCTATCCATTCGTGAGGACACTAGCGAGTTATATAAATCTCGAAACCAAGAAGGGTATTTTGAAATACTTATAAGAAATCATCTCAATGCCGATGATGAAAAGTTTCGCAGTTTCTTCAGGCTAAATAAAGAGCAATTTAATTTTGTGTTGAATCTCGTTCATGCAGATTTGAAGAAACAATCCACAAATTGTGTGAAAAACCCAATTTCTCCTGAGGAAAAGTTAGCGTTGACCTTAAGGTAAGGATGTTTTCTTTGTAAAAAAATACAGATGTTTAAAAAAAAACCAACAATTTTATCAAAAATGCACGTTTAATTAACAAAAGCAATATATAAGTTTATTTCATGTTGTAATAGTCGTTTGAATAGGGTGTCATAAACGTAGTGGGCGTATGATCGTCAGGTGTACTTGTATTATGGGAAGTATTGAGGGAAAATGTTGGAGTTGGTGCCTGTGGTTGGTGGGGTTGTGTCTGTGTATGTGGAATATTTATTATTGGGGAAGATGCTTGTAAATTAGTCACTAGTGTTAGGATTTGTAACTTTGCTTGCGATATTAAATTGGGAGGTAGCTTTTTTACCATTAGAGCGATGCTTCTCATGAATAAATCCACTTCATCTTCTTCCTTTTGGTGCGTTAATTGTGATAGAACGTGAAGACGATGTTTAGACCGTTCTTCCAATTCGTGTAATAATTTCGCTTTTGCGTTGCTAGGTGTTGAACTGCTGCAAGTTGGCGTGTTTGAACGGCTTCTATCGTCCATGTTTGTTCTTTTTAGTATTTTCGGATTTGGCTGATTTAAATGTATGGAATCTGGTGATCCTACGTCGTCTTTAATTATTCTTGATTGCGATTCCGAATCAGTTTGAACATCTTCATCGCCGCTATCCTGAGTATTCTGAGATGATTCGGTGTTTTGCTGTACATTACAATTTTGAATGCGGCTACAATAATAAATAAATAAGAAAACTTAAAAAAACATAACTCAAAAGAGATAGTATACCTTCGTTCAGATTTGAGAAGTTCCAAAAATGTTAGCTGTTCGTATAAATGCCATTTTGATGGTCTTGTTGATGCTGCCGAACCAGTTCCTTGCTTTTGTTATCTTTTTTGTTTTAAGTAGTTATCGCGAATATTTTTCCATCGCAATTTACAATCCTCGGCTGGAAAAATAAAATAAGAATAGGTACATAATATAAAAACATGAAATTGTATCGTATCGTATCGAATGATGTTTTGATGTTCTTTTTTTTAGGTTTTTAGCTACAGGTGAAACATTTAAATCCCTTTCATTTGCCTTTCGTATCTCATCCAGCTACATTTCAATTGTTGTCCGAGAAACATTAGAAGTGCTATGTCTGCGTTTAGTTCCTATATTTCTACCACCACAAAATGAAATAGATATGAAGGAAAAAGCACAGGAATTTTGGAATAAGTGGAATTTTCCTAACTGCGTCGCAGGAGTTGATGGCAAACATATTCGAGTTTTTTGTCCCAGAAAAAGCGGATCGCTATTCTTCAATTACAAGGATTATTTCTCAATATTATTGCTTGCTATGGTAGATGCAAATTGCAAATTTTTATTTGTGGATGTTGGTGCCTATGGAAAAGAAGGAGATAGTACCATTTTTTCAACTTCTGAAATGGGCAAACAAGTGTACTCTGGAAAATTATTTCCAAAAGACGAAATGTTGTAGTTGGCGATGAAGCGTTTAGATTACACAGACATTTAATGAAACCATACAGCAAATTATCTGCTAAATCGGATAGGAGGAAAACTATTTACAACTATCGATTATGCAGAGCTCGACGAGTCACTGAAAACGCATTTGGTCTTTTAAGCCAAATTTTTCGCATTTACTACACACCAATAGCTATAAATCCAGAATCGTGTGATAAGTTGATCATGGTAACTTGTTGTTTGCACAATCTGTTAAGAGATGCATTTTTGGAGAAAGGCAATCGACCCTTTTACGAATATGATCCAAATGTACAGATCCCGAACAATGTGACTCCATTAGCAGGAGCAGGTGGCTTTGCAAGTGCAAATGGTTTGGAAGTAAGGGAAATGTTCACCCAGTTTTTTAATGAGGATGGGGCACTCCATTGGCAGAATGATCGTGTTTTTAGAGTGTCCAGTTAATTTCTGTATGCTATTATACAGTGAGCGCAAAACTATTGGAATAAATTCACTTAAAATTCTTTTGTTTTTGAAAACATATTCGGACCCGCTAATTTTTATTTTTAGTTGCGCATTTTCAAAACTAATTTTTATTTATACAGGGTGCCCCAGAAATATAAATAGTTTAATATAAATAATTTAATATAATGTACTTAGCTAGCACAAATATATACATGCATACTTACATTTCTTCAATAACACTACACCAATCTTATTCCACGCATTTTCCCGAATCTGGTGATCCTTAAAGTCCTTATTTGCATGGTCGTAAATGCAAGGATATTCACGTACTTGTTCAATTAATAATTCGTCATCATCATGAGAAAATTTTTGCGACATTTTTAATCTAAATACGAACTCTGCATGCAAATATAACCTCTCAAATATAAAGTCACGGTTGGCGTTCGCGTCTCGACATGTTTTTGAGCAGTCGGGACGCAGCTGTCGACGGCTGGCCGCTGAGCCGTCGGGACGCGCCGCGTCAACGAAATCAATTCCATTGTATGCATTGTATTAGTGCTTGACTGCCGGACGTCGCGGCGGGCCGCGAACGCTGGACGTCGCAACGAAATTCCACCTTTACGACTGCGTTATTTTTATATTAAGATAGTATTAATTTATTGTTATTTTTCGTAGCGGTTTCTTGTTTTTTTTTTGCTTTTGATAGTGTTAAATTAGAGTATTAAGGTAGTGATAATTTAGTGTTAAGTATTCACGATGAAGGTGTTAGGTCAACCGGAAAGTAGTTTTGCGCAAAGACTGCGAATATGTGCTCTGGCCGAGGCCGGAATACCCATTCATCAAATTTGCAACCAAGTGAATTTGTCGGTAAGATTGAATAATTTTGAATATTATGATTATATAGTAAGCTTAATTCCGATTTTATCATCTACCAATTACAATTATTTTGACAATGTAAATACACAATAGTTTAACTTTTAATAAAATAATTTTGTGCTTTTGATCTGCCCATCAATTTTGTTTTTAGAAGGCAATAAAATCTGTGTGAATTTGCAGTAAAATTTGCCCGATTTTAAATGAAACTTGGGTGTATTTTAAGGAGCTCTATAATAATCCTTTTCATTTGCCAAGAATAATGGAATACATTAATCAAAAGGGTTACTTGAATTATTTTTGAAAACATGAAATTCTTTGTGGTTCTATTTTTCGCTTTGTTGGTAGAGATGGACAGTAAACAAATGGATAAGGCGAGGCGCTTTGAATGGCGAGAGGGGTTTAAAGAGCACACGAGTAGTGCCAAGAAAAACAACTGCCGATGAAGATGAGCGAATTGTCAATTATGCTCGTATGCACCCAACTTGCCCATCAAGAGCTATCCGCCAGGAATTAATAGTCGACTGCTCCCTTCAAACCATTCGAAACCGTTTAAACGAGAATGGTATTTTAAAGTAATACATAGAAAAAAGCAGAATGACTAAACAATTTTAATAATTTTATAGGTTTGCGGGCTAGAATACCGGCAGAAAAAATTCAGCTGTCACCCCAGAATGCCCAGCACAGATTGAGATTTGGTGAAGAAAATATAAACCGGGATTGGCGAGGTGTCATATTTTCGGATGAAAAGACGTTTTTGTCATCCCAAAATTCGAAACAGCGAGTTTGGCGTCGTAGTGGGACGAAATATGACGCCGAAAATGTCGTTACGATGGCAACCTGTGGACGAGTCTCACTTGGTAAGCTCTAGAACCTTGTAACTACTCTATGATGATGATATCTGACGAATTACTACAATTACCACAATAACTGTTTATCAGGTGTATGGGGTTGGATGAGCGATGCCGGGCCTGGAGCGTTGGTTAAAGTTTCGCCCCCAACATTTACTGCTCGGCATTATGTTGGGGTTTTGGAAGAGATTTTTATTCCAAGTGTGAGGGCAGTATATCCTGAGGATGAGGTGGAGGTTCTAACATTTGTACAAGACAACAGCCCCATCCATACCGCTCGGTTAGTCGAGGAGTGGTTTCAAGACAATAATAACGTAGAACGATTAAAATGGCCTCCACGCTTGCCCGATTTAAATCCCATTGAAGAGGTGTGGGGTTATATGGTACGCGGGTGGGAATTTGACGAACGATTTCGGGACCGAGCTATTTTAGAAGAATACGTTATGCGGAAATGGGATAGTCTTCGTGGCGGGGATTTATGTCAGCGATTGGTCGGCTCAATGACATCCCGATTAGAAGAATGTCAAAATAATAACGGGTTATACACCCATTATTAAATTTTGACATAACAAATTTTATTCATTATTAAGTAGGTATAATTTTTATTATTAAAGTGTTCTTAATATTTGATGAAATCTTTTTAATTTTTTCAATGCTGACCGACAAAACCAAGTGAGAAACAACAAGCGCATACCTGGCTGTGGTCCTCAAGACGAAAAAGATAGAACTCTTCATCCCGCGGGATGATGAGTCCCTTCCAAAGCCGGTAAGTTGAGACAACCTTAATAAAATTAATATTAACCATCAATATTTTTTTTCTTGCAATTGAATCCTGGATATAACGACTTCCGCAGAAATCCGGGTGGTCCGGGAGAAGAAGGGGGGGGTTTTTAGTGGGTAGCAGGTGCTAATTAATTGTAGTCCCACACTCCCGGCCGAAATACGATTTTTCCGACCCACGAACTATAGGCGCCATCAGTAGGCCGGGGTGCGTAAGGCATTTTCCCCTCCTCTGCGCAAAAAAAAAATATATATATATATATAATAAAATGTTTTATTATTAATAAAATTTTCTTTGTAAATAAATGAATTATATACTCAAAATCAAATGGTTTTTCATTATAATATGGAATATTATCATGCTCATAAATAACAATCTATAAAATTCAGTTTACAGGTAGTTTCAACAGAAATTTTATATTACCTTATGTGAATAAGGTAATAAATTTTTTAACATTACTAAAGTGTACAAAAAATAAAAAGTTTATTGTTTACCCATTTACGATGAAGGTGAGAAATTATTGTAAAATTTTAGGACTTATTACAAAAAAAATATATCAACTCAAGAAATATAAATTCGCAAAAGCCTTATGTCAAAAATACGCAAAAAAATGTGAAGAAACGGTGCGTAAACGCATTAATGGTCGTAAATGGCTTGAAATTATTGAGACTTTCTATAATATTAAACGGTTAAAATGCCATTTTAAATGAGATTAGAAAAAAAATATTACTAATGGAAATTAAGAGACGATTTTTACATCGAATTTTAACTAAACTCTTTAACTTTACGAAGATATACAGTACAGAAACGTATTTAAAATTAAGAAACAATTTTTTTCACTTATTAAAGTTCAATTATTTTATTTTAATGAATATATTTGACTATTTTATGAATTTTTAAAATCGACTACGTCATAACATTGGTACAGTTATTTGAATTGTAAAAACGAAATTGTGTATTTTTGTTCGAATCCAAGGCACGCTCGACTTTAAGCTGGCATCGGGCGCCCGGCATTTCAGGGTTGAAGAGACGACAAGGCTAGAGCAAAGGTTCGAGAGAAAATGAGTATGCCCCTCCAGTCTTCGATTCTTCGGCCGTACTCGGCAAAGCGACCGTGCGGGGGATTTGTTTTCTGTCCCTTACGCCATGTAGTAAATAAGGTTTGGCCGATAGTACTTAGAAAATATATGCTTAGTTTAGAAGGTTATAGGAGTGAGGGGAATAGATCGATGGATAACATTTTTAATTGTATATTATGGATATATTTATTGATGATTTTGAGTGGAAAGTTGTTTTGCTGAGCAAGCTTATAAATATAGTTAAATTCGTGTATACGATCATCGTTTGACAAAGGATATTCCAACGCTCTATGAATCAAAAACCTGAAATTAACCATTTTATGTGTCATAGTGTGGGCAGAATCAAAAGGAATGGTGGCCGCGATGTTAGTAGGTTTTCTATGTATGTTATTTGTTATCTTATCGTTTTGATTTTCAATACAGAGGTCTAAAAAGTTCAGTTTCTTGTCTTTTTCTATTTCAATAGTGAACACTAGTGTTTGACCTGTTAAGGATTTTTTAATGTCAGTGTTTGACCGAGCCATATTATTTTTCTTGTAGATCCCTCTGCCTTTGCATATAATGATCAAAATATGATCAAATACATATCTGATTCATTTAAAGTTACTTACCCTACATATAAAATACAACATCCTGAAGTAATATTTTTTAAAAATTAAAAAGGAAAACAGTATTTCGCATTTAGTGTTTAACCACTTTGATTACATTAACACTGACCAACGGTCAATTACTGGCGTTTTACCTTATTTAAGTATTCTAAAAATGATTGAAGTTCGCTTTCGTTTCCTTCCCAGATGCAAAAGACATCATCGACGTAACGTATCCATTTATAAATATGCTTTCTATATGGATTAAGATCATTAATAATATACTCATTTTCCATGTGGTTGAGATATATTTCAGAAAGTATGCCCGACAATGGCATTCCCATTGGTAGACCATCAGGTATTTTAAATGATCAAATTTACAGTAATTTTGTTTTATTATGTGTTCAAGGATGATATTAAAGTGATTTAAGGTGGTTTCATTATTGAAGTGTTTGGCAAAGATTTCAAACATAATTTAAGGGTAAGGTCAATTGGAACATTAGGGTATAGGTTTGTTACGTCAAAGGAAGTTACGATTTTATTTTTTAGACTTAAGTTCTTAGTTTTACTGACAAATTTCTCGGTGTTATTTATGGAGTGTGTTGGTATGAAATGAACTATTTTAAAGATGTTTAGCATAAATTTAGCTAGTTTTTCAGTAGGTGAGCCCTTGTACGATGTAATAGGTCTGATTGGTAAATCTTTCTTGTGTAGTTTTAGCAGTGAATATAGAGGTGGAACTCTAGGGTTCATATGTATGAAGAAAGTGGTTTGGAAAATTTTTTGTTGTTGGAATTTTTTAGGAAAGGTGTGAATTCAATTAGAGTTTCTTTACATTTGTTAATTATGTCTATTTTTCGATAGAGTTATGAATTTTTTACGTATTTCGTTGGTGATTTCGACCCCTTATTCCCTGAATTTCCAGGAATCTCGCGGATATGTTATTCGGAACGTTATTTTCGATCTTTGGACTGAGTTTGGAGGTGTCACCAAATTTTTCGACAAAGTTATGAATTTTTTACGTATTTCGGGGGTGATTTCGACCCCTTATCCCCTGAATTTCCGCGAATCTCGCGGATATGATATTCAAAACGTTATTTTCGATCTTTTGACTGAGTTTGGAGGTGTCACAAAAATTATCGACAAAGTTATGAATTTTTTACGTATTTTCAGGGTGATTTCGACCTCTTATCCCCTTAATTTCGGCGAACCTCGCGTATGTTATTCGAAACGTTATTTTCGATCTTTGGACTGAGTTTGGAGGTGTCATAAAATTTTTCGACAAAATTATGGATTTTTTACGTACGTTTTTCCTGACTATAGGTTTCAATTAATTGAAAACTTATTATAGTTACTAAAGTACGTAACTATATTCAACTGGCTATTCTTTCTTAGTTTGACCTATATCCCCTCACTCAAATCTACGCGCTCTCTTGTGTGACGTCACACCGGTTTGAGACACGTGCCTATGATAATTCGCAATATTTAGAGAATATAGAGAAACAATTTAAGTGTAAAAAATTAAAAAGTTTAAACATCAAAATGTTTATTTCAACAAAATTAATGTATTATTTACCTTTTTTTGATACCTATTATACTCAGGTTTACTACTAAATTGATTCAGACCTGCATGACGTCACTCCCTTCCACAACCAACAAGTAGTGGATTAGCCGTCAATTAATTATCTTAAAAATACTGTATGCAATCAATATCACAGTATTTTTATTGCAATACGCGAGTTGCGTATGATGCGTATTGCATTGTGATATTGGTTGCATACTTGCAATGATGACGTCGGGTACGATAATTAATTAACACACCGTATACAGAGGCCGAACTCCGGCTAATAAATTGGCACTCCTATCTATCCTTGTTCAACTAATGAAAACTTCGAAAACTTTCTCTCTCACAAAGACTGAAACTGTGTAGATGGCGGTAGTGTAGTAGATCGATAAATACAAGCGGGAATTTGAATGCTCGTTTAAATCTAAATTCCATTATTTACAAATTTTAAAATGAAAACATTGATTTTTTGGACTTGTTATTAAAAAAAAACTAATAAAATATTATTAAATAAAAATGCAAACTTCAAAAGAATAAATCTATGTATATTTATAAACAAATATTTACATTTAATCGTTTTCATGCTCATGGGTTCATTTTTGTACAATGGTAACGCATTTGCTTCAAGGCTACAGGAAAACCCATGAAAAACTCTAATGTCAAATACATTTCTAAACAAATTTAGGTATACAATTTGCAATTGTAAACAACAAATTTAAGACAGCCAGAATAAAAAAATACTACGAAGCGACTAAAGTTAAAAGTATTACAGCGAAAATGAGCAGTACACAGTATTAATGATAAAATGTTGTTTTACTTATAAAATAATTATTGTTTCCAAATTAACAGTTCATATAAAACTTTAATATTTCTTTTTATTTGTTTCTGTTCGTATCAATTAGAATGCCAAAATATTTGAAACTTAATTAATGCTTTATTATTATTACTATAACTTAAAGTTAATCTTAAATTAAAATGAGCGAAAGAATAACAAACCCAGCAAAATTCATCAGAATTAAGACAAAACGAAAAAAAACAAGATTCATGTAACAGGTCTTAGTCTTAGTCATCTATCTAACTTAAATTTATAAATATACTTATTGATATTTAATGGAAATCAAAATAACTTGACCACTTGCTCTACCGAACGTCCGCAAATGTAGCAAATCCTACCAATTTCGGTCCTTACTTTATCACCAAAAACCAACTAATTCTAAGATAACAAATTATGACAATAAAACTAAGGAAAACTAAGTTGTACAAACAAATATACTACTAAACAAATCTATAATCAAACGATATAGATTTGTTTAGTAGTTTAAATAGTCAAACGATAAACACGCAAAACTGTACAATAATTAAACAAAACACAGATAAAAGATTGATGAAATTGATAAAAATTTAAATGGCTTAATAAGCAACTCACGAAAGTTCGTTAGTTCCGACAGAACCGGACGTAGCTGTGGGATTTACAGATTTACGACTTGAAATACATAGCGCCATCTATTGCTTTTTTTTAACTCTACGAGTTTGCGACTTAAAAATTTTGAAATAAATGGTGCCATCTATTGGTTCCTTTAAATACTACTATAACGCAACAATTGCGCCATCTACACAGTTTCAATCTATGTGAGAAAGTACCATACGAATTTTTCATTAGTTGAACAAGGATAGATAGGAGTGCCAATTTATTAGCCGGAGTCAGGCCTCTGTATACTCTGTGGCCGAGTAGAAAAACATTGTGTTCTACATCGTGGACAAATATACTCTGCCATTTTATACTGTGATGTGCCAAGAATATAGATCTAATTTTTATATTCAACGCTTCAATCTATAGTGATTGTGAGTACACATTACTTAAAATCTTAGTCTAATTTAATTTATGAATTTTTATAGAAAAAATCTAACCTCACTTTCAAGAACAATTATTTAAGCAGCTTTGGGAAGCTTCTAACTTTGCTGTTATATAAAGGTAAGTTTTTATTTTTTTTTATTAACCATAATTAATTAACAAACTAACTTTTATTTTGGTTTCAAAGAAACAAATTTTTAAAAAAAGATTAATGTTATTCGAGGAACGGAATAGCTTTTCGTGGCGTATAGAGATTATAAATTTAGACTTAATTTTAACATGATCTTACGCTCCTTTCATACTTATTTGGAATCCGCTTACTCAGATCTTAGAAAATGGTCTTCACCTGCAAGTTTTAAGTCAACTACCTGACTAAGGGCCGGTTCAACAATCAAGATAAACTGGGGATAAGTATTTCTCGGTATAAGGCCTTTCCTCCTTCTCTTCGTATAGCTTATTTCTGTTTCTTTTTAATTTATAATTCGCGTAAATCGTTCTTAAAAAATAGAGAGGTATCTCTCTATTTTTTTGAAAAATTGACAACGGAATTCGACAAACGCAATTATTTGACATATTTAAGTAAAAAGCGGGTTGATATCCACCCAACCGTTTTCGACTAAACCGCGATTTTCCGCGAAACTATATGGGATATCGAAAAAATAAAGTGTACTCCTAAGAACACATCACCTGTTCAAAATTGAATTTTTTTCGTCGACTAGTTTTTGAGAAAGAAATTCGTAAATTGGACAAAGTTGTCGGCACGAAAACTGCAGCGGCAAAAATTTCCAATTTATAAATATAAGGTAGAAGTGTTTACTGATTACAATAAACAGTAATTTTCCTATATATCGATCTTTAAACAGACGAAAATAGATTTTTCAAGTTATACCGAAACATACTTATCCCGAGTTTATCTTGCGATTGTTGAACCGGCCCTAAATAAAATAGAGTATATAATCCCGTATTACGTGTCGTCGCCATATTTGTCGTTGCTACAGCAGTAATTTTTCGTTTATTTTGAAATATTTAAATTTATATATACGGGTGTCTCACATAACTGGTTCGTTAGAATTTTGTTAGATTTTGTTCGATCTAAAATGCTTTCAAGATGGCCGCCACTTCCGGTCTAGTGGAAGTAGACCACACCTTCGTTGCTTTAAATGGAATGTTATAGTTTGTATTACACCTTTTAATTACATGTGAAAAAATATGTTGATTTTGATAAAAGTTATGGGTACCTAGCATTTTTCGTTTTCGAGTTATTTGAACCAGTTACGTGAGACGCCCTGTATATACAGTGTGTTTGATTTTAGCTGTCCCAGCAGATATCTTGATTATTATACAAAATAGATAGGACGACTCAGGACGATTTCAGATTTTTTCTGTGTTCTCAAACAACAGGTTTATGTTACCGTATTCGAATAGTCAGTAGCCAAATGACACAATACATATTGCAAAAAGCTAGAAGACATTTAATAAACACAATTGTAAAATTACATAAATTTGAAGTTTTGTTACATTTTTATTTTTTTTCTGTTTCTTAGTGTTTCTTCTCAATAGACAGGTATCAAAATTTGTTTTATATTTTTTTGTTTCAGAAGCAGAATTCGAGAATTCTTAGTCCTTACCTTTCCTTTTACCCATTAGATGTCGTTATTCCTTATTTCTTTAAAATTGTTTGCAAAATATTTATTAATAATCTTATTAATTTTTTTTTTGGAGGGAGGATTTTTTTTGTTAATAAGGGATTTAGTTTTCAAATAAAAGACAGATGTTTAATACCTACAGTATTTATTTTTACTTTTACTTTTGGGAGTTGCGCGATAAGATACATTTTTTTTGGAAATTCGAGTGGAGTATAAATTCGGACGGGTTTTGAAAACCCGGTCTCTTTGGTTTTCGTGACAATTCTCTCCGCCGGTGGTGAAGAAAAGCAACGACTAGTGTAAATCAGCGTAGATAGACATTTTGGAAAATTTGCTATTAAATTTTGGCGTCTTGAGGCTAATCCGAAGACATCGGAAATATCACTCCCGTTGAAAAGTCGCGGTTAAGTCTTTTCTATAACCCGACCCGGATATTTTAACCGGATTTAATATTTTTCACCATTTTCATAAATTTTTGGGCGTAGACCTCGACCAACTGAGGTCTTTCTTTTGGGGAACCTTTTTTTTTTTGTTTTTTTAATGAAATTCTTGGTTCTAAAATTTTGAGCACAATAACTTCAATACCACTGGATACCCACTCCTTACCATACCATCTTGAAGGAAGCTGCTGAACATTATCCAACTCATACCTTTTCGAAGGTGACAAAAAAAAAATTCGTTTTAAACTTTCAATTTTTTTGTTATTCTACTTGATTGTCTGTCTATTGTTTCAATTATAAAGTTTGATAATTCAATTTTTTTTTGTACATTATAATAATACTTACCTGGTATAATTTAGGATCTTTAAAAAAAAAAAAAAAAACTAGACAATCGGTGTCGCGGTTAATCAGGTGTTTCATTTAGTTTTTTTTTGTTATCCAATTAAATCTTCTTTGTTTCGTTTTTTTTTTACACTTTTTTTTCTTTAGGTTATATTAATTTTGATTTGATTTAACCTATATAATTTATTTTATTTGATTTCTTTTATTTTGCAATATATATATCATTTTGCTTACCTGCATCTATTGAGTTTCTTTATTTTCTTTCTATATCTCTGTGTTATTAAATTTTCGTTATTGTATGAACTTCTTGTTTCCAACATCACTTCACAATCAGTGCCCGTTGCGAATTAACGGATTGTGTGGCGCCTTAAATAAATCGAACCTTCCCTTCTCCAAACGAGTTTGCCGGGGAGTTCGCAACAAACTGGTTGGGTTGAATAATAACGTAAATTGTTTTGCCGGTTGTGTGTCGATCGGGTAAAAATTTTAAAAATTATCATAATTTTCATTTCGGTTCGGGTGCGTTTTGGTTTTCCCTTTTTTTTTTAAACGCGTAACAGCGTAACAGTTTTCCATGTGGTTAATAGTAACACTCGTGATTCGGAGCATAGTACAAAAAAACTTTTAAAATAATAGTTGTAGTAAATTTTATATTCAATATTGCTCTCTTTCACTTTTGCTCTCAGATGCATAAATATCGAGAAAACACGAAAATATGAAAATGGGATGAATGCGCAGTATTGCAAGATGTTAATGGTAGCGCATGAATTTCGGAGCATATTACAAACAATGTGGTATTTATATAACGAAGTTTTTTTTATAGTTTTATAATAGGTAATCAAATTGGGAACGGTCCATTTAAAATTTCAACGTAACCCTGAGTGGACAGACATTTGAGATTTCAACCTCATAACTGTAATCTATCGTAACCTTACCTTACTTTACCCATTGGCACTACAGTTCCTGTAGAAGCTCGGCCTCCCCCACCACTCCTCTCCAGCCCTCCATGTCCTCACTCCCAGCTTCCTCAGGTTAACCTTCACGTCGTCCAGTCATCGTCTGCGCGGACGTCCCTGACGTCGTTGATGATGCCATCTTTTCAAACAGTACTTCCTCTAGACATGTGCATATACTTTGTTTGGTTAATATGGAGGTCAACCAACCTTGTGTCTCCTACCATCTCCCGTAGACATGTGTCTAGTTCAGTTTATCACAGATCCCTAATCAGCTTGCCGTCCTTTTTCTCAATCATCTCTGTCCTGGTCTGAAATCCTCTCTTTTCCTTCTTTATTCTGCCACACATCTGTTTTACCTCTTTCCTTTCATCTTCTTTATTTTCTCTATCTTCCAGCGGTCCTATTCTCTCCTCTTTCTCCAAACTATTTAGCGCTATAAAACTTCCTCAGTCTTGTTTTGGGTTGGGTTAAGATTCATCGTTTCATCTTTCTTCCAGAATGTATTAAGTCTCCTAGAATTATCAAGTAATCTATTATAAACCTTTGTGCATATTGTTATATAACCTATATGCTATGCACTTAACATGTATGAGTTGAGCTGGGGAATAAATTAATAAAAACAAAAAAATTTCAATTGATATGGATGCTCCATGTCAGTCTTTGATCAAGTCTGCGTCCGATCGTATAAATTATAGATTTACTGCGGTAATATCACCATTATCACGTAATTTGTTATAACACAAAAATATAGATTAAGCTCCAACAATTTTTTTTTTAATTCGGAATTAAATAATAAAAATGCGTTGTTTAATTTGTCAAAATCTCATTTCAAACATTGACTTCTCAAATTACAAAGACGAGAAGATAAATATAGACCCAAATAGATTTGCCTAGCTATCATGTCTTTACAGTACAGTACTGTCAAACATAAACGTTAGACTCCTAGCGTTTCATATTTGTGTGGTGTGAATTTATATATTGTCGGCGTTTTGTTTTTCGCTAATTGTTGAATAACATAAATATAATTCTTACTAATTTTATTCATTCACTCTGTAATTTTTAATTTTTCTCGTATTTACAGTATGTTTCTATAACGGAATTCGAAAAGGTATATAACAACATAATGACGTCTCATGTCATTGTTAGTGCTTGCAATCAAGATAGTATGAAAAAATCGAATAAGTTATTTGCGTCTTTAAACAGAAATCAAAGCGAAAATATTGATTCGCTTAAATTGAGCATATTATCTTATATTAAAGCTGTAAATAAAAAGAATGAATCGATGCTAAGTAGCAGATCACGCCAACATAAACAAGAATCTGATATAAATAAAACTGTAAGCACAATATCGCTAGAAGATAGTGTTCATTATATTAAACGTAAACGCAAATCTTTAGTATGTCAAGAAAAAGTTGTAGATAATTTTACTGAAAATGTCGACAAACCGAGTTTAGACTTTACTGATGATTTACCGCAAAAGAAACAGCCAAGGATATCTACAGAATCTGAAAAGTATGTAGAAATAAACAATCTAATGACATCTGATGATATCAAAGCTATAGATGACCTTTTGGAGAGTTTAAAAACATATAGAAATATAGCTGAACTTGAAGATGTAGCTGATTCTGCAGAAGTGACACAGGCATCATTGTCGACTTTAATCAATTACTCAACAGAAATGATCGAAAATGTTACAAATGGGTGTATTGAACCGATCGTGATAATACCTCCACAGCAATGTAAAGCAAAACTTATAACACATCCTAATGAATATCAGAAACCAATTTCACCCGTTGTTACCGTATTAAATGAAAGTAAACAAATTATTCGAAAAGTTATAAATATACTTACAGAGCCGTTCACGATACAAATTCCACCACAATGCAACGTACGGATTACAATAAAACACAGCAAAAATTACAAAGACATTTTACCGGTTGTTAACGTATACAGCGAATCTAAGCATATAAAAGTAGTAAGCATACCTCCCTAATTAAAACCGATTTATAATGAAGACGAGGTAAAAGGTGAGTTTTTTAAATTCTTTGTGGAGTTTCCGCCGAAACTAAGATTGCGATTTTGGTGTTCAATTTTTTCTTTTACAGACCGTGTTTCAGCTAGCAATCTTCCAAATAAATCGAGTTATTTATTTTCGACCTTAGGTAAGAAATATTACTGTTATATATACAACAATTATATATATATATTAACTGTTATATCTTTTGTTATATAAACAAAATAAGAAATTATTTATGGCACAATATTTAAAAGTTATATTTCATATCTATAGCAAACATACAGAGTTGGATTTAAAAAACCGTAATAACGAAGTTTATGAAAATAAGTTATTATTTATGGTACATTAAATCTTTATTAAATTTATTTTAAAATGTATGTGTTTCTTATCAAATATAATTATAAATGTTTCTACGGCTAGGATTAAAACTCAACCAATACCAAATGTTTATAGTTGATAATAAAAAATTAGACTAACCGCAAACTAAGACATCTTAACTTTAAAAATTTTACACCGTTTATTTTAAAGGAACTAGATGTTGCTTTTCCTAAAAATGTTGCGCAATATTTTCGTTTCTTTTTTTCGTAGACCAACAATAACTTATGCAGCATTCGATAATCAAATCACGGGATTCGGAACATTTTAGAAAATTAGTTTTAGGGCCGGTTCAACAGTACACAACATTAAATAATTATTAAAATAATTAATATTAAATAAAATCAGGTTGATGAGAAAAATAAAACAAGCTTTAAATATATAAATGTATTATATTAAAGATATGTTGATGTCAAAACTTCTTTCGGGAAACGTCGGGGTTGAAATTGAGACAGACGAGTTTTGCGAGTGTGTTAAGTCGGTTGTTGATATTGTCGGTGTATTGGAAATTTTATTTTATTGGTGGTAAAATTTTGGAAAATTACACTGTTTGTGGATATAATCAATCGATTTACGGTTTTTGAAACGCCTTCGGGGAGATATAACACTGCAAATTTCGAGTTGCGAATTTTAAGGCTGTCCAAGCACTAAGGCGTAAGAAATGAGTTTTTTTTTAATTTCAACGCTTATCTATTCTGAATTAAATCATCAGAGAAAACACTGATTCATTGAAGTGAGACATAATGTGGGATTAATTCGCGAAGAATTCACCACGCTAGTCCGCAAAGGCTCTTCATCGGACATCTGTAGAATCAATCTAGAATCAACGTCATCCATGCGACATCTCGTCGTCATAAATAAGTACTGGAAATTAAGGTCGGTTACAATTATATTAATTATTTACTTCGTTCGCCTATTCAACTTACATCTTGGTTTACGCGTGGTCCCTCCAATTTGTTTGAAGAACTTGAATACGATAGATTTGGAAATTTATTTTTTTTTTGTTGTTTCTAAAAAAAACAACTTTGTTCATAAGAGAAGAGTTTATAATTATAATTTTATTTTATACTTACGCTCAAGATTGTTGTACCGGTTGTCACGTTGAAGCGGGATTTATTTTTTTTATTTCAATTTAGAGTTGTGGCGCGTATTTTTTCCAAATTTCGGTCGGTTCTGGTTTTATTTGAATTTAATTTACTTACCTGTACGCCGTCGTGTTAAAGGAATATGTTTATTATTGTTTAGCCCGCGCTAAACGATTTAAATGTACAGGGTGATTGACATAAGAACCGACACAGATCAGGGACATGTAGAGGACAATAAATTAAGAAGATTTAAAGTAACTTACCTCTATACTAAGTTGTACACCTGAGGAGTTATAGGCCTTCAAAGTTGGCTCTTAAATTTTTAAAAAGTTCAATATCTTCGTAATAAATGAAGCTAGAAAAACCAAACATGGTATACGTTATAAGTGTACCAAGGGTATTAATTGATAGCAAATTGAACTCAATTGAGGCATTTCAAAGGATTGATTAAGAGGTATGGTATCCACAGATTTTTGACAGATTTTTTTAACCTTTTGGCGAATTTAATACATTACTACTTCATTTCATGTATAATTTAATTCTGAAACTTTTCTTACTCTTATTATTTTTTAAAAAACCTTGTCATTTTCATAAAAAACTTAAATAACTAAAGACACTTATTTCGTAATGTTACTTAAAAGAAGCGAAAATTCAGTAGTCGGCTATGAAATTGTACGTCAAACTTGACAAATAGGTTATAAAGTTATTTGACGACAAGGTTTTATACCCTATTTACGAAATACGTGTCTTTAGTTATTTGAGTTTTTTATAAAAACGACATTGTTTTTTAAAAAATAATTAGAGTAAAAAAGTTTTAGAATTAAATTCCACATGAAATGAGGTAATAATGTATTAAATCTACCAAAATGAAATGCCTCAATTGGTCTCAACTTGCTACCAATTAATACCCTCGGTACACTCATAACGTATACCAAATTTGGTCTTTCTAACTTAATGTATAACTTAATGTACGAAGATATTCAATGTGCAATGCCGCGTTCCCCCACCTACGTATTATTTAGCTTATCTTCGCGCATTACCTTCAAGAGATCCAGTATCTCTTCCGCTTTTCGATTGTACATGTATTTACTGCTTTGTGCTTTTCGCTGGCCATTTTGACCACTCATCGCTTTTCTTTTCCTCCTCTATTGTTGTATTTTGTGGTAAGTAAAATAAACACTTTATTATATTTATTATTATATTTTATTTTATTATATTTATTATAATACTTTATATATTTTATCGAATCAGCACCAGTTTTTTTTGTTACCGCTTTGTCGGAAACAATTATTTTTTTTTATTTACTCATCATTATTGTTATTCTTTTTTGTTTTGTATATACTTAACTTTCAAGTATTATTTTTTTATTTTTATCATTAGAATTATTTTGTTGGTGTCAAAATTTCGTAGTTTTATTCAGAAACTTTTGCGGGTTGATGTAAATTTAGAAAATTACGTGGCGCTCATTGGCAATATCGTTATTTGGAAGAACTCATACCCCGCCGACTGTAGCACAGACGGCCATCAACGTCACGAATATTTTTCACGACCAGACACTAAAGAATTTTGTGGATAAAATTATAGTACATATTTAGTTTTGATAAAAAGCCACGTAACAATATAGTAAATAATTGCTGTAGTGAATGGTTGGTCGAGCGAATTAATGTAAACTCTTAAACTTGATTGTAACTACTTTATTCACAAATAAACACACTTATAACCTTAAGGTGCATTTAAACCAAACGAACAAAGAGCTAGAGCTAGAACAAGAGCATTCTTTCTTGATCTTTTAGTGTAAACGAAAGCGCGTTTTTAGCGTTTACACCAAAATATCAATGAGCAAAAATGACAATCAAGAATTAGAATTCTTGCACATAGATGTTTAGATTAGCCGAACGAATGCTCATTTGGCTAGAATACAAGAACGCTTTGAAGAGACCGCTCGGATGAGCGAGCACGTCCGAACATGCAAGAAGGCGTTGTTGCATGATTGTTCTCGCGCTCTAGTGCCGTGTACATCAAGCGATCGAACATTCCTAGAATATTCCCTAGAATCTTTGAGAACACAGACAGAACAACGAAAGAATGCTCTATCTGTTTACACTAAAAGAATATGATAGAGTGGGGATAGAATGAGCATTCGCTCGTCTGGTGTAAATCGGCCTTTACAGCTATCGTGCTCGGACTCGACTCTCCCCACGCTTGTCCGGTCACGTTCGCATCGTACGCTCCTTACGGCACACATGCGCGCGCCCTACATCTCCCTTTCTACAATTACTAAATTTATTATTTATTCTCTTCCAGACCTGGTGATGGTTTCTTTCTCTGTCTTTTCAACACTCTGTTGCACTTCCTCATTCAAAGCACTTTTAAAGTTTTCACATGCTCTGCTTTTGCGGTTACAACGCACTTCACCTTCCCGGCTTTCACGCACTTCCTCATTGTTTAGGACGACGACATCTCTCCTGTTTCTTCTGAAGTCCTGTCCATCGGTGTTGATCCAGTAAGACTTTGAGGTGGCGGCTTTCTTGTCCATTGTTCCGTACTGTTTATTATCTAAGATCTCTGATTTGGTTGGACTTCTTCCATTTCTTTAGCTCTATGTCTTCGGTCGTCATTCTTCTTTTGTTCTTCTCTCTCTCTTTCGAATCTTTGATACACGTAATCATGATCAGGTATATTCGGTATCAATGATTTTTCACTTGGGGGCAACGTATCACGCAAATTACGAGCAAAAACAATTGGGATGGCGATACACCGCATTTTACAATCATGTTGGCGTATTTCTGAATGCCAACAAACCCAATAATATTAATATGTCATCTATGTGCACTAGTACGCCATTTACACCTCCAAATAATCTGTTCATACATCTTTGATATATTTCGGGTGCTGATGATATCCCAAATGGCAGTCTTTTGTAGCAAAACCTACCAAATGGCGTTAAAAAAGTTGTATAAATTGTCGATTCTTTTGTTAGTGGGATTTGCTAAAAACTTGATGAACAATCTAGTTTTGTAAATATCTTACTGTCATTTAATTGTGCTAGTGTCTCCTCTACACTCGGAAGTAATACTCTTTCTCTTTTAACATACTTATTTAAGTCTGTATAAGATCCACATATCCTGATGCCTCCCGATTGTTTACATGTTACCACCATCGGCGCGCACCATTCTGTAGGTTCTTCGATCTCTTAGATCACATTCACTTGTACCATTTTTAGCAATTCCTCTCTTACCCTATCCAACAATTGCACTGGTACTCTTCTTGGAGTCGCGATAGTAAATGGTTTTGCATCTTTATTCAGTTTTATATCATAGTTCATGTCTTTTAATTTACCTATTCCTGAATAAATATCATTTGAGTATTTTGATTTAAATATCGCCTTTTTTCTTTTAGTACACCAGGTTTCTCTATGGTTTCTCCATAATGGGACTGAGTTCGTATGCTCTTGATATTAGTCCGTGTAAAGCCATACTTCCTTGTATATCTCCTTCATTCTCTTCCATTCTTGTCGGTTCCAAGCTACCCTGTGCCATGTTACTCCTCCACAACTCCTCTTAAACTCATTTTCCCAGCTGGCAGTTGGTCTTCCTTTTTTTCTCTTTTTGTCTATTGGGTACCAATCTAAGATTTTGTTGGTCCATCTCTCATCTTGTACTCTTATAATATGACCCGGCCAATTCCATTTTCGATCCAATACTATTCTTCCAATATCCTCGATGTTTGACTTTTCCCTTATCCATTCTTCTGTTTTTCTATCTTTCTTCGTAATGCCAATCATCCTTCTATGCATTGCTCTTGCTGTTACCCTAATCTTTTTAATTATTTTGTTTGTTAATATCCATGTCTCGCATCCATAAATCATGACAGAGAGGACACACATTTCCCAAAATTTTTTCTTTTTCTCCATTTCTATGTTTGATTTCCATATATTTTTGTATTTGTTAAACATTTGCCATCCCATTGCCATTCTCCGTGTTATTTCTTCTCCTGTGTTTTTAGTTGTAATCTTTTGTCCTAGATATACGAAATGCTCTACTTTGTCGATTTCCTTTCCAAAAAAATTATTTTATTTTTTTGTTCACAATTTATGTACATTGCTCTTGTCTTGCTCATATTTATCTCCTGACCAGTTTGCTTCCCTCTTCTCGATATTGTTTCCAGCATTTTCCTTACTTCCGTTTTGTTTTTTCCTATAAGTACTATGTCATCTGCAAACTTTAACCTGTTCAACCATTGCCCATTTATTCGTATTCCCAGGTCTTTCCATTCTTCTTCTACAAACATTGTTTCCAATACTGCATTGAATAGCTTTGCAGAAGTCACATCACCTTGCTTCAGTCCATTTCCTAGAGTTATCGTCCTTTTATTATTATTCATTTCGATGTTTAGTTTTGAGTTTTTGTATACATAGTTTAATATACGAATATACTGATCTTCCATACCAGACGTTTGTATGACCTGTAAGATTGTTTCTGTTCTTACATTGTCAAACGCTTTCTCAAAGTCTACAAATAATAAGAGCATTGGGAAGTCATAATCATTCGATTTTTTTATCAGTTGCTGCACGACTAAAATATTGTCTAACGTGGAGAAGTTCTTCTTGAATCCTGTTTGGTGTTCGATGGATGGTAGGTGTTGCTTTATTCTCCTTGTAATTATGGACATAAATATTTTATACATCACCGGGAGTAAACTTATTGGTCTGTAATTGTTGATATGTTCCCTATCGCCTTTTTTATATATTAAGGCAAGTTTAGCTACGAGCCAGCTATCAGGTATCTTTTTTTGTTTCAAACAGTTATTAAAAATTTCCTTCAATATTTTCACTATATGGTTTCCTCCTGCCTTTATTTCTTCATTTCTTATCTGATCTATACCTCCAATTTATCCTTCCTTCAGCTTTGATATTACATCACTTACTTCTTCTGTCATTATTTCGTATTATATCTGTTCATTCTCTCTCTCTTCAGCCTCCATCATGTCTGCTCCCGCATTCCATTCAATTCCTTCTTTTTCCGCCTTGTTGTATAGTTCCTTATAAAAGTCGCATATAATGTTTAATATTTTTGCATCTTCCCTTTTGCTCATACCGTTTTTATCTTTCATTACTATTATTTTGTTTTGTCCCACTGATTGTTGTCTCACACTTTTTCTTATACTTCCTCCAGTAGTAATTGCATCTTCTAATTCTAGTATTTTTTTGTTATACGACCATTCTTTCCATTTTTTCCTTATTAATTTTGTTATTTCTGTGTACTCAATCTTTTCTCTTCCTGATCTCTTTATTGTTTTTCTTTTATTTAATAGTTTACGTATATCGCATGGTAAATTTGACCTCTGTTTTTCTTTTTTTGTATCTTTTTGAATATCCTTTGTAACCTTTGTTATTGCCTTAGTTATTATATGTTTTTTGTTTTCTATGTTAGGGTTAGCTTGAATTTCCTCCAAACTTAATTCGCACTTTATTCGGTCTTCAAAGTTTTCTCTTTTTAATTCATCAGTAGATTTGTAACTTATCATTTTCTTTACGCACGGTATCTGTCGTTTCGTGCTTATCTGTACTGTCATCTTTATCGCTCTGTTTTCACTACCGATATCTATTTTCTGTTCAATTTCTACGTTTTGTATGATTTCTCTCTTGTCTACTATGAAAAAATCAATTTCGTTCCTTGTTTTTCCATCCGGGCTAATCCACGTCCATTTCTTATCATTAGCTTTATTATAAAATGTATTCATTATGTAAAATTTATTTCCCTCTACAAATTCCACCAACTTTTCTCCACTTTCATTTCTATTCCCACTGCCGAAATTACCAATACATGATTCGCCCTTTTTTTTATCAACTTTTGCATTAAAGTCTCCCATGACCATGGTATATTTACATTTATCATCATCAATTGCCATCAGTAGGTTTTCATAAAACTCGTCTCTTTCTTTCTCATATGCGGTAGAGGTTGGTGCATATACTTGTATGATTTGTATTCTCCCGGCTTTTTTATTTTCGAGGTTTAATATAATCTTCGCAACCCTGCGTGAATATGTTTTAAAGGAGGTAATATTATCTATACATCTTTTATTTATTAAATATCCGGTTCCACCTGTCTTTCCTAATCCATTATAGTAAAATATTGTTCCCTTTACATTTATACACCGCTCTCCTTTTCTTCTGACCTCACTCAATCCTATTATATGCCAATTTGTGTTTTTTAGTTCTTCTAGCAATTTCTCCAATTTCTCATCTTCTCTCAAAGTTCTACAGTTATAGGTCAATGTTTCAAGTATTTTTTATTATGATGTCGATTTATCTTTTGCATCTTTTCTCCTTTATTCTGTATATTCTGTGTGTTTAGCCAGGTTGTAGGGTAGTATGTTTCTATTTTCGATTTTCTTATTTTTGCCATGGTCGTTATATTTGAGTGTAGATTGGTATTATAATTTAATTGCTAGATATTGTCATTTTGTGTGTTTTTCGTTGCTGTCTCTGCTTTTGTGTTTTGCTTGTTTAAGTCCCCTGCATTGAACGAGTGCGACTTTGGTCTCATAAAGTAACTGTCAATTTGCTTCTGGAGGTCAGGTGTGCTTATTCCTCTACTCTCTGTTCTCTCGTTCATTTTTTTAATCTGTTGTCTCACTTTTTTCGTTTCTTCATTTTCATTACAGTTCATTTTTTTTTTTAATTATTACCCACCATTACCATGCCTTTAGTTTGGTGTTCTTCTTCTTCCTCTTCCTCCTCTGAGTTGTGTCTTTTCTTATGAAGTATCTTTTGGATGTCCTTCTCTTGTATTTCCCTTCCATTAACAATATGTTTATCATATTTTATGAATGCTCTTTCTTCGTTTTCTCTAATTTTTTCATTGCTGGGACTAGGTTCTTCTGTTTTAGTTGTATACCTTTCGGGAGATCTTCTGTTATTATAATACCACTTCTCGTTAAGTTTCTTCCATTCCTCATGATTTCCCAAGCTTTCCTTAAGGCAATAAGAGTTTTATCAGTATAGATCTAATTTTCCCATCTTCTTTTTTTCCTATTCTCGTTATTAGGTCCACCTCAAATAGTTGTGTTTGTACTTTTAATTATTTATTAATTATGTTCATCGCCATTTTTTCCAACTCATTGAGATTCCCCTCCTCTTCCGGTATTCCCATTATTATTACGTTTCTTCTTCTCCCCTCTCTTTCAATTGCTAATCGATTGTATTGTTCTTTTTTTTAGGTTCATAAGTCGTCACATCATCTTCTCGTTGTGCAATCTGTAATTTTTCTAGTGTACTGTTTTGAATAATCATGGTTATTGGATTTCTGCTTAATGCATCACAGTGTTTCATTCGAGCACCTGGTCGGTGTTGTATCACATAGTACATCGAGCAACTCTAGCACACAAATCTTTTTTGTTCATAGTGGCCGTAAACGCCGCCCAGTCTGTTATTATTTTAAACGGTATTCCAAGTAGGTAAACACGAAATTTCTTCAAAACCTCCACAATGGCCAAAACTTCCAATTCGTAACTGTGGTATTTTCTTTGTGCATCATTTGTTTTTCTGCTCCAATAATAGACAAGGTGCAGTTCACCATTTTCACAAAGGGGGCGTGATGGCTCAGCGTGTTAGCTCTCGGGTTAACACGCAGACGTCCCGGGTTCGAACCCCGGTGAATTCACGTTGAGTCGCCCCCCGTCCTTCGGAGGGGACGTTAAGCCGTCGGTCCCGGCAACCAGTCTAACATCTCTGGTTGTCGTTAGCACGCATGTGTGTGAGGCTCGACTTATAGGGACGAATGCGCGTGAGCGCCCTCTGACACCTCGGGGTCGGGGCGGCGGTAACTCGTCATTGGAAACGAGTAAGCGGTATCGTCACCTAACGAGATCTTCTCTACCATCTCGAGCCTCCAAGGGAGTATGCACAAGGGGCCCACTGGGGCCTAAGTGCGCGTAAAAATTACGCACCCCTCTCTCTACATACATACATACCATTTTCACCACTTCTCTGTAATAATATCGCCCCAAATCCGTCATGACTTGCATCAGCGTATAACTCTGTTTCATCATTATAATTAAAAATTCTTAGTACAGGTTTCGACACACAAAAGTCGTTTGAGTCTTTCAAGACGTACGCTCTGCAAGTCCAAAATGATACTGCTTGTTACCCTTTAAGAGATCCGATAAAGGTTTTGCTATCAACGCATAATTTTGGATATACTTCCTGAAGTAACCAGTCAGACCCAAAAAGCTTTGAACCCTTTTCACTGTATTTGGTTCTAGAAACTTCATTACAGCTTTAATTTTCTATTTTGTAGGTGTTATCATACCATTCTCAATTTCGTGCCCTAAATACTCCACCTTAGATTTCATAAATTGGCATTTTTCCCATATAAATTCCAAACCAAACTCTTCAACTGTTCTCAAAACTTTTTCAAGCTTTACAATAGCACTCTCTATAGTTACAGCCGGTATAATGATATCATCCATATACAGTAGTAGCGTTCCGTCTTGTATCAACTCTCTAAGTACGTTGTTTAAATAACGTTGGAAAACTGTTGGAGAAATAGACAATCCAAATGGTGTCTTCAGAAATTCAAAGTGTCCCCTTGGCGTCACGAAGGATGTATATTTGACACTATCCTCTGCTACAGGTACATGGAAAAATCCATTCCTAAGATCCAGGGTAGTAAATATTTTTGCTCCTGCTAGTTCATCAATTTGATCTTCCACCAATGGAAGAGTATAGCGATCCTTAATTATTTTCTTGTTTAATCTTCGGTAGTCAATGCATATTCTAGTGGCACCATCCTTTTTCTTTACTAGCACGATTGGACTAGCATAATTGGAACTACTAGGCCTAATTATTCCTTCTTTTAACCATTCGTCAATTTGGTTGTCAACTTCACTCTTTTCGGAATGAGAAAGTCTTCTTGGATGTTGATATACAGGAATATCGTCTTTCAAAATTATTTTAGTTTGTATACTATTAGTTACTTGATTAAATCCTCTTTTGGGATTATAGTCCTGAATCATACTTCCAATCTTGAATTTGCAGCTATTTGTACCAATGTCTAAATCACATCCACTGTTCATCAATAATATGTTGTTTACTTCAAAATCGATAATTTCCAATTCTTGATTCACTTCGAGACTCTTTACTTCAACACTATTGTGATTGATTGTCAACGTAACATTGTTCAAGATAGGCTTGCCAATAATTAAATCCATAGGTATGGAATCATCACTAACTACATGTACTTCAGTAATAAAATCACAATCGTCAACATGCATTCTTCCTTTAAATTTTCCAATAGTTTTTATAGTATTAGTTCCTATACCCTTAATTTGTACTGGATTCAAGTCCAACTGCGGTGAACCCATTCGAATATATTCGCTTGCTTTCAAAATATTTAAATCACGTCCGGTATCTACGAAACATTGAATCTCATGATCGTTCAAAATTAGTCATTTATATCCAGGCATTTCTGCATTTGTCTCTTGAACTACATAACTTCTTTTCGCCCGTCCTTGATCGTCTTCATTTCGTTTATTTTCAGCATTGCATTGATAAGCAATGTGTTCATATTTGTTACATTTGCAGCATTTACTGCCTTTTTCTTTGTCATTACAATTCTTAGATAGATGTCCCTTTCTTCCGCAATTAAAACATCTCACATCCTCTTGATTGTTTTGTCTCGTTTTCGCATTCCCGTTTGTTTTAAACGGTTTATCTTTATTTTCTCGCCTTTCCTTTTGTTGTTTGATTTTAATTTTTTCATACAACTTTAACATTTCTTTGAATGCTTTTAAAGATCTTGCTCCGTATAAAATAGATTTGTTCACTTCGTCATCAACTATTCCTTCTATTACATATCGCATTTTCAATAAATATTGAGTGACTGTTTCGTCTTTTCGTTCTATTCTTGCGGTGAGCATTTTATGAAGTGCGGCACCACTTAGACTTCGCTTGAACTCGTCTTTTAGTTTGTTTTTAAACGCATTCCACGTTGAAACCTTTATTTCAGCCTTCATATACAAACATCCCATGTCACTCCATCCCATCAACATAGCAGTATCTTCAAATTCTTCTATCCACTTCTCAATCGAACAACCATCACTTCCATCAAATGTACTAACCGTGTCTCCAACATCTTTAAAAGTCAACACAAATTTTAGATTCATCTTTGGGTGCTGATTGTGTGAGCAACCACTCGATTTACTTGCGTCGTCCGTTGAATTTCTACTTTCGTTATTAAGAACTGCATTAACACATGCATCGTGTTGTGGTAATGTTACAGGTTCATCGTCTTCTTCGTCATTTTCATCTGCTTCATGATGATTACATTGATCTTTTAAAAGTTCTAAAATCGAAAGCCCTGTGCACAGGAGGTTTACTAGTTCATCTTTATCATTCGCGTCGTTATTAAATTCAAACACTTAGACGCGGTATGCCAGCTGCGTCTAATTCGCCCAACGTAAGATTTTTCTTTCCAAACTCTATCTTTTCTTTCATCTTTTCAACGTTTTCAAATTTAAACCCCCTAAATTCTCTTAACTTCTTTCTATTACCTCTATCTCCGTCGTTTTCAAAAATAAATCTATAACAGGCTTTTATTGATTTTGTAGAAGCTTTTGAAATATTTTGTTCGATAGACGGTATGGTTCTTAAGCTCGTCATGTTTATCAAAATTAAATAAATATTAAGTCAATTAAATAATCGATAGCAAACGTCGAAAGAAATGAAGTAATAAAAAAAACAAGCGATTTATCTTTATATCCAACGTCTTGCGTCGCCGTCTAGCGGTTGCGTCGCGTCGTTCCTCGTGGTTTTCTTCGTATAGTCGTAATTGCACGTTCAGCCGTCGTGCGCTGGTCCAACTGCCTAAATGTCGCCACACCACCGTCTTTTCCTCTTCCGTCTTTTTTCTCTTCTTCACGTCTTCTCGTCTTCCGTCTTTTTCTCGTCTTCTCGTCTTCCGTTTTTATTCTCTTCTCATCTTAGCGGCTTTTGTTTTCACATTTGTCTTAACGTCTTCTTTTGGTTTTCCTTCGTCTTACTGTTTTTCTTCACATGTTGCGTTGTCCGTAATCGCGGTCGAGCCCCCAAGAATGTAGGATTTCGCTTGAATAAATCACCAAAACCCCCTTTATTTAGTTAATTTATTATTTCTATTAACATTTAAACTCATTTGATTAACTAATTTCAACACAACACGTCTTTACTGTTAGCTCGTCTTCTCACTTCTGCCATCTTCCCTCATCTCACATCTGCTTCGATCGATTGATCGACCCGACCCCTGATCGAGTACACTCGAAGGGTTTCGAGTCTTCCCGAATCTTTTCTACATATATAGTACTTAGTTTTTTAATAATTAGTAATTAATTTTTTTAGAAATTCTGCAATCCCGGCTTCAAATAGATTGTTCCTTATGTTAAGATTTTGATGTTGTTGGCTGTAGCTGACTTTTGCGGAATCAGCGAATCATCAGCTTCCGTGATTATAAAATTAGTTCAATAGCTATTGGCAATCTAAGGCCCAACTATTTAAAAATGCCAGGTAATGCTGATGAAGTTCGAAGAAATCAGGTGGAATTTTACGAAATTGCATGGTTTCCACAAGTAATTGGTGCCACTGACTGCACACATGTTCGAATTCAAGCACCAGGTGATGTTATAGACACGTTTTTTAGTTTTTGTAGAATGTGAAACACGTTTTATCTGAATTATAGGTGGCGAGAATGCAGAGTATTACAGGAACAGAAAAGGTTACTTTTCTTTCAATGTCCAAACTATTTCAGACGCAAAGTTGCGAATATTGGACATTGTAACTAGATGGCCCGAATCCATCCATGACCAAACCATTTTTAACAACAGCCGCATTAAAAATACATTTGAACAACAAGAGTTTCAAAACAGCGTTTTGCTTGGGGATAGCGGGTATCGAAATACGTTAGTATTGAATGTCATATCAACATGTATTTAATTTTCATAAGTTGATATAATGAATAATCGGTCCTGTTTCAAAAACTATTTGCTAACTCCACTAGATGCACCGAGAACGGAGGCGGAAAGACGGTATAATGAGTCTGAAATAAGGACTAGAAATGTAGTAAAACGTCAGTATGGGGTTTGGAAACGGCGGTTTTAAATTTTGAGATTAGAAATGGGAGTGGCAATAGATAGGTAAGCGCTAATATCCTATTCAGAAAGCATCATCGCTTACTAGGTTTTTCACTTTTAGGATACAAGCAATCATTATTGCAAGAGCCATTTTGCACAACATATACATCAATATGAATGACGTTTTACCACCTGAAGACGATATACCGTTTGAAGATATCCAGGATGATGTCCAACGAAACGCTGAGGACATGGCGGTAAATAATAGAAGATTAGAAATTATTAATTATTTTCAGAACTTATAAAAATAAATTGTATTATTATAAAAAATAAAATATAAGAAAAGAAACCGCAAATTTACAATAAATAAGTACATTATTATTATTTACATATCGTCCACAAGCATTTAAAAAATTAACTGTTTTTTTCTTTTCTTAACTTCTAAATCTCCACTTCTTTTTTTAATTGTATCACCTCCATCTCTGCTTTGTGCCTTTCCTTCTCATTTTCTACCATTAATGTTGTTAATTCTAATCTTTTTTTCAATAATTCGTTATAGGTGTCGTAGACAGCTTTGTTGGACACTACACCATATAAACAGATCAATTTTTTATAGATAGTTAGTTAGCATTTTGATTGTACCTTTACTTTTCCTTGTTGTTTGCAAAACATTTGCTTTGCGTTTCCTCACATTTTTAGGGTTCCATGTATTCTCTTCTATACGAATGTCCACTGGAGTAGCAATAGATGACATAGGTCCTCCCTCTGACTGTAAATCAGATTCCACATATACTTCTAATGGAATCCACGGAACTACCTATTGTTAAGAGAGTCTCGGACTGAGGCAGTGATCCATTGTCGTCACTTAACGCCAATGACGTCACTGCTGTAGAAGTATGTGCAGAATCTGAATCACACACAGAGGGTAAACCCTGTACACTTAATTGAATCAACCCTATAAGGTACACAAACATATTTAGAATGAAGTTACCTATAATTTTTTCCTCCCCTGGCGTCAAATTTTCTTGTTCTGGAGGTCCACCACCAGTACCAATTGCGGCTTGGCGTATTTTTGCCGTACAGTTTTTTTTAAACTGTCATATTTCATTCGTAATCCTCTTGCATCTTGAGGGACACCTGTGGTAGCCGTCATCTCCTTTGGTATTATTTCCCATATCTATTAAACATATAATAGAATAATAATGGTTTGTAGTGTTTGTTAATCTAAATCTTACCTCTTGTTTTTTTTTCCACGTACGAACATCACTATTTTTATTCTCGAGGAAATTTTTATGGTTATCTCTTCTGGCTTAAAATTTGCCCTCCGTATACGCTTTTCTGTCTGATTTCTGGTATTCATTTTTTCCATTAATGCGAAACACAACAACAATTGTCACTAACAAAACTGACAGGTTTAAGGGAATTAGGGTAAACGCACCAGTGTTTGACCTGATTTTTTAATGTCAGTGTTTGACCGAGCCATATTATTTTTCTTGTAGATCCCTCTGCCTTTGCATATAATGCTCAAAATATGATCAAATACACATCTGATTCATTTAAAGTTACTTACCCTACATATAAAATATAACATCATGAAGTAATATTTTTTAAAAATTAAAAAGGAAAACAGTATTTCGCATTTAGTGTTTGACCACTTTGATTACGTTACTTGACCAATAATATCTAGTCTTTGACCTTAAAACCGTCAATGTTTGACCGATTCTTAATATAATATTCATTTTCATTATTTTTTCATACTATTTTGTTCACAAAAAAATGTTTATATTTTTTGACTCTTTAAGAACATCTTTTAAAACAGGAGCAAAATGCTCTTGACTTAACTTTTCACCCAAATTTTGTGTTTTCCAACTGGGTTTTTGTAACAGGAAGTCAACCAGCAGTTTTTCTTCATGAGAATTTAAAAATGCTGGTCTGCCCATTTTCCTCTGCACTGGTGTTTTTCGTTTTTCTTTATAAATAAGATTTTACTTTGTAACGTTAAACATCTTGGCTGCTTTTTCATAAGATAAACCCCTACTTCTTACATCGAGAGTCTTTTGAAGATCTTCTTCACTATTTTTAAACTTAGGCTTCGCTGTCATATTGGCACTGAAAAAATGTTAACCTGATTCATATTTGCAAAATTTTCCATATAGATTTTCCATTTTTTGATAATTGACCACTATAAGAGTCAGCGTTTGACCAACCGTGCGTTTTATCCTTTCAATTTTACAGAATCATTACTGCTTAAGTGCGGTCAATTACTTTTATTGTTATAAAAAGGGTTTAAAAAATAGAAAAGAATCAAACATTTACACTTATATTTATATTACGCTTGAATATTTATAAAATTTAAAATCGGTTAAAAAACTCAGTTTTGAGTGTTGTGTGTCCTATAAATGACCAAAAGAGGAACCAGTGTACCAACTGATTGTATCTCACTTAAACTATAAAAGTTTTGGTCAAATACTAAACAACTTAAACGGGAAGATATAAGTTTTAAAAACAGGTATTACACATTTTTCCATTTTATTAATCAAATATAAATTCCTGTGAGATTAAAAACAACCAGTTCGTCTAGTATTTGACCGTTTGGTCAAACACTAATTTTTAATTTAATTTAGAACTACCAGTCATTGACCGACTTTATTTCAACAAATAATTAAGTAAAGCGGTATTTTTTTAATATAACCAATAGAAAACATTATTAGATCACTGGCAAACAAAAAAAGAAACATCATACATGCAAAAACGGCTGAATAGTACTACCCTGTTTGCGCGAATTTCTAAACATAAAAATTACGCTTTTTAGCACGATGCGAATAGGCCGGCAGTTAGCGCGAAATTAAACAACAAAAACTTAAGAACGGTATGGTTGTGGACTTTTTGTGTACTAGGGGGTGAAGAGGAGACTGGTGGCTATTTATGGATATATTTATATTTTTTAGATATTCCTTGGATCCTTATTTTTCACATTTTTTTTACAAAAACGGTCAAACACTGACCAACGGTCGATTCCTGACGTTTTACCCTACCCACGAATTACCGACGGACAAAGGAGATAGAAACCTGTAGTACCCCTTTTACACGTCGTCACCAACAGTCATTACAACATTCCCCCAGATTCTTACTTTAACTATTAGATAGCCTATCCATTAGTTAAATCGAAATGGTAAAAGTCGCTTCGCAGTTAACTAATAGATAAACGTTATCCGCTAGTTAGACTAACGACCAGTTTAACTAGAGGTGGTAAAAGTGGGCCTAAAAGACTAAAATAAATAGATTAAAATATTCAAAGATTTCTTAAAATACTTAATTTAACATTTTGATAATATCTAGTTAGTTTAAAATTCCTGTTATGGAATTTCAATGTGTAAAATGGTCTTAATCTAACAAATAATTTTAAAAGATATTCTAACGGAATCTGTGTACATACAAATAAATGATCAATATCCCGCAAATTTTCTAAAAACAATTTACTAATGCCCCATTTACATAACAATATTGAGTAGGTATCATAAAATGATTCTTCCAATTTAAAAATATAGTTCAAAAATGTATTATTGTGCCAATTAAGTGCACAGTTAAGCCTTAACAGGTACCCAGTTAAGCTCCCAAACAGATTATCTGTAGAGAACGATTTAAAATGAATAAATAAATTGTTTGTCTCTAAATTGTGCACACTTAACATCTTTTTACTTAAATATCCACATACATACGTAAATCCATTTTGTGTTGGTAGATCTTAGGCCCTGTAATCTGTGTCAATCCGATTACCGTCTGTTGTAATTTGTATCTTGTTTATACACATTTTTGCATTTTTTATTTTGTATTTAAATTAGTTTTTCGATTTGTCAAGAATCATAGCAATAAGAAGTTTTTGTTTTGTTTTCGTTGTTGTTGACAACAAGCGCGTCACTATCAATAAGATTTTTGTAAGAGCGTCGTTTGAGTCGTGTTGTACCTTCGTTATAATTAATAAATAATTCGTTACAACAAAAGCCAGCAAATCGTTATTCGTTACGAAGAAGTGTTAACCAGCGCTATAACATACGTTATATTATTCAACATGGTCCTTCGAGCCGGATTAAATTAATTATCGTCGTTTTTGAGATTATCATCAGTCGTGGTTGCCAAGCAAC
The DNA here is from genome assembly GCF_036711975.1 of Onthophagus taurus. NCBI lineage: Eukaryota > Metazoa > Arthropoda > Insecta > Coleoptera > Scarabaeidae > Onthophagus > Onthophagus taurus. The sequence goes on from NC_091973.1 coordinate 16,215,293, forward strand.
ACAAACAGGAAAAATTTGGTGAGCTGGAATTCAAAGGAAATTCGGAAGAACGTCGGGACACGTTATCCACGGGCCGGAAGCATCCCCCTTTAAGTTTGAGCGTGTCGTAAGCATATAATCCTTTTTTTCCATTTCCTTTTCCCTTGCTTAAATTTGAATCAATTGCGTTGCGTTCATTTTACGTATTATCATGTCGGAAATAGAAACTTTAATAAAAAAACGTGGCATTGTCAAAGGCAAGCTAACAAATTTTTCAAAATTTATTACTAAATCGAAATTAGATGATAAGGGTAGTCTCGATCAGACGTGGGTTTTTGAGTTGGAACAACGGTACGATCGTGCACTTAATTTAATTAGTGATTTCGAAATCATTCAGGAGAACATTGATTTAGTAAGCGCCGACGGGGAGGTGCAAGCGTTAGAACGAGAAAATTTTGAGGCGGCTTTTTACGCAAGCACTGCGGAAGCCAAACGTATATTAACAAATAGCAAAAATTCTCGCAATTCTTCTCTCACTGTCAGTCCTGCTCCGGAGCAATGCGTAAAGTTACCGGTAATTGATTTACCTAAATTTAATGGAAATAGCGAATCATGGCTGGAATTTCACGATATTTTCGAGTCATTGATTCATAATAATCATGCCGTGAATGACGTTCAAAAATTCCATTATTTGTTATCAACTTTAACGGGTGAAGCTCGACAAGTAATTGCGAGTTTAGAAATTACCAATACAAACTATGATGTTGCGTGGGATTTAGTTTGCAGTCGATATAACAACCCTCGAATACTAGTGCAAAATCACATTAAGGCACTTTTTAAAATTGAAAGAATTACTTCCGTTAACTCGAATGTAATACGCACTTTAATTGATAACATTCGCAAACATTTACGTGCATTAAACACATTAAAGGAACCCACCGATAAATGGGACACATTAATTGTATATTTAGTTTCCACTAAATTGGATTTCGAATCAAACCGTGAATGGGAACATCAAAAAATACAGATTGATAAACCCACATTAGACGATTTATTGGATTGCTTAAAAGGTAGAGCTGATTTATTAGAATCACTTGAAGATAAAGGGGCGTCTAAATCATTAGTTAAACATCAGTCAGCTACTAAAGCTAGATCATTTGTAGTTTCAAGGCAGATAGATGCAATAAAATGTGTTTTGTGCAAGGCCGAACATAATCTTCAACATTGCCCTGAATTTCTTCAACTTAACATACAAAAACGTATAGAGCAAGTAAAAAAATTGAAACTTTGTATGAATTGTCTTCGATTGGGTCACTTTATTAATCAATGTAGGTCGGGTCTATGTAAACAATGTAAATCTAAACACCACACCCTTCTGCATATCACATATAATCGTTCAGATTCGCAACAATCACCAACAACACAATTACAAACTCTCACATCTAGTTCATTAACAACTGTACAAACATTATTATCAACTGTCACTTTACATGCATTTGATCGGCGAAATAAAAAACACACATTCCGTGCACTACTAGATCCAGGTAGTCAAAGTAGCTTCATAACGACAGATCTTCGCGAAAGGTTGCATCTCCCTGAAACAAAAACAAATATCAGCGTTACGGGAATAACTCAATCTAAATCTACAATTTCTAGTTCATGTTTGCTAAAAATACATTCGCATTGTACTAATTTTTCACTTCAAGTTACGTGTCTTGTCCTTCCAGTAATTACTAGTAATTTGCCTCAGTTCGCTATCGATGTTAATTCGTTAAAGATTCCTGCTCACCTACGCTTAGCTGATCCTGAGTTTTATAACCCAAATAGTATTGATATGTTGCTAGGCGCAGATTACTTTTGGGAATTGTTGTGCATAGGTCAAATCAAATTAGATGATGGACCGGTTATACAAAATACAAGGTTCGGGTGGATTGTTTCGGGCCCGGTTCAAACAAGCGCTGTGCCTTCTATCCAGTGCAATTTAGTTCAAAGCGCACAGTCATCAAAACTTCACGAACAACTCACGCGTTTTTGGGAAGTTGAGTCGGTGAACGTACCCATTTCGCTATCGAAATCTGACGCGTTCTGTGAGAAACATTTTCAAGAAACGACCTCGCGAACGGATGACGGCCGATTCATAGTTACAATTCCAATCGATGGAGAACTTCATCAATTGGGCGAGTCGTACCGCAATGCCAAAACACGCTTACTAAGTATGGAGCGTAAATTCAAGCGATTACCAGAATTCGGTAATAAATATCGCGAATTCATGCGAGAATACTCTGAATTAGGCCATATGCGTAGGGTAGTATCGCCGCAGGAATCAGATAAAAATAATTACTATATACCCCACCATGGTGTTATAAACGAAAAAAGCGCAACCACAAAGTTACGAGTAGTGTTTGATGCGTCGTGCCCTACATCCACCGGTTATTCTTTTAACGATCTGCAGGTTGTGGGTCCTACTATCTAACCAGATCTATTTAGCGCTCTAGTCCGGTACAGACAATATAGCATAGTTGTAGTATCAGATATTCAAAAAATGTATCGTGCATGCCTCGTTAACACGGAACAATTAAGGTTCCAACGTATTCTATGGCGCGATTCCGAAAATCTTCCAATAGAGGTTTACGAGTTAACCACTATTACCTACGGTACAGCATCAGCAAGTTACCTAGCAACTCGCTGTTTAAAGCAGTTAGGTTTAGAAAGCTCCGATCCAGTGATTGCTAACGTTATTAAGAATCATTTTTACGTAGACGACCTTCTTACGGGAGCGGATTCAGTTGAGAAAGTTATGTACATTATTGACGTGTATCAGATAGTAGAGCGGAAGATATAATAGACATGGGACGTAGGGAAAATACGCGTACGTTAGGTCTGATGTGGGATCCTCAGAAAGATGTCTTTAAATTTAACATTAGCAAAAACACAACTATGACACGGGTTACCAAACGATCTATTCTTTCTGAGATAGCTCAAATCTTCGATCCGTTAGGGTTATTGAGTCCTGTTATCATAAGGGCCAAAATTATCCTTCAACACATTTGGCAGGAGGGATTGGATTGGGATGTTTCACTTCCAAATCAAATTTACACACGTTGGTGTGAATTTCGTGACATGTTAGTTCTATTAAATTCCATTGAAATTCCACGTCATATTTCGTTAAAAAATGCGAATGAATTTGAACTACATGGATTTTCAGACGCATCAATTAAAGCATACGGAGCTTGTGTTTACTTACGAGCTACTAATTCTTATAATGATTGTTCGGTTCAATTAGTATGCGCAAAATCCAGAGTGGCTCCAATAAAACCTACTACAGTTCCGCGATTAGAACTGCTTGGTGCTTTGTTACTTACCGATCTTGTTAATAAAGTTAGAACAGCTTTAAATCTAGAAATTAAAAGAGTAGTGTACTGGACGGACTCTAGTGTTCTGATAGGATGGCTAGGAACTGATCCTAGTAAATTACATACATTCGTAGGAAATCGCATTGCGCGAATTCTTGACTTATCGAGAGCGTCTGATTGGCGCTACGTTTCAACCGAGCACAACCCCGCAGACCCCGTTTCACGCGGTATAGACTCGGGAGCCCTCGCGGATTTAACAATATATTGGTGTGGTCCTGTATGGTTAAAGCAAGATGAGTCGTTATGGCCACGTAGAACGTTTCGTTCTGAAAGTTTACCGGAAATAAAGGTTAACGTTCTAAAAGCTACTATAATTGAAGAATGCGTTATTCCGTTCACACGCTTTTCTACCCTATCTCGGCTACAACGTGTAATAGCATATTGTCTGCGGTTCGTTAATAATTGTTCAAATAAATCTGATAAACGAACGGGTTCTTTAAAATGTTCGGAATTGAATGAAGCGCAAATTTACCTAATCAAATGTAGTCAACGAGACTCATTTCAGGATGAAATCAATCATTTGAGTGGCAAGGGCAGTTTGCCGCAGAAAAACGAACTAACTAAATTAAACGTATTTCTTGATCACACTGGTATTATGCGCGTAGGCGGTCGATTACGCAATTCGTCTTATAACGTTGATAAAAAGCACCCGATGCTACTTCATAGTAAACACGTGTTAACGCGGTTGATCTTCGAACACGAACACGTACAACTTCTTCATGCAGGTCCGCAACATTTACTAGCTTCAATACGGGATCGGTATTGGCCGATTGGGGGGAGAAATCTTGCCAAAAAGGTAATCTTTAATTGCATGCGTTGTTTTCGAGTAAAACCGCGGGTGTCGCAGCCTATTATGGGCGATTTACCATCGCAACGTGTTACTCCAGCACCTCCGTTCAGTACCACCGGCGTCGATTACGCTGGCCCGTTTCTTTTGAAAGATCGGAAAGGTCGCGGTTCTAAAACTTCAAAATGCTATATTTGTCTATTTGTATGCTTTATAACACGTGCTATACACCTTGAATTGGTGTCGGATTTGACTTCTGAATGTTTTATTGCAGCACTGCGGCGTTTTGTTGGTCGCCGTGGAAAGCCGTCTCAGATTTTTTCGGATAACGGTACCAATTTCGTCGGCGCGAATCGCGAGCTTCACGAGTTAGGAACGTTCCTACAAGGTTCCAATCAATTAACCGATGTGATTGAGAATGAGTCGATTAATTGGTCATTCATTCCCCCTAATTCGCCTCATTTCGGCGGTTTATGGGAGGCAGGCGTTAAAGCAACCAAATATCATTTAAAGCGGGTCGTTGGCAATGTAATACTTACCTTTGAACAATTTTATACGCTGTTGATTCAAATTGAAGCTATCCTAAATTCTCGCCCTTTGTCACCCTTGTCCACGGATCCCAATGATTTAACACCCTTAACTCCTGCGCATTTCTTAATTGGGAGAACGCTTTCGGCCCCACCAGATCCAAGCCTGGATCACGTCAAGTTAAATCGGCTGTCCCACTATCAATATACGCAACGAATTCAGCAAGACTTTTGGAAGCGTTGGTCAAAGGAATACATTTCGGAACTCCAACGCCGTTCCAAGTGGTCAACTAAAACAGAGAATCTTAAAATTGATGAATTGGTTGTAGTAAAGGATGACAACTTACCAACATTGAAGTGGTTATATGGTCGCGTTATCGCTCTACACCCTGGTTCCGATGGTATTGCAAGAGTTGCTACCATACGCACCACCAACGGGATTATCAAGCGACCAACCAATAAACTTTGCCCGCTTCCAATGACAAATTAGTACTAATTTTGATATTATTTACTTTTTTTGTTATTGTTACCTTAGGTGATTGTCTATTAGATATAGACAATCAAATAATTTGTTATAATATGTTTTCTTTAGCGCTCCCCCCTCCCATATGCTCACTAATTTTTTTTTGAAAGGCAGTCCTTTCAAGGCGGGGGGCATGTTGTAATTTGTATCTTGTTTATACACATTTTTGCATTTTTTATTTTGTATTTAAATTAGTTTTTCGATTTGTCAAGAATCATAGCAATAAGAAGTTTTTGTTTTGTTTTCGTTGTTGTTGACAACAAGCGCGTCACTATCAATAAGATTTTTGTAAGAGCGTCGTTTGAGTCGTGTTGTACCTTCGTTATAATTAATAAATAATTCGTTACAACAAAAGCCAGCAAATCGTTATTCGTTACGAAGAAGTGTTAACCAGCGCTATAACATACGTTATATTATTCAACACCGTCATATGGTAAAACTTCTGCAGTTTCTACAAACGTGTTAATGTCAGTCATATTGATGTCTTTAATTTTAATAAGAAATGTTGCAAATCATCTGAGCAATTCTCATTACCAGTGTGAAAATATTTTTAACAAAATAATTTACGGAATGCTCTCTCAAATTGTATTGGTGTTGGATTGACACAATTGCCGCCTTGCGTCCGATTTCTTCAAACTCCATAATTTTTGTATTCCTTGAATAGTTACCAGCCAAGAATTTAAAAATTTTATGGAGTTCGTTACATCATTACTAGTAGAATTGACAATTTTTATGTATCTAATAAAATTCTTCATTTTGTTTTTAAAAAGTCTTCTTCTTCTCCTTTATATGTTTTACAATTTAAAATATCAAACAATTTATTGAATTTTTCAATTACTTCAATGGTCCCAATGCATTCGTTCGAAATTACATCAGATAATTAAAGATACATAAAGCTCCAAACCACTTGCGACAGTGTTGCTAATAACTTGGGCGGCAAGCTTTACTTTCATTTTCTGAAAGTTTGTTAGATTTATATGTGATTATCTTAACTTGGGCGCTAATCTATTTCTTTGTAATGAATCCCTTTTGCAGAAATTTTCCAGAAAGAAACTCCAGAAAGTTTTTTTCCCATCAAAAACAAAATGGTGTTTTAATAAATTACTTCTTGTTGCTTTCAAGAGGTGTGGGGTGTCAAGAATAAACGGTATTTCTTGCCCATTTAATAAAATATACGGTTTTTCTGGTGTTATTTTGAAATAGTTATGCACTTGAATAAAATTGCTTCCCATATCAGTCACAATACATCTTGCTTGTAGGCCTACACTCACAAAGAGATTATTATCTACGTTATCTGAAACAGAGCGTTTATCAGGTACAAATCAGACTAGTTTATTGTTAACATCTATATTAATTTTCAATTGTAGCCTCCAGGTTCATCATGGTGAGTATTAATAGGATAAAAAAGAATAAGTCCACGATGATTATTTATTATTTTTTTCTAATTTCGGTACAACAATGTTTCGCTTTTTCTAAAAGCGTCTTCAGGTACGACTAGAATAATGGAAGATAATTATTACTAGTTGACGGGTTTTTTGTTGGCGATATAAAATTAAAGTTATAAAAAGTTCTTACCGTCGAAAACTAAGAATGATGAACACGTGAAAAAATGATCATGTGGAAAAATTTCTCTTACAAAAAACTACGACGGACCGATGATTAAAAATATAATTTTGGATTAAAGATTTAAGTGAAATTTTTGAAAACGGCGTGGGTTTACCATGTCAGGTTAAACTCCAACGTCGGGTGATAGGTTAAAAAAGTTTTTGAAATGCTGAAGGCAGGCGTAAAAAACTGTAAAAGCTGAAGGCGTGTTATAAAAAAGGGGAATTTATCATTAAAAATCTAAAAGAAAAGGGTATTAATATTATTGAAAGCGTATTATAACGTTAAGTTTACCGAAAAACTTGAGTCGTGTGCACATATCGACTGGTTACAACGGACTGAGGTCAGTTAAAAGAGGAAGTAATATGACAACTTAAGAAAATGAAAAATTGGTATCAGGATGTGACAAATCAAATGCAAGAGCGGTGAGTTTGAAATTATATGAAAGGTGTAAAATATCTATTATAATTGTTGAAATCAGTAATTTCATTCAAAATATGTTCAGGGTTTTTAGTGTGGTATGATTTTATATAGTACTCCTCAAATAGGTCCATTTTTCTGGATTTATTAAGATGTTTTAGAAGTTTAATTTTGGATATATCAGTTTTATGTTTATGTTCTTTTAAATGTTTATAAAAAGTAGAATTTTCTTTATTTAAGTGTTCCTTGAATCTAGTATTGATATTCCTTCCAGTTTGTCCTATATAAAAAGAATCGCAATCGTTACAGTTAAGTTTGTAAATCTCACTTTTAAGTTTATCATCGAATATGTGTTTATTATTAGTTAATAATTGGCCCAATTTAGCATTAGCACGGTATACCGGTGTGACATTAAACTTATTGAAAATATCGGAAAATTGTTTTTGGATTAAAGGGTGGAAAGGTATGGAGACAAAAACGCCGGGGTTGGAAAAGTGGGGATATATGAGATTATTAATTCTAGTTTGATGAATGCATTATCAAAGCCCAGCTTGATGATAGTATTAATTTCCTTGTTAAAACTAGCACGTGAAAGTGGGTAATTTAAAATTCTATCAAAAAAGAAACGAAAGGATGCGTATTTATGTTGAAATGATGTAAATGAATTTTTTTGAATTAAGGTATTGGTAGTAGTAGGTTTTCTATATACAGTAAAGCTCCGCTAATTCGAACACCCCCAAATCCGAATTCCCTTGTAATCCGAACAAAATTAGAAAACGTGAAATTTGCATTATGTCCCTTGCAATCCAAATTGCTAGAAGATTCGCTAATCGGAATTAACGGTCTTTTTGTGTGGCCGTTTAAACAAGTTGAAACACGTTTAGTTTTATAATTTATAGTTACTTGTTTACGTTATACCAATCCAATTGTACTCCACTTATCCAACCTATGGATCAAAATGCAATTCGTTTAACGAAAGTGTATTACCGGAAAAGTCTCTTAGAACATGTTCTATCTATAGAGGAAGACGATATTTCCAAAGCACTGAAGAATATTTCTATTAAGGATGCTGTGTTCATGCTTGTCAATGCTTGGGACAAACTATCGGCTAATTTAATAGCAATTAAAAGTAAAACATGAGAATGCTATTAAAAGCTTCAGTACATGTATTCAATGGGCGGAGGAGAATGCAGTCGATTTAAACACCGTAACAACCCTTAGAATTCTACGGCAACGCGCCATGAAATTTAAACAAGACTGCATGCGACAAACAAAGTTGTTTGATTTTTTTAAATAAACTGTATAAAACATGTATTGCATATATTATCTAGTACAATAAATCTATAAATAAGTATTTATAAGACTTTTTTTGATAATATTTAAATATGACTTCAATAATCCGCATGCTTCCATAATCTGAATTGAGCTGGTTTTAATTGATTCGGATTAGCGAAGCTTTACTGTATGTCGAATAGGATTTTGTTCTCGGAGGTGCACTTTGTTATAGTAAGATCAAGCAAATAGATGAACATTTTTCTACTTCGTAAGTAAATTGAAGATTATTAATATTGTTAAAAATGTTATTAAGGGCTATAATGTGGGATTTTTTACCGTTGTATATCAGAAGGATATCATCAACGTATCTTTTATAAAAGATAATATTTTTAGTAAAAAATTCATATTTCTCCTAGAACAGAATCCCTTCGAAGTGGTTAACAAAAATATCAGCAATTATCCCCGAAATGGGTGAACCCATGGGGAGGCCATCCTTCATCTGGTAAAATTTGTTATCAAAAATGAAAAAATTCTGATTGCATACCAATTCTAACAAGGAAATGAAGTTATATATGTCTTGGTATTGAACACTGTCATATTTGCACATGTTATTACAAAGGTGGGCTTCGATTATTTTTAATGAATCTTTTATAGGAATATTAGAATATAAGTTTTTAATATCGAAAGAGATGAGGATGGAGTTATTATTGATTTGGATATCTTGAAGAGAATTAATTAATTGTTTTGAGTCTTTAACACTATATTTTATATCACTATTAAAATTGTAGTATAGAAATTTTTGAAACTGTTTGGCAATCTTCTCTGAAGGAGTATTAACATTACTAATAATAGGTCGAATGCTATGGTCTTCTTTGTGAAGTTTAATTAAACATTTGAGAACAGGTGGGAGGGGATTTATTTGAATGAGTGAGTAAGTATTAAAGTTAAATTTAACAAGAGTATCTTTGCTAGAATTAATAAGTTTTTTGAGAAGGTTATTGTAAGATTGAGTTGGGTTTTTGTTAATTAATGTAATATTATTTTGTTGAAAGAAAGAGAATGTTTTTTGAAGATATGAATTTTTATTAAGGATAACTAGACCGGCGTTTTTGTCTCCAAGTGTCACCACAAGATCATTATCAATGATCTTCTGTTTTATGTTAGTGATCTCCCTGCGGTCACAACCCGTGTGAGTGTTGTTGTCTTTAATGATGTTTTTAATATTGTTAAGCATAAATTTGTGAATTTCAGGTTTGAATTGGAGCTGTGACTCCAGGGAGATCGCGAGTTCAATTTTATTAAGTTTTTGTGGGAAGGAAAATTTGTGGCCATAATTAAAGATTTTATATTCGGTTTTAGAAAAAGTTGAGTCTGAAAGATTAGTCACCCTAGGTGCAAAGGAGGTGTTATTTAAGTCATTTAATGGTACCTTAAAAGAGGAGCACTCTATATCTATTTTTTTGATATGAAAAAATGAATTGTTATGGTGGTTAAAGTTATTAGCATTTGCATTTGGCTTGTCACTTACATTATTGATATTATTATAATTAGAGGTTCTTCGGTCCATCTGTTTTCTCTGGTTAATTAAATTTTTCTCGAGTCTTGCAAGTCTTTTCTGTTTGGTTTCTTTATTGCGAATTGTAGAGTTGTATACTTCATCTTGAAATTTGGAAATGATGTTTTCATGTTCCACGAAGTGTAATTTATGTTGTAATAATCGATGTATAAATTTGAGAATTTTGTTTTGATGTGATTGTTCTTTGTAGTGTTCTCGTAGGCGTTTCTTCATAAGCTTTTTTTCCAATTCGAATTGTATATGTTTGAAGTTTTTAGAAATTTTAACTTTGAAAGACGTCGGGGTGATCTGTTTATTAATAGCTTGATGTAGGAAGCTTATATGATCTTTTGTTTTTTCACGTTTTATCATCATTCTTCTTAGTTGTAGGAGGATAACTCCGCGTTTTGTAAATTGGCAATTGTAGCCTCCAGGTTCATCATGGTGAGTATTAATAGGATAAAAAAGAATAAGTCCACGATGATTATTTATTATTTTTTTCTAATTTCGGTACAACAATGTTTCGCTTTTTCTAAAAGCGTCTTCAGGTACGACTAGAATAATAGAAGATAATTATTACTAGTTGACGGGTTTTTTGTTGGTGATATAAAATTAAAATTATAAAAAGTTCTTACCGTCAAAAACTAAGAATGATGAACACGTGAAAAAATGATCATGTGGAAAAATTTCTCTTACAAAAAACTACGACGGACCGATGATTAAAAATATAATATTGGATTATTTTTTACGCCTGCCTTCAGCATTTCAAAAACTTTTTTAACCTATCACCCGACGTTGGAGTTTTTAACCTGACATGGTAAACCCCGTTTTCAAAAATTTCACTTAAATCTTTAATCCAAAATTATATTTTTAATCATCGGTCCGTCGTAGTTTTTTGTAAGAGAAATTTTTCCACATGATCATTTTTTCACGTGTTCATCATTCTTAGTTTTTGACGGTAAGAACTTTTTATAATTTTAATTTTATATCACCAACAAAAAACCCGTCAACTAGTAATAATTATCTTCCATTATTCTAGTCGTACCTGAAGACGCTTTTAGAAAAAGCGAAACATTGTTGTACCGAAATTAGAAAAAAATAATAAATAATCATCGTGGACTTATTCTTTTTTATCCTATATATATTAATGTTTAAATATCTTGTAGAAGCAGGACCATCTATAGAGCGATGAATGGAATCTGGTGATTCACATGAACGGTTATCAAGTAAATTCAAATATACTTTTATTTACTTTATCATTATGACAATTCATTATTTTTAGAATTTTTATTCAGCCTATTGTTTGTTGAAGTGGATTCTGAATAGACCCTGAATATATCGGCTCCATCCAGTTCCTGTACTATATCAGATATTGTAATATTTTAAATCATTAAATACTATTGATTACTGTAATAATCACATATTTGCTTTATATAAATATTTTGACTATTTCATTTATAGATGTCCAAACGCAAACAAATACTTCTCTGTCATCGGATACACCACGTAAGAGAAAATTGAGAAGTTCACATAAAAATCTCCGAAAACAAAATATAACAGTGAGAAGGATGCCCTCTGAAGCTACTGACAAATTGAACACGATGGAAAAATTCGTCAACAACTGTTGTGATCAATTCTTACCAGAACACTTTGCAAAGATTGTCTAATATTACATCGAAGGGGAGAAGGTATACACAAGCATACAAAGAGTTTAGCATGCAATTATATTTTTTGGGGCCCCGCTCATATAAATTTTTACAAACCTTATTTTATTTGCCTTCGACAAGAACATTAAGAAGATTTACCGAACAATTAAAATTTTTGCCTGGACTAAATAATGTATAACTTTATAACGCCTTACAACTGAAGGTTGCTTCTATGTCAAATGTAGACAAAGACTGTGTCTTATATATTGACGAAATGTCGCTCAAAGAGAACGTATTTTATCATATAGGTAGAGATGAGATTGTTGGATAGTAGATTTAGGAAATAATAATAGAGAAAATTATTCAGCACGTAACGCTAATGTCTTCATGATACGAGGTATTCATAGCAACTGGAAACTGCCCCTAGGATATTTTGATCATCTTGCACAGCAACGTTTCTTCAAGAGACAATCCAAGAATGTATCAATAATTTGACAAATAGATATTCTTCAGGTTTTTATTTGCTAATCTAATTGATTGTAAGCTTCCCATCACTTTAATAACAGAAAATATTACAATACCTGATGTAGTACTAGAGGTTGATGGATCTGACAAATCCTGGATCGATTCAGATAATGAATTGTTATAATGATAAAATAAATATATCTATATTTGAATTTTCCTGATAACCGTTCATGCGATTCAGGAGATGCTATAAGATCCTCTCAAGATGGTCCTGCTTCTACAAGATATTTAAGAATTAATATAGATGTTAACAATACACTACTCTGATTTATACCTGATAATGACTGCTTCAGATAATGGTAATAACACATTGCCTTTTGAAGTGGTAGGTGTAACCAAAAGATCTAAAGTAAAAGTTTTAGTAAACGATGTAACGGTATAACTATATTAAAAATTACCTTTTAAAATACTTGCTTTATTAACAGGGTTTTCCTCTGCTTTCATGATGTTAAATCCGGTGATGAACTGCTGTGGGCAACAACCTTTTCGTGTGTGGACCGCTGTACATTTTACCTGAAAAATCCAAATCACCTACAGGAAAAGTATTATATAGATGTTCGACAGATTTGTTTTGCAGATCTAATCTATCACACACCTTTTACCACTGGGTTGCTCTGCAAATAATAATACAAGTTTAATTGCAAAACAACGGTAATAATAGAACTTGTTTACCGCTCTGTATTTTTTGGTACACGAAAAAAGCTGATACCTTTACCCGGTGTTGATCTACAATTACGATACGATCTTTTTTTATCCATTACTACTTACTACTATACAGGTGTCCAGAAATGACGTGTACAACGGAAGACCACAAGTGCCTTGACCAAAAGTATGATGATTTAACTCAAGTACATAAAATTGCTGTATAACACAAAATATCAATTATACTAACAATATCTAAATAGTATTCTAAATTACTAATGAAAAATTAAATTTCTAAAAATAAAATACTAAATAATGTTAATAATACCAAAACAAACTATGTTAAAAACGAAAAATAACACTACTCTACGAACAAGACAAAATAACAACAATAAACTAATAATAATAATTTGTAGCAAGAGAAGAACAAAGAGGGAAGAAGTTTTACATTTATCGATCGGTTTCGTGCGAGTAATGCAACATCTGTCTTTACGACTTAGCGTCGCCGAAGCCCGGTTCTACTCTAAAACGCTATAGGACGGTTGCAAGAGTGAAGTTTGGTTTAGTTTATTCTTAATCTTTGACGAACTCGTTTCGTGTGAGATAATTCGGACGAACCCGCGTAAAGAAACAATTATACAAAATTATTGCTTTTGTAGCTATTTGTTTATTAATAAAGACTTATTTCATTCTTTTTTTTAAACAAGTAATGTAATAAGTGGCGCCCAACTAGCGGCCCGAATTTCACGTGAAAGTTTGAGTTTTGTGATGCCTCCAAAGAAAAGAACTGACGCCAACCCGGATTCCGACGTGGAAGAATCAAAGATAACTGCTACGATGTCTACCAATGAATTCGCAGCGTTGCTGGAAGCAGTACAACGTTCGCAACTCGAATTTAACCGTCAATTGCTGGAACAATTTACGCCGCGTACAGTTTCGCCCGCCGCGCCTAGTCCTTCACCGTCGGGTAGTTTCGCGAGATGTTCCGCGCGTTTTGATGGCAGTAATCAGAACAATGATGCAGTTGAAGCATTCGTGGACGCCGTACAGATATATAAAGAGTGCACAGACGTTTCTGATGATCACGCTTTACGCGGATTGCCTCTTTTATTGACGGGAGAAGCCGCGATATGGTGGCAAGGCGTAAAAAGCTCTGTGACGAATTGGAATGACGCGATTAAACAACTGCGCGCGATGTACGGAATCACAAAGCCCGCGTACAAACTTTTTCGGGATTTGTTTAATAACGAACAGGGTGATGTCAAGTGCGATGTTTTTTTGTGCCGCGCTAGATCTATTATCGCAAAAATGCCGTACAAAATACCGGAAGATATGATGTTAGACATGGTTTACGGGTTATTAAACAAAAAGATTCGTAAACATGTTTCTCGCGAGTGCGTAAATACATTCGACGAACTCATCCAAAAAGCCCGCGACGCCGAGACACTTATCCTCGAATACCGCGACGACGTAAGTAGCACAAGCAGTGCGCAGAAACCAGGAAGTGTCGAGACTGAACAGAAACCGAATAGAAACAGACCACGCTGCTCGTATTGCAAACGGTTCGGACACCTTAAAGATGAGTGTCGTGATTTGGCCAACAAGAACAAAGAAAGTGATAAAAGCCAAGCTAATCCAAAACCAAGTGACTCCGTCGAAAGGAACGTCCTTCGCTGTTACGGATGCGGTAAAGAAGGCGTTATCCGCGCAAAATGTCCCATCTGCAAAGAAAATGCTAACAAGAACGTCAACGTTGCGTCATTAGGAAATTTGTCCTTTTATCAAATTTCGGCGAATGAGGACGACGATCGCAGACCGTTACTGCTAATTACAGTAGGCAACCAGAAGGGAGTAGGTTTTGTAGATACTGGAGCACAAATCAGTGTGGCTGGTTGGAAATTCTATGAAGTGTTGAAGGAAGCGAATTATAAATTCACCCCTAAGAAAATCAGTTTCACTCTGGCCGACGGAAAAGCTAAGACTGAAGAAGTATTGGAAACCGAAGTCGAGGTTAACATTGAAAGTCGTACGGTACGACAAAGATTTATCGTGTTGCCAAATGCTAAAGCAAATAGAACGCTTTTAGGAGCGGATTTCCTTTCCTTGGCAGGGATTGTGTTGGACATACCACATGGCGAGTGGTGGTTCCGCGATGTACCGGAAGTAAAATACCAGTTTTTCTTGAAACTCAATAAAGACAATGAGAAAACCACAACTACTGCAAACATTGCAATTGAAGCTATCGATCGAACTGAAGCAGAAGCTGTTCCTTGTGGGCTTCGACAGGATGAAGCAACGAGACTTACGGAAGAAGAACGAGAATGTCTGAGTCAACTTTTGTTGGAATTCGAAGACATCTTTGGACAAGGGGGAGAACCAACTCCTTTCGCAGAACACCGTATCGAAACGAGTGACTGTGCACCGACCGCCGTTCCACCATACCGAATGTCCCCACAGAACAAAGAAATTCTGCGCCGTGAGTTGGAAAAGATGTTATCCGATCATATTATCGAAGAATGTGAATCACCGTGGGCTGCACCGGTGGTACTTGTGCCAAAAAAGGACGGTTCCCGTAGAGTGTGTATAGATTATCGAAAACTAAACTCAGTGACAATCAGTGATAGTTACCCGTTGCCGCGAATCGAGGACCTCTTACATTTAGCACGTGAAACATTATACATGACGACACTAGATCTAAGGTCTGGTTACTGGCAAGTGCGTGTGCGAGAACAAGATCGTGACAAAACCGCGTTTGTGACACCGTTCGGAACTTATCGGTTTAACAGAATGCCGTTCGGTCTGAAGAATGCCGGCGCGACATTCCAGAGATTGATAGATCGTTTTCGTGCGGGCCTAAAGAACATCACCGTGTTGTGCTACCTTGATGACATTATAGTGGTTTCGAAAAGTTTCAAAGAACACTTAAACCATTTACGAGCCGTTTTCGAGAGACTACGGAAGTTTTCACTGCACGCGAATCGGAAAAAGTGTGTATTGGCATGTGAAGAAGTTAAATTCCTTGGACATGTACTGACGAGCAGTGGCATTAAGACGGATCCAGAGAAGGTATCCGCGATTACAGATATGCCCCCGCCGACTAACCTGAAACATTTGAGAACCTTCCTTCAAACTTGTTCCTGGTACAGAAGGTTCATCAAAAATTTTTCCGCAACTGCTAAACCATTAACTGATCTTACGAAGAAAAACACTAGATGGGAATGGGATGACGCTCAACGAAAAGCTTTCCAAGAGCTAAAAACATTATTAACGTCAGCACCAATCTTAAGACAGGCAGATGAAAGTGATTATTTCATCATACGCACCGACGCCAGCGCATACGCCCTCGGAGCAGTATTATTGCAAGGTGAAGCAGAAGACGAAAGACCAGTGGAATACGCCAGCCGTTTATTAACGACGTCAGAGAAGAATTATTCTACAACGGAGCGTGAAGCTCTGGCTTTAGTATGGGCTGTGACTAAATTTAGAGGATACATAGAGGGTTCGAAGGTTGTGGTAGCGACAGATCATCAGCCTCTACGTTGGTTAATGTCGTTGAAATCGCCCAGTGGAAGATTGGCAAGATGGGCGTTGGTATTGCAATCATATGACATAAGAATTGTATACATACCCGGAAAGTCTAACGCCGTAGCTGACACATTATCGAGGCCCCCCTGTGAAACCGACACCAACGATGTGTGTCTTTGTTACGTAGAAGTTGAACTACCGAGAGAGAAGGCATCCGAAATACGCGGAAAATAAGTTGATGACCCTGATGTGCTTAAGATCATCAATGCATTTGAAAAGGTCAGTCCTGATTTGCCAAATTGGACTAGTCGAGGTTATACGATGGTGGACGGAGTGTTATATAGGTTCGTACCTGAATCCGATACCGATGAACCGCAACTGGTGGTGCCAGCGAGCGAGAGAAAGCTTATCCTATACGAAAATCACGACGCACCAACTGCTGGTCATTATGGTGTAGACAAAACGTTCCAGAAAATAGCGTCCCGGTACTATTGGCCTGGCATGAGAAGACAGATAAGTGATTACATTTCGAGCTGCCTGGCCTGTCAGCGATATAAACCAAGTAACTTGAAGCCCGCTGGTTTATTAAGAACTCCTGTGGTGTCGCAAAGATTCGAAGTGATATCCG
The DNA here is from genome assembly GCF_036711975.1 of Onthophagus taurus. Classification (NCBI taxonomy): domain Eukaryota; kingdom Metazoa; phylum Arthropoda; class Insecta; order Coleoptera; family Scarabaeidae; genus Onthophagus; species Onthophagus taurus. The sequence continues at coordinate 16,232,343 of NC_091973.1, forward strand.
TTGATTTGTTTGGTCCATTGCCTACAACGACGAGTAATCACCGTTGGATCCTGATTATTGAAGACGTAGCTTCAAGGTGGGTGGAGCTGTTCCCAATTGTTGAGGCCACTGCCGAGTGCTGCGCTAAAATACTTGTTGACGAAATCGTTCTAAGATACGGAACCCCTCGGAAAATGTTGTCAGATAATGGAGTCCAATTCGTTAGTTCAGTGATGCAAAAGATGGCATACTGTTTGGATATAACGCAGACATTTACTCCGTTATATCACCCCGAGTCCAATCCCGTCGAAAGGAAAAACAGAGATATGAAAACACAACTAGCGATACTAGTTGGCGAGGACCATTGCGATTGGGTAGATAGACTTCCCAGTATACGCTTCGCTATGAATACGGCTAACAGTTTATCAACAGGAAAGACTCCAGCTTATATAACGTTTGGAAGAGAGCTTCGATCTCCTGGCGATATAACACGAGATCTGCGAGCGATTGTGGAAGCAGAAAATTATGTGCCCCAGATAACTCCGCAATTATTAAAGTTAGCAGATACGTTGCTCGACGCTAGGGATAAAATAGAACAACGACAAGATCATGCCAAAAGGTATGCTGATATTAAACGCAGAGAGTCTCCCGTTTATAAAGAGGGTGATTTGGTAATGGTGACGACACATCTCCTCAGCAATGCCAAGATGGGGAGAAGCGGCAAGTTTGAACCTAGACGAGACGGTCCATATAAAATCCTACGGGCGCATTCCTCAGCGAGCTACGACCTAGTTAGTGCTAGTGACCCTAATTCCATTGTGGGATGTTACCATGTCAAGGATCTGGTCCCGTTTAGGGGGAGACAGGGTGCCGAAGATGTGCCGGACCCTGAGCGTCCAAAAAGAAGAAGAGGGCGGCCCAAGAAGAATGCTGGTCCACCAACGAGGGCGTAAAATGGTGAACCAGAGGGGGAGCCTGTAGCAAGAGAAGAACAAAGAGGGAAGAAGTTTTACATTTATCGATCGGTTTCGTGCGAGTAATGCAACATCTGTCTTTACGACTTAGCGTCGCCGAAGCCCGGTTCTACTCTAAAACGCTATAGGACGGTTGCAAGAGTGAAGTTTGGTTTAGTTTATTCTTAATCTTTGACGAACTCGTTTCGTGTGAGATAATTCGGACGAACCCGCGTAAAGAAACAATTATACAAAATTATTGCTTTTGTAGCTATTTGTTTATTAATAAAGACTTATTTCATTCTTTTTTTTAAACAAGTAATGTAATAAATTCTAATAACGAAAAATAACTGCTCTACGAACAAGACAAAATAACAACAATAAACTAATAATAATAATTCTAATAATGAAAACTAACACTACTCTACGAACAAGACAAAATAACAACAATATATTAATAATAATAATTCTAATAACGATAAATATCTATTCTACAGACAAGACAAAATAATAATAATAATAACTAAGACAAACGTCGCTAAAATCGCAAATGAATACACCAAAATAGTGGTACAAGTTATAAGCATAAGCGTTAAAGCAAATGTGAAGTTATTTTAAAATAACCGTTGGTTATTGTGAAGCCTTGTTCTTATTGGATAATTTACCACCAATAGCAGCTGCCTTGCCAACTCTCAGTAATATTTCCCGCAACTGCACGATAGACTCCCACTTCCTTTAATGGGGTTAGTTTGTCTTTGGCTATCGGAAGAGCGTTTTGTATTTTGCTGACCGTACCGTATCGTAACTCAATATCATTCTTCTTCATAAGGAAGGCAGATCAAACCGGCTGGTGTCGTACATACCGAGTCATCCTTCTGTTTGTGTGGTTTGGTGGCTCGTTGAATATCCCTCATAGTATAGCCGTTCTTCTGCAGTACATCTTCTAGGAATCTTTCTTCAGGTTCTCTTTATCACATATCCTCTTTGCTCGCTGGAATAAGGCTTGAATCACGGACCTCTTCATTTGAATTACCTATTATAATTGTATATTTTATTTTAATTATATTTAATTAATTATTTTAATAAAGATCGTTATGCATGTTATTAATTTTCATTTAACTTTTGGTTTTTTGTTAGATAATTGAGTTACCTGTTGTATTTTAGAAGTTGTGTTTTTTCTAATGTGGTCTAGCAAAAGGACAGAAAACCAATTCGGCGTTGCTATTTTTTTATAATTTCCTCATAATAAACCTTTCTTCGAAATGTTTTTCACATATACGCGAATTTTGACAATAATATGCAACATACTTTCCCAATGCTGACGTTTTTCTCTATCACTGGGAAAAGTAAACGTCGAAATATAAGCGGCTGTACCTTTCTTATTACTGGTACAACTTGTTATACAACACTTCGAAGGTATTATGCAAAATAATACATAAACGGAAGGCAATTAACGGAAATGACAACGCAATAAAATAACTAACAATAATAATAAATAAAGAACTGAGAATAAACTGTTGTATAGCCTAGGTTACACGTAACGAATACAGTGGCGAGACAGTGCACTCGGCCAAGCCCTAGGTTGATATAAACATATTACCGAGTGCTCGGGCGAGCGCTCTACCTAGTACCAGGGCGAGACAGTCACTCGGACCCTGTTCTATGTACTGGACCGAGTGACATGCCACTCTCTCGGCCTAGTGTTATTTTACTGTTTCGCCACTGTAGTCGTTACGTGTGACCTAGGATTATGTATGAGAATACAAATCATAACTGAGAGTATCGGAATCGACGTGGCGACACGAATGGTGAATCAGCCTAAATCGGACAACTTTAGAGTCCGGAGTGGGGCATTACGGCCTCTTATTTTACGTTGGTCTCGGCTACGCCCAACGTGGATTTTTTCTCAATTTTCAATTTTTTCGACCAGTTTACCGATATATCCGGCTTCTCGAAGGACCATGCTTGTTTATATTTACATGTGCGAATTACAAATTAAAGAGAAACAGAAATAAGCTATGCGGGGAGAGGGGGGTTCCGTCCAATCGGAACAGATGGTGCGTCCCAGACAGTACGCCGCGCCTTTATCTTACCTACATAAAGAAATAAGGCGCGACTTCCTGTCTGGGACACACCATCTGTTCCGATTGGACGGAACCCCCGTCACCCCGCAGAGCTTATTTCTGTTTCTCTTTAATTTGTAATTCCATTAAATCGCTCTTAAAAAATTAGGGAGCTCTAATTTTGAAAAACTGATAACGGAATCCGACAACTGACATTATTTGACATATTTTGGTGAAATCCGCGAGGAAATCCACCCAGCCGTTTTCGACATAACGGCGTCTTACTAAACCGCGATTTTCCGCGAAACTGTATGGAATATCGAAAAAATTAAATATGCCACTCATTAAGAACACATCAGGCTACCATCTGTTCAAAATTAAAATTTTTTCGTACGATAGTTTTTGAGAAAAAAAATCGCAAAGTTGCCGGTACCGTAAAAAATTGGGTGCTTTTTTCATTTAAGAAAACCATGGATCCGAAAATTTTCAAATTAACATATGTTACGTAGAAATAGTTACAATCAGTTACAACAAACTTTGTCGCAATTTTTTTTATCGAGCGGTTGCGAGGATATCGATCTCTAAAGTGAGGGCCCTTGACTTTTTACACGGATAGTAATCGTGTTCACTGCTTTATCGACTCAACGGCCGATAATTACAGATTTCCAATTGATGGTATTCCGTTGCAGATTGCGAACGGCGATCGAGCAGATATGACGATATACGTGTTGAATATTTTTCCATGGCACTTCCTTAGTGTTACTTGTCAGATGTTTTAATTTTTTGAAAAATAGAAATCAATACTGAAAGAATAAATTTAATATAAGTAAAAGAGGTTTTAAACATACATATAATATTCATTAAAATCTAATTAGGTTAGAATTAACCTGATTAAGTGATTTTTAATGACCTCATTAAGACCTTAATTACTATTCCACACATATAAATAACTTCCAATTCTATACAAAGTTCAGTTTACCCAGTTCTTTTGTAAGTCACAGTTCTTGTGATACTACGTTAATCAATATGCTTTTTCAAACTTTCCAGAAAACAATCTACACGAACCAAGTTATACCGTTCATTTTAGAGTTTCCCGTGGAATTAATAATAACGATTCTAGGTTTTTTGGATCCGAAATCTCTTTTGGTTGTAGCCGTAACATCATGGAAAGGTGATGGATATTTGTCAAGAACACACAACTCTTCGAAGACGATTGCGAGCTGCTGAAAAATCCGAAGAAAAACGAAGAGTGAATTATTATTTAAATCCAAGTAGTGTAGTTAAAGTAAGAAGAAATGGACCTGTCAATAATTGTTCGACAAAATTTGAAGTGTCTAAAAAAGACTTTTTGTCTTTGGATTTAATTGGTAAGATTAGTAATAAGTGTGAAAGTAGGTTTAAGAGGATAAGTAATATTACATCAACTCGAAACTTTAGAATATAAGTTCTTAATTTTAGATTTATTTCAAAATCTATTGACGAATTCCTTTTTGAATAAATTTTAAACTTTAAGATGTTACTTGTGAAGTGAAAACGATTCTAAAATAAAATGGTATAAAAATAAATAAAACTTCTATTAACTGATTTTTCAAGTTCGTACGCACTCGCGTGAGTTGGAATTGTTTAAGGAAGTTTGATTTTAGTTTTTAGAAATAATAATAATCTTTATAGTGCTATAAGATAGTTTTCTTACACTCGTCATTAGAATTTACAGGTTCACATTTACTAAGAAATATCAATCTACACAACGATTACAAGTTGCGTATTTGTGAACATCGGCATGATTTAAAAGCTCATCGAAATTGTTCAGAGCATACGAGTGCTGTTCGCGTCTTGTACAGATTGCTCATTTTGTGCGAGGTATTCTCAACTCTCTTTTTGTCTTTATAGCTGCTTAAATTTACTATACGGATCATGTTTGATTTAATGTTGGGGTGGAAGTTTGGAAGATACACATTATTGTATCGAAAATAATATTTTCGATATTGAAGTTGGTTTTCGTGGGAGTATTTCTGTACGGACTTATTTTTTTGTTCTCTGCGTTATCAGACCGGTCGTGGATTTGTATTGCTATGTCCCAGGAAGCGCCAGGGAGCCGATTTGACGAAATATAGGGTTTTTTTTTGGAAATGTTCATCTTGTCTCGACGATGCCAATGCTTCCATAGTGATTGATGATGATCCAGCGCTCCTCTTCTTCCAGCTCTTCCATTCCATCTAACACCCAGTTGTTATCAATATTAAAATCTAAAAATATAAATTCCAAATATGAAGAAATACTTATATCTGTCATTCTATGGTGACGTGATTTCGATAAGACACTTAAGTCGTTTGGAGAGAAGGTTAAGACCATTGATGGTGTTGTTGCTGAAAATCTTAAATTAAAAGAATCGGTCACCGAACTGAATTCTTATATTGAGCACTTTGAATAGCATTCCAGACTTAATAACTTGACCTGGTCTGGAATACGCGAAAAAAATAATAAGGATATGCTCTATTGTTTCGGAGATAGGGAAGGATTGTCCATTGGTCTAGACAGATGTTGACGCTGTGCATAGATTGCCCTCGAGAAATCACTCTGATATCTCGCGTGCTCATGTGAAAAATGTAATTATCAAATTCAAATCTCGTATACGAGACCGATTTTTGGCGTGGGCAAGGATATACCGTAAAAATAGTGACAATCCATTGACGGGCATTAAGATTCTTAATCTGACTGATAATTTGTTTATTAATGAGCACCTTACGGCTTTTAATGCGGATCTTTTTAAGAAGGCCAAACAGCTGGGTCGTCATAAAAATTATAAATATATATGGACTAAAAATTGCGTTGTTCATGCCCGCAAGGATGATAGCTCGAGGATGATTATAAAGTCTCATGCTGATTTGTTGAGACTCTAAGATGTGATCTTTTTTTGCTGATTTTCTCTTAATCTTGTATGGTCTGGTCTTTTTGGTACCAAAACGTCCGTGGTCTACGTATGAAAACCGAGGTGGTGTTCTTGTGGCGGTCAAAAGGGTTTTCAACGTTTTCAAAGTTTTCAACGGGTGCAGAGGACTTATGGTTGTGCGTCCGTGGTGAAGTGTCGCGTGTTTTGTTGTGTTGTGTTTACCTGCCTCCCAATGATAGTGCAGCGATCGATAGCTTTCTTCTACAGCTGCAGAGGATTAATGATCGTAATCCAGATGACGTCATCCTCGTAGTTGGCGACATTAATTTACTTGGATTAACTTGGAAGACTTCTTCTGGTATACTCTCGCCCTCTGGCGATAATTCGGTGCATACAAGAGATTTTCTAGACATATTCTCATATTGTAATTTGTCGCAATTTAATAATATTTCTAATACAAACTGTCGAACGTTAGATCTGTTTCTTTGTAATCGATTTGCTGTGTTTGGCGTTCAGAATTGTTTTGATCCGTTGGTTAATCTTGATGACCATCATCCAGCTACAGACTTTTGTTTTGAGTTCAGTTCGAATGTAATGTTTGATGATGATCAGCTTGAAAGATTGTTTTTCAATAAGGCAGACTAAGTTTCTCTCAAAGCTGATATCCGTGCATTTGACTGGAATGACGCCTTTAATTCTACTCACATCTGAATCTGATGATTAAGCATTATGTCCCTCACAGAACCATCGGGAATACTAAGAGTTTTCCGCATTGAAACCGGATGTCACTTCGCGGACGTGCGAGAAATGTTCGGGAAACGGTGGCAGGGTGCGACGATAGATCGGTGTCTTCACCAAAGCCTGTTAAAGCCGATCGGAGTAATACTCGATTTTGTATTTAGTTGCGCGCGAAATGATGAAAGACCCTATTTAGCAGTAGAGATATTTGGAAAAAAGATTGTAGGTTTATTAGATTCGGGAGCGAATCAGACAATATTTTCGGTGAACGGGGGATTTCTATCATTGAAAAATTGAATGTACCCATATTTAAATCAAATAAGAATGTTAAGGTCGCGAATAGTGATAGTTGTATTGTCAATCGTATTGTGACTATTCCCATAAAATTACAAGAAAAATGCGTAATGTTAGAAGTTTTGTTAGTACCATAAGTTAAACATGAATTAATACTAGGGACAGATTTTTGGTGTAAAATGGGCATTGTACCTGACTTAAGACGTGGGGAATGGACATTTTCAAATGAAGCACCTGAATTGCAATGTAATGCAATCCAATCCAGATCAGAACTTACGGACAAAGACGAAAAGAGACTAAATGGAGAATTAGGTCATACAAATTTAGTTAAACATTATAAAGCACTAGATAAATAAAGTACTAGATGAATGTGCCTGGTCCTCTCCTTTATTACTCATTCCTAAAACAGACGGACCGATAACTAGGTTCTGTGTTGATTACGTCGGGTGTGATAGTAGTGTTGTGAGCGCTCTTAACAAACACCAAAATTTATTCGTATAAAACCACTTCATCAATCTATAAAATGCCTACAGTTAAAGGTGGTTGGTGCCATATATAAGTAATAATCTTTTTATTACGAAAAAACTATTCGTTTTCGTGAATCTCATTGCCGGGACATCGTGTAGTCGTCCTTTTCTTTTTTTTAAACCGATCTTGTTGACATTCTGGTTTTGCGACGATGGTTTCCGATTTAAGAGATTTGAATTGCGAAATTTATTAACTAAATTAGATGTAGACACCAAAGGAAATAAAACCGAGCTTCGGTTAAAATTGGAAGATGCACTTTTAACGAGAAATATATGTGACAACAATGAAAAAAATCTAGACGACTCTTGCAGTAGCACGGAAACCGTAATTGATACATGTAAAAGACGATATCATGTGGCTTATAAACCAAAACATAAACTTATTTTAAAACTAATAAATAAAATCAATTATTTAGAACAAATCATTAATTTCTTGGCTGTTCGTTTGACCAAGTCGCTAAAAAATAACAAAAATAATGGAAACACAAATAAAAACAATAATGTGGATTGCAAGCTACATGAAACCAAACAGAAGATAATATTAACTCCGAAAATATCTAAAAGAAATTCAAAGATCGTAAATAGTAATGTTGTTTCTGCGGCTGTTGCAGGGGCACCTATTAGTTCTATAAATACGAAAATAGCTAAAAAAAATACAATCGTCGCAAATAGTAAAGTTCTTTCTGCGGCTGTTGTAGAGGCACCCAATGGCTCTACAAATCATCACTTGGAGAATGTACTGTGCTCATCCCAAACTCCGTGAAGGTCCGGATTGCGACTCGCGACGCGCACTGGTTTCCGCGATTCGCTTCAAGGTGGCCGTAACTTCGCAAAGAGCGGTGCTCATGGACGCCATCTGTTGTAGCATCGCCTGTAGGGGTAGCACACCAGTACGACACCGGTCTCTTCGACGCGGCCTCGTGGGTTCGCGTCGGCCACGGCTTCCGCCAAATCCGCTAACTCATCTAATGTTTTCTGTTTTTGAGACGCTAGAATAGCCTGTGTGAACGTTGGTAACCGGTCACACCACAGGGGTCGTAACACGTCGTCGGGGATGACGGTACCAGCCATTTCTTCGTGCTCCAGCAATCGTCGCGTTTTCTGGTCCTGCGTTACGCTTAATCGGCGGATCAGTTCGGATTTTAATTTTTCGTACTTGCCCGTTGGCGGAGGGTTGGACAGAATGTCCCGCACTTCTGCCCAGTATTTTTTGTCTAATGAGCTCACCACGTAGTTGTACTTTGTGTCGTCGGCGGTGATCTGTCCCAAAGCGAACTGCGTTTCCACGTTGATAAACCACAATTGCGGATCCGCGTCCCAGAATGGTGGAATCTTCACCGCAACACGGTTAATATGTGGTACCTGCGCATTTACGTCCTGTTGATGGTCCATCGTGCTAGTGTTTGGCGTCGGCAGCGTCGTCTTGATTTTTGATTTATTCGGGTTCCATCGTCGGTGGTTTTCTTCACTCTCGGCTACTTATCGATCACGTCGGGGTCACCAGTTTGCGGGGCTAATGCTTTGATGGTAGCGAGAGGAAGTTTTAGGAAAACCAATGTCTTCAACGACAAAATTTTATTTACAACAATATTAACAAAAGTGTAGACTCGAAAAGGGTTGTCGAACAAAAACTACAACGCGACGGTAAGACGGTAACTGCTGACTGATAACTGATAACTGAACTCTCCGGGCCGATCCTGGTTCCTTTTATCCCCGAGTCCAGTAACATCCCCGGTGAAAGTTTTCTTCGAGTCCTTGTCTGGACCAAAGGGGTCTGCTGTCCAGATGTACGGAGAGAGTTCTTCTGAATAGTTTCGAACGCTTTCTGGCGTCCAGATGTTCGCCACGGAGAGCGTCCAGTAACATCTCCGGTGAAAGTTTTCCGGGAACCCTTTGCCTGGACCAAAAGGGTGTCCTGCCCAGATGATCGGAGAGAGATTTTTTTGAACGGTTTAGAAAGTTCTCTGGCGTCCAGATGTTCGCCACAATCATCAATAAGTGATTTTCACAGGTCATAAAAGAAAATAATACAATAAACATAAAATACAATTTACAATAATAGTAAGTACACTAAAAGTAGTAATAAGTAACAACACGTAAGTAAAAGAACAAAAAAAGAAGAAAAAGGCTTCTGGGAGGCGACACACCGGTCATAGCAAGTCATCAAAATCATTGGTCAAAAACTCCTGAACAGTATAAAAGGCCTTCGCCACTAAATAATTTTTCATTTTGTGTTTGAAATTGTTACTGTCTAGCAATCTTTTGTGTTTCGGAAGGACATTGTAGAATTTTATGCCAAAATAATTGACGCCATCCCTGCCCCTTGCCGTTCGAGAATAGTCCGTAATTAAGGTATCACCCGCCCTAGTGTAGTAATTATGATAAGTATTAAGAGTTTTAAATTTGGAGATATTACCCTTGATATATAAGAGACAATGGAGAATAATAGAGTTATGGCCTAGACCGGCCATAACTCTAACACATCTTCGCTGCACACCAAAAACACGATCCACATGGGCGGAGTGACCCCAACAAACTAACGCGTACGCTACGTGGCTGAAGAAATAGTCGTAGTATGTGTTCATCACAACATTGAACGGGACAAGGTCTCTCAGTCTCCGAATGACGAATACAATGGACATCGAATTTTTAAATTTTGAGATTATGTCACGTAGTTCGTTATAAGATATCGGCTTAAATTCGAAGAGTTTATTATTATGATCATTGACCAACGGACCCGAGGAGACATTATGATGGTTTAGTGTAGGAATGTTAATATCATTGTTATCATTAATATCATTGAGGACACTTTGGGCCACATTAGCAAAGTATGCGTTTAGGTTAGAGGCCGTGAGTTTGTCGGACGAACGTTCACAAGTTGAAGGATTGGTGTTCCGAATAACTTCCCAAATAGCACGCTGCTTGTTTCCTGAGTTTTCAATGTGCTGACTGTTGGCTCTTTTCTTAGAGTCAGTAATAAGTTTCCGGTAAAAGTCTCTATAGTACCTGACCTGAGCTCTCGACACTACCGTTGGCCGGTGTCTGTTGATATCGACCAGCAAGTCAAGTACATTCCTAGCAGACTTAATTTCATTGTTGAACCAGGATATTTTCGGTCTATTATCGTTAAGATGGTGGATTACTCTAGTTCTCTCCCTGAAGCAGAGATAAAAAGAATCTACAATCAAGTCAATATATAATGAAAATTTATCGATTACATGTAAATTAGCATCACTGACAAAGCTAAAATCAGTTGAGTCGAGAAAGTTATAATAATGGAAGAGACCCTAGTCTGTAATGGGTCTACAAATGATACGGTTCTTTATTACTGGAGAACTGCTCAACCAGTCACCTTGAAAGGAAACGGTTAGGTGATCAGAAATGGACGGATCGATAACATTAACCAAAAACAGAGTTGGATCAAGGTTGGTAAATATGTTGTCTAGATATGACGTTTCACGGGTACAATCATTAACACATTTGCGCACACCATAAGATTCGCATAGGTTCCACAAACTCTGAGCCTCTCTACTATCTAACTAAAAGCGTACATTAAAGTCGCCAGTAATTATAACAATGCGTGTGTATGAAAGCTTTAACAGCGTTCATTTTGCTTAGAAACATCTGAAAATCGCCGAGCGGTGATCTATACACAGTTAAGAGTTGTACCGCCTGATAATCGACGCCTGCAATCTCAAAATTTATTTCGTTGGAAAGATTGACTAAATCAAACGGCAAGGGGCAAACAGCAGGTGCAAGGTCCTCTTTAATGTAAACAGCAGATCCGCCACGCTTATGTTTGGAACGGCAGAAGTGGGATACACACGAGTAACCGGAAAATTTTAAATTACAAATCTCAGGAGCCCTCAAAAAATGTTCATTCAAACATAACACCTCCAAACTATTGCTCATTAAGTAAGATTCGAATTCGTTAATTTTTCTTACCAAACCCTGCATATTATAATGTAAAAGTCTAAACGTGTGTCGTCCCCCCGAAGTCAGATTAAGACAATTGTCAAAAAGAACTCGCAGATTTACAATTTACGGTTATTAGATTATCATGATTTACATAGCGCCTACAGGAGTCCCTGACAAAAGTAGCAACATGTTCAAAGACTTTAGATATTCCGGCGTGATTAAGATGCAAACCGTGCCGAGTTTTGTCGTAGTAAGTTATCAAAGAATTAGTTTCTATGTAAGCACAACCGTCTTTAAAATACTTCATTATTACATCATATATATTACAATTCAACTCGAAAATCATTTTATTTAAAATAGGACGCTGGCACCAAAAGGGAATCGATAAAAATATAACATTACATAACTTACACAAGTGATTAATTTTTTAAACACAAGTGGACTAATCGTTTTACCTGCAAGCACGTCGTTTGATCCGCCCATGATAATAAGAAAGTTCTGTTTATTGAGATCTTTACATAAATTCTCAGAATCTAGTATTACGCTTTGCAAGGTGGCGTTCGGTTTGCAAATTGTTAAAACGTCAGAATTCGGCAGGTGATTACTTAAGATACTTCCCGAGTGTCGCCCGTGGCTATCGCTTAGGATCAGAACTCTAGATTTTCTATAAGAGGGTTGTTCCAGCTAGAGGTCTGGCTTAGGGACTGGACGCGCAGAACTGTTGGGCTTCTTTCCGATTGGCTGGTTATTGACTTCAACATTTCTTACCGGGGGTTTCCGGATGTCCATAGATCTGCGCCCGGTAGTATTAGGAACAGCAACAACTTGATTATTAGTTCTAGGTTTAGCAGATTTGTTCCTCAATTTGTTTTTCAATTTCAGAGTCTTAGTAAGACGGATTTCAAGATATTCAATCCTATTGAGTAGGCGAAAAACCAGTTTTTTGTTGCTATTATCGTATCGATTCGGAGCCGGTAGAGATTTAAGATTTTTATCGACACTATCGGAGCTATCATTTACTGATTCCATACTAGTATTTTGGTCAGATATATTTTTTAACTTTAAAATTTGGTTTAATTTATTCTTTAAGTCATTTTTATTGCCGGTCGTATCGCCTCCCAATTGACACAATATGTTACGTAGCTCAACAAGCTTCAAATTATCTACGTTTAGAGCTGAGTATCCATTTTTCTAAATCACCAATTTTTAAACCACAAATTAAATTCGCCGTATCAAGCCGCCCGAAACTTGTACCTTACAGACTCGAGATTAATAGTACCTAGAAATAAAACGCGAGATTTACTCACAATATCAACAAATTACACCGGAACACAGGATTCCATTCGTCATATTTGTTATGAACTTTGAAATACACTTTGATTTAAGATTGTTGGTCACGCAAAACCCACAAAATTCATAAATTAAACAAACACAGAGTGTACTTAGTTGCAATCTTTCGCCTCCATGAACTCAACTTCGAATGAATGTTCTGGAAGATGCTGAAAAACTTTTCTCTAACTATAATCAACATGATTATGCCATAATTATGGCTGGTACCAATGACGTTTTGAGTGACACTAAGGTTTCAAAGGATGTATATGATAAAACTAAATATTTATACAACCGTTGTACTTTAATTTATGTATCGGTTCCTTACTGGTATGGTAAACACAGTTTAAATGAGAAAATTTATGAACATAACAATAGAATGTTTGATTTTTTTAAGGATTCAATTAAAAATGTTGATTGTTTTGTTGATGTCAATTCCTTTTTAAATGTTCGCACACATTAAAAAACGTCAAAACTATAAGTTAAGTAAGGGTTGTAATTTAAAGTCATTTCAATGCAATGATACGTATTTTCACAATGGTCAGTCAGTGATAAAAATTATGTAACTAATGTTGATGATGATAATTGTAATGTTAATCGTTTAAAATTTGGCGTTACTGGTGTACGTGCTGTCTGTAATACTGATTCACAAAGAGAGGTGACTGATTACCTTAAAGTATTGCATTATAATATACAAGGACTCCGAAATAAACGACATGAAATGTGCTCCTTTTTGCAGGATAACAACTCATAAAACTTTGTAATAGAGAATTACACAAATGTATCTCAATTCTGTAGGTCAGTTTTTGAGAGTGGGGGTGTAGCTATTTTCTTATCTAATGCGTTTTCTTCATATAAATTGCTTACTTTGTATGCCTAGAGTGTGGAAAAGAACATGGAGACTGCTGGTAACATAATAAATAAAACACAAATATTAACGGCGTATCGCTCACCACCTGGAAATTACAAGTTGTTTCTTGATAAATTAAATGATACTACGTTCGGTTATGCAGCCTCTGTGAATCCTATGGTCTCAGACGAGTAAACTTTGAGGCCACTCGCAACCGCGTGTGTCTAGACAATATATTCACAAATCTTACTGATTGTTCTGTCTCCATAATTGAGCCTTGCATGTCTGATCATCTGGCAATTTCATTTTATTCTAAAATTCAAAATGAAATTCACATACCAAAAACAAGATTTAAACATAGACCTCTAACTACACAAGGATTGTATCAGTTTTATAATTGTATTCAAAACATAGATTTTTCTTTTGTTAATGATAATCAATGCGTGAATGAAAAATTCTGTAAGTTCACCCAATTACTTACGAATTCCCATGACTTGTGTTTTCCAGAAAAGACTCTTTTAGTTGAAAATAAATGTGCAAACCACAACGTACCTTGGTTCAACACATATATAAGAAATTTGAGAAATAAACTTCAAATGTTAACGTCCCTCTATAAGCAACATCCGCGACTTGTCACAAAACAAATGCTGAATAAGCATAGAAAAGTCTACAAAAATGCTATCTTAAATAGTAAAGGGTTACCAAACACAAATCATATTAAAAACTCTAGAAACGTACAAAAGGCAACTTGGGCAATAATTTTCGCAGGCAATCCCGCAAAGAAACAACGAAATTCGTCAATAACTTCACTAACAGCTACCGATTTCAACGAGTATTTTGGGAGCATTGGTACATTAACTGTTTCCTCAATTGCAGGGGTAGTAAATTTTGTGGATGATATGCAAGTTGGTCCACTTTTCAGGTTTAGAGAAATAACTTGATAATAACGACGTAAGTAATTATATCAATAATACCGGTATTGGGTAAGTTGATCGAAATGGCTCTACACCGGCAACTGTCAAGTCACTTAGAGAACAATAATTTGTTGAATAAGTTCCAGTATGGATTCCGGAAAGGTAGATTGACAACCGCGGCAGTTGGAGCACTGGTCGGTCACATACAACAGTGTTTTGAGAACAAATTATTTGCGGAGACCTCTTTTTATGACTTAACCAAGGCTTTTGACTGCGTCTCCCACGATCTGCTTCTACAGAGGCTCCGCAATTATAACATTACAAATGAAAGTTTACATTTGTTAGGCTCTTATTTGAGAAATCGTTTTCACTATATTTCTTACAACTCAAAAATATCCGAAAAGCTACTTGTTGAGTGTGGAGTCCCCCAGGGATCGACACTTGGACCTTTACTATTCATTATTTTCATGAATGACCTGCCCAAGTGTCTATCACGGAAGACGAACATCATATTGTATGCTGATGACACGACTACCATCTGTATACACAAACAAACCGATGGTCTTAAAAGACAATCCCAAATGTTTTTGACTGATTTACTGCAAATTCGCTTAGTGTTAATCAGTCAAAGACACAGACTCCCCTTTCTCTTAATCGAGAACAGCCCAACCATATCGTGACTCCCATAAAATATTTGGGAATTACATTAGATTCAAAATTAACATGGGAGAGTCACATAATGGAGTTAGTAAAAAAATTGAATATAAGCATATATGCTCTGCGAAAGTTGGTGGGCGTGGTATCACTTGAGGTGTTAATTATGGCGTATTACGGAAATTTTTGTTGTTACATGTCTTATGGTGTCTTGTGTTGGGAACATTCTACGTATGCACACCATATGTTCCGAGTTCAAAGAAAATGTGTGCGCTTAATAGGCCGTATGGGATTCACGAAGTGCTGTAGGACGAAATTTGTTCAATTACGTATTCTGACCTTTCCGTGCATTTATATTCTTACATGTCTGATGCACGTGAAGGCAAATTTGAATGAATATAAAAAAACAACGATAGTCACCAGTACAACACAAGGAATGGATACGGGCTTGCTGTCCCTTTCAGTCGCACGTTGAGGGCGCGAGATGGTTGTAACTACCACGGTATCCGATTTTTAAACGCATTGCCTCCTCATGTTCAGAATTTGGACATCAAATGTTTTAAATCTGTTATCAAAAAATTCTTGATTGCTAAAGGCTTCTACAGCTACGACGAATTTGTAAGCAATGATTTTCAATTAATATGAACACTAATTTCCCACCAATATTTACTGCTGGTAATCAGTCTCCTTCAAAATATATATACATGTATATACCTAATTTTATTTTTATTTTATTTTACTTATTAATTTTTAAATTTGACCATGTATTTGCAAATAGTCATGTATTTGTTTATTGTGTATTTTCATTTATGTATATCTACGTAATATAACCTGACGTGTGAAAATGCTGTAATAGTGTGGACATCACAAATAAATTATTATTATTATTACAGACAGCTCAATAAAGTAACACAATCCGGCGCATATCCTTTACCACAAGTTTCATGGGCCTTAGATCGATTGAGGGATGCGAGATATCTATCGAGTATCGATATTAAGTCAGCATATTGGCAGAGTCCTATGGTAGCGAAGAGCAAACAGTATACGGCCTTTACAGTTCCTAATCGCGGACTCTTTCAGTTCACTCGTATGCCGTTTGGTTTATCGAATGCTCCTGCAACGTGGCAGAGATTCATAGACGGAGTGATAGGAAATGATTTGGACCCTAACGTATTTATTTATTTGGATGACGTGATTATTGTAACTGCGAGTAAGGAAAAGCATTTTGAGATTTTAAATAAAGTATGTACAGATAATAGCGCCTCTAACCGGATTATTAAAGAAAACTTGTAAAAATTTTGTATGGACAAAGGAATGTACTAGGACTTGGGAAATAATTAAAGAAAAACTTATTACGGCTCCAATATTGACTCCAGACTTTGAAAAAGAATTTGTGGTGCAAACAGATGCTTCAGAATTTGGACTCGGCGCGGTCTTGACTCAGATAATTGACGGGAACGAAAAAGTAATCTGCTACTTAAGTCGATCTTTGACTAATCAAGAGCGGAAATATAGCACAACCGAGAAGGAATGTCTCGCAGTATTATGGGCCATCGAACGACTTAGACCGTTGAAGGGTCAAATTTTAGAGTAATTACGGATCATTATTCGTTGGTGTGGCTAAATAGATTAAAATCACCAAGTGGACGATTAGCTAGATGGTCGATTAGATTACAGCAATGCAACTTCACCATCGAACATAGAAAGGGAAAAGACCATGTTGTACCCGACTTATTGTCAAGATCTGTGCCAGTAATTATTGACGAGGTTGAAACGAAAATTCACGAAAATTGAGACGGACGACTCTTGGTTAGAAAAACTAAAACAAAATATTTTAGCGAACGTATATAAATATCCGTAATATAGAGTAGAGAATAACGTAATGTATAAACAGGTGAAAACGAATTATCCGAATCTGATAATGGACGAAGGTTCGAGAATTGTAGTGGGAAACAAAGATAGATCAGAGCTTCTGCATAAATATCACCACGTAGCTGAGACAGGGGGACATTTGGGGGTTTTTAAGACTATTTCGAAATGGACGAGACGTTATTATTGGCTCAAACTAAAGACGGACGTAATACGGTATATAAAAAATTGTAAAATTTGTTAACAAACGAAAGTTGAGCAAAAAGCTCCCGCGGAAAATATGTCAAGTCATTTAAAGGCAGATAAACCTTGGAGATATTTAAGTATACACTTAATAGGACCTTTACCTAGAAGTAATAAGGGATTTTGTTATATTTTGGTGATATTTGATGTATTCAGTAAGTTTCCAGTATGCTTTCCGTTAAGAAAGACTATTGCAGCCACCGTGGTAAAATGTGTAGAGGTAGAAGTATTTTTGACATATGGGGTGCCTGAAACGATAGTTTCAGATAACGGTGTTCAATTTAGGTCGAAAGAGTACGGTAAATTATTAGAAAATTAGCATGTGAAAGCCAAATATACCGCGTATTATCATCCTCAAGCAAACCCTACTGAACGAATTAATCGGACGTTGAAAACTATGTTGACTACATACGTTAGTGACAACGATAAGAATTGGGACAAATTTTTAACAAAAATCGTTTGTGCTGTTAGAAATGCTAGAAACGAAACGACTAAGTTCACTCCGTATTTCGTAAATTACGGGAAAGAAATGATTTTAGATGGAAACTTACATAAAAACTTAATTAAAGGGTTTACGAAGACTGCCATTATAGAACGTAATAAGGAATTCAGTCAATTATATCAGAAAATATATAGGAGAATCGCTGTAGCATCGGAACGGTCGCGTGAACGGTATAATTTACGGCATAGATAGGTGAATTTTGAACCTAATGCGTTGGTATGGCGTCGTAATTTTATTTTATCCGATGCAATTAAATATGTTGGTCCTTATCGCGTGCGAAAGAAAGCATCCGCAGACACGTACACTCGTGATCTTTTTAAATGAAAAGTAAAGAAGGATGGCTAGCTCGGAGTCGGGGACGCTCGGGTTGGTTTATTTTGAGACCCGGGGCGAGACTTCTTCTCTACCTGATTTGGCTGTCATGATTACTCCGGCCCCTTAGCCTTGCGCCGGGTTTCAAAGTAAACCATCCCGACCGTCCCCGACTCCGAGCTAGCCATCCTTCTTTAATTTTCATTTAAAAAGATCACGAGTGTACGTACTTGAAACTTGGACGGCATGTGATGCATCTTAAGGGGATAGAACAGTGTAGAGGTCTAAAAAATCGATTTTTTTATTATTTATTTTAATAGGTCTCAAGATTGCCTTATATTATATCCTATCGCCACATTATAAAACTTCAGGTTCGTTACATGGCGTAGTAACAGTCATACGATACTACTCTAAGAAAGTGCTTGATATTTGTATCAAGTCAGGATACTATACTATAAGGCATGTGCTTTGTGGAAAAATAAATCTCATTTATCAGAGTATCAAATTTGGATGCAAGACCATGAGAAGGAATGCGACATTAATCACACGGTCTCCGCGGGTAAAATGGAACCCGATGCAATGATAGAAATATTTTCAAGGGCTAAAGAATTGACGCTTGGGTGGGAGTCGTGGATTTTTTATGCGACGAACGCTGCCACACACGTAATAAATCTTGGGGTACGCATGACTCTATCAATGGGAAAATCATCGCAGCGCACTTGTCAGAAGTTATGTCCAATGTCTTCAGTGCGCGTAGTTGCGTTTCGATTTGACCATACAACATTGATAATGCCATTGTTTTCTCGTCGATGGCGTTGTGTACAAGCAGTTTCAATAATTCTCTCAAATACACCTCGACTTGCAAATCTTTTCGTCCAAACCTTGACGTCAAGGACTCGATCATTTTTTCGTAGTTCTTTCCGGTAGCGGGAAAACTTTCTACTAAATTTCTAGCTCTACTATTCGGCACTGTGGCCTGAATCAAGTACTCTACTTTGTCGTTCAAATCTATGTTCGGATCGTCATGCACTTTTCGAAATTGAGCCCAAAACGGTAACCAGTCTTTTATATCGCCATTAAAGGTCTTAAACGCAATAGTTGGTAAACTAAATCTACGAATACCTGTTGGGTTCCCCTCTGATACAACGGATTGTTGATCTGGGGAAGATTCGTTACCTTTCATCAAGTTCTGGCATCGTCGGTTTGCTCTGGCGAATTTCTAAAAGTAAACCTCGACGCTCTCCATTTCTGTTAATAATTCCTCCTCCGCTGCGTCTTTTTCAAGCATCAGGTTATAAATTTCAGAATCAGCCACCTTTAATTTGTCGAGTTTATCTTGCAGTAGCCCCCACGACACACTGACGTCAACTGTCGCCACGACATCCAAATGCTTCTCCAGCTCAGTAATATTTTTCGTAAACATGCTACGGAGAACTCCTCTGTGCCTCTTCTTCTGTTCCATTGTTCTCTTGTTGCGTACGTTCACCAAAAGTAAATGCGGGCGGCTCGTCGCAAGCTCAATTCACCGGAAAAACAATAGAACAAAACGCTTACTCACGGCGACACAACACGCGCATGGTTTGTCACGGTCGCCACTAAATGTCGCGAATCATAAGACCACCGGTCTTACATTCCACGATGGTTCGGAAACAAAACGCTTACAAAATCATTGATCAACGTTTATTTCAACAAAGCACGTGTTATTATAATCACTCGATCTCGATACATGAGAAATACATGAGCCGAGCGAACGCGATACTTACATGACAGAGTTCTAAAAGCTACTCAAAACAACGTACGATTCTTCGCAGGTCCCCACCTAACAATAAAACGCTGACGCCCCTACTCTGTAGGCAACCCAATACTGACGACTAAATAAATAAATACGAATTCTCAACAATTAGCTGTAATTCTAGTGGGCAACTTCACTACCTGTTTATAATCGTAAACCTCGGTAAGAGATAAAAGTTTTTCAGCAGTCGGGAGAGAACATGAATATAAATCAATATTCATACATCAATTCAATCTTACATCAACTCTCTTATCAACATTTTCCATAGTTTGACCGAAAACAGAGTTATTCATTAATTCAAAAAAAGTCTTTTTCAAACGCGTTTTTAGCTGATTAACGTAGTTCCGTATTTTTGTCGATGTAAGATTTCAACCATGCTGACTGTTTAAACGATAAAAAATGAGTTGACGATGATATTTATTGTATAAAATTAGATTTCTACCGGTTTCGACTGTATGACAGTCATCTTCAGGAAATCGACCTTTGTGATTACAAAAAGGTACATTCATTACATTAAATAGTATAGGTAAACACATGTTTGTTCACGTCTATTATTAAAATATGAGAAATTAAAAAACTAAAAAACTTATGTCAACGAATACCAACTTAAACGGGATCTCATTGAAGTGAAATCTGAAAGACCCTTCACAGTAAACTATTATACTAACTTATTAATTTACTTTTAGATGCAACAAGCAGGGTGTAAATTTCAGGCGCGAAAATATGTAAATCGTGGTTATGTTTCTTATTGTGAAGTTGGAAAAATAGAATAAAACAAAAATCTGTTGGCAATATTTGACTTAATTATATAAATGACATCTTGAAAAATTGGCCCGAAAGATTCAAAATATTAAATCTTCAAATTATTTACAACATTAACATAAATTCAACAAAATATGAATACAAAATAATAACAATGTCTATCAAAATCTTTCGAAATAAGACCAAATTTTACGGTAGAAATCGTGTGACAAGTTGTACATAAAAATTATTATAAAAATATCAGAAATTTTATTTTTCTTTAAATTTTAATTTTTATTTTAATACAAAAATTAAAAACTCTTAACATCTTATACAAACTCATCAGAAATAGAAATTATAACATAATAACGACATCATGGACAAGAAATATGCATTGAATATTAGTTGGTATATTATTTGTCTATCTTCTACATCCAATGTATTGTAATTATGTAATTTTAAATAATTTAATATGTTAGAAGAAGGTATGTATGTAGTGTAATATATTTGAACAACACAGGAAGGGACTGGATTTTAGGGAGATAAGAGTAAAAGTGATTATGAGGTAGAGGGGAGGAAGGACTTTTGGTAACCAAGGGACCTAGACATTGCGATATTCAGACTGTTACCATGGTCTGAAATCCTCGTTTATCTGGGTTTTTTTTGGAAGGAGGTGTGTATGGTGTTTGCAGGTATGTGTATAGAGGTTTAGAAACAGGTTGAATTTGGTCATTTAGACAGATGATATTTGGATTGTTGTTCTTGAATTTATTTATCTCGTAGTTTTCTAATAGTTCTAACATATAGCTTTTATTTTTACGATGTAATATTCTAGCATGAATGTTCTCATCAAATTGATGTTCTGCGTTAAAGCTTAAGTGTCTACCAGAATTCGACGATATCTTGTTTTTATGTTCTTTTATTCTCGTATGTAGGGCTCTCCTTGTTTCGCCTATGTATGTTGCTTTGCATGTACCGCACTCGAGTTTGTAAACCCTATTGTCGTTTAGCATATTAATTTTGTCTTTTCCATTATTTAACATTTAACCAATAGTGTTGTTCGTCTTACATGAGATGAGAATGTTATGTTTCTTAAAAATTCTTTTAATCTTGTTATAAACCTTACCTTGATAGTTTATGGATCTATAAGTGATTTGTTCTTCATTATTTTGTTGACTTAGACTAGTATAATTCTGTATAAAATTTTTGTTTTGCTGTTTCTTAATTAAATTTTCTATTATTTCGTTTGGAAAACCGTTATTATTGGCTATCTGTTTTATTATTGAAAGTTCCATCTGTATTTGATCTGGTGTAAGTGATGATGAAAAGGCTCTATCTATGTATGAACGGAAAGCTGCCAATTTGTGGGTGTGATCATGGTGTGAGTCGTATGGGATGCCTATGTCTGTTTGAGTTTTTTTATGAAATATTTGATATTGCAAGCCGTCATTGGTTTTCTTTATTGTTAGGTCCAAGAAGTTTAAAAGATTATTTTGTTCGATTTCCAAAGTGAACGTTATGTAATTGTGTAGTGAATTAATGTATTCATGTAATTCTTTAATTGTGTTATCATTTTCATCTTTAATTATAATGAATATATCATCGACATATCGTTTCCAGATTGAAATATTATTTCTAAATGGGTTTGCATCATTAAGAATATATTTATCTTCCATCTCATTTAAAAAGATGTCTGCTAAGATCCCGCTGAGGGGGGAGTCCTTTATTATTGTAGCGTGCTGTGGCAGCAGCTCCATTTAAAAACATAAAATTGTATTTCATTTGTTATTATTTTTATATTTGCACACAATTGTTTTTGAAGCAAAACATAACAGACGCAAAATAAAAAGTCTGCCAAAAGTTAATTTTATAATTTTATTATTATGTTGGCTAATACCTCATAGCCACATTTGGTGACCAATGTGGCTATGAGGTATTAGCAACATATTAGCAAACATATACTTCCTCATCAAACGTGCAAAAATTTTGTTGCATACAAATTTGCAACAATTTGAAAAAGTTTTTACGATCTGTTTCATTATTTAATTTATTATTTAGAATCTCTTTAATTAAGTTAAGAGTTTCTTTAATCGGTATGTTTGTATAAAGATTAACTATGTTAAATGATAACATTGTGGATGATTCCAGTAATTTTATGTTGTTAATATGTGAGAAAAAAAAATTTTTGAAATTTTGAATCCTGAATCCCGCCTGCCCAGCCGCCAACAATTCTCCATATAGAACTCTCCATTTCCTCTTCCAACCTCCTCAGCAGTATCTTTGCATAAATTTTGAAAGTTGTGTCCAACAGGGTGATCGCTCTATAATTGCTCACCACCCTGTTACTCTCCTTTTTATACAGTGGGCATATTATCCCCATCCTCCACCTGTCCGGAAACCTCTCCCCCCATCCATACGTCGTTTATTACCTTCCATAGCTTCTTCTTCACGTTAGCACCGATTTGCCAGTTTAAATAAACTATTTTTCCTCGTATATACAACCCCAGGGTAATTTAATCTTCTTCACTGTCTCCGTCGCCTCCAACCATGCCTCAATCAAAATTGGAGTAGAATAATTTGATACATAGATAATTTTAATTATGTTTCCAAATAATAATTTTTGTTTTGTTGGTTCGGTTTTTAAAATTTCTATTTAGAAATT
This sequence comes from Onthophagus taurus, assembly GCF_036711975.1. Classification (NCBI taxonomy): domain Eukaryota; kingdom Metazoa; phylum Arthropoda; class Insecta; order Coleoptera; family Scarabaeidae; genus Onthophagus; species Onthophagus taurus. The sequence goes on from NC_091973.1 coordinate 16,255,573, forward strand.
TTAATGTATAATACAAACGCATTCTTGCGAATAATCTTATAACATAATTTGTAACAAGGTTTTTTTCAATAAATACCCGCTAACAAATGTCGTGGTATTTTCCGTGATAACATCGGACTGATAAGTTGTTTTAATGATTATCTTGTCTGGTGCTGCATTGGATAATGAGTCATCGTTAATTTGCTTTGACAGGTCAGAAATTGCCAAAAAAATTTGGTCACCATATGCCTCACAATTTTCGGTGCCGGAATGCATAACGTCAATACACAGCAACTTTTTAAATAAGCTTTTAAATTGAATAGGCGTAGGATTTACACTATTACCATGTTGCCTCATGGCACCGAAAAAGTTCTCTAGACAGTCCTGGTTAAAACGCCTAGTATAAACCTTTGGTAATTTCAATTCTGTCCACATTAAAAGTAGAGCGGATATTGTTATAGAATATAAGTAAGTATAACTATATTTACCCTCCAGCATTTGAAACATTTTACTTGATTTGTGCAGTCTTTTTCATTTTTCTCAACTGCCTTCATTTCCGAAAATAATTTGACGCATTCAGTTAAATGCACAATAAAAGGGCGTTTAAATTTTTTGTCATTATCGTAGTTTGAATTGCATATGTCAAATAATTTGTCCATTTTTTTCAATCAATTCTGTTGTACCACACGCAGAGGCAGGAAGTTGACCAAAACGTAAGTAAACATTCATGGCTGCTGCAACTGTATCGCTGAATACCTGGGTAGCAAGTTTAACTTTCATTTTGGTAAATGCAATTGGCTCTATATGCATGTCAGACAATTTTGGCGCTGCTCTGGTTTGATATTTTATGTCTTCATTATAAAAATTTTTAATATCGTTCCATGAAGCGGTTTTATCGCCAAAGACAAAATTATATTTTATTAATTATTTCTCACGGATTTTATTAGATGAGGCGTGTCAAAAGGTGTGACATCTGTATATTGTTGCTTCCCATGTCGGTTATTAAAGCAGCTATTGTAAGTTTAGTTTGTCGAGCCTTTGAATACAACATATAAGAATATCCTTCAGCTTAATTCCTGGATAATTCGTTTGGCTCCATAAAAACATTAATGGTTGCTTCCAGTTGTCGGTGATCCCTCTTGCCATGATCACGGTGGCATTTAAAGCGGGTGCAAATGTTTTATTGGCACCATCATCTTCGAAACCAATAACTTTGTCTGCACCAAGATCATAATAACGATGTCCTTTGATTGATATTCTATCTACACATAGAACGCATCGCCTTTCATTCTGCTTTAAATTTCCATTTTATATTGTAAACAGTCAAAAACTACACAATTCATTCCTGGTTTTATATTTATGTGTTGAATGTATTTTCGTAGTGTTCTGGGTGTTGGTAAACAAAATAGACCGCATAATAAATTTTTGTATAGTTTTGGCCCCATAAAATACATTTTTCAACAATGCTTTTTATATTCTTCAGAATATCTTCGACCAATTGGCATCGTTTGGTTAAGTGAATTTGCAAAATGTATGTTAACTGTTGATACTGTTGTAACGATATATTGCTTAGTTTTTCTTGTTTTAATTTCTCTAGCTGTATATGTTATTTTGTTACTGAATTTTCCAGACGCTTAACTTCCGATTTGAATGTCTTTATCTGTTCCCTTTTCTATTGCTATCTTTTCCTGAGCAGTAACTTCTGGCAAATCGGCTAAAACAAATTGTCGTTGATCATCAACATCAGCTGCTGTTCGATTAACGCCGCTTCAATATTCTTGCAACTGATTTCGACATGTACAAAATCAGAATCGGTGAAAACGTTTGAATGATATGGGAATATACCCGTAACCAGATTTTATATTAGAAGGAGTGAGTGCAAGATCCAATGCTTGTCGAACGAGGCCGGGTGTATGACGGACTGCAAATGTCTTGATATCATGATTGACTTTCCACGCATTGTACTGTTGCTCGTAGTACCCCTTCACCGGTTTGTAAACTGATACATCCAAAGGTTGCATGCGGTAGCTGCAGTGAGGTGGAAATGAAAGAATAGTAACACCACACCGTTCTTCAATTCGTCAATGGCTTCAACTGAAAGATGCGACGAATGATTATCAAGCAGGAGAAGAGTTGGTGAAGAATTTTTGATGACTTGGTGTGATGAATGAAATGCTTCATAAATTTTAAAAATTCAGTCTGCGTCATCCAACCAGATCCATTACCAAATCCAAGCGCACCATGTGTAGCATCATCCATGATACTCTGGGGCATTCTGACTTTATTGAACAAAAAGAAAGGTGTCATCGAGTTCCCGCTAACACTGACAGCCAAAGCCATGGTGATCATGCTACCACGCCCAGCAGGGTAATTTTGCCAACACGTCTGCTTCCTTTCAACGAAATAACCATTGAATTATTGTTTGGAACTGTAGAGAATCCTGTCTCATCCATGTTCCAAATAGAGCCAGGTTCATATTTAATGGCCGTCAACACTGGACCGTTCCGGCACCGGCCACCACCGTACCACAGAATAACCAGAAAGGACAGCGACGGCGGTCTCTTTCATGTTCAAGGGTTCGAATTGAGTGACCGACTGACCTACTTACAATGCGTCCGCCATCTTATAATTTGGAAAGACAAGCGAATTTCATAACACGTTTATTTTTCCTGAAATAATTTGCTAAGTAATATATTTACGGAGATGTCATAAAGGAAAACAAACTAATAAATAAAAATGAATAAGATATACTTCAAATTTATATATTTTTTAAAATACTTAATTTTAATAATTCATTACTTTTATTTTTAAAATTTCTGTTTTGGAATTTTAAAGTGTAAAACAACCTTAACCTAATGAACAATTTTAAAAGAAATAATTTAGGAAAATTTTCACTTCATTTAAAAATAAATGTCAAATACCATTTTTAGGTAGCGCAGTTGGATACATGTCATAAAACTTATTTTCTAACTTAAAAATATAATTTAAAAATTGATGGTTGGGTGCAATTAACATTCCATACGTATCAACTGTTGAAAATGCCTTAAAGTAGGTGAAGAATTTGTCTGCCTCTAATGTGGTATCATCAAACAATTGCTGACATGTATGGCAATCATGCAATTTCAATATTTTTTTTGCCAAATAGCCACCTACATAGGTGAATGCATTTTGTTGTGGTAACGTTTGCGTTCTATAATCACAATCAATAGTATCCTGGATGTTTGGTGTGGTTTTTTGTGATGATGATTCGCTACTATCAAGAACCGCAATATTGATATCTTTAATTTTTACCAAGGAAGTAGCAAAATCATCAGCGCAGTTTTCATTGCCTCCATGAAAATAGCTTTTGTAAAATAATTTTCGGAAAGCGCGCTCGAATTGAATAGGAGTTGGATTCACCGAATTACCTCCTTGTGTTCGTATACGGCCAAAAAAATTCTCCAAGCAGTCTTGGTTGATGAATCTTGTTTTAATGTAGCTGTGTTCGTTATCTTTTATTAAGCTCCATAGTTTTTGTGTTCCATTAATGGTAACCAACCAACACCTTAAAAATTTCATGGAGTTGGTGACATCGTTACCATTTCTACTTATGACTTTTATTTTTTCTAATAATGTTTTAATATCGTTAAGAAATTCATCCTCAGTGCCATCATATTTCTTACAATTTAAAATGTCAAAGTTTGTTAAAATTTTCTAAAATCTGAATTGTGGCAGTGCAGTCACTTGACATGGCGTTCAATGAGACATACACCTCCAACCCACCGGCTACTGTATGGCTTATTACCTGAGCCGCCAATTTAACTTTCATCTTTTGAAAATTAGTAGGGTATAATTAACGCATATTTCAATTTGTTGACATATAAAATGTGCGGTTGTCGATGTTATAAAAAAATACCCTAAAGGAAGCTTCCAATTATCATACAGACCTCTTATCCTCTTATCACGTTGGCGTTGCGTGCTGACTGATGTTCCCTTTTACCATTTCCCAAGTCTACTAAACCAACAACTTCATCTCTACCAATATGGTAAAATAAATTTTCCTTAAGGGACATTTCATCTATACATAGTATACAATCTTTGTTTAAATCTCCCATGGATGCTACCTTCACTTCTAACGCTTTATAAAGTTCCGCATTACTAAGACCTGGCACAAACTTTAATTGTTCTGTAAATCGTCTCAAACTTCTTGTTGATGGCAAACAAAATATTGTTTGTGGGTATTTATAACAGCGCGGCCCCAAAAAGTACAGCTGCATACTAAATTCTTTGTATGCATTTGTGTACCTTCTCCCTTTTGACGTCACATTTGACAATCTTGCCTGCATTTTAACAAATTTCGCCAGATGTATAGGTAAGAATTTGTCGCAAGACTTATCAAAATCTTCTATACTATATGAAGACTTTTCGATAATTGTGTCCGAAAGTAATTTCCTAACTTTAACATTTTCCTTCCGTAAATTTTTGACTGATTTTCTCAACTTTCTTTTCCGTGGTGTTTCAGAAGAAAGTGATTTTGGTGTTTGTGTACATGTTACTACAAAGAAAATAATAAAAATGTTTATACAAACATAGCAAATCCATCGTAATTAAAAAAGTATCAATCTGTTTTATATGTATAGAAAGTAGTACCTTATGTTGTAGAGCTGGAGGTGGATGCAAGCGACAAAGCTGGGCTGTCTTCTAATTCTTGTGGAGACACTACAACAAAATTAATGTCATTACTATATTAACTACAAAGTTTAAATATTTTACCTGTAGGCTCTGGATCGATTTCAATAAATAGAGGACACTGTAAAATAAAAGAAAAAAATTTGTACGTATAATAAATTACACTAAAAGAACAAAATATTCTACCGTATTTAATTGGTAATTGAAAGCCACATTCTTCATCTTTGTTATGAACATCACCAAATATATTTGGCTCTACAAATAAATTAATAGTAACATTATTGTTGTAGATAATAAAAAAGAGACTATAGATGATTTAGAACAATTTTGGACAAGTCTACATATTTTACTTTAATGTCTATGTTAACGGCAAGATTCTTGAAAATGTACCTGAGATAGAGTTTGTTTCTTGATACGATTTCTTGATACCTTGTGACGTAGAAGGTATAACTTGAATATCTAAAACATTTCTGATAAATAAAATTTTCTCTAAAACAGTAGACTTCGTATAATTACCACTTATTATCTTAATTTTATTGTCAGATTGTTCACTTGATTGTTGGGACTTCTGTTGGGAATTAAATTCTGTTGGAATAACTGTGGACAACAACCTGTTTGTGTGTGGACCTTCAATGTCTAAAATAGTTCTAATTAATAAAATTCTGTTTAAAAGAGTAGAGTTCGTATAATTACCACTTATTACGTCAATTTTATTGTCAGATTGTTCACATGATTGCTGGGACTTCTGTTGAGAATTAAATTCTGTTGGAATAACTGTGGACAACAACCTCTGTGTGTGTGGACCTTCAATATCTAAAATAGTTCTAATTAATAATATTCTGTTTAAAAGAGTAGAGTTTGTATAATTACCACTTATTATCTCAATTTTATTGTCAGATTGGTCACTTGGTTGTTGGATGACATTAAATTCTGTTGGAAATGCTGTGGGCAACAACCTCTTTGTGTGTGGACCACTATACATTTTCTGGGAAATTTTTATAGCGGTACCTTTTGTAGGTGCGCTGGAGTTTTTCGTCGATTACATTACTCGCATTTATTACAATAATTCTTTATATCGCGGTTCATGTTAGGCCAATAAAATCTATCATGCATAGCTGCCATCGTTTTTGTGTGACCACCGTGGCCGGCATACGGTAAGTCATGATAATCTCAAATTGCACGTTTAACAAAAGAATTTGATAAAACCAGTAAATCACGATTGTTATACATTTTGTATAATACATTTTCACGCATCACATTATTAGTTTCTCATTATTGTTTATTTTCGTTATTATTTGGTTTTGGTTCGTTCCATTGCTTGAGGGTGGGGGCGAACCAGTTCTTGTTTTTTTTTTGAGAAGTCGGTCTCAATTTTTGGAGACAGAGTGATTTAATTTTCGGTCCATACCATACCCATGAATAAAATTTAAATTACCGTGTGTCGTTAAGATAAGTGAGAACTGTGTATTAAAACCGATCGAAGGGGAAAGTGAAAACAAATTGTGCGACTTGAAGAAAGGCTGTCCCGATTAACCAGAAGTCTAGCTAGTGAAGAAAAGAACATTTAATAGCGTAGTTAATCAATGGTCGGTAAGTGAACCAGCCCTGTCCTCTAAAAAATCGTATTGAATGTTACTGCACATAACAATACATTTTCTTCATCTACATATTAATTCAAATTTTCTATCTCTCCGTAATTTTGATTTTTGATTGTTTTTAAAATTCCCATTTGTTCTTCAAATCGCCATTCTTTTATTGGCTTACTCGCTTGTCCCGATTTCGTCAGTTTATTTTTTTTATTTTTTCGCCACTGATCTCTCAACTGATTCCATCTATTTTTGCAAGTCGACCCTATGCATAGAAAAAGTATTTATTCGAAAAGGTCTATTTATATATTTTATAAATATTGTAATTTTAAGGTTTTTGGCAACTGGCGATTCTTTCCGCACAATAGGTTTTAGCTACAGACCCGGGCATTCAACAGTATGCAATATAGTAAAAGAAGTCTGCGATGCAATAATTCAAAAAACATTGCGTACGTTGATGCCTACACCCACGGAAGATGACTGGAAAAGAATTGCTAATGAATTTTGGACTATTTGGAATTTCCCCAATTGCTTGGGAGCTCTTGACGGGAAACACGTCGTGATACAAACTCCAACTAATTCCGGCTCTCAATTTTTTAATTACAAAAAAACCTTTTCGATAGTTCTCCTAGCACTGGTCGATGCGCAATATAATTTTATTACTGTTGATATTGGATCATACGGGAAAAACAGCGATGGAGGCATTTTTGCTCACTCAACTTTAGGAAGGGCTTTAGAACAAAATAATTTAAATATCCCTTATCCCGTAGAACTTCCCGGTACCAACCAAAAGGCAAATTTTGTGATAGTAGGGAATGAAGCTTTTCCTTTAAAACCTAATTTATTAAGACCATATTCTTCTCCTCAACAACGAGACGATACAACAAAGAAAATATTTAATTATAGATTATCACGTGCTCGAAGATGCTCCGAAAACGCCTTTGATATTTTAGCTCAAAAATTTCAATTTTATAATAGAAGATTAAAATCTGCACCATAATATGCAGATAAAATTGTCTTAACTACATGTTTACTGTATAATTTTATCAAAGACTATCAAATCAATTTCACAGCTATCAACTCTATCTTAGAAAATTTGCCACACCAAGGAGGAAATGCAACAGCTTCTGCGTTTCAACTAAGAGACATTTACAATTTAATTCTCCAATAGGAGCTGTTGACTGGCAAATGAGTGCAATTTAAAAAGTTTACCATTATATCAATCCGTAGTTACATTTCATATGTATATACTAACACTCTTGTAATAAGATGATTAGTTAAAGTTATGAAAATATTCTTTTTATTTACCCAGTGTGACGTTTAGTTCCTTTGAAATAACTGATCAAATCTTGCCTTTATAGTGATTGTCGCTATATTTAGAATTTTCTAGATCATAGATGGCCTTATTTTCCCTCTCCAGTTCAATTAACTTCTCGTCATTCATATCTCAATTACACGATAAACAATAACAATAAACACGAAAAATGTAAACGCGAAACACAATTTTATACTCAGTGCACTTCAATAAAATATTGAACTGAACCGTAACGGTATCCCCACTATCAATAACGTTTCCGTCACGTCTCAGCTTGTCCGTTAAAAATATGTTTGCATCAATATGGAACGGAACGGAATCGAAACGGTATGTAAATGGAACGGAAGGTGTGCATACGTCCACTCATTTACAGCCTATAATATTTTACGTAAACGAAACGGTACCGGTACGGAATGGAGACGGCACGTATAGTGAGAATCAACCTTAACTCTTCCATTTAGTTTCAACAAACATCGTATAAACTTCTTGCGTCCTCGTCCTCATAAACAATACAAACTGTATTAACAACATAATTATTACCACAGTAGTATAGTAATGCCAGTTCTGGAGGCTCTTGGCTCCGGCGCGCTGACGTCACAGAGTTGGTGTGCGCATGCGTGTGACGTGGCCCGTGGCGTGACAGGTGGGGTGACGTGATATGTGACGTCATGGAGTGCGCCATTTATTGGAGAGTGTCGGCTGTGTGGGTAATGTAGGTTTCTACTGTCGTGGGGGTGAAGCACCTTCCGGCCCGCGAGTGCATGCAGGCGCCTAGCGGTGGGGGTGTGGATGGGTTAGATTAAAACGAATTAAGTAAATAACAGTTAAACAATTTTATTTAATGCAATTTAAAATCATTGTTGAGAAAATCGTACAATTTTCACGCATGGCAAGTGGAAAAAATATACAACTATAACTAATGGTAATAAATATAATTACTGAAGCGGCTATAAGTTGTATCCTATTAATATAACACAATGAAATATTATTGGTATTGTATAAGATTCATATCCAATTTCCATTTATAACGTCATTATTTTCCAACGTGTACCGTAACTTGAAAGTAATAGTCTCCCTGAATGTGGTATTGGGAGGAACAATTTGAAAAACTCTATCATCCCCATAGTCATCATAATCAACGGTGATAGTGTTTGATTTCATCATTTTCAACCATTTTAACTCATTATCACTATTAGGTTTACTGGTATAATCACTAATGAAACAATTTGATACGTTTTTAACTTCAGTAGGAAATTTAATTAATAAAACTCCATGTAGTACAGCGTAAAATATTGTTGAGTTCATAGTTGTGGTGTATGTGTGTACGCGACAGCAACAGCGACTGGTTGGATTTGAATTAAAACTTAAATTAAAATTATGAAAATAACGTCGTGAAATTTTATATATATTTTATCACTATGAAAACCACAAAGCTTTACAGAGATAAAAACCACAAAGCAATATAGATAACATAAATAAACACTTATTTATTAATAATAATATATATTATCGGAATCAATCCATGGCTTAGAGTGATAAGGTGGGATTGCGTTTTCGGGGGAAAAGGTACATCGTTGTGTAGTACATGTAAATTTTTGCAATATTCAACATCCACATCTAAATATAGCCAAAATCAGAGCAATCGGATACATCATTAAAATTGAAATTTTGAATTTGGTTTTAATTTAGCCACGTAAACTCACCAACAGGCATAGGTTGCGACTTCACCCACCGATACAAATTGTTAGCAATACATTAAAAAATTTGGGGGTAAATTTGTATCAAAATTTTCCATAAATTTATTATTAGCTGCGGCATAGCGTAATGAGCATTGAGAAATACCACCACGAATACCTTTTTTGATGAAGTGAACTTGATCTACATCCGTTAGTAATTCCAATTTAATTTTTGTAAATTTCAACATTGAATCCCACGAAGACTAGGAGCGGTATAATAATTCGCGGGATCCAAACCGTATGTTTTAAAACAACTCGACGAAATTTTTCGAAAACATCACCAAGTAATAGGACATCCGACTGGTCCGAATAGTTTTTTAGAGTTCGACACATAAATGTTTCCCACACAGTTTGCACGTGCTAATATTGTTCATCGGTTATACCTTCTAAAGTGAGTTTATTAAAAAACACGTCTTTACAGGGTAGAACTGTATCATTAAGCATATCGAAAGAATCCATGTAATTATATGGAAACATTCCTTTTTAGTTAATAATTTAAATTGATCGGTGTGCGAGAAAAATTTACGCACATTTTTAAAATCATAATCATCGAGGGTACTGACTAAAGAATCTTGAAATCTCTTAGATATATAGGACGAAATCCATAGAGAAAGCCCGTTAGATAAGTTAAATTTGTTCAGGTTATCCATAAGAATGTTATGGTGAAGTTTGTCAAAAGCTTTTGTCAGATCGGTGTAAATAGCATCCACCTGAGAGTTATCATTCATAGAATTCTGAATATATTGAACAAACGCAACTAGATTCATCTCAACTGATCGCCCACGCAAAAAACCGTGTTGTCGAGGAATAATAGCAGGTCGAAGATAGCTATATAAGTTGTCATAAATTAATTTTTCAAAGACCTTCGAAACAATGGATAATAGGGAAATTGGACGATAGTTGCACACAAAATGTCTGCTAGCCGATTTAAAGACTGGAGTTATGAAGGCTTTTTTCCATTCAGAGGGAAAGACTGAATTTTCAATGGAGCGGCTGTAGATAATGAATAGAGGAGTTGCCAACTCCCCTGCACATTTAGCAATAAAGTGTCCCGGCAAGCCATCAGGGCCAGGGCCCAATTTATGGTCGACTTGTGTCAGAAGGTGAGAGACATCACGTTCAGAGAACCACGGCTGCTATTGGTAAATAACATTTCGCTTGTGAGAGGTATTCAGGCAACCGTCGATATAAACAGAGCTAAAAAACTGAGAGAAAAGTTCAGTTATACGCTTCCCGTCATCCGCCACCTCACCGTTCAGCTCCATTCGAGACGGAATACTGCCGCCACCGCGTCTTTTACTTTTAACAAAAGACCACAAACTAGATGGGCAATCAATCAAGTTACTCTGAACGCGATTCAGATAAGTGCGATAATCAGCAGCAATTAAAGCTTTGGCACGCTTGCGCTGGAAGCTAAAGGAAAGATAAAGGAAAGAAGTCGTTTCGATTACCCCATCTCTTCCACTTTTTATGGTATTTCAATTTTTCTTTAACAGATTTAATAGTAGAAGGCGTATAGCAGTGAGGAAAACGATTATTACGGGAGAAGTTCTGGGGAACGAATTCATTCATATACCCATACAAGACAGAATAAAAAGTATCAACACAGAGATCAACACCTAACCCACTAAATAAACTGCGCCAATCAACGCTTGCCAGCCCACCCCTGAGACCGTCAAAATCCGCACGATCAAACCTCCAGGTGACCGAAGGGCTTTCACGCAAGACATGACGTTTATCAAACTTAAACAAAAATTCTAAAGCAGGGTGATGCCCATCCAAGTCAACTAGCGGATCGTTACAGGAGCGCACCGAATCGACTCCTCCCGAGTTGCACAAAATTAAATCTAGGTATCTGGAGTTATTGTTAGCAATATTATTAAATTGAGACAAATTACAATAAGAAATAGTAAGAAGTAACTCAGTCGCACGAGGGTTAGCGACGACAACAGGCACAAGGTTCCCCGCGACTGACGCGCCCCAAGAAATGTTGGGAACATTGAAATCACCCTCCAATAGTATAGGTGTGCTGGAGACCGGTCGCGCACGTACTGAAGTTGACGGAGGAAAAGGTTAAATGACACAGAATCACTTGGAGGCAAATATACGCAGCATAACAACACTCGCGAGCCACAAAAGCATACACTCAACCAAAGGTCCTCGACATTCGAATGAAAACTAGGTACAGGGACCGCGACAATGCCCGCGCGAACCGCAACAAGAACACCACCGCCATAGTAGACAGAGTATATATAAACAGAGTCATAGTCTAAATAAAAGGCTTAATAAAAATTTTTAATTTTGGCTGACCTAAAGCTTCGACAAGTCTTCGGCCGATTTAATAATCATGACGCTCGATCTATCGTCGCGACGAACGTGTATTACGCAATTTTTCAACCAGCAAAACTTGTACTCCTTCAAGCGGCATGCCTCTTTACTCCTTTTAAATAATTCAGCGCTAGCAGGGGTCAGATGTTCGTTAATAAACAGCTTGTCGCTTATATTGGGAATAAAGAGGCCAGGGGAGGCAGTATTGTTATTCTTCCGATACATCTTAGAGGCCGAAAGAAACTGATTGCGCAAATTCCTAGACACAAACTTTACAACAATATTTCTCCTTCAACCGCCAATCCCGTGTGCACCGTCTTCACCAGAGGGAGAACGAGAAGGAAGTCGATGAACCGTGTCAACATCAGATCCACCAACCGGGCAACCAATGACCGCTCCAATATCAGAAATCACCGCACCCAAATTTTCATTTCTTCCCTCCGGAATGCCGGACAAGATAAGATTACTCAACCTGGAGTACTGTTCCAAATGCTGCACACGTGAGGACAAATCGGCAACAGTCCCTCTCAACTGGACGTTCTCTGCAGCGACACCTTCCACTCGTTTAACTCTATCATAAAAACCTTTAAGGGTTTTCTCAAAGTCACTTATTTTATCCCCAAAAAAGGAAATTGACTTCAACAGATCATCGTATTTGGAGTTCATGACCTTAATATCCGCTTGGATAGACTGTAAAATGCGACGCAAATCAATCACAGACGGAGTCGAAGAAGAGGTCGCAGAGTCATCCTCAATAACCACCGAACTATTATTAGCGCCCCTACAGCTGGGACACTTCCAAAATACTCCCTCGGTTTTATATTGAGACAAGTTCGATTTAGAAATATTGACGCAAACCGCATGATAAGAACCTCCGCACTCTCCAGAGCACTCCAAACCAGGTTGTTTAGTAGTAGTACGCGCGCCGCAAGAGCGGCATTCACGAGACATTACGCTCTAAATTAAGCCTGAGAGCAAGTACGGCGAGGCGCAAAAAACTGGTCACGAAGAAAACTCGGGTCGGAACAGAAAGATAGATCCTTTTAAAATGAAAGTACCTTAATACTGATGAATAACGAATTAAACCCGTTAATCAGCACACTCACTAGCACCGTGTAAGTCAGAGAACCAAAATTAAAAGTACCAAAAAACACCGAAAAATTACCCAATCGGGATTCGACAGTAAAAGCACATGTAGTCAGCACTGATTCATAAACTTAAATTCGTCAAGAAAGTAGCCAGCGGATAGACACTGGTTAAACAAAGCAGTCAATACGGGAATCAGACAATTTTTAACTTTTTTTAACATTATTGAATTTAGACCAAAGAAATCAACAGTTTCTCCAGATTTGAGGGCATCGAAGGAGTCCCGGACCTCCACTTGAGAGAAAGGTTGAAATGTAAAATATTTATTATTAGCACCATTAACATGTTCAATAAATAATGACAAAGGATCAACACCACCACTTATATTTTTAGCTAAATTACAAGGGATATTCAAAAAGAAATCATTAAGTTGTTCAGCATCTAAATTACTATCCGTTTCGTTGACTCTTTGAGAGGCTTTATTAGTATTGATTATTTTCCGAATAGCAGAAGACTGATTTGTGTGATTCAAAATAAATTTGTTAGTAGCATTTCTTTTAGCTTGACTAACTGCTAACTTATAAGATTTACGACATTTGTTACGTTCAGCAAGTGTGTACGAATTTTTATTGAATCTGTATAGATCACAAAGAAAACAAAGTTTTTCTTTATGTTGTTTAAGTTCCGAATTATACCAAGATAATAATAATAATAATAATAATAATTTATTTAATCACCTGGCTACAAATAGTAGATGTGACAAGTTCAAACCACATACAATATATAATACACAATATACACAATATTCAACAAAGAAAGAGAGAAATTAAATTATGAAGTATGACCTATGCTAGTTGACTAGGACTAATACTAAAATTAAATGACAAGTATTCCTGGCGGTCGTAAAACGCCCTTTCTACAAGCATCATTTTTACTTTATGTTTAAATGAGCTAAGCGTATCAGCTTTTTTAATTGCAGATGGCAAATTATTATAGAGCTTTGGGAAATCATACCGTGGACTCTTTTCAAAGAAAGCCGTCTTATGATGACCCAAGCACACCAAACTATCAGATCTAGTTTCGTAATTGTGTTTCATGACAGGGTATCTATCGACATGCTCCCGCACATGAACAACTGATTTATATATATATATATACTTTGAAGAGTAAGAAGCGAATTGGCCTTGAATGTATCTCTACACCAATCTCTGCAGTTTAGGTCGAAGATTAATCTTATAATGCGCTTCTGTGCTACAAAGGCACGCCGCCACTCCGTCGATCTTCCCCACAATAATATATTGTATGAGAGATGCGAATAACAGAGAGCATAATACGCATCTAATAATCCCGATAGCGGGAGGCATCCCTTCAACTTCAGAATTGCATAGAAGGACGAGTTCAATTTCGAAACCAGATGATCAACATGTTTGTCAAAACTTAGCTGCTCGTCTAGATAAACACCCAAAAACTTGCAGCTATTTGATAGAATGATATCATCGGCTTGCGGAAGCCTTCTCCTCTTATGAAAATTTACAAACACGGTCTTTTTTAGATTAAGAACAATACGATTTTGTTTGCACCAAGCATCAAATGATTCAACGGTATGCTTGACTTTAGAAAAAAGCATATCAGCATCATTCGACGCCAGGGCAATTGACGTGTCATCGGCATACATGACTATGTGGACATCGGAAAGATACTCAGGAAGGTCATTTATGTACAATAGAAAAATTAATGGGCCCAAGATTGAGCCCTGGGGAACTCCCAGTCGAACATTTGATTCCGATGACTCCTGACCAGAGAGGACCACTTTTATTTTTCGTTCCTCCACAAATGATTGAAGCCAATTTAAAATCGTGCCTCGCAAACCCAAAGCATACAATTTCTGCATGCTGTACACTAGTGGCAGCGAATCAAACGCACGCGACATGTCGAAGAACAGACCCACAGCAAAATTACCTTTATCCAGGTTATCGTAGATGAACTCAATAAAATTCAATGACGCAGTCTCTGTAGACAGGCCCCGCCTAAAACCATGCTGAGCACTACTAACAACATTGAACCTGTCCAGAAAACTCAAAATTCGCTCCGAGACAATGCTTTCAAATATCTTTGAAAAAACGCTAGTTATCGCTATTGGTCTGAAATTGTTGACATTTGTAGGATCACCAGCCTTGAAAACTGGAATGACCCGAGAAATTATCAGCGCCCCGGGAAAGATTCCAGAACAAACAGAAAAATTAAATACATGCTTAAGGGGCTCGACCAGACAAGACGCTACATACTTAATTACACTCACACCGATGCCATCGCAACCCGTCGAGCGTACGTTTTTTAAGCGCTTGATGGCCGCTAGAATTTCTGCGGAGGATATAGTATACAAAAATATGCTATTGGGTACAGAGCTACCAACGGTGCAAGATACATCCCTCATCGGGCCATAAATCAACTCTACCTTCTCCTCAACAGATGTTGTGAAAAACTTTGAAAATGTTGAGCAGATCTGCGCAGTGTCGCTAATCATATGACCATCATCCGAACGCAACAGAAAACTAGTTTGCTTCCTTCCTTTACCCAATTGGTTATTTACACAATGCCACACTGCGCGACTTCTATTCGATGACTCTATTATTTGTTTCATAGTATGTTTCTTTTTAGTTTCATT
This sequence comes from Onthophagus taurus, assembly GCF_036711975.1. Lineage (NCBI taxonomy): Eukaryota > Metazoa > Arthropoda > Insecta > Coleoptera > Scarabaeidae > Onthophagus > Onthophagus taurus. The sequence continues at coordinate 16,270,936 of NC_091973.1, forward strand.
AATTAGTTTTCTATATGAACCCTTCTTAACATTATATAAGTTACGCAACTCCGGATAACCGTTGCTCATACTCCAAAACATGTCTTTAAGTTCCCTGCCAGCACTTATTATATCATTTGTAATCCAGGGAGCTCTATTACAACCACCAGGACGACCAGAAACTATAGGGCAACATATATCAAAGTAAAACATAAATACATTCAAAAAACGGTCATAAGAGTCGGATTGAATATTTGAACAGATATCCGACCAATCATAATCACGTAAATGCGAATATAACTTAGCAAGATTCGAATTTGACAACACACGACGCCTTACTACTGTTACGGGGGATGGATTGCGCCGAAGAAGAAACAACAGTTGTTGAATAAAACGAAATAATTTATTTACAAAAATATGTACAAAAAAAAAACCCTCAAAGGTTTTTTTAAGACGAAAGGGGTCGTCTTCGAATTGGCGGTTGAAGTGCTGGCTTGTTGTCGCTGTTATCGTTGTCGCTGTTGTTGTCGCTTCGGAGTTCGGTTGGAATTGACCGCTGATGGAAACCCGGCCGCCTTAAATAGGCGCCCTTGGGTAAAACCCTATCAACCGGGCGTTGTGGTTGGTTGGCGACCGTCCGATCTGTAGGTAGGGCTGACGACCAATGGCCAAGCAGATCGAACGGCGCTCAATTCGTACTTGGTGACACCCCCTCCCTCAAGGCGCTGGTTCGGGCTGCGCAGGTGGGTGTCGATGTGGTGGAGGAGCCAGACGTAGGTCGTTGGTGTGGACTTTGCTGGGCTCTGCAGTCTGGTGTCTGCGGATCCAGTACGTTGTAGGTCCGGCCTCCTCTATAACCATGTGGGGTCCTATCCAACGAGGACCAAACGGCGTCGCTACATGAGCCCGCTCCATTACGAGCTGCCTTGGCAGGAACCGCCTGGGTGGTGGTACAGCCCCAGCGTATCGCTGGCGGTATCGGTGCTCGTTCCTGTGCGCTCGTCTTCTTCTCTCGGCCCGTCCTGCCGCTGGCTGTTGACCATCTTGGGGGCCCTCAAGAAACCATTCCCCAGGTCGCGGTAACTCGTATCCCAACAGCAGGGCGGCGGGGGTTTCTCTTGTCGCCGCGTTGCGCCGTGACCGAACGTTGAATAGAGCCCGATTGATGTGTCGATCCCAGGTCGTTGGATTTATGCCCTGGAGTTGGATCCGTATGCATTTCTTTATTTCTTGAATCCTCCTCTCCGCAGGATTGGCCTGAGGGTGGTATATCGGCGTCGTCCAGTGGTGGCACCCCCAACGTCTCAGCGCGGAGTCCCAGTTTTCGCTGGTAAACTGAGGCCCGTTGTCGGATAAAATGGCCCTTGGATAACCATACCGGGGAAACACCTCACTCTCCAGGATATTTATGATTTTCGGAGCGCTGCTGGTAGCGGCCGGAAACGCCTCCACCCATCGACTGAACAGGTCGGTGACAACGAACACAAACCTGTTGTTATCTCGTGTTTTCACGTATGGGCCCATGAGGTCTACTGCCAAAACTTCCCATGGTTGTGTGGGCGCTCGTGGTCGTAATGGAGCCCGCTTGAGCGATGAGCAGGCCCAGCAATCCCGGACGTGTCTGGCCACGTCTTCCTCTACGCCGAGCCACCAGTATTTCCTCAGGATGACCCTCGTGGTTTCCTCAGCTCCGGGATGGCCTGCGGTGGACGCGTCATGGTAAGCGTGCAACACCTGGTCGTGCATGTCCTGTGGCACGATCAATCGGTTACCATCGGGATGTCGTCTCCACAAAAGCCCATCATGCACTAAATACTGGGCGGCGACTCTAGCTTCCGCCGGGTTTGCGGGACCCGCCTCGTTGATTCCGTCCAGGGTACGAATCAGGTTTTGGCTGTGGGGATTTCGTCGTTGACTGTCTTTTAAGTCGTCTGCTAGCCCAGGGAATTCGACACATGCGATGTGGGGTCGGACGTTTTTTGGTTCTTGTTCGGCGGATGGTGGAAGAAACATCCGGTCGACGTCAGCTGTGTGACCCGCAGGAGTCGTTGGCTCATGCCCGGGTTGGCGCGAGAGAAAGTCCGGGAGTTCGTTCTGTTCCCCCGGGACGTGTTGTACGTCAAATTTATATTCCTGAAGAAGGAGCGCCCACCGGGATAACTTGGCGTTCCGGTCCTTCATGGTGTCAAGCCATAACAATGCTCTACTGTCGGTGCGCAGGGTGAATCTTCTGTCCTCCAGGTACGGTCGGAAAAATCGCATCGCCCAGACGACTGCCAAGCATTCCTGTTCGTTAGCATGGTAGCGCTGCTCAGTGGGAGACAACTTGGCGCTGGCAAATGCGATGATCTTCCTTCCCGGTTCTTGGTAGAGGACCGCGGCAATTCCCTTCCCGCTGGCATCGGTCTGTAGCACGAAAGGTTGAGTGAAGTCCGGGCGTCTAAGTTGCAGTGGGCGGCTCAGTAGCTGTTTAATCTCGAGAAAGGCGTTCTCGGCTTCAGCTGTCCACTTAAACTGTTTCTGGCCCCGCAAGAGATCTGTCAGCGGGGTTAACACTTCGGCGCAGCGTGGAATAAACCCGCGTAGCCAGTTACACAGTCCCAAGAAGGATCGCAGCTGCTTCTTGTTGGACGGTCTCGATGCGTCGCAGAGGGAGTTGACGTGGTTCGGTAAGGGCTCCACTCCTCCTGGTGTAATCCGGTGACCCAGGTAGTCGATGGTTGTTGCCCCCAAGTGGCATTTTTCCGGTGATAACCGGAGGTTGTGTAACCGGAGCCGTTCAAACACCAGGTGTAAGTGTCTAAGGTGTTCTTCCCAGGAGTTGCTGTAGACGATGACATCATCCAGGTACACCAGGGCGAATTTCCGGAGGTATCCAGGGAGCACTTCTTGCGTCATCAACTTCTGGAACGTCGCCGGGGCATTCTTCAATCCGAAAGGCATGACGCGAAACTGGTAGGTGGCACCGTCGGGAGTTGTGAAGGCGGTTAAGGGTCGAGACCCCTTCTCCATTGGGATTTGCCAATATCCGGACCGCAGGTCGAGGCTCGAAAAAACGGTAGCCTGGCTGAGGTCCCGCAGCGTCTCGTGGATGATTGGCAACGCTGAGGACTCGTCCACCGTTTGCTGGTTTAATCGACGGTAGTCGACGCAAAACCTCTTGGCCCCATCTTTCTTCTCCACCAGTACGATCGGAGATGAATACGGGGAACGACTGGCTTCAATGACACCTTCCGCCAACATCTTCTCTACTTCACGGGCGATAAATTCCTTTTTGGTATAGAAGCAGCGGTATGGCGGTAGTCGAAACGGCCTTGCTCCTTCGGTGAGCTCCAGTTTGTGCTGAGTTGCCCCTGTGGTACTCTTATGGGAGTCGGTAAACACGTCGGGGAAGGCACGAAGCGTCGTTAGAAAGGCCTCTTTGTGTTTGTCCGGAAATTGGTGACGGATAGTACTGACGTCCAGAGCGGGCAGTGGCGCAGTGGGGCTGCCCCGTCGGAAGTACATCGTGGTCCTCTTCTCTTTCCCGAAGTGAAAACAGCCTCGTTGGAAATCGAGGATCACCCCTTGGTCGCGGAACCAGGGATCCCCAAAAACAAACGGGGTGCTGAGTCGGGGAACCACCAAAAACTGCTGGGTGCACTGGAGTCCACCGATGGTGAACTGGATTTCGGCCTTCCCGAGGATGGGCAGCTGGGCATTCGGGTCCGCTTGGGTGGCGTAGGTGTCTCCCAGCGGTTTATAAGACGCGACGGCTCTTGAGCTGACGAAGTTGCTTGTCGAGCCGGAATCCAGGAGAGCTAGGCTGCGCCTTCCTGCTACCTCGATTATTACAGTCGAGCGGCTGGAGCAACCAGGTTCCTCCAATGTGGAGATTACTGCGGCCGTCCGGGTTGTCCTGGGCGAACGGCCGCCGTTTCGTTTCCCGAACCGGCGCTGCGTTGTAGGGGACGGTCACGGTTCCAATGGTACCCGGGGCAGTACCAGCATCGGGGCACCTTCTTCTTGGGGTCCTCGTTGTCCCCTTCAGGAGTCTTCTTACCCTTTGGAGATGGTGTTGAGGGTTGTTTGAGGAGGCCCGACTTCTTCAGAAGCGCCTCCGTGCGGATTGCTTTGTGTCGCAACTCGTGTATGTGTACGGGCTTGCAGGTGTTTGCGTTTCAAAAACGCCTGCACCGATTCATCAGTCTGCTGATGGCGGCTGAAATATTGGCCGTTGATTTGTGCCAATATTTGCGGACTGTTGAACCTTTCCAACAGCGCTTGGTGAAATTCCGCGAAGGACATCTCCAAATCATCGAATACACTCCACCACACAGCGGCATCTTCTCGAAGAAAACTGGTCGCTTTCTTTGTTTGTTCCGCTGATGGAATGCCGGTGTCAGTAAAATATGTCTTTATTACCTTGATGAATTCTGCAGGATCCTCCAAGGAATCGCCGGTGAAGCACGGGGGCTCGGCTTTTGGGATGCAGACATGTTCGGCCAATAACTTTGACAGGGCGCAAACCTGTGTCTGAACGGTCGCACTGTCTTGTTTCGGTTCTTCGGCGGTCTTCCCCATCTTCTGAGTTTGGGATTCTTTTCCTTTCTTCTCTTCTTTAATCGGTTGGGTGGGCCCCTCTTCTTCTGAAGAGCTTGCCAAATCTTCCTTCGTCGGATATGGCCGTGTCGACAATGAACGGCTTCTCGTTGTTGGTCCTTTTGGCATTATCGGGCCATACGTTGGGCGCCAATTGTTACGGGGGATGGATTGCGCCGAAGAAGAAACAACAGTTGTTGAATAAAACGAAATAATTTATTTACAAAAATATGTACAAAAAAAAAACCCTCAAAGGTTTTTTTAAGACGAAAGGGGTCGTCTTCGAATTGGCGGTTGAAGTGCTGGCTTGTTGTCGCTGCTGTTGTCGCTGTTATCGTTGTCGCTGTTGTTGTCGCTTCGGAGTTCGGTTGGAATTGACCGCTGATGGAAACCCGGCCGCCTTAAATAGGCGCCCTTGGGTAAAACCCTATCAACCGGGCGTTGTGGTTGGTTGGCGACCGTCCGATCCGTAGGTAGGGTTGACGACCAATGGCCAAGCAGATCGAACGGCGCTCAATTCGTACTTGGTGACACTACCACAGGCGCCTCTATCTCCACATCAATTACCGGCTCAAAAAGAACCTCGAGTGAACAAGCCATGTGATCCGCTATAATAGGATCAAAAACGGTAAATGTGCAGAAACGCGCCGGTAAATTAGTAAATATATAATCCAATGTTGAATTGGCTATGCGGTTGTTTTTGTTAATAGCTATGCGCGTTGGCTCGCTCGTTTGACCGTGTAGACCAAATGAGCTCAAAATATCTTTCAAAAGATCGGATTCCCTATTGAATTTATTAATGTCAATGTTAAAATCACCGCATAGGACAATGTTTTGGAATTTTAAGAATAAAGAACAAAGTAACGCAGACAGGTTAGCAACAAACGTCTCATTCGAGCCCAGTGGGGGCCTATAGACACAAACGCATACAACATCTTTAGCCATAAATTTAACACGCGCGGCACATACTTCAAATGACATTTCCGATGAAAAACTTTCAACATTGATTAACGATATGGTCAAGCCGTTTCTGGCAAGTATTAAGGACCCCCCGTGGGATCTTACAGAACGAAAATAGCCAGTTACAAAGTCATAATGACGCATGTTTATGACATCACGCGCTTCCGACTTAGCCCAATGTTCCGATATGCTCAATAAATCCGGTTTATAGTGGGCAGCTAAAACCTCTAATTTATTAAATTTGTTCATAATAGATTGAGCATTTACATGGATAATCTTCAAACTTTCTGAGGATAACGTTGAGGACTCTTGACTAAAAAACAAATATCTTGACTCACATCACTTGCCCGCACGCTTGACACATCAGACACACAGTTATCACGCAACTCACGAGATGATGACCCAATACCATCCTGGAGGTTGCACGTGTAGAGGCTTTCACTATGAAGAACTGTCGGTAGCTCTACCAAAAGATCCAGAGACCTTGGGGGATGAGCAGTGCTGGATGAATTGCCTAAGTTTATCGGTATGATATTAGAAATATTCACAGATTCATTCACCATCATATTGGGATCAATTAAATAAGCCACTTCCTTCAGAACTCTGCGCTTACCATTATTATTCATATGAAGACCATGTTTAGTGAAATGACAAGATTTTAAGAGTTTTTCAACGTCAATGCGCTGAATAGTTGTACCCATGATAATATTTTGATGAATTACATAATTGAATTCCTCGATCAGTTTATTGTACACTTGAGCAGATAATAATATAACATTCGTTCTTTTTGAGCAGTCTTTCAAGCCCATCATATCAGACGGGTTCAAACTACGTCCCCTTATTACATCGTTGCTTCCGCCACAAATTACCACATAGTCGTTGAATTCAAATGTGGCCGTCAATTTCTCAACATCCTCAGTAACTTGTGATAATGTAGCATTTGGTTTAAAAATACTACTGACTTCATAACGGGGGTCATTCAAAACCCGCTCCAGAATGACCGTCATTCCCCTAGCGTGGCTGTCTCCAATTATCAATATCTTCTTTCGTCGAATTTCCGCAACTTGTACATTCGCAGCTTTAGGATAATTTGTGAGGTGAACAGTAGTATGAGATTTTTTTATAGATTCAGGATTCTTGGACGTCGGCGTCCAAGATAAGGTCTGTGAATCGCGTTTATTAATATTGACTGTTATAGTTGGAAAAGCAAACTTAGCAGCATCCCTTAAGATATTATTTAAAGTGGTTGCTTTGTAGTTACGGTGTAGTTTCATATCATTAACAAAACTAAAGTCATAATTTGAAATAATATCAAAAAAAGTTTCGAGCCCCCCAACCGTTGTCGGTGCAAACGTTTTATATAATTTACCTTTATTAACCGTAGGAGTTTGAAATTCCATTATTATAGCTAAGTGATCAGAAAAAAATCTCTGTAATCTAGTTGGTTCTAGAAAATTCGATTTCAAATTGAAACCACTCAGAAAGTCAACTACTCTCAAAGAATTCTTGTCGTTTGTTCCAAAGTGAACATTGAAATCACCAGCTACAATGATACTACCTTGTTTTTTATTTAAAGACGACACACCTCTGGAAAGCACTTCCTCAATGTCATCCAAGCTACCTTACGGGGGACGGTATACGCCAATAACTGTCAGTTGTAGATCCGGTATGTATACACCTGCCATTTCACATTCCATCTCTTTAGAGTTATCAACAATAGGCAGGGGAAGACAGCCGACATCACCACGGACCAACACAGCAACACCACCACGTCCATGAGATTCTACAATAAGAAGTGATGTGATTATAATTTAATATCGATAAATTCTTAATCTCATCATGAGTGAGCCAATGCTCACATATACAAATTACAATTTTTTTATTAGAACGAAATTACCTGTACCGTTTTAAAATAAATATAGGAGATTAATATATAACTTAAAATTGTTTTAATTTTATTTGGTTTGAAATGAAAGTTGAATTTGATTAAGGTAAATGTACTAGTAGTTGATATTATGGTGACATAAAAATAGTATTTTTCTAATGGTTGACTGATCAAAGTAATAGTAATTGACATTGAAATAATGTACAGATTTTGAACGTTTTATTGGCGGCATAACTAAACTGAAAATTCAGTTTTCAGTAGTTGACATCCAAAAAAATTTTGTAATTGACAAGGTGTCAACTACTGGATAGAGTAGGCATATTGAAATCATATTGGATATGCAGTTAAGAAAAATGAAACCCATAATAAATGTAGTGCTATAAAGTATATATTAGTAATTGACCATAACACAGTAGTAGGTACTTGACACCTGTGTCAAGTACTAGAAAAAACTTCTTTTTTGTGTTAGTGTTTGACATCAACCCTTAACCTTATTTTGAAGGTTAAAATAAATTTATAACTGTAACAAGATATTAACTTAATACCTATACAATGGAACGACATATATACAATCACAATCATGCACTATTTAATCAACAAAAATTTTTTTTAAGAAAATACCTTCTTACCACCTTTACTTAGAAAAATCACTTCACTTAAAATACACCCTACCTTCTGATAAAAAATTGGCGAGAATCTGAGGTTTCGTGGCGAAATACTTCCGTAAGTCCGGTGTAAACGTATAAATGGTACTAGTGCGTAGGCTCACAGTAGGCTATGACATTTACGAAAGTATTAAAACACATTTGAGAAGCTTATTTTTGTCGTTTAAAGCGAAAAATGTCAACTATATATGCGATGTCAATTACTAGTGCTTTTACCTTAATTAACTTTATTTAAAATATTAATATGTTTTGGATTGCGCTGAAACGATCGACACGAATTCTAATTGACAAATGAGTTATTGTTATTAATTACTGCACCTATTTATACTTTTTCTTTATCTAATTAAATCCTTGACATTCCTTTGTTCTTCATTAGAGATGTGGACATATAACTCCTCCTCTAGTTATGACGTTCTCCTGGACGTCTTCTTTCTTCATTAGACGTAAGTTATTAATTACATTTTTTAGCAAAATTATAATACTTGTATGAATTTCCAAAGTAGGAATTTTATTATTAACAATTTTTGTAATATTTTTCAATACAATTTGCGGTTACTTTTCAATAGTTATATTTTGAACTTTTAATTCAGTTATAAATTCTTTAGGCGTATTATCAATTCAGTAGTTTTGTATGTGATCCATTTATTAAGTACTTACAATGTTTTTTATTAACAACTCGATATGTGCCTTTTAACCTTATTGTTCGAGTTAATTTTCCGCATATTTCTTTTATTTCTGTTACATTTTTCAAAATAATTATTGTTACATCAGGATATTCTAAAATTTCAAACGATTTAATACTAACTTCATAAAATTTACAATATTTAATGTCGCTATTTAATTCACATTTTTCTTTATTATAATGATTAATTTGATTAAAACACAAATATTCGTTATGTTTGAGGAGTTTACACTTTTCATTCAATAAAATATATGATTCATCATTAGCGGCTACAAAACGAGAATCGGATTCAATTTGCGCAAAAATCATAACACTGATATACAATATTATCAATAATTGGTATTTGTATAATAAACACATAAACATTCTGATTTTGATAAACTTTTAGAGTAATTAAACTTTCAATTAAATAAGCATTTTCGATCAATAAATCAAATGGAAAATTATGTTGTTAAAAGTATGTTGTAATTTTTGTGGAGGAATTAACAGTGAATGAATGATATTAACTTTTGATAAATCAATTATTTGAATTATTAAATTCTTGTAAATACAAAATCTGAGCTGTAATTATCTCTTCTTGTGTTTGTAAATACGATTTTTCATTTAAATCATTAATTGCTTTACTCACTTGTTGAAAATTTGAATTTATTTTATCGTTAGTTTCGTTTAAATATTTTATTACATTAATTTGATCATTTACAATTAAATTTTGGTGTTCGGATAATTTTGAAATAACTTGATTATAATGCTCAGCATCTGTTTGATCTAGATTACCAGTATAAACTTTATAGCGCTTCCCATAATATTAATTAAACCTCTTTTTTGTAAATTCAACGCAGCGATTTTAATATTAATTTCTTCATTTAACTCTTTTAATAAATCTATTCTAGGAAAATTATTACCTCTAATCTATAATTTCTTGTGTGTGGAGGTTTTCTAAGGTTTACAATACTAAATATTATAGATGGATTGAAAGTCAAAACAAATAATATAACCCCACAAGATGATCAACAAAGGGAAAAGAATACAAATACAGAAAATGCAAAAGGAGATATAAATAAAATCTAATAGTTAGACAATCCCTAATTACACAATTCATACCTAGACAAACTAATACAGGGCAGTGTAGCGATCCGCAGACCAATTCAGATTTTGGTAATTAATTATTGATATTTTTATTCATTCTCGGATAGAGGGGATCGCTGCTCGACTCATCCTTCCCTTCCTTTTCTTTTGTCTAATTGTTATAATTGTAATTGTTTGATTGGTTAAACCACGCGTTGACCAATAAGATCATTCTTAGAGTTAAGAGAGTCCAGGGGGAAAACGTTTTCCTTTTGTTTTCCTTCCCTCTCTTTTGTTTAATTGCTGATGTTGCAATCTCTAATTGGTTGAGCCATGTGTTGGCCAATGAGGACTTTCCTCGAGGAAAGAGCGTCCAGGGGGTAAAGGTTTAAATATTGAGGAGGAGCGCCTTTTATGACAGTTTGGTTTGATTTAAAATTAATTCCTTCGGCGAAGCACCCTGTTCGGTTTGGGTTAAGAGTCTTAGTGTAAAGTCCGAGTAAGACTCCGGTAATTCTTAAGTTTGATTGTTATACTTTTGACGAGTCGCTCCTCTCAATATGATCGCTTTAACCCTTGGTAAGTCGTTAATGTTTTATTTTATATATTAACTTGTAAAGATTGTAACTAATGGCTTTGGCTTCTTCTGATTTGGTATAAACCTACGTAATATTCGATGTTATTTTTGAATTATTCATTTTATTAAATTGATCAGTTTGTAATTGTTGAACTTAGATATTTTTTGATTTTTTAATTAAATTGCTTATACAGATTTTCAAGTGAAGTCAGGTAAATTACTAGATTAAAATTTCTCTTTTTAATCAATATAAAGTTTTCGAGTTATTTTTGTAGCTAAATTTTGTTTGGTCCAATTTATTTTAACTTTAATTCTGTTTATTAATTTTAGGTTGTATTTTATTTCTTTTGCTATTGTTTTCGTTTGATTTCACTTCATTAAATTTGTTATTTAAATTTGACTTGATTTCTTTTATTAAATTTCATTTAACTTTGCTCCCTAAATACAAGCCGGCGTGACAAGGTTCTGCTTGTCGCATACGCCTTTAGCACGCCCACACAACAAAGTAAGAGCCGCTCCTTACAGCAGAATGTTCCAGAAAGCGATCTTAACACTCAGGGAAATATTAACAATAAAAGCACTTATAATAATAAAGAACCCGCGGGGGAGCTGGACCCCCACCGGGCGCGTCCCCAGGTGGCGGATAGGGGAACGCTCGCTTCGGCGAGTATCGGGTTAACCCGACGCGGACCAACCAGCTTGGACTTCTATAGCCCACTGTCTTTTTGCCAGGACCGGCACGGCTCCGGTTTGTGTTGTCGACTTCTCGTACTTTCGTATCGTCCCTTTTTTGTGACCGGCACGTAACGCGGAAACTCTGGGAGTGCTGACGGACCTCCGGTTGTCTCGGCCGGCAGGCGAGGAGGCTGATGTGAGCTTGCTCTGCCGAGGAGGGACCGCTTGCGTGTCAGAAGCCAGCCACTTTGGGCCCTGGTCAGGTAGTATGGATTGGATGCAAGCAAGGGTCGGAACTTGCATTGCTTCGAGCGGGTTACAATCCGTCCGTGTTTTTCCGGGATTGTTGAGTGGAGGTTGGGCCTCAGGGAACTGGGGTAGGCTTATAGCGGCGCTAAAGCTGAGGGTACACCCGTTCCCAACCGTTTCCAGCTCGCTCCCTTTCATACGAAGCGCTGGTGAACACCAAAAGGATGGATTCTAAATCGAGACCCATTCCTGAGGCGCCCGCCTCTTTAAAAACGGGCAAACCTGCAAACCAGGAAAAGAAGGTTGTTCCCCGGTTCTTGGTTGTGAAACCCTTGAACGATTTATCTTTTGATAAAGTCAGTCCCTTTGTTCTACATAAATTGTTATTTGGCTTATACGGCGACTTTAAGTCCATCAAGAAAATCAAAGACGGAATATTGTTAGAAACAGCTTCTGCAGCTCAGGCTAAGCGCGTTTTGCAAGGAAAAAAATTAGGTGATCTTGCTGTGGAAGCAATTCCACACAAAACCCTAAATGTTTGTCTACTGTCCCGATTTGTTAAATTGTTCCGTAGAGGAAATAGCGAACGAACTCAGATCTCAGGGGGTGATCGAGGTTAGACGCGTGAAGTCCAGAAGGGAAGGTGTTCTTGTGGACACTCCCAACCACGTCTTTACGTTTAATACTCCGACTCTTCCCAAAAAGATCAAGGTGGCCTACTACTCTTTAGATGTTAGGCTTTACATTCCAGCTCCGATGCGATGTTTTAAATGCCAAAGATACGGCCATACATCGCTCCGCTGCGACGCCGAGCAGGTTTGTGTTTGTGGTAAGTCGGTTCACGAGGGCCGTCCCTGCGAGGACCCCCTCGTTTGCGTGAATTGTGGTGGGGCGCATTCGGCAAGATCGAGGATGTGTCCGGTTTTTAAAAAAGAATCGGCCATCCAAGAACTCAAAACGAAAGATAAACTATCGTATGCCGAGGCTAAGCGCAGAGTTCAACAAACGACACAAAGCACTCCCGCTCCGGGAGTATCATATTCGTCGGTCGCAGCGGTTAAAAGGCAAGATAACCTTGTTAAAGAATTAATACCCGCCATCGTAGCTGCAATCAAACCACTTCTAAGGAGAGAAGACGAGCCGAAGATTCAACCTTCGGCTCCCACAACTCCCAAGTTTAAGGTCCCGATGTCTATCGATCTTACGATCGACAACCTCGTAAAGGCAAATCTAGCCAGACCCTCTCATACCGAGTCCGGTTCGGACAAACGTAAAAGAGAAGGACAACAGACCTCCTCTACGGACGATGGCTCAGAAACAGGTTCTGTCGATTCAAAGGCAAGCCAATCCAAGAAAAAGAAGGGGTGGCCGAAGGGGAGACCCCGCATCCCCGTTGTCACGTCCAACGCCCCAGGTAGTCAACCTGCGCCGTCGGTCTCGCCTAGGCAACCTGTGGGGGGATTACTCAAACCCTGCACTCAAACAGCTCCTTCGTCAGAGGGAACTGCGGAGAGATTTGCAGGTTTCCCACCCAAGTGATAGTTATCTGTGATATTTATGTTCATATATTTATATTTACAATTATTTGTTAGTGAAGTCTGTGAAGTCTTTTTAAACAAAGATATATATTTACACTTATTCGTTTGGGAAGTCCCACATATACACTTTTAGATTTATTTATTTATCTATTTATTCATTTTAATTGCTTATTTTGTTTACTGATTCTTATAAAATAAATTCCAAAATAAAATTCAACCGTTCAACCACTAATTTTTTGCAGTGGAATTGTAACGGATTAGTACAGCACTATTGCGAACTCAAAGTGCTGATGAATCAGTACTCTCCGTTGTGCGTCTGTTTGCAGGAGACGCATCTGACGCAAGGCCAGGTGTATAACCTGAAAACCTATGACGTTGTCCGAGTCGACGCTCCGCGCCTCTTACGCGCTAGGGGTGGAGTAGCGATATTAGTTAAAAGGCCAAACGTGGTCACCCCGGTGCCTGTTGTTACCCGTCTGCAGGCCGTCGCTGTCCGATTTCGATCGCCGTTTCCGCTTACCGTATGTAGCATCTATCTACCCAATCCCGATTGGACCCTTCCAGATTTGCAGAAGGTTGTCGCACAACTCCCAGCTCCCTTCTTGCTAATGGGGGATTTCAACGCTCACAGTCCCATGTGGGGCGGTAATCGAACGGATGCTCAAGGGAGAATGGTAGAACGACTTTTGGAAGTAGTAGATAAAAGCCGATTCTAGAACCTCCTCTCAGAACCTCGGGTCAAGGTCAAGGCCAAGGTCACGTTGAGTGACCATGACCTTGACCTTGCCCTGAGGTTCTGGGAGGAGGTTCCAGAATCGGCTATTGCAAAGGGGGTCGTTGATCAGTAACCTTGACCTAAACAATGACCTTTACTTTGAGCTCACCTCAGGTCAAGATCACGTTTAGTAACCATGACCTTGATCAGTAACCTTGACCTGAACAATGACCTTTACTTTGATCTCAACGGAGACCTTGAAGTCAACCTTAATTGTGACCATGACATTGACCGTGTACGTGACCTGAAATGAAGGTTACACGACGTGAGGCCATTGAAAACCCCACTTCGGAGGAGGTATGCTTTAAATAGCAGATAGAAAATCGTGTTCAACAGTATTGAAGTAAGAGTGTTGTGCACATAAAGAAATTGAGGAAGTTGTAGCTCCTATTTTAAGCAGTTTACATCGCTTAAATATAATGGCATCGAGAAATCCAATTAAAGTCATCGATATGCAAGGGTTTACTTTATCTTCGGGATTTCGAGTTAAAGAATTGGCTATCGGTGATGGTGAGTCGATTTCCCATTTCATATTTCAACCTGATATAAGTTATGAAAGACTCAATAAGCGAGAATGTCGACAAGTGCGTTGGGAGGAGAATAACTTACACCATTTGCATTACGAGAATGGATATGTGCCCTATAATCAACTGAAAGACATTCTGGAACAGCATACATGCGGAGTGGAGGTGGTGTTTGTAAAGGGATCTCAAAAAGAAAAGGTATTGAGAGACCTATTATCATCGGTAAAGCCAGTGATTATTAATTTACAAGATAATATATATTGCCCTTTGCTTTCGTTGAGTCAAAATTCTTACGCATATCATTATAAATCGGAAAACAGTTGTGCAATTGAAAATGTTAAATTAATTTTGAAATTTTTAAAAATGGATTTAAATTAGTGTTAAAATTTAAAATTTAAATAAATTAATTTTTATTGTACTGACTTTTTTTTATTCAATTTAAATGTATCACATTCCTAATCCTAATATATAAAATGGAAAAGAAAAACAACCGAATTAAATTTTATTTAATTTATTGAACTCGTCTTTAATAAATGATAAACAATTGCATATCTTTTTTAACGTATTATTTATGGTGTCAACTCGACGCCTCCGAGTTAGCAGTTCATGATGTTTTTTTGGTGTACTCAAGTCGAGTGATGGCTCTTCTCGGGTGCTCCCGGAGGAGTGGAGCATGACCGGGTTGGATTTACTTTGAGCTCACCTCAGGTTAAGATCACGTTGAGTGACTATGACATTGATCAGTAACCTTGACCTGAACAATGACCTTTACTTTGACCTCAACGGAGAACTTGAAGTCAACCTTAATTGTGACCGTGACGTCCCCACCTAAAATGATGTGCATAAATAGCAAGTGAGGTTCATAAAAGATTAGTTTCATTGAAATCATCCGACGTAGTGGTGACATAACAACGCAGAACAAGTAAGTCCATAAACACTTGTCTTACAGCAGAAGTATTAATGTTATATATACTTAGTGGGTTCCAGACAACAATATACAAAAGCACCGAAGAGAAGTCTCGAGGTTCAACAGGCGGTGTCCAAAAAAGCGAGCATAAGTCCGAAGGTGATGAAACCCTCGTTGACACCCGTGGCATCTGAAGAGGTGTTAAAACAAGAAAAGTTTAATACAGTTATAGAGTGTGGTAACAATATGCAAGCGGTCGCTGATGGAAAAGATTCGTTTGCAGACTTAAGCCCTTTTATTATGACGCAAAGTGTTAACGGTAATAATGAAGTAGTTTCGAGAATAGATAACATGGAGAGCTTAACCAACATGTCGGACAGTACAGTAAGAGCAAGTAGAGGTCCTCTATTTTCGGAAACAGTGTATGCACTAAATAAGAGCCGCACGAAATGTGTGGCAATAGGATTAAGTGCTGACTTACATTTTGAACCAGTGGTAAGGTTAATGGGAAAAGGTCAATGTTTAACATTAACGGAAAACGATTGGCACAACATTATTATGTATAAGTCAACAATCACAAACAGTTTTGCTAATCAGTCTCCGTCGCAGATAGTGTTGTGTGGTGTCAGTATATCGTGCGATTGGATGGAAAACGTTTGCAAGATTTTAAAGTTGGAGAGGGGTATAGAATATGTATATATTGCATATGAATCGTTGCATGAGCTTTGGAACGTAGCAGATTTAGTAGCAACTCGACTGAAATTATTGAGAACTGTGAATTACAAAGCATATTATGATAGTGTTATAAACGCGTTAGCTGCAATGGATGGAGATGTGAAACGTAATATGTTAACGATGCTCAATGAATCGTGTTCTGAACAAATATGTATAAGTAAGGAAGTGATGTTGTACAATTTCGATAAAATCTTGTTGGATGTAGATTTATTTAAATTATTTCACAATCAATAAAGACATGGGTAAGGTGCGGATTGATGAGAGTAAAAATGAGATGCATAGAATGTATGCATGGACTTATGCGTATAGACAATCACGAAAGTGTAATTGGGAGGAAATGTATTTAGATCGTCTTAGATTTAAGAATAGAATAAGTTATGTAAATGATATGTTACACCTGTACTTAAGCAGCGAATTTAGAAATAAGCTTTTTCATGAAAGATTTAAATAGGTAATGACTTAAAATAAATAAAATTTTTTTTCAAATGTGAGCGTATTATTAACCATCCAATATTCACCGAATAATGTGCGAAAGCTATTAAATATAATGGTATGAATGTTAGGACAGTGAAACAGTATGCATCGATCAAGCAAACGGTCTGGTCGAGGTATTGTGAATACATTAATCAATAAGCTTCCGATAGAACTACATTTGCCAGGTTATAATTATTGCGGTCCGGGAACCAAATTGGTAAAGAGATTAGTTCGTGGAGATCAGGGAGTGAATAAATTAGACGACGCCTGTAAAAAGCATGATATTGCCTACGCAGCAACATCGAATTTAGCTGAGCGACACATAGCCGATAAAGAGTTGTATAAGACAGCGAAAGAGCGGTTGAGAAGTAAAGACGCAAGCTTAGGAGAGCGACTATCGTCGGCGTTAGTGTCAACGATAATGAAAGGAAAAACAATAATGGGTATGGGAATGCAAATTCGTGCCCTAAGACGTAGAGGGACAACTCGTCAGAAGTTGAAACGTGGCGGTAAGTTGTCGTTTACGCAGGCAATGAACTTAGTGCGGCGAGCGATTGCACAGACCAACAGTACGAATACAAAGGGAGATGTACAAGTGGGTTACAATCTGTTGAAACCTTATCAAGGTAGAATACTTAAACCGCGCGGAAAAATAATCAAGATTCCCAAGAAGGGAGGTTTTTTACCCTTAATACTTGCAGCTTTGGGTGCTCTCGGTTCTTTAGGCGGAGGTGCAGCAGCAATTGCAAAAACCGTAAACGAAGCAAAAATAGCAAGGGAGCAGTTACAAGAAGCCGAACGTCACAATCGGGCTATGGAACCAAAAGCGATCGGCAGCGGTTTGTATATTAAACCATATAAGCAAGGTTGCGGACTAGTCATGAAAACGGTATCACGAAAATCAAAGCGACTAAAACGCACCAAGAGGGCGAACAAAATTGGTACAGGAATGTTTATTAATCCATATAAAAAGGGTTGTAGTTATAAAACTGTAGCAAAAAACTAATAAAAATACCCCAACATTCTTTAACGGATGTAGAGTTAAGGCGATATGCACGAGCGCTTGATCTGTTAAACTTTCGTGGGGTGTACATGAGAAACAATTTACCGAAGAAAATCCGAAAACGAGAGAGTAGGATAATAAATCTTGATAATCGTACGGGTCCCGGTACTCACTGGACAGCTTACAACAAGGATGGTGTAAATGTTAACTACTTTGACAGTTATGGAGATTTACGACCACCGATTGAAGTGGAGAAGTATTTTATATCGGATGGGGGGAGAAATATTGTGAGGTATAATTATCGACGATATCAAAAAGAAGATCAAACAAATTGTGGACAATTGTGTTTGCATTTCTTAGATAGTTTAAATACCAAGGAAGTATCCGTGTAAGATTAGTCTTGAGAACAACAATGGAACAAGATACAATACATACAAGTTATACATTTACGCTCACCGGAAGGGGATCGGAGTTGTCTTGTAACTGTAACCCACCGATTTATTTGAATGAACTCGGTACATACGAGTTAGCTCTTTTAAATTTCGAAACGTTCAATACGTTACCTAATATCGATTCAACAAACAATATTTTACAATATGAAGATCATATGGGAAATTTTACAGAGAATATTGAAATACCGCTAGGAACATACGATATTAACGATATTAACGAATACGTTAAAAAAACATTAACAGCGAGGAATATTCTCAGCGTGACTACACCGGGTACACAGATACGCATAAGAGGTAATAATAATACGCAACGTGCTGAGATAAAAACAAACCGGCGAATAAATTTTGCTAGCGATAATTCAATCGGTTCCTTACTTGGTTTTAACCCTAAAGTTATACCTAAAAACACGATAACAGAATCGGATCATATCGTGAATATAAATAAAACGAATGCATTACAAATTTATTGTAATTAGAGCTCCGGATCGTATACGAATGGACAACCCATGCACGTGTTGTATCATTTCTTCCCGAACGTACCGGCTGGTTTTAAAATAATAGAAGCTCCGCAACAACCGATTTACTTACCTGTTACAACGAACGTGATTAGTACCTTAATAGTACGCATACTTGATCAGGACGGTCAGTTGGTAAACTTCAGAGACGAAGAAGTGACCGTGAGAGTGCACTTGAAATCGGTGTGAGTAGTAGGGTATTTAATATGGGTATAGTGTACGACGTTCGAAGAAAAGCACAGGAAAGTCTGGGTGATAGAGTAATGTATAAAACGGTACGAAAGGATGTAAAACCTAACAGTAAGCGAAAATCAACTACCCAGTTAACACGCGTCAATCGTCAGTATTTAAGCAACTTAGGTTTTCAACTACTATAAATGGAGTCCTTAAACGTCACGGAGAAAATAAAAGTAGATAACTCGATTGTAAGTTACGAATATCATTCCCATCAGCCGTTTGGTTCTACTAGCTTCGGTAACAATGATGAAATTCGTATAGGCATACCCGAAATAGACAATTACACATTGCCTCATGAAAGTTTTTTGTATGTGGAAGGGAGCGTACTTAAACTGGATGCGAGTGGTAAAGCAACAAAAGATGCTAGTGCAACTGCAAAATTGATAAATAATCCTGTAGCGTTTATGTTCAGTGATATTCGCTATCTTATAAATGGTGTTCAAATAGATGGAGTGAGAAACATGGGGTTAACATCATGTATGAAAGGATACTTTTCGTATACCCCTCACGATATAATAAAGTTGGCGAACGCAGGTTGGAACATGGGCGAGGATCTGCTAGGTCAAGTGGTCCCAACATCCCCTGTAACGGATGCAATAATGGATAAAAATGGAAATTTTGGATTGAGTGTACCGCTAAAGACATTAATAGGGTTTGCTGAAGATTTTAAAACAATTGTGATGAATGTGAGACAAGAGCTAGTGTTAATTTGTAATAATGATGATAATGATGTGCTTGTGAATACGGTAGAAGAACCGTTACAGTTAAAAATCGATAAAGTTGTGTGGAGAATGCCCCATCTAGCCGTAGGCTTACGAGAACAATTAGCTCTAACAAAAATAGCAGGACGAAATATTGATCTGCAAATACCTTTTCGCAGTTGGGAAGTACATGAATATCCCTCTTTACCTCAAACAACAAAGCATTCATGGGCTGTGAAAACAGCTCCGCAGTTGGAAACACCTAGATTTATAATAATTGGGTTTCAAACAAAGAAGAAAGGAAAACAGTTGGCGAACATGGCAACCTTTGATAATGTAAAACTCACCAATTTGACGGTATTCCTAAACGGTGAACGCTACCCATACGATAATCTGAACGAGGACTTTGATAGTAATCGTGTCGCAGTGTTATATGACATGTATACACGCTTTCAAAAGTCCTGCTATGGGAAGGAAGGAGAACCATTACTCACTCCGAAACAATTTATTGAAAATTATCCATTGATTGGAATTGATTGTACATATCAAGCAGAAGCGCTACACAAAAGTGGGGTAGAAATACGGATAGAATTTACGACAAAAAATCCGATTCCTGATGGTACCACAGCATACTGTTTAGTTTTACATGATAAGGCGTTTCAATATTCTCCACTAACAAAAATCGTCAAACAAATGACTTGAGTATGGGGAAAGAAGGGTTGGTAGTGTGTAGTTGGATCGGATCCTGAGCCGCATCGCACCCGTAGCTCATCATCCGAAATGTGAGACTTCTATGTTCAGCGTAAACAAAAAAAAAGTCGTAGAGTATAAGTTGTGCGACAGATTTCTACGACTGCATAGTATGGATAATCGTGTTGATGTACGGAAGCAAGATGTATTCAAATAAAACTCAATACATAATTCTCGATATACAAGGTTTCATGGTCAACGAAGATCAGTTCGTACCTAAAGAATTAGTATCATGTGATAGTAACAAATGCATAACCCACCACGTTTTTCAACCGAGTAGCAGTATAGCTTCATTACCATCTAAATATAGGAATACTGCAAACTGGTTAATGACACATCATCATTGCATCGACTGGAAAGTTGGTTTTATCCATCCAATGGAATTCGACGCCATAGTCAAATATCTGTGTCGGAATGTCAAGAAAGTGTATGTTAAAGGACCTGAAAAAATTAAATTTTTAAGATATATTATTTCCGCGCCGATATTTGCGTTGGAAGGTAGTATCTATAAACTTGAGATGGGTATACCGAGCTGTGCTTTTCACTCGCGACGAAGAAGTATGTGCGCTCTTTCCAATGTACGCCACTTACAAGAAGTTGTCGAAGAGGGGGTGCAAAACAAGGATGCGAAAGACAGTCGGTGACTATAAAGCAGAGACAAGTCGTAATGGGGGATAGTTAAGAGCTGGTTGCGATGGAACAAGTGTTCACTGTGTTTGGGTGTTGGCCACTTACATCTGCCAAGAAAGTGTACAGCGTAATGAAAAAATATGAACGAGATGCCTCATTTGCGAACATTCCAGCTCGTGATTTAAAATATTTACCAACACAGTATTATTTCGATAAAGTACCATCTATGGAATTACGAAGAATTTGGACCCAACTACCGTTCGCCTACCAGCAATCGAAAATGTTACAAATGAAGTTACCGTGTCTTGAACATTATAATAATGATTGTGCGGAAACTCATTTCGATGGACCACCACCACCTAAAATGCATTGTATTAAATGTACGCTAGAAAAGAAATAAATGTAATTTTTTTATCCATATTGATGAGTTTTATTTAAAGAAACCTCTTCCCCTCCCCCCCCCCTCCCCTCCCCTCCCCCTTCCCTCCCCCTGCTTTATTTTGTTTAATCACATAACATCTGTATGTGAATAACCCACTGGTGGTTCTACTACATCAACCATACAGATACTTTTGAAATCATGATAATAAATAATTTTGTAAATTTATGTATACCACGTCTTATTGTAAAATAAATATTGTGTAATATTACGCACGCTTTAAATAACTTTCAAACTCAATGTTAACAGTTTATATAGTTAAAGTGTTGTAAACCATTATTTTGAAACAATGATAATAAATAATCTGCTCAAATTTTTTGTATGCTACATTTTATGATAAAATAAACATTGTTTTCTACTACGACTTCATTTCTTGTTAATCTCCCGTTCAAGTATCACCCGTCAGCATGGTTGAAGACGTTAAGTTTGTTAGCCAACCTTTAACACTACCAATCTGTAATCTTCATAACGACTTCGCTGCAAATAAATTTAAACGACATAGCGAATTATTTGGTGGGGAATGTAAACGTAGTTTGATAATTGGTTCTTCGGGTGCCGGAAAAACAAACGTAATGTTAACTTTATTGACAGCTCTCAACGGGTTGCGCTTTTTGAATGTATATTTGTGCTCTAATTCACTCTACCAAATCAAATACGAATTTCTACGACAATTACTTAAACCTATCCGCTCTTGCGGCTATTATGAATACTCAGATGTCGGACGATTTCTACCACCGTCAAAGGTGAAAGAATATTCAATTATTATTTTTGATGATATTGCTCCTACAGAGCAACAGATTATCAAGGAATATTTTTCATACGGTCGTCATAGAAACGTTGATACTTTTTTACTCGCTCAAAGTTATAGCGCCATTTCCAAGCAGCTTTTACGTGACAATTGCAACCTTTTAGTTTTATTTAAACAAGATCTCACTAACTTGAAACATATTTACAACGATCATTTGCTAGGGGACATTACGTGGGATGATTTTGTCAGAATTTGTCGAACTTGTTGGGATACACAGCACGGTATATTAGTTATTGATTTAGATTGCGATAAAAATAACGGACGCTATCGGAAAGGTTTCAATGAGTACATTATACTGTAAAACCATTGACTTTACGACTGCATGCTCAGTCTCTGTGCGATCATTACACTATCACGTTGAACTATGAATCGTAATGTTGCACAACAGTTAATAGCTGCGCGAGAAGATGTTAAACATAAAAGACGCACTTTGAAAGGAGATATAAAACAGAAGCAGTCCATTGCCGAAGCTCAACTCGCTCCACTGAAAGAACCTCTGACAGATATTTACAAAAAATTACAAACTGTCAATTTATTAGCGCTCGACAATAAATTCGGGATAAAACGTGATTTATTTACCCCGAAAAAGGAGCAGTCACCAGATATCTCAGCCTTACTGGCTGACTTGCAGAAACCTTCTAAAGGACTTAAACTGGAAACTCCTAGAGTGAAACCTAAACGTAGAGTTACGTCAACACCCATTAAACCGGGAGCTAGCATGGATGTTTCACCGGAACTCGCACGGAGTCCGCAATTTCTCAGCGACGAAGAAGTGTTCGAGGGTCGACACATCTTTAGATGTCTACGAGCGGGACGCTAGGGAGCAGTTGGCGCGCATGAAAGAGAATATGGAGGGAATGATGGAACAGACAGTTATTCGAGAAGCTTTAGGACAGCTGGACCCCTTACCACGTACCTATGTTACGGGTTTAACAGTAGATGTAAATAACGAGTTCGATCAAACTTACGGTGTTCGTGCACTTACCGATGGATTGTATATCGCAAATCAACCAATAACGTTTGACGGGAAAAACATTTTGGTGGGTGAATTTACGTATACAGTAACACCGGGGTTATACGAGTTGTTATTCAAAAATAAACCGGGTAAATTTACTTTACCAGATGCGAGAAATTACAAAGATATCTTACAACGTTCGAATGTACATAAAAGAGATTATGACGCTTCAAAAAGTATCATAACTGATGATGAAAATGAAAAGTTTGTGAACATAATCAAACCAATTTCCTTGGGTCAAAGACCAAATGTGTACTGGGCTCGATATTGGCCAAAACCTAAAACTGGATCAGGTCACTTAAATAAGTTGTTAGTACCTGCTGCAATTAAAGAGTACGAATACTGGGACGACGTGAACGAATTAGTTGATCGGTTGCGTTTACTACTTGCTTCCGAAGCAGCAGGTCATACTGCTCATCATAACGAAATTATATCCCTCATAGAGGAATTACGGGAAGCGCAAGTCATTCGTTAAGGGTATATAAACTTTTTTCTGTTTCTGTGACGCTTCAGAAGCCAATATGCCTTTAAACCGTTTTGGTGAACATGGTTCTACATCTATCGATAAATTTGGTAAGCATGTTCACCACCATGTTATACAGAACCACATAGCAAGATCCGAAGTTCTACAACCTTCATCAACATTTATTTTAACTTTACGTGGTGATGGAGATGTTGATCCAAAAACAAAACTTTATAAAATCACAAACAAAAGTGGAATTACGGATTACATCAATTCTTTCTACGAAGGTATGATAAAAGATGTTGTAAAGTCCGCTCATGTTCAGTTACTTGTTAACGATATCGTTATTAAGTCGCTCCAGGGAGTCCAACTCAAACGCGGAGATACCATTAAGTGTAAAAATAATGCACCGATAGGAGGACTACCTTTTCTTGTAGAGTTGTTGATTGAAGGGGTTGTAGAGTAATGGTTAGTGTTAAGCGAGATCTCGTTAACGAACTACATGCACCTGCGAGACGACATTATCGGCGACGCCGCGTTCTGCTTCACGGACTATTGGATCTTTATCAAGCTGATTTGGTTGAAATGATCCCATATGCGTCGGTCAATAAAGGTTACAAGTATATACTGACTGTTATCAACGCTTTTTCAAAATACGCATGGGCCTTACCACTCAAAACCAAAACTGGGAAAGAGGTTACTCAAGCTATGAAGGACATTTTGCATAGTAAAAAGAATATTACTCCGAGCAACTTACAAACCGATAATGGGAAAGAGTTTTACAATAGCGATTTTCAAAAATTAATGGAACAACTTAACATTAATCATTACAGCACCTATTCCACTTTAAAAAGCTCGATTATCGAACGGTTTAATAGAACCCTAAAAAATAAAATGTGGAAAGAATTTAGTATGCAAGGAAATTATCGCTGGTTAGACTTACTACCCAAATTACTAAAATCTTACAACAACACAATACATCGCACCATTCACATGAAACCTTCAGCTGTTAATCGACGAAATGAATCTGCTCTGTTAAATACTGTATACAATTCCATTAAAGTTGTCGACCCCAACCACCGTAAATTTAATGTGGGGGAACACGTGCGAATTAGCAAGTACAGACACGCTTTTGCTAAAGGTTACCAACCAACTTGGTCCAATGAAATTTTCACCATAGCGACAGTTCAAAATACTAATCCCAGGACTTACCTTATTAAAGATGGTAGAGGAGAACCCATTCTTGGAGCATTTTACGACGAAGAATTACAACGTGTGAAACACCCGGATGTATTTTTAATTGAAAAAGTTCTTCGTCGAAAAGGAAATAAAGTCCGAGTGAAATGGTTGGGAATGGATAGCTCTCATAATTCTTGGATTGCAAAAAAGGATGTATTATAATTTTTACACTAAGAAAATAAAAAACTTTTT
This sequence comes from Onthophagus taurus, assembly GCF_036711975.1. Taxonomy (NCBI): domain Eukaryota; kingdom Metazoa; phylum Arthropoda; class Insecta; order Coleoptera; family Scarabaeidae; genus Onthophagus; species Onthophagus taurus. The sequence goes on from NC_091973.1 coordinate 16,295,651, forward strand.
TTAATTTCGTTGATTTTATTTCAAGTAACCTTTTTAACAACCTACTTTCTACTTTATATACAAGTTTTGTGATACAAGCAAGTATTTTTTTTTTTTTTACAAATTAACTGATCGCAATTTAACTAGCCATACATGTTTACGTTTAACAACTCCAATAAGTTGTCCAAAAGATCTTCCCTGCGTAGATCTTCAATAAGATAGTTTCCCCAAGCTAACGTATGACATCCATCCTCCATCACGTAACGTTTATCGTCCTGTGCAGAGAGCGCCACTTTATTCTTTAGTTCTGTATACATCGTGTGATAGGAGGAGCGAAAGACATACATCTTTTTTCGCACAGAACCTCCATCTTCGATAATCCGTTTATATTCTGAAACACTTAAGTTTTTATCGATAACATACTTTTTCACACCCTTGGCACGCTTGACAACTCCTTCCAAAGTGTTAATACAATAAGCTTTAGCTCCTGTACCATAAAACGATGTTAATATCGTATTTGGGTACTCATCTTTCATTTTTCCAACTATCGGCGGGACTGGAGGTCTGTTGTTTAACTTGTAATTAGAGGTATCGAACATTTCTATATTTTCTTTGATATCCTGGTATACATTCTCAGTAAATATTTCGAGAATTAACGAATCCGTATCTGTATATAACAATAATACGTTTTCACCATATTTCTCTTTTAAAAAATTATAAAAAAAGTTATAAATGACCGCTTTCGACAATTCCAGTACGCTAAACCCTACATACAGAGGTTTGTTATATTTGACCTCCACCTTCTGCATTTCAATGGCTGCCAAATTATGGCAGAAAATTTTCGATGACTTGAAAGTCGGCTTTGCGATAAGAGCTTCTGCACCGGGTCTCCTGTAACGATTCTCCCAATGTGACACTAATCGTATATCGACTCTATTTTCAAAATTTTCCATCGTTTTCCCATACACGATATTATTCATTTGTTTATAATGATTCTTCCCAAATTCATTCGTAGCATTCATTCGTTTCTCAGAGTTAAAATCGATATATGGTTTCAATGCACGGTGTATTTTGGTTAGCTTAAGACCTTTTTTCACACATTCACGTAGGTTTACATAGTGAGTAGTATAGAAACGCCGATTCTAGACCGGAAATTGCACCTCCGCACCTCCGTGACGTCATCAATCCAATGTAAAAGGATAGGGAAGGGTACCAACCTAAGGCGGAGGTGAAAAAAAAAATAGGTTGGTATTGGAAAAGTAACTAGATCTGGTGAATTTTTTAAAAAGTAACGCGCCACCTAGTGGCTGGTAGTGGAACTAAACCATTACCAACCAGGTAGACGGTTACCTTTTTTAAAAAAGTAACGCGCCACCTAGTGGTTGGTAGTGGAACTAAACCACTACCAACCAGGTAGACTGTTACTTTTTTAAAAATCACCAGGTCTGGTTACCAACCTATTTTTTCCCCCAAGCCTTTGGTTGACACCCCTCCCTATCCTTTTACATCGGGCGGATGACGTCACGGAGGTACGGAGGTGCGACAACTTCCTGTCTAGAATCGGCGTTTCTGAAAGATGGCGCGCCTCACAACTCTTGAATGCGCGTGCGCAGGAGCTTGGGAATATTCCGGAAAATAATAATAACACAATTTAATTTTTCCCCCCAATCAACCCAATAAAAGTATTAATAAACATTTTAATTACATAATAAATAGTAAAAAAATAATAAAAACCTTAATGTTATGGTACTTTTTTTACAAATTCAATTATATGAGCGGGCTTCGGTTTACCAACATCCTTTATTATTATTATTATTATTATTATTATGCACTATACATTGATCTTGTAACCTTCTTGATCGATAATACCCTTAGCGAGCCGGGTAAGTAAAAACGTTGAGAAGCAAGCCGCCCCCGCTTCTAACTCCATCACAACGGAAGGTGACGACCATGCGCAGCTCGACGAAGACGTTTTCCATGAACAATAAATAGGGTAAATCCAACTCAACTTCGAATAAATTTTTTCTTTGGTTTAAACTCACAAAGACTGAAAAAAAAGAAGAAAAAAAAACACAGAGACGACTATGAGACATTGCGCGCGGTTTACGTTTGACGGGTAAATCCAACTCACCTTCGAATAAATTTTTTCTTTGGTTTAAACTCACAAAGACCGAAAAAAAGAAAAACACAGAGACGACTACGAGACATTCCGCGCGGTTTACGTTTGACACGTTCGATTTCTAAAGTAAAACTGATTATGAGTTACGCGATACAATGCTTTCCTCGCCGGGGGGGGGGAAGTGTCAACTTACGACAATCGGCGCGGCGCATCACCAAGTAAAGTGTAATGCACCTCGCCGGCGGAAGTGTCAAATTACAATCGGCGCGGCGCGGCTGCAATAATGCTGAGCAATGGAATAATTGACCTAAATGAAATGCTATACATATATATATATAATTAATATTAAGAAAGTAAAAAAATAATACAAATTATAAAATTGTTTTAATGCATTTTCATTAACAAAAATGATGTACGTAAATACAATCTTGAAAGTTTATACACAATTAAATATATACAAAATTTAACAATCGGTAAAATTAACAAATATAGTATTTGCATTACGATACACATGCCAATAGTTATAATTGTAATAACAATCGTTAATATATTCAAAATCATTAACAGTAATATGGTCGTCAATAATTAATTTAGCTGATTCATTATCAGGAAAGTATCCATTAACTTTTAGGAAGTCTTTAAATTTCCGATGATCTTCAAAGTCTTCATCACTACCAACATACAGAATATCACCCTTGCGATAAACCCTAAATATGTTATTTTCAAATTCACAAAATTGTACAAATTGCGAATCATTTATTTTATCACCATCGATGTCTCGTATGTCTACAAGTACCAAATCGAGCTGGGTAATTTCTTCTGGGAAATCGGTATTTAAACACTGCTTCAGTTTAAGACGAAAGTCAGTCCAAGACATTATGACCACGATGTGAACACTTCGATTTTTAAAAGGTAACTGAGACACATATGATTTAAATTTACAATTAAACATAATTTTTTAAAAGTCAACTAAATAACAGCAGAATTTAACTTACAACTAAAATGGATTTACATCAAAAATTTAAATAATAAAAAGGATTTCGATGGAGTAACGTTAACAAATACCTTAGTGGCCGAATTGAACTTACAACATAAAGGGAATAGAAAATTACATTTAAACGCGATTCGCAATTCAACCATCGAAATCCTTTTTTTACAATTATATAATCAAAAAATATAAACTATTTATGATAATGGAGTGTTGATACGATAGTGACCCCACGCTAATGTACTCACCCCATCATCATTAATATAACGTTTCGAATCACGTGATGAAAGAGCCAATTTATTTTGTAGCATGGTATATATGCTATGCTTTTGACTTCTGAACAAGTATTGTTTCATGTAAATATCTCGTTTTGACGTTAAACATTCCAAATAATGTTCAAAGGTAATTTTGCGTTTAACCACAGCCTTCTTTACACCTTTAGCCTTTTTAGTGATACGGCCGGAACAGACCCTATTAGCGTACAATTTAGAACGTAAACCAATAAATTCTGACATGATTCTACCGGAATTTTCATCTTTCATCAACCCCAATACCGCTTTATTTTGTAGTGGGATGCTAAACTCATTATCCGGAAGATAATTTGACGTATCGAAGCGTTCTAAATTATCTTTAACGAATGCATACACATCATCTGTGGTAATGGACACAGTGAAGCTGTCGGTATCCATGTAGCACAATTGAATTTCAGAGCCAAATTTAGGTTTCAAAAAATCATAATAAAATTGGTACATGAGTAATTTAGAAATTTCCAAAACTGCAAACCCTACATATAAGGGTTTATCGTAAACCACATGCAGATGTTCCATTTGAATAGCCGAAAATGTTTCCGTAAAAATTTTTATATTCTTAAAATTTAATTTAGCAATTAGACTACGTGCCCCTAATTTTGGTCTACCCGTTCTCTTACATATATCTTCCCAACTTGTCACTAACCTCACATCGACCCTTTTATCTACATTTTCCATAGTTTTACCGAAAACCGCATTATTCATTAATTTAAAAAAATCCTTTTCAAAACTATTTTTGGCAGTTTGGCGTAAATGTTTGTTAACGTCGATGTAAGGTTTAAGCCAAGCTGATTGTTTAAAAGATAAAATGCGATTAATTTTTCTAACTATAAGACCGTGAGCGACGGCATGCTTTAAATTTCTATAATGAATTACATAATTTTTCTTATTAAATAAATTTGGAATAAGTCTTTTATCGCTCACGCTTTTAGAGTTTGGCGGGCATATATTTTCGGCTAGAAATGGTAGGTCGTTATGCAAATCGTGCAATTCACGCGGATATTCAATATCAACGTCCAATATATACCCGTAATCTGAGGTATCGGATACGTTTCTAAATTCGAAACTTCCAATTTGGGCCGCATCCAACCAAACAAACTCATTAACGGGCATATATTGAGACATTGCCCATCCATAGAGGTTATTTGCATCCCAATACATTAAATAATTTGAAGGTAAATCGCATACCTTTGATCTATTATCACCCGATAGCGGTTGAGGAAGATGTTTAGAAGGTTGCAAAATTGACCTTACCGCCGGCGCCGATGATGTAGATGGTGGTACATCGATGGTGGATTTTGCTTTCGAACAATTTGCCATTGCTGGAGGTGACGCTTGCTATGCATTAAATAATTTGAAGGTAAATCGGTATTGAAAGTGCCATCGGTCATATATTTATTATTTCCCTTAGCGTGACGATGGCTGCAAAACGAGATGCCCCCGCGAATTCCCTTTTTAATGAAATGTACCTGATCTATATCTGTTAAAAGTTCGAGTTTGATCTGCGTGAACTTAAGCATAGCATCCCAAGATAAACCTGGCGCTGTATAATAATGGGCAGGGTCTAACCCATAAGTACTAAAACAAACCTCCCGAAACTTTTCAAAGATATCTGCAAGTAAAAGTACATCGGTCTTTAGATATAGATCAGAATACTCACGTAAATTTTGACACCCGAATGTACGCCAAACGGTTTGCGCATGATTGTATTCATCTTCACTTATACCATCGAAGCTCAGCTTATTCATAAAAGTATCTTTAGAGGGTAATGATGTTTCACCCAATCTATCAATAGAATCAATATACTGATAAGGAAAAATACCCTTTCTTGTTAACAATTTAAACTGTTCGTGACGTATGAAAATTTTTTTAACGTGGATAAAGTCATCGTCCACAAGATTGCTGGCGAGCGAATCGAGAGAGGATGCCATGAACCTAAATGAATCTACAAAGCGCATTTTCATGTAGACGTTTTCAAAATCATCTTTGTGCTGGTTTTTAACGCGATCAACTAAAACGTTTTTACTAAAGCTAATGTATTTTTCCTTGTTGTTGGGTAAAACATCGATACCACCCTCCGACTCGATATCAGCTAATTCCTTTACGAATAAGTGTGAATCATAGCCGCTAAAATTGTGAAGAAATATCGGAATGAAATTAGGGAGTTTGAAATTAAGGTTACACGTTGAATGTGCGGCACCTCTAAATCTGCCGGTAATATGACAATGGTCGTGAACCTTACTCTGATTAAAACCATCAAACGGTGACTTACAAATATGGCATAATGAAGCCGAATTAAATTTCAATTCCTCTGCAGCGGTTAGAGGTAGCATTGGTTTAATACATTTTAAATATTCGTTGTAAATAAATTTAACGTCCTCGATTAATTTTGAAACAAAAACTTTACCACAATCGAGGCCCGTATACGTTTCGAATTTATAATATTTAACATCGGATGTTGAAACGATATAATAAGCAAAGCTATACGGCATGTGTATATCTACCGCTTCGGTGAAAGATGTTGAACTACTAGGTTCGCAAAACTCTACCGGCTTTAAAATCGATTCAAAATCCGCATATATAACAAAGGGAACGTTTTGAGTATTTTTATAATTATTAAATTGTAAAATATTTTCAGGCGTATACGAACCTAGAAAGTTTGGCCTTGAGCGCACATTTTTCGATGGCAAAATGGTTTTAATATGATTACAATCATGCAGTTGATGATCGTTTAACAACTTTTGTGTGGAAAAGCGTGTTAAAGAACCATCGCAAAGGTGTACAGAATGGCCGTGGTTGTATACTTGTTTAGAAATCAAACGTGATAGATTTACAATTAAAACGTAATGTCCGTGTCCATTTTCATATAAATAAAGTAAATTTATATGGGTATCCCGTCGATTTTTTGTAAAATAAATTGGTCCTTCCACCACGTATTCTTTGGATGATTTAACTAGTTCATAAATATTTACACTTAAATTATTTAATTGTTCAATTTTAGGGATGTCTTTTAAATGAACGGGGAACTTTATATCCTTTAAATTTAGTACGGTTGAAAAGTGCGGGTACGATGATGTTAAATTTCGACGACGTTCAGCCGGCCGCAGATAAGATACCAGACACCAAGCTAAGCAAGCGTTGTCATCGTAATTTTTGATGTTAATGCACGCTTTCTTAGTAGCGATTGAATCTGGAAGCGGGATGTACGACGAGCCGGGTATTGGTTGGAATTTGTTTATGTTTAGAAGAAGGTATGAAATAGAAAAGAAGGCCCAACCGGACCCCCTCTCCTGAAACTCTTCAGCTTGATGGTTAATACTTGCCACCATCTCATCATAAGTTTCATTAAAATCGGCGAATTGTGTAATAATTTCGAATTTAGAATTAAAATTCTTTTCAGAGGCGGTAACGGTCTCATCACCATTTTCATTAATAGTTGTTTTAATAAAAATGGATAAAAGCTCGAGTTGCACCTTCACCGAGCCGTTCAGGGCCATGTAAGATGTGATAATATTTCCGACAGTATTTCGGGTACGCGCTAGATATGTGGAGATATCATCATCATCATCACGATCCAGATATTTTATAAGACGCAACTCGATCTTTGTAACAAGTTGCAATCTTCTCAACACCTTTCTCAACCTCTATCGTATGATTCATCCTGAGATGTGACTCTAAAGCCATATGATTCATGAAAGAAATTCCGCACAAATCGCATACCTTTGATCTATTATCACCCGATAGCGGTTGAGGAAGATGTTTAGAAGGTTGCAAAATTGACCTTACCGCCGGCGCCGATGATGTAGATGGTGGTACATCGATGGTGGATTTTGCTTTCGAACAATTTGCCATTGCTGGAGGTGACGCTTGACGCTGAGGACCAACTTCTAAACCATTATCACCCAACAGCGGTTGAGGAAGACGTTCAGAAGGTTGCAAAATTGACCTCACCGCCGATGATGTAGATGGTGGTACATCGATGGCGGGTTTCGCTTTCAAATAATTTGCCATTGCTGGAGGTGGCATTTGACGCTGAGGACCAACTTCTAAACCATGCACTAATCTTTTATGTCTTTGAAAATTGTCGAATCTCGAAAAAGATTTATCGCATAAAGAACACTCGTTCCTAGCGTTATTAGTATGCGAATGTCGCGTGTGCCGATCGAGACTCCTTTTGGCGCTGAATGACTTTTGACACTTATCACACGCGAACATCTTCAAAGAGATTTGAAATTGAGAGTGTCAAATATAAACTTTAACGAGAGCAACCGCTTATTAAAACTGCTGATGTTGCGAGTACCACAGATGAATGTGAAGTAAAACGTTTCTAGAAATAATAGGTATTTATATTACATAAAAATGCAAACTAAGCAGTTTCTATTAAATCACCGAGGTTCAGTAAAGTTCAATGCACCACGTCAGTGGAAGTGTTAAATTACATTGTGGTTACAATAATGCTGAGCAATAGAATTATTGGTGTAAATGAAATACGGATAAATAGAAATTTAAAACGCTAATTAATTATAAGGATGTAATAAATTAAAAGTTTTAAATAAATAATAGGATTTATTAATATTTAAGTTGACAATAATGCAAAGTAAATATACGTTTTACTTAGAAAAAAACATTTAAACCTAAACGATATTGTCTTTCGGTATCCAACTGTTATGGGATGAATCGAATCCTAACCACTTAACGAACACTTGATTTTTTCTTCTCTTTAACACTTTTTCAACAAGATACACATCAGGTTGTTTGGATCTTTGAAGTTCGAATTCATAAAAAGCTCCTTTAATAGGTTGTCCATTCATATCTTCTAATAAATAAGAAATTGGATTCGTAATTTGTGTTTTAATTATTTTAAATAACTCAGTGGTCCAGTTGGGTAAATATCCCTTATCGAAGACATGCTTATGCTTGCTAATGCGAACTACATCTCCAACATTAAAGTTTCCCTTACCGGCAATTTTAATATGATTGTACACCGTATTGAGAAGTTTATTTTCTACAGATTTCGAATTTATTTGAGATGGTTTCATTTTCGTGGTTGAATGCTTTGAATTGTTATATTGAGTTGTAATAGCATCCAATAAGTGTAACCATTTATGATTTCCCTAAAGACTAAACATTTTATACAACTTTTGTTTTATGGTTCTAATTACGCGTTCAGCTATTGCAGCCTTCATTACGCTATACGTTGAATAATGATTAATTTTAAATTCCATCATCAACTTTTTGAAGTGTGTATTGTAAAATTCCTTTCCCTGATCAGTTTGTAGATTTTTAGGTACACGACCTTCAGAGAGAATTGAACGTAACGCGTATATTACATCCGTTGAAGATTTATTTTTTAACGGACGCATCCAGAGATACTTTGAAAAACAATCGATAACCACTAAGATGTATTTATGTCCAACATTGATTTTACCAAATTCAATCATTTCAATAAGATCAGCTTACCATAAATCATCGATCCCCTTCAGTATAGTTCTTCGTCTAGGAAATAAACGTCTAGCGGGACGATGAAGTTCTTCAACTATAGTTTGTTTCGCTTTCGATACCTGCATTATTACGTTCATGGATTAGGTCTAACTTTTTTTCTCCAATATATCTAGTCGTGAATTTATAGTGCTTTCCATATCAAGTAGACGATCTGCAACACCCTGTATCCCATTTCGAAGATTTGTTGTGAGTATATCAAATGCATTTAAATTAGTGTTGAATGATTTTGTTAGAGTTGTAATTTGCTGACCATTTAATAGGATTTCCGCGTTAATTTTTTTAATGTCGCGTAAGAGTGTAGAGTTTTTAATATCAATTTTTGTTGACACCTGATGTATACGTTTACTATGATCTCCAATAATTCTTTGAACGTCCGCTATTATGACCTTAATTTCGTTTAAGATTGTGATGTGATTTCATTAATATGGGAATTGTTTCCTGCCGCATGTGAAGCGTACAACAATTTCAATCGATCTACCAATTCGTTAACATCATCCCAATATTTATACTCAACGATTTTCGAGTTCACTTCAAGATGTCGTCCGGGTATTAATCCACCCCCCGACTTATTAAATGTAAATAAAGGTTTAATAATTTTAGTATACTTGTACGATTTATTTCCAACTATAGGACCCGTAAAATTTCGCTTATGCGCACCCGTACACGCTAGAACAGATTTGTAACGTTGTAGATCCTCTTCGGTATAGTTCGTAGGTCGTTTTAACTGTATAAGTTCATATAACCCCGTAGAGGCTTGTATGCGTTTTTCGCCTCCGAGAACAATATGAGAAGGTTTAAACTGGACAGTCTTCGATCCAATCATCCAATCGTTTTCATCAGGATCATAACGTATACCCATTCTCTCATCAATTTCTCCTCTTTTACCAAACGTATAATATAAATCCCGAATTTGATTCGGTAGATTTTCTATAGGTAAATCCTCCGCCTTCAATTTTTGTTTTGCATCCGGCGGCGTTTTAAATTCATCATCACTTTCAGGAAAAGTTAATTTTTTCCTAAATGCCGGAGTTTTAAAATCGGTTTCATCAAATTTCGTTTTAACGTCAACACCGACATCATCAGTAGGTTGATAGTGGTGATGGTAATGTACAGAAGAAGAAGGTTTCACTTCACTTAATTTATTAGTCATATCTTTTAATGAATCGCTTAAAGGCTGATGTAGTTTAGCGATAAGACGGTCATCGTTTTCTCGACCGAGTTTAAGCGCTAAATATTTTTTCTTAATAGTATTTGTTATGTTAATTATAGCTTTATCCCTCTCACGTATGGAACGCTTAGTCATTTCATCGTTATGTGACATGCTTACTCTCACAAATACCAGATAACAATGCAATAATTTAGTCCGGGTAAATAAATTTATCCATTCCTATACGATACCTTCCATCCTTTACTTCAAAATCTTTCATAATAATCATAGGGTTATATTTATCATCATTCCAACACCGTTTACAAGCGTCCTTGAAAACATCAAACTTCATGTCGGTGTTAACGTGTTCATCATACACATGTTTTAAATTAACCTCATCTTGTTTGAATAGAATTAAGACGTTTGCATTGTCTCGTATTAGGTGTTTAGGTATCCGCGTATAGGTTTGCGTAAGGTAGAACGAATCAATATTATTATGTCGTCCCATACAGAAAAATGATCGAATCTTATCCTGTTTATCGCATGCTACATCGTCAAATATGAAAATTGAGTTTTGTTTAGCTTCAGACGGATCTATAACGGCATCATTATCGATGAATCTATAAAGTCCTATTTCGGGTAACTGTTTCATAATCATTTCTAAAAATTCATATTTCGGTTGATGTAAGGATTTTGAGTATATATAAATATTTTCAAAATTTAAACCATTTTTATCGAAAATGAGATTTAACATCAAGTTGGTTTTCCCACATCCGCTCGGACCGCATACTATTGCTCGTATACTGTTCGGTATGAGATCACCATGCCTACGACTGGTTATCGGTTTCATCATCGTTAATCGAGATCGGTTAATGACATTGTGAGAGATTGGTGTTGCACTACACGCATTATAAAACTAAAATGAGTTTTAATCTTCATGTGCGGGTATATAAGGGATGTGAAAGCGTAAACCGCATCAGTTGAGTATGCTGTTTACTCGAGATAGTACATCTGCGACGGCGGGGGGAAGCGGAATACTTAATACACTTATCAATAAACTACCCGTTGAGTTACACGTTCCAGGCTATCAATTTTGTGGACCAGGAACAAAATTGAAGAAACGTTTGGCTAGAGGCGATAAAGGAATAAATCCATTAGATCGGGCTTGTAGAGAACACGATATAGCGTATTCGGACAATAATTCTTTAGAACAACGTCGCATGGCCGATAGACGTTTGGAGGAAAACGCTTGGGGGAGAGTGAAAGCGAAAGATTCGACATTGGGGGAAAAAGCATCAGCTTGGTTAGTTACAAACGCTATGAAAGTGAAACGAAAATTGGGAATGGGTCATAAGGGACAAAAAATAATTAAAAGATTAAAAGATAAAAAAAATAAACCGATAGCATTTAAAAGCGTGTTGGTAAAGCAAATCGCTAAAGATTTACCCAAAACAACAGATAATTTACGGGAAGCGGCTAGATTAGCTTTGAAAAGTGCTCGTATAGCTGTTAAATCCGCGGGTGGAAAGAAAAAAGTTAAAATTCCGCGTACAATCCCGTTACCTATTACAAGTGGTGGTATACTAGCGATATTACCAGCCATATTTGCCGGACTATCAGCTCTCGGAGCGTTATCAGGCAGCGCGGCTGGTGTGTATCGCGCGGTGAAGAGTGGTCAAGAGGCTAACGAGAAGTTGAAAGAAGCTGAACGACACAATAAGGCGATGGAAGCTATCGCGATTGGCGAAACCGGAAGTGGACTTTACATTAAAAAATATAAAAAAGGATTGGGTTTATATTTAAGTAAAAAGCAACAAAAAAACTTGTAACTAGGCTACCTAATAGACCTCTAACAAATCTCGATATAATAAAATACGCTAAAACACTTAAAATTCCAAATTTTCGCGGAGTGTATATGCGAAATGGATTGCCTAAAGAAGGTCCTAAATATTATGAGTCAGCTGTTGTAAATTTAGATGATCACCGAGGTAGCGGAACCCATTGGGTAGCCTATAAAAAAATTGGCAATAGGGTGTTATATTTCGACAGTTATGGAGATCTAAAACCACCTAAAGAACTTTTAAAATACTTTAAAAAATGTCAAATTGTGTATAACCACGATAATTTTCAAAAGGATAACCCGTATAACTGCGGTCAATTATGTATAAATTTCCTACTTAACATAAGAAATAACTCATTTGAGTGAAAATGTCACAGACGTTCACACTGGTCAGTACAAAAAGCGAAATCTCCGAAGACTATTATCCGCCTATAGAATTAGACCCTAACTCGAGTTACTCGCTTGGTCTTATTGGATTCTATACGTATAACAGTATACCAAACATTGAACAAGGAGTAAACGATAAATTTTACTTTACCGAAAAATTGCCCATTAATAAAAGCCGACAATCAACTATAGACGAGGGGGCATTACCACAGGAAATCAAAATTCCTACTGGTGCATATGAAATAACGGACATTGAGAAATTTTTACAAAAAGAGATTTTACGTCGTATCGGATTGAATACGGTTGATGATCCTGAAAAATTTTTTTCACTCAAGGCTAACAATAACACCTTGCAGTGTGAAATAAAAAGCGATTATTTTGAGATAGATTTCTCTCAACCAAATACGATAGCTTCTATATTGGGGTTTTCCAATCGTAAACTAGATGTATCGATAAAGCATAAATCAGATCTTCCGGTAAATATAATACGTGTGACATCCGTTCGAGTGGAATGTAATATAATTTCCGGCTCGTATTACAATAACAAATTATCTCACACGCTATATGAATTCGCTCCAACTGTGGATCCTGGTTTCAGTATAAATATAGAGCCAAGGAACCCCATTTATTTGCCAGTGGACACCGATCGTCCGATATCGAACATTACACTAAGATTACTTGATCAGCGTGGTAAATTGGTAAACTTTCGTGGAGAAGAAATTGTTATTAGATTAGAATTAAAACGAACTTCATAATGGGGCTGTTGTTCCAATTAAAAGCCACCGATCCTCAACAGCGTTCATCTATCAAAAGAAAACATTATAACTCAGGTGGAAAGAGAACATCTAGATCAGTTAAAAGAAAGACTTCATTGCGAGCGGACAACAGACGTTTTCTCGAGCAGTTGGGTTATCATGTCTACACAAAAGTTAAATATATACCGCGAACCCATCGTGGATAATTCGATCGCTAGAGAAGAAGTGCATAGTTACCATCCTTCCACAAATTCTTTTCAAAATAACGATATATTCACCATTGAACTAAACCAAGAAGATGTTTTATTTTCGTTCTTCGAAAGTTATATACGTATTGAGGGAGATTACAAAGAAAAATTAAACGATCCAACTGATACTATCCAGCTAACGCACAACTTACCAACATATCTATTTGAGTATATCGCATTTGAGCATAACGGTACTGAAATCGAACGGGTACGTGAACCCGGTTTAACATCATTGATTCGAACCCTACTTCAACAAAACGAAGTGGAATGCAAATCTTTAGAAATAGCTGGTTTAAAATGGCCACCCGAAGGAACTTTGCCTACAGTTAGTGCGAACAAGGATTTCACGTTTCAAATCCCATTAAGTCATATTTTCGGATTATTTAGGGACTATAATCACGTTATGAGAGGTCGCTTCAAATTTAGATTTGTTAGAAGTCGTACTGACTCCAATTGTTATAAATCTACATCAAAAGCCGATTCTAGCACCGCAGAGTTTACTGTAAAAACGGTTACATTGTTGGCGAAACATGTGTACCCAAGCCCATCTATAAAGATGAAGCTGTTAGATGGTTTAAATAAAAACGCAAACATTCCCGTACCGTTTCGGAAGTGGTCTTTTTATGAGCTACCTTCAATGAGAAAGGGAAATAAAGAGATTTGGTCGGTCACGTCAACAACTAACAGAGGTAGACCTCAATACGTTATAGTTGCATTCCAAACCAATCGAAAGGATCAGCCGAATTCAGATTGTACACTTTTCGATCACTTGAACATTATAGATCTTAAAGTATATCTAAACTCATACTGCTATCCATTCGAGTCGATGAATTTGGAGTTTGCGAAAGAAAATTATGTTGAACTCTATAAAATGTATACCGAATTTCAACCATATATTTGGGAAACATCTCGAAAACAACCGATTATGGATTTCGCAAGCTTTAAAAAAAGACCTTTATTCGTGGTGGATACCACTAAGAATAACGATGAAGAAGCCGCCCCATCCGCATCATGTGAGGTGCGTATCGAAATTCAAAGCGGTAAAGATTTTCCGCCTGATACAAAAGCATACTGTATACTACTCCAAGAATCCATGTATACATACAAACCTTTGAGTGGGGAGGTATCTGTAATTATAAATTAAATTACACATGAGGTCATATGTTAGTTTACAATATGAAGTTCAAAATCGCGGTTGTAGACGTTCAGGGGTTTTACATCAATTCTAAATTCGAAGTTAAAGAATTTACTCTTGTGGATATCACCACCGACTACATAATACATTTACACTTAAAAGCTAGTATACCATTCCAACAGTTAAACGTTCGAGATCGAAGATCAGTGAGATATTTGGAACGCAACCATCACAGGTTGCTATATAGCGATGGGTGGATAAATCAATCAGAAGGTCTAAATGTAATTGATACCTTAATTTCCTCCTACGATCAAATATTTGTTAAGGGAAATCAAAAGAAGCAGTTTTTGAAAACACGTAACAGCAATTCAATACTAACGGATATTGCGTTAGAATTTGCGGAAGAGGATGAGACTAAATTAAATTCATCCAACAATCAATGTTGGTTCCACACCGGCTCTCCAGCAGTATGTTCACAAAACAATGTATTAATTTTACAAAAATTTTTATATAATCACAATAATGTTACTTGTATTTAAGTTGTAAATATAATAATTTTTAAATAAAAAATTGATTGTAGTTTTATTATTATAATAGTTGTAAAATTTATTGGGAGAGGGTGGGGGTGTGAGTTATATCATATAATTAAAAAATTAATGTATTCAGTTTACAACTAAATTTGATGAAATATGGATGTTAACACTGGGTGTGAAATTTCTGAAAGCCCTTACTGGGTATCAATTAATAAACAATGGAAGAAGTTTCGTGATGATATAGAGAAAGAAAATAAATTTATTGGTGAAACCTTATATTCGATCGATAGATTTAACATAAAAGTTGGTATTAGTGTGGCGAGAGGTTTTATAACATGTGTGAAATTGATTTTTAAATCTTGGAATGATGTAGAATCGAAATCACATATACTCTCTTTTCTACGTGAAGATTGGGAACAATTGATTAATGTATTTAAAATCATTCGTTTTAAAATGAACTTTTCTGACCAAATTATACCGTTAGCGGATGGAATTCTTAGAGTTACTGCAGACGTTGAGAATTGTGTGTGCATCACATATGAAGATATGGACCCTGAAAATAATTTTTTTATTCCGATTATATTAACCTTGATGGAAGTTCAAGACATTTTATCTAAGGAATTTTTAATTTCATACAAATTAAAAGTATTAGACAATTTGCATTTTAATGATTACATTGATTTTATTATGAACACTCAATTTTCGAAGGATAAGTTAAAATTAATTCGAGAATTTTGCTTGCAAAATTTATCTGAAATAAATTATTACTTAATGGAATATATTGATATGATTTCATGAGTTTAAACTTACTACTATTAAGAATGTTGACGAATACTTGCGTTAAAAAATTATATTTATTTTAATTTAAACAAGTTTAAACATGTTGAAACAAGTGTTGGTGAGGTTCAATGAACTTTACATAACTTTGGTGATTTAATAATAAAAACTGCTTAATTTGCATTTTAGATAACAATAACACCTGCGTGCGAATTGCATCATCCTTCTAGAAACTTCTATTACACAAAAACTGCTTGATTTGCATTTTAGATAACAATAACACCTGACGTGCGAATTGCATCATCCTTCTAGAAACTTCTATTACACATTTCCCCACCCCCATTATTTTCATACATATAATTACATGTTCTAAATAATTTATTTAGTATGACAGCTATTTCCAAGCTAACAGGTTACGTTTTATTATTAATCTACGAAACAAATCATGTCTCGTCTAAGTCAATTGGGTCAGTGCAATTTCCCACCGAAAAAATCAATTTCTGCGCTTCAAACAGACACTCCATACCCGATTAAGTGTGCGAAACGGCTTAAAAAGTGTTCTTGGCCGTCCGTGGTACTTGAACTGGAGGCTGGATTCGTAATTTATTTACCAAGACGCATCGCAGAAGATATTACCGACGAAGAAATTATGGAACTTAGCAAAATGTCTATAATTTATAAGGGTGCAAAAGACATTGGTAAAACACACCCTGTATATTTATTGGATTTCGTCAAGAAGCTTGAAACGTAAAAACTTTCCGACCGATGACCCTGATGTTCATCTGTATTAATATAAATGTAATTGTATTATAAAAATTATATATTCTTAAAAATTAAATAATAACAAATGTATTTCTTAAACACATCATTTTGTTGTTTCTATTTCACCTTACAGCCATCAATTCAATCCGCTTAAATTCAATTAAATAAGTAAGTTTTATATATTTCTTAAACACGCATCTTTTTTGTTTGTATTTCCGTTCAACTGCTAGGCTTTTAATATTAAATTGAAAAGGTTTCGGTGATTCAGTGGTTTATTGTCTTTAAAGTATTTATATTTCACCTTGCAGCTATCGGTTCAATTCGCGTAAAATTAAATTAAATAAGTCTGTATTATATAGTTCGTTAATTTACATCACCACTGAGCCGCCGAAACCTTTTCCTTCTTTTATTTAAATGTATTTTTTTTTCACGTACATCATTTTTGTTAATGAAAATGCATTAAAACAATTTTATAATTTGTATTATTTTTTTACTTTCTTAATATTAATTATATATATATATATATGTATAGCATTTCATTTAGGTCAATTATTCCATTGCTCAGCATTATTGCAGCCGCGCCGCGCCGATTGTAATTTGACACTTCCGCCGGCGAGGTGCATTACACTTTACTTGGTGATGCGCCGCGCCGATTGTCGTAAGTTGACACTTCCCCCCCCGGCGAGGAAAGCATTGTATCGCGTGTCAAACGTAAACCGCGCGGAATGTCTCGTGGTCGTCTCTGTGTTTTTCTTTTTTTCGGTCTTTGTGAGTTTAAACCAAAGAAAAAATTTATTCGAAGTTGAGTTGGATTTACCCGTCAAACGTAAACCGCGCGCAATGTCTCATAGTGTTCTCTGTGTTTTTTTTTCTTCTTTTTTTTCAGTCTTTGTGAGTTTAAACCAAAGAAAAAATTTATTCGAAGTTGAGTTGGATTTACCCTATTTATTGTTCATGGAAAACGTCTTCGTCGAGCTGCGCATGGTCGTCACCTTCCGTTGTGATGGAGTTAGAAGCGGGGGCGGCTTGCTTCTCAACGTTTTTACTTACCCGGCTCGCTAAGGGTATTATCGATCAAGAAGGTTACAAGATCAATGTATAGTGCATAATAATAATAATAAAGGATGTTGGTAAACCGAAGCCCGCTCATATAATTGAATTTGTAAAAAAAGTACCATAACATTAAGGTTTTTATTATTTTTTTACTATTTATTATGTAATTAAAATGTTTATTAATACTTTTATTGGGTTGATTGGGGGGAAAAATTAAATTGTGTTATTATTATTTTCCGGAATATTCCCAAGCTCCTGCGCACGCGCATTCAAGAGTTGTGAGGCGCGCCATCTTTCAGAAACGTCGATTCTAGACAGGAAGTTGTCGCACCTCCGCACCTCCGTGACGTCATCCGCCCGATGTAAAAGGATAGGGAGGGGTGTCAACCAAAGGCTTGGGGGAAAAAATAGGTTGGTAACCAGACCTGGTGATTTTTAAAAAAGTAACAGTCTACCTGGTTGGTAGTGGTTTAGTTCCACTACCAACCACTAGGTGGCGCGTTACTTTTTTAAAAAAGGTAACCGTCTACCTGGTTGGTAATGGTTTAGTTCCACTACCAGCCACTAGGTGGCGCGTTACTTTTTAAAAAATTCACCAGATCTAGTTACTTTTCCAATACCAACCTATTTTTTTTTTCACCTCCGCCTTAGGTTGGTACCCTTCCCTATCCTTTTACATTGGATTGATGACGTCACGGAGGTGCGGAGGTGCAATTTCCGGTCTAGAATCGGCGTTTCTATACTACTATAGTGAATTATGTATTTCGATTTATTTTGTAAGTTCGCAATCAACTTAGGATGCTTCGATCCGGGAGCGATTATGTTTTCGGGACAAAACGGTAGATCATCATGCTGGTTGTGTAACCTTTCGGGATACTCCAAATCCACTTCAAACACATAACCAAGGTGTTCATCATCTAAACACTCCACATCTATATCTGCTATTTCTTGGTTCGACAACCATCGAAAACCGCCTGTTGGTAATTTACAACTCATTGCATACCCATACAAATTGGTAGCGTCCAAGTATAGAATATATGATGATGGTTTTTCCGGGTTAAAATCGTCAAGGAACTTGTTGTTTGCTATTGCAGATCGTTTTACACACATACAGAGACCGCCTCTAATTCGTGTCATTCGTGTAAAAAGTGTAACATGTCAATGTCTGATAACAATTCTAATTTTACACCTGTCATTTTTAACAGAGCATCCCACCCAAACCCGGGCGCAGTATAATAATGGCAAGGATCCAGATTGTAATTCTCCAAAGATATTGTCCTGAAATTTTCAAAGACGTCAGTCAACATTAACACATCTGACGTCAAATACAGGTCACTGTATTCTCCCAACGTTGTACACTTAAATTTATTCCATACAGTCTGTGCTCTAGAGTATTGTTCCTTTGAAATATTACTTGAACTCAATATGTCGTAAAACTGTGTATGATCAGGCAATTTACTATACTCCAACTTTTCAAACGAATCTACGAACGAATATGGAAATACACCTTTCTGGCGCATCAATCTAAATTCTTCAGAGTCTTTGAATTTTTTTTTCACTTCCACACAATCCTTATCATCCAAATATGAAACCAACTTTTCCAAAGAACTCGCCATGAATCTAAACGAGTCGACGAATCTTATTTTCATAAACACTTTGCGTTTCTTTCCCTTGTTATCGGTTGTTTCTCCGACAACTATTTTTTTGGAAAAAGAAATATATTTTTCTTTGTTTTGTGCTATCACCTCTACTTCCTCCTTGTTTAGGGCAATACTTTTCACAAACATGTGGGCATCGTAATTCGACAGGTTGTGGAAAAACACAGGGATAAACATCGGTAATTTATAATTTATATTGCAGACGGAATGCGCAGGACCCCTATACAATCCTGTCAAGTGATCGTGATCACACACTTTCTCTTCTTTGTTTATTGGTTTATCACAAATGTGACATACGGAACTCAGTTCATGTACAAATTGGTCCAGACAGCTTAGCGGTATCATATCCTTTGTTTGCCTCAAATGTTGTTTATAGATCTCTATTACATCCTTCTCCAATCTTATAATAAATTCCAGAGCAGCGTTTCGCCCTCGGTATATTTGGAATTTCGATAAGTTATCATCGTAAGCACACTTAATGTAGTACGCAAACGCGTATGGTTCGTGTTCAAAACATCGGGCCGTATATGGTTTATTATCATCGTAAACTTTTCCTTCTTCGGGCGTTAAGGGTTTCAGAATCGCCTCGAAATCGGCGTACACCACAAACGGAACTTTCATTTCTTTTTCAAATCCTTCAAATTGTAAAACATTTTCCTTTTCTAGATGTCCGAACTTATTCACTTTTATTTGTTCGCTTGGTACTGTTGCTTTCACTTTTTTACAGTCATCCATCTGATGTCGTACCAACTTGTCTTCAGTTGAAAAGTATTGCAAACAACCCTCACAAATATATCTTTGATGTTCATGAGTCGATGATTGTGTATTTATCAGTCGAGATAAGTTTTTTATCCAACAATAGTGGTTATTCCCGAAATTGTCGCTGACTACTAATAAGTTTACATGACGCTCCCGTTTCTGTTTACATATACATACAGTTACAATATCATCTACCATTTTCTCTCCATTATACCAAGAATATATACCATAGACGTTAATTGAAATGTTATTTTCTTCCTCAAATTTTGGTATGTCTCTGATGGGTACTGGGAATGTTACGCAGTCAAACTTTAATTCTGTTTCCCTATAATCTGGGTATGATGATATTCTTTGCGGTAAACCTGTGGGTTGGTACAGCGCGGACATCAGTGCCCAAGCAAAGCACTTATTATCGTTATTTTGCACGTTTATTACCGCTCTCTTCCCTTTTATGGATGTCGGTAAGTCGATGTAGCTCGATGCTCTTGTAGGATTAAACTTGTTACAGTTCACTTCAAGATATAATATTTCCAACAAGGTCCAACCTGCAGTATTAACACCTTTAGTTTCGCATTTTACTACTTTTCTATTCTTATACTCTTACCTGAGTCCCGTTCTTGGAATTCCGACATTTTCACCATAATCTCGTCCATAAAGTCCTCGTATGTTTGGTACAAGTCTACGGCTACTGTTATAATTTTATTTTTTGTGTTGAATGATTTGATTTCCACTTCTTCCTTCGTATTTATGAAATACAATCCAAAAATTTCCGTATTCACTTTTAAACTACCATTTACATTCCTCACGGACTGTATCAAACTGATAACTTTTTCTCTAATTCGGTTACTGAATTCCTTCATGTCTACGTACTTCCGTTCATGATCGCTCACTCTAAAACTACATATTTTATCTCCAAATATCGAATCTATTTTTTCTACACCATCATCTATTATTACGAAGGTTTTCTGTTTATGTTTGTTGCTGCGCAGATGTGAGGAATAACATTGTCTGGTTACGTGTTCATCACATATTTCACACACTATAACATCTCCTTGTTGATCCTCTTCCACCTTTCGACGTTTCCCAATACATGCTGTGCGTTGATGTCTCACAAGATTATCTGGTCTAGTAAACTCTTTGTAACACACGTCGCAGGTCAACATGTTCACAACACTCTTACTTCAATACTGTTGAACGCGATTTTCTATCTGCTATTTAAAGCATACCTCCTCCGAAGTGGGGTTTTCAATGAACTCACGTCGTGTAACCTTCATTTCAGGTCACGTACAAGGTCAATGTCATGGTCACAATTAAGGTTGACTTCAAGGTCTCCGTTGAGGTCAAAGTAAAGGTTGTGTTGGGGAACCACGGATCACCTTTCCTTTAGTGACCATGTTCCGATAGTTATCGCTACTCCCGCTCAGCACGAGGAGCAAAGAACCACTAGACAATGGATCCTCAAGAAGGCGGATTGGTCACGTTTTGCTCTTGAGCTCCGTAAACCGGCTTTCCGGGGCGACATCGTGAGAGATGTCGCCGCTTTCACAGAGGCAATTCAGAGCGCAGCCGAAGCGTCTATTCCACGTACGAGCGGACGTCTAAGAGCGGGATCCGTTCCGTGGTGGAATACGGATATAGAGAAGGCCATTAAGGAGAAGAAAAAAGCGTTAAACCGCTTTAAAAATACACCGACTCGGGAACGTCTCATAGAATTTAAAAAAGCGCGCGCCAAAGCCAGACGGCTTATGCTAAAGGGCAGGACTGAGTCCTGAAGGGATTATGTTTCGACCATAACCGAACAGGCTACACCTGCGGAGGTTTGGCGAAAAATAAAGGCCATTAAAGGATCCGGTTATCACGGTCCTATATCTGAAATTTGCGAGGGCGACGTCTCGCTAACGAATAGACACGACATTGCCGACGCCTTAAGCCGCCATTTCGAATGTACTAGTTCCTCTGCGAACTACGACGGCGACTTCCTCGCCATTAAAATGGCGAAGGAATCGGCGCCCCTTGATTTCGTTGGCGGCGACGACGAACCGTACAATTTGCCTTTTACAATTGGTGAACTCCAGGAATCCTTGCAAAACACTAAACCGTCATCCACTGGCCACGACACGATCCCGTACGAGTTCGTGAAGCATTTACCCGGCGACTGGCTAAAGCTGTTGCTTGACCATTATAACGCTGTATGGGCTACCGGGACGTATCCGGCTTTCTGGAAGGTCTCGATAATTGTCCCTATTTTAAAGCAGGGTAAAGACCCCACATTGGTAAATAGTTATCGTCCCATAAGCCTAATGAGTTGCCTAGGTAAACTATTAGAGAAGATGGTGAACTCGAGGCTGATGTGGGTTCTTGAAAGCAAGCATCTCCTCTCCGATCATCAGTTCGGTTTCCGTCGGGGTCGTTCAACCACGGATAACCTGCTGCTTTTAGAGAGGGCGGTGCAGGACGCCTTCTTCAGACGTGAACATGTCGTCGCCGTCTTTTTCGACATCGAAAAAGCGTACGACATGACGTGGCGATACGGCATATTAAACCAACTCCACCAATGGGGCTTTCGAGGCACCCTCCCGCTGTTTGTCATGTCCTTTTTCGAAGACCGCAACTTTAGAGTGCGAATAGGGGACGTTCTGTCCGAAGCAAGGGTCTTAGAAAACGGCATCCCTCAGGGGTCTACCCTGAGCGTGACCCTATACTTAGTGGCCATGAACCGTATAACATCCGGACTTAACCCGGATATCGGTCGCTGTATTTATGTGGACGACGTAGCCATATACTGCGAAGGCAGGGATATGGCCGAAATAACGCAGCAGCTACAATCGTCGATTGATAAGGTCGTAGACAACGCGTTTTCCTCGGGGTTTAAGCTATCGAGGGAAAAGACGAAATGCATGCATTTCTGCAGATTGCGACGACCACACGCCGAGCCAAACCTGCGGATATCCAATTCGCAGATTGGCTGTGTGGATTCGTTCAGGTTTTTAGGCGTCCTTTTCGACAAAGGCTTAAGATGGTCTGCACATGTAAATGATCTCGTAACCCGAGGAAAGAAAGCCCTTAATGTTATCAGAATGACATCTAATACGAGATGGGGGGCGGATACGACCGTTCTCCTGAAACTGTATAGGCCTAAAATAAAAAAAAAAAAAAAAAAAATAATAATAATAAAGAATTTTGTAATATTAAATTTATACCAACATAAACAAATAAGGTAACGAATGTTTTTATGAGGTATGAAATATCAGAAATAAAATTTGCTAAATATAATAACAACAAAATTGGCACCTTAATATCAAATATGAAGGATAAAATCAAGATATTAGATAGAGTAGATACAGTATATCAATTAAACTGCACTGACTGCAATAAAATTTACATAGGGGAATCTAAACAACATCTCAAAAAACGTATACAACAACATAAATACGATACTAAACAAATAAAAACGCAAAACAAAACGGCTTTATGCCAACATTCGGTAACTTTAACGCACAAATTTGATTTTGAAAATCCTAACATATTAACAACAAATAGAAACACACTAATTAGAAAAAACTTGGAATCAATTTTCATAACAAAAAACATTAATAACGCAGCTAACTTTAAAACTGACGTAGGACGAATAGGGGCGCATTATGCAGATATTTTAAATAAATTAGTTATATAATAGAGTGAGGGAGATGGAAACTGGTTTATAACAAAGAATAAAATTGAAATTTGACCTTGTTGAGAAATTTTCAAAAAGACGTGATGTGTAGACGTGATGAGATGAATAGAAATTAAAAGACGATCAATGATAAAATTGGAAAAAGTGTAAAAAAAGTGGAGAAAGTCTTACCAAAAGGTAAGAGTCATATTCTACATATTGTGGTTTAGGTGTAATAAATGTTTTCATTGTAAAATAATTGTAGTTACGTAAATCATTGAATTGTTGTTTCTTTAGATGACAAAAATTATCAAACCTGATGATGGGAATAGTCCCGAAACTGTAACGTTTTTTTTATTTAGTAAAAAATTAAAAATTCATTTAGTTTAAATATTTGTATTTTGGGGATATATTTTTCTGTTTTGGTTTTACGTGTTTTTTGGCGAAGCGGGTTTTTTCGGCGAGGCGAATTTCGGGTCGACGGGCAGATCGTGGTCGAATTTTGACAAGTAAAAGTAAAAATTGCACGAGTGTTACCATAAACGCGGATTGAAATCAATTTTATCTCCAAAATTAAGGGTTGTTTGTGTCGTGCCCTCCAAATTATTTGGGATCGGAGATAATAGTTGAAATTTCGACGAAAGATTTGGATAATTAGTTATTCTTTTGTCGTACTCCTTGTGAGGATTAATTTAATTCGCTTTTTGGGAACGGTTTTTAATGTTGCTTTTTTTTTTTGAAAAGCGTTTTGTTATATTTGTAGCATCGGACGAAACGGTAAGCAATTTAATTTTTTTTGTAACCGTATTTACATTAGATTTTCACGATTTTTCTAGCTTTTTTTTTTGGTCCAAATAATTACGACCTCTCGCGTCGTCTGACAATTTCGAAAGGCCGCCATGTTTACCATTTTTCAACCATTGGGATTTATTGAAAATTACCGAATACATCGCTATCAGGTCAGATCTATCTTTGTTTATCGCCGAGAAAAAAAATCTGCAGAACGCGTTCGTTGACAAAAATTATCTTCCTTTATTTTTCTTTATTATCGAACTTTAAATAGAACATTAAATTTCTTTTTTTTAAGAGAAAAACAATATTTTTACATTAGTTATTCAATATAAATTTCATTATTTTTTTTTTTTTGTTGTAAAATCTTCGGTTACTCGAGTATACCATCGATTAATTCATTTCAATTTTAGAATTTGTATACTTACTTTTTTTTAATTTACAATTATTTATATTTTGAGTTTTACTCTATTATACCGATTGGTAACTTTAATTTGAGGAGATACACCCAACACGGACGTACTATCGACCAAACCTTATTCACTACATGGCGTAAGGGACAGAAAACAAATCCCCCGCACGGTCGCTTTGCCGAGTACGGCCGAAGAATCGAAGACTGGAGGGGCGTACTCATTTCCTCTCGAACCTTTGCTCTAGCCTTGTCGTCTCTTCAACCCTGAAGTGCCTGGCGCCCGATGCCAGCTTAAAATCGAGCGCGCCTTGGATTCGAACAAAAATACACAATTTCGTTTTTACAATTCAAATAACTGTACCAATGTAATGACGTAGTCGATTTTAAAAATTCATAAAATAGTCAAATATATTCATTAAAATAAAATAATTGAACTTTAATAAGTGAAAAAAATTGTTTCTTAATTTTAAATACGTTTCTGTACTGTATATCTTCGTAAAGTTAAAGAATTTAGTTAAAATTCGATGTAAAAATCGTCTCTTAATTTCCATTAGTAATATTTTTTTTCTAATCTCATTTAAAATGGCATTTTAACCGTTTAATATTATAGAAAGTCTTAATACTTTCAAGCCATTTACGACCATTAATGCGTTTACGCACCGTTTCCTCACATTTTTTTGCGTATTTTTGACATAAGGCTTTTGCGAATTTTTTTTTCTTGAGTTGATATATTTTTTTTGTAATAAGTCTTAAAATTTTACAATAATTTCTCACCTTCATCGTAAATGGATAAACAATAAACTTTTTATTTTTTGTACACTTTAGTAATGTTAAAAAATTTATTACCTTATTCATATAAGGTAATATAAAGTTTCTGTTGAAACTACCTGTAAACTGAATTTTATAGATTGTTATTTATGAGCATGATAATATTCCATATTATAATGAAAAACCATTTGATTTTGAGTATATAATTCATTTATTTACAAAGAAAATTTTATTAATAATAAAACATTTTATTATATATATATATTTTTTTTTTTTTTTGCGCAGAGGAGGGGAAAATGCCTTACGCACCCCGGCCTACTGATGGCGCCTATAGTTCGTGGGTCGGAAAAATCGTATTTCGGCCGGGAGTGTGGGACTACAATTAATTAGCACCTGCTACCCACTAAAAACCCCCCCTTCTTCTCCCGGACCACCCGGATTTCTGCGGAAGTCGTTATATCCAGGATTCAATTGCAAGAAAAAAAATATTGATGGTTAATATTAATTTTATTAAGGTTGTCTCAACTTACCGGCTTTTTCTTTTTCGTCTTGAGGACCACAGCCAGGTATGCGCTTATTGTTTCTCACTTGGTTTTGTCGGTCAGCATTGAAAAAATTAAAAAGATTTCATCAAATATTAAGAACACTTTAATAATAAAAATTATACCTACTTAATAATGAATAAAATTTGTTATGTCAAAATTTAATAATGGGTGTATAACCCGTTATTATTTTGACATTCTTCTAATCGGGATGTCATTGAGCCGACCAATCGCTGACATAAATCCCCGCCACGAAGACTATCCCATTTCCGCATAACGTATTCTTCTAAAATAGCTCGGTCCCGAAATCGTTCGTCAAATTCCCACCCGCGTACCATATAACCCCACACCTCTTCAATGGGATTTAAATGGGGCGAGCGTGGAGGCCATTTTAATCGTTCTACGTTATTATTGTCTTGAAACCACTCCTCGACTAACCGAGCGGTATGGATGGGGCTGTTGTCTTGCACAAATGTTAGAACCTCCACCTCATCCTCAGGATATACTGCCCTCATACTTGGAATAATAAATATAAAAATTTCTTCCAAAACCCCAACATAATGCCGAGCAGTAAATGTTGGGGGCGAAACTTTAACCAACGCTCCAGGCCCGGCATCGCTGATCCAACCCCATACACCTGATAAACAGTTATTGTGGTAATTGTAGTAATTCGTCAGATATCATCATCATAGAGTAGTTACAAGGTTCTAGAGCTTACCAAGTGAGACTCGTCCACAGGTTGCCATCGTAACGACATTTTCGGCGTCATATCTCGTCCCACTACGACGCCCAACTCGCTGTTTCGAATTTTGGGATGACAAAAACGTCTTTTCATCCGAAAATATGACACCTTGCCAATCCCGGTTTATATTTTCTTCACAAAATCTCAATCTGTGCTGGGCATTCTGGGGTGACAGCTGAATTTTTTCTGCCGGTATTCTAGCCCGCAAACCTATAAAATTATTAAAATTGTTTAGTCATTCTGCTATTTTCTATGTATTACTTTAAAATACCATTCTCGTTTAAACGGTTTCGAATGGTTTGAAGGGAGCAGTCGACTATTAATTCCTGCCGGATAGCTCTTGATGGGCAAGTTGGGTGCATACGAGCATAATTGACAATTCGCTCATCTTCATCGGTAGTTGTTTTTCTTGGCACTACTCGTGTGCTCTTTAAACCCCTCTCGCCATTCAAAGCGCCTCGCCTTATCCATTTGTTTACTGTCCATCTCTACCAACAAAGCGAAAAATAGAACCACAAAGAATTTCATGTTTTCAAAAATAATTCAAGTAACCCTTTTGATTAATGTATTCCATTATTCTTGGCAAATCAAAATGATTATTATAGAGCTCCTTAAAATACAAACAAGTTTCATTTAAAATCGGACAAATTTTACTGCAAATTCACACAGATTTTATTGCCTTCTAAAAACAAAATTGATGGGCAGATCAAAAGCACAAAATTATTTTATTAAAAGTTAAACTATTGTGTATTTACATTGTCAAAATAATTGTAATTGGTAGATGATAAAATCGGAATTAAGCTTACTATATAATCATAATATTCAAAATTATTCAATCTTACCGACAAATTCACTTGGTTGCAAATTTGATGAATGGGTATTCCGGCCTCGGCCAGAGCACATATTCGTAGTCTTTGCGCAAAACTACTTTCCGGTTGACTTAACACCTTCATCGTGAATACTTAACACTAAATTATCACTACCTTAATACTCTAATTTAACACTATCAAAAGCAAAAAAAAACAAGAAACCGCTACGAAAAATAACAATAAATTAATACTATCTTCATATAAAAATAACGCAGTCCTAAGACTATCAAAATCAAATATAAAGAAGAAAACGCTCAGCAAAAAATAGCAAAACACTATCAACAACCGCTCACGATCGCCAAAAGCAAAGTGATGTCCAAACGAAATATTTAAAAAAAAGTATTAAAAATATATTAAAAATAGTTTATTGTAATTATTATTGTAACGTTTCCTTTTGATTGAAAATTATTATCTGTCAAAATTTTACGGAATTCCTTAATTAAATCATTCATAATAAAATACAACAAAATATTTATTTTCATTTTCGTTTAGAGTTTGTCAGTTGTTACCATCCAATTCTGGGAAACATCCCCGTCTCTTTAAATGTCGCGCGGTAAGATTTTACAAAGGGTTTGCGATGGTCATAAAAAAATGAGATAACGCAATCACCTAGAATTTTAATTTTTTGATGGTATTTATTCTTTTAAGTTTCGTTTGGACATCACTTTGCTTTTGGCGATCGTGAGCGGTTGTTGATAGTGTTTTGCTATTTTTTGCTGAGCGTTTTCTTCTTTATATTTGATTTTGATAGTCTTAAGGTGGAATTTCGTTGCGACGTCCAGCGTTCGCGGCCCGCCGCGACGTCCAGCAGTAACGGCCAGCCGTTACGTTCGCGTGAATTTCGTTGGAACGTCTGAGTCTGTGCTTCGGCAGCATTTATGTTCATGCTTCTGTAGTGAAAGGTGCTTTTTAAAAATGGATAGGAAGACGTTAGCGGCATTGATTTTGCTAGAAGAAGAAGAAGATGATGATATTAGGCTTTTGCTATCCATTCGTGAGGACACTAGCGAGTTATATAAATCTCGAAACCAAGAAGGGTATTTTGAAATACTTATAAGAAATCATCTCAATGCCGATGATGAAAAGTTTCGCAGTTTCTTCAGGCTAAATAAAGAGCAATTTAATTTTGTGTTGAATCTCGTTCATGCAGATTTGAAGAAACAATCCACAAATTGTGTGAAAAACCCAATTTCTCCTGAGGAAAAGTTAGCGTTGACCTTAAGGTAAGGATGTTTTCTTTGTAAAAAAATACAGATGTTTAAAAAAAAACCAACAATTTTATCAAAAATGCACGTTTAATTAACAAAAGCAATATATAAGTTTATTTCATGTTGTAATAGTCGTTTGAATAGGGTGTCATAAACGTAGTGGGCGTATGATCGTCAGGTGTACTTGTATTATGGGAAGTATTGAGGGAAAATGTTGGAGTTGGTGCCTGTGGTTGGTGGGGTTGTGTCTGTGTATGTGGAATATTTATTATTGGGGAAGATGCTTGTAAATTAGTCACTAGTGTTAGGATTTGTAACTTTGCTTGCGATATTAAATTGGGAGGTAGCTTTTTTACCATTAGAGCGATGCTTCTCATGAATAAATCCACTTCATCTTCTTCCTTTTGGTGCGTTAATTGTGATAGAACGTGAAGACGATGTTTAGACCGTTCTTCCAATTCGTGTAATAATTTCGCTTTTGCGTTGCTAGGTGTTGAACTGCTGCAAGTTGGCGTGTTTGAACGGCTTCTATCGTCCATGTTTGTTCTTTTTAGTATTTTCGGATTTGGCTGATTTAAATGTATGGAATCTGGTGATCCTACGTCGTCTTTAATTATTCTTGATTGCGATTCCGAATCAGTTTGAACATCTTCATCGCCGCTATCCTGAGTATTCTGAGATGATTCGGTGTTTTGCTGTACATTACAATTTTGAATGCGGCTACAATAATAAATAAATAAGAAAACTTAAAAAAACATAACTCAAAAGAGATAGTATACCTTCGTTCAGATTTGAGAAGTTCCAAAAATGTTAGCTGTTCGTATAAATGCCATTTTGATGGTCTTGTTGATGCTGCCGAACCAGTTCCTTGCTTTTGTTATCTTTTTTGTTTTAAGTAGTTATCGCGAATATTTTTCCATCGCAATTTACAATCCTCGGCTGGAAAAATAAAATAAGAATAGGTACATAATATAAAAACATGAAATTGTATCGTATCGTATCGAATGATGTTTTGATGTTCTTTTTTTTAGGTTTTTAGCTACAGGTGAAACATTTAAATCCCTTTCATTTGCCTTTCGTATCTCATCCAGCTACATTTCAATTGTTGTCCGAGAAACATTAGAAGTGCTATGTCTGCGTTTAGTTCCTATATTTCTACCACCACAAAATGAAATAGATATGAAGGAAAAAGCACAGGAATTTTGGAATAAGTGGAATTTTCCTAACTGCGTCGCAGGAGTTGATGGCAAACATATTCGAGTTTTTTGTCCCAGAAAAAGCGGATCGCTATTCTTCAATTACAAGGATTATTTCTCAATATTATTGCTTGCTATGGTAGATGCAAATTGCAAATTTTTATTTGTGGATGTTGGTGCCTATGGAAAAGAAGGAGATAGTACCATTTTTTCAACTTCTGAAATGGGCAAACAAGTGTACTCTGGAAAATTATTTCCAAAAGACGAAATGTTGTAGTTGGCGATGAAGCGTTTAGATTACACAGACATTTAATGAAACCATACAGCAAATTATCTGCTAAATCGGATAGGAGGAAAACTATTTACAACTATCGATTATGCAGAGCTCGACGAGTCACTGAAAACGCATTTGGTCTTTTAAGCCAAATTTTTCGCATTTACTACACACCAATAGCTATAAATCCAGAATCGTGTGATAAGTTGATCATGGTAACTTGTTGTTTGCACAATCTGTTAAGAGATGCATTTTTGGAGAAAGGCAATCGACCCTTTTACGAATATGATCCAAATGTACAGATCCCGAACAATGTGACTCCATTAGCAGGAGCAGGTGGCTTTGCAAGTGCAAATGGTTTGGAAGTAAGGGAAATGTTCACCCAGTTTTTTAATGAGGATGGGGCACTCCATTGGCAGAATGATCGTGTTTTTAGAGTGTCCAGTTAATTTCTGTATGCTATTATACAGTGAGCGCAAAACTATTGGAATAAATTCACTTAAAATTCTTTTGTTTTTGAAAACATATTCGGACCCGCTAATTTTTATTTTTAGTTGCGCATTTTCAAAACTAATTTTTATTTATACAGGGTGCCCCAGAAATATAAATAGTTTAATATAAATAATTTAATATAATGTACTTAGCTAGCACAAATATATACATGCATACTTACATTTCTTCAATAACACTACACCAATCTTATTCCACGCATTTTCCCGAATCTGGTGATCCTTAAAGTCCTTATTTGCATGGTCGTAAATGCAAGGATATTCACGTACTTGTTCAATTAATAATTCGTCATCATCATGAGAAAATTTTTGCGACATTTTTAATCTAAATACGAACTCTGCATGCAAATATAACCTCTCAAATATAAAGTCACGGTTGGCGTTCGCGTCTCGACATGTTTTTGAGCAGTCGGGACGCAGCCGTCGACGGCTGGCCGCTGAGCCGTCGGGACGCGCCGCGTCAACGAAATCAATTCCATTGTATGCATTGTATTAGTGCTTGACTGCCGGACGTCGCGGCGGGCCGCGAACGCTGGACGTCGCAACGAAATTCCACCTTTACGACCGCGTTATTTTTATATTAAGATAGTATTAATTTATTGTTATTTTTCGTAGCGGTTTCTTGTTTTTTTTTTGCTTTTGATAGTGTTAAATTAGAGTATTAAGGTAGTGATAATTTAGTGTTAAGTATTCACGATGAAGGTGTTAGGTCAACCGGAAAGTAGTTTTGCGCAAAGACTGCGAATATGTGCTCTGGCCGAGGCCGGAATACCCATTCATCAAATTTGCAACCAAGTGAATTTGTCGGTAAGATTGAATAATTTTGAATATTATGATTATATAGTAAGCTTAATTCCGATTTTATCATCTACCAATTACAATTATTTTGACAATGTAAATACACAATAGTTTAACTTTTAATAAAATAATTTTGTGCTTTTGATCTGCCCATCAATTTTGTTTTTAGAAGGCAATAAAATCTGTGTGAATTTGCAGTAAAATTTGCCCGATTTTAAATGAAACTTGGGTGTATTTTAAGGAGCTCTATAATAATCCTTTTCATTTGCCAAGAATAATGGAATACATTAATCAAAAGGGTTACTTGAATTATTTTTGAAAACATGAAATTCTTTGTGGTTCTATTTTTCGCTTTGTTGGTAGAGATGGACAGTAAACAAATGGATAAGGCGAGGCGCTTTGAATGGCGAGAGGGGTTTAAAGAGCACACGAGTAGTGCCAAGAAAAACAACTGCCGATGAAGATGAGCGAATTGTCAATTATGCTCGTATGCACCCAACTTGCCCATCAAGAGCTATCCGGCAGGAATTAATAGTCGACTGCTCCCTTCAAACCATTCGAAACCGTTTAAACGAGAATGGTATTTTAAAGTAATACATAGAAAAAAGCAGAATGACTAAACAATTTTAATAATTTTATAGGTTTGCGGGCTAGAATACCGGCAGAAAAAATTCAGTTGTCACCCCAGAATGCCCAGCACAGATTGAGATTTGGTGAAGAAAATATAAACCGGGATTGGCGAGGTGTCATATTTTCGGATGAAAAGACGTTTTTGTCATCCCAAAATTCGAAACAGCGAGTTTGGCGTCGTAGTGGGACGAAATATGACGCCGAAAATGTCGTTACGATGGCAACCTGTGGACGAGTCTCACTTGGTAAGCTCTAGAACCTTGTAACTACTCTATGATGATGATATCTGACGAATTACTACAATTACCACAATAACTGTTTATCAGGTGTATGGGGTTGGATGAGCGATGCCGGGCCTGGAGCGTTGGTTAAAGTTTCGCCCCCAACATTTACTGCTCGGCATTATGTTGGGGTTTTGGAAGAGATTTTTATTCCAAGTGTGAGGGCAGTATATCCTGAGGATGAGGTGGAGGTTCTAACATTTGTACAAGACAACAGCCCCATCCATACCGCTCGGTTAGTCGAGGAGTGGTTTCAAGACAGTAATAACTTAGAACGATTAAAATGGCCTCCACGCTTGCCCGATTTAAATCCCATTGAAGAGGTGTGGGGTTATATGGTACGCGGGTGGGAATTTGACGAACGATTTCGGGACCGAGCTATTTTAGAAGAATACGTTATGCGGAAATGGGATAGTCTTCGTGGCGGGGATTTATGTCAGCGATTGGTCGGCTCAATGACATCCCGATTAGAAGAATGTCAAAATAATAACGGGTTATACACCCATTATTAAATTTTGACATAACAAATTTTATTCATTATTAAGTAGGTATAATTTTTATTATTAAAGTGTTCTTAATATTTGATGAAATCTTTTTAATTTTTTCAATGCTGACCGACAAAACCAAGTGAGAAACAATAAGCGCATACCTGGCTGTGGTCCTCAAGACGAAAAAGATAAAACTCTTCATCCCGCGGGATGAAGAGTCCCTTCCAAAGCCGGTAAGTTGAGACAACCTTAATAAAATTAATATTAACCATCAATATTTTTTTTCTTGCAATTGAATCCTGGATATAACGACTTCCGCAGAAATCCGGGTGGTCCGGGAGAAGAAGGGGGGGTTTTTAGTGGGTAGCAGGTGCTAATTAATTGTAGTCCCACACTCCCGGCCGAAATACGATTTTTCCGACCCACGAACTATAGGCGCCATCAGTAGGCCGGGGTGCGTAAGGCATTTTCCCCTCCTCTGCGCAAAAAAAAAAAAATATATATATAATAAAATGTTTTATTATTAATAAAATTTTCTTTGTAAATAAATGAATTATATACTCAAAATCAAATGGTTTTTCATTATAATATGGAATATTATCATGCTCATAAATAACAATCTATAAAATTCAGTTTACAGGTAGTTTCAACAGAAATTTTATATTACCTTATGTGAATAAGGTAATAAATTTTTTAACATTACTAAAGTGTACAAAAAATAAAAAGTTTATTGTTTACCCATTTACGATGAAGGTGAGAAATTATTGTAAAATTTTAGGACTTATTACAAAAAAAATATATGAACTCAAGAAATATAAATTCGCAAAAGCCTTATGTCAAAAATACGCAAAAAAATGTGAAGAAACGGTGCGTAAACGCATTAATGGTCGTAAATGGCTTGAAATTATTGAGACTTTCTATAATATTAAACGGTTAAAATGCCATTTTAAATGAGATTAGAAAAAAAATATTACTAATGGAAATTAAGAGACGATTTTTACATCGAATTTTAACTAAACTCTTTAACTTTACGAAGATATACAGTACAGAAACGTATTTAAAATTAAGAAACAATTTTTTTCACTTATTAAAGTTCAATTATTTTACTTTAATGAATATATTTGACTATTTTATGAATTTTTAAAATCGACTACGTCATAACATTGGTACAGTTATTTGAATTGTAAAAACGAAATTGTGTATTTTTGTTCGAATCCAAGGCACGCTCGACTTTAAGCTGGCATCGGGCGCCCGGCATTTCAGGGTTGAAGAGACGACAAGGCTAGAGCAAAGGTTCGAGAGAAAATGAGTATGCCCCTCCAGTCTTCGATTCTTCGGCCGTACTCGGCAAAGCGACCGTGCGGGGGATTTGTTTTCTGTCCCTTACGCCATGTAGTAAATAAGGTTTGGCCGATAGTACGTATAAGTATACGTGTGTGTGTATATTCGGTGTCGTTAAGTGGGGGATAAACAAGCGTAGGGGTAATGCACAAATTGAATCGTTCATAGATTGTTGAGAGGCGAAGTTGGGCGCATCGCTTTGCAGTTAACCCTAGCAAAAAAAAACTAAGATGTTGTTTACTGTAGCGGAAAAGGTACAGATTATAAAATGGTTTTATGGTGGCAATTCTGTAGCCCAAATAATTAATTTGTTTCCTGTGGCCTATGAAAACAGATCAATTCCTAGTCGCGGAACAATTTCAAATATTATTAAAAACTTTGAGCGACATGGATGTGTGTCTCCACAGAAACACAAATTACGAAGGGGTAAAAGAGATGAGTTACGTGATACGATGATATGTGCTGATGTTGAACGCAATAAAAATCAGTCAAGCAGACAAGTTGCGGAGACGTTTGCTATCAGCCATGTTGCCGTCCTAAAAACATTAAAGAAACACGGGTACAGGTCGTACAAGGTACAAAAAAGTCAGGAACTCTGCGAGAACGATAATATTACAAAGGCGGAATTTTGCTTTACTATGATGGAAATGGCCAACGGAAATGTAGATTTTATAAAAAACATTCTATTTACCGATGAATCTACATTTCCTTTGCATGGTCGGCATACTCCCAGCGTTGCTCGATATTGGAGTCGTGACAATGAACACAAAGTTTATGCGGCTGGTACACAATATCCCTAAAAATTAAATGTTTGGGCTGGCTTAGTAGGTGACCATATTATCGGTCCTTTTTTCATAGAAGGAAATTTAAATGGTCATAAGTATTTAAACATTTTGCAAAATGACGTAATCCCATCGCTTCAACAATTAGACAATGTTCAATTTGGAAGTATCTGGTTCCAACAAGATGGTTGCCCGCCTCACAACAGCCGGCAAGTTAAAGAGTATCTTAACGCACAATTTCCAAATCGTGTAATATCTATTTGCGGAACGTTAACTTGGCCGCCTAGATCACCAGATTTAGCCCCCAATGATTTTTTCTATGGGGATATTTAAAATCGAAAATTTATGGTTTTGATGAAGAAAGGACAACCAATCTGGATGACTTACAAACAAAAATTCGCAATTGTATACAGGATATTAGTCCCGATATACTAGCGAATGTAAGGCGAACTTTTTACGATAGATTGGGCTATTGTTTAGCACAGAATGCTGGTTTATTTGAACACCTAATATAAAAAATATTTTATTTTTATAGTTTTTTGTTTTATTTGTTGTTTTACAAAGTTTATTTCAGTTACTTACGAATTGTTTTTATTTTTAGAATTAAGAATTTGCTTGCGCAAAATATCATATATCTAAGTATGTTTCCATCTGTTTCTTGATATACGCAGAGACAAGGAGAATTAGGGGTTGTTCCCATCTGGTTGCGTCCCCTGATATATTTATTATTCACACATGTCTCTGGTGGTTGTTTGGTTTTTAGTTACAGAATCATTACTTTTGATACCTACATTATTATATTGTAAACTTATTATATTCCTATTATTATAAAGATAAATACTACGTGAGCAGCACTACGTAAACGGGTGGTACCACAACACCTCCCCCCTTAATGAGAGCTTTCATGGAGTTTTAGCGACAATGAAAGTTCGATCGGACATAAAACGGAACGACTTATACCTACTTATTACATAATATGCGACATTAATTATAACATTTTTCTATTGCTTAATATTTAATTTTGTTTAGCTGGTCGTCTTGCAGGCACGTAACCGATAGATCTGCGCTGCGGGTATTCGATTGTTACTCTTTCTTCCTCAGAGTCATTGTTAGCGGAGTCTGCGTGACTAGTTACACTACTTCGTCTAACATATCGCGAAACAACTCTGTTGCTGGGAGTAGAGGATGGTTCGACGGTTTGGTTGACTCTAACGCACACGTTCGGTATCATGCCGCAACAATGCTTTTTATTTTTATTACAAAAACATTTTTGATATAGCTTATACCCTACGTAAAACACCAAAACGGCGGCCAATAAGTATGCTACTAATGATGTTGGGGTGACATAATACGAAATAGAATTTTTTTTATGAATATCTGTAGCTAACTTTTCTATGTCGTCCAGTTTGTGACTGGCGATATTCAATTCGGGAATGTGCTTTCCTACTTTTCTATAGTTTTCGTTTATTAGTACTGTCGATACATTTATTTCGTGTGTTCTTATTTTTTCGCAACAGTCATCACTTATGTTAAAGGGTGGAATAAAATCGCTGTACATTTCAAATTCCAGGACATTGCCGTGTGGTAATAACATAATTGATGACCCGTAAGCTTTGCACTGTCTTGCAAGCGTGACACTACCGCAATCCCTTAATGTTACATCTACTGGTTTTTTATTGTTTGTGCCTGAAATCGTTAAAGTTTCTGTACGGGGAACTGCAAATAACCAAGTATTGCTGGTTGTTAGTTGTATAAATCTTAAAACAAGAGGTGTATTCACTGTCAGATAACCGTATGAAATGTTGTTTACTTTCATCAATGGGTATAAATTTTGATGAATGGTTAATTAGAATGAATCCATTTATAGAAACTTGTTTCGGAAATGGTGATATTTTATATACGTAAAATAGTTGTGTTTCTGCTAAAGGTGTATTTATTATGTATATCAAACGTTTATTTTCAAAGAAAACTTGCAATAATGTGCAGAAAAAGGTTTGCATTTGAAATATCTAGAGGTATGGGAATTTTCAATCCATGAGGAAAAGGTTCAGCAATTTGTTATAATGAAAAGATTCGCGAGTAGTAAGTAATAACCTGAAAAATATACGTGTAAGCAAATTCGTATTTTATTATAAAAAATTGTTTTTAATCATAAAAGTGTTTTAATCTATTAGCGTGTATGGTTTGTGAATGCCTACCCTTTTGGATAATATAGTTAACGTCAGATAATTTTTCGGTTATTGTATATGGGCCTATCCATAAAGAGGTTAGTTTTTTGTTTCGACCTCTACGAACTGATTCGTCGTAAAGAAGTACATTGTCGCCTACCGTAAATTCTCTTGAAAATGTATTTTTATCATAACTAGTTTTTGAAACATGTTTACTTCGTAAAAGATTTTCTTTTGCTATCTGTCTAGAATATTGCATTTTTTGTTTAAGGTTCGCAACAAAATCATCGTAAGTATATTTAGTTTTTGGTGGTTGGGTTATTGAAGTTGGCAAGGTCGGTGTATAACCAAACAAAAGTTCGAAAGGAGAAAATTGTGTAGCTGTATGAATACTGGTATTATAAGTGAATGTTGCGAATGGAATCCAAGCATTCCAATCTTCCTGCGTGTCTGAAATAAAATGTCTTAAATATTCTTCTAATACTCTATGGGATCTTTCTAATGCTCCGTTTGATTCTGGATGGTAACTAGTTGTTTGAATTTTTTTTATTTTTAGAATTTTACAGACATTTCTGAAAAGCGTGCTTAAAAAATTTGTTCCTCGATCAGTGACTAAAACTTCAGGTATACCATAGAAACAAATAACATTTTTAACGAAGTGGTCAGCCACAGTTGATGCTTCTTGATTTTTCATTGGAACGTTTATGTTGTATTTCGTTAAATCATCCTGAAAAGTTAGTATGTATTTATGTCCTTCTTCGGTTTCGGGTAAGGGACCAACTATATCCATAAAACATCTTTCAAAAGGTTTACTTGCGGTTGTTGTGATAATCATTGGCATTTTGGTTTTTCGGGACATTTTATTTTTTTGACAAAGTTCACACTTTCGTATAAATTGTTTAACGTCTTTTCTCATTCCCTTCCAATTATATAATTGTGCGAGTTTTTTGTATGTGCGTGATACGCCTTGATGACCTGCTAGTGGAGAATTATGAAATTCTTGCAATATACTATTTTTATTTGATTCTGTTGGAGTTATTAGATCGTTATTGTAAATTGTTATTTCTACATTTGTGTTTCGAAAAATATACCTGATCATTGGATAAATTATTTCCCATTTAATTGGATGATGATAATGATATTTAATAAATGACAGTTTAATTTTTGTATTATTTATAAGATTCCTTAAATTTAGCAAACATGACCAAATGTTTTCATATGAAACATCACTAAATGAGTTTTCGTTATCTATTAATAAAAATATATTAGGGTTTTGATGATGGTAAACAGAAGTAACATTTAACTGAATGTCATTTTTAAAACTTTCTAAGAATTGATTTATGGTTTTGTTAGATTCCAAAGATCTAAATTT
This sequence comes from Onthophagus taurus, assembly GCF_036711975.1. Classification (NCBI taxonomy): domain Eukaryota; kingdom Metazoa; phylum Arthropoda; class Insecta; order Coleoptera; family Scarabaeidae; genus Onthophagus; species Onthophagus taurus. The sequence goes on from NC_091973.1 coordinate 16,334,422, forward strand.
TCTTTTATTAAAGTTTTTTGGAATAAACATTACTAACGGATCTGTATCATTAGTTTGAAATAGGGTGGTATTTGTCTCTTTTATTTTAGAATTTAAAACTACATTTGTCTTCATATAATCCTGAAATTCTTCATAATCGGTGATTAAATTTGCGTCTACGGTGTTAATTCTACTCAGAGCATCGGCATTGGTATTTTTCTTACCGGCTTTATATAGGACTGTATAGTTATATTCTTCTAATTTCAACCTAAATCGTGTAAGTCGAGATCCGGGGTCTTTAATATTAAAAACGTAAAGTAATGGCTTATGATCGGTAACTACTTTAAATTTCGTGCCGAATACGTATGGTCGAAAATGTTTTACGACCCAAACTATTGCTGTTAATTCTTTTTCTGTGGTAGAGTAATTTTATTCGGCTTTATTCAACGTTCTACTTGCAAATGCGATAGGTTGATCACTATTAACTTCTCCTTGTGATAAAATTGCGCCGATAGCATAATTGCTGGCGTCTGTGGTGATAATGAATTCTCTTGAAAAATCTGGATATTGGAGAACCGGTGGGGAATTTATACTTTTCTTGAGTGTTTCAAAAGAAATATTACACTCGTTACTCCAATTAAATTTTTGGTCTTTTTTTAATAGTTTTGTTAGTGGTTTGGATATCTTTGCAAAGTCTTTAATAAATTTCCTGTAATAGCCGACTAAACCCAAGAATGATTTTACATCTTTTGGACTTTTTGGCTGCGGAAAATTTTCTACGCAATCTACCTTCGCGGGGTCTGGCTTAATACCATTTTCTGTAATGATGTGGCCTAAATATAAACATTCTTTACGTAAAAACGAACATTTCCCGGGTTGAATCTTTAAATTATGCAGTCTTAATCTTTCAAAAATCTCAATTAGTCTGTCGTTATGGTCCCTTAAATTATTTGCATAAACAACCACATCGTCCAAATAAATGAAACACTTAATTCCGTGTAAACCGCTTAATACAGTGTTCATAAGACGTTGGAATGTCGCAGGAGCGCCTTTTAATCCGAATGGCATACGATTATAGACAAAATGTCCGTTTGTCGTACTAAACGCGGTTTTTATTTTGTCTTTCTCGTCCATTGGGACTTGGTGAAAACCGTTAGCTAAATCTAATGTTGTGAAATAATGAGCATTTCCTAATTGGTCTAAAATATCAGTTATATTGGGTAATGGGAATGCGTCTGCTCCTATAGTAATTTCATTAATTTTTCTAAAATCTACGCATATACGAAATTTAGATTCGTTTGAATCAGATTTCTTCTGAACTACTAGCAATGGACTATTCCACGGACTACATGAAGGTGAGATAATACCGTCTTGTAACATTTGATTAGTTTGTTCCTTTATTTCTTCTCGATGTTTAAATGGTAATCTATAAGGTTTAATATTAATGGGTCCCTTAGAAGGATCAGTTGGTATCCTATGTGTAACTGTTTTAGTGCAGGACAGTTTATCGCCCTCTACATAAAATATGTCACTAAAATTATCGCAAATCTCCAACAAAGTATCCGATTCTTCTGAATTCAAATGATCTATTTTCAGAGCAGTTCTTAATTTATTTAAACGCTCAAGATGATTAATATTAGTTGTTTCTATAAAATTGAAATCATTAGTACTAACGGGTTTGACGTTAACCCTCGGCGTAGGAATTGTTATGGGTTTATTTGAGATGTTCAGAATACTAACAAAACACCTTCTGTTTTCTACTTTAGTTAAAGTTGATCCTATGTAAAGTTCTTCAGAAATTTGCTTTGCCTTTACTATTCCTTCGATATCAGAAGTGTTTGTTAACGCGGAAATTATTTTTTCACATCTTGCCGGAATAATCGTAATTATTTTGGAGGGTAAAATTGGTAAATAGTTGTTGTCAAAATATACAATTTCTTTTTCGTAATCTATCTTGGCTTTATGTTTCTGAAGGAAATCACGACCTAAAAGTCCATCGTTTTTTATTGGAATGTTATCAGGGATAATGTGGAATTCATGATTTAAAATGTTATTTTTTAACTTAATTGAGATAGTAGAAATTCCCAAGGTATAAATTGGTTGTTCACTAATGCCTTTTAATTGTAAAACTGAGTCTTTATTTATTTTAAAATCATATGCTAACTTACTTATTTTTAAAAGAGAGACATCAGCTCCGGTATCAAGTAAAAGTTGAACACAAGAACTTTGAAAATTCGGGGATTCTATCTTGATTATATCTAATTGTGTTTGGTCGTTTGAAAGTGAAACTGACTTGGACGAACTTGGGGTGATTTTATTTATGGTTTTCAGTATATCTGGAGAATGCAAAAATGGATTATTCTTATTTGTTGAACAGCTATTGTTAACTACCATACTCGGCTGTTCGCGATTATGGGTTAATGCTCGTTTCCCGAAACATTTTCTTGGGAGGGTAACGGTATGGAACGACTTGTAGGAGACAACGTAGGCGGATTTTGCCGTTGAACTGTTTGAATTTGACCACTAAAAGGATTATTAAAATTTTGGTTTGCTTGGGGTTGACTGAAATGATTATTTTCTCTACTAAACTTATTCGGTTGCCCTTGGTTATAATGATATCCAGAATAATTTTGTTGATTATAATTATTATGCTTTGTATTTGAATCATTTGGGTTGTTGGAAAAAAATTGCTGTCTTGAATTATTCTGATTATTGTATCGAAAAGAATAATTTCGTTGGTCTGGATAGCTCTGATTGGGATAATTTTGTTGTGAATGTCTAGGGTTATTTGAAAATTGATAGTTTGTGGAACCATTTGACGAATGGAACCTATTATTGCCTCGGTTGTGTTGAAATCTAAAATTATAACTTTTTTGTTGAGGGGAAAAATGAAATGAATTTGAGTGACTATTTTGTACTTGGCCTTGTTCATAATTTTGAAGTTGTCTGCACTGTGATGTTAAGTGATTGTTTGTTCTGTGACAAAACATACATGATATTTGGTTTTGACTCAATTGATTTTGAAAATTACTTTTTTGAATGAAACTAATATTTCGTGAATTTTGATTAAATTTGTAATTTTCGTTTTGCTTAAGCCCCATTTCTATTGCTATCGAAATTGCCCTATCTAAATCTTTTGTATTTTCCGCTATTATTCGTAATTGGACCTTTTCGTCGTGCAACCCTTTTCTAAAATTTGTTACTAATATGCTGTTAACATTGTCGATTAGTACTTTTGCTTCACCGGATCCATAATTTGACATGCAAGTTTCTTTATATTTGTTAAATAAATTCTGAATGCGCTTTCCGTAATCTTTAATGTTTTCTTTGTAATTTTGTTTGATATTCATTAATAAGTTTAAAAAATGTGTAGGGGGTCGCTTATCAGTAAATTGTTCTAACAAAAAATCTTTTATGTCGTCCCAATTCAAAAATTCTTGAGACTGGGTCACTTCTTGTGCTTTCCCTTTTAATTTTGTTGCAAAAATTAGTTCTGCTAAATTATCTTTTTCTGTTTCTTTTACTACGTTCATCATAGCATCACAACTTTTTAAGAAAAAATTCAATGAATTTGTGTCACCATATCCATCGAATACTTCGATTTGGTTTAAAACATCTATAGCATCTTTACGATTATCTGGTTGTTGAGCCATATTTATTAAAATATAATTATATTAAATAATTTGAAAAAAAAAAAATTTTTATTCTACTTATTTATTTGCAGTTTCCCTTGAATTTAATTATTATTATTATTTTTTATTTTTTATATTTCCTTCTCTTTTTTTTTTTTTAAATCTAATACCTAATAAACCTAACCCTTAAAGGACTTGCAAGGAAAAGTAGTGTCACACAAGAAACAATGCAAGTGACTTACATATACATGATCAATTCTGCACCACGTCTAGGCCTTGGTCCACCTGGATGCGTGTATCTGCAGATCCTTGAATAACGTCTGTCCACTTCTGATGAAACGTCTGCTGCGTACTGGCGCTCCTTCAGTCCGATATCAGGTGTTTTCCGTGCTGATTTCTCCAGAAGGTCTTGATGCGTCTGAGAATTAGTGGTTGTTCCCATCTGGTTCCGTCCCCTGATATATTTATTATTCACACATGTCTCTGGTGGTTGTTTGGTTTTTAGTTACAGAATCATTACTTTTGATACCTACATTATTATATTGTAAACTTATTATATTCCTATTATTATAAAGATAAATACTACGTGAGCAGCACTACGTAAACGGGTGGTACCACAACACATTGTTAATTCAATATTCATTAAGGTAACTTCATAAGGGTCTTTTGGTATACGCGATTACGAAACAAATAAATAAGTTATTTGTTAAAAATACAACCTCCCGGCTGTAACCCATAACTTATATTACTCTTAATTTACGCTTTTTTTTCTTTCTACGTCACACCAATTGTAACAGTGTGGATCCTGTTGCAGTTGGATTTGTTAAGGGATATTTGCAGATCCACTGGCGCTCTATTCTGTTATTAAATCCACCCCCTTCTCCTTTAAGATTGGCCGGCACCTTATCATATCGTGGCGTTTTGTCGAATCGTTATATATTTTTTTTGTTGATTGAACATTTAAGACTTCGTCGTTTGTAATGATTTAGAAATAAATAGTTAAAGGAGGGAATTTGTGTAAGTAATTCAAAATAAGACTTTGAATTATAAACAATTCCTAATCGCAATGGTAGAATACCGGATGAGTTTTCTATCTCTTTTAATTCTGCGTCGCATCCTGTGATGAGGAGCCACCTGCAATATTTCTTATCTTTAATTCGTTCATATGTGCAATTTTTATTTTTAATTTTGTACCGGGACATAGTTTTAATTGAACTTTATTATTTCCTAATATTTTGTCAATTATGTAAGGACCTTGATGTAACGAATCTGACTTTTTACCTTTTTGTTGTCTTTTCCAATATACCTCAGTTCCTTCAGTAATGTCATAATTCTTTTTATTTTCATTTTATAAGTACGAAGGCTTTCATGGCCGGAGTTAATTGAACTAAAATTAGAACTAAAACTAGAACTAACACTACAAACTTTCGGGTTTTGCCGTGCGTCTTTTAAGAAAAGGTTTGACGTTTCGGATGCCATGTTGCAACCTTCTTCAGAAACTGGTTCGAAGTGATATTTTCATTTTGTTTAATAATTACCTTTTCTTTATGCTTTATCATTGCATTATCTATTTTTGTATCTTTATCTTGTAATTTAATTATTCTAATATGTTCAATAAGAGTAGAATGTAACCTTTATGTAACCCTATTGGTGAGTTTGATTCATGATGCCCTGCAGTTGTAAAGTGTACATTAACTTTATATAATTTTAATAACTCTTGTACGATTTTATTTTTAAATTGTAGTCCATTATCACAAATTATTTGTTTAGGAGCATTTACTAAAATGATCTAGCAAACTTTCGGCAATAGTTATCGCGTTTTTATTGTTTACTAAATATGCTTGAGCGAATTTAGAAAATTTATCAATTATCGTTAAGAATGTTAATTTATCAATTCTAAGTAAATCGATATAGTTTCCATATGTTTATTAAGGGTGTTAGTTAATTGTAAATTTGGTGTTAATGGGTGTCGTTCATATTTAGTTTGTTGACATATTTCACAACTTCCTATAAATTTTGCAATCATTTGTTGCATATTTTTCCAAAAGAAATTTCGTTTGATTTCATTTATTGTTTCAATTATGAATATGATTTCTTTCACTTTCATGATAATTTTGAATAATTTCTAATTGTTCGTCTTTATTTCCGATAATTTTTACTCTTTTTAGACATCTAACTAATTTTAATCCTTTTTTAATAAATTTTTCTAAATAAACTTTACAAATTAATTTATAAATTTCGTCATTCCAGTATATATGAAATTCTTTATATCTTTATTAATATGAAAAGTATACATTTTCTTTGATCCTAAACTTATTTCAATTGAAGTAGGAAAATTATGACAATAAAAGAAAAGTTGTCGTGATTTAGTATCAATGGATCAGATCCTCAGATATAGGAATTACTTCGTCATGTTCAGAACCTTGATTACTATTAAGGCTATCATTATCACTATGATGTTCTTTTGGATCAATCTGAACTGCTAAAGAAATATTGTCATCCTCTTTATCAATTGCATTCATTTCAATTCCACTTAAAGCATCTGTATTTGAATTTAATTTTCCTTTTTTATACAAAATTTGATAATCATACTCTTGTAAATAAATTTAGGAGTAGTAACGGTCGTTACTGTTAGGATCTAAAGTAATTTATTGGGATACACGACCAACACGACAAGGCTAGATAATTGAAAAGAGGCTTCCTTTTATCTTTACCGAGCTTTCGGAAATTTTAGCTGCTTGGTGGTTGCTTTTTAGTGCATTTGGTGTTTTGCCGGGACGACAGTTGGTCAGCCTCGTTTCTTTCCAGTTTTTGTGGTATAAAAAACTTACGTGACTTATTGCGTCTTAACTTTTAACGTAGAATTTTAACTTAATTTAATAGTTTCATAATTAACTAAAAATTTAAGTATTAAATTTTAAAAAGTAAAAATTTTTAGTATTATTTGATCTGTAATTCATCACGTTTAGTGAATTATGAGAAGTATAGTTTTAATAAGAGATGTCTAGTGTTCAATTTTTGCGACCTCATGTTTAGCTTTATTTCAGTTCCATGTGCAATCCATTTTTGTAAGTTGTTAAGATACATTTTTGCGAATTATTATAACTTTTGTTGTCTCAATATTGTAGTTACCCTGAAGAAGGAAAAATAAAATTTCCGAAAGCTCGGTAAAGATAAAAGGAAGCCTCTTTTCAATTATCTAGCCTTGTCGTGTTGGTCGTGTATCCCAAAAAATTACTTTAGTTCTTGTAAATAAAGTTTCCATCGTTGAAACTTTAGATTGTTATCTTAAAGTTTAGGAAGCCAAATAAGGGGTTTATGATCTGTAACTATCGTAAATTGTGTCCCATAGACATAGGGTGGAAATTGTTTTAAAGCATAAACTATTCCTAAAAGTTCTTTTTCTATTGTACTGTATTTTAACTCTGTTTTCGATAAAGTTCGTGAACAAAAAGCAACAGGTTGATCATTGCCAATTTTTCCTTGACTTAAAACAGCACCTAACCTACGTTACTTGCATCAGTTGTTATTATAAACGGTTTTGTAAAATCTGGATAAATCAAAATAGGGTCATTACACAATAATTCTTTACACTTCTCAAAACAAGATTTATAAGTTTCATCCATTACAACAGTTGAGTGTTCTTTTGATAAAAATTTAGTGAAGGGTTCAGTAACTTTAGCAAAATCTCTAATAAATTTTCTATAATAACCTAAAAGTCCAAGAAAAGATTTAATTTGTGTTTTAGTACAGGGAATTGGAAACTTTTTGATAGTTACTAATACTTTAACTATTTACAAAGAAAATTACATTTATCAAGAGATATTTTTACACCGTTTTCTATTAAACGTTTAAATACTTCTTCTATCCTATCTTTATGCTCTTGTAGAGATGTTGAAAAAATTATATCATCTAAATAAATGTGAAAAATTTTATCTGTTAAACCTCTTAAGATATGATTCATTGCTCTCCGAAATGTTGATGGAGCATTACATAGACTAAATGGCATACGGTTAAATTCGTACAATCCTTGATCAGTAATAAAAGCGGTTTTATCTTTATCTTTTCTCTTACTTCTATTTGATGATACCCGGAGGCTAAATCAAGGGTTGAAAAATAGTTTGCACGTCCTAACTTATCTAAAATTTCTGAAATATTAGACAACGGGTATTTATCCTTTATCGTTTTTCGTTCAATCTTCTATTATCAATTACTAATCGCCATTTCAATATGCCTGAAGCATCTAACTTTTTGGGAACTAATGATACTGGTGAAGACCATGGGGAACTGCTTTCACGAATTATTCTTTGTTTTAACATTTTGTCAATTTGTTGTTTCATTTCTAGTTTTTGAGTGTAAGGTTTCCTGTATGGTTTTTGATAAATTGGAATATCGTTTTCTAATTTAATATTATGTTTTATATCAGAATGAAAAGTTAAAGGTATTTCATAATTTCATCGTTATGAATTAGTTGGTAATATTTAAAAAGTTAATTTTTTAATCATAGATTTTTGTTCTGAATTTAAATGATCAGTTATAACGCTCAAATATTTCAGTTTGAGAATAGTTAACATTATATTGACAATTATTAATTTCATATTTTTCTTCTACATTTAAGGGATCTAACTAAATTATACAGGGTATTCATTAAAATTTGTGACTTCAACCAAACATTCATGGTTATTTACTTCGATTAATGCATTAAGGATTTCTACTCCTTTTAATAGTTTTGTATGATTTAATATAAATTTTCCAGTTTTTTGCACAATAGGAATTTTCAAAATGTGTCTTTTATTTGTTAAAAACTTCCCGAATCAAGTTCAAATCATGTTTACGATTTATCACCTAAGTTCTGTTAACAAAAAGAGTGAGTTTTCAACTTTAAAAGATTTAAATACTTTCCATTTCTGCATTGTTGTAAATTGCGTTACTTGTTGTTTTTGAGGGGGGGGGGAGTATCTGTGGCGTTGCACATATTCCCTGCCATATTGATTGCAATTGCCCTTTTAAAAAAATCAAGAAATCTTTTATTCTTTTTTATGTAACTATGTAAAAGTTTGTTTATTTAATAATTTTACTTAATCATTAGACTTCAACAGAAACAAGTCAATTTTCCAATACAATATCATTTTTTAAAATACTGACTATTTTTTTAATATGTGAAAATAACCCCACAGTAACATTGGTTTGAATTTTGAAGAATTATTTACATTTAGTTGTGTACTCTGTTTACATAAATATAACCAATTTTGTAGTTCTAAGACAGAAGACACTTTTTCTAAATTTTCAGGATTTTTGGTATAAATATATTCACCATATTCTGAATAAGACATGAGACTTCTTAAGTACGTTTGTACATATCAGTTTTTAAAACTCTAACAGCTGCTTCATTTATTAAATTTACTTTAGTTAAAAGAATATTTAAAGAATCGCGAATTCGATTATCTAAAGAGTATGGATTCTCATTATTTTCAGGAATAATTTGCATTAAATCTGTGAGTAAGCAATCTTCAGATCTTTGGTTCGAATAACTTAACTCTAAGCAAGTTTTAATATCATTCCAACTATCTAAATGTCTGGATGCAATTAAATTGCTCCAGAAACAGGCAAAAATATTTTTTATGACAAGAAAAATGGCAAGTGTTGTACAATTTTGGAAACTTGACTAAACAGGCTATCTTTTAAAATTACTTGCCAAGGGTGTTGTACTACTCCTTTTTTTAGAAATCGTGTGTCAAACTTGATAGACATAAATTTAAAAAAAAAGACAACCTTAACTCAATCAAATTAATATATTTTTTGCAAAACTAACGATTTTTGTTGTTTGATTTGTGACTTCTACAGTAGCATGGTTCACAAGGAATACATGATTAAAAAAATCGCTATTAAATTGCGAACATTTCTGACCGTAGTACCTAAAGATATGATCTACAGGACCGATTTTTAACGTTTTCAAAAATATGTCTATTACCACTTAACTAAGAGACATGGAATTTTTTTCTCATTTTTACCAGAACAGGTATGGGTTGGCCTCTCACCCGGTGCCCGCTTGACGTTGAGTGTCGGGACATCCTGTATATACTTAGGACCGGTTTCGACAAATACTTACCATCATCAGCTAAATCTACAAGCGAAATTATAATTAAAAGTATATAGAATTAAAAAAAACTAGATAAAAAATTAACCACTTCATGCACACATTAATTTGAAATTTTCTGTCAAAAAATTATCCATTTTTTTTCTTTTATAAATTAAAATAAAAAAAAATATTTTCAGTAGTATAACAAGTTTTATTTACAAGATTTACAGGTTTATCTTTTTTGTAGTATATATTACATTTTTTACAATATATTTCAAACAAACGGAGTTGAAATTTAAAAATTCAGTTTTGTATGGTATTCCATGAAACAAGGCACAGCACACAATCCTACATCACAACTTTTGCAATAGTACCTAGTTTCCTTCCTTGGTCTTTTTCCTTCCTTGTTCTTCTTATTGCAACACACAGCGCAGTACCTACATGGAGCAGCTTTTTTTTTCGTTGGTGGTACATATTCGGGAAAATGGCGCTCGGTCAATCGTAAGGGTCCAGGTTGATAGCTAGGTCGACCTTTCCTGGTAGAAGAGGTTGAATGAAAATTCTCTATAAGCTTCTCAATTAGTGCCTGCCGAAACTGTAAATTATTCTTTTGTCCACCGTTTTTATTATATAAGACAAAAGCATTCCATAGCGACATGTCTAATAAGTGGAAAAATATTTTCTTGTAATATTTCTTCCCTCTTTTTCTTGCTATAGGATAATCATGCAAATGTTGATCTAGCCGATCAACGCCCCCCATTGTATTATTATAGTCAATAATAACCTTAGGTTTTTTTATCAGTCCACCGTCTTTGTCCCTCTTTTTTGTAGTTTCCCTTGCGGAATTATGGACAGTAGAAAGCATACAAACGTCTTTTTTATCCCTCCACTTCAAAACCATAACTTTTCCTCTTTGAAATGCGGTAATTTCGCCTTTTTTTAATTTTTTTTCCCGAATTTCTTTGGGTACTTCTTGCCGATTCATTCGCATAGTCCCATATGAATCTGTTTTACGTTGTGCTAAAAAATCTGCTAGCTGAGGGGATGTGTAAAAATTATCTGTCGTTACGCAATATCCCAAATTCAGTAACGGTTCCATCAAAGACAAAACTATTTGGGAAGACATAGGCCAATTTTTATATTTATTGCTAATAAGGGTTCCCTTTCCTGTGTAAATTATACTCGAATGTACATAGCCCGATTTTGATTCGCACAACAGGTATAATTTTATGCCAAATCGAGCCCTTTTCAGTGGAAGATATTGAATCCAGCTAAGACGACCTTTGTACATCATCAAACTTTCATCAATGCTGACGTCCCTCTCAGGAATGTATAGAGAACTAAACTTGCCATTTAGATTCTCATATACAGGCCAAATTTTATTCAATTTGGGGTGTGGGTGTGTAGCACTATTGTAAGTTACATTATCCGCAAAATGTAAATATCTTTGGATTTGATAAAATCGTTGGTATGTGAAAAGTTTAGAAAATATAGGTGTCTGAAACACTTCAGCTGTTGACCAATACATTCTTTCTTGTGGTTTCTTCACAATACCTTGAAGAATTTTTATGGCAAGGAAGATATGCATTTCTGCAACAGTTACAGGTGCCCAAGGTGTCGCTGATGATCCCGGCTGTTGTTGGGCAAATCTGTTCGTTTCGGTCACCAGAAGGTTTATCAAATAGTCATCAACAAATAATTGGTAATATGCCAAAACATCTTGACCATCAGGTATTGGAAAAGTGCAACCTGGGGTTCCCACAAATGAAAATCTAGGTGGTGCAGGGGGTGGCTGATCTGTATCAATGGCACACCAAGTTCTTGATAAATGAAAATGATCTTCATCGGAACAGATTTCATCTGATTCAAGATCACTCTCCTCACTTTCATCAGATCCACTTTCTTCTAAATTGCCGTATTCGACGTCAGTATCATTACTACTACTATCACTCATTTTGATATAGTTTTACTAAAATAAGTAACGCAAAAAAACAAATGTAACAAAATAATATGAAATAGACACATACAATATTTCTTACCAAGTATTTATAATGATGTATTTATAATGATGAATTTATAAAATATAAACCAAAAATAATTTTTACGCTCGTACTGTATAAAGAACTATAACTCACAAACACTGCTCTAAACTGCGCTAAAGGGCCGCTGAGATCGGCTATATAACACGATATTTTTGTAAACATCCTTATTTGTATCTTTGAACAGGCAGGTAGTAAATAAACTTCGAATAGGCGGGAACCACAGCCGGAACTAAATAAATATGAAGACGCGAAAGAAATAAAACAAAACATTTTTTTTGTACACCAAAAATAAATATCTATTTGAAAATATGCGAATTTGGGATCCATTTTCATGTTCCTAAACATTTATAGTTTATTTTAATTCGATAATATTCCACACCGGCCGATAAAATTTGTTTTAGTAAGATAATACGGTTGCCCGTGCGACACACGGGCTTGTGCAAAATTGCCAGTTAAGCGCGCCCGTGTCAGACACGGGTATGTACGTTAAGTGGTTAAATAAACTTACAGTCAAAAAATAATAAAAGTCACAATATAAAATGATTTAAAAATTAAAACAACGGAAAATAAAGATGTAAAGTGGACGACACTGAACGCCACTACAGTTTAAAATGAAGTAATCACATAAGAATAAAACAAGTTTCACAGATATGTTAAAAACTAGAACTTTAAGTATGAGTATAGACGTTTGTAAATGGAGCAAAGCTGATCGTTCCTTAATTTTTGATTTTTATATTTGTGTTTGTCTATCTCAAGTTGTTCTAATAAGTCTAATTATTTACCCTTCTTACAGTTGTGTATGAGAGATACGTTATTATAATCGATGTTATGATTAAATTCCATTTTATGTTGGTAAACATTTGATGAGGAAGTATTTTTATGTTACTTAATTCTTTTTGCGAGTTTTCTACCTGTTTGACCGACGTATAAAGCATCACATTCTTTACATTTAATAGAATATACACCATTTTTATTTAACATATGTTCTTTGCTTTTGAAATTTGAAAATATATCTCTAAGTTTGTAGTTATTTTTAAAACCAATATTGATATTATTTTGTTTAAGAATACGTTTAATTTTATCATTTGTCATTGTAGGGTAAAAAACGAAATGTGGTGTGTTCATTAGTATCCATAGTGAACAATGGGTCTAATTTTATTATAACATTATATAGTATTTAGTTCAGTGTCGTCCACTTTACATCTTTATTTTCCATTGTTGTAGTTTTTAAATCATTTTATATTGTGACTTTTATTATTTTTTGACTGTAAGTTTATTTATTTTTTCATCTATTTTATTTAATTCTATATACATCCTAACACAATACATCCTAACCTTCAACTTTAACGTGGCTCCCGGTTATCTTGATGCTATCCACAAAGACTTCTTCCACACACATCTGCTAGCAGTTACTATGTTTTATTGTATGTTGTTCCTCATATGTCCTTTTTACGATACCTCCGATGATGGTCATTTAAAAGACCGAAACATGTCAGGTTGAACTTAAACTTAAAAATAAACCAGTTGTAATACAAGTTTTCGAATTTATTTAATTCTATATACTTTTAATTATAATTTCGCTTGTAGATTTAGCTGATGATGATTTGTCGAAACCGGTCCAAAGTACATTTATTAAAAAACTGAGAAAGAGTTCTTTTAAATTTTTACCATATTTTAATTATTATTATTGTTATTGTTGTATTATTATTAATTTATTTTGTTATTATTGTTATTTATACTTTTTCTTTATCTAATTAAATCCTTGACATTCCTTTGTTCTTCATTAGAGATGTGAACATATAACTTATATATATCCTTATAATAAAACAAGTACAAATTCAAAATTTCCTAGATTGACGCTCGAAAACCTATTACAAAATATTTTTCACAATCAGAAATTATTAACGTGAGAGCTAAAAATTTGTATATGAACTAAAATGAATATTAAAGGCTACATGAACTATAACTTAAAATATTTAGACAATAAAATGATCATATACAAAGTGATATCTTTTATTTAATTTTTGTCTTGACCGGTTTCGGTAATTAAATTACCATCTTCAGAAGACACCTATATATTAAAAGGTTTACACGTTAAAATAGAAAATTCCTTATTTAGTTTGTAACTTACGTCAAATTATTACTTAAAAGTTAAAACAAATACCACACATCTTTATATGAACACAATGACTTAACATCTCATTTCTTAAAATAAAATAACACAAGTACTATTTCGAGAATATATAAACTTGTTTTTCAAGTAGAATATAGAAAAGGAAGGGTAGTGTTAAAGATTTTTAAAAGGATCTTTTAAATTACTATATAATGGAGGAATAATGTGATTTATTTGTTCGTTTAATACTATTTTGTCAGGATTCTGTTTTTTTAATTTAGTTATCTCGTACATTTCCAATATTTCTAATAAGTAGCCTTTATTCCTCTTGTGCAAAATTTTTGTATTTTTCTCTATATCGAAATCGTGATTATTAAAATTTATGTGTCTTCCGAATGCTGAATTTTCTTTTCTTAGATGTTCTTTGATTCTAGTTTTGAAATTACGTCCAGTCTCTCCGATATATGTGGCTTGACAACTATTACATTCTATTTGGTATACGCCACTTTCTTGTAAGATATCTAATTTATCTTTGTTATTAACAAGAGTATTTTGAATAGTGTGTGTAGTTTTAAATGTTAAATTTATGTTATATTTTTTAAAAAGTTTTTTCAATTTGTGTGATATTGTACCTGGGTAAGTTATTGTTTTGAATTTATTTGGTTTGTTAATAGCTATTGTTGTTTCAAATGATGAAATTTGTTTTAAATTCATTTTACAATGTTTCTTGTCTATCAATTTTTGTACTGTATTTTCGGGGTAATTATTATTTTTTGCTATTATTTGTATTGTTGATATTTCTTTTTCAAAGTTACTTTGATCTAATTCTGAATTAAATGCTCGGTGTATATATGATCTTAATGCTGCTAATTTTTGTGTATAATCGTGGTATGAATCATGCGGAATAATTTTGCTGTTCTGTGTCGGTTTTCGGTAAATATCGAAAGCGATCTTATCCTTCTCTCTAATCAGAGTAGAGTCCAAAAAGTTTTGCTTGTTGTCTCTTTCCATTTCCAATGTAAATGTAATGTGTTTATGAATGTTATTAATATATTTATACAGATCAAAAAAAAGATCCTTTTAAAAATCTTTAACACTACCCTTCCTTTTCTATATTCTACTTGAAAAACAAGTTTATATATTCTCGAAATGTTATTTTATTTTAAGAAATGAGATGTTAAGTCATTGTCTTCGTATAAAGATGTGTGGTATTTGTTTTAACTTTTAAGTAATAATTTGACGTAAGTTACAAACTAAATAAGGAATTTTCTATTTTAACGCGTAAACCTTTTAATATGTAGGTGTCTTCTGAAGATGGTAATTTAATTACCGAAACCGGTCAAGACAAAAATTAAATAAAAGATATCACTTTGTATATGATCATTTTATTGTCTAAACAATTAAATAAGTGATAATGGATGAAAACATAATTAAATATAACTTTAAAGGATACTTTTATACAATCATATTTATAATAGATGTACCAATACTTTTGCGTGAAACTGTACGCATGCTGGGATAGGACAACGCTGATTTACTTTAAATATTAAATTGTATTTGTAATTAAATACTGCTCAACAAATACATAAAAAAATAATAAAAATAAATTGTATCTAAAAAGTAAAATAATTTAAATCATGCCATCTATTAATCGTAAACCAAACTACACTTGCCACCAGATGTCGTTTCAGTGACCTATAAACTCGTTTATTACCCTCGCATATTTGTGTTACTCGTACGTAACATCTAGACGCCAGTTTGGTTTCGATCCGAAGAGGAGTTTATCTCGATGAACGTTGTTTTGTGGTGTTAACAGTTTTTTCATAAACAGCGTTGTAGAAATGTCTAAATATTGCATATGGAATGGCTCTTGTAACGTTTACGTCAAAACTTCCGTCAATTGTCATCGAATAAAAACAAAAAAGAGGCAAATTTTCAATTCTGCATTTCGAAATGTCGGCATGGATGAGGTAAGAATTTTTATAAAAAAAATTAAAATGAACAGAAACTTATATAATAATAAAGTCTAAAAAGGCCTCTTCTTCTCTAAATAATAATATATTTATTACATTTTATTTACATGGTACCGGTTTCGACATGTTCACATGTCATCATCAGCCAAATAGTCGTAAAAAAGGGTCACAGCCTAGGGACATACAAAATCACAAGTAAAATGAAAGTAAAACTGTAAAAACTTTACAATAAAATAAACAAATTAAAACTTTTTATAAATTAAGAAGAACATTCAGGAAAACACACTCGATACAACTACAGTTATATCGAGTATACCGATTGGTAACTTTAATTTTAGGAGATACACCCAACACGGACGTACGTATAAGTATACGTGTGTGTGTATATTCGGTGTCGTTAAGTGGGGGATAAACAAGCGTAGGGGTAATGCACAAATTGAATCGTTTATAGATTGTTGAGAGGCGAAGTTGGTCGCATCGCTTTGCAGTTAACCCTAGCAAAAAAAACTAAGATGTTGTTTACTGTAGCGGAAAAGGTACAGATTATAAAATGGTTTTATGGTGGCAATTCTGTAGCCCAAATAATTAATTTGTTTCCTGTGGCCTATGAAAACAGATCAATTCCTAGTCGCGGAACAATTTCAAATATTATTAAAAACTTAAGAAAAAGGTAAAAGAGATGAGTTACGTGATACGATGATATGTGCTGATGTTGAACGCAATAAAAATCAGTCACGCAGACAAGTTGCGGAGACGTTTGCTATCAGCCATGTTGCCGTCCTAAAAACATTAAAGAAACACGGGTACAGGTCGTACAAGGTACAAAAAAGTCAGGAACTCTGCGAGAACGATAATATTACAAGGGCGGAATTTTGCTTTACTATGATGGAAATGGCCAACGGAAATGTTGATTTTATAAAAAACATTTTATTTACCGATGAATCTACATTTCCTTTGCATGGTCGGCATAATCCCAGCGTTGCTCGATATTTTAGTCGTGACAATGAACACAAAGTTTATGCGGCTCGTACACAATATCCCCAAAAATTAAATGTTTGGGCTGGCTTAGTAGGTGACCATATTATCGGTCCTTTTTTCATAGAAGGAAATTGAAATGGTCATAAGTATTTAAACATTTTGCAAAATGACGTAATCCCATCGCTTCAACAATTAGACAATGTTCAATTTGGAAGTATCTGGTTCCAGATACCAGATTTAGCCCCCAATGATTTTTTCTATGGGGATATTTAAAATCGAAAATTTATGGTTTTGATGAAGAAAGCACAACCAATCTGGATGACTTATAAACAAAAATTCGCAATTGTATACAGGATATTAGTCCCGATATACTAGCGAATGTAAGGCGAACTTTTTACGATAGATTGGGCTATTGTTTAGCACAGAATGGTGGTTTATTTGAACACCTAATATAAAAAATATTTTATTTTTATAGTTTTTTGTTTTATTTGTTGTTTTACAAAGTTTATTTCAGTTACTTACGAATTGTTTTTATTTTTAGAATTAAGAATTTGCTTTGTCTTATTTGAATTTCATTTGTTATATTAGTTATTATTTTTATAATATTTCTTATCATTGAACGATGTCAAACGACTGACTGCTCTCCGATCCACTACTCTTGCGATTCCCCTCCCACAAACATACTCCGCGCGCATATGCACACACACAAGTATACTTATCCGTACGTCCGTGTTGGGTGTATCTCCTAAAATTAAAGTTACCAATCGGTATATGTATTATATGTATCATTAAATTATACCACTAAATCATGGATTTTTTAAGAAACTTATATTATTTTATAATAGTAAATGTATTCTTAAAATGGGCATTTACTTATGTACTTACTAGATTGATTATATTACTTGCTTTATTTTATTAGTCTGTTTTTGTTATTGTTCTTGGCTGCGACTTTGCTCTTAATCCTGTTTGCATCCCAAATAAATAAATAAATTCAATTACAGCAGCAGTGATTTCTCCAACAAGCTGGCGTGCCACCACACTATGCCCTTCCTGTTCGAGTTTATTTAAACCAATTATTTCCTAAGCGATGGATTGGGAGAAGAGGCCTAATTGATCGGACTGCAATATCACCAGATTTGACTCTGCCAGACTTCTTCCTTTAAGTTCACACCACTAGACCAAATACTTTGGATGAACAAAAATTCAGAATCCAAGAAGAAGTTCAGCGAATAATTCTTGATACCTTAGGGAATTGTCAAAAAGAATTTAAAAATCGTTTAGGAGCTGTCCAAGGTATACAGTTTCAATAATTAGGTTAATTTTAATTTTTTATTTATTTATTTCAATGAAATTGCATAATCCTTAATTCTTTATCTGGTGGTTCCCGTGATATCAAGGCTATGTCATGCTTCCTCAGCTTTATTATTAATATATTTATAAATTGTCCTAAATCTATCATTCTGATAGATAAAAAATACATTGTGGACATTTACTTCTGATTAGTTACAATAATTCATTTGTATAGGTATAAAATGTGAAATATATTTTTATCTAATATTTTTTTTTTAATTTTAGGTGAGGACAACCTTCTAAAAGTATAGATAGTACCACTTTGTCTCAGTTGTGCACCAGTTAATTGTGCATTGAAATTACAAACACCTTCAAGAAAGTTATTTTGATTAGTAATATAATGACATCAACTATGGTTTTCCTGTAATCTAACTTTTGAAGACAATTCCTCAGTTTAACAGGTAATAGTTTAATTTTTTAATCAAGATAAAATTACAATCTTTTTTGTGTATCGGGTGTATCAGCAACTTTTGGTATCGATTCAACTTGAATCAGATTTGGATAGTATTGAATACTTGACTTAATTCTCATGAATCGATTCCATTTTTGAGAATCGTTTCCGGCTCGATTGCAATGCTTTATGTACGCTGGGAAAGGTTACGCAGATGTACATTCACGACTCAACGCTACATATTTATAAAAAAGTAAATACATAGGCTTGAAGTACACATATTACTCTACAGAATGACATATTTAGTATTCTAAAATAATCATGACTCTAACAGTAATAAATTACGAAAGTTAGCCATTATAAGGGCTTAATACAAATCATTCCCTAGAAGAGATTAGGGACTTTAACGAGGTGACAAATATGTCATTTAATGCTCATGTATCTTAGGAAGAGAATACGTATTCGTAAAAGTGCAATAGATGTGTTATTATTTCATGAATGTGTTTTTTCTGAAGGTATGTGATTTTATAAAAGGGATGAAATTCTCCATATTTCTCAAGAATTAAATAATAAAAAATGGAAAAAGTAAAAACTTTTTGTGAGAAATAACAAAATATGTCTATTTATTGAAATAAATTAAGTGTTTCGAAACAAATGTTTCATCTTCAGTACCTGTTTTAAGAGAAAATGGATAAAATTAACAAAGGCTAAACGGAACGACATTGATACGGTAAAGGTGACGGTTTGGAGTTGAAAAAATTAAACTTACTTAAAAATAATTACAAAAGGATGGAAAAATTTTTTTTAAATATGTTGGGAATAGGTCTGAATTCTAGTGATTTTTCTTAAAAACAAAATACTTCTAAAAAAATTTTTTACAAAATCAAAGTATCTTTTACAAATCCTTAAATTTCTTGGAGGCATTAATTATTGCAATTAACTTATGGCAAGGGCAGTGTTGCCAACTACATCGTAGAGTAAAACTACATTGATGCTTAACAAAACCGTAGAAAACTGGAAATATTAATATTTTATAAAATTAATATTAATGGTGGTAATAAATAAAATGTTTATGAGAAAGAAATTATAGTAAAAAAATTATGAGTTCCTTAAATGTATTAAAATTAACAAATATAACAATACTTATGAAGAAGTTAGATATTATTAGCTATTATATCATTTTCAATTTGTAAATCTTCTTGATTTTCTGTTTCATCTTTTCTTTTTAAATCGTACATATTTTTGTTGAATTTCTCACTATGCTCATTGGTCGTTTCAAACTCAAAACAGTTTTTAATTTCTGATTTTGTGTGCAAAGTACCCTTTATTGTGGTCGTAGAAAGCTTATTTTTAAGTTTCGTCTTCATAATATTAATAGTTGAAAACAAACGTTCTACCTTTGATTATATATATATAGATAGCTCATACCCTAGCCTCTATACTAAAATTTGGAAACAAAGATAGTAATCAATAAAGCCTAAAGTAATAAAGCCTAAATCAAGGCGGAAATAATTATTTTTAGTTGCATTTCAGTAGTTAAAAGTGAAACTGATGGTTAGGTATTTGGCTTATAGATGGAACTTTAACTAGTGACAAGATTAAACGTAATATTTTATTTAGTAGGTAATTAAAAATTATAAATAATTTAAAATAATTGTAAAACTTTTAATTTTTCTTTAAAGTCGTTGGTTCAAATCTAATTGCAAGTGCTATGAAATGTAATAGTAAAAATTTTACGTCCGGTCTCAAGACGGTGAGAGCCACTGAGTGCAACTAGCCATATCGGTACACGGTTAGACACAGACATAGTGTCTTCAAAAAGTATTGTTTTTGGTTATAAAAATATTTTAATTTTAAGATCGGTAGTAGATAATTTTTATGTATGTACGTAATTTAATCTGCTCAATAAGTTTCATGTTATTTTAGTTACCACGCGGTATTTACGATTTTTCGAATTCTAAGTCTGTATTTACAGGTAACTAAGAATTATGTTTCAAATAAAAGTTTCTTTATTAATTGAGGAGCATTTTCAGGCGATATTTGCTTGTTTGCATTGTTTTTGTATCGTTGCTATGGCAACCAACATGATGGCAACCATATTGTCGGGAATTCATTTTTGGTATACGTTTTTGTTGGAGTCAATACTCTAAAATCATCAGTATCCATATCAGCAACAACGCAATTTTCATACTTTTGTGGTACAGCATTTTTCTTTAACCTACTTTTTGATGTAGGATTTATAAAATCACTGTCTTTAAAATGTAATTCACAAATACATTTATTTTGTAGTTCTTGTGTGGTTGAATGAAGTAAATTTATGTTTCCACAGTGACTTAGCCACATAGCTTCATTTTTAACAGGGAAACCGTATAGTTTTATTCCACTCTGCACTCTTGCACTTGAACCGTAATTATAATAATAACACCGTCTTCCACTAGCCCGTGGACCACTCATTATTAATCCGATTGGCGTATTTACACCTATACTTTTTATACAAACTTAATCGTCTCTTGTCTGCAGAAATTAAACTACTAAAAGCACAACTAACAAATTTATTTTATTACATTTCTGTGACGCCTAGACAGCTTTACGCGCCGGTTTTTATCCCTCATGATAAAAAAGTGGCCTCAAGCCCCGTGCCGTCGACTACGGGGGAGCTCAAGCCCCGCAGCCCCCCCGTAATCGGCGCCACTGTGTATGTATGTACAACAAGTTTCAATTGATTAGGTATTGAGATTAAGTAAAATAATATTCTATGACAAAAAATCGTTAAAGACAAATATTTTTTGATTTGTCTTAATTTATATAATTATATATATATATATATATATATATAGCAGTACTGTGTGGTAGACACAAAAGTTTTTTTGTTAAATTAGATACAGTTTTGTAATCTGGAAACGTGTCCCCAAAATTTTTCTACATTAAGTTATTTGCTTTTTGTTCAAACTATGGTCTAAAATCGCTTGTGGGTTCAACATCTTTAAACACTTTAAACCCCTACGTCCTTGTCTTCGAAAGGAAATCTGCGTCTGATTTGGGTTGCTGCCTCAATGTAGAACTCTGTACATTTTCTATAAAAATTTGTTAGTTTATCGTCATCCAACTCTTTAGTGTTCTTTTTTAACCGAATCAAATTTGGTATCATTCCGCCTACATATGTTTCAAATAACGGTAAATGGGTCTTAACGTCGTTTACATCAACACTTAATACTTTCTGTTCTTTGGTAGTTGAAATATCTTTGGCATTGTTTTTCTCTTCTTCTGTTAATTCTAAATAAATTGGTTGTATAAAACATTCTAAAATAGTTACATACACAGTGTAAATTTGATCATATAGTAAGTACAACTTCGGTTTCTCTGCTTGCATTTCTTTATTTAAATCAGTGAATATAGGTAACGCAAATCATAAAAACTCCAAGTATAATTCAGTTGTCGGTTCCAGGGCTTTCGTTAAAATACCTTGCGCAGAAAGAAGACGATCTGTAAAAACTGCCTATTGAAAATATAGTTTAAAAGCCGGGAGCTGTTCTAGCAATCTATTTACAACATCGTTCAACGACAGCCATCTGGTTTGTGCAGGGTGTAATATTTTATGTGGTTTTATATTTGCAAACTCCTGAAATGTTTTGAAATCACCAATGCGTTTAGGTGAGTTTTGGATGTGATTAAAAACTTCGCGACAAAAGTCCTCAAGGCCCCTCTGTAATTTTTCACATGCATTGGACGCGCAAAGCGCAAATGAATGACATATACATTTAATAGTGAAAAGATTGGGTATATCGTTCTTTAAATGAGTAACCATCGAGTTATTGCCTCCAAACATTACATTGGCGCCATCAGACGCAAACCCTATCATATTTTTCTTGCACGGGATTTGTTTCTCAATAAAATATTCGACAGTTTTATTGTATAAACAATTAGCTGAACCATCGGTAACTGGTATTAAACGTTAGAAATTTATCTTCTACTTCATAATTTGGGTTGACTAACCTTGCGATCAAAGCTAAATGCTTGATTGTCGACTTATCAGTGCTCTCATCTACCAACAATGAAAAATGGTTTTGTCTTAAATTTTCTATCAAGTTTTCTTCAGCTGTTTTTCCTGTTATATTTACTACAATAGCGCGAGCTTTTGTTCTGCTCATAGACAATTTTTCAGCAATTTTGGAGTCTGGACATACAGATTTTACTAAATTAGTGAGATGTGAGCCAACATTAAATGCGAGGTTATGTTCTGCAATAAAAAATATGCAAAGAAAACAAAGATGTAAGTTTAGGTTGCTTTTGTAATTTCTTACAATTCCCTTCATGCTTAGACAAATTTCTATGCCGCATCAGTTCTTGAATGCCGCATTTCCTATCACAGTCGCATGCAGAACAATAAAAATACGTATTACCATTTTTACTTTTTGCAAGCCATCCACTAAATTTTTCATCTTTGAACCAAGAATCAATAAATTTTTGCTCATATCTGACTACTTTCTTCTTTTTAGGTGGTAATTTATCAAAATCTGACTCACTATCACTGCTACTAACCATAGTCATAACTTTTTGATTGTTTTCAAAGCACTTATTATAAAAACACTCAAAACAACAATCGGTCGCTAAAAAATCTAAACAAATGACAGCTCTGGCAAGACAGGGGATTTCTGCGTCACAAACAATAGAAAACAGGAACTCTGTTTTGTCTCTATTTTCTATCGACTAACGCCATCTATTAAATCGATTAACAGTTACATAGTTTGGTCTCCTAGATTCTAGATGGCAAGTTTATCTGAAGCAGAATTAGTGTACGGGCGATATGTAATACGTGAAATATATGGCATTACAATATTAACTAAAAAACAGTAGATTTGTAGGTCTAAACTAAAAACTAGGAAGATTTCAAAAAAACTGTAAATCTACGGTGAAAACTGTAGTGTTGGCAACAGTGGGCAAGGGTGTGTTCGCAAAAACATTATATGAGTGGTGCGCATACCGAATCCGAAACACGCAAAACAAAATCTAAAAAATTATTTAAATTTGTGGTATAGACGCATATATTAGTTATCTAAAATCTCGTTTAGTAACTCATCGGCGTTGTTTTTTGATTGTTTGGAAATTTTATATTCTTCCAGCAAGTCTAGCTTTAATGATTTTGGTTGATGATGCATCACTTCCATATTATTGAGGTTTATTTTATGACCGGTTTCCGAAATATGTTTGAAAATGGCAGAGTTTTTGTCTTTATTGTGTTCTTTAAAGCGTGTTAATAGATTTCTACCTGTTTGACCAATGTAAATTTTATTGCAGTCATTACAAGTTATTTTGTAAACCTCATTCAGTAAATGAAAATGAAATTTGTGTTTATTATTGGTAAGTAAATTGGAAATTTTGGTCGTGTTTTTGGTAGCTATGTGTATGTTGTGTTTCTTGGTTAAGGAATGTAGTTGATTGATCACAGGTTCGTAATTTGAAATAGAAATATATTTAGGTGGGGGTTTAAAGTGAGGATAAATGAATGAAAGGATTTTATTATTATGTACTTTGTAGAATATGGTTTGTAAATCTTTAATATTATAGCCGTTATTCAGACCTATTTTTATAATATTAAAGATTTCTGAGTTAACATTATCAGTGTT
The DNA here is from genome assembly GCF_036711975.1 of Onthophagus taurus. Lineage (NCBI taxonomy): Eukaryota > Metazoa > Arthropoda > Insecta > Coleoptera > Scarabaeidae > Onthophagus > Onthophagus taurus. The sequence goes on from NC_091973.1 coordinate 16,358,583, forward strand.
AAGGGGTGTGTTAAGGGGTGTGCCTCTATGGAAGAAGAATCTGAACGCTGCTTCTTTATATTTGAAAGGAATGAAAGAATTTTTGGGGATTATTGTGTCAGTAGTGGTGGGTTTCCGGAAAATATTAAAGGTGAGAGAAGAATTAGATGTGTTTTTGGTGATTGTTAAGTCAAGAAAATTGATACTATTGTTAATTTCTTTTTCAAGGGTAAAGTCAAGTTTACTGAAATTGTTTATAAGATTAAACAGAGCTATTGTGACAATTGTGATGTCACAATTTTTAGTCATTACGAAAAGGTATAAAATGGGTTGCCTAAAATCAACAAAACACTTTAAAGTAAACCTCTGGCAATTACCTTGTAATTCTACTAAAGAATGGATCTACATATTCAACAATTACCTTGTAGATGGCTTTAGGTACCTATTAAAAATTTAAAAATAAATATAAAAAATAATTAATTGCCAATAAAATGTTATAAAACGTATTATAAATTGATCAATAATCTTTAGTTGATAATAAGATTTGTTCATGACCAATTTCTTTTTTAACTACTGAGTAAATAAATATATAATAATAATAGTGACTTTATTCATACCTATCAATGCAATAACAAATCAACAATTTTACTAAATATATTAGAAACATAAAATAAATGGCATATAAGCAGCAAATATAAGAAGCAAATGCGGACATTGGGTCGTACTTGTAGTCATTTCAGCGCTGCCATTGGTCGCAAAAATTAAGAGTTTAACTAAGCCATTTGTTGATCACCTGTATATCATTTGATGATATACAGGTGTCTCAGCGAGACCGTTCATTAGACGTTTCTGAGATTCTGGCCGAAATAAAAATTTGAAAATTCAGATTTAAGTACAATCAATTGTGTTCTCGTCGACTAAAATATTTTCAAATTAAAATATTAAGAAATTTATTATTAAAAGAAATTAAGGATTTCTTCATTTGTATAAACAATAACGTTATTAATATCCCTTTTAACTGGTTTTAGACTCACAAACATCAAACAACGTAAATCAAACTTTGACGTTTGTCAATAAGTCATTAAACATTTTCTAATAAATCCATAATCAATGAGGTGTATGATTTAAAATACGGTAAAAATTAAAAGAGCTCTTTTTCAGTTTTTTAATAAATATACTTAGTACTGGTTTCGATAATTACTTATCATCATCAGCTAAATCTTCAAGCTAAATTATAATTAAAAGTATATAGAATTAAATAAAATAAATAAATAAACTTATGGTTAAATAAATAATAAAAGTCACAGTATAAAATGATTTGAAAACTAAAACAACGGAAATTAAAGATGTAAAGTGGACGACATTGAACGACACTACAGGTTAAAATGGAGCAATCACATAAGAAAAAAATAAGTTTCACAGATATGTTAAAAACTAGAATTTTAAATATGAGTATAATATTAACAATTAAAAAATTATATAAAATAAAAGCCTCCTTTAAAAAAAGAATATACAAAGAAATATTATTATTTTATTTATTTCTTAAATTAATTATGTATGTACATAATATAAATCAGGGCAATAATGTACCGTGTTGTATCAAATCCATGTTAATTGTAAAGTTTAATCTTTCTGTCTTCCCATTTGTTATTCTTATGCAATTGGTTTATGTAAATGATTGTTAACCGCAGTTTATTAGCGACTTTATCATATTAAAAATGACACTCAACAGTTTCTGAAGATAATGTAATATAGATATTTTTTATAAGATTCGTATATTACAAAGTGTTACTTATTCAATTACTATTACAATTACTGTTACAAATTTGTGAAAATCTCAAGTGACACAAACACTTAATGAGATATTAGAGCTTACCTCTTAATACCTCTTTTATTTTTTTGTAAGGATTCTAACTATGATATTTGCTCCTTTTAAATGTTAAAAAAGCAAACAAGCTTGATTTCTATACTAAAGAATACAATGAGAATACAAGAAAAATTTCAATATTTACATATTAAACTTTTGGCTTGATTTCATCAATTACTATTTTTAATCTTGCACTACTACCTATCACCATAACTTTACTTTCCAACTTGTTCATCTTCATTCCAAAATCCTTTGTACTCTCTTTCGATTTATTTATATTTAAACTTGCATTTACTTCTTTCCTACCTCTAGCTATAATAATCACGTCATCTGCGAATGCTCCTTCTAGAACTTCAATTTTCTATTTTCGACAAAGAATTTCTTTACCTTATTTTACACTTTTTGTTATCTCATCCATATAGGTTATGACTTGCGTTGGATTTAATCCTCCGCCTTGTATAAGACCTTCTTTTGTCATTAATTCTTTTGATTTTAAGTTTTTATAGGTTTAAAATGTTCTATGTATTCTTGATTTGAAAGTAAATATCACGGATATCTAGGAAACAGAAAACTTTTACTACAAATTTTTTCGCCTATTAGTCATTATTCCCGTTGAGGAATAATTCCCTTACTTTTATAATATTCAATATCTATAATAGAATTCCTTTATAATTATTACTATATTTTCTGCCCCCTCTCTTGTGGATTGGCACTAATAGGGCCGTTTGCCAATCCTTGGGTACAATTTCTTCTTCCCACACTTGCTGCAGTATATTCAGTAACATTTCTGTTCTCTGTGATTCCATATATTTTATCATTTTTGTGGTTAATCTATCTTGACCAGGAGCTTTTCCATTTTTTATTCTGTTATTACCGTTTCCAACTCTTCCATGCTTCTGCTCACCTGTTGATGTTCTGTTACTTCTGTTACTTTTTTGTGATACAGGGGTCGGTAACTTAATCTCATTTTGACAATTTTCGCTTAACAGTTCCATGAAGTGTTTCTTCCATTTTTCCCTTAGTATTAACCCGTTTTTATCCTTTACAGCTTTAGTCTCGGCTATTTGTTTTCCTATAGAGTTTTCCAAAGTTATAATATTTTAAGAAAGAAGTTTTTATTTTTCTTGCTGTTTCTCTGCATCCTTATCTCTGAACTCTGTCCAATTTTGTCTCAATCACCATTTCCTTCGCTTTCTACCTTTCCCTCTTTAATCATAACTTTCACGTTTTTGTTTTCTTTAGATAACTTTTCCAAACCCATTTATTTGTGTTCAATGTCGCCCATCTCCATTTAAATTAATATATTTTCATCCACTTTTTTTGTGAATTTCTTCATACTTTTGCCTAATTATATCCTTCCACAATAAATATATAATTTTGTATTTGTTCGTAAACAATTTTTCCCTGAAAGCACTAATAACACTAGTTTACAACTTTTAATCAATTTTTTCCTCGAAGACTGCGATATTTTTTTATAGCGTAGAATGTTGAGCTGATTCTGAAACTGTCTTCCCTTTTTCTCCATCACGTCCAGCTTTCGAGATATCTCCAAAAATGTGGAAAATCGTAAATTAAAAAACGTAGTAACGGTTCATGATCAGTATATTTTTTATTTTGCATAATGTGCTTCTGTAGCTATATGGACATGAAAGTAGAGATCCTGACGAACATTTTGAGGTATTGATGGCATAAATTGGACCCCCCGTTATTTTGTTACAACCTAAAACAAAATCAAATTTTTTGGCATTTTTCCCGTATTTTTTTTTTACTTAATCGCACCATAACAAACAATAATTATATATGAACAAAAAAGTTAGCTATTCTATCCTGTAGAACCCTCCTAGAAAATTCTCTAAATATCGAAGCATTGGACACCATGGTCGAACGTATTTTACCGGAGATATCGTTAATTTACGAGAATCGTGCAAAATTTCATTTTTTACCATTCTCACTGCATTGTTGAAACATTGTTACGACCCTTTTTTTTTTTAATAAAGAGGTGTTCTAACTCTTCCGGGCACTAAGTATAAACATTAAATTCACTGAAATCAATATTATTATTTTTTAAATACAACAAACAATTAAGAACTCGTGCGTGTACCTATTAGACCTTCTTTGCAAAAGAGATTCTCAGTGTTAAAAAACAATCACTTTCTGGAAAATGTGTTTTTTAATAACTCCACTTCCTTATGTATTAGAACCTTGTTCTGCTAAACAGTATTTTTTTGTTCTTTTTAGTAGAACCTTGTTCTTTTTCAATCGTTCAAGTTCTACGTGAAGAAATTAAAGTAAGGTACACAGGGGCAAATGTGACCGCGAAATCCATTAGTTCGATTTTAACTCCTTTTAATTTCGTTGTATACTTACCGATTTAAATGACAGTTTAGGTGGTGTACACTCAACATGTTTTGAGTTGATAGCTAAAAACTCAAGCCGAAATATTGATGTTTTTTTTTCTTAATTGAACTCCAAAAAAATTCAATGGTTCACACTTCCCCATCAAATTGGGGCAAGTGCGAATTTGGTGTCTAGTGTACCTAAAATACCATAGAAAATCTTTCTCTCAAAAATACAACTTAATTTACATTTGCGTCAAATATGATTGAAAATGTAAAATGCCCTCTTCTGTCAAACGTCAAGATAATTCTGGAGCTTTCAAGATAATTTCATATTTTCCCTGCATACCTTTATAAGTTTATTTTAAATACTAAACATATGTATCAGCAATAAATTCAATTCAAAAGACATTCTTAAGTATTCAAATTACAACAAATACAGATGTAACAAATCTCCTTTGTAACTTCTGTCGAGTTGATTGATAATTCTTTCTCCATAATCGTGTTTTCTTCCATGATTTCTTGGTGAGGTTATTTGCTTTCAAAATTACCATCATGAAGATATTATCTTCGTCTTCCAACACACAAAAGTTTGGTTTAAATTAACATTAATAATGAAACTACTAAAAAGTTTTGACATAAATGAATAACTGGAAGCATTCACAATAATAATTTTGCCTAATAATTATGAAGCATCGAATAGATAGTGCATATAAATTATTGCATTGCAATACTTATTAATTAATTAATTACATGTCTTTCATTTTGTTTCAGCTTCTGGTCGAATTGCATGGATTTAAGATCGTCAATCATTGTGCAACTAAAATGGGACCATTACGTTGATAGTAAATATTTTGTCTGATATTCAATGGAACTTCTTTCAGTAGGTCTATCAAATTAATTACGAGAAAGGAAAATTCATGCTGAACGTGACTTTCCACTGTCACATGTGGGTTATTATCAGACCAATATAAATTTGTATATTATTTCCACAATATGCTGCTGAGATATCTTAATGATTTCATATTTGTGATGTGTAGTTAGGAACCAGTCTTTTATGGCTGTGCTATAGATAGGTACACAAGTGTTCTACAAAGAATAATTGCTACAGAGCTTCAGAATAATTCTTTGTGGAATGCATGTGTATGTGCAACCTGTACATTTTGGGATCTGCTTTTTTGATAATTTTTTTGTTAAAGTTCCCAAAATGTAACTCTTCCTTATAATTCTGCTTATTTTCTGTGTACTGGATATTATGTAACTGTTCACACAATTATTTTGAGTCATTCAAACTTCTGTATAAGTAACAGTTTTAAAATTGAAGCCAAGAACTCAAATATTAATAATATAAGTTTCACCCAATGTTTTGAATATCATGATGCTATCATGCTTAAGTCATGATGACAATGATAACAATTCTTTTGAAAAGGACTCATCTTAGCCAAAGAGCTTGAGATGAGATCTTTTCGAGATATATTTTAGAATATCACGTATTGCACAATTATGACTAAAACAAAAAAAAAATGACTAAAACAAAAAAAAAAGAATAAAACAACATGATAAAACAATTCAATTTTTTTTATTTATAACCAAAATATTCAAGGTTGCTCATTTGAGCTAAAAAATTGATTTTTGGCGAAAACGGTTCATCAAATTTACGTTTTTCATACATCGTTGTAAAGAGGCTTCCAAGACCTTTCAAATGAAGTATCACTCAACTCCTCTGTCCTTCACTTTTCAATAACACTTTATCATTAAATTTATACTTAACACTATTAATCTTATTATCTAACTTACATTTTCTATCGGTTTTTGATTGTATTAAGTTTTTCTGAGCATCATTCCATGCACTGCTTAATCGGTATTTTAGGTCGTTCGGATAGTTATCAAAATTATAAATGGGCTCTCTATTATTTAGAGCAGGGCTTCTTAAACTTTTTTCATTCACGACCCCATTTATGATTGCTAATTTTCTGGCGACCCCATATAAATATAAAAGAAAGATAAATAAATATTTTTTGATGATTTATTTATTAGGTAACAATATACATATGAAAATATATAGTTTTGAAATTCGTTTAGAAACATTAGAAATTAAAAGGGATATCTGACCGTCTTAGTTCGCTCGAATATATTCGAACAAAGTCGTTGAGTGGTAAGTATTAAATTAAAATTAAAGGAAAAAATTCAATGAGATGGATGTGCCTGTTTTTTATTGCATAACAAAGTAAATCTTGGTGGAATGTTTGACACTGCTGGACGTAAGACCTCTTCAACATTTTTTAGCGATGAACGATATTGGGATTTAATATGTGTTAAAGCTGAGAAAGTAACTTCACATAAATATGTGGTGTTGAATGGCAGAAGAACATTTAACGCCATATCAGCGATTGTGGGAAATTCAGTTCTAGTTCCGATCCAGAATTCAGTCAAGGGCTTTTTTGGAAATTGTAGTTTTAAGTTTGAGTCACTCGAAAGCTCAGCAAATTCCTCTTGAGCTTTAAGTGGCAGGTGATCAATCTCACTTAAGCCAATCCAAAACGGCTTTTGAATCCAAGTTACCTTTTTGAAATCAATATTTAATATAAAATATGTACGGAACTGTGTTTCTAGAGCTTTTAAGTGATCTACAATAATTTTTGCAATAAAAGTTTTACAATGATTTTTCTCGATTATAAAATTGTCGACACTGAAAAACATTTCGAACGAATTTTTTTCTACCCTACTTTTCCAAATGTTGATCTTTTTAATAAAACTTTCAATTTTATCATTCGAAGTAAATATATTGCAATTATTTCCTTGAAGAGACAAGTTGAGATCGTTTAATTTCGCAAAGATATCTGACAAATAACACAGCTTGGATAGCCATAAGTCATTTTGAAAAAAAGCAGCAAGTTCAAATTTTCGTTCGGTTAAAAATATTTCGATTTCGTCCTTTAATAACATTAATCTTCTTAAACTTTGACCTCTTGACAACCATCTTACTTCTGCATGTAATAATAAAGTTGTGTAGTTGGAATCCGTATCCTTACAGAGATTTGAAAATAAGCGACTGTTAAGGGCATGACTCTTAATAAAATTTATAATCTTAACAGCATCCTGAAGTACATCGTTCAATTCTGGTGCTATTTTTTTTTGCTGCAAGGGCCTCTCGGTGAATAAGGCAGTGAGTAAAAGTTATATGATCATAATGAGCAGCTTGAAAAAATGATTTAAAACCAATATTTTTGCCCGTCATCGCTCTTGCACCATCTGTGCATATTCCACAGCAATTTTTCCATTCTAAACCTTCAGTTTTTAAAAATTCGTCAACTTTACAATATATGTCTTTCCCTGTAGTATGGTCTTTCATAGGACGACAAAATAACAATTCTTCCTCCACGCTTTCTTTATAAACGTACCTGACATATACTAACAACTGAGCCAATTTAGTAATATCCGTTGTTTCGTCCAACTGAATTGAAAATTTTGGGCTTTCTTTAATTCTTGTAATAAGTTGCACTAATTGGTCCTTGTTGACATCAGAAATTCTATTCGAGACAGTGTCGTTCGACAAAGGAATTTTTCGAATATCTTCGCCATATTTACTTCCATGTAGTATTTCTACCATTTTAATAGCAGCAGGTAATACAAGATCTTCTCCAATGGTGAACGGCTTTTTATTTTTAGCAATACAGTATGAAACTTCATATGACGCTAGTAAATATTTTTCATTAACGGTCATGAATTTTTCAAAGGTTTTTTTTTCTTTATTTAAAGATTTATACAGTCTTTCAAAATATTCTTTTGGTTTATTGACATAAGAAACATGCTTTGATTCAAGATGTCTTTTTAATTTTGATGGTTTCATACTCTCCGGGGCCAATAATTCATTGCAGATCAAACAAAGAGGTTGTTCATTACCCTTACAATTTTGAAATGTAAAGCCAAATTGAAGAAAAGACTCATCATATTTTCTTTTTCGCACATTAGATGCTTGTTTTTCAATACTTTGTCCTGCCTGAGGAGAGTTTGTAGCATTATCATCTGCGTCATTACCATTCTTATTTAAGTTCAGCCATTTATCCATGGCCAAAAATTATTTTGATGCTAAAATCCAATAAATATATGTAGGAGTTTACCCAAGAGAGGGCGTCACTTTTCGGCCTCCCCACCATTCGCGCACACACACATTTTTATTTTTAAAGAACATCAAGACCAGTCGAGAGAGTTCCGCCGAAGACACCGCATGAAACACTTGTCAAGACGTGCAAAGACGAATTCATTGTTCATTTTGTTATTATCAAACAGTTTAATTTAATATACGGTTTTATTCTAAAACGTGTTACATTAAAAGAAAATCCCTAGACAACATAAAGAAAGAGCCTACATTTTGGGCGCTCTCCCGGGATAAGCAAGGACGAAGAAAGAGTGAAAAGAAAGGTGTTGGAACGAGGACGGAAGAACGACGGCGTGGGAATCAACGACGAAACCGGTGACGACCAAATGTGCATTTGGCGCCACCAAAGATAAGGATTCCTAGAAAAATACGAGTAAGAAAATAACCTTTTGATCCTTTTGAAAAAATGGAGTTGGGACGCATTCTTAAAATCGAACAAAACATCACAAAAGCGAGTCTTAAAGTCATTAAAGCCTTTCATAAATTTGTTTTTGAAAATGATGATGGTCGAAATAATAGACGTAATTTGCGAAGGTTTGAAGGCTTTGATTTCAAAGACGATAACGACGAACGATTGCAAGCTAAGATAAATTTTGCCATGAATAATTTGACGCTAGGAGAATTAAATTCAATTTGTCAAATCCTATGTGTGGATAACGACGCGAATGACAAAAAAGAATTAGTTGAAATGTTGTGTGGAAAATTATCTGATCTAGAGCTAAAAAATTTAGATGACGATATACACGACGATGCTTCTGGAAAAGATGTTGACACCACGCATATTGAAAGAAAAAAAGGAAAATCTGATGACGAAAGTGAATTAGAAATGGCTGATATAAGTAAAAGTAATAACATGAGCGACGGAGAACAAAGTTTCACAAAAAATTTCGAAAACAATTCCAAGACTTTTCATCCTAAATTCATGCTGACATTTAAAGACATTGAAGAAACTCTATGCACCTTTGATGGAGCTGAATCACATTCAATAAATAAGTGGATCGTCGAATTCGAAGAAACATCGCTAATGATGGGATGGAATGAGGTGGAAAAGCTGATTTATGGTAAACGGTTAATGAAAGGAGAAGCATTGCTGTTTATTAGAGCTGAAAAGGGAATAACGTCATGGACAGTCCTTAAAACAAAGTTAATAAAGGAATTTGGTAGAACAACAAATAGCGCAGTTATTCACAAGAGGTTAACTACAAGAAAGAAGAAAAAAGACGAAACATTGTGGCAGTACTTAATGAAGATGAGAGAAATAGCTGCAGAGGGAGACATTGAAGAAGAAGTGTTGATCGAGTATGTGACGGAGGGAATTGTTGACGACGAAATAAACAAGACAATACTTTATGGACCAACAACATTAAAAGAATTTAAAGAAAAATTGAAAATGTACGAGAGATTGAAGGAAAAGCAGGGCAGAGAACATAGAGACACAAAGAAGGAAGATTTTATGCGACAAAACAACACAAAACAGACTCAAAGAAAACAAGATACCATAAAGGAACGAGATGAAAGAAACATGAGATGTTTTAACTGTGGAAAAGGAGGACACCAGGCAAAAAATTGTCGAGATAAGGACAAAGGTTTAAAATGTTTTAAATGTGACAACTTTGGTCACATAGCGAAAGAATGCGAAAGGGAAAAACCACAAAGAAAGAATTCCAATCGTGACGAAACCAAAGAACTCTATGTTGCTCAAGAAACCAAGATGGAATTGTCTAGATACAAGACGGTAATACTGAATGGAAGAAAAATCAACGGTTTTATCGATACTGGGAGTGATTTAAATTTAATAAAAGTAACAGCATTTTTGCAAATAGGTGGGCCAAAATTTGACGAAACGCCTATAACAATCAAAGGAATCGGAGATAATTGCATTACAACATTGGGCAAGTTTAAAACAGAGATGAAAATGGATGACTGTATTTTTGCAACAGATATCCACATTGTTCCCGAAGAAGCAATTCCCATGAAATTCATTATTGGAAAACCTGTACTAGAGTTTGCAACCTTGACAATAAATAACAAAGGAATCAAAGTGACGGAGAATGGAGAAAATAAAGATTTAATCATGACTCGAGAAATTGAAAAGGAAAGAGAAGTATTAAGTGATATCTTTATGATTCAAATGGACAGTAATACCTTAAACGTAGGAAAACTTGGATGTTACAAACGGATATCGAATATTGTACAAGCGTACAAACCACAGCATCGACAGAGTACAGCGATTCGAACTAAAATAATATTGAGTGATGAAATACCAGTTTATCAATCACCTAGAAGACTGTCATTTATGGAAAAGAAAGAAGTTGAAAGACAGATTGAGGAATGGATAGCTGATGGAATAGTGAGACCTAGCATTTCTGATTACGCAAGTCCAATAGTCTTGGTAAAGAAAAGAGATGGGTCGACAAGGATATGCATCGACTATAGGAAGTTGAACAGAAAAATAATAAAGGACAGATATCCCTTACCGGTAATAGAAGACCAGATAAATCGTTTAGCTAAAGCAAAAATTTTTACTACATTGGATTTAAAAAACGGATTTTTCCATGTACCTGTTGACGAGTATAGTGTAAAGTATACTTCATTTGTTACCCCAAGCGGACAATATGAATTTTTGAAAACACCATTTGGCTTGTGCAACTCACCAGCTGTTTTCCAGAGATACGTGAACGAAGTATTCAAAAAATTGATCCACAAAGGAATCGTATTAACTTACATGGATGACCTGATAATTCCATCAACGACAGTAGAAGAGGCTTACAGCAACCTAGAAGAAGTATTGAAAACAGCAGAAAACTACGGCCTTGAATTTAAATGGTCTAAATGCTATTTTATGGACACAAAGGTAGAATACCTTGGACATGAAGTTGAGGATGGTACCGTTAAACCTTCTCTCAGAAAAATAAAGGCGGTTATGAACTTTCCTATACCGACAACGATAAAGAAGGTGCAGAGCTTCCTTGGATTGACGGGATATTTTAGAAAGTACATAAAGGACTACGCGTTAATAGCAAAACCATTATCAGACATGTTGAAAGATGAGAAAAAATTTAAATTCGAAGAAATCGAAAGCGCGTCATTTAAAAAATTGAAAGAACTTTTGTGTACAGAGCCAGTATTGAAAATTTTTGACCATGAAAGTGAAACCGAACTGCATGTGGATGCAAGTAGCGATGGATTTGGAGCTGTGCTACTACAAAAAAATATGGACGATGGCCAACTTCATCCAGTTTACTATTGGAGCCGCAAAACAAACGACGCACAAAACAAATATCACAGTTATGAACTCGAAGTTCTTGCCGTTGTAGAAGCTCTTAAAAAATTTAGAGAGTATCTTTTGGGAATACAATTCAAAATACTGACTGATTGTGCTTCATTTGCAGTCACGATGAATAAAAAGGATCTGTGTACAAGGATAGCAAGATGGGCTCTATTGCTCGAAGAATATAATTACACGCTAGAACATAGACCAGGTGTACGAATGAAACATTGTGATGCGTTAAGCAGAAATCCCATTTTGATGATAATTACAAAAAACGAATTTTTAGAAAGATTATTGCAGGCACAGAAAAACGACTCACATTTAAGAGCAATTTTTAAAATATTAGAGAACGGACCCTATGGAAATTTTGTAATACATAAAAACCTTTTATACAAAGAGGTAGAAAATGAAAATTTGTTAGTGGTACCTGAAGGTATGCAGTACGACATCATCAGAAAGGCTCATGAGAATGGACATTTTGCTACAAGGAAAACTAAAGAACTTATTGACAGAGAATATTACATACCTGAATTGGAAAAGAAAATTCAAAGGGTGATTTCAAATTGCATTTCGTGCATACTTACGGAAAGGAAGTCAGGAAAGCAGCAAGGACTATTAAATCCAATCAACAAGGGTGATACTCCACTGGACACTTACCATGTAGATCACTTAGGACCAATGGAAAAAACAGGAAAAGCTTATAGATACTTACTAGTGGTGGTAGATTCATTCACAAAATTTGTTTGGTTGTACCCCACAAAGTCAACAACTACGAAAGAAGTTTTAGAGAAATTAGATCAACAAAAGCAGATATTTGGGAACCCAAGAGTTATTGTGTCAGATAGAGGAACTGCCTTTACCTCCAACGACTTTGAAGCTTACTGTCAAAATGAAGAAATTCGACATATAAAAATAACAACTGGTGAACCCCGAGGGAATGGTCAAGTTGAGCGAATTAATAGAATAATAATACCAGCATTATCAAAGATGACCATCGAAAAACCTGAACATTGGTACAAATACGTACGGAAACTTCAAGAAACCTTGAACAATAGTTACCAGAGAAGCATCAACATGACACCATTTGAACTTTTGTTTGGAACAAAGATGAGAAGACCTGAAGACATAGGAATGAGAGAAGTGATAGAAGAAGAATATGCCAACCTATTTATCGAAAGCAGAAACGAATTGAGAAGAGAAGCAAAAGAACAAATAAAGAAGATCCAGGAAGAAAACAGAAAAACATTCAACAAAAGAAGAAAAGAATCTCAGCAGTACCAGGTGAACGATCTAGTGGCAATCAAACGAACACAATTCCAAAATGATTCAAAGCTGCTACCAAAGTTTTATGGACCCTATCAGGTTGTGAGCACTTACGGACCGGATCGTTATAATCTGGAAAAGGTCGGAAATCATAATGGCCCAAACAAGACGACTAGCAGCGCAGAAAAGATGAAGCCATGGATGCCATTCGAGGCGAATGACGGCTAGGATGACCGAGATGTAGGAGTTTACCCAAGAGAGGGCGTCACTTTTCGGCCTCCCCACCATTCGCGCACACACACATTTTTATTTTTAAAGAACATCAAGACCAGTCGAGAGAGTTCCGCCGAAGACACCGCATGAAACACTTGTCAAGACGTGCAAAGACGAATTCATTGTTCATTTTGTTATTATCAAACAGTTTAATTTAATATACGGTTTTATTCTAAAACGTGTTACATTAAAAGAAAATCCCTAGACAACATAAAGAAAGAGCCTACATATATAAAAATAACATACCTATTGCATATAATAATTGATTAATTAATTACCGAATAAATAAAAAAACTAAAATCTCGTTACGGTGGAACACTGACAATTGACTACACTAGAAGAGCGTCAATACTACACTACTTCACATTTGTATACAAATTTATTTGTATATCAGCGACAAAAGATGGCGCTAACGTCTATAATTCATACGTATTGGAATAAAATCGATAAAAAGATAAATATTATTGTAAAAACGAACCTAAAAGTAGTAATTAGTAATTAATATCATTACTTAGAATCATAAATATTACTTTTTTTATTTTGAATGTAAAACACATTTACATTTTATAATGTAAAAACTTAGACTGAAGCTGGCCACTCAGCATAAATTCTGTCATATTTAATTCAAATTTAGCGGTTAAAATACTCAACCCCTTTTCAACATGGCGGAGGTCATTCGAATTTCGAACCTCGCGAACAAAAGAGTTACGTTGTCTCGCTGCACATGTGCGCGCGCATTCTAACCTTTGTTTGTGTGAAGGTGTGTGAGTGTGACTCTGCACAAGTACACATCTAGATGTCATAAAATTGTGTATTTGAATATTTGACATTAAAATCTCTCGCGACCCCAGAATTTTGCTACGCGACCCCATTTGGGGTCGCGACCCATAGTTTAAGAAGGCCTGATTTAGAGTGTTGAATTGCAAATTACAAACCTTTCCAAAAACTAACTCATGGGAGTGTATTTAGTTTCACTATGAACACTATTGTTAAAAGAAAAACACCAAAAAGGTATCCAAGAACTCCACCTGTATGGAAATTTGTTGGTTTGTATGCCTAAATACGCCCCCAGGTTTTTATGCGTGTTTTCGAGAGAACCTAAGGTTTCATGATGGTAAGCGGTAGAGGTTAGATGTTTAATTCCCAACATTTGTGCTGATTGTTGGAAAACTTTTGCTAAAAATTTGGCACCTTGGTCGGTAACAATATCTTTTGAAATCCCAAATTTTAAGATGAAATGATTAACAAACCACCTTACCACCGTTTCAGATTCCTTGTTTTTAAGCGGATAAGCTTCCACGAACTTACTAAGTTCGCACTGAAGTGTCAGTATGTATCGATTGTCGTCATTATCCTGGGTTATTAGGTCCTACAAGGTCTAAATATACCTTATGGAATGCTGACGACGCTGTTGTTGTAATTGTTAGAGGTTCGATTTGATTTTTGGAATACTTGTGCCTCTGACAGTCGTAAAATTTTTTAATACATTTTTCTGTCACTCTTTAAATTTACCCAAAAATAATATTTTTTCACATATGCATACATTCTATTCACACCGACATGACCTCCTGAAAGTCGTTTAAAATTAATTGTCGAGTTTGCTTGCAATTTATGCCTTTTGCATTAGAAATAATATTAATTTTAAGATTATATTCTCGAATTCGATTGCAGTCATGTATTAAGCGCTCAATTAAATTTTCATTTTCTTTATACTGTAATATAAACAATTCTGGAATTCCATATTTTTTACAAATACTAGATAAAGATTTCAACTCTGCGTCTAGAGCTAGAGTCGATAAATCATTAATTATATAAATTATTTGTAATTTTACATCAAATAAAAGCTTTCCCGACTTAATTAATTTATTGTGAATAGATGATAATTCTCTTTTGTTTAAAGATATTAGTTCTACTGAATTCAGAGGTTGTTTCAACACTTCGAGTATACCAGGTGGGCCAATCCTCGCATCATCTTCAGTACTTTCGTCAATCTCCGAATTTGCAGCTTTCTTTATTTCTTTTTTAGCTTGAGCCTCGTTATAAAAACATTTTCTGTTAAAACTTTAAGGTCTTTGGCATCAATTTTAATTCTTGACAATGCGTCAGCAGGCGCATTCTGCGTACCCCTTACATAAATTATTGCACCCCAAAATCATACTCATCAAGAACTAACCTAAACTTTGTTAACCTGGACGACGGATTAGTCATTCCAAACAGATGTACCAAAGGTTTGTGGTCTGTAAAAATTTTGAATTTTGCGTCCATACAAATACGGTCTGAAATGTTTAATAGACCAAACTATAGCCAAAAGTTCCTTTTCGATTGTAGCATAGTTAATTTCCGCTTTGTTTAAAGCTCTACTAGCATGTGCAACTGGTTTATCATCAGAATAATTATAAAGGACAGCCCCATTGCGTATCCAGAAGCGTCAGTTCTAAGAATGAATTGATTATAGGGAGAAAAATTTGGATACTGTAAAACTGGTGGTTTATTAAAGCCAGTTTTAAATTATCAAATGTCTTCTACCGAATTATAATTACTATTTAACCGAATTTTTGCATTCTGAGAGAGTTGAGTTTTTAATATGAAATTTATTAACCAACCACGGGGTTTTCAACTTTTACCATATCTAAATATAACAATACAATCAATCAACTTTTTCGTGGTATCCTCATTTCCGTCCATCGACGGTAGTAAACTACCGGCTACTTTTAAACCAAAAGCTTCACCCATTGTTTCTTGAATATTTAATCTACTAATAAGGATACCATGAATTTCCTTAATTACGCTTTCTATCGTTTTATTATAGATACTAATTTCATTCGCTACATCTACGTTTTTTAAGGTTTCACTATTCTCCCGAATTAATTGTTTTAATCTAATTGTAAAATCGTTTAATATTTCTAATTTTTTTTTATTAAATACTAAATTTTTTCGCGCGTCTGGATTATCTTTTATTCTATTAGTTCTAAATACCTTAATTTCCTTTCATAGTTCCTTGAAAACTTCGACGATTTCCCTGTAGGTCGGAAAATCAACCGAACTTTGCACATCACGCGTGCACATTACTGGTCTTCACGAATATTTAAAGCGATTAGGTCGCGGCTTCTGATTATTTCTCTTCGCATCTTCAATGAAATAAGATATCCAATGATAACCACAATGAAGAGTATTACCACAATTTCCGTAACATATTGTACACTAAATTGGACATCCCAAGTAGTACCGCCACTGTTACCAGCTTGGCAAATTATAACCTCTTTTTCCTATTTCGATTGATTATAACCTATTTTTGACAATGCGATAATCTTCAAAACTTCGTTGATTCGTACAATTAATTTTTTTTTGTTTTTTTTTATCCTGGCAGGATCGCCATGTAATGTCCTTTTTTGTTATTATATATGGAAATATGGCCTTTTGAGATTATTGAATGGTTTTATTGACGTTTTAAATAGAACAACTTTAACTTAAATTATATCGGACAGTACAAAACTTTTACATAAATTTTATTGATACCCAACATTTTTTAAGGTGGGTTTGGTGATGAAAGGAAACCCAATCTTCCCTTTACTAATTTTTGCTTTATTTTCCTGCTAATCATTACACATTTTATTCTTACAATTTCTGTTACTAATTCTCACAACCAGTCAATGCCGACTGTTGTTTTTACAACGCCGACTCGATTACACTTACATATTTGCTGAGAGGTGTATGTTTTACCTGAGTTCAATACACCTCAGTTTTTACCTACAATGCAATCTACCTTCACAGGTGGAAGACTAATACAGTTAGTAAGTAAACAAATAAAAGGTTCAATTTAACGTACAGTAGAGCCTCTTACATTGACGTGGGGGTGTGCAATGCGTATGCGACAAATTGAAATTTGTCACGCATTTATCAATTTGGTCAAAACAAAAGAGAACTCAAATTTAATCTTTACTTTAAAATTTATTAAGTAATAAAAAAAAACTATAAAAACAGACAATGAAACAAAATTTATCGATCAAGAATAATAATAAAAAAAAATCTACAAATACAATTTAATAAACAAACATCATTGAACAAAATCTATTAACGAAATTTATTGAACAAAATTTATGAAAGACAACAATCAACAAAACCAAAAGCAGTTAGTATTCATTTACAAAATATTATTTGCACAGGTATTAAAATCTCATTGTGACACGGACCAACGATCTTAATCTTGATTCTCAACTGAAAGTACTGGAACTGCTCTCAACGGAACGCCAACGGAACTCTACTCCCAGAGGAACTCCTTTAACTCGATTCTCGGATCTCGGGACTGGACTTCACTGGACCCCCAGAGGAACTCACTATTCTTTTTCCCGTCTGAGATATTTAAACCCTTTCTTTCCGAATGCTCTTATTCTAAACAATCGTTTCCATTGGCCGACAATTCGGACAGTAGAAACGATTGCACCAACTAAAGTAGGGGAGAAATCATACAGCGAACCTTCACAAATTGAAAATTAAAACAAATTTAAATAACCCTATGGTTCGCTACATCGCTTCCCCCTAACAAAAAAGAGTGCTACTACATAGTAGCGTTCCTTTTCAAGTTACATTAACAAACAAGAAATAAAACTGCGATAACGTCGGCGTTATCGAATACACGGTACTAATAGTAAACAAAGTTAACATAATAAAACGACGAATAAGAAAACAAAATTTAGGTTGGTAGTTCGGCCCCTAACGGATAACAGGTTTTATCGGGAGTTGCAATTTGAGGTACAGAAGGAAGTTTTGGTTCAATAGGAATCTCGTTCTCAGAATTAGGTAATATGTGTAAATCGGGAATACGGTTTTCGGCAGGTGGCCTATGTTTATTTAATAGCCACATAGTTAAGTTATTCCAAAGGCTGGCTAGAATAACCAATCCACAACCCATCGTTCGATACAAGGCGTACCCATTTAGTATTACACTCGCCATACTTTTTAGTAATCGAAATACAACGATAATTCCAATAAATCCACTGATCGCCATTCACACTTCTTGAAACCATCCCCATAAATACGATAAGGTGCTTTTTGCAAATTTTCTCAGGTCGTCGGTGTTGAATATGTTTCCCACATCTATTCCACTACCACCGGTATTTACCCTATGTTCGCCTAATCAAAATATTTTGAATAGCTTTACGTTCGATTCCGAAACGAATCGCATCTTGAGCCTGAGCCAAATCTTCTCAAGTATATAACCCAGGTACTCCAAAACTATACAAGGGAGTGAACTTAAACACCAATTCTTCCTTTACCTCTAACTTATCAGGAGGATGTTGTAACAGGATGTGGACCCATAGCTACTCATTTGTCTTCTATTTGGAACATAGGTGGAGTTGCGGCATTGCAATCCACCTCCTCGCCCATTTTAGTAAGGATATGTGTCAGCGGGGCCATGAAATAAGTCTGATTCGAGCCGTCTCTGACAGGTAGTTCATTATAACATTTGGTTTCAGTTTAGGAATACATTGCAATATGTAGAGTACTTCTCCTATTACTTGACCTACGTACCCAGGGTGATTGTTTAATAAGGTACTTACAGCATTTAGCGCAAGAAGGGCCATCAACAGTCTTCTGGAGTATCTCTCTCTTCATCAAACAACCTTTGTACCGTGTCTCGGTACAACGCTTGTAAAGATTTCTTGTATGTATACTCAACATACATAAATTTACTATTAATGTATGCTGCCAAATCGACGTCCCTCGGGTTGACAATACGAAAGATCGGAATCAATTGCTTGTTCTCGACAAAATACATTACCAATCTCGGATGTTTGGTTAGGTAAACTTCAGAATAACAAATGAAGCTCCTTTTCAAAATGTTAAGCGCAAAGATGCGGTCTTGGTGCTCCACAATTAGATATTTATTATCGGTACCTCTTATGGTAACTTGAGTACAGTCTTCGGTCGGAAGGACACTCCACGTCACTTCTCCATTCAATGGATCTATGCAATATCCGTCTAGATAGGGACAGCTTGTTCCGCCAATCAATTTAATAGATTTTGTTCCATGCTCAGTACAGCATTGTAGTCGCTTGTTTTGATCATAATTGACCCATGTACTACTACGTCGGTCCACGTTTCGCCATTCTCGATAAATGTTTCGCCTTTACATTTCCCTTCCTTGTCCAACGTACCATGGAGAACCAATGAGACAACCATCGTACTGTTCGGCTTTATAGCATGTATCAGGTGTCTACCCATCAAGTTCAAGGATTTTAGTAGGTGCATTTTCTTGCAATCTTCTGCTCCCAAAGTATACATGTAGGAACTAAGTCAACCTCGTAGTTCGGAGGAATGACTGTGCATTCCACAATGGGTAATCGAACGAATCACTTCCACCAGACAGTTGTATACCTTTTGTGATGGTAGTGGTGGGAGCAGTGCAGTCATAAGCAATAATTGCCAAGGTCGACTCCCATAATGGACTAATTACCATTACCGCCGTAACATTATTCTATTTAGAACAACAATTGAAAATACTATCGCTATACAATCCAAGCATAATATAGTTTAATTCGTTACAATTCTATGAACCCAATAAAAATTTTCATTTGATCAACCTCAAATTATCCAATTACCACTTCTTACAGAGGTAGAAAGCGACAAAGGTATAAGACACACAAACAAGAAAATACAGTTTACTTCCCTATAGCGAGCATCGTCGTTACAACTATGTAATTTAAAACCTTCGGCACGCGATTTAAATTATTGATCGTACCAATCGCTATTTACGAAATTATGCTTTAATTATTTGGGTCTAGACCCCTAATTCTGCGTCTCAGACACAACTACCTTGTTTGACCTCCCGTAGTCCACGGAGGGGGAAGTAAGAGCTACGGTCAAGAGAAACCATTGCAAAGCCGAGATTTGAAACTCGTTGGATGGGGAACCCAATTCAAAATTTGCAATTCGTTAAGCTGACATTGTTTAGCAAAGATGATAATAGGGGCGAACGTCCAATAAATTATTATGGACGTTGGTTAGATAGCGAGTCACCGGAGGATCAGACCGGTGATACTCGAATCCAAGGGAAGAAGAGCCCAACAAGGCGATATGATTGGTTGGACAACGAGCCACCTTTTTTTTTATGTATTATTACAACTTTACGGTAAAGAACATGATTTGAGTTATTTTTACAATTAGCAAAGAAATGCAAAAGCAAAATGAAAAAACAGTTTTGTAAATTTCCTTAATTAATTATCGTGCATTACTATTATTCTATGTCTAACTAACATGCAAACTAAAATATTGATTACTATTTCCTACTCTACTTCATGCAATTAATACTACTCACTACATGCGCGCGACCTAATATGCTTATTAGGTTTTTCTCTTGCAAATGTTGTTGTTAGTTCTCTATTTGATTTGCGCGTTACTATGCGAAGTCATGTTATGCAGTGCTAACTTAAATTCTATCCCAAAACCTAAATAAAAATAATAATTTCCTATTTGCAAATAAAATAAAATAAATTTACTCCATGAAATTACAATAAGCAAAAGAAAGAAAAATTTAAAAGGTAAACAGCGATGAAACTAAATTGGTTAAAGTTGTACTAAAAATAAGTGGTTGTATACCTTATGGTTATCACTAGAGTGGGTAGTTTCTTTGTGTATTGTATGTGTGGTTGGAAGTGCTGCGCCGGGTCTGGGATTTTTATTTTTGCTGAGCAGTTACCCAGACCTCGTTACCATGTCCAGCCGCGTCTAGGCGCACTTTACCTACCATCTAGCTTTTCGCCACTGTTCCTACCAATTGTAAAAATATCGTGTTATGTACCTTAAAAATACCCTTTTACAGGAATGGAACAAAATAAAATTTCTTAATCTTCTAATCTACACTACCTTAAAAACTAAAAGCTTTACGCTTTTCCAGTTTGTATATCCTCGGTTGGTCCTTCGGTATATATCATACCGGTATCTTCAAACGAGGATGTGTTGGACACGACCTGATGGTTTGGTCTCGGTGTTGATGTCATTATCGGTGTTTGGCATTATCGTCTCTGATTCTGATTGTGGTTTCTTTCCACTTTGTCGATTATGTAGTTTAAGTCTACTATTCTTTCTTCGTCTTGTATGACTTCTGTCATTGCCATGTCCGTCAGACGATTTCGCTGTTCTTGTACGTCTGCAATTTGTATGCATTCCAGTATCATGTGCTCTGAAGTTCCTATTACTCCGCATTCACATAGATTGCTTTCAGCAATTTTTCTATTGTGAAAGTAAGTTGGATAAGGCCCATGACCTGTTATGAAATGGATTATACCGCTATTCAATTTCAGTTTTTGTGTCATCCGTTGACGGATGTTTGGGAAGAAGTCATACACTCGTCTTCCTGTTTCCGAGTTTGACCATCGCTCTTGCCAGATTTCGAAAATAGCCTCATTAATATCTGTCTTACTTCTGGCTTCCCTTCCCAACAATCTCGTGAACTTGTCGTTTCTCATTTTCTTCGTCCAATACGTGGCTGCTCGTTTAATGACTTCCAAGTCCATTGGGAGAATTCCTAGAGTTACTGCCAGGGCGTCTGTTGCAGTTGTTCTATAAGCTCCTGTCATTCTGACCATTATATTCCTTTATGCCCTGTTTAGCTGTTCTCGAGGCTTTACCTGTTTCGCCGTTTCTGCCCATACACTTGCTGCATATGTTATTATGCCTGTCATTACAGCATTAAAATAAGTTTTGATTAGCCTCAGGGGCAATTTATATGTTCTCGTAGCAAGGCTAGCTATGGCGTACATTGCCGCTGTTGCTGCTGAGCAGGTATTTTCTATGTGCTTAGAAAAATGTAATCTTTCCGCCATGGAAACACCTAAATACTTTGTCAATTGTTTCCTCTTAATGGATGTTGTTCCTAGTTTTATGATTGGATCCCTCTTTAGCATTCCCCTCATGATCGCATAGGTTTTTTCTTGTAATACGGACAATTTGTTGATATCACACCATTTAACAATCTTGTGTAAGGTGTTAGACAAGTTATCTTCAAGTTCTTTTCTACTCTTCCCTTGGACAATCAGTACTATGTCGTCTGCGTATGCTATTATCTTTACATCGTCGTCGTTTTGTTCGATGCTATTGAGGAGATCCTCCACCACTACATCCCAGAAGATGGGGTCGCAAACGGAACACTGCGGGACAGCCTTTTGTTATTCTCTTTGTCACAATATTTGTTTTTCCTGCTTGCAGCGTCGCGTACCTGTCCTGGCAGTAGCTCCTGAACGTCCGATACAAGTCCGATGGATAGTCCAAGTCCCTTAATCTGTTGAAAAGAGCAGGCCACCAGAGGTTAAAAAAAAATTAATTTAAAAATTAATAAAGATTGTCATCACATATTTTGCTGTGGATGTTTCTATTTCACTTAACAGCTTGTTTATGGCATCCTCCGTAGATTTACCTTTTCTATAAGCGTATTGATTGCTGTTCATGGTTTTTTTTTGTAGTCTATGATTTTGGAGACGACTGCATAGAATTTTTTCTAATAGTTTCCCCATGATATTCAACAGGCAAATTGGTCTGTACGATTTTGGGTCTTTTTTATCTTTTCCTTGCCCTTGATATAATACCGTCACATTCGCCTGTTTGTATATCCTGGGGAATTTTCCTTGCACTATACATGCGTTGAAAAGCATCGTAGCTATCGGAGCCAATTAGAGTTGAACTGCCTTGATTATTTCAGCCGGGATGTTATCCGGACCAGGTGCTTTTCCGTTTTTACACTGATTTATGAGAAACAACGTCTCTTCAACCGTTACTTCCTCCGTTTTTTCCTCTGATGGACATCGCTCTGCCAGCCTGTCTCTTAGCTGCCTTTGTTCGGGTCTTTCCTGCTGATCGTCATCGTCCGAAAGAAGTGAGTGAAGCACCTTACTTCACTTTGCCGTTTCTTGCTAATCGTTTGTAAAACTTCCATCTGCTTTTTGCAGCGTGGAAAATGTTGTTGGCGATCTTACTTTCTGCGTAATTATTTTGTACGGCATACCCCAGGGGTCAGTAGCTAAATTTTCCTTTACGAATTTTGTTGCACATATTTCTTTCTCATTTTCTATCAGTGTTTTGTACTCCCTTTTTTCGTTTAGGAATTCCTGAAGGAGCTCGAGCCTCTCCTCACATCTACGTGCATTTTGATATCTTTTTCGTTTCCGCCTTACAGCCGCTCTTTTCTTTTGAAGTGTATCGCTCCAAAAATCATATGTTCTTTGTCTCATTGTGGTAAATCTAGAAGTAGCCACGTTCGTGGCCTCTTTTAGCGATTCATTTATATCCTTCGCGAGGTCGTCTATTTGTATAAGTCTGTAGACCGTTACGGAGGCACCTGCTCGTCCTTGATAAGTTGGCGGATGTCCTGGTTTATTTTCAACTTCAAGGCCCAGTTCTTGTATCAGGTTTTCCAATTCCTCTCCTCTCGTATTAGTTCCTGAGCTATGCCACAGAAGGGAATTAGCATTTACATCAGCCGTCAGAACTGCCGGTGTGTATCTGTATTCTATATAGAGCTCTCTGGTTTTTTCAATATGTGGGATGATATCTTCCGACTACTGGTATTACTGGTTGATAAGCACCCACCTATTTTTGTCATTTTGTAGCTCAATGCATGCACAGTGAGCGTCATTAAACTGCGGCAGACTGGTTATGACGAAGGAGATGTTTAGAACCACTGTCACAACGAGTCATCGGAGGATCAGACCGGTGGTACTCGAGTCCGAAGAGGAAGAATGCCCAGCAAGGCATTACGAGATAGGAATGCCTTTATCATGGATGCAACCTCAAACCAGGAAACGATTTATTGAGAAAATAAAGAGATACGGGCTAGTTGCAAGAACTAGCCTCTAACGGTATAAGTGGTAGATATATTTTGGATCTTTTCGCGTCTTTTCGCGAAAAGATCCAAAAACGACGATCAAGAAATTAAGGGGCAATTGGGGGAGTACGAGGGTTCATTTTAGTCCTCTCTAGCTATCCTTGAAAAAGAATTAATAAGATAACGCGGTGTCCTGCGTGAGCGACGAATACGACGCGACGCGACGCAACACGACGCGACGTAATGCTACACGCGACAAATGTCCTACGTGATTTTGGTCATTACTTCTCGAATCATGGAGAAGTACAGCACAATTTTGCTTGAAAGTTCATATTTAAAGTACAGACTTTTAAAAAAAATATCGTAAAAAGTACAGAAAGAAAACAAATATAGTATTTTTACAAAGAAACACATTTGGCGAGTTCCATCATTTATATCCAAAATTAAGAAACGATTCTAAAATGTTTAAACAATATTGTGGAGTGTTACCTTCTACTTTCGATTACATTATTGCTGGTATTAAGTCTGAATTTCAAATAAAAACAACAAATTTTCAAAAACCTATTTCTATTGAAGAAAGATTACTGTTGACATTGCGGTGAGTACATAGAAATGAAACTACATAATATTGTATTATTGAAAATATTTTAATTATTATGAAATTATCACTGAGCTGAATCACGAGAAGTGAAGTAACTCATCGTTGAAGATTCTGTGTTTGATGGGGTATTCAGTTTTGATATTTCGTTGATGAGCATCTCCTGAACCTGAGTCCGAAATAATAATTTATTCAGAGATGGTAGCTTTTTCATATACGGCATTATAGACTTGAACCAGTTCAAGTCGTCGTCGACTTCATTTAAATCTTTCTTCATTAGGTCTATTTTTTCTCGTTCGAGTGTTATTAAAATTTCTTCAATACTTTTTGCTGCACTTTCTTGTACCTTTTGGTTAGACAACGCTCGCGATGGGGTATGCAACGATCCAGGTGTCGAGGTATCATATCGTATCTGTGCCGAAATAGCATTTTGTGCAGTTGCAGCATCAGTCGTAGGGCTATCAATTGTTGCCAAATTGGTATCATCTGTATTGAACTGCGATTCATCGGTTTGTGTATTGTATGATGTTTGCTCAGAAAGAATAGACATCATTGTATCATCATCGATAATGTCGCTTTCATCTAATATTTCATTTTGAATATTACTAGTAGTTTTACGAGGTTTCAAAATTGTCTTTAAAAATTGCATTGATTCAAAATGTCGCCAATCGCCTTGATATTGACCATTTTGATCTGCACCCGAACCCGATCTTGGCTTTTCTACTTTTTTAAGCTCTCTGTTAGAGGAATCTCTTAAATTCTTCCACTTCTTTTTCACATCATCAGCTGAAATTGAAACAATATTATTATTTACAGATATTTGGTTACTGGAACACCATATAGAAAGTTATCATTCAATTTCCGAATATCAAAAACTGCCATTTCAAACATAGTGAAAGAAGTGTGTACTGCAATTTGGAAGACTTTAGTAATAAAACACCTATATGTTGTAGGTATGCCTATACCTACAACTGAAATGTGGAAAAGTATCGCAAAAAAATTCTGGGAGAAATGGCAATTTCCTAATTGCATTGGTAGCCTTGATGGCAAACACATACGTATTAAGAAACCAAAAAAATCTGGTTCTATGTACTATAATTATAGGGAATTTTTCTCTATTGTATTACTAGCCTTAACTGATGCTAACTATAAATTTATAATGGTTGATATTGGTGCCTATGGAAAAGATAACGACGCTGGAGTTTTTCACGCGTGTACTTTACGACAAGCAATAGAACATAAAAAATTACAAATACCGGAACCCGACTTTTTACCAAATACCCTCATTAAAGCGCCTTTTGTGTTTGTGGGTGATGCTGCATTCCCATTAAAAACATACCTTCTGAAGCCTTATGCACAAAAAAATGTCAGCGAGGGAGATATTAAAGAGCGGTTCAACTATAGATTGTCTCGAGCGAGGATGGTCGTTGAGTGTTATTTTGGTTCAATAGCGTCAAGATTTGGATTACTTAATAGGCCAATTGAGACAGATATTGAAAATACAATTAACACTATAAAAGCTATAACTCTACTTCACAATATAATACGTGATCTTGAGAGTAATTGCGAAAATTTGACGTCAACTTCGTCACCTCATCTTCAACCATCAAGAAGATATAATGCCTCAAGTCAAGCAGCCATACATACAAGAGAGACATTCGCGAAATATTTTAATGAACATTGAAGGTTTCATATTATTAAATTATTTCGATGTCTCTATAAAATATATTTTATCTTCTAATATCAAGTATCCATTCGCTTCTTTAGGCTATTCTGCCAATATATTACTATATTAAATTACTAAACTTGATAATAATTTAAATAAAACTTACCTGTGCATTCTAATGCTTCGGCAACATTCTTCCAACTTCTTTGTATTAATAAACGATTCCTATAATGTTTATGTTTTTTGTCCCACAACAATCTTTGCTCACGCACAGCGGCGATCAACGCTTCTGAATCAACAATTACGTAGTTCGTGGTGTCGCATCTGGTCGCCCTCAAAACAAGTCCGCGTTACGTCGCGTCTCGCCGCTGACTGTCATATAGGCCGCAAGTAGGGTATGCCGTTGAGTTGATCGCGTTCGTCGCGTTCGCAGCGTCGCGTTGCGTCGCGTTCGTCGCTCACGCAGGACACCACGTAAGCGTTGAGAGCGACGAACTTCACGCCTTGTTCGTCTCAAAGCTAAAGGTATATTCAAGTCATGTTCTACAGTCTGCTCATTGGTTTGACCACCCTCAATCTCGCCCAAAAATTCATGCTCAACAATCATTTCTATGTTCTCCTCGTCATCACTCTTTCTTTCACTTTCTCTCACTTTAACTTTCTTCGCCAAATTTTCTAGAAAATCTCTCCCCAATAAACCATCAGATAACAAAGGCAAACTCTGATCACAAACATAGTAATGAAAATTCCCTAATCCAACTCGTTGACCAATTCCTAAACTAACTTCCGTTGTCCCTAAAAATTCTATCGGATGACCCGTAATTCCTGTTACTGATCTCTGATCTTCTATTTTATTTATAACGACATTTTCTACACAATAATCTTTAATCAAACTAATTGGAGACCCCGTATCTATAAACATAGCTTGATCGACCCCATTTACTGTTAAATTTATGAACAAAGGCCGAATTTCTACCAAATTATTAATTGTAAGGATTGAATAATTCTTCGAAGTAACTGACGATTGACTTTTAGTGATAACAATAGGAGACTTTATTTCTTTTGTTGGCTCAATGCATTGTTGATATTTTCCTGCGGGTTGAGCCGCTCCACAGGATGTATAAAGTTTAAATTCCTCGATTGATTACGGTGAGTGATCCTTCGCGAGGTCGTCTATTTGTATAAGTCTGTAGACCGTTACGGAGGCACCTGCTCGTCCTTGATAAGTTGGCGGATGTCCTGGTTTATTTTCAACTTCAAGGCCCAGTTCTTGTATCAGGTTTTCCAATTCCTCTCCTCTCGTATTAGTTCCTGAGCTATGCCACAGAAGGGAATTAGCATTTACATCAGCCGTCAGAACTGCCGGTGTGTATCTGTATTCTATAAAGAGCTCTCTGGTTTTTTCAATATGTGGGATGATATCTTCCGACTACTGGTATTACTGGTTGATAAGCACCCACCTATTTTTGTCATTTTGTAGCTCAATGCATGCACAGTGAGCGTCATTAAACTGCGGCAGACTGGTTATGACCAAGGAGATGTTTAGAACCACTGTCACAACGAGTCATCGGAGGATCAGACCGGTGGTACTCGAGTCCGAAGAGGAAGAATGCCCAGCAAGGCATTACGAGATAGGAATGCCTTTATCATGGATGCAACCTCAAACCAGGAAACGATTTATTGAGAAAATAAAGAGATACGGGCTAGTTGCAAGAACTAGCCTCTAACGGTATAAGTGGTAGATATATTTTGGATCTTTTCGCGTCTTTTCGCGAAAAGACGCGAAAAGATCCAAAAACGACGATCAAGAAATTAAGGGGCAATTGGGGGAGTACGAGGGTTCATTTTAGTCCTCTCTAGCTATCCTTGAAAAAGAATTAATAAGATAACGCGGTGTCCTGCGTGAGCGACGAATACGACGCGACGCGACGCAACACGACGCGACGTAATGCTACACGCGACAAATGTCCTACGTGATTTTGGTCATTACTTCTCGAATCATGGAGAAGTACAGCACAATTTTGCTTGAAAGTTCATATTTAAAGTACAGACTTTTAAAAAAATATCGTAAAAAGTACAGAAAGAAAACAAATATAGTATTTTTACAAAGAAACACATTTGGCGAGTTCCATCATTTATATCCAAAATTAAGAAACGATTCGAAATTTTTAAACAATATTGTGGAGTGTTACCTTCTACTTTCGATTACATTATTGCTGGTATTAAGTCTGAATTTCAAATAAAAACAACAAATTTTCAAAAACCTATTTCTATTGAAGAAAGATTACTGTTGACATTGCGGTGAGTACATAGAAATGAAACTACATAATATTGTATTATTGAAAATATTTTAATTATTATGAAATTATCACTGAGCTGAATCACGAGAAGTGAAGTAACTCATCGTTGAAGATTCTGTGTTTGATGGGGTATTCAGTTTTGATATTTCGTTGATGAGCATCTCCTGAACCTGAGTCCGAAATAATAATTTATTCAGAGATGGTAGCTTTTTCATATACGGCATTATAGACTTGAACCAGTTCAAGTCGTCGTCGACTTCATTTAAATCTTTCTTCATTAGGTCTATTTTTTCTCGTTCGAGTGTTATTAAAATTTCTTCAATACTTTTTGCTGCACTTTCTTGTACCTTTTGGTTAGGCAACGCTCGCGATGGGGTATGCAACGATCCAGGTGTCGAGGTATCATATCGTATCTGTGCCGAAATAGCATTTTGTGCAGTTGCAGCATCAGTCGTAGGGCTATCAATTGTTGCCAAATTGGTATCATCTGTATTGAATTGCGATTCATCGGTTTGTGTATTGTATGATGTTTGCTCAGAAAGAATAGACATCATTGTATCATCATCGATAATGTCGCTTTCATCTAATATTTCATTTTGAATATTACTAGTAGTTTTACGAGGTTTCAAAATTGTCTTTAAAAATTGCATTGATTCAAAATGTCGCCAATCGCCTTGATATTGACCATTTTGATCTGCACCCGAACCCGATCTTGGCTTTTCTACTTTTTTAAGCTCTCTGTTAGAGGAATCTCTTAAATTCTTCCACTTCTTTTTCACATCATCAGCTGAAATTGAAACAATATTATTATTTACAGATATTTGGTTACTGGAACACCATATAGAAAGTTATCATTCAATTTCCGAATATCAAAAACTGCCATTTCAAACATAGTGAAAGAAGTGTGTACTGCAATTTGGAAGACTTTAGTAATAAAACACCTATATGTTGTAGGTATGCCTATACCTACAACTGAAATGTGGAAAAGTATCGCAAAAAATTTCTGGGAGAAATGGCAATTTCCTAATTGCATTGGTAGCCTTGATGGCAAACACATACGTATTAAGAAACCAAAAAAATCTGGTTCTATGTACTATAATTATAGGGAATTTTTCTCTATTGTATTACTAGCCTTAACTGATGCTAACTATAAATTTATAATGGTTGATATTGGTGCCTATGGAAAAGATAACGACGCTGGAGTTTTTCACGCGTGTACTTTACGACAAGCAATAGAACATAAAAAATTACAAATACCGGAACCCGACTTTTTACCAAATACCCTCATTAAAGCGCCTTTTGTGTTTGTGGGTGATGCTGCATTCCCATTAAAAACATACCTTCTGAAGCCTTATGCACAAAAAAATGTCAGCGAGGGAGATATTAAAGAGCGGTTCAACTATAGATTGTCTCGAGCGAGGATGGTCGTTGAGTGTTCTTTTGGTTCAATAGCGTCAAGATTTGGATTACTTAATAGGCCAATTGAGACAGATATTGAAAATACAATTAACACTATAAAAGCTATAACTCTACTTCACAATATAATACGTGATCTTGAGAGTAATTGCGAAAATTTGACGTCAACTTCGTCACCTCATCTTCAACCATCAAGAAGATATAATGCCTCAAGTCAAGCAGCCATACATACAAGAGAGACATTCGCGAAATATTTTAATAAACATTGAAGGTTTCATATTATTAAATTATTTCGATGTCTCTATAAAATATATTTTATCTTCTAATATCAAGTATCCATTCGCTTCTTTAGGCTATTCTGCCAATATATTACTATATTAAATTACTAAACTTGATAATAATTTAAATAAAACTTACCTGTGCATTCTAATGCTTCGGCAACATTCTTCCAACTTCTTTGTATTAATAAACGATTCCTATAATGTTTATGTTTTTTGTCCCACAACAATCTTTGCTCACGCACAGCGGCGATCAACGCTTCTGAATCAACAATTACGTAGTTCGTGGTGTCGCATCTGGTCGCCCTCAAAACAAGTCCGCGTTACGTCGCGTCTCGCCGCTGACTGTCATATAGGCCGCAAGTAGGGTATGCCGTTGAGTTGATCGCGTTCGTCGCGTTCGCAGCGTCGCGTTGCGTCGCGTTCGTCGCTCACGCAGGACACCACGTAAGCGTTGAGAGCGACGAACTTCACGCCTTGTTCGTCTCAAAGCTAAAGGTATATTCAAGTCATGTTCTACAGTCTGCTCATTGGTTTGACCACCCTCAATCTCGCCCAAAAATTCATGCTCAACAATCATTTCTATGTTCTCCTCGTCATCACTCTTTCTTTCACTTTCTCTCACTTTAACTTTCTTCGCCAAATTTTCTAGAAAATCTCTCCCCAATAAACCATCAGATAACAAAGGCAAACTCTGATCACAAACATAGTAATGAAAATTCCCTAATCCAACTCGTTGACCAATTCCTAAACTAACTTCCGTTGTCCCTAAAAATTCTATCGGATGACCCGTAATTCCTGTTACTGATCTCTGATCTTCTATTTTATTTATAACGACATTTTCTACACAATAATCTTTAATCAAACTAATTGGAGACCCCGTATCTATAAACATAGCTTGATCGACCCCATTTACTGTTAAATTTATGAACAAAGGCCGAATTTCTACCAAATTATTAATTGTAAGGATTGAATAATTCTTCGAAGTAACTGACGATTGACTTTTAGTGATAACAATAGGAGACTTTATTTCTTTTGTTGGCTCAATGCATTGTTGATATTTTCCTGCGGGTTGAGCCGCTCCACAGGATGTATAAAGTTTAAATTCCTCGATTGATTACGGTTATCTTGATTGCGGGCCGTAGGGCTGCTACCCGTCGCCGATTGTTTATTTTGGTGCTGAGTATTGTTTGGTCTAGATTCATTCCCACGAAAATCGCTTTGGTAGTGTCGGGGACTCTCACGCTGGTTATCGCTAGCTGCTGATTTAACTGAAAACTGTTTATAATTTGGATAACGACTTCCTCCGGCCTGGCCTCGAGAACTTTTACAATCTCTACTGAAATGCCCTGATTTATCACAATTGAAACAATTCAAATTATTAACTTTTTCTTTATTAGACAAACTATTATTAACCTTATAATGAGAAGTTCGAGCATTAGAGGAATCACAATTTTTAGATATGTGTCCCAATCGACCACATTTAAAACAAGTTGAACCATTAGATTCCGGCCTAGAAGAGATATTATTTTCGCACAAGGGCAAATATAAATATGTTCGGGATGTTAACGGTCTCGGGCGCCACCTTATGTTTAGAGAGTTAAGGAACTCTTTCGCCTCCAAGTAGCTTTTGGGGTTACAGTCGGAGATTCAGGGATTCGGTAAGGGAAAGAAGAAAACAAGAAAATTCGGAAAACAAATAACTATAAACTTTATTAATAATAAAATAAACAAATAGGAGAGCAGTTTATTAATTTTTAACGACGGTCGGAGAATGGGGACGGTGGGAATAAATTGACAAGACTTTGACTTTATAATAAATGAGTTTGAATTAACCAAACAAAAAAAATGAGGCGGAGGTATAGGATACACCTGGGTGTATCCTAAGGTGTAAAGGAACGGAATACACGAAGAACCTTCCAAGAGTATTAAGGTTGGGACAAAATGCACAAAAATTAATGAAAGTTAACAAAAATAAAATCAGTCTTTCAAAATAAATCGGACTTACGGTAAAATTTAAATACGGGTATTTCTAAGAAAATAAGCGGATGTCTTCGGAACTAATCACGGCTGTTGCGGACTGTTGAAATTGTCGTAGAACTGATGAAGAACTGTTAAAAATCAGAATTTTTGTCGGCTGTTTATACCATTTTGGGACGAAAACTGGATTTTTCCGAGTGGGGGATCGTATCAGTACAAGTTATCAAAGACTAATTTACAATGCGCGGCGCTAATTAACAAAAATAGCAACATTCTGACGGCGCTATCGGATGCGGGACATAAAATTACATAATTACAGTCTTTGAACGGGTAAAATCGGTTAAGGAACGGCGGAGTAATTAACAATTAATCAACAATAATTAACAGAAAAATTTATGACACAAATCACAAAATACCCTCACTTATACGGAAAATCACAAAAATATTTTTAACAAAACCGGCCACTGTGTTTACGGCACTTATATTCACAAACGTTTCCCCGACCACGTGTTTCACGTTAAAACCAATTAATCGGTATTAATTTACGCGCACCTTAACACAAAACAAGTTCAGCAGTTGGGCGATGTTCGGGATAATCCTACATGGGCAATATTTTCCACGGATGACTATCAGGAACGGAGTAATTTAATTAATTATGATGCGGGATGATTTTCGGTGAATAATTGTGTTAATAATAAGCGGATCATCTTTAAAATCGTTCAACGGTTATTTCATGATATTTGTAAATGTTTGAAATTGGTTTGATCGTTCTACGATTTCTAATTCCGCAACATAAAAAATAGTCGCTGTACGGTAGCTCGATGGTAGCTCACTGGCTACTGAAACTTCCTGGGGACGGTCGGCTGGACTGATAGAAACATGTTGCTTGTCGTATCTTCTTTGAAAATTTGTTAATTTCGGAATTATTTAATTATTTGATAACAATTTTTCGGAGAGCACATGTTTTCGTGATTCAGCAATTTTATTAATTACTTTCATTTATTGATGATTCGGTCAGGGAACGTTGTTGGAATTTAAGATAACGGTTTCGAAATGGAAAATGGAGAAAATCAAAGTTTAATTAAGAAAATTATCGAAATTAATAAAATGTCAACTGGGTTGCATAAACGGGCGGTGATAAGGAGATTAGATATCTGTTTCGGAATTTCTACAAATCGGGTGGAAACTGTAACGTATCGAGGTAGTGTGCGAAGTATACTCGGATGTATTTAATTTTCGGTAATTTTTCGGGATTTTTGGTTTTTGAAAAATAAAAATAGTGTAACTTCGTTACACACTCCCTTTTGTTCGGTAAAAAAAAAAACGTAAGCGTTTTTTTTCTTCTTTAACGATGGAACTTAGTGAATCTAACTGTCTGGCGGTACGGTCAGAATTCAAAAGAAAATGATAAATTCTCGGAAATGAAAAAGATGAAATAATGAATCATTCGGTTATTAAAATAAATAAAACAAAATTCGAGGAATGGAGAGAAAGAAAAATGAATCCGGTTATCTCAACCTAAAGGAAAATTAAAAGAAAATAAAAATCATGGACGACTATGTCCCAAAACAATATTTTTCAGTCTTTCTGGTCGGTGGGTGTCGGTATCCTCCACACCTTGCAGGAGCTGCAATAGGTGCATTTGCACCACCGAGACATCGTGCCCGTCTTCCCACATCTTGAGCAGAAGAGAATCGGTTCGAACTGGCAGTTTTCCCGCCGATGCCCTTCATTACCGCATCTCCAACAAGTGTCTTTGCTGACTTTAATTACCGCCCTCGGTGATTCTGGTTGTTTTGGTGGTGTCGGTTTTTCGGGATTCTCTTTCGGTTGCTTATTTAGGGACATCCCTAGCGCGTCTAGAATTTCCCAGAGTGGCGGTAATGGTGGCGGTATCACTTCGTCAGTTTGCGTGCCGAAGTCTTTATATTGTTTGCTATTATTTGCGGTGTTCTCTGTTGTTGGTTCGTCGAATATGTTCTCTGTTGTCGGTTCGTTAGAGATGTTCTCTGTTGTCGGTTCAAGGATATGTTCTCTGTTGTCGGTTCGACAGAGATGTTCTTTGTTGTCGGTTTGCCAGAAATGTTCTCTGTTGTCGGTTCGCCAGAGATGTTCTCTGTTGTCGGGAGAAACGGATGAGTCGGATCGATGGTACTGTCATCTTCCTCGAAATTAAAGTCATCCCAGGACCCTAATGACACGATGTCTATGTCCATATCTGACATGTTCTGTAGAAGAGAAAAGTTATTATTCGTAATTTCAAGGCAAATTATTTTATAGGGAAGACTGGTGGCGGATAACGGCACAACACAACGGATTATATTACGGTAATTAACGGGGAACGGCTCTGACGGTTCGGTCATCCCGGGCTGTTAGAAGCTGCCGAATTCTTCCTGTCTTCCCCTCCGGTCTGAACCTTTTTAGCGCATTGGTATAGGCGGGAGTCAGTGGTTCGCCGCTAAGGATCACTTCTGCCAAATCCGCATCAGTTATCGGGGTCTCTTCGGGTTTTGGTTCGGTGTTTTGTTTGGTTGGGTTATCGTCAGAGGAGGGAGTGCTCAGGGTATTTAAATCGGTGACAGAAGTTGGCGGAGAAGGTTCAAATGGCTCTGTGCCGTTCAAATTCAACCTTGAGAGTAATATTTGACACGGCATTATCACCCTCTTCCTCCTGTTGGCCTCGATTCTTCCCTGGAGCTCTTTGGCTATCTCCTTGGCCTTCTCTTCCCTCTGACTTTCCCAACTCCTCTGCCTCGCCCGGTCGATGGTCGGATCCGTTGCAAATTGCGGCTCGCCTTTCGGTCGTTGTACCCTTTTCGGCATCTAGAGTACGGTAAATATTCGGTTTTAGATCTTTGACATGGACACGGTAGGATCGGTTTCCACGGACATTTTGGATTTCATATACAACGGGTGATAGGATGCGAGACATAACATAGGGACCGGAGTAGTTCGGAGCTAGTTTCGCCACAAAACCTTTCTGTTGCGACGAGAGATGATGTTCTCTCTTCATTACTAGTTCTTTTAATTTCGGTCGACAGTCTCGTCTTCGGAGGTTATAATGATAGCTTTGTTCATTAAACCCTCGGGCTATCCTCATTCAGACAAAATCGGTAATGTCCTTCATTTTCTGAAGTTTTGAGGCATGTAAAGTTCGGTCATGTCTCATGTCTTCACTTTCCAATTCCTATGACTCTGGTTCATTTATCCGGTAAAGACCTTTCGGGACTTCTAATTCTCTTCCAAAGTTTAAAAATGCTGGGGAATATCCGGTAGTGTCGTGTTTTGCGGTATTGATTGCGAAGACAAAATCGGGTAAAAATTCATCCCATAATTTGTGATTCTCTTCAAAAAATTGTGCGATCATGGTATTAATCGTTCGGTTGGTCCGTTCAACGGGATTTGCTTGCGGAGTATACTGTGGAGTCGGACGGTGATGAATTCCAAGATCATCCAATTACTCTTGAAATGGCTGTCCGGTGAATTGTGTTCCATTATCGGTTATAACGGTCTTTGGACATCCAAACTTTGTTATTACGGTTTCATACAGTGCTTTGGACACTGCCTTTGCTGTGGCGCTTCGTAGAGGTCGGCACTCTACCCACTTCGTGAAACGATCTAGAAAGACTACTAGATAGCAATTTCCTTTTTTTGATCGCGGTAATGGGCCTACTAAATCGGTGCTTACTATTTCCCATGGACGGTTATTTGGGTACGGTTGCATTTTTCCCGGCTTCTGTTGTTGTGATGTCTTATATCGTTGACACGACTTACAACTTCTAACATATTTCGCGATGTCTCGGAAAATTCCCGGCCAGTAATATCGTTGGGCGATCTTAGTAGCCGTCTTAGCAATTCCCAGATGTAGTGCCGTCAGTGAATTGTGATTTTCCTTAAGAATCTGGTGTCGTAATGATTTCGGAAGACAAAGTTTCCACGGGTCGGTCATCTCCATCTCATTAAAGTCTAGTGTATCCCAAGAATGTCGGTAGAGTCTCCCGTTTTTAATGCAATAGTAAGGATACAGTTTTGGATTTTTCTCAACTTCGGATTTCTTCCTTGAGTACCATTTACAGTTCTCGCCCTCTTCGGTGTTAATGATTGCTGAGTCGGTGGTTAACGGAGTTCGGGATAATGCATCAGCAATTTTAATTAATACTCCCTTTCGGTATTTGACATCAAAGTCGAATTGTTGCAGATACATAGCCCATCTAGCTATTCTTCCTGACGGACTTTTTATCGAATGTAACCATCTGAGGGATTGATGGTCTGTTATTACGGTAAATTTATATCCTTCAAGATACGGTCTCATTTTCTCTATGCCCCAGACTATGGCTAAACATTCTTTTTCTGTTACGGAGTATGATTGTTTGGTTTCGTTTAAAAAGCGGCTGGCATAGGCAATCAGATGTTCTCCTCCATCCCCGCTGGGTTGGGTTAACGCTGCTCCGAGTACTGTTCTGTTGATTTGGTATTTTTACAAATGGAACACGGGAATAAGGATTTGGACCTAAGTTGACAGGGACCTAACAATAAAACAATCCAATTTTCTTTATTCAACTAGTAGCGATAAGTTCTTTCCACCCAAACCAATTATCCCACAATACGTTAAATTTTGACAAAAAAGCTCACCCTAACTGAATTAAATTAATTTTTCAACTAAATTGACCAATTGACCAAAAATGGCACAACCCCACACCTGACACCAATTTGTAAGGAGCGGCTCTTACATTGACGTGAAGGTGTGTAATGCGTATGCGACAAATTGAAATTTGTCACGCATTTATTAATTTGGTCAAATTTCAACAACTCAAATTTAATCTTTACTTTAAAATTTATTAAGTAATAAAAAAAACTATAAAAACGGACAATGAAACAAAATTTATCGATCAAGAATAATAATAAAAAAAAATCTACAAATACAATTTAATAAACAAAAATCATTGAACAAAATCTATTAACGAAATTTATTGAACAACATTTATGAAAGATATACCAATCAACAAACTTAATCTCGATTCTCAACTGAAAGTACTGGAACTGCTCTCGACGGAATGCCAACGGAACTCAACTTCCAGAGGAACTCCCCGCGGAACTCCCCTAACTCGATTTTCGGAACTCGAGAAGTTCCCGGAGGAACGCACTATTCTTCCCGTCTGAGATTTTTAAACCCTTTCTCTCCGAACGCTCTTAATCTAAACAATCGTTTCCATTGGCCGACAATTCGGACAGTAGTAATGATTGCACCAACTAAAGTAGGGGAGAAATCATACAGCGAACCTTCACAAATTGAAAATTAAAACAAAATCAAACAACAAATTTAAATGTACCTACGGTTCGCTACAATGTGTAACACTGCGCTGCGCGGCGCAATTGAGTTAACTCAGTACAGTGTGTTACGTGCGCTGATACCCAACTTTAAAATGAGTCAACTCAATTGCGTAGTAGAGCACTTCGGGGTGGCTTGAAGATTTACAAATATGTATGTGGGTGAAAATTCCAGCCCTTAATCAGAGGCGGCGCTAGCCCCCTTGGCGCCCTATGCAGATCTTAGAAAATGCGCCCTTCTGAATGTTTAAAAAATTTTCAGTACCGTTTAAATTTACATATTTCCAGTGTTACTTATATTAAATACTAAAATAAAAAGCAATAGCAGATACTACATTTATTATTACATTTTTATACAGTATACAAAATACAAATGCTATTTTACATCTAAAAAAATAGATATTAACAATCATTAAACGTTTACTCTTCGTGCTTTAGCACTTAAAAAATTTTCAATTATCTCGTTGTTATCAATTTGATCACATACATCACTTTCTATTGCGATCAACGCAAGTCCGACAAGACGTTCTTGTGATAAAGTTGATCCTAAGATAGGTTTTTATAATTTTTAACCGTGAAAACGATCGTTCCCCACTTGAAACTGTTACCGGTTGCGTTAATAAAACCCGTAAAGCGATACTTAAGTTAGCATAAAATTTCTAAATTATTTTTATAAATATAACGTAGTGCACTGAAAGGGGTATTAATTGAATTTAATTCTGTTAGGAATATGTCTTTAAAACAAAGTAATTCATTAAATAATTCGGTAGAAATTATATCATTATCTTTTCCATCTGTAAGATATAGTTCGCAATAAGTCGTATAAGTCGTCGCAATGTTTTTTAAGATCGGTTGTATTTAAATTCGGTAAATTTCCTAAATTATGTAAAAAATTGAAATAATTATTATGAACTGTTAACTGTTCGCATCTTTCTTCTAGGGAATTTATAGTTGTATCTAAAATTACATTGAAGAAATTTATTTTAAAGCGCTCGCTTGGTGTTTGTGGGGTTTCATCCTTATGTTCATAATCGAATAGTCGTTTTTGTTTTCTTTTTCGTACGTTACCTAAGATTTGAAAGTCAGTAGGTATTTCGTGTATGGTAGCTAATTCGGATGAGGTTTCTATTAGATTTTGAAAACCTTCATCAGTGCGGTAATTTTTTACGTAAGTAGTTAAATTATTTATAGCTTTTAAAGCGGTTCCAACATCCATTTCGATCTTGATGTCTAAATTGAAGTTGCTGATGTCTAAATTAAATTCTTTAATTTTTTCTATTATATAATTGGTTAAACCTACACCAGTTGAATCTTTGATGTCAATGAAACCAAGAAAATGTTCTTGAATCTGAACTTGGTCATCAGTTGACACAAATCTTATAATAATGGTCATGTGCTCAGTATTACTGATATCCGGAGTACAATCCAATATAATTGAAAAATATTTTGCCTTTTGAATTAACAATAAAATCTTTTCTTTAATTTTTTTAGCTAATAAAGCAATTAATTCATTCTGTACATCTTTACTCATATAATGCACAGATTTCTTTTGTAACGTTTTTTGAAGATGACTAGACATAGTCACTTCAAATTTTGCCAGTAATTGTACAAGTTGTAAAAAATTTCCATTATTTCTAACAAATAATTGATCTGATTTTCCTCTCAAGGGAAGACATTGTTTACATAAATATTTTATAATTTCAATAAATCTTTCTAAAATCGCACGCCAGTGCTGTTTTTCCAACTCAAATAATTGTTCTTGTTGTTGATCAATTGTTCGTTTTGATTTCAACGCACGGTCTAAATGAACCCATTGTTTAAAGTTGTTTAAATGAGCTAAAGATGTTTCATGACTATGTAAAGTTTGTGACAAATTTTGCCATTTAGAATATCCAGTAGTAATTAGGCGGCTTGTATTAATATTCTCCAATGAGTGACAGGTAAACAATTTACAGCAAAAACAAAATACGCTATTGCTTTTTTCCGAGTACATTAACCAGTCTCTAGGAACAGATTCCGAATTTGGCATTTTACGATAATAATATGTATCGCTGAATTTTCTTCCGTTATCGTCAGATGGGTACAATACGTTTTGTTTCTTTGTCGGTCCGAGTTGAATTAAAAGTTTTCTTACTTTTTCATTTATTGGAGGCCATGTAGCTGGATCTTGAATATTGTTCAAAACATCTAATGTTGGTGTATCATCAGTAATCAGAAATTTTGTTGATGTGGATAAGGTTTCTTCAGAAGATGCTCCCTGCGGTTCGATTTCAGGTTCAGGAGATTTAGTATGTTGTGCGCTTTTGTCTGCAGAATGGCTTTGAGATGCCGGTAGTTGATCTTCACGTAGATTTTCATTCGATGGAACTGGTAAATCATTTTTTCTTCATTTCTTGTCATCAAATATTTCTTTATATCGTCTCTTTGTTTTTTCAACTCCAATTCTCTGGTCGCTTTGCGTTTTCGATTTTGATATCCGGAAAGTTTTTTCGACATTTTTAGGTGACAACTACAGGTTATTTTTTAATTTCATAAATTTAATGTAAATATAACACCTAACATAAACTTACCTATTTACGGATGAACAATTCACAAATAAACAATGGATTTCGAGAGGAGATACACTTTACACCCAGAGTACACAAACTAATGTGCAAATCTAAATAACAAGTCGAGTTGTTCTTTAGAAATCCCTAAACGCGACGCAACGACGCGACTATACGGCGACGCGACCCCAGACGCAGGGCTAAAAAAAAAAACGCCTAGTCGTCGTATAGACTTTTTTTTAGAAATAATGTATACAAAATAATAATTATCTTAATATACCGTACATACATGCATATGAAAAATGCCAACATTTTATTATTACTTCTTTTTTAATAATTTTTTAAAATAATTTTTATTATTGAGGTCTACGTTGGCGGCGTTGGCGCCCCCGTCATAATGCGCCCCCATGCGGTGCTTAGCTTGCTTACCGCATCGCGCCGCCCCTGCCCTTAATCACGTATAAAACCTTCATCTGCTGGAATTTGGAAAGAGACAGCAGGCGGCGCCGATGCAGTTGACCGGCGAGAGATAGAGCTGATGCATACAGTAACTGTGCTATGGCGCAATTGAGTTGATACATTGCGCTAACTCACTTAGGTGCGTTAGTATCAGTGTGTCAGCGCAGCAAATTTTGCTGCGTTACGCATGGTTAGTAGAGCCTCGTTAACCCGAACTAATTGGGACCGAAGGTGGTTCAGATTGTTAAAATCAAGGTTATGCAACCAAAACAACAACCCGCAACCAACGATACATCAGAATTCTTAAATTTATTTTTACAAAAATCAAAAATCAAAGCATAAATGTTACTTAAAGAATCTATATCAGTTCTATAGTTCACAGTATCATTGGTAATTGCTATGTGGAACATCTCCAAAAAAATTCTGTTGTGGTAATTATTACTCACATCTAAAACTTTAGTGTTATCAAAATCGAAGATATGACCATTATCCAAACTATGTTGTGCAAGAGCACAAGATCTCTTATTACAACGTATGTCACTTCTATGTTTGCTAATTCTCTTTTTTAACCATTGAGAAGTTTGTCCCACATAGCAACCACCGCAACCACCACATGAAATACTGTAAACAATCCCAGATTTGTAAGGTAAGGGTGTTGGATCCTTAAGGTTAGTAAATATAGATTGAGATTTACGTGGATAATGCTCCACTATTTTAGTATTTTCAAGATTGCAATGATTTTTGAACATTTTTACCAGCTTTTCAGTTAAACCCGGAATGTAAATAAGTTTTTTATATATCGGAGGATCAGCAGTCTCATTGTTGTCAGTCCGATTAGCAACATCACCATTAACTGTCATAACTCCAAACAAAAGTTTATTAAGTAACTTTGGGGGATACATGTTAGCAACAAAAATAGCCTTAAGTTTTTTCAAATTGACGTTAACCAACCCAGGTTCCGAAATTTTTCCAACTCTGTACTTCATGGCCAAAACTGTGTTAATTTTGTGTTTTATTTTATGTGATGATGTAAAGTGCACATATCTACCGGAAAAAGTCGGTTTCGTGTACCAATCAAATTCGATTTTATTGTCGATGTTTCTGATGACTTTCGGGTCCAAAAATGGAACAGTATTATTAGTTTCCCTTTCTAAAGTAAATTGTATATACTTGTTAAATTTGTTGAAACTATCTAAGATCGAATCTAACGAATTTTCAGGGATCGGTTATTATGTCATCAACGTACTTTTTCAAGAAAGGTAACTCAAAATCTAAAGTAGGTAATATTTTGTTTAACACATGGTCCATCACTATCTGTGCCAGAATCGGGGAGATTGGGGAACCCATGGGTGTACCGAAAATCTGCTTGTATGTAACACCGTTGAAAGTGAAAAACGTACTGTCACAAATGACAGATATAGCCTTCAAGAATAAATCTTTATCAACATCAAAATGCTCCAACACATAATCAAAATTCTCACTAATAATTTCCAAAACAAGCGATATGGGGACGTTGGTAAAGAGACTGACAACATCAAGAGAAACAATGACGTAACCCTGAGGAAACTCCAACCCTCTTACCTCTTCAACAAACTGAAAAGTGTTCTTAACATTATAGTCTGTTCTAGAGTCAAAAGCAACAGCGAGCATCTTATCAAAATGTGTAGAAATACCGTACGTAGCAGCGCCAACTGATGAAATTATAGGTCTTAGCGGAACATCAGTTTTATGAATCTTAGGGAGAAAATATGCCTTAGATATGACTGTGTTATGATTTATCAACCTTTTGAATTCTATATCATTAATAAAATTTTTATTTAACAGATCTTTCAACAAATTATTCATAAAGTTTTGAACATAATTAGTTTTGTCTTTGTTATTACCAAAAGATTTATAAGTATCAATATCTTTAAGCATATCTTCAGCCTTATTAACATATATTTCTTTTTTCATAATAACTGTGGTTGAACCTTTATCTGCTTTAGTGACAATGATATTAGAGTTTTCTTTCAAAAATTTCACCGTTTGTCTCTGGCAAGTAATCAAATGTGACTCCAACCAGGTAGGTGGAGAATCTCAGTTAGAAAATTAGTAAGGATGTTCGTCGCTCTCGCTCTTGCTTTATCTCTTATATTGGTGGATAATGAACCGACTATATTTTCTATTTCCATTAAGATGTGTTTAGCACAAAATGTTTTATCAGTTAAAGGGTACACGTATTTGGGGCCCAAAGCTAAAAAGTGTTTTACATTCTCTGGCGGATCTGTTTCTGACAGATTAACCAACCATTTATCTAGATTTACATTGATTGACGCTTTAAAATCAGCAATTATATCCTTATACAACTTATCAAACTTTCTGATGTTAGTTTGTTTCACTTTATTAAAAACTTTATTGTACCTCATGTGTAAATTATCTTTAAAGTTCAGTACAATGTTATGGGGCAACAAGTTTACATTAATTTTTTCGAACAATGAATTAATTGACTTATCTAATAATTTAACGTGTAGCTAACCTTTTTGAAAACTGTCCGATCTTCTCTTGTACCGGACCAGGCGCAACGTCTAGTAAACTTCTCAGATTCTTTGCTCCATTACTTATGTGGTTGGGGGTGACGCCATATTTACGACATTTAATTAAAAACGTGAGTCTGTTTCTTGTTTTTGCCAGTTTGATGTTGTTGTTAGAAATCGATTTTAGATCTGATTTCATTTGATATCCGTGGGAGATTTGTATGTCTTCGTAGAAGCCCATGATAACCTGCTGATAAGAACTTAGAAGGAGATATTTGTTTATCCCGTTAGCGACACGTAAAAGTTGTTGTTCCAGGATAGGATAAACTTTTATGTAATTTGAAAGTTTTGACTTGATATTTTGTAGTAAGTTCACTCCCTGAAGAAGATTCAATATAGAATCGAAATATTGGAATGATTAATTGATTATCGTTTCTTAATCCATTATCCTATCCTGGAACAACAACTTTTACGTGTCGCTAACGGGATAAACAAATATCTCCTTCTAAGATAAGAACATTTACATTTATTTACTTTCTAACGTTTTTACGAAGTCGACGAGATGCGCTGGATTCCCTTTTCCAACATCTTTTGATCCTTTGAATATTAAGCTCATACCTCCTCTTCCTAGTTCAGTAATTTCGCAATCTGTAATCACCTCCGCGATGCGTTTCGGTAAAAATACAGTGAATCTATCCTCCAAATCAACAACAACTGATGACCATGCACATGATGTAATCCGCTTCGCAGACTTAATCGCATACAATTTATCCACCTCTAATTCGGATATGTTCTTTTTCGGGAAAATTGATACTGTTATAATTGACTTAACCGTGACATACTAATAACGTGAGCTCTTAACTCTAAGAATAATCTTATTGGCCAACGCATGCTTTAACCAATCAAACAATTACAACTATAACAATTAGACAAAAGAAAAGGAAGGGTAGGATGAGTCGAGCAACGATCCCCTCCTTTCGAGAATGAATAAAAATATCAATAATTAATTAATAAAATCAGAACAGATCTGCGGATCGCTACATCACTTCCCCCTTGAAAAAAGAACGCTGCTATAATTGCGTTTTTTTTTCAACCATTATCATGCAATCACCTATTCGTATATTTACCAAAGGCAACATAGGTGGTTGCTTGATCTTATCTAACAACAAAATTAATGAATACAATAAGCAATTCTATATTTACTTATAGTCCGTAACTAGCATCACTAAAGATGTAATATTATCACTTCGGAAAATGACTCTATCGCGCACTCGAACACTTCGCGAGACTCATCACAACACTCTCCTTGTTTTGAAGATCAGCTGGGCTAGAACCCTCTACTCGGTAGA
Organism: Onthophagus taurus; assembly: GCF_036711975.1. Classification (NCBI taxonomy): domain Eukaryota; kingdom Metazoa; phylum Arthropoda; class Insecta; order Coleoptera; family Scarabaeidae; genus Onthophagus; species Onthophagus taurus. The sequence goes on from NC_091973.1 coordinate 16,402,980, forward strand.
TGTTGATGGTCTCATCCATGTTTGTATTTCGGTTACAGACGGATAAAAGGTTTTCTTTGGAGCTATCGTTTGTGGTTCGGAAGGAGCATTCGGTATAGTGGGAGTTGCGTCCTCAGGAATAGGTATTAAGGGTACTTCTGGATCAGGGTTGTTCGCCTGTGATCTATGTTTGTTTAATAACCACATGGTTAAGTTATTCCAGAGACTGGCCAGAATAATCAATCCACAACCCATTGTTCGATATAGAACGTAACCATTTAATATTACGCTAGCCAACCCTTTTAAGAAACGGAATAAATATAAACGGAACTATAATTCCAATGAAACCACTGATAGCCATACCCACTTCCGTAAACCAACCCCATAGGTATGATAGGGTACTTTTCGCAACTTGGGGTTGAATAGATTTACCACGTCTATATTACTCCCATGCGTATCTTTTCCTTGTAACCGTCTAATTAAAATGCTTTGAATCGCGTTTCGTTCCATTCCAAATCGGATTGCATCTTGCGCTTGAACCAAATCTTCTTGTGTGTACAACCCAGCGGCCCCAAAGGTATATAAGGGCGTGAATTTAAACACCACTTCTTCTTTTACTTCTAGCTTCTTCGGTGGATTTTGTAAGATTGGATGCGGACCCATAGATACCCATTTGTCTTCTAATTGAAAGATTGGTAGAGTCGCCACTTTACGATCTACTTCTTCGCCCATCTTAAATAGAATGTGCGTCAATGGAGCCATAAAATAGGTTTCGTTTGAGCTATCCGTCACTGGTAATTTGTTATAACATTTAGTAACCCGCCGAATTTGTACCACTTTAGGAATACATTGCAACACGTATAACACTTCCCCTATTACTCGACCAACATATCCGGGATGATTATTCAATAGGGTACTCACGGCATTAGGCGCAAGAGGAGCCATTAGCAATCTGTTCTGCAATATCTCTCTTTTCATCAAACAACGCCTTTGAACGGCGTCTCGGTACAAATTGTTTAAGGACTTCTTGTATGAATGTTCGACATACAAAAATTTACTATTGATATAAGCCGTTAAATCGACATTCCTCGGATTGATAACATGAGATGTTGGTATCAATTGCTGGTTCTCGACGAAGTAGAGAACCAATCTCGGGTGTTCAGTTAAATATATTTCCGAATAACAAACGAAACCTCTTTTTAGAATGCTGAGGGCAAAAATACGATCTTGATGCTCTACGACCACGTATTTATCGTTGTTATCTTTTATGGTCACCTGTGTTGCAGGTCCATGGTATAAAGTAGTATACTTTGACGTACACTCAACGGTCGGGAGTATATTCCACGCCACTTCCCCACATAATGTATCTATACAATATCCATCCAGGTAGGGACAACTTGTTCCACCACTTAATTTGACCATATTTTGTTCCAAACTCAATACAGCGTTGTAATCGCATATTTTAATGGTAACGGAACCCTGTACAACCACATCCGTCCAGGTTTCGCCGTTTTCAGTAAAGGTTTCACCCTTGCATTTACCTTCTTTATCAAGCATGCCATGAAAAATTAAGGGAACAACTATTGTGGAATTTGGCGTTATATTGTGAATAAGATGTCTACCCATTAGATTAAGGGATGTCAGCGTATGTATCTTTTTGCAATCCTCAGCACCCAAGGTATGTACAAAGGAATTGAGTTCACCTCGTACTTCAGAAAAATGGCTATGCATTCCACAATGAGTAATTGAACGCGTAGCCTCCACCAAACAATTATATACTTTTTGTAAATAGAATCGATTTCGTTGTAATATTTGAATATGGGTCACTTCCTCTATATAATCATCCGATAAAGTTGGACACTGCGCCACATCTTTTATCGATATTCTTGTAATATTGGTCGATGGAGCACTACAATCGTATACTATAATCGCCACAACCTCCGTGACGACCATCATGAAAACCACGATCCATTTTCCTGCACCAATTTACATAGGTAACAATGAGGTGTATATACTTTCTTACAAGGGGACCCTGAATGTTTCTCAATGGGACAACATTATCCATTGAGGATATTTATATAAGTAATAAAAACGCATTAGGAGCACGTGCTCTAGGAACTATTAGCACGTGCGCTAAGTATAGGGGAAGTTTAGCGCACACAAGATCGAGCACTAACAAGTATAGGACGCCCTTAGGAACCATTAGTACACGCTCTATATAATGGAAGAAGTATATAAGTACAGTACCAATAGAAGAAGTGTATAGGCACGGCACAAGTATATATATATATATATATATATATATATATATATAGCCCTATGGCTAAAAAAAAATATAAACATCTCACTGGAGGATTAGCACGTACGAGCTCGATCAATAACAGGCACAGACGCCCTATGACTGAAATCACAAGCGCTATTGGAGGAATAGCGCGTACGAGCTCGTTGAAGATGGCTGAAAAGCCTTTAATATATAACTGTATATAATTCTATATGGAAGAATGGCGCATACGAGCTCGTTCAATATGGCTGAAAAGCCTATAATATATGACTGTATATAACGCTATATAAAGGAATGGCGCATACGAGCTTGTTCAATATGGCTGAAAAGCCTATAATGTATGACTATATATATCTCTATATAAAGGAATTGCGCATACGAGCTCGTTCAATATGGCTGAAAAGCCTTATTGAACGAATATTTTCATCATTATTATCATCATTATTTTCATCATTATTATCATTACTATTATCATCATTATTTTAAAAACGCAATCGATTTTCCAAAAAGTCTTCTGGATAACTAAAATGACACCGCTTAATCGAAACGAATTCTTTTTCAATCACATCAAACGTCGAAAAGAAAAAGTTATCGAGCTCGACGTGACTATAAACCAAAAATTAGCGATTGGATTTCAAAATCACCATTAATTAACTCAATCAATAGATTATGGTAATTTCCCAAAAGATGGTGTTATCCATATTTAGTAACGGGAAAATGCATCAGATTTAAATGCCCTATAAGATTTAATCCTGGATGGATGGGGCCTCCCGGACCATTCAACGGCAAAGACACCTTAAAGACGGTGCTCGGGGGTGCTCCAAAATGGAATCGACACATCCGACAGTCAGAGTGCTGCCTTCTTTATCAAGTATAAATCAAGTAAAACGTTTTCCCCCTGGACGCTCTTAACTCTAAGAATAATCTTATTGGACAACGCATGGTTTAACTAATCAAACAATTACAACTATAACAATTAGACAAAAGAAAAGGAAGGGAAGGATGAGTCGAGCAGCGATCCCCTCCTTTCGAGAGTGAATAAAAATATCAATAATTAATTAACATAATCTAAACTGATTTGCGGATCGCTACATCACTTCCCCCTTGAAAAAAGAACGCTACTATAGTTGCGTTTCTTTTACAATTCTTATCATGCAATCACCTATTCGTATATTTGGCAAGGGCAATATAGGTGGTTGCTTGATCTTACCTGACAACAAAATTAATGGATACAATAATCAATTCTATATTTACTTATAGTCCTTAACTAGCATCACTAAAGGTGAATATTATCACTTCGGAAAATGACTCTATCGCGCACTCGAACACTTCGCGAGACTCATCACAACACTCTCCTTCTTATGTAGATCAGCTGGGCTAGAACCCTCTACTCGGTAGATGTTGATGGTCTCATCCATGTTGGTATTTCGGTTACAGGCGGATAAAAGGTTTTCTTTGGAGCTATCGTTTGTGGTTCAGAAGGAGCATTCGGTATAGTGGGAGTCGCGTCCTCAGGAATAGGTATTAAGGGTACTTCTGGATCAGGGTTGTTCGCCTGTGGTCTATGTTTGTTTAATAACCACATGGTTAAGTTATTCCAGAGACTGGCCAGAATAATCAATCCACAACCCATTGTTCGATATAGAGCGTAACCATTTAGTATTACGCTAGCCAACCCTTTTAAGAAACGGAATAGAACTATAATTCCAATGAAACCACTGATAGACATACCCACTTCCGTAAACCAACCCCATAGATATGATAGGGTACTTTTCGTAAATTTTCGTAGCTCACTGGGGTTGAATAGATTTACCACGTCTATATTACTCCCATGCGTATCTTTTCCTTGTAACCGTCTAATTAAAATGCTTTGAATCGCGTTTCGTTCGATTCCAAATCGGATCGCATCTTGCGCTTGAACCAAATCTTCTTGTGTGTACAACCCAGCGGCCCCAAAGATATATAAGGGCGTGAATTTAAACACCACTTCTTCTTTTACTTCTAGCTTCTCCGGTGGATTTTGTAAGATTGGATGCGGACCCATAGATACCCATTTGTCTTCTAATTGAAACATTGGTAGAGTCGCCACGTTACAATCTACTTCTTCGCCCATCTTAAATAGGGGATGATCATTCAATAGGGTACTCACGGCATTAGACGTAAGAGGAGCCATTAGCAATCTGTTCTGCAATATCTCTCTTCATCAAACAACACCTTTGAACAGTGTCTCGGTACAAATTGTTTAAGGACTTCTTGTATGAATGTTCGACATACAAAAATTTACTATTGATATAAGCCGTTAAATCGACATCCCTCGGATTGATAACATGAGATGTTGGTATCAATTGCTGGTTCTCGACGAAGTACAGAACCAATCTCGGGTGTTCAGTTAAATATATTTCTGAGTAACAAACGAAACTTCTTTTTAGAATGCTGAGGTCAAAAATACGATCTTGATGTTCTACGACCACGTATTTATCATTGGTATCTTTTATGGTCACCTGTGTCGCAGGTCCAATCATCGTTAGTAAATTATTTAATATTCTCTTTAAAAACGTATTGTCATTATTATTATTCGTCGAGTTCGTAAAAGTTATCGAACTCGACGTGATTATAAACCAAAAAAATTAGTGATTGGATTTCAAAAACACCATCAATTAACTCAATCAATAGATTACGGTAATTTCCCAAAAGATGATGTTACCCATATTTAGAGACGGGAAAATGCATCAGATTTAAATGCCCTATAAGATTTAATCCTGGATGGGGCCTCCCGGACCATTTAACGGCAAAGACACCTCAAGGACGGTGCTCGAGGGTGCTCCAAAACGGAATCGACTCATCCGACAGTCAGAGTGCAGCCTTCTTTATCAAGTATGCCATGAAAAACTAGGGGAACCTGTAATATTGGTCGTCGGAGCACTACAATCGTATGCTATAATTTCTTCAACCTCAGAGGCGACCATCATGAAAACCTCGATCCATTTTCCTGCACATATTTTCAATTACAATGAACATTGTCATTCGACAATCTATTCTTCCAACGTGACGACGTTATCTTATAAATAAAATTACTCTAAATGACGTTAATATTTCAATTCATGAGACGAAACAAAACGGTTATACAGAATAATACAACTATTACGAACGTTACAAAACAATAAAGTAAGAAAGCAAAAGAAGAAAAGTAGGAAAGGATTTATCTTTTCCCCGATTAGCGAAGGACTAAACATCTGTTCCTTCGCTAACCCTTCCACACTGGTTTAAACCGCACTGGTGTTAAACCACTTAAAATACCATTGGTGGCCCTAGCTCTACTCAAGAGTCGACAGTCTGACTAGAGCTGGTAGTACGGCATCACCCATAGGCTACAATACGTAAAAAAAATTTTGCTACGGGGGATTATCAAATAATTCCACCCCGTAGTTGAGTGATGCCTCGCGAGTGTAAGTAGAAAAAAAGAAATTATTATGAACTATGCCCCAAGGGCACGGCCTCCTTTTCTTTAGCCTCCCGATACCCTAGGAGGGATGTGTAATTCAAGGATCGACGCCATAAGTTAGCTTTTCCGGGGGTTTGATATCTCTACGACTCCTTCGCAAAGCTAACGGTAAACTAGTATCATTATTAATCGGAACATTGCTATCAGATTCAGTATCGGCCACCAACTCATTGCTCTCGGTCGTTTCAATGTTATTTTCGTCATCAAGATCTTCTTCTAGTGCTTAGGCAAATTCTGGAGATTTAAATAATCTTGTTGGAACGACTTTCACGTTTCTAGTAGGAGTTAAAGATGGTCTGTTTTCTTGTACTCTTGGAGATCTCATTTTCCATGGCCCAGAAATTGTTCTAAAGATTGGCATCGGTAGGGTCATAGGCTTATATATTGGATCAGTATCCTTAATTGGCGAAAGTTCGTTATTGTCTTTCTCCACATAATTTTTCCGTATGTAATCCGAGTAGTTATGATTTGAAGGGGTTCTATTCCAATTGGTTTTGAATGGTTTTAATCGATTTACGTGAACAACAGTTGTTTGCGACCCGTTTTGAACTTTAATTTTGTAATTTACCTCATTTAGTATTTCTACGATTCGATACGGTCCTGTCTATGCTCTAGATAATTTTCGTGACAATCCAGGCTTGACACTAACATCCTTCAGAAGTACTAAATCTCCCAATTCAAATGATCTTTTCTTACTCTTACGATTAAAATAATTTGCCTGTTTATCAGATACCGTTTTTAATCTTTCTCTGACTTTGTTGAACATGTTGTGCATTCTTGCTAAAAATTCAGAAACATAATTCTCATCATAGTCGTATTTTAAAGATGTCAAAAAAGAAATTTGTATTAAATTATATCATTTTTATTAAACCCTTTTGTATTAAAAAATTATTAGAGTACATTAGATTATTATTTAACAGTACATTAGAAGAGATCTTCGTTATAATCTAAGAAAAAAGAGATATTAGATACATTGTTTTTTGTTTTTAATTATTACTTACACTCCAATCCTTCGGGAATGGTTTCTATAAATTGAAATTCAAATATCTATAGAAGTATTAATAGAAATATTAGTGTTTACAACTTATCGAAATATGCAAAATAAAATTCCATCCCCGAAGGAATGCCTAGTATAATAATATAATCCCCCTCGGATGGATTATACACGTCGTTGTATACTACGTTTAAATAATCTGCATATAATTTTTTTAAATGCAGTAGCATTTGCAAATTCGTGTTTATGATAATAGGCTAAAAAAATATGAATTAAAAAAATTTATTGGAAAATAAAATAAAAATCTTACGTTTGGGTTATAATTAACACACACGTCTCTTACAAATTACCAAACTGAAATTAAAAAATAAACAATAGTAATAATAATATTAACAATTATAGCAAAAAATAAATAAAACTCACTATTTTCCATTATTCCAAGTATTACAGTTCCATAAAGATGCGTGAAGAAATGACGCTTTTCTCCATCAGTTCGCTTAAATACATAATGTGAATCAAAGGACCCTCTGTGTGTAGAAACCGCTACCACTAACACTCGCTAGGAATATATACATCTAATGCATATCTCTGCTGACCTTATACTTTTATGAAACGTATAGTTATTATAATACAAATTATCTAAATTAATAAAAATTATTATCTCAAATTTGATTTCAATACGTCTCTCGTAACCTATTATTTACCGTGAAACAATTATTGTGTGCAATTATTATAATATAAATTATCTAAATGTAAATAAATATGTCGAAGTTTAGTTACGTTACAATGGTTTTATTCAGTCCATCTTCCTTAGCGGATTTAGCCCTTGATAAAATTAATTTAAATATAAAAAAACGTGTAGATGTATTGTATCATGACTCTATCGAGAACTACCATGGATTTTAGTTTTAGATTTATGGGAATTTATGGGTTCAATACAAATTAATTTCTATAATGTGCAACACAATTTTTCTTATTAAATAAATTCGGAATTAATCACTTTCAGATTTACCGTTAGGTGGTAATAGGTTTACAGCTAGGAACTGGAGATCATTATATAGATCATGTAAAATTTCGGGGTATTCAATATCAACGTTTAAAACATATCCAAAATCGGAAATATCTGGTATATTATTATTAAAATCTAAATTTTCTATTTGATTTTCAGATAGTCATTTAAAATCGGAAACGGACATAAATTGAGACATCGCCCACCCATACAAATTATTAGCGTTGCAATATACTGAAAATTTGGAGGGTGAATTAGCATCATAATTTTCCATATATATATTTATTGTTCGCTTTAGCATGTCGTAGGGAGCATTGGGAAATACCCCCACGGATACCTTTTTTAACGAAAAAAAAACGTTTTAAAACATATACATCGTACGTCTAAATTTCTCGAAAACATCGGCTAATAAAAGAACATCAGTCTTTAAGACAAGTCGGAATATTACGTGCGGAATATTCTTTTAAATTCTGTCCACACACGTTGAGCGTGCAAATATCGCTCAACACTTATATCTTCTAAAGTTAAAGCTGCCTTTAATAAATAAATAGTAATCGTAACCGCTGTACTAGGTCATCAGAAATGTGTAGTAGATACGTCTATTCATTCTCAAAGTCGAGTAATACTCAAAGTCAACACAAAGTTGCTTACGTAAGTTAGCGTTAGTTGTGAAATATAAAAAGAAAAAAATATAAAGTATTTTAAATTAAAATAAATTTATTTAAATAAGATTTTTAACATAATCTATATTGTTAGCAATTAGGCGTTTTAATTTAAAGATTGTTAAGAATTATTATTTTTTAATTTGATATTTTTATGAAGCGGTCTGTACCCGCTCATTCTGTTTATTTCTAGAGGGAATGAGCGTGTACCTGATATTTGTTTTACTCGACACTGGAACCACTGTCGGTTTCCGAAAAGATACATTCTTGGTTCGGGCCCCGTGTCAATTGCCGTTCGAGTAATTACGTCTTGCGTAATAAAATGTTTTTAATACGAGTGTCTTTGTTTTCTGGGTGCGCCCTATTTTATATTATCATTATTAAAAATTTTGAAAAATGTCCTAACAATATGAAATTAAACAATCTAAATATAAAATATAATGAACTTCTGACATATCAATTACAATAGGTATCAAAGAGGTTCTCAAATTTCCATCAACATCGAAGTCTTCGCATTTAATACATAGTACGTTCTCGCTCACGCGGGTAATATTTAAAATTCCTTCTGCTAAAGGTATTGTGTAACTTGAAATCACCTCTTTGTTGAAGTAGAATTGTTTGAATATATACATTAAATGATCTCAATCTTCATGGTGAAGGTACATTTTGCTTATCTCATCATTACACGATTTAAAAATTAACTCTACACTAGGTATAAAACCTCTAACAACACTAATACCAACTTTACCTACAGAAAATACACTTTCATCAATAAGTTGAAGCGTCGTTAACGAGATATTTAGGGGAATGTAACCGGTTGTGCGCCGGGTTTCGTTTTTTGCCCGTAACTTGAATTCAAGTAAAAATTTTTTCGACTTTTAGATACTAATGGAAAGCTAAGGGCAGTAGCTAACTAAAAAAAAAATTTTTTTTAATTTCCCGGAAATAAATTTTTTTTCACAAATTTTGTTAAAAGCTTGTTTTTCGCCAAAAAAAATTTTGTAACCGGTTATGGGCCACCCCGGAAAAACTACTACAAATAGCATGATAATAATAAAAAACTCGGTGCGCAACAGTATGACGTAGAAATCATTTAAAAAAAAATTAATATTACGATGCACTGAATTAAAATTTGATTGATATTATTTAAAATTAATAAAACCACAAATTAATTGTGGTTGGTTTTTTATAGTAAATTTAATTGTATAACTAAAAATAATAAAAAAACGGTTTAAAATAAAACCTTATATATTGTATTAATAATATTGTATGGTAACAACACATTTTTGATGTAATTTTATCTTGCCACAATTATCACGCACTCAATTATAATTGGCTTTATTTATTTATTTTTCGTTTTAAAACGTTTTTAGCGAAATATTTATTTACGATACAAATGCGGAAAGGCTCGTTTTTCACATGAGTACGCTAGTTTGCAGAACGAACGACCGAAGGGAGTGAGTTCTGCATTTGCGTGCGAATGCTGGAAAAATCCTTTCCGCATGAGTATTGTACAATATTTTTTGTAACGAATAAAACGTCCCTGTGTGACGATATGAGTTGCATGAGGGGTTTTTGACAGGAAAAAATCAACCGAAATTCATAACGTCAATATTGATTTTATTGATTGCAAATTGATTTTTATAGATTTTTTTAAATATTTTAAAACTGTGTTATCTGCACACGAATGTATAAAACGTTCTTATTAACCTTTTCTTATAAACATGCACATTTGGTCATTAAATATTCCTGTTAGTTGCGGTAACAAAAAAGCATTTGAGCGGGAAAACGCGTTTCCCGCACGTCCTCTTTGTGCGGGAAATAGGTATCTAGATGCTATGAGTACAAAAAAATATTTTTTTCATACAATGTTTGTAATTATTACAAGTTAATTTACCTCACTTCGCTATTTTGTAATAAAATTGATTTTCAATTTGGTATTATTTTATAAAATAAAAATACATATAGAACAGATTGGGTGATGATTAAAGAGCACGTATTTTTGTTAAATTTTTATTAGAAATGTTTTATATTAATAATTTTTTTGTTTTTTTTCGATTTTTGTTCTCCAAAACTTTTATTACAATATTTTAAGGTGTAAAAAATTCTTAATCTAGTATATAAACATAATAAATAGGAAATTGGAAAATCTTTACATTTGTGATCAAATGGGATTTTTGTCAATTTTTTTTTAATTGTATTCCCTACATTTTCGCATATAGCTACTGTAGGAAAACAGTGGCAAAATATTTTGTCTAATTCATTAATATAAATGTAAAATGAAACTGGTGGACTTTTTAAATTACCATACATGTCTCTGGATGCATTTTCGTAGGGTCTAAAATGTATCAGTAACGTTTCATTACAAAGATTTTGGTTTTCAATGGAAAAATTAATGCATATGTTACAAGAGTGTTTAGTAAGACATTTTTTTAATAAATATCCCGACACCCAAGAAAGAGCATTTTTTTCTGGAATTTCCATATTCAAATAGTCTGTAGTTTGTATTTGTAAAATTTCATTATAACTACTTGAATTTTGATCTTGAAAAACATTACGCGCATTCTCTGCATCCGAGTAATTAAATTTTACGAGCAAATCGCTTAAATCGGCCATACAATTAGCACCTTTAACATGGTGAAAATAATTCAAACAAAAATTTTTTTTAAAAGTATTATAGAATTGAACAGATGTGGTATTTGTGGCATTTCCCCCTTGTTCTCTTACACTACCAAACATGTTTTCTAATGGGTCTTGATTGATGAACCTTGTACACAAAAATTTGATGTCATTTTTTAAATCTTCCCACATCATTAATAATGAGGAAATCGTGATTTGCCATCCAACAATAAATTTCATAGTATTTGTTACATCTTTGTTGTTTTTGTCAATAACTTTCATAGATTTGAAAAAAGAAATCATTTTTTTAAGTGGTTTATTTGATCAGCAGATCCCGTAAAAGGTCTTTGACTCTTCTTCTTGGCACCAAACGTTAGTGAATTGAGAATGTCGAATAATTCGTCAATATCGGAAATAGATTGAGTTGTGGCTGCACTGCTTGCTGGTAAATATCCAACTGCTATTAATAACTCCATTGTTGTGGCCACTGTTCTACTAAATAACTGAGCTGCCAAAGACACTTTCATTTTTTGGAAATTATTTGGATGTAAGTGAGGTTCTGTTAGTTTAGGCACACATCTATTTATTCTTCCTTTAACTATGTTATAAAGTGTTTCAATGTGTACTTTATCAATTATGCCATTGTTTTGAAATTTATATTTTAAAAAATTATTTCTTGTCGATTTTAATAAATGTGGCGTATCAAAAAAATAATATACTTTAGTATCTCCCACAGAAAAATAGAGCGTATCAGGGGACACTCCCATCTCTTTTGAAAACTTTAAAAAGTTGGAACCTTGGTCAGTTACTAGGCCTAATACATGTAAAACAATATCTTGCATTTTAGCTATACAAGTAAAAACTATTTCTTTTAAATACTGCACTTCGCAGGTATTTTGTATAAATAAATATGAAACTGGTTGCTTCCAAGTTTTGGTTATGCCTCTCGCCATAATCGCTAAGACACAATTTGCAGGTTGGTACAGTTTAGAGCCATTATTTTGATGAAAACTAATTATACTATCTCTGGTTCTATTGTAAAATAGATGCGTTTTTAAAGACATCTCATCTATACATAAAATACATTTTCTTGGTTCCGGCCTTAAACTTTCAACTTTTAACGATATTAATCCATACATGAAATTATTCACTCCCGATCTGATAGGCCATTGAGCAGTTAGTCTGCATAAAGTAGATTTATGTGGCAAATGAAATATTTTTTGTAAAAATCTGTACACGGTTGGTCCCAAAAAATATACAGCAAACTGTTTAAAGGAAACAGTATATCTACTGCCTTTCAATTTTTTTGAAGAATTTTCTAATTGCATCATAATAAAGTTTGCAAGTCCTTCATTAAAGTGCTGGCTACAGAATTCTTCAAATTTTTCTCTTGTGCATTGAGATTTCCTCTCTTGGTGCATTTCATGTGCTGTCAGTTGTTTTTTCAGTGTTCTTACTTCAGTTTCAAGTTTTCTTTTTCGTGGAGAGTGCTTTGATAAACTGGCAGGTGTTTGTGTAGTTTTACATAGTCCTAAACATGAACAAAATGTATTTTATGCGTGTTAAATGAACTATTTAATAATAAAAGGCAATTACTTTACACAAATAAAAAGCAAAAAAAAAATTAAATAAAGCTGTTATAAAAATATTTAGAAAGTCCTGTATGGTGAAATTCGTACCTGTATGTGTTATCGAAGTAACAGGAATGTTGATGGTAGTGTCAGTTGATGTAGATGGAAAATCTGAAAACAAACACATTTCATAATTTCAGTTAAGGCAATATAAAACAATAAACGCAAGAAAGGATACTGGCAACATTTATATTGAAGCTCACCTATATGGGTACTCTGAACAGTTGGATTATTGCTGCCAGTTTCAATTGATGTAGATGGTGAAGCTTCAAAAGCTGAAAAGAAACAATTTTATATAAAGCAATATAAAACAACAAATGCAAGAAAAGTTACTGATACCATTTATATTGATACTCACCTATATGTGTAGTCGTAATAATCGGTTTATTGCTGCTAGTTGCTGTTGATGTGGCTGGTATATCTTCAAAGGCTTAAAACAAATAGATTTCATGATTTAGTTAAAGTTAATACAATTTCAAATGTAATGTTTCACCTTTATATCCCACATTGTTCTCAAAAATTGATGGTTTTGCGGTAGCTTTCAATCTACTTCTACTAAATGATAGGCCAGAAAACATGCAATCTTCAAAATGTGCACTACATATTCTTCTTTTTGCAACCGTTTCCCAGTGTAAGATACGTAATTCTTTTCTTCCCGTTAACTCTAACCATTCATTTAATCTGAAATATTAGTTAAAAAATGGTTTATAACAAGTTTGAAAATTAAAAAAAGTAAGCAACATATCTTACCTCACAGGATCACTTGGTAACAAAAAAAAAGTTAAATTAATGTTTTTTTTACTATTGTTTTTACAGTTGTATACACTGCAGTAATTTACCATTTTTGTCCAAGTATTTACACTAACGCAGTAATATTACACATAATTACTAAAAATTACACCTAGTATACGATAAAAAATAACAATTATAACTACACAAATATACAAAACTAACGTGCCTTTTTCACTTTGTTGGAATTTACGTAAAACTATTTAACTTAAAACCGTTTTCTTTCTCGCACCACAATTACAGAAAGACTATTTTAGAAAACATTAAGAAACCCCGGAAAGACATTTGAATGTTTGCATAAGAATCAAAGTGAAGGAAAGTGAAAAAAAATTAAGGGTAGATATATATTTATTACGTAAATTTATACCTGCTATTTATTTTTTGGGACAAACAAGTCCTTTAAAATACTGATTTCTATGACTAAAACTAAAATTTTACTTATGGATAAAGCAATCAATTGATTATTGAAAAGAACTTTTATTTAATTTTTTTTGCAGAGTGAGAGTGAGATATTAGTAAATATTAGAATTGATATTAGCTAATAAATAAAATAAACAATTAATTATTTTTTGTTTATTATTTCCACTTATTGTTCTGTTTGATTACTATGAACAAAATATTCTATTTTGTCACTACTTTTAAAAATGATTCCAACTAATATAACTAAATAATTTTTAGTTTTTCCAAAAACAGTATGCATTTATAATGTAGAAATTATATGTATTTCGGTTTTGTTTGATGTAAGAAACCTAAATAAAATATATTAAAAATTCATTGACTGAGGTTATTTATTATTTCCACTTCTAAGAATTGTAAACATTGTACAAAGAAAATGGCTTTTTGCTGTAGATATATATATATATATATATTTAATATATATATATATATATATTTAATATATATATATATATATATATATATATTTAATATATATATATATATATATATATTAAATGTCAATTAAAATTTTAAAAATAACAAAATATAAACAATACCATTCAAATTAAAATAATTTAATATCGTATATTATAAAAATCGTAATATTAAATTTTTTTAAATGAATTTCTACGTCACACTGTTGCGCACCGAGGCTGCGCGAGGTACCGCTGCCCGTAACAAATTCAAGCGAGTGCGACTTCTGGTAGTATCGTTATTCTGTGTCAATACTACCTACTGTCAATGTACACATAACCTCCTACTCAGATCCGCCATATTTGGCAAACGTCAAAAGATAGCAATAGGTGGCCCACAACCGGTGATGGCCTACAGCCGGTTACATTACCCTACCATTTTATAACTCCCAAGCCAAACGCTTTATGTCCTAACGTATCAAGGCCTCGATGTGTTGATGACGTCATCATGATAAGGCCCGCCGATTTAGGTGGCCTCTTTCCTGCCAAAAAGAGTGTTCTTGGAGAATGCTATACCCTGCCCACCCGTACCCCGCACCCTAGCACCTAGCCGGTATGCCAAATCAAACGATAATCAACATTAAACAATACGACACTAGATGGCACTAATCTTTTTTAAATTGTTGTTTATTTAATTTAACTCTAAATCGATATTTAATCCAAAAAAAAATATTTGTTTTAATTTTTTTGGAAATTTGAAAGTCGTTTTTATTCGTATAGCGTTTCCAAACATTATTTACGTTTGGAAATACCTCCATGTCAAGTTCAACATCTTGTAGGGACCTTCAGTCATTATATATATGCAGGGTGCCCATTATGTATGGAATATAGTATGTATCTTGGAAAGTTTATTTTATACAAAAGTTGTTTAATATTTTATTTGCCATAATAAGACAGCATTCAATTGTTTTTATTTCAGAAAACAAATGAGCAACAAATAACACTTGAAGTTTTTTAAATGACAATGTACCCTTTCGTTTTCTGTACCATTATCGCATGTGATTTTCTGTGGTATTCCAAATTTACCAAAATAATTAATCAAATTATCAGCTATCGTTACAGCATTCTTATCTTTAATGTAATAAGCTTGTGCAAATTCAGAAAAATTGTCAATTAGTGTAAGGAAAGTTGAATTATATATTTAGAATAAATCAATGTGCATAATTTGCATCGGTTTTGTTGGTGTACCGGTTAATAATAAGGGCGTTTTAATCGGATGACGTTCATATTTTGCCCTCTGGCATATCTTACAATCTCCAACGTATTTTCCTACCATTTTTTTTTGATTTTCTTTTTTGAATAATTTCTACCGGTTTTTCGCGCTAGTTTATAATTTCTCTTCTTAAACATTTTATCAATTTCATGCCTTTTCTCATAAATTTGTCTAAGAATACTTTACATGTCATCTTATAGATTTCATCGTTGCAATAAATATAACAGGTTTTATCACTTCCATAATCTTTTAAGGTTTCGAGTAAATCATTATAAGATTATATTATCTCGATTTAAATGGCATTTGTAAATCTTTTGTTTACTTAACGTTATGTCTATTGATGTTGGTACGTTATGATAATAGAAAAAGAATTGATTTGCCTTTGTATCAATTGGGTCGTCTGATATGCGAATCGATTCTTCATGTTCCGATATCTGATTTGAGCTGTTTAAGCTACATACATCTTCCTCGTTTTTTTCGTTGGGATCTACTTGAACTTGAACAGATAATTGATCTTCCTGTAAAGCGTTTATCTCGACTCTACTCAATGCATCCGCGTTGGAATCTAATTTTCCTTTCTTGTATATAATCTGATAATCATATTCTTGGAGGTAAATTTTCCAGCGTTGTAGTTTTAAGTTATTATCCTTCAAATTGTGTATCCACATAAGAGGTTTGTGATCCGTAACAAGTGTAAACTTCGTTCCATATATGTAAGGTGGAAATTGTTTACAGGCATACACAACAGCTAAGTAGTTATTTTTCTACTGTTGAGTACTTTATTTCCGATTTCGATAGGGTTCGTGATGCATAGGCCACTTTCAATTGGTGCATCGGCACCAATTGAAAGTGACCAAATTGCTGGCATCTGTCGTTATTACAAATGGTTGATTGAAATCAGGATATTTCAAGATAGGGTCATTACATAACAGTGTACATAACACTCTTTATTAAACTTATGTTTATATACTTGTTTTTTATTATCGAGGTTACTTTGAGTCTAATTTCCTTTTGACACACATCTACAAATTTTATTTTGTGTAAAATAACTACGCCTTAAAGAAGTATGTAATAATAATGAATTACTGTAATAAAACATAGAATATTAGTTAATTCATTAAGGGGTAACGCCACTACTAAGGTTTCTTAAATTATACCTATGTTTGGGAAATTTTTGTGGGCAGATGAATAGCGTTATCAAAAAAATATATATATAATAATAATAATAATATTTATTGATCACAATGTACTACACTTCAGAATAAACAACTAAAAATGGTTTCCAACAAACAACTGATCAATCTTATGTTCTTCCACCTCACCATAAAGTATATAAAGAGAAAAAAACAGCATAGCGTGTTAAATATAAAAAAAAAGAATCGCGACAACGGTATAAAGCTATAAACAAAACAAGAGTTTTAACTACTAAGTTTTAACATATAATACTTAGGTGAATACTACCAAAGGCCACAACAAGTCGTTATCGATACCATGTCAGTACTCGAAAGGGTTCCCCAGAAATTAAGAACAAATTTAGGTAGAACAAAAAGATTACAAAAACATTCAAACGCAAAAGCAAAATCTGTGGCTATTAAGAGATTTACAGGTATTGCGAACACTGCTGCCCAAACAGCAAATCAGCATAGCGCCTCCTGGCGGTGGCGGCAGACCCACACTCTGTCAATGCGCAACCAGAAGGGAGCTCATTAATTGCTTTGCATATCTGGTATGAGAAGCATTTTTTAAAACTCATAGTGTGGAATATTGGTGGAGATAGCCTTCCCTTAAACCTCACATTAACCGAGTGCACGTCACCCCGAAAAGACAACTTTTTTACAAGATACGCTAGTTTATGTAGAGTGAGTAATTTATGGTAAAAACCTACAGCATGCAACATTCTTCTCCCCTGCATGTTCAACCACTTTAAAACCGGCAGCTTACAGCTGACGTGATCTCTGCGTTTCAACCCAAAAATTAGTCTGATACAGGTGTTTTGTACCTTTTGAATTTTCCTCTTCAATGCATAGGACAGAAAGGGTGCATACAATGCATCGCCATAATTAAACATTGATAGTACTAAACTTTCGCATAGGCGCACTTTTGCACTATGATTAACAAAGGCTCTGTTAGTATAAATAATTCTAAGGCTACTGTAAGCTCTTTGAACGCATTTATTGACGTGTTCATTAAAAGTAAGGCCCTCATCGATTAAAATGCCTAAGTTTTTTACTGTTTTTTGAATAGGTAGTAATTCGTTATATATATATATAAACCGTTCAATCTAACATATACTTAAATGCAAACTACAAATAATACAAATTATTATTCATAATTCTTTAAACGGCGGCGTACTATCGATTTTCTAAAATCAATTTTTTTCGAAGATGTGATTTTGCGTGCACGAGTTCGTCGTAATGGTTTACTGTAGCACAATAATCTAAACATTTTCATTTTCTGTATTGACTGAAATTACAGATTACGTAGCCG
The DNA here is from genome assembly GCF_036711975.1 of Onthophagus taurus. Lineage (NCBI taxonomy): Eukaryota > Metazoa > Arthropoda > Insecta > Coleoptera > Scarabaeidae > Onthophagus > Onthophagus taurus. The sequence continues at coordinate 16,421,057 of NC_091973.1, forward strand.
TTTTAAAAAATTAGTATTAAAAGAAAACTATGTGTATTTTAAAGATGGATGTTTTTATTGTCGGCTCTACAGGTTTCGATTGTTAAACTTTAATCATCCTCAGGAGCTAGCCACGTCATTACATATTTTCAAAAACATAATTTCTTTATTATTTTTAGATGTTATTTTCTTGATTAGGACTTGTACGTATTTCTTTTTTCGTTGTTATTACTGTTAATTCAATTCATGTGTCTTTTTTCTTTTTTAAAAAAAAAAAAAAAAAACAAAAAAAGTTTGATTAAGTGCGTGACCCAGTCTCAGCCTGACAATAAGCGTCGAGAAATATCGTGACACAAAAGGCGTCGTTCTGTACCAAGAAACCCTCTGCACTGTCGGTGGACATCTAGCGTATATAATACCTTTGGTTCTAGTTGATCTGCTCCATTCCTGTTCCCACTCGAGGTTCAGCTCCTCTTTAATTTGATGGTATAACTCTTCTGCTTGGATCGTTATTTTGAGGGTTTCTTTGTGGTGTCCCCTGTTCGCCAATTCATCCGCCTTCTTGTTTCCCTTGATACCGGTATGTCCCGGAACCCAGACCAAGGTTATCTCCATATCCAACTGGTGCATTTCGTACATTAGTTTCATAGTCTCGGTTATGTATGGATGTAATTTGGTTTGCACGCAAATTTGAAAATGTGTTTTGAGAAAAACGCGTTTAGTTTTTGTAAGTTATATTTTGCATATAAAATGCTACCGATAATTTTTATTATGTTGTTGTTATGAGTTTGTTAGTTTACATTTAATCTGCAATGCCTGCTCCGTAAAGCTGCCCTTCCTCGAACGTAATGGTCTCATCCGATTCTTTGCGCTCCGATAATAAAGTCCTTCTTGCTTCTTTAGCCATATCTGTGGTGTTACGAAAAAACGAAATGTGAAATGTGTTCAAAAACGTTGTTTGAACGTGTCTTAAGTACAGCAAAATTATCGTATGGTTCACAATCTTGAATTTCTTTAAATGTTTTGCTGTCTCCGTCACCGACATAATAACGATATTTTATTCCATGCAGTTCGTCTGAGCGAGAGAACATTTCGATGCTTGAATCCACCTCTATTTTACCAGATGATCCCTCATGGTTTACTTGACATTCGTTTGCGTGATATTCTATCCATTCTTTATACTCAGTAGTTCCTTCTTTTTTTTAGTATTCGCCTGATTTGCAATATTTAGATTTAACTACGTTTCATTTTTCTTTTTCAATACGTATTTATTCCGCGGCTTCCACCCTTTAATGTTATTTCGAGAAGCACGTGTTGATAAATAATGGAAGCCTTTTTTCCGACTTAAATACAATTTATCACTCTTCGCACGAAATTTTTAAGTACCTGCCAAACAGCGCGTACGATTGGTAAATTGTTTGAAAATATAAACAATTGACTTTCGAAATAATAATCTGACTTGATACCTAAGTGCCATCTATATTATAATAGCCGAAATTATATTTAAACGTTGCATTAAATTATATCACTATAATGTAATTGATATCGTTTTAAATTACGATGCCGTTTGAATTTCGTTCTAATACGTTTTGCGTTATATTTTTAAGACTATAAATTAGTGAATTAAGTAAAAAAAAATCGAATTTTTTAAACTTTAGGGGTAGCGTTACCCCTTAAGTAAGTACGTTTTTTAATCAACCTAGTAATCAAAATTTCAATATTTACCGAGGTGCCCATCGAACCGGTCCGTATTGACCAAACCATTGCCCTCGGTACGTTTGGTTCAACCAAGCAGTGACACTACGGATATTGTGGGGCGGTGCACCATCGTGTGGGAAAAATTGAGACCGATCATTTTCGGGAAATTCATTCAGAAAGTCGGGCAGTACGTCTTCTAAAAATGCTGCGTATTGCTGACCCTATAAATAAAGTATTTTTTAATTAGTATATCAGGTGCTTATTATTAAATTTTGCAAATTATTACTTACATTAAGCGAGGGGTTTAACTCGTAGGTAATTACGTGATTACTAACAATTCCCGCTTAAATATTCACCTTAATATTATTAATATCGGCATAATTTACGCCGATTAATCATCCTGGCCTGGTAAACATGCTCTCATCGGTCCAGAGTATCCTAGACAAGAATTGTCCGTCGTTATAATGACGTCTAAGCAATTCGCGACAAAATTCGAGCCACATCTCCGCATCACCAGGTTGTTAACTCCTGCACACTAGCATAATGATACGGATGTATCATATTCTTGCGGAGTACACTGTTTACCGTTGTTTTCGGTATGGTTAACGTGTTCATGCCGGCATGAATCACCTAGAGATAACATAAGTATAGAGATAGGCAACTTGTACATCAGATCAAATAATCACATCGAAATCAAATAATTCAAGCGTATTTAAAATGTCAAATAATGCATAAAAAGAAATTTTTTTTTGTGCCAATTCAGGTAATATTAGCTTATTTATTTTATATAATTTTCTAAACCTCTAATTAACTCGGGAGGCATATTTTAACCGGTTTGGAACGCCCAACCCAAATTCTTGCAAGTTTTCTTGCATAGATTTGTGTTCGCGCGGCAAATAACCGGGAAACAAAAATTAGGTGTTGGTTCTTTAATTTAAACAAAATGATAATAAAGATGAATAATAAAACAAAAAATCGCAACTGACTAAATTTAATATAAATGAAATTGAAAATATAATTACCTTTGGTTTAATATAAGTGTGAGCGTGGTTATTTGAATGATTGACACGTGCGATCGAAAGTGTGATTGAGAAGTCAGTGTGTGTGAGTATTTTAAACTTGAAAACTTCAAGTTGAGCCGGCGCACATGCGCACATAACTCAGACATGGGGTGAGAATAAGAAAATTAAATGCAGGACAAACAATTTGCCTATCTATGTTATGACAAATTAAATTATTTTTACGAAAATTACACTGATGTAATGACCTAATTTTTTTTTACAAATGTAGCCACCCCAATTCATCGATTTGTATAATGTTGGTAGTGATAGTTCTAATCATATTACTTAAATCAGTACTTATAATTGATTTTTCTGTAGGAGAAACATTTTTTTGTCCAAGAAAACTTCTTACATTTGCTATAATGCGTAACGAATCTGCTTCACAATTTGCATGCAATAAATGTCGAGACGCTAAATTATTTATTAATAATGGGGTATACGAAATGGGGGATATGTTGGTAATACTGATAGTTGACGCCGCGTTTGAATTTAATAATGAGCTTATCAATGGTGGTGGCGCCCCCTCTTATGAGTGGTGTTGCCACACAATATGCGCATCCTGGTGTGCGGAGGAAAGTTGAACTGTTAAGCGATATGGAAGGTGATAAATTTTAATGAATGATAAAAATAAAACAAATTTAATAAATAAAAATAATTTATTTATTTAAAACAATAACAATTTCTTTTCTTCAATTTTTTAACATCAACCCTAATATATTTAACACGTTCGCTGCGATACCAGTGACAGGTATCTTGTTCAAATACACGCTACCAGGTAGATGTGTCTGGTGAGTGTTTTTTTCATTGCGTCGGTACCAGACACATATGCCTGGTATGTGTGTTCATTTTTTTCGTGGTTTTTATCAAAACCAGTGAAACCATCGAATTGTATTTTTGTGATTTTTGGTTCAGAATTATGACAAGAAAGATGGGTTCTAGTCGTAAAGAGCTAAACCAGAGGAATTTCAAAATATTGATAATTACATTGGACACATTTATTTAGGTGAGAAACGAACAAAAATAAAAAACAAACGGATTCAATCAAAGAAATCTTGACTAAATTACACACATTTACTTAAAAAACAAGGATATTTAACATTTGAAAACACTCAGTTTTGCTATACCTTACTATGCTTTTTATTGAAACACGAGAGGCACATTGCTGGTTTTAGATCACAGTCATCACAGTAACTCGATACTTTAGTAACTTTTTTGTCTGCTTCCTTACTGGACAATGTAGCCCTTAGCTTCTTATAACATCCTACACAGTTCCGACGTCGTTTTCTCCCTGGACCCTGCTCATAAGCAAATGTATGTACCCTTTTCGGAGTGCAAGTCGACTTTACAGTATGTTCAGAATCCTGATCCACTACTGACATTGCTAGGTTCTCTCTGAACTGTAGCATGGTATGGGTCCTGTTGCTTTTATTAGCTGCATTAAAAACTACATACGAATTGACAATTGTAGTTCCTAATAGTAATTCAAACGCCGCTTTCCTATACCATTTAAGCCCTTTGCGTAAAGCTGTGTAGTAGGAGGACATTTGATCACTCAGATCAACGCCTTTTTTACCTTTGTTATAGTCAATAATACATTTGGGTTTAAGAACAGGCTCCGAGTTTCTGTTTTTTTTACCAGTATCATGCAGGTTGATATCATGATCTCTTTTATTAGATATCATAAGAATGGGCCTCTTATCTTTCCATTTTATTATTTTAACACCCTTTCCATTATGTACTCCTACCACTTCATTCTTTTTAATACCACGATTAATAAATTCTTTTGGAAGACCTCTCCTGTTTGATCTGAGTGTTCCACAGTAAAATGTTTTCCTTTCCTGAAGTTTTTTCACAAGTGGGACCACTGAGTAAAAATTGTCACCGTATAAGTTGCGAACTGAATCAAGCAAATTATCCATGAGGTTCATAACTACGTTTACTGTATGTGAGTCGCTGGAATTATCTGGATTATCCTCCTTGCCACAATACATCTTGACCTTAATGGTATAACCTTCCAAGGTGCACAACTTATACAGCTTGATGCCGTACTTATGACGTTTATTTTTAATATACTGGCGCATCTCTAAACGTCCCCTCCATGGAATCATGCTTTCATCAATGACAACTTCTTTTCCTGGTGTTAAAATATTTTGGTACCTGGTATTAAGCAGAGTCAAAAGAGGTCGTATGCGAAAAAGACGATCTTGGGAACTAGGTAAATCTTCATTGTTATTGAAATGAACATACTGCAAGAGTAACAAAAATCGGTCTCTTGTTATTTTCGACGCAATATATTTATTATGATAAAGCTCATGTTTCGACCAGTAAAGATTAATTGTTGGAACTCTAGCTAATCCCATGCATATAATTATCCCAAAAAATTTATACATCTCATGGTTATTAGTATCTGTCCAAGATTTGATTCAAGACTTGTTCCTTCGAGTTTCAGAAGATACCTGTTGCATAGCATACCTGTTTGTTTCAGTCACTATTAGATCCATGACTTCCTCATCTATAAAAAGTTTAAATGTCTCTAAGGGACTGCTGCAGATTGTTGGATCCACATTAATGCTTTGTCGGAGTGAGTACTCAGCCATGTTAAGTGCATTATCCATATCCATCGGTAGCCATACGTCAGTCTGAATATGTTCTGCAAAAAAGTATTCGTGTATTTTTTATTCGCTTTATGATAATAAAAAAATAATGTATCACCTAAAAATTCATCAGCCTCGTTTACAGCATCACCTGCCTCGTTTATAACTTCATCTTCATGACCTTCATCCAAAGAATCATTACCATCTGGTTCACTATCGCCATTGGACGCACGTGACTCTTGATCGGAAGTAGTTGAAGGTGAAGTTGGTTCATAATCTGGATCTGAACTTGAGCGAGTTCCGGCGAATGGCTCTTCTGGGTCACTTTCGATGTCCTCATTTTCACTACAGTTGCCGCTTTCTAGTGACTTTTCGGCTGGAATTTCAGAGGAGACATTACGTAGCTCAATGGATCTAGGCAACTCTTCTGATCCCTGTAAAAACACTTTTATGAGTTATAGTATAGGTTATGAAATTTTAAAACGTACCTGTAATTTTCTAGATCCACTAGACTCACCACCATCATTTGGAATATTAATATTCCAGTTCTTTTTCAACAGTTCAAGTATTTTACGGCTTCGTGAAGACATTATAAACTAAAATAATTTCAATAATACACTAACACAGCAAGAACTACGTAAAGCACGTGGAAATGCTGGACCAGTTACATGTGTCCGGTACCGTACAGATGTAAAACTGTTTTAACGTGGTGCGTTACCGGTCGCATGTGTCCGGTAGATACTACGCTACCTAGGAGAGTCATGGGAATCGCGAGTGTCAGATAGCTACCTATAATTCTGGCGTACGAAAAGCGGTTCCTAAGATACAACATTCAGCGCAACGTAATAGATGGCACAACCACTGCCCGGTGTAACGTATTGAAGGATACCAGACATATGTGTCTGGTAACGCAGCGAACGTGTTAAACATATTAAAGACACTGAACCCCTGACGATCTTTCATCATACTTCCAAGTATTGTTGTAGGTTGATCTTGTTTTCCAGAGGTTCTTCCTTTCTTCCGATTTTTAAGTTTAAAACTTACTTTAAGATCTTCCTCCATAGGTTCTGAACCAATACTAACTGTCTTCAACTGAAGCAGTTGATAATAAAAATTGTTTATCTTTCGAATATCAGCTGGAGGTGATGCTAATGTAGTAACTTCTATGGTTGTTTCTTCTTCTCCGCTGTCACACATTGTCGTAATAAAAAGAAAGAAGAGGAAGGCCGTTGTATTTGAAATGAGCGGTTAAAAACGAACTAAGTGAGTGAATCAGGTAAAACTATACGGTAAAAAAGTTTTTATTTACAATTGAACTAAGATAAATTGGGTTAAATTTTAAAATTATTAGGATTTAATCCAATTTATCTTAGTCCAATTGTTAATAATAACGAAGATACAGATTGTTAAAGTTAATACGTTATTTTCGTTTTTCTTTAATAATTTTCACTGTCAATTAGCCTTAATGCTCTAGTGTTAATGCCAATTGACAGTGTCAGTCTAGCGTTTGACCAAATAAAATCATTTTCAACGCCAACTAACAATGTTTACTGAGCATAGTTAAATTTTGTAAAGTACCCTTCAACAGTGATTATCTTGGAAACGGAGAACTTTAGAGAAGATTGGTAGGTATACCAAATTTATGTAAAAATGTCTGAGAAACTGTCTCAAGTTGTGTGAGTTGTAAAAATTTTAACGATAAAAAGATATGACTATTTTAAGGGATATTTTTAAGGCAGGCAGCGTCATCTGAAAGATAAATCAAAACTAATACCAAATCATTATTTATCGTCTTAAAAAATGATAATGATAACCAATTTTCATGTTCATAATGTAAGAGAAAACGAAATTATTAAAGAAACACGAAAATAAAGTATTAACTTTAACCATCTGTATCTTCGTTATTATTAACAATTGGACTAGCATAAATTGGGTTAAATCGTAATAATTTAATGTAAGGAATTCACTGTTGCTCTGTGTCCCATTGGTAACGGACCACCCTGCATATAGAAGCATTAGTCAACGCTATTTTTTCGGTCAAATTGATTTCAACGCCTCTAGTGGTCTGTGGTACCTACTACTTTTAATAAAGCGCGAAATTTAAAAGTATTTTTATTCAGTTAATGGTTATTAATTATTGATTTCAAACTTCCACCAGTCAACATGAAAATGATAACAGTAAAGGTATCATTTTCATGTTGCCTTGTGAAAATTTGAGCACAAAATTTATAATTTATTTCTTCGTTTTTGTATACTTTACTTGCTTGAGCAATAATTTTATTTTTGCTTAGTGTAGCCGATATTTTTCCTTTTAAAACTTGATTAATTTTTGTACAAAAATTAAATAATAATAATCTTATAAATAAATTTAAAATCAACTCAATTACATCTTCTTTATGATGACATAAAAATGTAAAACAGACTTTTTGTTTCAAATACGGTTTTCGCTAAATGTAGTGTAATAAAGTAGTTGTCTAATACATAAGAAATCATCGGAAGGCAGTACACCAATTTTGCGCTTCCTTACTGTTTCGCTGTAATAAACCTATTTTCGGTTGTATTTTCGTCCGGACTCTTATTAATAGTATGGTTAACACAAAATTTGCAATCAAACTGTTTTATCGTTTTTCGCGCAACATAACCGGCTACATATGCAAATACAGATGTTTGTAACGGATGATCATCGTCAATAATATTGTGGGGTATATAACATAAAAGTTCTTCTTCAAACAAGTTTTCTTGCTCTTTTAAATCGTTTAAAAAAGCTGTTGGCTTTAATAAATTGAGGTTTTCGTCTCTCTCGCAGTTTGCTCCCCTTAGATGATGGGACAATATTTTCCTCACCAATAAGGATTTAAAAGAATCCACAAATCCCTGGCAAGTTGGATTTAGGTTTCGCTCGTTATATTCTTTTTTTCCATGGCATGCGAAATCATTAAAAATCCCTTCAACGTAACTATCCAATTCTTAAGGGAGGGCAGTACTGTTTTTTCTTTCTTAAAGGGTCTTCAAAATACATGTTTCTTAGTTGCTTAATGGCAACTAAAAAAATTGAAGTAGATATCACATAATATTATAAATTACATTTTGATTGGAATACCTCTTCAGAAGTTGCGGTGCTCGTTGGATTTGGTAGCAACTAACTTCAGCAGTTTACCTTCTTTATTATATCTTAGAGAGCCATTAACAGAATCAAACAGGTCATCCAAAAATTTCAATATTTGTGCCGTTTCGATGGCGCCCTTAGGCATTTTCAAGGAGCCATCCCTGCTTACTTCGTCTGCAAAGAATTTTAGAAAACAAGTGAAGTAGAATAAGTAGTATTTTATATTTGTAAGATTTGCTTACTGTTTCTTGCCATCATCGAAATGGTTGCCGCCATTGTGCGGCTAAATATTGGCGCACAATTCGAAACTTTAATTTTTCGAAGTTTCTCTTTCATTACGTGCTCTTCTGTAATTTTTCTTGTGGCGCGTAAATCGCCACTGGAGACATCTATATAATACGCATTTTGGATATGCTTCCAGTTACCTCTTAATTTAACACTTTCATCCTTACATCATATAACGTTTTTTTTGAGTAATTGATTTCTGATACCTTTTAATAAGTAGGGAGGGTCGTATAGGGCAATAATCCTTCGATTGTTCCCAGAAAAAGTGTTCTCATTTTCATTGTAGTTTGGAGACAATTTTATCAAGCTATTTAATGCAGACTGATTAGTTGTTGCTTGATCACAAACAGTGCCAATTATCTCTAAACCACAGCTATCCAAACGACAAATAATTTCTTTAATTAGTTGAGCTAGCGTATGGCTTTTTACTCCGCCACATGCAAAGAGATAGCCATTGGCTGTTTGAATTTTTTAATGATATCCTGTATCATAAAAACAAGGGCACTATCTGCTGTTTGCGTACTACGTTGCTTCTTTTAAGAAATAAAAAAAAATGCTCCAAATCGAAAAGGCTCCAAATCAAGAATTAAATGATCCAAAATAACAGGCCTCAGATCGTCGAGGCCTTAGTATCAGACAAAAATGTTGAATTTCTTGAGGAATATTAGCAAATCCGGAAAGTCCGCCAAACAGGCATTAAAACTTCTAATACCATTAACTATAGCACGCTATGATTAATCCCCAAAATCAGGAAAAAATAATTTGGTACGACCCCAACACTTAAATTCCAAAATGTCGTCTCCAAACTAAAATTTACAAAACGTCTGAACCCCTCAAAATCTGATACGTAAAAGAGAAAGAATCTACTCTAAAGCCACATAAATCCCCAGATCTAATACAAAAAAAAACTGGTTATTCACAATAACGTCAATCGTAAAAATTAAAATTTCGCCAACCCCGAACTTGAATAGTTCCACTATTAAAAATTTAATCAAAAGAATTCAATAAAGAAACATAGTAGTAGTATAGATTCGCCGATTCAAGAACCTCCTCCTCGAACCTGCGTTCTAGGAGGAGGTTCTTGAATCGGCAAATTTTTTGGGGGTCAGAGGAGGTTCGATGAGGAGAGGAGGTTCTTGAATCGGCGATTCTTTTGAGGGTCGGAGGAGATTCGATGAAGAGAGGAGGAGGTCAATTAACTTGAGAAGGTCATGTTATTTTGACGAAATTATTAAAAATTTATCTTTATTAAAAATGTATCTTTATTTAGGTTATGTTATTAAAAATTTATCTTTATATGTAACCTGTTTACCTAGATGAAAACAATTACTATGTTTATCCTTCGACGCTTGTCAATGAACTGTTAATGTTTTCGATATATCTCTTAATTTATTATTATACACAAAGGTATACGGTTTTGAGATATGTAGGTATACAAATAAGTGAGTCATAACTTACCTGCGAGATATTTTTTATTTTATTATGTAAAGGTGTACGGGCATTTAAGAATATGCGAGGAGGTTCTTGAATCGACAAATTTTTTGGGAGGACAGGTTTGAGGAGGAGGTCAACTAACTTGTTAGTAGATGAGTCATGATCCACCTGCGAGATATTTTTTAAGAGCTTCTTAATAAATTTGTCATGCGTTTTGTCTGACGTCTCACGATATAATGACGTGTTAGAACATGTATAATAGATATATTCGGTAATGATGTGAAATATTACTCCCCCCACCAGCAACCTTATGTATTGCTATAAATACAAACGTTGGTCGAAGTTGTACCGCAGAGTGTTGTGCTTCAGAGTAAGGTTTTTGTGTATTTAGTACATATTAAAAATATCGTGTAGATTTTTGGTGCATTTAGTACAGAGGATTTTTAACGTAACGAGTAAGTAATTCAAATGTAATACAAGTAGATAATGTACTAATGTAAACAATAATATTGATGTTTAGTGGCAACCAGACCGAACCCCAAATGTCCAACTAAGAGAGCTGCTGTAAATTCATTTGAAAAGGGTGAAAATAAAAAACCTGCCCGAAACATCAAAATGGAGGGTAATTGTAATGAGACAACTGCAACAAATGTGTCGCTAGGAAGTGATAATCAAAGAAAAAAGGATGTGGTATTCGATGGAATTAATTTGTTGGCTTCCGACTTAGCGGAGTACGTATTTCCTAGCAATCAACAACATTATGTAGAAAATTGTGGAAAGTTACCTTTCACAAGTAACGTAGTATTAAATGAAGCAGTGAAAAATAATCTCCAAAAAGGTAATCAAGCGCCATTATTCTCCGAGAGTACATATTATTTAAATAAAAGTCGAACGAAATGGATATCGGTTGGCATGTCTGCCAATCTACATTTTGATCCGGTTATAAGATTAATGGGAAAAGGACAATGCATAACTTTTACCGAAGACGAATGGAAAAATGTGATTAATAGCAGACAATTGATTATGAATAGTTTTGTTGGTGATTTATCGACACCACCACATTTCGTTGTAAGCGGCGTGACCTGCAGCAGCCAATGGATAGAAAATGTACGAAAAGTGTTGAAAATGGAAAGGGGGTCAGAAATATTTTACCTGGCTTACGACTCGTTACACGAATTGTGGAAACTTAGCGATTTAGTTTCGAGTAGGGTAGAAGTATTAAAGTGTATGGAATATAAAAATTATTACGATAGCGTGATCGATGTGGTATCAACAATGCAAGGTGATATAAAATCGAATATATTGGTTGCTTCAAACGGTGCACCAAGTGAACATTTGTGCGTAACTAAAGAACTGCTCGTATACGGTATGGATAAGATATTACTGGATTTAGATTTGCACGCATTAATGAAGATGTGAAGTGAATAAAATGGAAAAAAAAGTGACGTTTTGCGAATCGAAAAATAGAGTGTACCGAATGCACACTTGGACGTTTGCTTACAGACAATCAAGGATAAGTGACTGGGAAGAAAAGATGTTGGACGGAATTAGATTTAAGACTAGGATAAGAAACGTAAATAAGTTATTAGAAAAATATTTAGATGTAGATTATAGATTAAATATATATCAAGAACGTTTTAGCATTGTAGAGTAATCGAAATGTTTTTAACTGAGTAACAATTAATTTTTAGGATATTAGTAGATTTAAGTGTAGCTGAATAATAATAATAATAATATTAATAGATTTAAGTATAAATTAAGACCAAAACTGTTTTTGTAAAATATTTAAAAGGAATAAAAGCTTAAAGCACAACAGCAGAGCTTCATTTCTAGTTTTTAACTGTGAAGAAAAGGAAGAAGGAGTGAAATTATAAAATGAATTTGTTAGAACCTAATCGTAACAGTTATCGTTTGACAGGCAAACGAATTGGTCGAGGATTTTTTAACAAGTTGATAGATAAACTTCCGATAGAACTTCATTTGCCAGGATATAATTTTTGTGGACCGGGTACCAAGTTGGAAAAGAGATTATCGAGAGGAGATCGAGGCGTGAATCCATTAGACGAAGCGTGTAAGAAACACGATATAGCATATACGGTCAGTTCAAATTTAAAATTTAGACACGACGCAGACAGAGCATTATATAAAGCAGCGAAAGAACGAATACGAAATAAAGAGTCTACTCTTGGAGAAAAAGTGGCATCGTCCGCAGTTGCCGCCTTAATGAAAGCAAAAGTAGCGGTCGGTATGGGCGTAGGTAGAAAAAGAAATCGTACGGGTCGACGACCTTTAAAAAAAGTCCGAACGCGTGTAAAGCGTGGTGGAGCTATATCTTTTGTAGATGCACTTCGATTCGCTCGCAACGCAATATCGAGATCAGGTGCTAAGAATTTGTTGACAAACGTTAAAGCGGCGTACGGAGCTTTGAAAAAGATAAGAAAAAGAATTTCCGAACCTAGAGGTCGAGTTATTCGAATTCCGAAAACGGGAGGATTTTTACCTTTAATTCCCCTGTTCGCAGCTTTAGGTGCCCTAGGTAGTATCGGCGGTGGTGCTGCCGCTATTGCAAGAACTATAAACAACGCGAAAACAGCTAGAGAGCAATTAGATGAAGAACGAAGACATAACAAGGCTATGGAAGCAAAGGCCGTAGGTAGCGGATTTTATATAAAACCATATAAGAAAGGTTGCGGTTTGTTTATTGAAGGAAAGGGGAATAATGTTGGCGGCACAGGTTACTTCAATAAGCCCTATAAGAAAGGTTGCGGTATAACCACTAGTTCAAAAAACTAGTTCGAATACCTCGTCGTGCGTTAACTAACGTCGAGTTGGAAAAGTTTGCGAAAGTACTAAAAATTCCACATTTTCGGGGTATATTTATGAGAGACAATCTCCCGAGTAAGATTAAAAAGAAGGAAAGAGGTATTGTTAACTTGGATAACTTGAAAGGACGAGGGACTCATTGGGTCGCCTATAAGAAAGACGACAAGGACATATACTATTTCGACAGTTACGGTGATTTAAGACCGCCATTAGAAATTGAACAATATTTGCTGTCAGACGGTAGGGGTGGTCAAGTAAAGTATAATTACTGTCGATATCAAAGAGAAATAGATCAAAATTGCGGACAGTTGTGTCTGAAGTTTCTAAGTAATAAAAGAACCTATTAGAGTCTAGAGACGTTTAGACGTTCAGAAGTAATGGAGAAAGAAGCAATACACACGACATATACATTTACGTTGACTGGAAAGTCATCTGAATTGACTTGTAATTTTAATCCTCCGATCTATTTGAACGAATTTGGTAGTTACGAGTTGGCTCTTTTGAATTTCGAAACGTTTAATAGTTTAGCAAACGTTAATAAAAACAACAACGTAATCCAATACGAAGATAAGACAGGACATTTTAAAAACAATATAATAGTACCTGTTGGAACGTACGATATTGATGATATTGCCGAGTTCGTGAATGAACAGCTAGACAAAAGACACGCTAAAAGTGTCGTAATAAGGATTAAGGGGAATAATAACACACAACATTCTTTAATAAAAAGTACCCGTCGAATTAATTTTGCATGCGATAATTCTATAGGGCCGTTACTTGGCTTCAAGCCTCAAATATTACCTAGAGATACGGAAGTGGAATCCGATTTCGTAGTAAACATAAATAAAACGAACGCCTTACAAATTTATTGTAATTTAGTGACGGGATCGTATAATAACGGAGTTCCCGTGCACGTTTTATATCATTTTTTCCCAAACGTTCCGGCAGGTTTTAAAATAATCGAATCACCACAACTACCTATTTATTTACCGGTTTTAACGAACGTGATTAGTAGCTTAACAGTACGTATACTTGATCAGGACGGAAACTTGGTAGACTTCAGAGAAGAAGAAATAACAGTGAGAGTTCACCTGAGATCGATAAATTGAATTATTTAAATTTGACTAACGTTATGACAGTGTTATATCAAAACAAAAGAACGCGGTGGTCAAGAAGAGACAGAGCGAGGAAATTGTTTAATGGAGAAAACTATAAAGCGCGCGTCATCAGTCAACGTAGCGGCAGTAGAAGACGATCCATTCATCGATTATCACCAGTCAATCGAAGGTATTTAGTTCAGTTAGGATACGAAGTGTTAAAGTAATGGACATTTTAAAAGTAACGGATAAGATAAAAACAGATCACTCTATCGTAAGTTATGAATTCCATTCGCATCAACCGTTTGGATCGACCACGTTCGATAACAATGACGAAATTAGAATTTCAATTCCGGAAATAGATAATTATACTTTACCGAGCGAGAGTTATCTATACGTCGAGGGTAGCGTTCGTAAGTTAGCCGCGGACGGAAGTATAACAAAAGATGCCAGCGCAACGGGGCAATTGGTTAACAATCCCGTTGCATTTATGTTTAGCGATATTCGATATCTTATTAACGGAGTACATGTTGATGGTGTGCGGAACGTCGGTATAAGCTCATGCATGAAGGGTTATTTCTCATCTACGCAGAACGAGGTGGTGAAATTAGAGAACGCCGGTTGGCACATAAAACCTTGGAAAGATGATATAGCAGGTGTTTCAAAGGCTTTAGATAAAAATGGAAATTTCGGTCTTAGCGTTCCGCTAAAAACGTTGCTAGGATTCGCAGAAGATTTCAGAAAGATCATGATGAACGTTCGACAGGAACTTGTGCTAATTCGCGGACACGATGATACGGACGTCATCTTTCAACCAGCAGCCGCTCCGAACGACGAAAAATTGAAATTGATCATTAATAAAATTATATGGAGAGTTCCTCACGTGGCGGTGGGATTACGCGAACAGTTGGCATTAACAAAACTATCAGAAAGAAACGTAGACATTCACGTTCCTTTTCGATCGTGGGAAATACACGAGTACCCTCAATTACCTCAAACTACGAAGCAATCTTGGGCCGTCAAAACTGCTCCACAATTGGAAACGCCTAGATTTATAATCATCGGATTTCAAACAAATCGAAAGGGTATATTTAAAGGAAACATGGCATTATTTGATAATATAAACTTAACGAACGTAACCGTTTTCTTGAATGGAGAACGTTTTCCGTACGATAATTTGAATGTGGATTTTGATAACAATCACTATGCGATTTTGTATGATATGTATTCAAGATTTCAGCAAGCATACTACTATCAAGAAAGCGAACCTTTGTTTTCACCGGAAGAATTTAAAACTTACGCGCCGTTAATTGGAATCGATTGCACGTATCAACAGGAAGCAATACATAAAAGCGGAGTAGAAATAAAAATCGAGTATTCAACGAAAAATCCAATTCCGGAAGGTACGACAGCTTACGCATTAATTCTGCATGACAGAGCATTTGTGTATTCGCCTCTTACGAAAATGGTTAAGCAATTAATATAGTGGTACTGTTGAAGCAACGTCATTTAGTGTATCTCTAAACATCGAAGGAAACGTTTGCATATAGTGGTATATTATGGATATTATGGTTTTTCAAAGGGATTTTATTATTTTGGACATTCAAGGTTTCACGGTAAACGATGAAGAATTTATCCCAAAGGAACTGGCTTCTTACGACAGTAATCATTGTATAAGTCATTACGTGTTTCAACCTAGTCGAAGCTTTTCTTCACTATCTACCAAATTTCGCAATACGGCGAATTGGTTAATGAGTCATCATCATTGTATTGATTGGAACGACGGGTTTGTTCCTGCGTCTCGTTTCGATGAGATCGTTTATTATTTGTGTCGTTCGACAAAAGTAGCGTACGTAAAAGGACGTGAGAAAGCTACATTTTTAAGAAGAATTTTAACAATACCGGTAAAAGAATTGCCGGAAAATGAATGCAAATTGGAGGTTGGTGCGCCGATGTGTCCCTATCATAAAAAGAGACCAAGTATGTGCTCCTTATCGAATGTTTTTTATTTATTTTCATACGTATTCAGACATCTATAACTATATGTAAACGAATTGAGAAAGGCAGACGGGTAGTAGCGGTAGAGCAGTTCAAGATGGAACGTCTTTGGCGGTTAGTTACCAGATTGGGACTTTCAACTTTTATAATTAATAAAGTGTGGGATATTATGGAAAGATACGAATCTGATTTATCTTTTGCGAATATTAAAAACTACGAATTATGTTATTTACCAATCGATTATTATATCAATAAAGTAAAGCCATTAGATTTGGCGGCGGTTTGGTTTAAATTACCGTTGAAGTATAGAAACGATGAGCGATTACAAAGCAAGCTGCCCTGTTTTGAACATTATAATTTGCCTCATTGGGAAACGCATATTGATGGTCCACCATCGGCAAGAAAGGATTGTTCTTTATGTATGGTTTAGTATATAAACATTGTCAGTTATAGATTGTAAATTAATAATAATAAAAGATTGTAAAAAGTGTAAAAAGTTGTTTTAATTTAAAAGAAAAAATAGTTAATCTAAATGAATACATGGTATGTATACATTGGGTTGGGTTGGTATGACTTGGGTTGTACATTGAAAAAGTATTAAATTGGAAGAAAAAAGGAAGAAAGAAAGGGGAAAAAAGGAAGAAAAAAAGAAAAAAAGAAAAAAAAAAAAAAAAAAGAAAAGGAAAAGGGAAAAGGATTGTTGATTGAAACTCCTCCTATGCTCCTCCCATGCTCCTCCTCAGGCTCCTCCCAAAGTGGAGATGGAAGAGTGGGGATGGGAGTGGGGGAAATCTAAAATTCCCCCCCCCCCCCAGTTGCCAGGAAAGTTGAGCCAGAAAAAAAGTACCCCCACTCTAACTCCGCCCATTCCCCACTCCTCCCCCTTGTCACGCCCCCCTTCATTACTCTACTATAAGAAGGCACCTCCCAGCCTTTGAAAGTCACTTAAGTGTTTGTGTTCTTCAGTTTTTGGTAAGTACAACCTTCTTTATTATCATGTTTATATAACGTTCATTTTCTCTCCATCACTACAGCTCTTTCCACAACTTTCTCTTTTTTGGTGAGTAAAACTATATTTGTTTTGCATGTTTATATAATATTTAAAATTGTTTTTTCCACTCCTAGACATCCTTGCTCATTCAGCTTTCTCTTTTTTTGCTGTGTTTTATTTGGTAAGTAACCTTTTTTATTTTGCTTATATAATATGTAAAATATTCTTGTTTTGTTTCATCATAACAGTTCTTTCTACTTTGTTTTTGTGAGTACAACTTGTTTATTTGTTTGTTATGTTAAATTGTTATTTTTATTTTTTCAATTCCTACAGGACCTTACTACTGATCACTTCCATTTTGTGTTTGATCAGTTCGATCAGTTTTGATAACTTCGTTACCTCGGCGACTTTTTTCTGGTAAGCCTTATAGCCTTCTTTTCCTTTGCATATATTGTTGCTAATCTGTTTTTTTTTTCATTCCTATAGCTCCTTCTATTTTTAAATCTTAATTTTTGTTGGTAAGCATAACTTTATTATTCGAACGTTTGTATCATAATATCTACAATAATTTTTTATCATTCACATCCTATCATTCAGCACCCACTGCAATTAGATTTTAACGTTCTTTTCATCAAGCGATGTAACTATACATGATTTTTTATTAAAATAAAATAAATTAATGTATGAATCTTTTTTTATCAAGATGTCTCAAGACGGTTTTAGTCAAATTGATTTAACTGCTCCCGGTTTCGCCAGCAGCCAGGAGTCATTCCTGTTAAACAGTTTTGACATAAACCTGTTGAACATATCGACTGTTGAGAAGGCGCTGGATCCAAACGTGCAACCTAATGAGCAGCCGATGGATCCTAACGTAGAATCTAATGCGCAGCAAGATCCGTCGCTTCTGAACGTCGCAGGTTCCGCGAATGTCGACGATAAAAATGTGAAACGCCTTTCACTTCGTCGGAATTCGGGGAACCGTGAACATTGGAAGAAGGCTGCAGGTGTGTGGGTACCGTCAGAAAAGTATAGAGAGGAAAGAAGGGAGGCACGTGCTCGTTCGCGACGTAGCCAACGCAAGTATGTGTCAGTTGAACAAGCGACCCCGTCGAAGGTTGAAATGACACAGTCGAAAGTGGTTACCGAGAACGAGTCCGATAAATCCGACGACTCTCTTGCTTTAATGGCGGTATCACAACACTGTAGTAACCGGAAGTATCTTAAAGCTACTAAGGCTTCTTTTTCTTCTTCTAAAGCTTCATTGGCTCCCGTTACTAACTCAAATATCCCTAACACCGAAATTCCTTCGTTAAGCCCGAAAGTACACATCTTAAGGGTTGACAATATTCCTGCTAATATTCCTGCTACTTCAGATATTTCCGATGTGTCTGCCAGCCTTTTTTCAAACGCAATGTGTACAGCAGTAGAAACAACCAAAGGGGAGATTTTGGCCGAAATTAATAATTTGTATCAAAATTTTTATAAAGACCTTCATGCAAAGGTTCTTCAATTGCAGACCTCTTTGAGAGAACTTTCACAGTTTAGAGAAGGGCTGACATCGAGCTGTAACAACCCTTTAACAATATCGCTCGACATCACCATAGCATCATTAACCTGTGAAATTAAAAAGGCTGAATGTATTTTATCTAGTTTCACTACTAATAGCGTAAACTTCCCTTCCTAGCTTAAAGATGACTAATAATATGGATAATATGAGAGTTAATCATATGCTAAGACTATGTGAAGTGGAGCAGAAAGTTGCCTCGTTGGAGGTAAAATTAGATGCTATATTTAAGTTGGTACGTTATACTTATAATACTTTTTTCCATGTCATTAATTTTATCTTCTCAGCTGCAGAGTGTATCAGAATCGGCTGTGGTGAGGGGTGAAGTGCATGTGCAAAACATGCACATTAACCGTTGCACATGTGTTAGTTCACCGACTCCGGCACCGACTCCGGCAACGACTCCGGCAACTACTCCGGCACCAGCAGCACCACCACCTCCTTACCAAAGATATCAAGAAGAGGAGGAGGAGGAGTGGTAACTACTCCTTCTCTTCTTTTATTTATTAAGTTAATATTAAGTTAATTATTAAGTTAATTATTAAGTTAATTATTATTTTATACTTCCAATATACTCAATATATCTATATAAAGTTACTTTTGCTATATTTTCATTCAGTCTTATCCTGTTAATGTTATAATTCATTTAGTACGAGAATCATGATCGACGAGAAATTAAAATGTCTACCGCAACTTCTAACACTGCCTATAGTAAATTTTAGTAATGGTTCGGTCGAAGAACACTTTACAAGACACAGCAATTTATTTGGTGGAAAATGTAAGCGAGGTTTAATTGTAGGACCCTCTGGTGTCGGAAAAACAAATGCTATGTTATCGCTTTTACTTGCACGTAATGGCCTCCGCTTCCTAAACTTATACTTATGCTCCAATTCGTTATACCAAAATAAGTACGATTTTTTAAGACGTTTAATTGAACCTATAAAAGATTGCGGTTACTATGAATTTTCTAATATAGACGAGTTCATTCGACCGGAAGATGCGAAAGAATATTCGGTAGTCGTATTTGACGATGTTTCCTGTACAGGTCAAAATGTCATTAAGGAATTTTTTTCGTATGGTCGACATAAAAACATTGATTGTTTTCTAATTTGTCAAAGTTATAGTGCAATTCCAAAACAATTAGTTCGCGATAATTGTAACTTTTTGGTGTTATTTAAACAAGACTTAACAAATTTAAAACACGTATTTGAAGATCACATAATGAGCGATATGGAGTTTCATCGGCTAAAGGAAATTAGCGATGCTTGTTGGGAGAATAGACACGGCATCCTAGTTATTGATTTAGATTGTAGTGTATCTAAGGGACGTTACCGTAAGGGTTTTGATAAATTCATTGAAGTTTAAAACTAACGACTTCAGCTGTACAGTTCGTAGTAACTTCACATACATCATACAATGAACAAGACGATAGCTGCAGAACTTATCGCGGCACGAGAAGTCGTGAGAGACAAAATTCGTTCTTTAAAAGAAGACTTAGAGGAGTCAAGGATTCGGTCGGAAACCGCATATGCACCCATCGCAAGACCCTTACAGGATATTGTCGCAAAACTTGACACTGCGCCTTTACTATCCATTCCAAAACGAAGTTTATCTCCAAAAGAAGAAAAATTGATATCTAAGATACAACGCTACTCGCCGGATATTTCTGACGTACCAGCTAAAACCGAGACTGAATATTTTATTCGAAAACCGAAAGTTCCATTAAAAGAACAACGACGAAAATTTGCTACATCGACTCCTGAAAAAAGGTTGGTATCTTCTCCCACGTCTTCTCCTCTTGGTCCATTAGCTCATGCAGAAGAAGAAGTATATGAAGTTCCGCCGGGCGAAGAAGAAGAACTCCTCGATTCTAGCGAGGATACCGGAGCTCTTATTTCGGACGCACATAATCGAATAGAACGACTTAAAGATGAAATAGAAGAAAGATTGGAATCTCCAGAGGTACAAGCCGCTTTGAGTCAGTTTCATCCTTTGCCCAGAACGTATATTGTTGGTTTAACAACTGATTTAAAAGATGATTATGATCGTTTATACGGTGTTCGCGAAACTCCCGAAGGTTTCTACATTGGAGTCAGTCCTGTTCACTTTGAGGATCAGGATATTCACGTTGGAAACTTCAAATATACGGGAACCGTTGGTTTATACGATTTACTATTTAAAAACGAACCGGGCAAATTTACAATTCAGGACATGCGCAACTACAAAGATATCTTACTACGTTCAAATGCTCCGTACATTAATTACATTCCAGAGGCAGGTATGACTACTGAGGACGACAGTGGGAAATTTCAGAATATTATCAAGCCTATCGTTGAAGGTAACAAACCCAAGGTGCATTGGGCTAAATACTGGCCGAATCCGAAGAAAAAAGTCGGTGGTGCATTACAAAAACAAGTCGTTCCTGGGGCTCTTATCGAATACGAGTATTGGGACGATCCCAACGAACTTGTCGACAGACTGCGTTTGTTGATGGCCTCGCAAACTGCAGGTCATTCTGCACATGTCAATGAAATATCATCAATAATATCGGAGCTAACAGAGGCCGAGATTATACGTTAAAATATTATCATAAATATACGACTCTCACATTTTTTGTTTTAAAACACCGACGTTTGTGAACTAGAGCAGATGAGTTTAAGCAAGTTCGGAAAACATTCGTCTAGTATGACGATCGATAAGTTTGGTAAACACGTACACGGACACAACATTGCTGCTCATTTTAATAAACGTGAAAACTTACAACGATATTTCAAACAACCAACAATACTTACGTTTAGCGGAGATGGAACTACGGATACAACGGATAATTATTACATTATTCAAAATTTAGGTTACGTAAGTAAATATATAAACTATTTATATATTGGTGAAATAGTGAAATACCGATTTGAAGGAGACGTTGAAATGATTATTAACGGGAGTATCTTCGATCCAAATAAAAAGTTAAATGTTCTCTTCTTTGGAGATAAAATAGTTTGCAAACCCACAACGAAGACCACTTTACTCAAGAAACCATTTATGGTAGAACTGCTCATTGAAATATCCAGAAAATGAGCGATATTAAAAGGTCCGTCGTAAACGAGTTGCACGCGTCCGCGAGGAAAAAGTATAAACGCAGACGTGTTATTATAAAAGGTTTAACGGACTTATTTCAAGCTGATTTAGTGGAGATGATACCTTATTCAAAAGCAAATGGTAATTTTAAATATATTCTAACAGTTATTAATGCTTTCTCAAAGTATGGATGGGCTGTACCACTAAAAAAACAAAACTGGCAAAGAAGTTACGCGAGCTATGGAAACAATTCTATCGGAAAAGCGGAAAAACATACCGAAGAATCTGCAAACGGATAACGGAAAAGAATTTTACAATGAGGATTTTAAAAAGCTCATGTCACGATATCACATCAATCACTACAGTTCATTTTCCAATTTAAAGAGTTCTATTGTTGAACGGTTTAATAAAACAATAAAAGAAAAAATGTGGAAAGAATTTAGTATGCAAGGTAACTATCGTTGGTTGGAATTGCTTCCCAAATTAATTCTGGATTATAACAACCAAGTTCACAGGACGATAGGAATGAAACCTAGCGAGGTAAATAACAGAAACGCATCGACACTGTTAAAAACTGTATATAATTACATAAAAATTGCCGATCCTTATACCAAAAAATTTAATGTCGGTGATCACGTCAGAGTGAGCAAGCATCGACACGCCTTCACCAAAAACTATACTCCCAATTGGTCTAACGAAGTGTTTACAATACATTCTGTTCGTAATACTTTCCCAACAACATATCTGCTCAAAGATGCATCCAATGAAAAAATTATGGGTGGTTTTTATCGAGAGGAATTACAAAAAGTTAAATATCCTGACGTCTACTTGGTGGAAAAAGTGCTACGGCGAAAAGGAAATCAAGTGTTTGTGAAATGGTTAGGATTAGGTCCGTCTCATAATTCTTGGATCTCAAAAACTAACGTTCTTTAAAACGTATAAAGACCTATATTTAAAAGTTTACAAGACTTTATTAACAATCGAACATTACAAATACATTATTATTCTTTACAATTTTTTTAAATTAAATTCATTTATTCGCATTCAATCTTTTTATCAACCAATGACCCCACGCCAAAGTATTACATCCGTTCGGTAATATGTATCGTTTATCATCGCACGATGAAAGAGCAATTTTATTCTTTAATTCGGTATACATAGTATGAAATTCTGACTTAAAAATGTACATTTTTTTATGAACCGATCCGCCACATTCAACCACACGTTTATAATCGGTCACGCTTAAATGTTTATCTATAACATATTTCTTTACTCCTTTAGCCTTCTTTACATTATCATTCAACAAGGTGATGCAGTACGCCTTAGCTCCTGTTCCAACAAATGACGTTATGCACCTGTTTGGATATTCATCTTTCATTCTTCCCAACACAGATCGACCGCGAGGTATATTGTGTATATTCTCTAACGGATAATTGGACGTGTCAAAAAATTCAATATTTTCTTTTATATCCTCATATACATTGGGAGTAGTAATTTCTAGGATTAGGGAATCAGTATCGGTGTATAAAAGTGTTATGTTATTTCCATATTTAACTTTTAAGTAATCGTAGAAGAAGCTGTACATTACGGTTTTCGAAAGCTCTAATATACTGAAACCCACATACAGCGGTTTGCAATAACGAACTTCCGCGACGTTCAATTGAACGGCTATCAAATTATCGCAAAATATTTTCGAAGATTTAAAATTTGGTTTAGCTATTAGGGCTTCCACGCCCGGTTTCTTATGACGACATTCCCAGTGGGTAACTAGTCTTATATCCACTCGCTTTTCCACATTTTCCATTGTCTTACCGTATACGATGTTATTCATTGCTTTGTAATGATTTTTTTCAAATTCATTCTTAGCTTTCGCACGTTTATCGGAATTGAAATCGATGTAGCTCCGCATCCAGTTGGATTGTTTAAATTCTAATACTCTGTAAATCTTCGTTAGTTTCAATCCGAACTTGATACACTGCTTTAGATTCACGTAATGAATGATGTATTTTGTTTTATTTTCCAAATTTGCTATTAACTTTGCATTTTTTGAACCTGGGGGTACAATCCGTTCTGGACAAAATGGCAAATCGTTGTGTTCATCATGTATTGCTTCCGGATACTCTAAATCTACCTCGAACACGTAACCCTTTTCGGAATCGTCTTCCGTATTGTAAATATCTAACTTTTGAATCTCTTCATCTGATAGCCATCGAAATCCCCCCGTCGGTAATTTTCGTCTCATTGCGTGTCCATACAAATTCGTAGCGTCGAGATACAAAATATAAGATGGGTCTTTGGTTTCATCAAATTCCATCATTAATTTATTGTTAGCCTTCGCACTGCGTTTAGTGCACATACTTAATCCACCGCGAATACCATTTTTAAAGAAGTGTAACATGTCTATGTCCGTTAATAATTCTAATTTTACCCCTGTCATTCGTAATAATGCATCCCAACCGAAGCCCGGCGCTGTGAAGTAATGACATGGATCTAAAGAGTAATACTTCATCGAGATGGTTCGGAAATTCTCAAATACGTCCGCCAAAAGTAAAACGTCAGACGTTAAATAAATGTCGCTATATTCGCCTAAAGTGCGACAGTTAAATAAGTTCCACACCGTTTGTGCACGACAATAATTTTCTTCGGTTATACTATCGTCGCATAAAGTATTGTAAAAACTACTTCGATCTGGCAGAGCGGTAAGATTCAGCTTTTCGAATGAATCCACAAAGGAATACGGAAAAACTCCTTTCTGACGTATAAGTCGAAACTGTTCTTCGTTCCTAAAATATTTTCTGATTTGAACGCATTGGTTGTCTTCCAAAAATGAACCCAACTTCTCTAGCGATAAAGCCATAAACCTAAATGAATCCACAAATCTCAATTTCATATGAACCCGCCTTAGCTTTCCCTTGCTGTCAATGTTTTCTCCTACGATAATTTTTTTCGAAAATGATATATACTTTTCTTTATTCTGTGCTATAACGTCCACGTCTTCTTCTTTTAATGCCATATCTTTCACAAACATATGACAATCGTAGTTCGAAAGATTGTGAAAGAATATCGGTATGAACTTTGGTAATTGATAATTGATGTTACATACAGCATGTGCGGGTCCTCTATACAACCCAGTTAGGTGATCATGATCGCACACTTTATTACCTTCTTTTATTTTGTGCGAACAA
This sequence comes from Onthophagus taurus, assembly GCF_036711975.1. Taxonomy (NCBI): domain Eukaryota; kingdom Metazoa; phylum Arthropoda; class Insecta; order Coleoptera; family Scarabaeidae; genus Onthophagus; species Onthophagus taurus. Next base: position 16,445,947 of record NC_091973.1, read on the forward strand.
ATGTGACAGATATCCTGCATCTCATGTATTAATCTATCAATAGGTGGTAATGGGAGCATTTCTTTTGGTTGGCTTAAATAATTTTTGTATATATTCAGAACGTCATGTTCCAACTTGCTCATGAAAATTTGAGCAGCATTACATCCGCAATATATTTCAAACTTCGACAATGATTCGTCATATGAACATTTTATATAATATGCAAATGCATAAGGTTCGTGTTTGAAACATTTGACGGAGTATGAATTATCATCGTTAAGTTCTGTTGCTTCCGCATCGGCGATCGGTTTCTGTAATGCTTCAAAATCTGCATACACCACGAACGGTATTTTTAATTGTCGTTCAAAATTTTCGAACTGTAGTATATTTTCCTTTTCTTCATTTCCATATTTATTTATTTTTAAATTTGTTGTTGGTAAAATTGCCCTTACCTTGCTGCAATCGTCACTTTGATGACGGATAAGTTTATTTTCTGACGTAAAGAATACCAAGCATCCGTCGCAAATATACTTTTCATGACCATTCTGCGATGCTTGCGATGATAGTAATCGAGACAGATTTTTTATCCAACAATAGTGACTATTCCCGGAATCATTTGTAACCAATAATAAATTTATATGTCTTTCTTCTTTTTGTCGACATATATACATTGTAATTATGTCATAATTCATAACACCGTCTTTAAAATACTCATTTATTCCATATACATTAATAGATAGTTTGTTCTGCTTTTCAAATACAGGTATATCTCGTAATTTAACTGGAAAAACAATATTTGAATAGTCTAAGCCGCAGTCTAGGTAATTCGGATACGAAGATGTCCTCTGTGGTAAACCGTTCGGTTCATGTAGTGCGGATGTTACAGCCCATGCAAAACATGCATCATCCGCGTTTTGTATATTTATCACAGCACGCTTTGCTTTTATTTGCGATGGTAGATCGATGTAATTAGATGCTCTGATAGGATTATATTTGTTTAAATTTAACTCCATATAGAGAATTTGCATTAAAGTCCATCCTAAATAAAATATTGAAACATTTATTTTTTAATATATAGGTATATTATGTCACATTACGCTTACCTGAATCTCGTTCCTGGAATTCTGACATTTTTGATGAAATTTCATCAATAAATTCCTTATATATTTTATACAGATCCGACGCTAATGATACTACCTTATTTTTCGTATTGAATGATTTTATTTCACAGTCTTCCTTTGATTGTAAAAAATACAAACCAAAACATTCCATATTTAATTTTACATTTCGGTGAATATCGATTGCGCTTTGTATTAGATTTAGTATTTTTTCTCGAATTCTATGAGAAAATTCATCCAAATCCACAAAAAAACCTTCTTCACTTATTCGATAACTGACGATTTTGTCACCGAATGCTCCAGCTATTCTCTCCACTCCGTCATCGATTATAACAAAAGCGTTACGCTTGTGTGCGTTGCTTCGTAAATGTGCAGAGTAACATTGTCTATTTACATAATCATCGCAAGCCTCACATTTTACTGCTTTTGGAATTTGCGGTGCGTCAAGCTTGATTCTCTTGCCAATACAAGATAATCGTTGATGTCTTTTTAAATTGTCAACTCGAGTAAAACTTTTTCCACAATCCTCACACACGACCATTTTACAATTTAATGTTGTACACTTCTACTTGTTATGAAAGAACTACGTCAATACCACATTTCGCAGGCGTTTATAAACCCTCACCGCTCCTGAAACTTATTGGGGAGGAGGAGGATGCATCGAGTGCGTTTGTATACATGTATATTTATAACTCCGTATACCTCTGCATAATAAATTAAAAAAATATCTCGCAGGTAGATCATGACTCACTTACTAGTATTAAGTTAATTGACCTCCTCCTCGAACGTATCCCCCCAAAAAATTTGCCGATTCAAGAACCTCCTCGCATATTTTAAAGCTCCGTATACCTTTACACAATAAATTTTAAAAAATATCCCGCAGGTAGATCATGACTCACTTATTTGTATACCTACATGTCCCAAAACCGTATACCTTTGTGTACAATAAGTTAAGAGATATATCGAAAACATTACCAGTTCATTGAGAAGCGTCGAAGGATAAACATAGTAATTGTTTTCATCTAGGTAAACAGGTTACATATAAAGATAATTTTTTAATAACATAACCTAAATAAAGATACATTTTTAATAAAGATAAATTTTTAATAAAGATAAATTTTTAATAATTTCGTCAAAATAACATGACCTTCTCAAGTTAATTGACCTCCTCCTCTCTTCATCGAATCTCCTCCGACCCTCAAAAGAATCTCCGATTCAAGAACCTCCTCTCCTCATCGAACCTCCTCTGACCCCCAAAAAATTTGCCGATTCAAGAACCTCCTCCTAGAACGCAGGTTCGAGGAGGAGGTTCTTGAATCGGCGAATCTATACTACTAAACATTATTTAAAATTTATCAATTACTAATCCCGACCCAAAAATAAAATCCGTAACTTTCAATAAACTCCAAAAATAATATTATAAACAAATTAAAAGAAGAGACAACAAAGCTATCTATTGAATAGAATATGAACGAATAACAGAAGACCTGAGAACAAAGATAGATGATCGCCAAATAAAGGAAGTTGGATAAGGAGAGAAAGCGGAAGGAATCCACACGACGGAACCCGGGTAAAACTGTACCAAATTCTGTTGCTGTAACAAACAAAAAAAAATCAAAACATTAAACAATAAAATCGAATTAAAAATAAAATACCGTCGATGTTGTTTTATGATTCTGACACACACAAAAAAGTCAAGAAAACATAAAAGAGAAAAAGAAAAAAAAACCGTAACAAACATAAGTATCTAATTTTCTGTTATAGCTTATATTAACAGATATATCAGATATTTCACCAAACATCAATATGCATATGCTTTTTTTTGAGTTTGCGAACCTCAGATGTCAAATTTTCGAATATTACTTCATTATTGAGACCAGCCCGAATTGGTATCATTTGCAGTAGCCTTGTGATGGTGCCCCGAGATGGAAGTGAAAACAATGTGCTCAGAAAACGGTAACTTCTACCCGATTGCTTATAAAACGATAAGGCGCGGTGCAGACTAGGGAGATACGATATGAGATGCGACAAGTGATACGATACACGATGGGATATGAATGGGATACGCACCGACAGCGCTGTGCACACTAGGGAGATACGATATGTGATGCATCACGATACATGTGCTTTTCGGGACATTTAAAATCATGAGTTCGTCCGACGAGGATGTTGTTGTGGCGTACTGGTGGTTGCAACAAAGCAAAAGAAAAAGAACTGTTAATAAAAGAAAGTATTGGGTACACCCGTATAACGTGAGGAACATAGAACACAGTTCAGCGATTGTTTTTCGTGAATTGTTTCAACGTGAAGGAAAATTTAAAGAAATGTACCGAATGAGTCCTCAGCTTTCATTTTCTGGAGCAAATTGTTTCATCTACTTTGCAAAAGCAAGACACGAAATTTCGACTCTCAGTTTCAACAGCAGAAAAATTACTTATCACAATAAGGTAAGTGGTATATTTTAAGAGTTAAGAAAAAAACTTGTTTGAAAAAACGGAGTAACTAGAATGAAAAGTAATGCTTAAAAGTGCAGGACGGAAGAAACTTTATTCAAAACTAAAGAATTTATACATTTATTTAGGTATAAGAAATATCACTTTATAAGTCGGTATAAGGTGCGTTGAACTGGTATTGTGTGAGCGGTGTGTCGTGTGCCGTTTGCGTGGAAATGGAAGGTACAGTGGAAGAAGTAGAAGTATCCCATGAAAATGGTGTGCTATCTCTTTCAGCTTCATCGAGCTGCTCGTTGATAATTTGCAATATCTTAAGTTTCACAGTTCTTTTACGCTTATTATCTAGCCTTTTCATGTCGGGTAACAGAGATTCGAGAAACAACATGTCGCAATCGCCAAATGATTAATTTAATGATCGTCATTGTCGGACGAATAGTCATCACCAACTTCCTCCGGATCACGTTGATCTGTTGGCTTGGTGGGGTCGTACATTAAAGCTGCCATCCTAGAAAATTCCTCGGTCTTATCAACCCCTTTTGCAGCACACGATTTCTGAAACATGTACCTAGCAAGATTTCCTGGCAGGTGGGCCTTTGTCCGACCAGAGGATGACATGCTACCCTTCGCATGTCGCCACGACGACTGGATTGCGTTGGTATGCGCTCCAGATTGCGGATCTACAAAATTTATCGAGTTGTTTACCTTTAAGTGTGCGTACCCCTCTCTCTCTAAACAGTCATACGACTTGCAATAATCCGAAATAATGGTAGTCCCTGGACGAATCCATTTTTGAATAATTGGTAGAAGAGTGTCCGCCGTTCTGTTTTCTACGACCTCCATAAACGCACGCCCTGTGCCACGTTCGTATCCACCAAACACCCATTGCCCTTCGACGCGGTGTCCGCGATGATATTTACGTTGGCCAAATTTACTCTCGTCTATCTCGACGACAGAATCCGGACCGCCTAACATATCCGGGTGCAATAGGAATTTGTCTAATACAAATTCCTCGCGAAAAACATCGCGACAGAACGATACCCAGTCGACCGCAGATTGCAGAGACATTTGAGTGAGTTTCGCGATGACTTTCAGACTTACCTTATCTGCCTATAAAGACGCGAACCCTAAAATTTGAGAAATTTCTAATTTAGAGTTTGCGCAAAAAACGTGCCGGTACGAAACGATACAGTCTTACCGCACTTTTGCTTCTTTTGTTTCTGAATTGAAACACGACCATTACAGGCCCACATATAGCCATCTCTGGATCGGCTATTTTGTTGCAGAACTAGTGGCTCCTCGCATTGTGGACATTTGTGGTCGCCTTCTTTTGGAATGAAACCCCATTCCCTCAAGCTGTTAAGTAACACCTCTCCACACGGACGCAGCAAGAACATTGACAATTGATGAGTGTAAAAAAATAGAAATTTATATCTAATATTATGGTTTAAATATTCAACTTACCTCAGCCATGTTAAAAACATAAGTAAATTTAAAAAAGGAAAAACTGTTTATATATAGTACCCAAAAATAATTAGGTTTTTCCACCACCCCTTCTTTAATGCAAAACAATAAAGAAGGGGTGGTACAGAGCTAAGCGGCCTTTGCCGGTATTCCCAAAATTGTATCCTTTAAAAAAAACAAAACAACATTATTATTGTTCATAGTTAAAAATTAGAACTAAGCGGACTTTGCCGGCATTCCCAAAATTGTATCCTTTATAAAAAACAAAACAACATTATTTTCATTTTTCCGAGAAGTCTTTAACCGTTAAAGGATTCTAAAGTGTAACGTATTTCAACCGAAAATATGCGTTGTAAAAAACCTGTTAATTCTGTTATAAATTTGATGAAAATGGTTTGATTTTTAATTTTATCAGATTAATGTATATGATTGGCTGTAAAAAGAAGTAAACGATTGGTATGGCATGGCTGATGACGTCACAAAACGTAACGTCACAGCGAAACTTTAAAGTCATTTTTCGGTAAGTTTGACACTTTTCCGACAATTTTTTTTTATTTTTAACGTATTATTCACGCAATTTCGATTTTTAAGGATATTGACGGTTCTTTAATTATGCCACTATTTTTATCAAAATTTGCATATAGCGTTTATCCGAGGTGCTCGTTACAGCAAAAATATTTTCAGTTTTCTCCAACTTCCGATTATACCGGAAATGGACTCCGGTTAACTCTTCGTTATTTTAAATGGAATGTACCAATTTTCATTGAATTTTCGAGATCTCCGCTAAATTTAGATATGTCATCATATGTCTGGAGTGCATAATTTTTGAATTATTTCAGTTTTTTCGATATTTTTGGCATTCATAATAAAAATAATTTTTCGTAATTACACTCGAGTCCGGCTAAATATTCTCAGGGTTTGCACAGAGAGGACCCATAGCTTACTTAACAATTAAAATGTTTTTTAAAAAATTATACAGGTGGTCAGAAATTTGCACTGAATTGCCCTATCTTGAAATATCGAAAACTTAATTTTTTTAAATGACAGCCCCAATTTGTTCAATTTAGTTTGCCATATACATACTTGTATGAGACATTTATAGGATGGTGAGAAATGGGACATTAGACAAATTCAAAAGAAAGTACATATTACATAAAAACAGAATATAACAAAAAGTTTCTTTTCTAGTACATATGTAGTTTATTCTATACAATAATAACACCTATAGAAACGAATACAATCTTGGATTAAAAAAGATACTTCTTAAGTGGTCAACAATAATATTTAACAGTGAACGTAAGACATAGATAGCTATCTTTGACATCAATCAAGGACTCTATTGGTCCACAAAAACAACCAAAATCTTGCGAGTCAAGATCACAAATAAAATGAAATAACCTCAAAAATTAACAGACTTAGTTACGATTATCTCTCTTTGATATTTAATGTGAATATTTAACACAAATTCATTAAAATTAGTTATCAATTATTATCTCAATTAACTGATATTCATATTAAAAAAAAATGATATTAATATAAAAAAATGATATTAATAATTGATATTTATAAAAAAAAAAGAAAATTATCGAAATAGAACCACTTAAAAGGAACATTTATCTCACGATGAAAGGTAGTCCGTTGTAGAAAACCAATTAAAAGGTTAGGTTAGGGTAGCGACATCAGCTGACTGTACCAGATTGTTCTTCAAACTACGACGCAAGGCGACCTTTGATACAGGACATTCAAGGTCAACCAGGAAATCCAACGAAGGGACTAATTAAGAAATGATCTCTGTTTTTGATTTTATCTGGTTCGCGCTGGTTAACACGAATTCTTTTAGTTTTTGATTTATTCATTCTTTATTTTGAATTTGGAGGGATAAAAGACCAATTAATGGATGCTTCGTTGATGATATGAGTTAAATTATTACAATTACTTATTAAGAAGTTACCTAATTCGTTTAGTGCACGATTTGCACCCACAAAATTTGTACCATTATCCGAGAACATTTGTTGGGGCATACCTCTCCTACCCGCGAAACGCCGTAGTGCAGATATAAAACAATCGGTAGTTAGTTCGCTCACCAATTCAAGGTGAATAGCTCGCGTAACAAAACACACGAACAAACATATGTAGCACTTGATAGTTTTTGAACCACGACCTTTCTTATTTTTGAGCATGAAAGGACCCGCGTAATCTACACCGGTAGTATGAAAAGGCGGAGCCGGAGTCACACGTTGACAAGGTAAATTGCCCATTTGAGGTTGTGGACATCGTGGCTTTGCTCGAAAACATTTTATGCATTCACGTGTTATCTTTTTTGATAAATTTCGCCCCCCTATAGGCCAAAATCGCTCGCGAATAGAGGCCAGCAAATGCTGTGGACCTGTGTGCAATAACATCTTATGTTCATTCTCAAAAATTAATCGTGCTAAAACATGTTTGCAAGATATAACTATTGGAAATTTTTTATCAAAAGTATAGTTAGAGTTTCCTAATCGACCACCTACGCGTAATATTCCATTGTTGTCTAAAAATACATTTAATTTTGCCAATGGATTTTTCTTTGGTATATTTTTAGCATTTTTTAAAAAACGATATTTCATTTAAAAACGATTGTTGTTGACTACATTTTATGATAAAACTCATAGCATCTCGTAGTTCGTCGCTTTTCAAAGAATCAGCGCGCTTTGTATTAGCTGGTTTACAATTATTACAGAATCTAATCATATATGCGACAACTCGTTTTAAACGTGTCAATGAAGAAAATTTAAAAAATGGGACAATACAATCTGTTGTTGTCGTTATGGAGGCAATAGTTTGTTTAATTTCAGGTAAAATTTCTTTTCTGAAAACACGTGTGGGCCACATACTTTCATCTTTTCTTAACTATTCTGGTCCGTTCCAATAAATACATAAACCTGACAATTCGATTGCTTCGACCCCACGCGAAACTGGATCGGCCGGGTTATCAGATGATGCTACATATCTCCAATTTTCAACACATGTTTTTTCCAAAATACGAGCAATTCGATTTCCTACAAAGACTTGTAATTTCGAATGATCCATAGCCAACCATCCCAAAACTACACTAGAATCAGTCCAACAGACTATTCGCGATATGTCCAATCCTAAGGCTACATTTACTTTGCTTATTAAATCAGAGAGTAACAATGCGCCCAATAACTCTAACCGCGGTACTGTAACTCTCTTCAACGGCGCAACCCGAGATTTTGCGCAAACCAATTGAACTGAAATATTTTTATGCGATTCAAATGAACGTAGGTATACGCAAGCACCATACGCTCGAGTTGATGCGTCCGAAAAGCCATGTATTTCGATGATTTTTGAATGTTTTAATGAAATACAACGCGGTATTCGTACGGAATTCAGGCAAGACAGCTTGTCGCGAAACTTTAGCCAACTGGTGTACAAGCTGTTAGGTAATGGGTCATCCCAATCTAGACCGGTTTGCCAGATTTTTTGTAGTATGATTTTTGCTTTAATTATAACAGGACATAGTAATCCGAGTGGGTCAAAAATTTGCGCGATGTCGGAAAGAATAGCTCTTTTTGTTAACGAATTATCCGAGTTTATCTTTATTCTGTAATGAAATTCATCTTCGGTAGAATTCCACAATAAACCTAGAGTACGGGTATTCTCATTTCGACCAAGATCAACTGACTGTGAACTATTACTTTCTGTAAATTCTTGCAAAAGTTGTGGGTCGTTTGACGTCCATTTGGCTAATTGAAATCCGCTTTTTTCAAGATTGCTCTGAACCTCGCGAATGATATAACTAAGTTCATCTAGAGAGTTTGCTCCAGTCAATAGATCGTCGACATAAAAGTGGTTACCAATAACGTTTGCTACAACCGGATCGGAGCATTCCAAGCTTATTTGTTTTAGGCAACGCGTGGCTAAATAACTAGCTGATGCTGTACCGTATGTCACAGTTAATAATTCGTATGTGTCTATTGGAAGTTCAGAAGAATCACGCCAAAGAATTCGCTGAAGTTTTGTCTGTTCGGGATTTATTAAACACGCCCGATACATTTTTCTAATATCTGCAGCCATTACGTAAATATATTTACGATATCTGATTAAAGCGCTGAACAAATCAGGCTGTAAAGTAGGACCAACTATTTGTAAATCATTAAGGGAATACCCAGTAGTTGTTGAGCAAGAACCATCGAAAACAACTCGCAATCTGGTAGTAGTGCTAGATTCGTTTATAACCCCGTGATGTGGTAAATAATAATGCAAATCAGCTGATGTTTTGCAATTTATCTTACGCATGTGCTTTAATTCGAGATATTCGTGCATGAACCCTTTATATTGTTCACCAAACTCAGGAAGTCTTTTGAATTTGCGCTCCATACTTAATAATCTACGTTCCGCGCTTTTGTGGGACTCACGCAATCGTTCTATGCTTTCTTTAAAAGGAATTGTTACAGTAAATCGGCCATCAGGTGCGCGATATGTCGTTTTGTTGAAATGTTCTTCACAAATCATTGCCACGTTTGACATTGGAGCTTGAGTTTGTACCGCTTCGATTTCCCAAAAGCGTTCTAATTGTTGACATAATTTTGACGAGAAACTCTTATCATTCACGTCAGAAGTAACCGAGAGTTTAGAAAAATTGCAATGTGAGGTCAATTTTGCGCTTGCGGAAACTACAGGCCCTGAAATAACCCAACCGAAACGCGTATTTTGCATTATTGGACCAGTAGGAAGCTTAACTTGACCGACGCACAATAATTCCCAAAAATAATCTGCTCCAATCAACATATCTATTTTGTCTGGTTTGTTAAACGATGGATCTGCTAGTCGAAGATTAGTGGGAATTTGTAGATTATTCGCGTTTACTACGAAATTTGGCAAATAACTCGTGATTTCCCCAATAACAAGACAACGAAGTTTCAGCGAAAAATCAGTATAACGAGAATAAATTTGTATCAAACACGAACTATTAATTGTAGATTGTAACTGATTTATACCTGCGACATTAACATGTGTTTCTCTTTCACTTAATCCTAGCCGTTGACGAGTTTCCGACGAAATAAAACTGCTTTGGCTACCCGGATCTAAAAGTGCTCGAATCAAATATTTTCGGTTATGTTTGTTATAGGCATGAATTATGATTGTGGAAAGTAAGACGTTTGAATACGCGTTTGTATTAGATGCAAAATGTATGTTGTGAGCCTGCGTAGTCGTTGATGACTGTGAGGGCGGTTCTGGTCGATTATATTCTAAATGAAGTAATGTGTGATGTCTAGCTTTGCATTTTTTACAAGAACTTGAGCGACATTGCTGAAGATAATGACCGGTTCTAAGACAATTGATGCAAAGTTTTAAACGTTTAACCTGATCAATTCGTCCTTGTACGGAAAGTTTTGCGAAATTTGGGCAATCTTGTATGTAATGTTCGCCTTTACAAATTGCACAAACTCTAACGTTTGATTCATTCGCCACTATAAATGATTTCGTACGCGCGTTTGTCTTTGATTTTGCTGCTATTGGTTGCTTTACTTCTATGTGATCGAGTGTTTCTAATAGATCCGCACGATTTTTTAATAGTTCTAGTAAATCTTCTAATTTGGGATCTTTTAATGAAACTTTATGTTGTTCCCATTCACGGTTTGAGCCACTGTCTAATTTAGTTGTAGCTAAATAAATAATAATCGTGTCCCAGTTCTCCGTAGGCTCTTTTAAAGCAGCTAAAGCGCGCATGTGTTTACGAATATCATCAATAAATTTTCGAATTAAATGTGATTTTTCTAAAGCAATTTTTTCTATATCAAATAATGATTTAAGGTGATTTTGAATTAAAATTACGTGTACATAGTAAATCCCAAGCAACGTCATAATTTATTTGAGTTATTTCTAAGCTTGATATTACTTCACGAGCGGACCCGGATAATGCGGATATCAGATAATGAAATTTTTGAATATTGTTTATAGCGTTGTTGTTATGTATTAACGATTCGAATATATCGCGAAATTCCAACCAGGTTTCATATTCGCCTTTAAATTTCGGTAAGTCGATTACCGGGAGTCGCACACTCTGATCCGGAGTAGGACTCGCTACAAATAATGAATCGCTACACATGGTTTTATTCGATAGTAGGCGCTTGACTTTCGCGGTGCTAGAGTAAAATGACCCTTCAAATGTTTCTCGTTCGTCATCCTGCGTCTCACTATCGACGCCCAACACATCAATTTCATATTGAACATCCTCAAATTCATCTACTATTTTAATTGCGCGATCATAACGATTTTGTAATTCTAATAATAATAACTCATGATCTTTTTCGTCATCCGTGATATCAGATTCAAATTTATTAATAAATTTAACAAAATTCGTTAGTTTTGCTTTTATAACCCCCCGTTTTCTGATTAAATTATCTAGTTGACTCATTTTGAATGCAAATAAAAACTTGGTTCAGATCAAAAACGATAGGGAAAGATAGGAAATTGGAAAAAAAAGGAAAGGGACTCACAACACAATAATGGCGGCGGCGTCGCGTTCAATTCGGCTTGGCGATTTTTCAATAATTCTTAAATTTCTTCAAATCCGGCTCGAAGGACCATTTATGTTTTTGATTTTATCTGGTTCGCGCTGGTTAACACGAATTCTTTTCGTTTTTGATTTATTCGATGTTTATTAATTATTTATCTTAGACGATGAATACGGCGTGATGCCAGCGAAACGAATTTTTTGCTACTCACTCATTTTTTTTTATTTGTTTGTATCGACGAACACTAAATTTTCAAAGCATACTAACATTAAAAAATTGATCAAAAATATGAAATAGGCAACCCAAGTTGCAGGTAACAATAATTCTAATTAATCTAAACAATCTCCAAAGGGAAAGAAAAATAATCCTTACGAAATCTCACACCTTCTTCTGTCACAAGAAGTCAAAAGTTGTTATGGACGAAGCGTGAAGTTAACCCTCAAATCCGACAATATCGGTTCGATAAACGATCGAACGAGTTGAAGTTATACAAAATTTTCGCTCAACTCACGATGTGGCCAAACAAAGGCGTCAATAGGGTTAGATCAAAACACGTCTATACAGCAACAGGTGTAACGACAGAAGAGAACGGAAATTGAAATTACGCCTAAGATAAATGCATCGACGCACGCGTACTAACCGAACGATTAGTGGTGGTAAAGATCTTCATCAAAAGAATACTCAAAAACGAACAACAGATGACGTGACGAATTCTAACAAAAATTTAAAGAAAACCAAAAACTATAACTCTATACTAAATTACAAGTTAAACTTGTAACAACGTTAGTTAAAAATTGCACTTTCCTTTAAAAATAAAATTACATCATTCAGAGACAAAACTTCGGTAGGCTGATACTTTTTAAAACTTTCTTTATCGACGATTTATATTATGTATCGACGATGACATCATCGTGATAAGGCTAGTTGATCTGGATCTTGGAGAATGCCGCGCTCTGATTGGTTGAATTTAAAATGTGGGCGTGGCCAGAGCCTCGAAAGGAGGTAGTGGTGCGGATAAAACTACTTTTGGACCCCCTATGTTAAACCTTATGGGATTTTGGTCCGTAACGCCCATAGCTATACAATTATATTATTTAACTGTTATTTAGAGTTTTTTCATTAAAAGGACGTTTTAATCATTTAACTTTTATTTAAAATTATAATTTATTATATAAGATTTTATAAAAACGGAAGCGTAACTTGAACACCGCGTCGACGATTTGAGTACTTCGTGGAGTCGGAATTACAATTCCCCGATATCGAAGTACTCGCAGTTATTTATAACAATTAATTGCTGACGCTTCATATTCGGCAATTACAGTTGTTAAGGGGCAGCTACATTTGGTAACTCCTCCCGTCTTAAAGTGAGCCAAGGATTGGGAGAGCTTCTCTCCGGGACTTGGGTTACTGAGTTGTCGCTATCCTGGACTTTTTTCCCTTTTCTAAAACAAACTAAAATAATGATCAAAATAATTATGTTCACGGTTCCAATGAGCGACGTCATCGAACTCCCTAGACTGAAAAGGTGGTTGGTTCTGAATTCTCGTAGTCTTTGGTCTAGTTCAGTGAGATTGGTTCTCGCATCATTTATTGTTGCCAATTGGAGATTCTTCATGTGGATGTTTTCCAGTTGCCAAGGTGATTTTTCTTCAGGTATGGTGGACAAATTTACAACGGCCAAATGGAATTGACGATCTGGTAAATTGTTGGTGGTGGTGCGTAAGATTTCTTTTCCCAGGTGGACGCTACAGTCTGGAGTAATTTGTATTAGAAGATTTCCTTCCAGTGGATGAACTTCCTGACGATCTTCGCACACCGTTTCTCCTGTTGAGTTGGCTTGAAACAGTATCCATTCCGATTCGGTAGGATGTATACTTTCTTCCTGTAGTCGAGATGTTTTCTTATGAGTACACATTGATATGGGAAGGTGTCGCAATATTTCGTAAGCGCACGTTGGTCGTTTGCTTGTATCTAAACTTGTAGCTTGGCATAGGTATTCTTCGCGTTGGAATTCTTTACATTTGGTACCGGTCGTAAAGTACTTATCTTTATTTTCTGCTAGGTACGGTTGGGGGATGTTGAGAATAAGATAATGGGATTGTTGTTTAATAGGTAATGGAATTAAGTGATAATACTGGTAGGTTGTCATTTCAATTAAAGGAATTTGTAACAAGAAGGTGAGAATGTGGCCCTTCATGTACGCTTTTACTGTTATGGTCTTTTCTATTTGGTATAAATTATCATCTGTCGGAGTTAATAGAACTCGTTATTCGACTATTGAAGACTGAATGAAACGTAAATCTTCCAACAGTTCGTGTGCCGGGATGATCGTCGGGTGGTATGTTTGCAGTTTAGCGAATGTCTTTGCTATTGCTAAATGATCGACGATTATTAAGGCAGAGTTAACGGCTACTTGTAGTGACGTTTGTGCTCTCATCAAAAGATTAAAGCGCGCCTGTTTATCACCCTGATCTTTAATATGTTGTGTAATAGTATTTATACGCTGAGCTACTTCATGTTGATTTTCTTGAATAGTTCTGATGTTATCTTTGAATATTTTAAGCGTTCCTTGTGAGAGATGGATTTGAGCCTCTACTACTGTTGCTAATTCCTGTTGGTTTGATCCTATTTCTGTTATCACTTTGTCGTACTTCTCAGCATCTTCTGCATCTAAATTACCAGATACTGCTTTTATAATTGAACCCAAGAAATTCATTGCTCCTCTGCGATATCTGCTTGTCGGGATGAGTTGTTGTTTTCCAAAATTTAATTGTTGTAGCAGATCTTTGATATTCCTCATAAGGGTCAGGAATGCTGTTTGCTCGGTACCATTTTCTATTGTTTCCACAAATTTCATCAGTTCGCCATATTCTTTCGTTAATTTGTCAATTTGTATCGCTAATGGTTCGAGGTCACATTGTACCACCGTTGTCCATTGGCTGACCTGGTTTTTGGCTGTTCCCAGATGTAATGGAAATAAAGGGCCGTCTAACGTTGTTATTCGGACCTCGGGTCTTGCCCAGGAGCATCTGAAACAATACCGTGTTTAAGATGTCTTGTATGGTATGTTTGTACTCCTCTTCTAGTTTGAACTTCTACTGTGCTATTATCATTTACTTTGATAATGGTGTATGGTCCAAAGTAGGGTTTGACCATTTTATTGCTTTTCGTTATATTTTCTACGTATACCTTTTCTCCAATTTTCCATGTTGAAACTCTTACTTGTTCTTGTTGTTTTTCTTGAGTTTTTAGTTTCCTGTTCTCGTCTTTTTTCTTTAAGCTTTCGTACATAATTGCCATTCGATTTTTATGTTTGTCTATAATATCTTGATACGTCGGGGCATCGTAAAATAGGTCGAGTGGATTTCTCGTTTTTGTATGGCCAAAAAGTGCTTCAAATGGAGTCATTCCTGTTGCGCTATTGATGGTGTTATTGTACGCAATTGTAGCAGATCGAATTTTCTTTTCTTTTGTTATACCGGGATCTTCATCAAGGCATCTCAGATGTTCTAGTAAGGTAGAATGGAATCTCTCTACATTAGCTTGACTTTCTGGGTTCTTTGCTGTACCGAAGTGCAAAGTGATTCGATGTAATACGGCCAATTCTTTTACTACTTGGTTGTTAAACTCTGATCCTTTGTCGAAACGAATTTCTCTCGGGATTCCGTAGTAATTGAAGTAGTCCAAAAATGCTTCGACAATATCTGTTGGATTTTTACTTTTGATTTTAATCGCATGTCCCAAACGTGTAAACGAGTCTACAATTGTTAGATATTTATTGTTTGCGAAAGAGAAAGTATCAACGAATAATTTTTCGAATGGGGCGTCTGGAGTTTCAGTTATCGGTAATAATGGTACATCGGGTCTTCGATTGTATTTAGCCCTGTTACATATTTCACAAGCTTTAATAACCTTGGTGATTGTTTCCTCCATTTTCGACCACCAGTATTTCCGTTTGAGATGTTCTAAAGTTTCTTGTATACCACGATGGTTCGTCATTCCTTCGTGATACGTTGTTACTATTTCGATCTTCTTTGCTTCATCTGAAATAACTTCCGCTCGTCGTAGGCACCTGATTATTCGTGGTCCTCTATCTGATATTTCATTATTATAAACGTTACACATTTGTTGATAGAGCTCGTCGACAGACGTGTAAATATAAAATGTTTTATTTCCAGCCATGTAGTTTTTATATAAATTTAGAATATGTTCGTATTGGTTTTCTGCTGGGATTCGTACCAAGTGTATGGTGTTATCTCCTCTTGTTTTGATTGTAATTTCTAATCCATTTCCCAAACTCTTTGTTATAATGAACTGCGTCTTTTTGTTGTCAATAATAGTATCCTGGATTTCAATCGATTTCTTTGGCTCTACTGTCTGTGTAGTATGAATAGTATTATTGTCAGAATTTTCTTTGTTTTCTTCTATCCGACGTGTTGATCTTAGTTGTCTGGTTGGTCTATCCGATATTTTTATTTCTTTTCGAGCAATTCCTTGTACTGTAGCAATGATAGCTGGAGGTGCAGGTGAGTCAATCAGTGCAATTGACATTTCGCTCGCTATTTCTAATAATTCTGTATCATCAAAATTTGGTAGAATGCTATCTAGATCGCTTTGTGTAATTACATTCAGATCGTTTAATGTAATTCTCGATAACGCATCTGCGTTCGTGTTGGCTTTGCCCTTTTTATAAACGATGTCAAAATCGTATTCTTCCAACTTTATTCTCCAGCGCATTAGTTTGGAGTTGGGCTCTTTTAGCGACCAAAGCCACACTAACGGTCTATGATCCGTGAAGATGGTAAACTTCTTTCCGTACACATACGGTCTGAACTGTTTGACAGCATAAACTATCGCCAAAAGTTCTTTCTCCGTGGTCGTGTATCTCCTTTCTGTCTCCGAGAGTGTTCGAGACGCGTAACAAATAGGCTGATCTTTTCCAATTATGCCCTGTGAAAGAACAGCTCCAAGAGCGATATCTGACGCATCTGTTGTCACAATAAATTCTTCGGTAAAGTCTGGGTATCTTAGTATAGGATCATTAGTAAGTAATCCTTTACACTGTTCGAATGCGGCTATGTATGTTGAATCTTCGATGTTGATTTTAGCATTTTTCTTTAGACAAGATGTAAACGGCTTGGTAATTTTGGCGAAATCTTTAATAAATTTACGGTAATATCCTAGTAGTCCGAGAAAACTTTTGATTTCGGTTTTTGTTTTCGGTATGGGGAATTGTATGATTGCTCTAATTTTCTCTGGGTTAGGTTTAACACCCTTGTCTGTTATAATATGTCCTAAATATTTAATTTCTTTCTTGAGAAATTCGCATTTTTGTAAGTTAATTTTAAAATTAGCTGAATTTAAACGGTCGAAAACTTTAATTAGTTTTTGTATATGCTCTTGCAGCGATGAAGAGTAAATAACGATATCATCGAGATATACCAGGCATGTGTCTTCTAGTAAACCACGTAAAACTTCGTCCATTAGACGCTGGAAGGTAGCCGGGGCGTTTTTCAATCCGAAAGGCATTCTTTTAAATTCGAAATGGCATTGTTCGGTGCTGAACGCTGTTTTTTCTCTATCTTCCGGTTCCATTTCGACTTGGTGGTAGCCTGATGCCAAATCGAGAGAGGTGAAATAGTTTGCCCTGCCCAATTTATCTAATATATCGGCAATGTTTGGAATTGGATATTTGTCTTCTATCATTCTTTCGTTTAGTCGTCGGAAGTCAACTACCATTCGATTTTTTATTCTTCCGTCTTTTTGGGTTGTTACAATATGGACAGGTGCGTTCCAAGGCGAAACGCTTTCTTTCACGATGTCTTGTCGTAGTAGTTCCATAGTTTGTTTTTTTATTTCCTTTTTTGTCTCGATTGGTTGACGATAATTTCGAACATAGATGGGTCTATTATCTTTTAGGTTAAGATGATGTTTTATTTTATAAGCAAAAGTTAATTGTTGTCCCTCTATATGGAATAAATGTTTGTATTTCGATAATAATGCTTGAAGAGCCTTCTTTTCTTCTAAATTTAGATGATCCAATTTCAAATTCTTTTCAACATTTTTTTCTTGAAGTGCCGCTAAATGGTTTTTATCTATAAAATTATAACCGATGTTTATTTCTTCTTCAATTTCGCTTACTGGTTGCACTTCTACCGGCGTCGGGTTCAAACGGATCGGGTTTCCATAATTGTTTGTAACAAAAATTTGCGTTTCATGGTTTTTTACTTCGACGAGTGCTTCCGGGATCATTACGTTGTCTGTATCATCTTTCATTACAGGAAACAAAGCTAAGCCATTTTTAATGTTAGTGACCTGAAAACTCATTAATGACTGCGAGTATGGTTTAATTGTTTGAGTATTGTCAATTTTGTAAGGAATTGTTGTATTATCTGTAACAATGATTTGTTTCTTTGTATCAAGCGAAGCTCCTAATTTTGTTAACAGATCGAAACCAAATAAACCATCAAATGTACGTGAAAAATCAAAGCATACAAATAAATGATATTCCGGTGATTTAAAGATGTTAGGAAGCGGTGCGTAAACCGCGCTTCTTGTTTTTTCAACTCCGTGAGGTGTTCTTATATTAAATTTCTGACTATCGCATGCGTAAACCGATTTAACTTCTTCATATAACTTCGAATTGATAAGAGAACATTCTGCTCCCGTATCTATAAGAAATCTTAAGCCTTCAAATTCGACGTAGGGTAGTAACGGATCTTGTGAATAGGCTTTGTTCGAAATCGTTACGTTAATTGCTCTTGAGACGTGTCCTGGGGAAAATCCTGCGTCTCAACGTCTTCTGTGTATTCGACGTTTTCATCGATATGTCGTTCCCCATAGTTATCGTCCGTTTGGTCATCATCAGGATATTGGACATAGATATTGGCTTCGGTTGTTTCTGATGGAAGCTCAATATTATTTGACATCCATTGTCTCTTTGGGGCTGGTCGGTTGATAGATGAGGCTGGACGTTTGTTACTATTGTCTATTTCCATCGGTGTTGGTCTAAATGGTCGTTGTTGAAATTGTGCCGGGGTTCTCACAAATGGTTGATTGTTTTCTTGTCTGGGATAAAACATTGGACGAGGTGGCAGTATTGCGGGTGGAATATATTTATTTGGCTGTCCATACTGTTGTGGCATAACCATGGGAGGTTTTTGCATCGAGTTTGGACGTTGAGCTACCATGGGATGTGGTCTGATAATGGTACGCATTGGCGATGCAATTGGCTGCCTTGTATTAAAAAGAAAACGCTGTTTCTGGGTGTTACAGTTAGTAATTTCCAAGGCGTAACCTTCTGCTGTCTCAATATCGGTGGGCTGTCGTAATTTAACTTCTAAACCAATGTTGGGATTTATCAAGTCTAATCCAAATAGGTAAGTTCTCAGAGCTATCTGGTTGTATTGCTCTTGTTTGAGATTGCGGATCGCTACATTGTCTTCTTCCAAGTTAACCTTAGAAAGAAGAGTGTAAAGAGTTGATTTAATCTTATTAGAGTAGCTGGCTGTACTGTCTTCTTTTTGTGGAACCAAACTATTCAAATCATAAACAAGAACCTCTTCGGATCGTTTATCACCGAATGAATGAATTATAATTTGTTTAAGTTCGGGCCAAGTGGTGGGTGTTTTATTTGCATCCACCGCCTCGCGTGCTTTGGCACGTAGTCTACCCATAAAAATCATTAACAGTCTTTTAGATGTGCGAATTTCCTCTGGTCTTGCAGGTGCTGTTGGTAAATATTCTTCAATCAAGAATTCGCAGGCATTAATATAACTCTTCAGAGTTATTCTGTCTCCGTCAAAGACTGGTATCAAATCTTGGTCTACTTTCGATATTTCTCTTGCCATTTCTATTTCGTTGATTGCCTCCAGTAAGTCGTTTAAATTGTCCAGAGCGTATTAGGTTTAAGTCGCGGAAATGAAAAGGAATAAAGGATGGCAGAAATAAAGATACTTACAGTACGATAAGAATGAATAAAATTGTTGTCATTGATTCTCTTTTGAGTAGTCCCGGGAATCGATCAGCAATTGGAGAGGATCCAAATTCCTCGGCGGGTTCTACTTTTCTTCTTTCTTCTCGTATCCGGTAATAAAGAACTTGAAAGTTCACCACAAGTGTTCCGTAAGTCGGACCGATTTTAGGCACGATACAAGATTTAATCACTCACGTTTACCAGATCCTACTGACTGCGCCAATTATATTATTTAACTGTTATATAGAGTTTTTTTTATTAAAAGGACGTTTTAATCATTTAACTTTTATTTAAAATTATAATTTATTATATAAGATTTTATAAAAACGGAAGCGTAACTTGAACACCGCGTCGACGATTTGAGTACTTCGTGGAGTCGGAATTACAATTCCCCGATATCGAAGTACTCGCAGTTATTTATAACAATTAATTGCTGACGCTTCATATTCGGCAATTACAGTTGTTAAGGGGCAGCTACATTTGGTAACTATACTACTCGCGCGTCACTTCGTCGAATACCCGCAATTGATCTCTGTTTAATGTCCTGATTTCTTCTCCTTCTTAAGCCGAGGTCCCACGGCCTGTGAACTGACAAGCCTCGAGTGGATCGAGATCGCTCGAACTCCAACTATTCTCGCTGTTCTCACGGCGCGTGGCTTACTAAATTCCGAGTGGCCTCAAGTCGACCATTTGTCGTCACAGCTATTGTCATCTATTGACGTTCT
Organism: Onthophagus taurus; assembly: GCF_036711975.1. NCBI lineage: Eukaryota > Metazoa > Arthropoda > Insecta > Coleoptera > Scarabaeidae > Onthophagus > Onthophagus taurus. The sequence goes on from NC_091973.1 coordinate 16,466,179, forward strand.
TTACTTCAGACCGGCTTTAAATTTTTTGATGGTTAACGGAAATAATTGTTAATACTTTATAAATGAATAACGGTTATGAATCGGACAGTGACGAGGAAGTAGCATGTGTGGCCGCGTTTTATTATGTACTTTTGAGTGGTGTGTTATTGAAGAAAAAGATGATGAAACGGACAAGGCGTTGGTGGATGACGTCATTTAACAAAGGCCGGAGAAGGTAATCATAATTATAGTGATATTAATAAAATAAATATAAAACTTAGCTTAGGCCGCTTAAATAAACTGCAAACACTGATTTATTTGTTATCAGATACAGTGCTAGAGATGCTGAGTGATTTAACACTCCAGCGGTCGCAATGTATTGTAGCGCATAACAGGTCGCTTTGTTTCTGACGGATACATACATACTTTCTCTCAAAATAAATATTTCCATTGAAATAAAACAAACTCTAGTGAAACATCTTATTGTTTTAAACATCCCTAACTCTAATAAGTATCATTTATTATATTATACATAAACGAGTGTGATGAAAATCACTCAGTCGCCAACAGGGCACAGAGTCATACATTCATATTTTCTGAAACGCATTTGTCGCATAACATTTTGCAGTGCTGAAGACATAAGAATTGTTTGCAGCTTTAACAATTATATTTAGTGATTCTTGTTATTTTATTTGCATAACAGGAGCAGGAGCCTGCAGCTTCACTTTCCACTGGTTACATGCGGTTACAGTTACATGCGGTTCTTCCACTGGTGGCTTGAATTTTGCTAAAGTTCTTTGTAGATCCAAAGGCATACCTCTTGTGAGGACCCTTCTACGTTGCAAATGTTCACGTGTAAGTTCATTCGCAAGAATACGCAAAAACTTTCTTCTGGCGATCGGTGGATGTTTGTTACCAATATAAATTATACGTGCATTGATTCCAGCCATGTTCAATATTGAAAAGAAAATTACCATTGGCCATCGTCTGGTATTACGCGCTACATTATATGTACCACACATCTTATCAACAATGTCCACGCCGCACTTTGTGGTATTATAAGAAGTCAACATTTCTGGCTTCATTTTGTCACCCGTGGCTTGAAACGAGAAGTACGTTTTTGTTTTTCTTCGGTACATATGACAATAACGTACAATCGTCGTTGAATGCGAAAAGACTTGATGCAACTGGACGTGCTTTAGTATTGATAAACTCCAGTGGTATCTGAACCTTATTTTTTTTAAGAGTACGTAAGAGATTCTCTCTCTTTTTAATTCTCTAACAAGGTTTATGTCAGAAAACCAATTATCTGCAGTTATGTTACGCCCTGTCTTCAGTATAGGTACTGCTAAACGTTTTACAACATCAACAGGTTTATTGCTTAGATTGTAGGGACCCTTAGGCTGCTTTCCAGGATATATTTCAAGGTTTTATATATATATAGAACAGTTTTGCGTCAACGAGGGCAAATATCTTCAAGCCATATTTGGCCGGCCTTGAAGGTATGTATTGCCGGAATTTACATCTTCCCCTAAATGCGTCCAGCTTCTCATCTAAAGTTAAATTTTCCCCTGGTGTGTAACATGCCTTGCAATTATCGTTAAAAGCTTCAAATATAGTACGGACAGGTGCTAGATTATCTGTTCTTCTTCTGTCGTCTCTGGTTACGGCATCGTCAAAGCGGCAGCATCGTAATAAAAGTTTAAATCTTTGCAAAAACATTGTGCGTCTTAATCGTTCAATTCCGTCACCATCACCTGCCCATAATTCCTCCAAATTTAGTCTGTTACACCGATAGAGTACAAAAGCCCAATGAACGCCTTTACTTCAATAAGGTCTGTAAACTCTGCATCTCTTTCCCTCCCGTAATTATTTCTAATTTTCGCCAGATATTGATTTGTGTAGATAACAATTAGGTCAAGAATATTACCATCAAACAGACATTTCCATGTATCTGACACACATTCTACTCCAACTGCCGCATGTTTTACTCCTGGAAGATGAAGCAAAATATTCTCCTTTCCCCTTTTTCTAGGAACAGGTTTCTTCTTTCGCCAACATGTTGTTTTGTCTTTTCCAAGAAAATGTTCCGCAACTTCTTCATCATCATAATCAGATTCACCTTCTTGCTCCGTTTCTGAATCTCCCTCTCTTTCAGCCACATCTTTCGGATTATTGAACTTATATATCCTTTTATCTCCCATTACACTAAAATTTCAAAAAAGTGTTACCCATGTATAACAAAGAACTAAATTGTTAGGCAAAACGTAATAAGCAAATAAAATACTCACATCAAATATAATACTTCTTGCAATGGTCGCAATGTATCTAGGATATACAACCTCTCGTGAAACAGTTATTTGTAAAAAAAATTGTTGAAATCTGCAAGAAAGTACTATTTGAACGGTAAATTAACTAATCTGAGGAAAATAAAATAAATTTTTGAAACCTTGGAATACTTACAACACAGGTAGCTTGGTATCTCTCAGATACAAAGAGTTCTACCGTCGTACTGCACGCACATTCAACCGTTTTCGACAAACTGAACGCCCGGGGATATCGTTTGAGACAAATAGATGGAACGACAGTTCCACCACTCGAAACATTTTTAAGTGGGAGGCAAAAGTAAATCTGATGTATCTCACAGATCGGTTGCTACCGCTGGAGTATTAAAAAAAGAACCATCTGGCAGATTTCAAAACTTTTGCCGATTGTCATCTAGCCGATTTTGAATATTTATTGAACAGAATCGGACCATTTATAGAAAAGGAAGATACAAACATGAGAGAAAGCAAGAGAGACTTGCTGTTGCGTTACGATTTTTCGCTACAGGAGATAGTTTATCTTACTTATTTAACTTCTCAAAGCAAACCGTATCGAGATGCGTAGATGAAGTATGTAACGCTATAATACATGAACTTCAAGGAGAAGTAAAGGTGAGTAGTATTTAGTATAAATAAAATAAACTTTTATTCGGCACTAAAGTATATAAACATTAAACGTAACTTAAATTATAAAAAACAGTGTATTATACAGTACGTCCCCGGATTGTGGCCCCATAAGGTATAACGGGGACATACTGTATATCAAGGAACTGAAGTAACTTATATAATCCCACAAACGATTAATTAGTGTTGAAACTTTTAACAACTTCATCAATACTTGGATAGGGTGCGCTAACGTCACTTACGTTGTCATTATGTTCGTATTGTAGAGTACTGGACGTTGAAGAAGTCTGTGCAGGCGAAGCGTAATATCTAGGTTGTTGATAATAATGGTAAGATGTCCTCGATCTCTTTAAATTAAACATAATATTGTTGATTTCGTGCATCGCTGTTTGACGAGTGTCATCATCGAGGGCTCGCAATTTAAAACACAGCAGCTCACAAAAAATATAGCTTTCATCATTAGGTGTTTTCGGTTTAGAAGCTACTTGTTTTAAGAAAACAGAAGCCTCATCCATTAATTTCTCTACTTGTCCTGCCTTTGCTTTCTGTTTTCCGTTTTTTGCTTATGGGCGGACCACCTTGAGTTATTCCCCCCGTTGCGGTAATGTCTTAAGAGGTATTTTCTTCATCTTGTGAGACATCCCTTTCTTTATTTTGAGAGGCAGTATTTACGGTAGAACATTCTACCGGATCAGGTTATACTCCTCCAGGTACATTTGATACCGAAGCTAGGAGACCAGGAGAAATAGCTAAGGCTATACGTAACTCGTTTGCTAAGTATTTTACTGCAAGGGGCAGGTTGCCTTGGCAAGACAAGTATTGTTAATAGCAGGGATGTCAAAATGTATATGTAAAATATGTAAAAATAATGTTTGTAATGAAAAATAAATTAATGTATGTTTTTGGGGAATAAATCCACTTTTTAGTTTCTGCTGTTTTTTAATATATTCAAGTATAAACGATTAAATCTTTACATGCCATGACCGTTAACTCGCGTCTTCGCCATGACACCCGCTTCGTCATGTGCGCAATGTGCACCGTTTTCAATACTACCAACCCAACAGTACTCAAAACTTAAAAATATTAATGTTACTAAGTCAACATACCGCCGCCGTTGAAAGTACTAACTTTCAAGATAAAAATAGGTAAGTACAACGAAAATCTAAATATTACATGTTATAGTTTTTTAGGTACTTCAACGTCTATAGGAAGAACGCACACCTTTTTAACAGCCCGCTTCACAACACCACTGGTTGTTTTTACACTAATAACTCGCACAATATTATCACTGCCAGGATGAACTTCAAGAATTCTTCCCAGTCGCCATTTCAACGGTGGAGTGTTGTCTTCCTTGAGTAATATTAGCTGTCCAATCTTAACGTTTTCTCCAACAGCTTGAGACCATTTGCCTCTTTGTTGTAGGATGTTGATGTATTCCATAGACCATCTTCGCCAGAAATGTTGATACATTTGTTGAAGTTTGTTGAATTGATTCAGTCTGTTGAAGGGGATATCCATAACGTCTCGCTGAGGAATCGTATTAAGAGGTTCTCCAATGAGAAAATGTCCCGGGGTAAGAGCCAAGAAATCATCAGGATGTGTGGATAAAGGAGTAAGTGGTCTAGAATTTAGTATTGCTTCGATTTGAGTAAAAATTGTTGTTAACTCTTCAAAGGTTAAAACGTTACAGCCAATAATTCGTATAAAATGCGATTTAGCCGATTTGATAGCAGACTCCCATAAACCTCCAAAATGCGGAGAACGTGCCGGAATAAATTGCCAATCTATGTTATTTCTCAAGCAAAATCTTTCAAGTTTATCGTTGTTATAGTCGATTACTTTTTTCAACTCGTTGAGATAATTCTTAGCGCCAACGAAGTTAGTTGCATTATCCGTGTAAACTCGTTTACATAAACCTCGTCGAGATACGAATCTCTTGAATGCGTTTAAAAATGAATCGGTGCTTAGGTCTGATACCACCTCAATATGTACTGCTTTGGTTGCAAAACACACAAATAAACACACATATGATTTAATGATAGTTCTGTTTCTTAATTTCCCATCTTTGCTGTTGAATGGGCCAGCAAAATCTATACCCACTACATAAAATGGTCTTATAGCCGATGTGCGATCTCTAGCTAAATCACCCATCAAATAACTGGGACTTACTGGTTTAGTTCTAAAACATACAATACATTTCCCAATCACCCCCTTCACGACACTTAAACCGCCAACAGGCCAAAATCTTTGTCTGATGCAAGATAAAAGTCCCTGTGGGCCAAGGTGCAAATTTCTCAAATGTTCCTCACGTATAATTAAATTAGTCAAAGGATGTCCTTTAGCCAATATGATTGGATGTTTGATGTCGTAGTCATATTCTGAATTACGCAATCTACCACCAACTCTTAACAATCCATCTTCGTAGGTACATTGGATTCAAAGACAATAATTTACTACTTTTAGGCAAATTCTTTTTAGCCATCAATAAATCAATCTCAGTTTTGAATTCCTGTCTTTGCATGACTTTCAAAAGTCGCATAAACGCGCTTTCTAACTCTAGTGTAGTTAATTTTGCTTTTATTTTATTTTCATTAGGTTCTCTCAAATTATTGTAGAAGCGCATGCAATACGCAACAACTCTTTTTAATTTATTTAATGATGAATATTTATCAAAAATGTCGCATGTAATTGTACAATGGAAAGTTAGTTTATTTTTTTTCTTTTCTGGTAACTCCTTAGGAAAGTTCATGTCAATATCAGGATAAGTTTTACTCTTTAACCATTTCGGCCCCTCCCACCAAAGGTTAGACTTTATTAATTGAGAAGTCTCGATACCTCTAGAAATCAAATCTGCAGGGTTCTCTGAACTGGTTACGTGCTTCCATTGTGCATGTGCTGTTAGTTCTTGTATTTGCGATACGCGGTTTGCAACAAATGTTTGCCATCTCGAAGGATCCGCATGTATCCAAGCAAGCGCTATGGTGGAATCAGTCCAGAGATAAACCTTAGTAATTTCTGTGTTTAATGAATCAAGTACTTTTTTCACTAGTTCTGCCAACAATAAACAACCATTGAGTTCCAATCTCGGCAATGAAATTTTCCGTAAAGGTGCTACTCTCGATTTGGCGCACAATAAACGAATCTTTGTTTTAGTTTGGTTTATGGTTTTAATGTAAATACATGCTCCGTAAGCCATTTCAGAAGCATCGCTGAAACCATGCATTTCTACCATTGCAAAATCTGTTAGCAAAATGTGTCGATCAATTTGTAGTTTTGCCAAATATTGCAATTCCTCATAAAGCCTCTTGAATGATGTGTAAAGTTCGATAGGTACAGCTTCATCCCACGTGATTCCCAGCTGCCACAAACGCTGTAAAACTACCTTTGCTTTGATCGTAGAAGGAGATACAATACCAAGTGGGTCAAATATCTGAGCAATAATTGACAGAATAATACGTTTCGTTAATTTCCCGTATTCAACTATAGGTTTAATTGAATACTTAAGTGTATCGTCTTGTGAGCACCATAAAATTCCCAGCGTTTTTACATCCTTAGAGTCCCCTATTAGATAATCCACGCTTGTTTCATCGCTTGCTTGCAGAATTTCTTGTGAATTCGAATTCCATTTCCGCAATTCAAAAAAAATTTAAGATCTCACTTAAGTCATTTTTTAATTTCAATGCTTCTTCCAAAGTCTTTGAACCTGTAATAAGATCATCAACATAGAAATCGTCGATTATAACTTTAGCTATGTTAGGATGTTTATTTTGAATATTTATGCCAACTTGATGCAGACTGCGAATTGCCAAAAATGATGCTGATGTGGTGCCGTACGTTACCGTGTTTAATTGAAAATGCTCCAAATCATGTTCAGGACTTTGTCGCCATACAATATGTTGTAAATTTCTCTGACTAGGTATGATGTTTACCTGTCTATACATCTTTGCAATGTCACCGGTTAATACGTAATTATGTTCTCTAAACCTACAGAGAATGGAAAATAATTCCTGTTGTATCGTAGGTCCAACCATTAGAGTATCATTCAGTGAAATGCCAGTACTTGTTTTTGTCGAAGCGTCAAATACTACTCTGAGCCTCGTAGTGCTGCTTGTATCTTTAATCACTGCGTGATGAGGTAAATAATACGCATATGTATCGTCGCGATTTACTCTTGTCATATGTCCTAATTCTTGATATTCACTCATGAATTCGGAGTATTGTTTCCATAATTCTTGATTCTTGAATAACTTTCGTTCCAAATTTAAAAATCTTGCTTCAGCAGTTTCAAACGCTGTTCCTAATTCGCTAATATTATCTTTCGTTGGCAGTTGTACCACAAAATGTCCATTGTTGTCCCTTGTGGTCGTCTGTTGATACAGATTCTCACAATATTTTTCCTCCGCAGAAAAAACCATTTGTGCCGTACACTCTTCAACCTTCCAAAATTTTTCCAAGGCCCTTTGAATCTCGCAGTTATTTATACATACGTTGCTGCGCACCTTTTGTCTTAAATTTGTACTCATAGGACCGGATACGATCCATCCCAGTGTTGATTTCTGTAGAACAGGTAAACCAATTCCGAGTTTAATTTGACCCATAGACAACAATTCAGCGAATAAGCCAGCGCCTATTAAAATATCTATTTCTCCTGGTTGATGGAATTTCGGATCAGCTAACCTAATGTGTCGCGGTATTTCTAATTCTTTGATGTTTATTGGAACATTTGGCAAGTTATCAGTTATATCTCTTATAACCAAAAATGATAAATCAATGGTGTATGAGTTATATATAGACTTAATCTTGGTATTCGTTCCATACTTAACATTAAGGTTGCATTGACTAATACCTGTTACCGGTACGTTTAAGTTGTAAGTATGTAATTGCAATTTTTCTACAAGCTTCATTGTCATAAAATTCGACTGCGAGCCAGAATCTAAAAGTGCCCTAGCCTCACGCCATTTTCCAGTCGCATCTTTGATGTGAACCTGCGCGGTTGCTAAAATTATCGAAGTATTCTCCAATGCTTTCATAGTATGTGCGGTTGTAACACGTTTCTCAGTTGTGTGTGTATTTGTTTGTGTATCATAATGCAAAAGCGTGTTATGTTTTTGCTTACAAGCCTTACATGTGGACAAAGATTTGCAATCCATCGAGAAATGTCCCGAACGAAGGCAATTTAAGCAAAGCCTGAGTTTTTTAACTTCCTCAACTCTTTTGCTTGTAGTTAATGCTTTGAATTTATTACAACCGTAAATGAAATGATCGCCTGATTCACAAAAAACGCATGTTTTGTTGTTCGTAGCTAAATTTGCAATAGTACGCTCATTCTTCTTTTGTCCTATATGTTTATTCGTTTTGTTATTACCTTCTATGGTTTCCAGAATACTGCATCTATTTGTAAGAAAATCTATCATACTTTTTATGTTTGGTACATCACTATTAAATGTCTGCCCCGCGTGCTCCTCCCATTTCATTTTAGAAGCGTCATCCAATTTCTTAAAAATCAAATGTGTAAGCAACGTGCTCCAGTACTCTACTGGTTCACCTAAGGCCTTTAAAGAACGAGTGTGCCTGTTATAACTATCAATTAAACGTCTTAAGTTTTGATGAGCTTCTTTTGTAACCATCAAATAAATAATGAAATTTATTGATGTCATCTACATAGTTGTCATTGTCAACGAGCGATTTAAAAGTATCGTGAAAATATATCCATTGATCATAATCTCCGTAAAATTTAGGCAAATCCAACGTAGGAAGTTTAACATTTTTATGAAAATAACCGTTGCTCGGTGCATAAGCCGTCGCAGCCCCCGCCGAACCCGTCGTTTCATCGTTTATAGCGCTTTTACATACGATGTCATTATCTCGCTCTTGAATAAATGTTGTCGCCTCTGCTATTAATTCATAATATTTTGTTTCAAATATTTCGTATTCGTCATTATACTCGTCGTCTTTGTTTAGTAAATCGATCGCGTTTTGTATTTTGTTAAACTCATGCAAAATCTCTTTAATGTTTTGTAATCTGATTTTCAATTCGTTTAATTTTTCCGTTGTAATTTTTTCGAGAAACGTCCCGAAACGCGTTAATTGTGCCTTGAGCAGTTTCTTTTTTGCCAACAGAGGTTTGAGTTCCTCCATTTTGTGAAGCAATACTCACGAAAAAGGATAAAAGTAAAAAAGGACTTAGTTTACGTTTTGTGTTTTCTTTCAGGAACCCACCAGTGACCGCCGCCGATGAGTTGACCTCGTGTCGTTGTCGAAGAGAAGAACCAAGTTCCGATCGCCGGACCCCAGCCAAGGTGATGCAATTCACGAAATTTTTTTTTTTATTTTTAATGTCTTCACTGTTACTAATCCATGCTCGAAGGACCAATGTTTTTGGGGAATAAATCCACTTTTTAGTTTCTGCTGTTTTTTAATATATTCAAGTATAAACGATTAAACTCGCGTCTTCGCCATGACACCCGCTTCGTCATGTGCGCAATGTGCACCGTTTTCAATACTACCAACCCAACAGTACTCAAAACTTAAAAATATTAATGTTACTAACTCAACAATGTAAATACAGGAAAGTTCAATAAAATCATTGTTTTCTTTGGAATTTCATTACATTTAAGAATTAAGAAACTTAAAAAATTCGTAACAATTTCACGTAACGGAGAGTGTGTAATTTTTTTTTAATGGAACACCCCGTATGTTCTATCATTATAAATACAACTAATTTGTTTATTCAACCGTATATGTTACTATTTCACAGCGTTCATAGTTCCTGAGATATTCAATTGTTCTTTCAAAATGTGCCCATTGCAGGATTTTTATAAAAACTATGTAAAAACGACACAACACATTTTTGCAAACACTTTTGCTGATTTTGACAGGGATTTTGTACAGGTTAAAAATTGTATTATTTTGTTTTGTTCGATTATTAATTTTTTTTTTATGCAAACCAATTATTACAAATTAATTATACAAAAACGATAATTCACACAAAAATATTTTATTTGATTCGCAACGAACAAAAATACATTTTTAAATCAAAAAGAACATGAATCTCAGGGAATAAAAATAAGTCGCAAGTTCATGGGGACATCTATTAACTAAATTTTTAAATTTTCGAACTTAACATAAATACTAGCCTAAATAAATACGTCTGTGCAAGAAAGAGGTAACTCGTTTAGAAGAGTATTGTCGTAGACAAAGCTTATACGCGTTTATTTTATGAGTGTCTTTTAAGTTTGATTTTTAATCGCGATGGTTATAAAAATTAAAGAGTTCTGAAATAACGGAATGGTTTAAACGAGGAACAGGTATGCGATTAAGTTCAAGAAAGTAATGTTTGATTACCAATAAAAGGAAATATGTTCACTTATCTTGTTTCTTTCCGGAGGTCAGTTAAAAATGGTTGGCTGACTTTGATCTTGAGGGATGGGTATTCTTCGGTATTAGTAGTTTTGGAATCTTGGGAAATTTAGTTCTTGGGTCCTTCGGGAACAGGATGGAAAATTGGACTCGAACTCAGATATGGTTTAGATTTCTTCGAAGATAATTCAGAAACACTTAACTTTAACTTGATAAAGAAATTGAGTTGTCAAAAAAAAAATTCTAAGTTCAGGCTTAGGTTAGAAGATTTGAGGTTAATTTTACGTAGATTCTACAACGCGTAGCTCTAGCCAAAATTGAACTCTCTTCGGTGTCAATTTGCGCGGCCTTATATACCCTTTTTGGACAAAGGCATCTTGGATATCTAAATTTGATCTTCTCAGTTTGAATCTGGGCTCTCTGATTGGTTGATTCAGTGGCGGGAATTATAAATTACACAGGTTGGCCAAAATAATTGATTTTTTTAAAGAAAATAACTATTAATTTTGAAAATATTCGAAATTATTAATAAACTTTAAATTTGATTAAGATTTTGTAATTTTGTTGCTAATTTTTCGTTTTTTTAGATAAACGCGCTTTCGGGTGTCAATTTCCTTCGAGAAAGCCGTAATTTGATGTTGAAGTTTGGAAATGAAGAATTGGAATTTAGATATAAAAAATGATACTGAAATGGGTGAAATTGTGGCCTATGGGTTAAATCAATACAATCTATCGATCTCTTATGTTTTTAGAATCTAAACTCGTCTGAAAAGTCGCCAAAATCAATATCTGTCAAAACTGTAAATGACAAGGTCAAATTTGAAGGTCATGGACTGCAATGAATTACCTTTTTCTTGCACTTCGCCCTAATTTTTCTTAAATCTAAACGAAAATCATAACAAAACGTAACTACTTAGCCTAATCTATAATACTAAAGATCTTAAATTTAATTAGTCTTTTTTGTTTCTTCGGAAACAGAGATTTTATTACAAAATCCATTCATTTATAACCTGCAGTGTCGTTTCGTGTCGTCTACTTTACAATTTTATTTTCCGTTGTTTTAGGTTTTTAAATCATTGTATATATTGTGACTTCTCTTAATTGTTTGACTATTTAGCTGTATGTATGTATGTATGGATTGGGGAGTGCATGCAAAACCGCACGCCACACTTAGGCCCCATTGGGCCCCTTGTGCATGCTCCCATTACACGCTGTGGTCACATCAACCAGCCTAAGGATTTACCAAAGGCTAGGACAGCTCCTAGAGGTGCATTCCTGATGTCATCTGTGGTTGGCCATTCCTCCCCGAAGGTCCTCATTCTGAGGTCGGTAAGAGAGGGGCAATCACACAAGATGTGTTTAACCGTCTCGTCATCCTGTTCACAGGCTCGACAGAGAGGAGAGTCAGCAAGCTTCATGTTTTGAAGGTGCTTATTTACTTTACAGTGTCCCGTGAGGAGACCTGTGGCAGTGCGAAGGGCACTTTTACCGAGCCCTACGAAAAACTGGGCTGTTGCGGCTGAAGGATATTTTAACAATTCCTTAGCGAGATGACAGCCCGGGGTACGGTCCCACCCGTTTAAAAATTGTTTGTGGGTAATGTGCTTTATTAACTCGATATGAGTGGCTAAGGAGGGGGTAATTATCGGCTCGGGTGCACAGGGCGCTCTACCGGCAGCACGTTTGGCTAGCCTGTCCGCGTGGTAGCCCGTGGAGAGCCGGAATGCCCTTTAATCCACTGGATTCTGCCAGAATTGTATTTCGCGGCCTCCTCCAGTGCTTTGTGACAATCCATAACTACTGCAGACGTTATAATAACTCTGCTTAAAGCTAAAAGAAATTGTTTACTGTCTGTAAAAATAGTAAAACACTTACCCCGCTTGTTGGATTCAACAATGCAGTCAGCAGCAAGTTTAATAGCAGTTAATTCCGCTTGTATGACGGTGGTGCTGGACCCTAAAGGTTCTGAGAGGCGAATCAGGGGATCGTGAGAGAATACCCCCGCGCTTGCACCATTTCGTCCTTTTGAACAATCAGTGTAGATCTTTAAAGTTCTATGTACATCTACAACTGTGGGACTGACGTGGGTGAGGTACTTCATTGAGAAAACATATTTTGCTGGTCTGTGATCAGTCTTACACTCGAGTAGGGGTGTGTCTAACACTGCTTCCCTCCAGAGTGTTGATCTGCTGCCAGCGTCCTCATCCTTCATAGTTCCTACTGATTGTAGTCGTTTCATTTTTACCAACGCCACTTCCTGGATTTGTAGGTTGAGTGGTGGTAAATTTAACATGATTTCCATGGCCGCTGTGGGGGTTGATCGCAGCGCACCTGTAACATACAGACACGCGAGTCTCTGTATTCTATTAAGCGCAGTGGTGGCGGTAGACTTAGAAGTTCTAGTCCACCATACCACCGCACCGTAAGTTAGCATTGGTCGAACAACGACGGTGTAGATCCACAGGGCTATCTTGGGAGACAGACCCCAAGCCCTCCCGACAGCCCTCCGGCACTGGCCGAAGGCGACACAAGCTTTATTAACTCTATTGTCTAGGTGGGATTTCCACGTTAGCTTACTGTCTATTATTAAGCCCAAGTACTTGACTTCTGTAGACAGTTTAAGTGGAATTTTAGCGAGCGTTGGCAGTCTAGGATTGCCAATGTTGCGCTTGCGTGTAAAAAGAACCATCTATGTCTTTTTGGGATTGACGGAAAGGCATTGTTTATTACACCAGTTCTCAATTAGATTGAGTGCTTCCTGCATCCTGTCGAGGAGTACATTAGCGTACTTGCCTCTTATGAGGATTGTCAGGTCATCTGCGTAGCCAACGGTTTTAAAACCGGCTAGATTTAGGCGTTTCATGAGGCTAATGAGGGTGAGATTCCACAAAAGTGGAGAAAGTACTCCCCCTTGCGGACAGCCTCTAGTAACAGCCCCTTGAAGAGTGGTATGGCCAGCTCTTAATTTGACGACCCTATGTCTTAGAGTGCTCTCAATCCAGCCGCACAGGGCCAGAGGAACGTTATGCTCTAGCAAGGCGTCGTTAATTCCAGAGAAGGTAGTTTTATCAAAAGCTCCTTCCACGTCAATAAAAACCCCGAGGGCGGACTCCTTGTGGTCCAGCGCACCACCGACGAAACTGATCACTGAGTGAAGAGCCGTCAACGTGGACTTTCCCTGGGTGTAAGCATGTTGATTAGAGTCTAGTGGCCTGCTGCGCAGACAAGAGTCTCTAATGTAACGGTCGCACGTCCTTTCCAACTTTTTTAACGAGTTGGCGGATCTCAGCCTCCCCCCGGGTTCGGGCGTCGACTTGTCCTTTCGACTGCGGCGGCCGCGCCCTTGAGTCGCCCTGTCCGCTGGATTGCGGCGGACGAACTCTTTGCGGGACAGCCACGCCGCTAGTCGATTGCGACGGTCGCGCTCTCGATCCGTCGTGGGTTTTCGGCCGTGCTCGGCCGCTTTCTCGTCCGGAGCCGTTGTGGGTGGGGGCCGTGCCGGCCTTCTCTTCCCTAGCGATCCTCCGACCCGATGTCTCTGCGCCGCGAGACCGATGGCGCTGACCGCTATGGCGGCGGTTACGACGGCGGACCTCGGTGAAGCCCTGCGCGTCGTCCGACCTTGCCGGCGGCCGCGGCTCATCGGCCCCTGCGGGCGCACCACTAGCAAGTGGGATGGGATTTATGCTCTTAGAAGAGCTCATCGTGCCCAATTGGGTATTTAACCTTTATATACAAAAAGAAACCGGACGCGGTTAAATTTTTAGGTTATGTCACTTGGTAGTTAGAAAAAAAAGCAACTTACCAAGCGAAGTATTTAGCTGATAATGATAAATAATTATCGAAAGCGGTACTAAGTATATTTAATTGAAAACTGCGGAAGAGTTCTTTTAATTTTCACCTTATTTTAATTATTTTACTTAATATTACATTCTGTCTTTTTGTTATTTATTATTTGTTCTTGTATCTAAATACCGTCTCACATTTTGTGCATAGTGGGCGGGGCACCGTCATGTTGGTATATTAAATTTTGGCGAATATTCAACGGCATTTGAACATCGTCCAAATATTCTTGTATTTGGTTAGTGAGAAAATTTAAGTATGTTTCTCCATTTTCCGAATTTTCCAAAAAATAAGGCCATAGTAAATGCGTATCTGGTATTCCTCCCCACACATTGATAGACCATCTGTGTTGATGATGTAGGGCAGCGGTTCCCAACCTTTTTGACTTGCGGAGCCCTTTTTAGAATCAATTTTTGTGGCGGAGCTCCTTATACCTACCTTATGTCTTATAATATATATATATTTCTTTTATGTCCTGGAACGGCTGCGGAGCCCCAGAAAAGCGCACTCGGAACACAGGTTGAAAACCGCTGATCTAGGTGTCTAACAATATAAGGATTTTCTATTGCATAATAATGGAAATCGTGATTATTAACATTTCATAAAAATGGTTGTGTATTTTTATGAAATGTCCATAAAATCCGTAAAAGTGTATAAAATATAAATTAAATAATTTTGTACTTTACGATGTAATATTCCAATTCTTCGGAAGAATGAAATAAATATATAACATCGTAAAGTACAAAATTATTTAATTTATATTATATACATTTACCTAACAATCACAATATTAAGAAGATATATCAATAATTATAATCCGTAACAAGCACAAAATCGAAATAACATGCATGTTATTGAATTTGTGCAAAGACCCAATTACAAGAACGTAATCTCGTCTGAAAATCATTTTCGCTCATTTCCTGAACAAGTTGCACATGATACGAATGATATGTCTTTTTATTATTTTAGTTACTGACAATTGGCTTAGGCCCAGATTATTTTTAATTTTTCTAGTACTAGTGCACGGGTCCTCTATAATGCTTGTCAATACCATTCCGTTTGGTAATTAATATTACCTGTTTCTTCAAATTGCAGTCAAACCCTGTTTATAACACTTGGTTGAGCATGCCGTCTATCCGGATATCGTTTAGTATATATTCTGAAGGCTATAAACCAAGCCGCATTAAAATTTGGTATATGGCAGCAAAATTACTTTACATTATAAAATATTAATCAAATAATAAAAGGAAGAACAAAAAAATACTAATAAAAATATTATAAATTATATAATATTTATATTATAAAAAAATGTTACAGTGTAAGGCTATATTTTATAAAAGATTTCGTTCAATAATATCAACGAATATTTTATTTTAAGAAAATAATGTTATTGAGTATAAAATTTTTCATACCAGCCCAAAAACCGTATTCAGGAACAAATTTTTATGTAACGCACTTTAGGCTATAACGGACACTCCCTCTCCCGTATTAGTCCGTTATATCGAGGTTTTACTGTATATCTTTTGCTGATAGAGTTGTTTCAAGCCTTACCTGTATTTATTATACAGTTCTCCAGTTTCTCCGGATCATGGACAGGAAATTCAAAAATGCGAAGATTGGGGGTATTTGTTAGACTATTTCCACACTCAAAGTAAGCACATTTTCTCGGCATGCTGCTTAAAACAGTCATACATTAACTATAAACATATGTTATGAGCTACCAAAAGGAGAAACGAGATTTTATCGAGAAACGTGGAATGGCAATTACGTAAAATTTAAATATAAATTAAATAAAGTAGTCTACTTAATAGTTAAGCATTTTCTTGTGTTATATGTTTCCTTGAAAAAGTTATATTTATATGTAAATATAAAAATATTTAAAATAATATTTAGTAATAAAATATATTCTCTAAATAAAACTTACCGATTTCTCTGCAAAATTGGATGTAAATTTCTCGCATATGGCAACCCATGCATTATTTTTCGCAATTTTGTTGCTGTACGATTCACATTTGTATTCCCATATGCAAGCGTGATTTTGGATTTCGCTGATAAAAGTATCGGTGTAAAATGCATCGTCCATTGTTGTTTATGGAAGCGTCCTTTCGATGCGACGTCTTGGTATTTAGATGGTATTAAAATGAAATCGGTCGCGATGCGGTTGAGTACGACCGCAGGTTTGTGGTTCGTATACGGCAGGGGATGCGCGCGCAATTGTAAACCACAAGGCGGAGATCGGCCGCAAGTTGACTACAGATGCCCGTTTTGACTTTTCTAAACGCCCTCGATAATATAAATATCGAGGTTTTACTGTATATCTTTTGCTGATAGAGTTGTTTCAAGCCTTACCTGTATTTATTATACAGTTCTCCAGTTTCTCCGGATCATGGACAGGAAATTCAAAAATGCGAAGATTGGGGGTATTTGTTAGACTCTTTCCACACTCAAAGTAAGCACATTTTCTCGGCATGCTGCTTAAAACAGTCATACATTAACTATAAACATATGTTATGAGCTACCAAAAGGAGAAACGAGATTTTATCGAGAAACGTGGATCGGCACTGTGCCTGAGCATCCCCTTGAAAGTGGACAGCAGTAAATTAGGGTTTGGTATATTTTGAAATCAATTTATAAAACAAGTAATTAACCAATTAATTAATAAAATTTCTCAATTAGTTAATAATTGATTAACAATCAATTCAATAAAAAAAACAACAAGTGTTGCGAGTGTATAATTTTAATTAATGTTATTCTCTTCTCCTAATGTTATTCTTTTCTCTTTATTTTAAAGTCAGTCATTTTCTTTTCTATTAATTAACCAAAATTGTGTAACATGATTCTTTTCCTTACTTAGCAATATTGGTCGACAATCCTATCTTTCCTTTCTTTCTTTTATTCCTTGTCTCTATTTCGCAATTACGAATTTAGGTAATTTTAAGTTAGTTGTAAGCAAGTTGTTAATGTAATAAGAAGTAAGCACGTCAATAAACTGTGGAGCGTTAGTTCTGTCCATACTTTCAAAAAAACCTCGTCAGCATCCCAAAATCTACGTTGGGTAAACCATCCCCAACATATTTTGGTGTCAGGTGTGGGGTGTGCAAAATATAAGAGGTGATACGAGGTATACTAATCAAACTCTTATTGGAGTGTGGAAAATTTTTGGGACAACCTAAAGCAAGGAAAAGCGAAGGGTATCCGAGTACACCAAAAAGAGGACCAGAACTACGAGGGGACTCGTAAAAATTATCCACGTCATCATCAACGCCCAGGACGCATTATTACCGGAAGTTGCTGCCAACTCATCAACGACGCCATCATCAGCGCCACCTAGCATAACTTCATCAATTCCAGCCATCATCAGCGCCGCCTCCTGTGAACGTCAATACCGAGAGACGCGCGCAACACCAACAGTAAGTCAATTGTTGTACTTTCATGAGAATATTTTGATGAATTTGCGAAGCCAAACAAAAAAGTTGAATTTTCCACCAGTATCTCAAAATTTAAATCAAAACTCACATATTGTTTCAAGGGTTTATTCTCCTCCGAATTCAAATAATTTAGATGACAATATGACCGAATCGAAACTCGACATTAATATGGCTCTTAAAATAATACCCGAATTCAGTGGTAATCGATCGGAATTTCATAAATTTGTGTCATGTTGTGATATTATGAGTACATCTTTAACATCCGATGCCGACAAGGCGTTACTTGCAAAAATCATAATTACAAAACTTTCGGGTCCAGCTTATCACTTGATTAAATACAAATCTGTTACTAAATGGGCCGATTTAAAGGTACTGCTACAAGAACAATTTTTAGAGTCCAGGTTAATTGCACAACTTCAATTGGAATTATTGAATTGTCGACAAGGCAATAACGAAAGCGTTAGAGATTTTGCGAACAAAATTGAACAATTACTTAACGACTTAAATGACGCATGTATAGCGAGCCAAGGGCCAGAATCCGCAACTCTTATTCAAAATTTAAATCAAAAATCCGCTTATCAAGCATTCACACAAGGTCTTAATTACCAATACAAAGTTCTTATTAAAGCTTCGCGATTCACTACCCTCACTGAAGCAATTTCGGCCGCAGTTGAGGAGGAACGTTTCAATAATGTATTGGGTCATAAAAAAACTGAGAATAAATCCACGGGAAGATCCAAATGTCATTTTTGTTCAAAACTAGGTCACCTAGAAAAGGATTGTTTTATTAAACGTAATCAAACTCAAGGTGCGCATGCACAAATTCCTAGCATTCCTTACAAGCGCGAAATAAAACAAGAAACTACGGTAAACACGATCACTTGTGCATATTGCAAAAAACCCGGTCATCACATTCGCGAATGTTATAAAAAGAAACGCGCTGACGAATTCAAACGTCAACAACCACGCGGAAACACTGTTGAAACAGATTCTAATTCGAATTCGGGAAACTTGATGGCGACGGCCGGAGCTTTAGGCAATCCGAGCCGTCCACATTATTAGAAGCCTATCCGACGTCATTAATTCAGAATTCTTCTATTCCTTCTTATAAAATTAATATTGTAACGAAAACAACCTTAGATGAAATAGAACTCTGTGCAGATATCACTCCTAAACCTTTAAAATTCTTAATTGACAGTGGTAGTCAAGTTACAATCATAAAAAGGTGCTGTGTAAAGGAAGACACTGTATGCCATCTAAAATACAAATCGGAATTAAGAGGCATAGGTGATACCCCTATATTCTCCTACGGCATATGCGATGCAAAATTCTTCATTGGAAACGAAATCGTCCCTCATACAATTCATTTAGTCCCTGACGATTTCCCTATTACGTCTTACGGAATATTGGGAAAAGATTTTTTTATGAAATATAAAGCAAAAATCGACTACGAACGAAGACAGGTAGATTTTAAGATTTCCGTTCAAACTATCTTCCTACCTATGGTAGAAGTGGCATCGAATAATGTGGTAAAGTTACCGGCAAGAACTGAGTCGATAGTTCACGTCAAAACAAGTGCAACATCTGAATCTCTATGTCTTTCAAATTAAATTAAAAATGGATGTTTCATCGGAAACTGCATAATCAAACCAGAAAACGGTTATTGTTATGTTCCAATTGTAAACAGTAATGAACACGAAGTTCAAATTGGAAATCCTAATATTGAATTTATCGATCTTACTCATTTTGACATACTAAGTTTTAATTCCTCTGATACTACCTGCGAAAGGCTACAAATCTTAAAAAATTCTATTCGAACAGATCATATGACTCCTGAAGAATGTGAAAGCATTCTAAAAATCTGTAAACAATTTCATAGTATTTTTCTTTTAGAAGGTGATTCTCTTCCATATACGAGTGTAGTTAATCATTCTATACCGACTCAAGATGAAATTCCAGTAAATATTAGACCCTATCGATTGCCTCATCATCAACAAGAACAAATAAAAACGCAAATTGATTCCATGTTACAAAATAACATAATCACTGAATCCCAGTCACCATATAATTCTCCTCTTTTGGTAGTTCCTAAGAAGAATGATCTTCATGGTAATAAACAGTGGCGAGTAGTGGTTGATTTTCGAAAGCTGAATGAAAAAACAATATCCTCAGTTCATCCGTTACCAAACATCACCGAGATTTTGGATCAACTCGGAAATTCAAAATTTTTCAGTTCATTGGATTTGGCTTCTGGATATCACCAAGTGCGCATGTCACCTTCGGTTAAGCATAAAACCGCTTTTTCCACGGCATATGGCCATTATGAATTTAACCGTATGCCATTTGGACTCAAGGGAGCACCAGCTACTTTTCAAAAATTGATGAATTCTGTATTAGTAGGGTTACAAGGAATCAAATGTTTTGTATTCTTAGATGATATAATTATCTATGGGAAAACACTTCAAGAACACAACCAAAAAATAACTGAAGTATTCGAACGATTAAAAAAAAGTAATTTACGTTTAAAACCGGAAAAGTGTGAATTCCTGCGGCCAGAGTTAATTTATTTAGGCCATATAATAACCGAAAATGGTACGTACCCGGATCCGACTAAAATTGATTGCGTTAAGAATTATCCTGTACCACAAAACTCCAAAGAAATAAAATCGTTTTTGGGATTAGCAGGTTATTATAGGCGTTACATACAAAATTTCGCTAAAATTTCTTTGCCATTAACAGAATTGCTCAAGAAAAATGTTGAATTCAATTGGTCACCCTCTTGTTTAGAAGCTTTTGTAACACTTAAAGAAAAATTAAGTACAGCTCCTCTTCTACAATACCCGGATTTTTCGCGTGAATTTCTCCTTACTACTGATGCCAGTAATTTTGCTGTGGGCGCAATTCTTTCCCAGGGAAAAATTGGGAAAGACTTACCTATAGCATATGCTTCTCGTACACTGGCTAGAGCAGAGAGAAATTACAGTACAACGGAACGTGAATTGTTGGCAATCTGTTGGGCTGTAAAGCATTTCAGGCCGTACCTTATTGGAAAAAAGTTGTGTGTCATTACCGATCATAAACCTTTAACGTGGTTATTTTCCGTAAAAGATCCAGGGAGCAGACTTTTAAAATTCAGGTTGAAACTTGAGGAATACGAGTATGAAATTATACATAAACCGGGGAAACAAAACACAAACGCCGATGCCCTTAGCCGTATTCCAACTCTTATTAATGCCATTACACGGAGTCAATCAAAACCCAACTACGAAGATTTTATTTCTAAATCAAATAACAGATTAATTTTAAACGAGAAAATAAAAGACAGTCATGAAAATATTGAATCCGCTTCTGCGTCTTGTGTACGGGTACATTTCATAACAACTAATCCTCGTGTAAACGGTATCATGTTCGAGAAAATGCAACTCGATGCAGAAACGATTGATAAGTTTAACTCTACAACTGTAGTACAACAATCCGTAACTCGAGTCAACATGAAGGATATTGAATTCCTATTAATAACGACAAAAGAAAAACTTACTAATGAAGAAATGTTTGATTCAGTCAAAATTCTTGCGGATTACGTTCAAAGAAATAATTTAATTAATTTGGCCTTGGTAAACTTCACTAAGTATCCACCTTATAATAATTTTAAAATCGATATCATACGATCAATGTTACGGTATATCTTTCAAACGATAACTAGCGTAACTTTAACAATTTATCACAATAATGTCAGTGACATCGGGACAGAGGAAGAGAAACTAATAATTTTTAAAGAATACCATACAAACCCTTTAGGAGGACATCAAGGTATCACAAAGACTTATAAACGCATTAGAAAACATTACAAATGGCCCAAAATGTTAAAAGATATAAAGAACTTTATTAAATCATGCGGTAAATGTCAGCAAAATAAATCAGGTAAACATACGAGAATGCCTTTAGCGATAACAACAACATCTACTAAACCTTTTGAAAAGGTTTTCTTAGACATCATGGATCCTTACCCGGAAACGGAAGCGCGAAACAAATATATTTTGACATTCGAAGATGATTTAACGAAATTTTGTGAAGCAATTCCCCTTCCAAATCAGGAAAATTACACTATTGCGGAAGCATTTGTTACATCAATAATTTGTAAATTTGGAACGCCAAACTGCGTATTAACAGATCAGGGTGCAAATTTTTTAAGTTCAATATTTAAGGAGACATGTAAAATTTTAAAGATTACTAAAATCCAAACAACAGCATACCACCCACAGTCAAACGGCAGTCTCGAACGTTCGCACCGAAATTTAACAGAATATTTAAGAAATTTTGTTGACAAGGATAAAAACAACTGGGATACATGGCTTCCTTATGCATTATTTACATACAATACTTCCGTACATTCTGCTACGAATTTTACACCGTTTCATTTATTATTTGGTCATGAAGCAGAAATTCCCTCTTCCTTAAAGAAAATACCCGAAATATGTTACAATTACGATTTGTACCAAAATGAATTAAAAGCTAGATTGCAGCACTGTCATGAATTAGCGAGAGAAAATATGATAAAAAATAAAGAAATATCTAAAACACATTACGATAAATCAGTAAACCCATTGACGGTAAAATTAGGTGACAAAGTTTTGTTACGTAACGAAAAACGGAAAAATAAACTTGACAAATTATACAACGGTCCTTATAACGTCATCGAAATTAACTCTCCAGAAAATTCAACTATACAAATTGGTAACAAAAAAGTTAAAGTGCATAATAACAGATTAAAATTGTTTCAAACTATTAATCAAAGATAATCATTTCAGATGCTGATACTAATCCTAATCTCTATAGTGGTCGCCACGCCGGAGCAGGGATTTGAGATAAATCGAATAGAATCAAATCCTGGCCTCTATTTTGAACAAATACACGCCTTATCTCTTTACAACACTGTTTGGAAACTGTATAACTCAATAGATCTTAGAAGTTATAAAGAACTGTATCAACTAGTCACTGTTAGTTCCTTAAAAACCAATGAAATTTGTAATAGTAATAGAGAGGTACTTCCTGATCAATTTTGTTACACATTCACTTCTGTAATGAATGCGACTCTTGAAAGATTAAAACAGAATGATCTTCTTGTAGCTGACCTTTTAGCCACTACTAATAATAATGTAAGAAACAAACGGGGTGCAGTTAATCTTATTGGCGGAACAGCCAAATTGCTTTTCGGTACATTGGATGCTGAAGACGGTGCTATGTTCAATAAAAAGATTAATTATTTAGAGGAAAATCAAAATAAACTCATTGAGTTATCAAAATATCAAGTGTCGACTTTCGAAAGTGCCATGAATGCCTTGAATACTAGTAAGAATAATCCTATTTACCGGAAATTACAAACTAAACTAGAACATATTACAGATTATATCGAAAAAATATCAAATTCTGTTAATAATGCCACCGCAAAAATAAAGCTTTATCAAACTATTGACGAAAGTGTACTACTTTTCGATTTACTTGCAAATCATTTTAGTCAATATCAAGGTAATTTATTAGAAATCCTTATAAATGCCCATCAAGGAATTATCCACCCTTTGTTATTAAGTCCAGCAAAATTAGTTTCGGAACTGCAGAAAATTCAAAATTTAATTCCCACAGATTCGACCTTTCCAGTCACTCTCATTTTAGCAAATTCTCATGAATTGTACAAACTTTTGAAACTGTCAGTATATCGAAATGGAGAAATAATATATTTCATAGTGCGTGTACCATTAACCAACCGAGACGTTTATGATTTAGTAAAAGTGACAAGTCTCCCAGTGCGTTTAGATAAAGATTTATTTAGTTTTATTGTGCCGTCGAAATCGTATTTAGTAATAGATAATAATAAGCAACAATTTTTTCAAACTGATATAGATTATGTTAAGTCATGTATTACTTTAAATGAAAAATTACTTTGTGAACAAAAAGAACCTTTACATTTCGTAGCTGCCAGTGAGAACTGCGAAATATCAATTTATAGTAAAAGTAAAATATCAGAATCATGCGACAAACGATTAATACATTTATTACACCCTTTATTCGTAAAAAATGAAGATCCAAATTCTTGGATTTTTGCAGCCCCTAAGGCGACATCCCTACAAATAAATTGTAAATTTAGTAAATCGTCGATTGAATTAAATAACACAGGAATTTTAAATCTACAACCAAAATGTGTAGCTTATGCTGACAATGTAATTTTACAATCATTTAACGAAATTAAGCAAATTACAAATTTTATTACTCCTTTTATTCCAAAAATTAATATGACTGAAGCGTTTTGGAAGTCAAAGATAAATTTTGCTAATGTTCCCAAGTACAATTATTCGTTAATGTCAAATAACTTAATAAGTTTAAGTAAATTTAGTGTTAGTTTAAGTCATTTAAAAGATAAGCAAAAAGAATTAGTTCCAAATGTTCACGATGTACATCATTATGTATCCATTTATGTATTATTGATAATTTTTATAATTGTTACCATTGTAATAATAGTATTGCGAAAATTAAAAAAAGAAAAACCTGTAGACGTAGTACAGCCTACTCAAAATTCTGCCGAATCCGTAGATACAATAGAAATTTGCAGCAACCCTTCCTACAAATTTCCTAATTAAGGGGGGACGTGTTGCGAGTGTATAATTTTAATTAATGTTATTCTCTTCTCCTAATCTTATTCTTTTCTCTTTATTTTAAAGTCAGTCATTTTCTTTTCTATTAATTAACCAAAATTGTGTAACATGATTCTTTTCCTTACTTAGCAATATTGGTCGACAATCCTATCTTTCCTTTCTTTCTTTTATTCCTTGTCTCTATTTCGCAATTACGAATTTAGGTAATTTTAAGTTAGTTGTAAGCAAGTTGTTAATGTAATAAGAAGTAAGCACGTTAATAAACTGTGGAGCGTTAGTTCTGTCCATACTTTCAAAAAAACCTCGTCAGCATCCCAAAATCTACGTTGGGTAAACCATCCCCAACACAAGGATAAAATAAAGTAACCCAATAATATAGCAATAATAAATTGAAACAAAATATAATAATTAAGTTAATCGAATTGACGTTCAGGTACGTCAATTCTTTCGTCAAGGCTTTCTTTCTTTGCGCTTATTCTACTTAAACCAAACCGCACCCAGCACCCAAAATTTCGGTTTTCGGTCAAACCCGTGACCTAAGTGCGCCTGTACAGGAGCCACAATTTTGCAGTTGAGGTAACCTCATATGAACTGAACTCACTTGAAGCCGAGGTGACTACAACCTGACCACATCAAAAACAAAACAGAAACGTTGTTTTGTCCTACTTTATTTATGGTGTGGTTGAGATTGTAGTCGCCAGTCTCAATGGATTTTGAAGACTAGTAAGGGTAGTAATACTACTTATTTTGATTACAAGAAGAAGACGTAGCAAGGTACGATTGCTTTGGATACATCCACTTCTACTTTCACGACGACAGGAAGGAAGTTTTTATAATTTATTTGGTAAACTCCGGCAAGACGAAAAGAAATTTTTTAATTACTTTAGAATGTCAATTAGTTCATTTGATGAATTAATCAGAATTTTGAAATCGAAAATTGAACGCCCTGACACCAATATGAGAACAAGTATTCCAGCTGAAGAGAGGCTTGCTAGTAACTTTGAGGTTAGTAAATAGATAAATTCAATTACATGATCAATAGGTAGGTACGCCCGGAATTCATATTTTTTTACAGATATAATAAAACAACGTAGGTAGGTACACATTTTGTTGATTTTCTGTTTCTACTATCTATCTACAATTGAAATACATCTTCAAATGATGAATTTGTATGTGCAGAGTCCACCGACAACGTTGAACCCTGCGTAAATAGCGGAGTAGCAATATTGCTAGGAGGAACTGTGTGATAATTATTATTACAGCGCTGAAATTGTCCGGATGTGGTAGATTATCATTGCCACTATTATTTTTTTTTCAATGCACTTAAACAATGTTTCTATAAGTTGATCTTCCAAAGACACGACTGATTTTCTTTTTAGTTTTTGCCTATTTTTTTTCGGTGGTTGATCTTCTTCGTCCTCATTATTTTGAGGAGATGTAGTCGTTAAACTGTTTGATGTTTCGGCCCTGGCTTCTGCTAATGGTAGTATAAAAGACAACGGATGAAAAAAAAACATACTGCCTCTTAGTGGATGCAGCAGAACCACTTTTTGTCGATTTATTTATTTTCACTTCTCTGTTAAAGCCATCCCTTAACGTTTTCTACTTCCTTTGTAATACCGTGGCTGCAAAAAAAAATATAGAAATAGTTAACAACTTGTTTCAGGTATTTGGCAACTGGATGGCAACTACATTTGTGGATATGGTGTATTCGTACAGATGTGGATCTACAACAATAGCTAGAATAACTCGAGATGTTTGTCAACAAATTTGGATAAATTTAAAAGACTTGTGCTTACCGGAGCCAACGGAAGGGAAATGGCTAAGCATTGCAAAGGGATGTGAAGCACGAGCAAACTTCCCCAACTGCATTGCAGATACCGGTTCTTTATACATCAATTATAAAAAATATTTTTCTTTTGTTTTACTAGCTATTTGTGACTCGAATTATATTACGAATTATATTTACTTTCGTAGATATAGGCTCCTATGGTAGACACTGCGATTCATCTATTTTCGAAGAAAGTGCTTTCTACAGAAATCTACAGGAAAATACACTTAATATTCCGTCTTCCTGACGAATCCAGGACGGAGGCAATTTGTTGCCATATTTATTTGTTGGTGATGAAGCTTTTAGTCTATCTCAAAATTTATTGCGTCCGTACTGAGGAAACAACCTTAGTAATACTAAAAGTATTTTTAACTATCGTCTTTCCCGTGCTAGGAGGTATATTGAGTGCTGGTTTTGAATACTCGCAAATAAATGGAGGATCTTTCATAGACCAATGAATGTATATGTTGATGTCATAGATATTGTAAAAGCATGTTGTATACTTCACAATTTCGTTCGTGAAAGGGATAGTTACCGATTTGACTTTGACGGTGCCGGAATCTTTGCAAGATTTAGAAGAAAATGCTGTCCAAACTCATCAGGGTGGACGATATTTAAATTCTATTCGGGATCAATTTGCTGAATATTTTAAAAGTGATGAGGGAAAACTAGAGTGGCAATTACGTAAAATTTAAATATAAATTAAATAAAGTAGTCCAATTAATAGTTAAGCATTTTCTTGTGTTATATGTTTCCTTGAAAAAATTATATTTATATGTAAATATAAAAATATTTAAAATAATATTTAGTAATAAAATATATTCTCTAAATAAAACTTACCGATTTCTCTGCAAAATTGGATGTAAATTTCTCGCATATGGCAACCCATGCATTATTTTTCGCAATTTTGTTGCTGTACGATTCACATTTGTATTCCCATATGCAAGCGTGATTTTGGATTTCGCTGATAAAAGTATCGGTGTCAAATGCATCGTCCCCAAACATACCCAACTGCCGATTATCTATTCGTCTTTTGCAAAATTTTGGTCAAATAAAATTGGAACTATAAATTCTCTTGAATATTGTTGATCTTCCATTTCATGTACTTGGGTTGATAAAAAATCCTTCGACTTCAGTAAGGAAGTGTCGAAGGTTTCCTCGCAGTTTGCCTCCACAGAATGCGTACTAACTATTTCTTATCAGCAGCGTTTTATGGGTATCACCAAACTGTTTTGGCGTTGGATTATTATTCCGAAGTCGATGCTGCCTAACTTGGCCGAAATAGTTCTCCAAGCCATGCTGATTAAAGGTTCTTGCTAGATAAAAAGAAAAGCCTCTACCAAGCAATTCTTTTGTGAGGTCTTTAAAGCATATTATATTCAGTTTTTTAAGCTAGGAGGTATTATTTTTTCCTGCGTGCCCTCTTGGAAATACATTTTCTCCAGATTTTCTGAAACAACATAAACATAAATTAAAATACATTTGCGGTTATTAAAAATACATGTATCATATTTTCAGCCAATGTATTTTATTTTGCTATAGATAATAATGCATGATAGTTACCTCTTGTATCCCTCCAAAATACTAGATATCTCGATGAATTTGTTACTGCACCCTTAAGTATTTTTCCAGGGGGCGCTCTACAACTTCCCCCATTAAAGCTGTCAAATAGCTGATCAAAAAATTTTAAACTAACAGCGGTGTCTTGTGCATGTTTAGCCATTATCACTGTACCGGTTATATCAGTGGCATCTAAAAACAGATACATATTATAAGAACTATAAAGTTACATCATTTTTTTGTTACAAGCAACATGTACTTACTTGATTTTGCCATGTATGAAATGTCGGCTGCTGTGGTGTGGCTAAATATTTGGACTGCACAAGACACCTTCATTTTATTTATTTTAATGTGGTGGTGATTGATTTTTGGCAATAGACGAAATTTCCCATTACCACAATCTATTTCATACGCCTTAACAATATCATCCTATTTTGCGACTATAATTCACCCATCTATGTCCCAACAAATATTTCTCTTTAAAAAATTATTTCTTGTACCTTTGAGAAGATGGGGAGTATCATAAAGAGGCACAATTTCGGAATTGTTAACAATAATACTACTTTTCGGTGGCACATTATTTTCAATGCATCTTTTTCGGCTCTCCTGCATGAGAATGCGTGATTGAGATAAATAATTATGTAAAATGTAATAATTATTACCTTCTATTACTGTTCTGTTTGTGGATGCTTGATCGCACACAGTAGCTATAATACAACAGTTAAGTTGGCCTTTTCCAATTCAACAATAATTTTTTTATAAGTACTTTTAATA
Source organism: Onthophagus taurus (assembly GCF_036711975.1). NCBI lineage: Eukaryota > Metazoa > Arthropoda > Insecta > Coleoptera > Scarabaeidae > Onthophagus > Onthophagus taurus. The sequence continues at coordinate 16,494,548 of NC_091973.1, forward strand.
GTGGACTTGTTGTAGTGCCCTTACAAAAGTGGCATGAAAGTTTGTTTCCATTTTTGGGCTACTCCTCGTATCATAAAAACCAACGCATGATCAACTATGATGTCATTCTCCAAACCATAAATTTGATCGCAGTATTTGTTGTATTCCAAATGTGGATTTAATGCTACTTCATCGAACGTTAAAACATATAATCTTTCTTTTGTTTATATAACTCATGTTTATATAACTCGAGGCACATTAATTTCTCGTCGTCAGAGTATCGCCGTCCTCTAGATTTTACCACATTAGACTTTAATTGCAATTAACAGAAGTTGATAGCTTCATTCCGTAAGCCGCAATTCTTCACTTGCTACTGTGTCGTCGCTAATGTTAATCTCTTCTTTAGAGAATTAGTTCGTTTTTTATAAAGAACGGCTTTCTTTTGAAGGTATGTTGATTTCTTATAAAAATGTTTTGCTTTCGGAGATAATTGATCTGATTATCAAATTTAATTAATTTTTATCAAAAAATATTCGTAAAAGGGGTGATTCAACCGTAGTGTGTCAAACGAAAGTCCGATATAGAATAACATATTTGAGAGCGAAATGAAAAAATAATTATTTCATTTTCATTTAATACAGGGGAGCATGGTTTATAGTGGGACGTTTTTTTTTTCTTTGTCCGATAATTTAATGAAACTTAGTATTTCAAGGGTGCGATTGAAATATGCTACTGTTTATGATAGGTACTAACTATTATCTTAGGTTTTTAAGTATAAAAATGATAAGAGGCAAAAATAAGGCATGTGTCCCAGAATATACCATTTGTCCCAATGATGACCACAATATGGTACACAATATGGTACACAATGGGACAAGGCAGGCAAAATATTGGGAGCCGCAAGAGTTTGGTATAAAAAAAAAACAATTTTTTAAGTCACAATGTATTTAATGATAGTAATTTTTGCATATTTATTTCTTACTAGTTGAAGGTTGATGAGTTTGTAATGTAAAAGTTAATTTTTGAAAATCAGGTTGATAATTGGTAGTTGAACATCTTATTAATTCCTTTAAATGTTGGTTAGTCAATTGTGAACGAAACTTAGATTTAATTAGTTTCATTGTTGAGTACAATGATTCGACATCATATGTTGATCCAAATATTGATAGTAATCGATAAGCTGCAATTTTTAAATTGTTGTATTTAACTGCTGGTACACATTTCCAGAATTCATTTATTGATTTTGCCGATTTGTGTAACATGTGGAGACCTTGATCTTCTTGCATGTCAATTAATTCTATCTCTCCGGAAGCCGTCTCTGGTAGTAAACATTTTAATAATTTAAAACCATTATTATGGATATCAATTTCAAACGGATTTAACAAAAATGCAATTGATGGTTTCAGTGCAACTAAATCCGTAAATCGATCTTCAAAATCGTTGTACAGGTTTTTTAATTTTGTCTGATAATTAATGATGACTGTTAAAGAAATATCATATTCTGAAGCAGCTTCCTTTAATCGAGGAAAGTGATTGAATGTCTTATCCATTACGTCTTGTTCAAAAAGTTGTATCTTTCTTTTAAAACTGAAAATGCTTTGACTCAACTCTGAGATATTCTTGTCCTTACCTTGCAACAATAAATTTAATTTTTTTAAATGCTCCATTGTATCAGTGAAGAACATTAAATCATAGAGCCATTCTTTATCCTTTAATTGCGGATATGTTTGTTTTTTTTCATCTAAAAAATCAATAATTGGTTCTAACAATATTACAAACCTATTCAGGACATCGTACATTGATAACCACCTCACTATGCAGTATAATGATAAATCATTTACTTGTTCATTTAAATCAAGTTCGTCAATAAAATTACGAAATTGGCGATGATTTTTTACATTAGTTCGAATAAAATTTACGATTTTGATGAGCGGTGTAAACACATGAATAAAATTAAAGTGTTTGGCGATAAGATGTTCGCGATGTACAATGCAATGGATGGGAATAAAATCTGGAATATTTTCATCTTTTTTCAGGAGCCCTATTAATCCAACATTTTCCCTACCATTGCAGCTGCTCCATCAGTGCTGTTAAACGAAAACTTTCGCGGAATTAAAGGGGTATTTTTCGGGAATTGAAAATCGAAATAACTTTTTGGGGGAACAGGTTTTGAATTAAACACCACGAAATCTGAACGACAAAAGAGAACATTTATTCGAAAAACAAGACTTTTATACAAGACAAACAGGAACAAGAAATACGATATGAAATAATATTTGAATTTAAAAATAAAATAATAATAAAATATGTGAATGAAAAGAAAACATAATACATTTTTTAACAATTCTATAAAATAAACAAAATGTAAATAAATTAAACTTTTTAAACAAGTGGCTATACTTATTAGTTTGTTTTTCGGGATATCTTTAACGGCGGCATCAAAAGCTTCTTTAATATCGATACCACGTGTAGTATCTTTTAAAGCAATGAGATCTAATAATTCTTTTCGCGTGACTCCATCTTCAAATACGAAACGAATAAAAATTGCTGAGGTTGATCGGTGATATCCGTTGATTCATCAAGCGCCAAACTAAATGCTACACAATTCTTTATGTCTTTATGTAATTGCGATAATAAATCTACAGTTATTTCTGCAATTCGGCGTTCTACTGTATGTCGTGAAACTGGAATGCCACCTATCAACTTTAAAAGTTTTGTATTATTGGTATCTAATGATTTAATTGTATCAATAATATTTTGTTTAATAAAATCTCCCTCAGTATATGGCCGTTTCGCTCTTGCTATGTTCCACGCTATTTTAAAACTAACTTCTGTTACACATTTAGATTCTTCAGTAAATTTTGACATAAAATTGCCTTGATTATTAATTGAAGACTTTAGCGATTGTAGTTTTTTAATTCTTAACTCCGATTTTGCCGGATATTCAGATATAAATTCGGAATGGAGTTTTTCATAATGACGTTTTAAATTTCCTACCTTATAATTGTTCACGGTTGAGTTACAAATTATACAGACAGCATTGCCATTTTTTTCTATAAAAGCATAATCTTCTTCCCATTCCTCATTAAAATTTTGGTTTTCGTCGGCATACTTCCGCTTTCGTTTATTTGGAGGGGTCATCTTAGTAAATCAATATTTTATCTATAATAGTAAATATTAATAACATTAAATAACATTCATATAATGTGAAGTATTTTATTTAAATCGTTACCTACCGTTTTTATTCAAGAAGAGAGACTGACAAACACAATCACCGTATAGGGTCGCGATAGTTCGAGTGAATTGAATACTGTAAAAAGGTTCTTCCCCGAAATCTGTATCAGACGTATTGATTTATAGCTTCCTTATTCGCCACAAGTAACGACGTTTGCTCTGCAAATGTTCGGGGAATCTTTTTTCTTCGAAGATTTTTTATTATTTGAATTGTTAGTTGAGCCGCAATAATATCATCGAAGAGCCGCATGCGGCTCGCGAGCCACAGTTTGGCCACCGTTGCACTATGGGACATTAATTATTTCAAGAGAAAAGTATATTTTTTTATAAAAGTAAAATCACATTTCTTTTAACAAAACTGAAAACTAATTAACAAAACATAAATGTTTCTTTTTATGTAGTCAGGGGCTTGAAAACATCCTAAATATTATTATATTTGGTGAAATCAAAATCAAAGAATAATTTTCTTCTTTCCCTTTCTGGTAACAAGAAGTCCCCTTTCAGCACTGACAACTTTTCTCACTTGCTTTTGACCACTCGAAGCAATTATCCTTGGTGGTTTGTGGACGGTAGTCATACCAGTCTCGTAACAATTACATATTTGATTAATTGTGTAATTATGTTTCGACATTACCTTTTCAAGGTTGTCAAAAAATGTTGATACATTGTGCCTATTGAAACTAATAGCGCGGCTTAAGCTAGTTGGTTCTGGAGAAGTTAAACTCAAATGAGCCTGCCTCTTCCGAAATAATCAAATCCACTCAACGCCTGCTGATTTTTTGTATTCCAAGATGCAAGGATGGTCTTATTGTTGGCAGTAGCAAATCGAAATGCTAGTTCGTAAGTGTCTTTGATAGTCAAACCGTAACACATAAGTAATTAGACAATGCTTTCACTTCTTCATCAGTAAAAATTTGAGAACATCCATGTTTTTTCTGAAAACAAAAAAATTTTTTTTCATCGTCATTTATTTGTTTATACTTGGACCACATTCGGTGCAAGGCAGATTTACTAAGTGAATAGCAATACTTTCCGCTGCTGTTTTCATTTTCGGTTTATATTCTGTATGAAAACATTTACTTTCTTTTAAGGAAGTATTTTAGGGTTAGACTTTCTGGTTCTCTATAGTAGTCAACATTTCTTTTGACGTGCTATATGTTGGGACGCGTCCCATTATGTACCACAAATACATGTCCCAACATGTACCATCTGCCAATTTTAAAAAAATAATATGTATATACCATTAACACAAAATATCTCAAACCACAGACAGTTTTATAACTCTTTATTTTAATTTCTGATTTTAATTTGTTTTTTAGAGGTATTCTTCTATATTAATTTTTTTAATTTATAAAATAAATCAAACAACCATGTGTTTTTTTCAATAAAAAGGACACATTTGACAACCATTTATTTAACTTCTAATTTTTTGAAATGATATTTCAACGTAACATTTTTTTGTATGACGTTTCGGAAATTTATTCCATTTTCAAATACAATTCTTACAATTATTAACTTTGATCTGCAACAATGATTTTGGTTAGACTCCGCAATTAAAATTTATATTTCAACCTTAATCCGACACTCAAAAAATATTCGACTATCATAACGTGATAACTTACCCAAAACTTTAATCGTCAATAGTAATATTTTTAAACATCACAATTTAAAACTTAATAAAAACTAATTATAACTCGGTAAACCGATATACGTCAAAAACCTACGCCTCAACGGTTACAACGAGAGTACGGTCTTCTATCTCGTCATCACCACGCATTAAACCTAGTTTTTATTTAACCCTGTATTTTATATTATAAGGCTCCATCTATTGGTATATATATGTGAGCCATTTGTTATATCTTTAAGCTGTTGATTATGCCAGCATAATGTGCACCTATCTTACCTACATCCGTTTTGAAATTTACAACATTGTTAATATTTTTTAGTAATGTGTATACTCTCAAGTTGCTTCCTAAAAGTCGTGTCTGTTTATTGTTACTGTTGTTTGTTTATTTTTAGATACGATTACGTTTTTAACAACTTATTTTGCTTATGCCGACTCCAAACATTATCCTCTTCTAAAAAATTCTTTTAATAACTTAAAATTTCAATCTCTTATAGTAGCGTCTTAACATAATTACAATCCCATTTTACAATTTATAATCCAAAATAAAGTGAACGAAACTGAACTATTTAATTACAGTTGATAACTTTAAAGTTAGTTAGGTTAGTTATGTTTATTATTTGCAATGTCAAATGTCAAGTATATACATATGCGTGTATGTGTGCGTGTTCTCATGAGTTCAGCGAAATCTAGCGAACTGTTCTCCTTAAAAATACGACCGTTGTGTTTTGCCTATATTGGTGCCCACACATGGGTGGAGTATAGCATACCACAATCGTATTCTATATTCATTATTTTATTTTTCCCAAGTTGCTCCTGCTACTAAAAATTAGATGACGTTAGTAGTAACATATTCCAAAATATTTGGCAAAATATAATGGTTGGGGTATGTTATACCTCACCACACTGATGAAGGGTTAAAGGTTATCTTTTCTTTGTAGATAATTTTATCAAATAAACTTTTATTCAAAACTTAAAAATTTCTAGTAACGAAATGATTTTTTCAAACAAAAACTTAACGGTTAATTAACCAAAACATTTAAAATTAAATTAAAATAGTCTTGTATCGTATTTGACCATTTTGGTGACGTAGTAATGCGGTTCATCTGCTTGAAAAGGTTCGTAGTCATCATTAATGGTTGGAAAAAATAATTTAATTCTTATATGATAAAAAGTGGTTTCAATAGTATCCTTTTTAGTCGGTGAAGTATATTTAATGTGTAAATTTGTTGGTTGTTGCACATATTTAAGAAAATTCTTATCAAAGTTACATCCAATCTCAAAAACTGGGTTATTTGGGGTAACTTTAATTTCCTCCTTCAATAATATATGTTTGATATTTTCATTTAAACTTGATAAACCACAAAATTTGAAACTCAACGACAACACATCGCAGGCCACATGCATCGACATTAACACTTGGTATTTTTTTGAAGCATCGGTTAATGGCAAAAACGTCTCTTCTAAATTATATTGAATGCTGGACTTCGGGTTGAGTTTCATGACAGAAAATCTCGAAGTTAATCGGTTTGCCGCCATTAATCTTGAATCTTTACTTCCTTTCGATTTTTGGGGATCTTTTATGGAATATTTCTATAATTCTATAATCTTGTATTGTCTTAAGCAATTAGAATGTATTAAAATGCAGGAATAATCCCATTTTAATTTTTCAATCCCACAATCAATTAATTACTTGAATGATTGAATCGGTGTTAAAGTTGGTATTCTTAATTTTCCCTTCGACATTTCACTTAGGATTTTTGATATCATACTCGGTTCTACATCTGAAAAATGAAAGGGATAAACGGTATAATTTGCAATGGCAAAATCGTCAAATAAACTTTGAAATGCGAGTTTTAAATCTTCCACGGTTTCACATTGAGTAAAAAGATTGCATAAAATATACGTTATGTAACTTTCGTTATCACGTAAATTCCCTACATTTAAATTATCTTCTAATTTAGTAACCGGACGTGATTTTAAAAAAATTATTTTAAAATCATGAAGTATCTTAGCATAATGTTTCGATGATGCATTTAATATAACATTAAGAATATCAGTGTTAGATTTCGTTATTAGATTAATTAAACATTTTAGATGGTTCAATTCTTTAAAATATTGATTTAGCACTGAACCTTCATGACCAGTAACTGTTTTAATTGTCAAATTAATTGAATCAAAATCCACTCTGGAATATCATAGTGAAAAGATGATCAATGAACGTTACAAGTGATCGATCCAGAACAACGTCATTTTAATGACGATGAATTTGTGGAGCCATACAAATTACGAGTACTTTTAATTAAAACCCTTGTTTTTAACTGCAGAAACAACCGATTGACTAAAAATAAAACAAAAAATTGTTATACAATTAGCTAAACAAACCAAAACTAACTTAATTAGATCTCAAGTATTTATTTTGGATTGTTGTGGTAATGGGTGAAGGAAATGAGAGGTTGATCTATTTAAAAATGAGCATTTAAAAGAATTTAGTCAATCGGTTGTTTCTGCAGTTAAAAACATGGGTTTTAATTAAAAGTACTCGTAATTTGAATGGCTCCACAAATTCATCGTCATTAAAATGACGTTGTTCTGGATCGATCACTTGTAACGTTCATTGATCATCTTTTCACTATGATATTCCAGAGTGAATTGATTCAATTAATTTGACAATTAAAACAGTTACTGGTCATGAAAGTTCAGTGCTAAATCAATATTTTAAAGAATTGAACCATCTAAAATTTTTAATTAATTTAATAACGAAATCTAACACTAATATTCTTAATGTTGTATTAAATGCATCATCGAAACACTATACTGAGATACTTCATAATTTCGGAATAATTTTTTTAAAATCACGTCCGGTTACTAAATTAAAAGATAATTTAAATTTGGGAAATTCACGTAATAACGAAAGTTACATAACGAATATTTTATGCAATCTTTTTACTGAATGTGAAACCGTGGATGATTTAAAACTCTCATTTCAAAGTTTATTTGACGATTTTGCCATTGCAAATTATACGGCTTATCAATTTTATTTTTCAGATGTAGAACCGAGTATGATATCAAAAATCCTAAAGGAAATATCGAAGGGGAAATTAAGAATACCAACTTTAACTCCGATTCAATCATTCAAATTATTAATTGATCGTGGGATTGAAAAATTAAAAAGGGATTATTCCTGTATTTGAATACATTCTAATTGGTTAAGACAATACGAGATTAAAGAATTATGGGAATATTCCATAAAAGATCCCCAAAAATCGAAAGGAAGTAAAGATACAAGATTAATGGCGGCAAACCGATTAACTTCGAGATTTTCTGTCATGAAACTCAACCCGAAGTCCAGCATTCAATATAATTTAGAAGAGACGTTTTTGCCATTAACCGATGCTTCAAAAAATACCAAGTGTTAATGTCGATGCATGTGGCCTGCGATGTGTTGGCGTTGAGTTTAAAATTTTGTGGTTTATCAAATTTAAATGAAAATATCAAACGTAAACTATTGAAGGAGAACATTAAAGTTACCGCAAATAACCCAGTTTTTGAGATTGGATGTAACTTGGATAAGAATTTTCTTAAATATCTGCAACAACCAACTAATTTACACATTAAATTTACTTCATCGACTAAAAAGAATACTATTGAAACCACCTTTTATCATACAAGACTAAATTATTTCCTCCAACAATTTTTGACGACTACGAACCTTTTCAAGCAGATGAACCACATTATTTGAACAAAATGGTCAAATACGATACAAGACTATTTTAATTTAATTTGAAATGTTTTGATTAATTAACCGTTAGGTTTTTGAAACAATCATTTTGTTACTACTAATTTTTAAGTTTTGAATAAAAGTTTATTTGATAAAATTATCTACAAAGAAAAAATAACCTTTAAACTAGAAGATATTTTTAAACACCGCAGATAAACCGATTTACTACGTCACCAAAATGGTCAAATACGATACAAGACTATTATTCTTTAAATTATTTGTATGAGGGTGTGCCGTACAATTGTTAAGAAGCAATACAATTTTTCTTTCTTTATTTTTCAATTCTTTATACCACCTCAAAAGCCAACTTCGAAAAATTTCGAAAGTCATGCACGCATTTTTGTTGGCGTGGTACTCCACTGGCAAACCCTCCATTCTTAAGCACCTAAAATATCGAGACTTAGTACTTTTTCCTGTAACGGCCACTTTTCGTTTGTCAGTTCCAGACATATTGGCGCAGCATAGAATAGTAATGCGGTTCAGTTCTTTTTTGTATCCAAACAGTGCAATATGCGAATAACACAAGGATCCGTTTGGTGTAGCTCGATAATAAAGTCATAATTTCGCCAGCATATTATAGATGTCGTCTGCACAGAAATCTTTATAAAAGTTGGAATTTTCGTGTGTTTCCAATGTTCAGCGCTTTCACTATCAGCGCTTCCCTTTTGTGTCTTGCTTTCCATCGAGATAACCATCCATTTGTTGCTTTAAATTCGTTGTGTTCCAGTTTTTTCGCAATCTCTTCTGACTTCTATCCATTAGCTACGGAAAAACATTTATGCAACGCTTCTTTAACTTCTGTGATCTTTTCCATCACGATTTCCTTTAGACAACCTCGTGCGATCTTCCTGTTTCGTCCATTTTTCACGCAGGTCGTGTTCTTGTTGTAAACGACGCGCTACAGTAGACTTTGGTGTACCAGTAATTACTGCGAAATTTCGAAGGCTTGTATTCGCTGGCTGACTTTTAATTTTGTCCAACAAAGTAATTTTGTTTGAAAGACTTTTCTCTTTTCTCGGCATTTTGCTTTGTCAATCGTAACTGTATTGATTTCTTCGTCATCTCCGACCACCTTATATAGCATAACAATCCCCAGACAGGCGATTTCTGAGACAATTCCGTTGTCCCGAAAAAAAACAACGCCACATAGACGAGTGCGCTTTCAAACGATATTGAACGGGTAAAACGGCGACCGACAGACGCGTGCATCGCTTAGGCACTGGTTCAGTCTAAAGTGGCATCGCTACATAAAAGCCATAAAAATACGACGAATGTCACTACATGTTGTACTATGAAAATAGGTAAAAAAACAAGACTACTCTTGGCTTAAACGATGTATATTAAATTATATTACGGGCACGATTAAACACAATAAAAAGAGAATATTAGAAATTATGAGATAAATGGTGTTACATTTAAGTGTTTAAATGGCCATTTTTATATGTGCCGGTAGAGGTTACTTTTTACCCAAAATACAACTTAATGGCAAATTATTATGGAAAAGTGAATACACAGAATTGAAGTACACATATTTTTCTACACATTGAAGTGTTCCGCGTTGTAAAATTGCTGTATTTGTAACATAAAAAAATCTTAAAGTTTGTCATAAATAACACTTGATGTAAAGCGACTTTTACGAGAAATTAAACATTAAATTGAGATGCCAACGCTTCAAGGATACTAGTAGAATGTAGGAAGACGTTACGTGTAATTAGACGTAAAATTGAATTGTTATTATCTCGAAATTTGAGTAAATCGAAAAATGTGCGATTTCATCAAAATATTGGGAATTCGTAAAGAAGAAATCAGTAAAACAAAGCTTTGCCATACGCCTCATAGATGGCGCTAATTATTAAATTTTTTTTCAATGTAATTTTGTAATTTAGTAAGCGGTTTGCGGATATTATGCGTATATTAATTGTATCGATGTTTAAAAAACAATATTAATCCAAAATAAAAGGCGAAACATAGTAACATAAATAAACTTTATTATCCAACAGTGGATAGAGTTAATTAGTGTTATGGAAAATAGAATATAAAAAAAAACATTAAACAATGGGTGTTAATTAAATGTTTTTTTCCAATATTCCGTCAGTAACAGTTGTCAGCATAATATGTATTCTATAAAAAAGCAGCAATAGTACCTGGTCAGCAATTAAATCAAGGGTTATCAGAAAATATCTAGATATTACAATATAATATGAAAATTGTTATTTGCTCAGCAGGATTATACAAACAGTTAACATAAAAATAATGTTTGTAAGCTATAATCTCAAAACGTCTGCATTTTAAAATTATGGTCAGTGAATAATTTAAAATTTGCACAATTTTATTGAAAAAGCGATAATGATCGGGTAAAATGGGCGGAATTTCAAAACAGAAGCGAGTAATAGTATTAATTTTGTACTTAATTTTACACCTGGCCAAAATTTGATAAAATCCGAATCACGATTTCCTGTTCTATTACTAATATTGCTGCAGATATATTTAATGAAGTTGATAGTAAGCTGTTTACAAATAGTAAAAATTTAAAGAAATTAATTAAAGGAAAATTAAAAAATTGATTAAGCGGAATCAATCATGATTACCACAATTTTTCTCCACATAGGTCGCCCCATACACACTAAAAAGGAAAATTATTTTTTAAACAGAATTATGTGTTGATTCTATAATTTCTGGAAGCATGACATCCATATAATTAAATGTTTTTTTCCAATATTCCGTCAGTAACAGTTGTCAGCATAATATGTATTCTATAAAAAAGCAGCAATAGTACCTGGTCAGCAATTAAATCAAGGGTTATCAGAAAATATCTAGATATTACAATATAATATGAAAATTGTTATTTGCTCAGCAGGATTATACAAACAGTTAACATAAAAATAATGTTTGTAAGCTATAATCTCAAAACGTCTGCATTTTAAAATTATGGTCAGTGAATAATTTAAAATTTGCACAATTTTATTGAAAAAGCGATAATGATCGGGTAAAATGGGCGGAATTTCAAAACAGAAGCGAGTAATAGTATTAATTTTGTACTTAATTTTACACCTGGCCAAAATTTGATAAAATCCGAATCACGATTTCCTGTTCTATTACTAATATTGCTGCAGATATATTTAATGAAGTTGATAGTAAGCTGTTTACAAATAGTAAAAATTTAAAGAAATTAATTAAAGGAAAATTAAAAAATTGATTAAGCGGAATCAATCATGATTACCACAATTTTTCTCCACATAGGTCGCCCCATACACACTAAAAAGGAAAATTATTTTTTAAACAGAATTATGTGTTGGTTCTATAATTTCTGGAAGCATGACATCCATATAAAACGACTTCAATTTTGGCAACACGACGTTTTTCCATAATTCTGCATCTCTTCCAATTATTTCAACAAATAGTGGTTCCTTGTCATTAATATATATAACAAAATAGCATTGGGCTCTCTGACAAATATTCAATTGCCCCTGTACCTGTAATAAAAAAATATTAATTATGGATATTCATACTATAGGTCCATTATGTATGGAATATACTATATATCTTGGTAGGTATCAACTTTATAAAAAAATCTTTTATACAAAAGTTGTTTAATATTTTATTTGCCATAATAAGACTGCATCAAATTGTTTTTAATTCAGAAAACAAATGAGTAACGAATAACACTTGCAGTTTTTTAAATGGCAACGTATTCATTCGTTAGGCTCATTTGATAGAAATTACTTTTCTCTTGAGGATGGCGTAAAATTTTTGTACCCTTACATCAGAAAATTTTTGAAAAAAATGTATAAATTGTTTATTAATAAAAATTAATCAATACCATTAATCTAGATATCCGAGATCGTCAAGTATCTCAAATTATTACCGTAAATTAAATTTACATACAAAATAAAACAAATAAGCGAAAAATTAGTGTACATCTCCAATAATTCGAGTTACGTCGAGGTACTTGACGATCTCGAATATCTAGATTAATGTTATTAGTTAAATTTTCTTAATAAACAATTTACTAAAATTTTACGTCATCGTAAAGAGAAAAAAAATCTCTATCAAATGAGCCTAACGAAAGGGTACATTGCCATTTAAAAAACTGCAAGTGTTATTCGTTGCTCATTTGTTTTCTGACATAAAAACAATTGAATGCTGTCTTATTACGGCAAATAAAATATTAAACAACTTTTGTTTAAAATGTTTTTTTATAAAGTTGATACCTACCAAGATATATACTATATTCCATACATAATGGGCACCTGTATAACAAAATTGGTAGTGTTTAATATTTTTATCTTTTTATTTGTTTAAGCGCCATTGGATGTAATTTGATATGGGATATTATAAGAAAATACTTAATTGATAGAAGTAATTATGGTTTTCTTTTCAGCCGTATTTCTCCATTGACATTTTCTAAGCATATATATTTTTTTAATGTAACGGCTTCGGATAATGTCATTCCACTTTTATGAAGGCTGTACAGGCTCTTTATCTCAATAATAGAATCGTCGCGTATAAGTCCTATATACCAGAAAAAAATAATTACTTTTAAATTTTAAATATAGATTAACAATTGAACACGCTAATAAAAATTAGATGTTCTTAAATTTTAAATCGGTGCTGATTCTAATTTATTATCGAAGGACCATAATGATGTAAATTTAAACAATAAATTTTAAAAGTTCTTACTCTGTCTTTATTACACGCGCGGTAACCGGTTCTCTTGCTCGACCCTTCAATCACAACGATAACAATTTGAAAGAGGGCGAGTTAAACGGTGTAATACAATTTATATACCGGCATACGTGGTGGGGGTGCGAAATACAAGTTACACAAGACTAAATTGAATTTAAAACGAAAAGTTGTATGCGGATCGGACATTCCACCCACCAAAAAAAAATGTAAATAATAAAAATTTTTTTTTACAAGAATAATATAAAATTTGAAATGAATTTAACAATGATGAAATAAAAAAAGTCAACAGGTAAGTAAAAATATAATACATGTGATATTAATGACTAGAAAATTATTTTTTCGTAAAAATAAACAAAACAATTTTTTTTTTTAAGTTGGCAATAAACAAAGTTTGGTTACTGGTCGCGTCAAGCGGCCATTTTTCGTTTTAATTGTGACAACACGAATGACGCCATCGACTCCGGGATGAATAAGTTCTATCCGACCTATTTCCCATTGTAACGGAGGACGCTGCTCATTACGAATAATTACTAGATCGCCTACGGAAGGATTAGATGTCGGAATATTCCATTTTTGTCGCTGTTGGAGCGTTGATAAGTATTCCTGATGCCATCTTTTCCAGAAATCCTGCATCATTCTTTGCAATAATTTCCATCGATCTAAACGATTGATTGGAATCTGAGTAAGATCAGAATCTAAAACAGAAAAGGTTATAGGTTCGAGACACAAGAAATGTGCGGGAGTGAGTGCTTGGAGATCATTCGGATCTTCGGTAAGTGGTGATAATGGTCTCGAATTAAGCACTGCTTCTATTTGTGTTAGTAGAATATAAACTTCCTCGAAGGTGAGTCTTTGTTCACCAATCACACGCAACAAGTGGTATTTAACGGATTTGACTCCAGCCTCCGCTAAGCCATTGAAGTGGGGAGCCCCTGGAGGATGGAATTGCCACCGGAGATTGAGTTTTTCCCCTGCGGTAGCGGCCATCTGTCGCAGTCGGTTGTAAGCACCCACGAAGTTGGTTCCTTGATCGGATAAAATAAGGGTACAGTGACCTCGACGTGATTGGAAACGACGTAGTGCAGCGATGAAAGTTTCTGTTGATAAGTCTGAAACTAACTCAAGATGTATAGCCTTTGTGGATGTACACACAAATACACATATGTAAGACTTAGTAGATCGCGATCCCCGATGACGGCTAATAGTGGTAAAAATGGGGCCAGCGAAGTCAACAGCCACAGTGGAGAACGCCTTAACTTGTGCGAGGCGAAATGATGGTAGATCGGTCATCCAGGGGGCGTATGACCTCGGCTTGCAACGGAAACATCGGAAGCATCTGGAGACCACTCGGTGAATAACACTCCTTGCAGCGATGATCCAGTATTGCTGCATCACCAAAGCTTGAAGCGTGCGTTGTCCAGGATGGAGGTAAGTTTTATGTATTTCTTCCACAATAAGTTCACTCACACGATTGTTTTTAGATAACAACACTGGGTGTTTATGATCAAACGGGATTGTAGCGTGTTTAAGGCGACCACCCACCCTAATAATACCATCTCGGTCCAAAAAAGGAGCAAGTTTACGGTAAGACTTTTCAGGAATTTGATTATTTTTAATGGAAGTAATTAGCGTTGAAAAATGTTGAGACTGTACATGACTTAAAATTGTCGTTAACGCAGATTGAATCTCAAATGGTGATAAATTTATGGTAGAATATTTATAATGTTTTTTACAGTGGTTAATAAACCGTCGAACATATGCAATAATTCGTTGAATTTTAATGAAAGAAGAAAATTTAGTTAGAAGATCATCAATAAAATGATTCGGGTAAGTGTCAAGGGTATATGAATATTTGGATTGCTGTTCAATAACTACTTCGTGTGTATCACTTATGTTTTCAGATAATGCGGACCAATTATTTGATGAATCAGCAAGCCATGAAGGACCTTTCCACCATAAAGTAGAGGAGATTAACTGACTGGGTGATCCTAAAAAGGCCGCGGGAACCACAATCTGCGGGGTTATCAATAGACGGAACATGTTTCCAGCAATTTGCAGGTAAAATTCCCTGGATATGTGAGACCCTATTCGCGACGAATATTTTCCATCTACTTGGGGAAGAGGAAATCCAAGATAAAACAACTTTCGAATCTGTCCAAGCAGTAATCGAATCAATATTGATTTTAGGAAATAATGTTTCTTGAATTGTTGACAACAAATCAGTGAGAAGAACTGCACCACATAGTTCTAAGCGTGGAATCGTGATAGTTTTTAAGGGGGCTACACGAGCCTTTGCGCATAAAAGCGAAGATTCAATTGTAGCTTGGACTTGGCAACGTAAATAAGCAACGGCACAGTATCCAATTTGAGAGGCATCACAGAAAAGATGCAATTGTATTGATTCAGAGTTATTCGGAATAACTAATCTGGGTAAAGTTAAATTAGATAACTGAATGAGATCATTCTTAAATATTTTCCAATTTTCAGAAATGAACAATGGAGGCGTGTCGTCCCAGGATAATTTCAATTGCCACAATTGTTGTATGAAAGTTTTTGTTTTAAGTGTGCAAGGCGTTAAAAATCCAAGGGGATCATATATACGGGCAATGTCAGATAGTATGGAACGTTTGGTACAGGATTTATGTATGGGAGTGAAGGAGTAAGTAAATAGATCTCTTTTGGGGTCCCATTGAAGGCCCAAAACCTTTATGCAATTAAATTCTCCATAATCCATGGATATTGGTTTTTGTAAATCAGTCTCCGCAACATCTTGTAGAAGATCTGGACAGTTGCTCGCCCATTTTTTCAATTCGAAACCTCCTTTACGCAATAATGATATCAGATCTGATTGTAGGGTACGTGCTTCCATTAAAGAACTCGCTCCTGTGACAATGTCATCTACATAGGTGTCATGTTGTAGAATCTTGGAAGCTACCGGAAATTCATGTGAATATAAACGTGAAAGTTCGATAATTGTTCTGAGCGCCAAAAAAGGTGCTGATGAAACGCCATAAGTGACGGTGTTTAACATATATTCTTCTATGGGATCATCAGGTGAGAACCGCCATAGAATTTTTGATAGTTCCGGTGATTTTCCGAAATCAAAATCTGTCGATACATTTGTTGTATATCGCACGTAAAGGCAAATTCATGGTAACGAAAATTAAGCAAGACCTTGACGATATTCTGTTGCAATTTAGAACCAATAAGTAAATTGTCATTCAACGATTCTCCATTCGAAGTGACAGCTGATGCGTCGAAAACTACTCGGATCTTGGTAGATGCGCCTTCTGCGCGTGTGACACAATGATGGGGTATGTAGTATGAAGTAGAGGAGAGAGATGGATTAGTGGTGATCAAACTCATGTGGCCAGATAGGAGGTAATCAGACATAAATAATACGTAATCTTGGTGTAAGGAGGGATTTTTTAGAAGGCGATTTTCTAAGGATTTGAATCTTCTAAGAGCGGTTTGGTAGGAGTCTCCGAGAATCTAAGGAAGGTTTGCTAGATTTAAAAGGTAAGGAAACGACAAATCTACCATTAGTCATACGTTGGTAAGTTTCTCGAAAATGTTTTTCACATGAGTAGTAGATAAAAGCCGATTCTAGAACCTCCTCTCAGAACCTCAGGTCAAGGCCAAGGCCAAGGTCACGTTGAGTGACCATGACCTTGACCTTGCCCTGAGGTTCTGGGAGGAGGTTCCAGAATCGGCTATTGCAAAGGGGGTCGTTGACCAGTAACCTTGACCTAAACAATGACCTTTACTTTGAGCTCACCTCAGGTCAAGATCACGTTTAGTGACCATGACCTTGATCAGTAACCTTGACCTGAACAATGACCTTTACTTTGACCTCAACGGAGACCTTGAAGTCAACCTTAATTGTGACCATGACATTGACCTTGTACGTGACCTGAAATGAAGGTTACACGACGTGAGTTCATTGAAAACCCCACTTCGGAGGAGGTATGCTTTAAATAGCAGATAGAAAATCGTGTTCAACAGTATTGAAGTAAGAGTGTTGTGAACATGTTGACCTGCGACGTGTGTTACAAAGAGTTTACTAGACCAGATAATCTTGTGAGACATCAACGCACAGCATGTATTGGGAAACGTCGAAAGGTGGAAGAGGATCAACAAGGAGATGTTATAGTGTGTGAAATATGTGATGAACACGTAACCAGACAATGTTATTCCTCACATCTGCGCAGCAACAAACATAAACGGAAAGCCTTCGTAATAATAGATGATGGTGTAGAAAAAATAGATTCGATATTTGGAGATAAAATATGTAGTTTTAGAGTGAGCGATCATGAACGGAAGTACGTAGACATGAAGGAATTCAGTAACCGAATTAGAGAAAAAGTTATCAGTTTGATACAGTCCGTGAGGAATGTAAATGGTAGTTTAAAAGTGAATACGGAAATTTTTGGATTGTATTTCATAAATACGAAGGAAGAAGTGGAAATCAAATCATTCAACACAAAAAATAAAATTATAACAGTAGCCGTAGACTTGTACCAAACATACGAGGACTTTATGGACGAGATTATGGTGAAAATGTCGGAATTCCAAGAACGGGACTCAGGTAAGAGTATAAGAATAGAAAAGTAGTAAAATGCGAAACTAAAGGCGTTAATACTGCAGGTTGGACCTTGTTGGAAATATTATATCTTGAAGTGAACTGTAACAAGTTTAATCCTACAAGAGCATCGAGCTACATCGACTTACCGACATCCATAAAAGGGAAGAGAGCGGTAATAAACGTGCAAAATAACGATAATAAGTGCTTTGCTTGGGCACTGATATCCGCGCTGTACCAACCCACAGGTTTACCGCAAAGAATATCATCATACCCAGATTATAGGGAAACAGAATTAAAGTTTGACTGCGTAACATTCCCAGTACCCATCAGAGACATACCAAAATTTGAGGAAGAAAATAACATTTCAATTAACGTCTATGGTATAAATTCTTGGTATAATGGAGAGAAAATGGTAGATGATATTGTAACTGTATGTATATGTAAACAGAAACGGGAGCGTCATGTAAACTTATTAGTAGTGAGCGACAATTTCGGGAATAACCACTATTGTTGGATAAAAAACTTATCTCGACTGATAAATACACAATCATCGACTCATGAACATCAAAGATATATTTGTGAGGGTTGTTTGCAATACTTTTCAACTGAAGACAAGTTGGTACGACATCAGATGGATGACTGTAAAAAAGTGAAAGCAACAGTACCAAGCGAACAAATAAAAGTGAATAAGTTCGGACATCTAGAAAAGGAAAATGTTTTACAATTTGAAGGATTTGAAAAAAAAATGAAAGTTCCGTTTGTGGTGTACGCCGATTTCGAGGCGATTCTGAAACCCTTAACGCCCGAAGAAGGAAAAGTTTACGATGATAATAAACCATATACGGCCCGATGTTTTGAACACGAACCATACGCGTTTGCGTACTACATTAAGTGTGCTTACGATGATAACTTATCGAAATTCCGAATATACCGAGGGCGAAACGCTGCTCTGGAATTTATTATAAGATTGGAGAAGGATGTAATAGAGATCTATAAACAACATTTGAGGCAAACAAAGGATATGATACCGCTAAGCTGTCTGGACCAATTTGTACATGAACTGAGTTCCGTATGTCACATTTGTGATAAACCAATAAACAAAGAAGAGAAAGTGTGTGATCACGATCACTTGACAGGATTGTATAGGGGTCCTGCGCATTCCGTCTGCAATATAAATTATAAATTACCGATGTTTATCCCTGTGTTTTTCCACAACCTGTCGAATTACGATGCCCACATGTTTGTGAAAAGTATTGCCCTAAACAAGGAGGAAGTAGAGGTGATAGCACAAAACAAAGAAAAATATATTTCTTTTTCCAAAAAAATAGTTGTCGGAGAAACAACCGATAACAAGGGAAAGAAACGCAAAGTGTTTATGAAAATAAGATTCGTCGACTCGTTTAGATTTATGGCGAGTTCTTTGGAAAAGTTGGTTTCATATTTGGATGATAAGGATTGTGTGGAAGTGAAAAAAAAATTCAAAGACTCTGAAGAATTTAGATTGATGCGCCAGAAAGGTGTATTTCCATATTCGTTCGTAGATTCGTTTGAAAAGTTGGAGTATAGTAAATTGCCTGATCATACACAGTTTTACGACATATTGAGTTCAAGTAATATTTCAAAGGAACAATACTCTAGAGCACAGACTGTATGGAATAAATTTAAGTGTACAACGTTGGGAGAATACAGTGACCTGTATTTGGCGTCAGATGTGTTAATGTTGACTGACGTCTTTGAAAATTTCAGGACAATATCTTTGGAGAATTACAATCTGGATCCTTGCCATTATTATACTGCGCCCGGGTTTGGGTGGGATGCTCTGTTAAAAATGACAGGTGTAAAATTAGAATTGTTATCAGACATTGACATGTTACACTTTTTTAAGAAAGGAATTAGAGGCGGTCTCTGTATGTGTGTAAAACGATCTGCAATAGCAAACAACAAGTTCCTTGACGATTTTAACCCGGAAAAACCATCATCATATATTCTATACTTGGACGCTACCAATTTGTATGGGTATGCAATGAGTTGTAAATTACCAACAGGCGGTTTTCGATGGTTGTCGAACCAAGAAATAGCAGATATAGATGTGGAGTGTTTAGATGATGAACACCTTGGTTATGTCTTTGAAGTGGATTTGGAGTATCCCGAAAGGTTACACAACCAGCATGATGATCTACCGTTTTGTCCCGAAAACATAATCGCTCCCGGATCGAAGCATCCTAAGTTGATTGCGAACTTACAAAATAAATCGAAATACATAATTCACTATGTAAACCTACGTGAATGTGTGAAAAAAGGTCTTAAGCTAACCAAAATACACCGTGCATTGCAATTTCAACAATCGCCGTGGATGAAACCATATATCGATTTTAACTCTGAGAAACGAATGAATGCTACGAATGAATTTGGGAAAAATCATTATAAACAAATGAATAATATCGTGTATGGGAAAACGATGGAAAATGTTGAAAATAGAGTCGATATACGATTAGTGTCACATTGGGAGAATCGTTACAGGAGACCCGGTGCAGAAGCTCTTATCGCAAAGCCGACTTTCAAGTCATCGAAAATTTTCTGCCATAATTTGGCAGCCATTGAAATGCAGAAGGTGGAGGTCAAATATAACAAACCTCTGTATGTAGGGTTTAGCGTACTGGAATTGTCGAAAGCGGTCATTTATAACTTTTTTTATAATTTTTTAAAAGAGAAATATGGTGAAAACGTATTATTGTTATATACAGATACGGATTCGTTAATTCTCGAAATATTTACTGAGAATGTATACCAGGATATCAAAGAAAATATAGAGATGTTCGATACCTCTAATTACAAGTTAAACAACAGACATAATATTCCTCCAGGGCCGCCGATAGTTGGAAAAATGAAAGATGAGTACCCAAATACGATATTAACATCGTTTTATGGTACAGGAGCTAAAGCTTATTGTATTAACACTTTGGAAGGAGTTGTCAAGCGTGCCAAGGGTGTGAAAAAGTATGTTATCGATAAAAACTTAAGTGTTTCAGAATATAAACGGATTATCGAAGATGGAGGTTCTGTGCGAAAAAAGATGTATGTCTTTCGCTCCTCCTATCACACGATGTATACAGAACTAAAGAATAAAGTGGCGCTCTCTGCACATGACGATAAACGTTACGTGATGGAGGATGGATGTCATACGTTAGCTTGGGGAAACTATCTTATTGAAGATCTACGCAGGGAAGATCTTTTGGACAACTTATTGGAGTTGTTAAACGTAAACATGTATGGCTAGTTAAATTGCGATCAGTTAATTTGTAAAAAAAAAAAATACTTGCTTGTATCACAAAACTTGTATATAAAGTAGAAAGTAGGTTGTTAAAAAGGTTACTTGAAATAAAATCAACGAAATTAAAAAAAAAAGTTTTTTATTTTCTTAGTGTAAAAATTATAATACATCCTTTTTTGCAATCCAAGAATTATGAGAGCTATCCATTCCCAACCATTTCACTCGGACTTTATTTCCTTTTCGACGAAGAACTTTTTCAATTAAAAATACATCCGGGTGTTTCACACGTTGTAATTCTTCGTCGTAAAATGCTCCAAGAATGGGTTCTCCTCTACCATCTTTAATAAGGTAAGTCCTGGGATTAGTATTTTGAACTGTCGCTATGGTGAAAATTTCATTGGACCAAGTTGGTTGGTAACCTTTAGCAAAAGCGTGTCTGTACTTGCTAATTCGCACGTGTTCCCCCACATTAAATTTATGGTGGTTGGGGTCGACAACTTTAATGGAATTGTATACAGTATTTAACAGAGCAGATTCATTTCGTCGATTAACAGCTGAAGGTTTCATGTGAATGGTGCGATGTATTGTGTTGTTGTAAGATTTTAGTAATTTGGGTAGTAAGTCTAACCAGCGATAATTTCCTTGCATACTAAATTCTTTCCACATTTTATTTTTTAGGGTTCTATTAAACCGTTCGATAATCGAGCTTTTTAAAGTGGAATAGGTGCTGTAATGATTAATGTTAAGTTGTTCCATTAATTTTTGAAAATCGCTATTGTAAAACTCTTTCCCATTATCGGTTTGTAAGTTGCTCGGAGTAATATTCTTTTTACTATGCAAAATGTCCTTCATAGCTTGAGTAACCTCTTTCCCAGTTTTGGTTTTGAGTGGTAAGGCCCATGCGTATTTTGAAAAAGCGTTGATAACAGTCAGTATATACTTGTAACCTTTATTGACCGACGCATATGGGATCATTTCAACCAAATCAGCTTGATAAAGATCCAATAGTCCGTGAAGCAGAACGCGGCGTCGCCGATAATGTCGTCTCGCAGGTGCATGTAGTTCGTTAACGAGATCTCGCTTAACACTAACCATTACTCTACAACCCCTTCAATCAACAACTCTACAAGAAAAGGTAGTCCTCCTATCGGTGCATTATTTTTACACTTAATGGTATCTCCGCGTTTGAGTTGGACTCCCTGGAGCGACTTAATAACGATATCGTTAACAAGTAACTGAACATGAGCGGACTTTACAACATCTTTTATCATACCTTCGTAGAAAGAATTGATGTAATCCGTAATTCCACTTTTGTTTGTGATTTTATAAAGTTTTGTTTTTGGATCAACATCTCCATCACCACGTAAAGTTAAAATAAATGTTGATGAAGGTTGTAGAACTTCGGATCTTGCTATGTGGTTCTGTATAACATGGTGGTGAACATGCTTACCAAATTTATCGACAGATGTAGAACCATGTTCACCAAAAGGGTTTAAAGGCATATTGGCTTCTGAAGCGTCACAGAAACAGAAAAAAGTTTATATACCCTTAACGAATGACTTGCGCTTCCCGTAATTCCTCTATGAGGGATATAATTTCGTTATGATGAGCAGTATGACCTGCTGCTTCGGAAGCAAGTAGTAAACGCAACCGATCAACTAATTCGTTCACGTCGTCCCAGTATTCGTACTCTTTAATTGCAGCAGGTACTAACAACTTATTTAAGTGACCTGATCCAGTTTTAGGTTTTGGCCAATATCGAGCCCAGTACACATTTGGTCTTTGACCCAAGGAAATTGGTTTGATTATGTTCACAAACTTTTCATTTTCATCATCAGTTATGATACTTTTTGAAGCGTCATAATCTCTTTTATGTACATTCGAACGTTGTAAGATATCTTTGTAATTTCTCGCATCTGGTAAAGTAAATTTACCCGGTTTATTTTTGAATAACAACTCGTATAACCCCGGTGTTCCTGTATACGTAAATTCACCCACCAAAATGTTTTTCCCGTCAAACGTTATTGGTTGATTTGCGATATACAATCCATCGGTAAGTGCACGAACACCGTAAGTTTGATCGAACTCGTTATTTACATCTACTGTTAAACCCGTAACATAGGTACGTGGTAAGGGGTCCAGCTGTCCTAAAGCTTCTCGAATAACTGTCTGTTCCATCATTCCCTCCATATTCTCTTTCATGCGCGCCAACTGCTCCCTAGCGTCCCGCTCGTAGACATCTAAAGATGTGTCTGACTCACGAACAGAAACCTCAGGTGTAGTATCTCGACCCTCGAACACCTCTTCGTCGCTGAGAAATTGCGGACTCCGTGCGAGTTCCGGTGAAACATCCATGCTAGCTCCCGGTTTAATGGGTGTTGACGTAACTCTACGTTTAGGTTTCACTCTAGGAGTTTCCAGTTTAAGTCCTTTAGAAGGTTTCTGCAAGTCAGCCAGTAAGGCTGAGATATCTGGTGACTGCTCCTTTTTCGGGGTAAATAAATCACGTTTTATCCCGAATTTATTGTCGAGCGCTAATAAATTGACAGTTTGTAATTTTTTGGAAATATCTGTCAGAGGTTCTTTCAGTGGAGCGAGTTGAGCTTCGGCAATGGACTGCTTCTGTTTTATATCTCCTTTCAAAGTGCGTATTTTATGTTTAACATCTTCTCGCGCAGCTATTAACTGTTGTGCAACATTACGATTCATAGTTCAACGTGATAGTGTAATGATCGCACAGAGACTGAGCATGCAGTCGTAAAGTCAATGGTTTTACAGTATAATGTACTCATCGAAACCTTTCCGATAGCGTCCGTTATTTTTATCGCAATCTAAATCAATAACTAATATACCGTGCGGTGTATCCCAACAAGTTCGACAAATTCTGACAAAATCATCCCACGTAATGTCCCCTAGCAAATGATCGTTGTAAATATGTTTCAAGTTAGTGAGATCTTGTTTAAATAAAACTAAAAGGTTGCAATTGTCACGTAAAAGCTGCTTGGAAATGGCGCTATAACTTTGAGCGAGTAAAAAAGTATCAACGTTTCTATGACGACCGTATGAAAAATATTCCTTGATAATCTGTTGCTCTGTAGGAGCAATATCATCAAAAATAATAATTGAATATTCTTTCACCTTTGACGGTGGTAGAAATCGTCCGACATCTGAGTATTCATAATAGCCGCAAGAGCGGATAGGTTTAAGTAATTGTCGTAGAAATTCGTATTTGATTTGGTAGAGTGAATTAGAGCACAAATATACATTCAAAAAGCGCAACCCGTTGAGAGCTGTCAATAAAGTTAACATTACGTTTGTTTTTCCGGCACCCGAAGAACCAATTATCAAACCACGTTTACATTCCCCACCAAATAATTCGCTATGTCGTTTAAATTTATTTGCAGCGAAGTCGTTATGAAGATTACAGATTGGTAGTGTTAAAGGTTGGCTAACAAACTTAACGTCTTCAACCATGCTGACGGGTGATACTTGAACGGGAGATTAACAAGAAATGAAGTCGTAGTAGAAAACAATGTTTATTTTATCATAAAATGTAGCATACAAAAAATTTCAGCAGATTATTTATTATCATTGTTTCAAAATAATGGTTTACAACACTTTAACTATATAAACTGTTAACATTGAGTTTGAAAGTTATTTAAAGCGTGCGTAATATTACACAATATTTATTTTACAATAAGACGTGGTATACATAAATTTACAAAATTATTTATTATCATGATTTCAAAAGTATCTGTATGGTTGATGTAGTAGAACCACCAGTGGGTTATTCACATACAGATGTTATGTGATTAAACAAAATAAAGCAGTGTAAGTCACAGTACAATTTACACTACTTAGTATTAAATTAACAATAAGTAGATACGGTAAATATTCAAATAAGTAATTAATAATACATATTAACAAAAGCATGGGAGCGGTAACAATAAGTAGATACGGTAAATATTCAAATAAATAATTAATAATACATATAAACAAAAGCATGGGAGCGGAAAAGGTGAAAAGGAAGCGAACTTGTTGTCATATCATCAATTCGAACGATTTTCAGTATCATACAAGGATGGTGTACAAATTTGAAAAAACCACCTACAACATATTAGTTGCTGAGACATCCCTCCGACAATTCCTCAGTACTTTGATCCTCCTCAAGTTGTGGTTTAAAACAGACTCGAAACAAAGACACACGACAACACATCGCACACCAATATTTTTTATTTAAAATAATAGTCTGCAATCGTTCAGAAGATGCATACTTTATTTTCGAGCGCAATTTCACACGACAATCCAGTTGTAAAACGTTCGTTATACTAATATGGTGTAGGCGGCGTCGACAACGATAGCAAAGGTTGCCCAAATGTGATTCATAAAAAACATACCTTGCTTGATACTGAAGACCCACTCCGAAAGTTGAACTCCAATCAACCGGAGAACCGTGGAACAACTTATGTACGGTGCCTTGCGACATTTTCTTTCCAAAGCGTTCCACGGTGGGGAAGCAAACCTCCCCAAGATTGATTCGATCGCCCTTTCGGGATATTCGACGCCAGAAGCATATGTCCCAGCTGTACATTACGTTTAGTAGTAGAGTCTTTGGTAAAACATCTACTAACCGCAACGTACGGTCTTTACGGGAAATCGTCGAATTAACGCTCTCCATAGCCAACTCCTGCAACGTTAACACTGCAAGAGACAAAAAAACTGAACGAGCTTCAAAAAAAAAACGCTATTAACCGTTGTCAGGCAGCAGCCTGAGAAGGGACTTATACAGGTTAATTTTGGTGTTGTACATGTTAAGGATGTTTGAAGAAGCAGCAAAGCAGACGGTGGGATTCTGGTTTACTGCATTCAACGCGTTCACGAAGTGGCGCTTATGATGTTCCAAAGTCGTCACTTTGGTTTGCAATTGAGGTTTCAAGCCCAAGATGAAAAAATCCTCTTGGGACAAAAGACTGCTTGCCAAGTTGGTTGTTGAATGCAGAAACGCATCAACCCATGGGTCGGGATGTGCGGTATTTACAGCTGGAAGATTTTGCCTCTGCGGGATAGTAGGGATAGGTAAAGGTGGTGGGAACACCACATTTTGTGGTGGGATAGTTGTGATAGTTGGCGGGCTGTCACGGATGTCGATGGTCACCTCTGGTGGAGATGTAACCACCGTTGCAGGTCTGGTTACTGTAGCGAGTGTAGGTACTCTTCGTGTGTTACGGGGAGGTTTGGCTAATGCGTTGCGCAGCAATCTACAGGAGTCTTGTGAAGCAGGAGAAGGGTTTGGGCGGGTAGTTTGTTTCACGCAACCCCTTGACAACAAGTTGACGCGTTTTTTTATACGGCGGGATGTGTACCGTATGGGTCCACTCGAGAAGACAGGCGAAACACATATCCTATCGGAGGGTTGGGATACGTCTTCCGTCGCTGGTACAGACGGTGCCGCAAGCACCTGGTTTTCAGCAGGTGCTTGACTTGTGACATCCGTATGTACAATATCTGGAAGTGGTTGTACCACGTCGGCCTGATTGGTAGCAGGTTCAGGTGGCACAACAACTTCCTGATATGTTCCTTCTTCTCGTATCTCCATACTGATGCGAGTTAAGCCGTAGGACGACAAGGTTGGACTGGTGGTAACAATCGCACCATTGTCGTTCCCTGGCTGTGACCGGAGCTCATTCATTATTTGCTCGTACAGTGGTGGGTCTGTAGTGAAATCCTGCATGGTACGACTCAAACCGTCAAAGTTGCCGCTGCAATATAATGGTAACGACGGTAGGCTTGACTCAACAACATTCGTACTGTCGTTATTGCGTGGCAGCACGGCAACCAGTGGGTCGGTCATACCATCGGTATTATCGCTTGCACGAGCGTGGCTGTTACCAATTAAGTGAAGCATAATGGGAAAGACTTCAAGGAATCAAAAGGGTTACAAAAAATTTGGATTATTTTATTAAAATTATACGTTCGCTCACGTCTGACAAGTTTGCAATCCGCTGAAGAACCACTTTTCTCAGCGTATAACAATTAATGTCTGAAATCATCACAAACATACATGAAGAAAACCGATAAAAATTGTATTGATGTAACTTACTTTTCAAATGGTTTTCTATCACGTCTGACAGGTTTGCAATGCGCTGAAGAACCACTTTTCTCAGCGTATAACAATTAATACCTGAAATCATCACAAACATACATGAAGAAAACCGATAAAAATTGTATTGATGTAACTTACTTTTCAAATGGTTTTCTAGCAGAAGGCGATTTCTTCGTGGTCGGAAAAACACAGTTTTTAACAAAATCTGTTATTATTGTAAACACACTTTTTAAGGAATTATCGTCTTTTGTACACTACTATATCACTCAGCGACTGCTGTACACGGAGTGAGGAGTAACCCACTTTCCACTACCTTTAAGTACGGGTTAGTGAACAGGTATTTGTCCGGTCAACTGTCTGGGAATGCGAGGTCGTTTAGGTCTTCTCCTTGTTATCGCCTGTGACTGAAGGGGAGGTCATACTGTCTGGGAATGCGAGGTTGTCCAGGTTTTCTCCTTGTTATCGCCTGTGGCCCAAGGGGAGGTCATACTGTCTGAGAATGCGAGGTCGTTCGGACCTTATCTTCGCCCGTGACTCAAGGGGGGTTACAATCCCCCCCCTCCCCCTCCCCTCCCCTCCCCTGCCCCACCCCTGCCCCACCCCCCCGCGCGGGCTCAACTACGAAAAGGGGGGGAAGGGGAGGTGAAGAGGTTCCTTTAAATAAAACTCATCAATATGGATAAAAAAATAACATTTATTTCTTTTCTAACGTACATTTAATACAATGCATTTTAGGTGGTGGTGGTCCATCGAAATGAGTTTCCGCACAATCATTATTATAATGTTCAAGACACGGTAACTTCATTTGTAACATTTTCGATTGCTGGTAGGCGAACGGTAGTTGGGTCCAAATTCTTCGTAATTCCATAGATGGTACTTTATCGAAATAATACTGTGTTGGTAAATATTTTAAATCACGAGCTGGAATGTTCGCAAATGAGGCATCTTGTTCATATTTTTTCATTACGCTGTACACTTTCTTGGCAGATGTAAGTGGCCAACACCCAAACACAGTGAACACTTGTTCCATCGCAACCAGCTCTTAACTATCCCCCATTACGACTTGTCTCTGCTTTATAGTCACCGACTGTCTTTCGCATCCTTGTTTTGCACCCCCTCTTCGACAACTTCTTGTAAGTGGCGTACATTGGAAAGAGCGCACATACTTCTTCGTCGCGAGTGAAAAGCACAGCTCGGTATACCCATCTCAAGTTTATAGATACTACCTTCCAACGCAAATATCGGCGCGGAAATAATATGTCTTAAAAATTTAATTTTTTCAGGTCCTTTAACATACACTTTCTTGACATTCCGACACAGATATTTGACTATGGCGTCGAATTCCATTGGATGGATAAAACCAACTTTCCAGTCGATGCAATGATGATGTGTCATTAACCAGTTTGCAGTATTCCTATATTTAGATGGTAATGAAGCTATACTGCTACTCGGTTGAAAAACGTGGTGGGTTATGCATTTGTTACTATCACATGATGCTAATTCTTTAGGTACGAACTGATCTTCGTTGACCATGAAACCTTGTATATCGAGAATTATGTATTGAGTTTTATTTGAATACATCTTGCTTCCGTACATCAACACGATTATCCATACTATGCAGCCGTAGAAATCTGTCGCACAACTTATACTCTACGACTTTTTTTTGTTTACGCTGAATATAGAAGTCTCACATTTCGGATGATGAGCTACGGGTGCGATGCGGCTCAGGATCCGATCCAACTACACACTACCAACCCTTCTTTCCCCATACTCAAGTCATTTGTTTGACGATTTTTGTTAGTGGAGAATATTGAAACGCCTTATCATGTAAAACTAAACAGTATGCTGTGGTACCATCAGGAATCGGATTTTTTGTCGTAAATTCTATCCGTATTTCTACCCCACTTTTGTGTAGCGCTTCTGCTTGATATGTACAATCAATTCCAATCAGTGGATAATTTTCAATAAATTGTTTCGGAGTGAGTAATGGTTCTCCTTCCTTCCCATAGTAGGACTTTTGAAAGCGTGTATACATGTCATATAACACTGCGACACGATTACTATCAAAGTCCACGTTCAGATTATCGTATGGGTAGCGTTCACCGTTTAGAAATACCGTCAAATTGGTGAGTTTTACATTATCAAAGGTTGCCATGTTCGCCAACTGTTTTCCTTTCTTCTTTGTTTGAAACCCAATTATTATAAATCTAGGTGTTTCCAACTGCGGAGCTGTTTTCACAGCCCATGAATGCTTTGTTGTTTGAGGTAAAGAAGGATATTCATGTACTTCCCAACTGCGAAAAGGTATTTGCAGATCAATATTTCGTCCTGCTATTTTTGTTAGAGCTAATTGTTCTCGTAAGCCTACGGCTAGATGGGGCATTCTCCACACAACTTTATCGATTTTTAACTGTAACGGTTCTTCTACCGTATTCACAAGCACATCATTATCATCATTATTACGAATTAACACTAGCTCTTGTCTCACATTCATCACAATTGTTTTAAAATCTTCAGCAAACCCTATTAATGTCTTTAGCGGTACACTCAATCCAAAATTTCCATTTTTATCCATTATTGCATCCGTTACAGGGGATGTTGGGACCACTTGACCTAGCAGATCCTCGCCCATGTTCCAACCTGCGTTCGCCAACTTTATTATATCGTGAGGGGTATACGAAAAGTATCCTTTCATACATGATGTTAACCCCACGTTTCTCACTCCATCTATTTGAACACCATTTATAAGATAGCGAATATCACTGAACATAAACGCTACAGGATTATTTATCAATTTTGCAGTTGCACTAGCATCTTTTGTTGCTTTACCACTCGCATCCAGTTTACGTACGCTCCCTTCCACATACAAAAAACTTTCATGAGGCAATGTGTAATTGTCTATTTCGGGTATGCCTATACGAATTTCATCATTGTTACCGAAGCTAGTAGAACCAAACGGTTGATGGGAATGATATTCGTAACTTACAATCGAGTTATCTACTTTTATTTTCTCCGTGACGTTTAAGGACTCCATTTATAGTAGTTGAAAACCTAAGTTGCTTAAATACTGACGATTGACGCGTGTTAACTGGGTAGTTGATTTTCGCTTACTGTTAGGTTTTACATCCTTTCGTACCGTTTTATACATTACTCTATCACCCAGATTTTCCTGTGCTTTTCTTCGAACGTCGTACACTATACCCATATTAAATACCCTACTACTCACACCGATTTCAAGTGCACTCTCACGGTCACTTCTTCGTCTCTGAAGTTTACCAACTGACCGTCCTGATCAAGTATGCGTACTATTAATGTACTAATCACGTTCGTTGTAACAGGTAAGTAAATCGGTTGTTGTGGAGCTTCTATTATTTTAAAACCAGCCGGTACGTTCGGGAAGAAATGATACAACACGTGCATGGGTTGTCCATTCGTATACGATCCGGAGCTCAAATTACAATAAATTTGTAATGCATTCGTTTTATTTATATTCACGATATGATCCGATTCTGTTATCGTGTTTTTAGGTATAACTTTAGGGTTAAAACCAAGTAAGGAACCGATTGAATTATCGCTAGCAAAATTTATTCGCCGGTTTGTTTTTATCTCAGCACGTTGCGTATTATTATTACCTCTTATGCGTATCTGTGTACCCGGTGTAGTCACGCTGAGAATATTCCTCGCTGTTAATGTTTTTTTAACGTATTCGTTAATATCGTTAATATCGTATGTTCCTAGCGGTATTTCAATATTCTCTGTAAAATTTCCCATATGATCTTCATATTGTAAAATATTGTTTGTTGAATCGATATTAGGTAACGTATTGAACGTTTCGAAATTTAAAAGAGCTAACTCGTATGTACCGAGTTCATTCAAATAAATCGGTGGGTTAAAGTTACAAGACAACTCCGACCCCCTTCCGGTGAGCGTAAATGTATAACTTGTATGTATTGTATCTTGTTCCATTGTTGTTCTCAAGACTAATCTTACACGGATACTTCCTTGGTATTTAAACTATCTAAGAAATGCAGACACAATTGTCCACAATTTGTTTGATCTTCTTTTTGATATCGTCGATAATTATACCTCACAATATTTCTCCCCCCATCCGATATAAAATACTTCTCCACTTCAATCGGTGGTCGTAAATCTCCATAACTGTCAAAGTAGTTAACATTTACACCATCCTTGTTGTAAGCTGTCCAGTGAGTACCGGGACCCGTACGATTATCAAGATTTATTATCCCACTCTCTCGTTTTCGGATTTTCTTCGGTAAATTGTTTCTCATGTACACCCCACGAAAGTTTAACAGATCAAGCGCTCGTGCATATCGCCTTAACTCTACATCCGTTAAAGAATGTTGGGGTATTTTTATTAGTTTTTTGCTACAGTTTTATAACCACAACCCTTTTTATATGGATTAATAAACATTCCTGTACCAATTTTGTTCGCCCTCTTGGGGCGTTTTAGTCGCTTTGATTTTCGTGATACCGTTTTCATGACTAGTCCGCAACCTTGCTTATATGGTTTAATATACAAACCGCTGCCGATCGCTTTTGGTTCCATAGCCCGATTGTGACGTTGGGCTTCTTGTAACTGCTCCCTTGCTATTTTTGCTTCGTTTACGGTTTTTGCAATAGCTGCTGCACCTCCGCCTAAAGAACCGAGAGCACCCAAAGCTGCAAGTATTAAGGGTAAAAAACCTCCCGTCTTGGGAATCTTGATTATTTTTCCGCGCGGTTTAAGTATTCTACCTTGATAAGGTTTCAACAGATTGTAACCCACTTGTACATCTCCCTTTGTATTCGTACTGTTGGTCTGTGCAATCGCTCGCCGCACTAAGTTCATTGCCTGCGTAAACGACAACTTACCGCCACGTTTCAACTTCTGACGAGTTGTCCCTCTACGTCTTAGGGCACGAATTTGCATTCCCATACCCATTATTGTTTTTCCTTTCATTATCGTTGACACTAACGCCGACGATAGTCGCTCTCCTAAGCTTGCGTCTTTACTTCTCAACCGCTCTTTCGCCGTCTTATACAACTCTTTATCGGCTATGTGTCGCTCAGCTAAATTCGATGTCGCTGCGTAGGCAATATCATGCGTTTTACAGGCGTCGTCTAATTTATTCACTCCCCGATCTCCACGAACTAATCTCTTTACCAATTTGGTTCCCGGACCGCAATAATTATAACCTGGCAAATGTAGTTCTATCGGAAGCTTATTGATTAATGTATTCACAATACCTCGACCAGACCGTTTGCTTGATCGATGCATACTGTTTCACTGTCCTAACATTCATACCATTATATTTAATAGCTTTCGCACATTATTCGGTGAATATTGGATGGTTAATAATACGCTCACATTTGAAAAAAAATTTTATTTATTTTAAGTCATTACATATTTAAATCTTTCATGAAAAATCTTATTTCTAAATTCGCTGCTTAAGTACAGGTGTAACATATCATTTACATAACTTATTCTATTCTTAAATCTAAGACGATCTAAATACATTTCCTCCCAATTACACTTTCGTGATTGTCTATACGCATAAGTCCATGCATACATTCTATGCATCTCATTTTTACTCTCATCAATCCGCACCTTACCCATGTCTTTATTGATTGTGAAATAATTTAAACAAATCTACATCCAACAAGATTTTATCGAAATTGTACAACATCACTTCCTTACTTATACATATTTGTTCAGAACACGATTCATTGAGCATCGTTAACATATTACGTTTCACATCTCCATCCATTGCAGCTAACGCGTTTATAACACTATCATAATATGCTTTGTAATTCACAGTTCTCAATAATTTCAGTCGAGTTGCTACTAAATCTGCTACGTTCCAAAGCTCATGCAACGATTCATATGCAATATATACATATTCTCCACCCCTCTCCAACTTTAAAATCTTGCAAACGTTTTCCATCCAATCGCACGATATACTGACACCACACAACACTATCTGCGACGGAGACTGATTAGCAAAACTGTTTGTGATTGTTGACTTATACATAATAATGTTGTGCCAATCGTTTTCCGTTAATGTTAAACATTGACCTTTTCCCATTAACCTTACCACTGGTTCAAAATGTAAGTCAGCACTTAATCCTATTGCCACACATTTCGTGCGGCTCTTATTTAGTGCATACACTGTTTCCGAAAATAGAGGACCTCTACTTGCTCTTACTGTACTGTCCGACATGTTGGTTAAGCTCTCCATGTTATCTATTCTCGAAACTACTTCATTATTACCGTTAACACTTTGCGTCATAATAAAAGGGCTTAAGTCTGCAAACGAATCTTTTCCATCAGCGACCGCTTGCATATTGTTACCACACTCTATAACTGTATTAAACTTTTCTTGTTTTAACACCTCTTCAGATGCCACGGGTGTCAACGAGGGTTTTATCACCTTTGGACTTATGCTCGCTTTTTTGGACACCGCCTGTTGAACCTCGAGACTTCTCTTCGGTGCTTTTGTATATTGTTGTCTGGAACCCACTAAGTATATATAACATTAATACTTCTGCTGTAAGACAAGTGTTTATGGACTTACTTGTTCTGCGTTGTTATGTCACCACTACGTCGGATGATTTCAATGAAACTAATCTTTTATGAACCTGACTTGCTATTTATGCACATCATTTTAGGTGGGGACGTCACGGTCACAATTAAGGTTGACTTCAAGTTCTCCGTTGAGGTCAAAGTAAAGGTCATTGTTCAGGTCAAGGTTACTGATCAATGTCATAGTCACTCAACGTGATCTTGACCTGAGGTGAGCTCAAAGTAAATCCAACCCGGTCATGCTCCACTCCTCCGGGAGCACCCGAGAAGAGTCATCACTCGACTTGAGTACACCAAGAAAAAACATCATGAACTGCTAACTCGGGGGCGTCGAGTTGACACCATAAATAATACGTTAAAAAGATATGCAATTGTTTATCATTTATTAAAGACGAGTTCAATAAATTAAATGAAATTTAATTCGGTTGTTTTTCTTTTCCATTTTATATATTAGGATTAGGAATGTGATACATTTAAATTGAATAAAAAAAGTCAGTACAATAAAAATTAATTTATTTAAATTTTAAATTTTAACACTAATCTAAATCCATTTTTAAAAATTTTAAAATTAATTTAACATTTTCAATTGCACAACTGCTTTCCGATTTATAATGATATGCGCAAGAATTTTGACTCAACGAAAGCAAAGGGCAATATATATTATCTTGTAAATTAATAATCACTGGCTTTACCGATGATAATAGGTCTCTCAATACCTTTTCTTTTTGAGATCCCTTTACAAACACCACCTCCACTCCGCATGTATGCTGTTCCAGAATGTCTTTCAGTTGATTATAGGGCACATATCCATTCTCGTAATGCAAATGGTGTAAGTTATTCTCCTCCCAACGCACTTGTCGACATTCTCGCTTATTGAGTCTTTCATAACTTATATCAGGTTGAAATATGAAATGGGAAATCGACTCACCATCACCGATAGCCAATTCTTTAACTCGAAATCCCGAAGATAAAGTAAACCCTTGCATATCGATGACTTTAATTGGATTTCTCGATGCCATTATATTTAAGCGATGTAAACTGCTTAAAATAGGAGCTACAAGTTCCTCAATTTCTTTATGTTCACAACACTCTTACTTCAATACTGTTGAACACGATTTTCTATCTGCTATTTAAAGCATACCTCCTCCGAAGTGGGGTTTTCAATGGCCTCACGTCGTGTAACCTTCATTTCCGGTCACGTACACGGTCAATGTAATGGTCACAATTAAGGTTGACTTCAAGGTCTCCGTTGAGATCAAAGTAAAGGTCATTGTTCAGGTCAAGGTTACTGATCAAGGTCATGGTCACTAAACGTGATCTTGACCTGAGGTGAGCTCAAAGTAAAGGTCATTGTTTAGGTCAAGGTTACTGGTCAACGACCCCCTTTGCAATAGCCGATTCTGGAACCTCCTCCCAGAACCTCAGGGCAAGGTCAAGGTCATGGTCACTCAACGTGACCTTGGCCTTGGCCTTGACCTGAGGTTCTGAGAGGAGGTTCTAGAATCGGCTTTTATCTACTACTCACATGTTTCTTCTTCTGAAGTATTCAAAGATGTTACAGGAATGGATTCAATTTCCCAGAATTTTTGAATAGTATCATC
The DNA here is from genome assembly GCF_036711975.1 of Onthophagus taurus. Taxonomy (NCBI): domain Eukaryota; kingdom Metazoa; phylum Arthropoda; class Insecta; order Coleoptera; family Scarabaeidae; genus Onthophagus; species Onthophagus taurus. The sequence continues at coordinate 16,529,995 of NC_091973.1, forward strand.
TAGAGAAAGTGACGAGGAGAGAGTTGATAGGCAAGTTGTTGGTGATGATGAGGATGACGATGATAAAGGTCCCATAAGTAACCATCCAAATATAGATTCTACAGCCACAGGATCGTTTGGCCCTCCTCGTATACGTCCACCAGTGAGTATCTGGGGTACCAATTCGGCACCCAAAAGTAAATCTACTTCTTTTAGGTTTGATTTGAATTCCTTTTGAAAAGGTATATTCTTTAAATGATCATAAGCCTTCTGAATGGATTCATATGTTGGCTGATCTGAGCAGATGTTAGAGGTAATCACAGCATCAAAATCAAAAGAAATCTGAGAGTCATTACATGGCTGAACGTTGCATTTAATTGTTTCCTTATTGCAGAGGGATGACATGGAGTTCAGTCCTCGGATTTGTAACAAAGAATTTCGGGTACGAGGCAAACCCAATTTTCTGGCAAGTTTGGCGGTGACAAAATTAGACATACTGCCTGAATCAATTAGTGCACGAACAAGGTGTAATCTGTCAAATTGATCCTTGACGTACATGAAAGCGATCGGTAAAATTACTTGGTGGTTTAAGTCATTGTTCGGTTGATTAACATGACAAGCCGTAGTTCCGACGGGGACTGGTGATGGTTTACTTGATTCGAAATGCAGAGAGGTATGATGTTTTTGCTGGCAAACTTTGCAACGATGCGTCGATACACAGTTACTGGTCTGGTGAGATTTATTAAGACAGTTACGACATAGGTTGTTGTCTCTGGCAATTGATAATCGTTCTGCTGGCGATTTAGCATGAAATGTCGAACAACGATATAACTGATGAGGTTGAGAACATAATAAACATTTAAGCCTTGAAGGGGTTTCTTCAATTGTAAGGCTTATGGACGGCTTACTACGAAGATTATGATGGATTTTGGATTGATTAGACGTTTTCTCATTTGAGGTAAGCACCACTGACTCCAATGCCTTTTCCCGCTTTTCCAAGAAATCTCTTAATTGAACATATGTTGGGATTTCAATCGATGTATGCTCTGACTCAAATTTCGTTTTCGTAGCGACATTAAGCTTCAAAAGAAGAATGTTGAACAAGAGAAAATCCCATTCATCAACCGGAAAACCCAGCGCACGAAAACCCTCGACGTTTTCCTTGAACGTATCGATGAGAAATCTTAGTGATTTTGATGATTCATCACGAATAGCCTTTAGGTTAAAAATCTCATTAAAATACAGCGTTGCTAAATGACGTTGTTTAGAATAATTCAAAAATTGAAAGTTTTATACTTATCGAATTAAACGAAAATATCCTCTTTTTTTCTCTCTCTCGAAACTCCACAAAACTTATAAGTTGATGTGTTCAATAAAACGACGAAATTCATGCTCTTTTCAAGACTTTTAATCGACTAACTGACACGATACAGGTATTTTTACAAATATACAGGTTTTTGACAAGACGCACGCGTAACATGAATACAAAGACAACATACAAAGGAACGAAATTATGAACGAAAAGGAAAAATCGAATTGAAAACTAAAACTAAGTAATAAAATTATAAGAATTCAAACATTCCGCCCGCCTTGCCAAACACTTTGGCAATAAGAAATTTGAATAATGAACAACAGAACATTGAATATTTTAGGCGGAACGATCGAAACAAATAAATCAAAAGAATAAGTGAATTTTGCAAATAGAAAACTTGAATTACAATTACAAATTATATGAATGTGTTGAATACAGTAACATATAAATTCAACTAAAGAAAAACAAAATGAAATTAAACTGATTGAAATAGAAAAGAATTAACATAAAAATAAATGTATTAATACAATTAACAAGGAAGCAAACACAATTTTACTAGAGGGCGAGTAAGCGTCGTAGTTGCTGTTTTTATAGTAGCCACACGAATATTGCCATCACTACCGGAATGCAACCGTTGAACTCGCGCCATCATCCATTTTTCAGGGGGGAGTACTAACCAAAGTACTACCAATCGAAGGAATATTTCGTTGTTCATACCATTTTGTTGAATTTTGAAGAGACTGCAAATAGAATTTCTGCCAATGCTTCCAGAAATCTTCCACCATTCTTCGAAGAAGTTGCCAACGTGAAAGTCGAGAAATATTTTCGTCTGCTAGAGATGGCTCTGGAACAACATTTAACGCTGATCCAACCAGAAAATGAGCAGGAGTCAAAGCTTCATAGTTGTTGGGATCTTCGGATAGTGAGCAAAGAGGTCTCGAGTTCAGAACTGCCTCGATCTGTATGAGGACGGTAGAAAACTCTTCGTAGGTGAGCAGCGTCGAACCAACAATTTTCTTTAGATGCGTCTTGACAGAACAAACGCCAGCCTCCCACTTTCCCCCAAAGTGCGGGGCAGCAGGAGGATTGAATCGCCACTGAGTACTGTCATCACCCAGAACACCGGCCATGTGTCTCCACTCCTTGGAAGCGGCAGAAAACAATGATCGCAGCTCTCGGTCTGCGCCAATGAGATTGGTACCGCAATCGCTGTATAGGCATCTACAAAGACCACGACGCCCAGAAAAACGCTTGTATGCCGCCAAGAATCCCGAAGTTGTATAGTCCGTTGAAATTTCGAGATAAATAGCTGATGTTGCTAAACATACAAAAAGTATCAGATATCCTTTATATATCTTACCATTCCGACCCCGAAATGTTCGAAGCTGAAATGGCCCTGCGTAGTCAACTCCGGTATGTGTGAACGGTCTAGATGGCGTGACTCTTGAAGGAGGCAGTTGTCCCATAAGTTGTTGACTCGCTTCTACTCGATGTCTCGCACATATTATACAGCGCTGAATGAAAGATCGAACAGGAACACGGCCGCCGACTATCCAGAAACGACGTCTCAATGAAGACAGAGTCAGCTGCGTACCTCCATGTAATGTCCTTCTATGATGACTATCGATTACCAAGCTAGTTATCCTAGATTCCTTGGGCAAAATGAGGGGATGCTTCTCGTCCCAGTCCAGTGACGCAAACCGAAGACGGCCCGTAACCCGCAAGAATCCCTCACCGTCCAGAAACGGAGTAAGCTTGTACAACGGACTGGATCTCTGAATTGTTTGTCCGTCCTGAAGAGTTCGAATTTCATTAGGAAAATAAAGCTGCTGGCATTCATGGACCCAAAACATCATTGCATGGTTAATTTCATCGGGAGTAAGAATGCCTACAACAGAACAAGACTTAGATTTTTTTAAATATTTGAAACACCAGGCGGTGATGCGAAGAAGTTTATTCAACGTTGAATATTTATTCTTTAAGATCCAGCCGTTCTCAGGAGATGCTGTATGAGTCACTGGAATGGAACGTCGTCGCTCGCGATCTGCCTCCGATGATATTGTTGGTCGAATGCAAGGCCAATATGATGAAGGTAGAGACAGCCAAGAAGGTCCTGTCCACCATAGTGTTTCGCCTTGGAGTTGACGAATGGGGACTCCTTGTGATGCAAGATCGGCAGGGTTGTCCTGACTTGGAACGTAAGACCATTTAGCTTGAGGCAGGTCCTGAATTTCGATTATTCTGTTTCGGACGAAGTCCTTCCACCTGCCGGGATGACTACATATCCATGAAAGTGCTACTGTGGAGTCACTCCAAAGATGAACGGGGACACTTTGTAAGTCTAAAGCACGGATCACGCGTCTCACCAACCGCACAAGAAGCACAGCCGCGCACAATTCGAGCCGCGGTATGGTAACGGTTTTCAACGGTGCCACTTTCGTTTTAGAAGAGATAATCGAAACTCGAACATCCGAATCCCCAAACGCACGAAGGTAAACGACCGCCCCAAAAGCAGCATTAGAAGCATCCGCGAAACCGTGTAGTTCAATGGACGTAACGTTTTGTTCTATTCCAAGCCACCGTGGTACTCGAATTGCTGGAATAGTGCGAATATCGTTTAGAAAAGAAGTCCATTTTAGAGCTAAGTCATTTGGTAACGACTCGTCCCAATCAAGCTTTCGGATCCATAGATCCTGCATGAAGATTTTTGCTGTAACTATCAGCGGAGATAGCCAGCCTAGAGGATCAAATAGTCGGGCAATAAACGAAAGAACGGAACGTTTTGTAACCTGACCCGAAAATTCTCGAAAATCGTTCAAACGAAACAAAAATTGATCGTCGACGTTGTCCCAAAGAAGCCCGAGAGCGCGGGGAGAGTGATCGTTATCAATATCTAGAGTGTTACTCTTTGCGATCAGTTCAGGAGATAGATTCGTTAATGATTCGGAATGATTCGAAGTCCACTTACGCGCTTTAAAACCGCCCGCTTTCAATACTTGATTTAGTTGAAATATGACTTCCTGTACGTCATCAATGTCATTTGCCCCAGAGAGGATATCGTCAACATAAGTATCCCGCAAAAGTACCGCTGTGCCGAGAGGTTGACTAGAAGAATGTTCGTCCGCGATTTGACGAATGCAACGAATCGCTAAGTAAGGCGCGCAAGAAAGCCCGTATGTAACGGTGGTAAGTTCAAAGCTTTGAAGATCTTCAGTAGCGTCTTCACGCCAAACAATGCGTTGAAATGGTAAATCGTCATTATGAACTTTAATCTGCCGGTACATC